>NC_140626.1:32469941-33717441 GCF_057382275.1 Copadichromis virginalis
CGTGATCAGGTACCCTGCTGGGGTAATAGGCTGGCCAAAGGAGGAGATAGAAGCCACTGACATAAAGACAAGAAAGCTCCTGACCATGCATGGAGGGTTTCACCCCAAGTCCAGCACCCTGAGGCTGTACGCTAAGCGGAAGGAAGGGGGCCGGGGACTGGTGAGTGTCAGCACCACAGTCCAGGATGAGACAAGGAACATCCAAGAATACATTGGGAAGATGGCCCCAACTGACCGAGTGCTCAGTGAATACCTCAGGCAGCAGAAACCCAAGAAAGAGGAGGGAGACGAGGAACCATCATGGAAGGACAGGCCCCTGCACGGTATGTACCACCGGCAGATAGAGGAGGTGGCTGATATCCAGAAATCCTACCAGTGGCTGGACAAAGCTGGACTGAAAGACAGCACAGAGGCACTAATCATGGCAGCACAAGAACAAGCTCTGAGTACAAGATCCATAGAGGCTGGGGTCTATCACACCAGGCAAGACCCCAGGTGCAGGCTGTGTAAAGATGCCCCAGAGACAATCCAGCACATAACAGCAGGGTGCAAGATGCTAGCAGGCAAGGCATACATGGAACGCCATAACCAAGTGGCCGGCATAGTGTACAGGAACATCTGTGCCGAGTATAACCTAGAAGTCCCGAGGTCAAAATGGGAGATGCCCCCAAGGGTGGTGGAGAATGACCGAGCTAAGATCCTGTGGGACTTCCAGATACAGACGGACAAAATGGTGGTGGCTAACCAACCGGACATAGTGGTGGTAGACAAACAGAAGAAGACGGCCGTAGTGATCGATGTAGCGGTTCCGAATGACAGCAATATCAGGAAGAAGGAACACGAGAAGCTGGAGAAATACCAAGGGCTCAGAGAAGAGCTCGAGAGGATGTGGAGGGTGAAGGTAACGGTGGTCCCCGTGGTAATCGGAGCACTAGGTGCGGTGACTCCCAAGCTAGGCGAGTGGCTCCAGCAGATCCCGGGAATAACATCGGAGATCTCTGTCCAGAAGAGCGCAGTCCTGGGAACAGCTAAGATACTGCGCAGGACCCTCAAGCTCCCAGGCCTCTGGTAGAGGACCCGAGCTTGAAGGATAAACCGCCCGCAGGGGCGTGCTGGGTGTTTTTTTTTTTTTTTATATATATATATGTAGATATATGTAGATATATATGTATATATATATGTACTCTCAGTGGCAAGGGAACAATAATAAGAGAACAGCACCACCAAGGCTGGAGAAGGAGCAATACTGGAAGAGCATATGGGAGAAAGACGCAACCCATAACGGCAATGCTCAGTGGCTAGTGGATCTGAGGGCAGACCACAGCGACCTCCCTGAACAGGGTCCAGTAACCATCACAGTGGCAGATATCCAAGAAAGGGTCTCCAGTATGAAGAGTTGGACAGCACCAGGGCCCGACATGGTTCACACCTACTGGCTAAAGAAGCTGACTGCACTCCACGAGCGTCTGGCAGCACAAATGAACCAGCTGCTAATTAACGAGAGACACCCGGAATGGCTAACCGAAGGTCGGACGGTCCTGATCCCCAAGGACCCCAAGAAGGGACCGGTCCCCTCCAACTACCGACCAATAACCTGCCTCAGTACTACATGGAAGCTCCTGTCAGGCATCATATCGGCTAAGATGAACAGGCACATGGGTCAATACATGAGCGGGACACAGAAAGGAATTGGCAAGAATACCAGAGGTGCAAAACACCAGCTACTGGTAGACAGAACAGTCAGCCGAGACTGCAAGACCAGCCTGACCAACCTGTGCACTGCCTGGATTGATTACAAGAAGGCCTATGACTCAATGCCCCACAGCTGGATACTGGAATGCCTAGAATTGTACAAGATCAATGGGAATGGCAAATCAGTTTGCCTTTTTTATTACTTTCCCCTGCCAGCAAATAAAGCTGAGTTTGTTTGTATTTAAACCTGATGCCTGAGTGCCTTCATTTTGCGTCCAACTCCTGCCTGCCACACAGCGACTCATGACAGAATGACGCGACCAGTACATGGACCCAGCAGCACTTGCCCCGTCTGAAGAGCTCAGGGAGGATATAATTTATTCAGTGGATAAATTATGTGACCTGTGGCTGAATCATCCTGGGGAGGAATTTCAGCGTGCTGTAGCGAACCGGCTACAGCGACTGGTTTCTGGTCTCCCCTGGCTTTTGGACTCACTTCACCCACTCATACAGGAGTTTTTCCTTAATGAGCTTCTTCTGCATCCCCCTGTTGCTACCGCTCACCTACCCAACTCGGAGAAAGATGTGCTGCCCAGCCCACCGGACTTGGAGTTGCCCGGCCCATTGGAGCCATCACCGAGGAGGAAGCGGCGGCCACGCCACCGGCGTGTCACCCCACAGCCGGACGTGTCACCCCACAGCCGGATGTCAAAACAGCCGGCTGTGGTGAGCGAAAAGGACACTTTTTCTCTTTCTTCGGGCCATGGGACTATTTATTCTGGGGCTATATTTTTTGCATCAGCTGCTCAGCCACAGGGTCACTTGGCTGCTCAGCCGTTTGTTCCCGCTGGAGGGTCCGAGGGGCCCGTCCAGCAACCTGCTTCCGCTTGAGGGTCCGAGGAACCGCTTCAGCCGTCTGTTCCCGCTGGAGGGTCCGAGGGACCGCTTCAGCCGTCTGTTCCCGCTGGAGGGTCCGAGGGGCCCGTCCAGCCTCCTGCCTCCGCTGGAGGGTCCGAGGGGCCCGTCCAGCAACCACTTGCGGCTCCCACGCCGTCGCCTGCAGCGCCACCACCTTCGCCTGGTCCAGCCTCCGTGTCTTCAGCTCCGCCTGGTCCAGCCTCCGTGTCTTCGCCTTCGGCGTCGCCTGGTCCTGCCTCCGTGTCTTCGCCTTTGGTGTCGCCTGGTCCTGCCTCGCTCCGTCTAGCTTCGTCTGCGCCTGAGGTCCCCATGCCGTCTGGTCCTGTTCGTCCTGCATGTCCGGTCCGGCCAGCACGTCCTGTCCGGCCTGCTCGTCCTGCATGTCCTGTTCGGCCGATGACTGGACGTCGTTGCCATCATGGACGGCTCCCTGAACTACGCCGCCATCATGGACGGCCCCCTGAACTACGTCGCCGCCGGTGCCTCCTGCCCGGCCACCCTCCTGATCTGTTCCGTCGCCGCCGATGCTTCCCGCCTGCCCGGCCTCCTGAATTGTTTTCTGGGCTCTTGGGCTGTCAGCCTCCGGGCCGCCCCCCTGAACTGCCCGGGTTTGGACTGTTGTGCCGTCAGCCTCCGGGCCGGCCCCCTGAACTTTTCGAGACTGTTGCCTGGGCCTCTGCGCCTTTCGTGGGCTCTTTTGTTTGTTTGCTTTTGGACTGTTCCTGGGCCTCAGTGCTGTTGTTTTGGACTTTGTTCCCTGTGTTTTGGTTTCTGGCTCGTTGTGTTTCATTTGTTTCGTGTCTGCCCTGGTCCCACGTCTCTGTTCCCTCTGTAGTGCCTGTCTGTGTGTCTAAGTTCAGTCTGTGTTATGTTTCCTGTTTTACTTTGAAAGTCCGTGTCTCATGTAAATGCGTCTGGTTGTGTTTCCTTTGTCTCGTTAGGCCTGATTTGCCCCAGCTGTGTTTCCCCCCTGTTACTCATTCCCTGATTGCTCCCTCTGTGTATTTAAGCCTTGTGTTTCTCTGTGTCCGTGTCGCGTCGTCCCTCATGCTGTGTGGATCTCCCTGTGTCTCACTGAGTTTTGTTTATGAGTTTCCAGTTTAGTTTAGTTTAGTTTGCCTTTTTTATGACTTTCCCCTGCCAGCAAATAAAGCTGAGTTTGTTTGTGTTTAAACCTCATGCCTGAGTGCCTGCATTTTGCGTCCAACTCCTGCCTGCCACACAGCGACTCATGACAGGCGTAAACACAACATTCAAGATAACAGTTAAAAGTAACGTAACCATAAACAATAGAACAAGAACATCTAAACAGCAACACATGTCCCAAGGCATGATGGGAGACATTTCTGGATGCATTTTTACAATCTAAATATGCATATGTACAAAAAAGTATATTTAAAAAACAAGTAAATTGTTTTTTATTACATTTACAGTGATGTTATGTTATTTTACATTTGACGTGTCAGATCAGTCTACTTATGTAAATGTAATGATATTCTAGAAAAACAGTACACGACTGTAAACTACACAGTAAAATAATTTGACATTACTATTTTTTGGAACAGTGTATAGTAAATAACATTTTTATTAATTCACTTTATTCCATTATTAATGTGCAACTGACTGGTTGACATAAAGTCTGTAGTTACACCTGGACTTGCTGTAGAGGGCAGTCATAAGGAAGAGCTCACTTTGTTATGATCCAGATGCAGTGTGATGTTGTTGGGAATCTTTTTAATTTTCCTAACCTCTGACTTTTAGGTATTTTCATATTTTTAGTTCCAAAACTTTAATTTCATTCACATTTCTCAGTTATTGGGAAACTGTAGAAAATACTCTATTCTGAAAATGGCTACTGAAGGGATTCAAAAATACATCAAATAAACTGGGAACACATACTCGGCCCATGTCTGAGTTAAAAAGTAAGGAAACCAAATACAGCTTTACTGTTTACTGACCAACATTATTTGTCTGCATTCTGATAAATACAACCCCAGTACTATACTCACTGTACATACAGTACATGACGATATTAGTAAGTAATGTAATAACTGAGTAAATGACATATGACACACAAAAAAAACCAACACATTGCACGAAACAGGAAGAAGGCAGCTTATTTCCATATATTTTTATACATATGCATAAAATAGCATCATTAAGAAAAAAACATACATGGGCAATTTTGATAGCCATGTTTATGTAGACTGGAAACACCAGGGTCTGGGTGCAGTTCCCCCCTCCAGGGGCAAGAGTACCTAGACCCGGTTCGTAGAGTATGCTTGGGGAGTGTGATAGTGTGTACAGCGTCTCTTTATGTCTGTCTCCACGTTGGTTGAGTGTGGAGTAAGTGCATATGAGAGCATGAGGGTGGGAATGGATGTTTGTGTCTGTGTGTGCCTGTATGTCTGTGTCTATATGTCAGGTTGGGTATCAGACGCCACCTCTCTGGGGACATCTCAGGCCCTCCAAGGTTTGGAGGCCTATCTCCACCCACCACCACTTCCCCTGCCAGTGGCGGACTCCCTCAGGTGTCGGTGCGTTGGTGGTTCTTTGTGTCTGGGGGTGGGCGTCCGGGTACACACCGGCTCACTCCTTGGCGGCCGCTTATCGGGGCCTGGAGCCTGGGGCTCGCTCGGGCCACTTCGGAGGTGGGGTGCCCCCGACCTCTCGGCCTGGGGCTCGGTCACTCAGGCACAGCTGGCTGCCGGCGGAGCTCACGGGCGCGTCACTGCAACTCCCCCTGGCTTCTGCTCCGCGGCTGCTGAGTGAGCCCTCATCTGGGACTCTCCTCAGCTCTTACTGGGACAGTGGCGCAGCTGCCCCTCTGTGGGTCTTCCTTGGTCTCTTGTGTTCTGGGGGCCTCTGGATGTCTGGAGTTTTGATCTCCTCCATACCTTTTCTTTTTTTTTTTTTTTTTTTTTCTCTCTTCCCCCCCTTCTCACCGTCTCTTCTCCCCTTTGGTTTTCTTTCTTTCTCTCCCCCTCTTTCTTTCATTCTTTCCCCCTGTCCTATCCCACAGTTATGTCCGTCCCGTTTGCAACTGAAAATAAAATAAATTCATAATTATAATAAAGGTCAATCAAATGGACCAATATGGCAAGGCCATGATGATCCACTTGGTAAAATAAATCCGCTTGGCATCTTTCTTGGCCTCAAGACAACAATTCTGATGGCTATAGATCCAAACGGGACAAAAAAAAAAAAAAAAAAGAAAGCAGTGTTTTAGAATTAGAAAGAAATGATGACAGCGATGCATTGAAATTATTTATTGAGATATAACATTTAAAAGAATTACACTGAAGCAACAATAAACAATCATTGACAAAATTAAATGCTTTTCACAATATTTTCAGACAAAAATGGCAAAGAAAAGAAAATACATTTCAAACTTCATGCCATCATTTAAAAACAAGTCATTGACTGAAAATATGCATAAAACACACTATTTAAAATAAATTTAACACCAAACCATCAGGGTTGCAAACTCACTACAAATTGGAGCAGATGCAGTAGAGAAAAGCTCGTACTATGATTATTATTTCACTTTATAATGCTTTCCTCTTGAATACCAAAAGATAAAGTTAAATAATGTAGACAGCTGTCTACACTGTAAGTCTGTGTCAGACTAGACTTACAAATGGGTACAGAAACTGTCCTGTTTAGACTAGATTCATCACTATTTATTACAATAATTTAATCTCCATGAAGAACAGTACGAAACATTTTGATACGCTGAAACAGCGACTCAGTGAATTTACACTCATCCACGGCCAATCCCTTACTGTGTGCTTCCTCCACCTGTCTATACATGGCGTTTGTGTAGCGTATGCCTCCATTTGCTGCCACCATGTCATCAATCTTCTTGACCAGCTGCTCCACCTGCTTTCTGTCACTGCTGGTGTTGTCAAAGACGTGGAACCTGTTTCCACAGCTTTCAATGATGTGCTGAAGTCCAAGATCAGCTTCATTTACATACTCCTCTATGGTCATGTCTTCAAGATCGCCGCCACGGGTGAACAGCACAATCATGTGCTGGTTTATCTCTGGGCCAAACAGCTCCTGCAGGGCTTTCACTGAGTTTTTCTCCTCCTTAGTGAATCGACCCACTTGGAAGACCAACAGGAACACATGAGGACCGGGAGAGGAGTCTTCAACACATTTCTTGATTTCTTTTTTGATGAACTCATCTGAATTCGCAACGTCCATGATCCCTGGTGTGTCTACAACACTAACTGACCTGTTACCCATCTGTGCCACACCTTTTTCACAGACCTCGGTCACTGACCCCAGTAAGGGACAAGAGCTGAAATTTGTTTTTCCCAGGATGGTGTTTCCAACAGCGCTCTTACCCACACCAGTTTTCCCAATCATCACAATGCTCAAATCAGGACCTGAAACACAATTCACAATTCACAATTCACTTCACAGGACCTCAAACACAATTCACTACTTTTATTTGATGAAGATTAACTATAAATCTTACATAGTGGAAATGAAGCCATCTTAACTTCACTGTTGTCACTGCGCAGGTGAGAGAGATGAATGTTAAAGCCTCTGTTCAACACAGTGCTTTTATAGCTTTACAGCTGGCATGCCTCTGGCATTTGACAGTGACAGAGCTGTGGGTTCAAACTGGTTCTTCCAGTTTTGGATTTCTGTTTTACCTTTTGGACATTGTTTGAGGGTAAAAGGAAATAATAACTAGTCTTTCCATGGGTAAAGTGATACAGAAGAAGAGTTTATTTATGTGTGCTTTTGCTAATATTAAATCATTTTTAATTCTTCGTTAAAAATATAAATATTTATCAAAATACATTTTTGATCAACACATTCCTACATTATGTAACTGAGTGAAAAAAATCATGTTGAAATCAATATTTGTGTGATGGAGCTGCTGATAAATCATGTTAAAGTAAAACATAGAAAAAAGAAGAAAATGCAGCTTATCTCTTCTGCATGAAACTTTTGTACCTGGTCACCATTTCTCCCCCCTCTTTTTCTTCAACATTACATCTGAGGTGATGTCTAGTCCTACCCATTGTAACATATAATGGGAAATGCCTGCAATACCTCACCCAGGAGGCATCCTTGTCAGATGCCGGAACCACCCCAACTGGTTCCTTATAATGTGGAGGAGTAGCGGCTCGACTCTGAGCCATTCATGGACGGCCGAACTCTTCAACCTATCTCTAAGTTAGAGACCCGCCACCCTTTGGAGAAAGTTCATTTCTGCCATTATTCATTATCTTGAATGTTGTGTTTACGCCGTGGTGCAGCGTCACTGACAGTTGTTGTTTTGTAGAGAGAGTGCTGTACCATGAGTGACTTCTGTTGTGCTGTTGTTGAACCTTGAGGCACATTGTAGCACAGCAAGTGTTTTAATAAAGACCTCCCCCTACCAGCTTGGGGTTAAACAACAAGCTCAATCTCTCTCTGTGAGCTTCGTTGTTAAGATTTCTCTGCATGCCACAATGTAAAACATTGCACGGACACACTGTGCTAATTATATATTTTGAAAAAGAAATGTAGAGGTAGGAATTGCAATTAATATAAATAACATGACGCTAAGCATCGGCCAATGAATGTGAACTAACAACACGGTCGCGGGTAACGCTGCGACCGTAGGAAAAAACCCTAATATGAAGGTATTTTACTGTGCATTTTACAGTAATGTTCTGTTCTTCTAGAATATCATTAAAGTTACGTAAATAGACTTTGACTTCACATTTTGAATGTAAATTAACGTTAAATCACTGTAATCACTGTAACCTAAAAAATCAGTCAGACAACTACAGCTCATTCAGAACTCTGCTGCTCGAGTCCTCACTAAGACCAAAAAAGTGGACCACATCAGTCCAGCTCTGAGGTCTTTACACTGGCTGCCTGTCCGTCAGAGGATAGACTTTAAAGTTCTGATGCTGGTCTATAAAGCTCTGAATGGTTTAGGACCAAAATACATCAGCGACCTCCTGACCCAGCATGAACCTTCCAGATCCCTCAGGTCATCTGGATCCGGTCTTTTATCAGTTCCCAGAGTCAGAACCAGACACAGAGAAGCTGCATTCAGCTTTTATGCTCCTTATATCTGGAACAAACTCCCAGAAAGCCTCAGATCAGCTGAAACACTCAGTTTATTTAAATCCAGGTTGAAGACTCACCTGTTCTCAGCTGCATTTGAATAAAGCACCAAATCCACACTTTAAGCTTAAATTTCAAAACTAACATTTTAACTACTGATTTTATCTGTTTTGATTTTATATACTGTTTTGTTTGTTTGTTTGTTTGTTTGTTAATTAGTTAGTTTGTTTTTTTGCTTGTTTTAATCAATTTTAAATCATGCTTTTTATTTGTTTTTGTTTCTAATGTCTCTGTAAAGCACTTTGAATCACCTTGTTGTTGAATTGTGCTATACAAATAAACTTGCCTTGCCTTGCCTAATGTAATTGATAGGTTTGTAGCATAAACCTATTCGCTGGAACGTTGAAGACAATATAATTACACCGCAAAGCAAGACACAAAGTAGGCAAGTTCTTCATGTTACTCGTGCACGGGAGAGACCGAAGAGGCGCCGTTCCCTCGCCTGACCCGGTTGCTCTCGTCCGTTCTCCCGTACCACTGTTCTTTTATTGAGGTTACATGAATATGCATAAGTTCATTAACATATGACGTCTACATTCACACAAAGAGTACCTTGCCTGTGTATGTGTTTATACTTAAACAGATATACGTATGCTTGCTATACCATAAATCAAAGAAACTCTCCTAGGGAGTATGTGATTTATACCAAGGATACACTCTAGACGAATGAATGCACTTCCTTCTACACAGAGTTAATACAGACCTCCTTTAAGATAAAACATTCTTTCAATCTACAAATGATTATACACTTCTAAGCATATATGAGTAAATGTTTCTAAGCATAAATGACAATCAACAATACAAAACCTATCAGTAATACAACATAATTAAATTGAATTAAAATGTATCTGTCTGTACATATGCATATTTAGATTGTTAAAATACAAATGATACAAATGTATCATGATCTCACAAATATCTGTCCGTTATTTGAAAGATCGAATTCAAATGTAATGCTATGGAAAAGTATATAACATGATCCCTATAAGCTTGTGTTGCATCACATAAGTATTATTATCATTGCTAGTTAGGCTGTTCGTGGCTCAAGGGTTGGCAGTTCGCCTTGTGATCAAAAGATTGCCGGTTCGCGCCCCGGCTCGGACACTCTCCGTCGTTGTGTCCGTGGTCAAGACTCTTCATCTACCGCCTACTAGTGATGGCCGATGGTGCGATATGGCAGCCTCGCCTCTGTCAGTCTGTCCCTGGACATCCAATCAATTATTATTTGAACCAACTGTTAACTGTATATTTCTGTACATTTACGTATTATGATTCATATTTCCACATTCAGTGACCTTGTTTATAGGTAATTTCATTGTTTGATCGCGTAAAAATGTTCCTAATTTAATGTCTAAAAGCACTTGGAAAAGGCAGAATCCCATGTCAAATTAGCGCAACAAACTCTATTTTCATTACTGAAAATAACCGTATTTTTATGGGACAGTTATTTTCTGTTATTTCACGGTCGTATTTTGGCGCCCCAGCTGCCGGAAGATTACCGTTGTTTTACGATGTTTTTTGTAACAGTGCAGTTATTTATCAAGTGCATTCATTGCTGGTGAATTTAAAGGACAGCGTGTGGTTGAAGAATTTGTCACTTCTAAAATATTCTTTTTACATTTCACCTTCTGGTTTCATCTAAGGCTGTGAACGACAGAATGATCCCAGCATAATGAAGCATATCTGGAATGCATCCAAACAAACTAGTCAATTGTAAATCACTATTAATGAAACTTTTTTGTATGGATAATATCAAGCCAAAACATGCAACCTAAATTCCAGAAAAAATGCGTCGTTCTTAAAGTTTGAGCAACTAAAATACTTGAAAATCACATTATGAATCACATGAATGTTCAAACTAAGAATTTTTTATGCACAAAAATTAAATAAAATTGTATAAAAAAGTAAAATTTCATGGTTTAATCATTTGTTGTGTCATTTACATTCTGTTATAGAGAAAATATTAGGTCATGTGATTTGAAAGTCTTTTAGTTTACATTTTGTTAAAATTCAAAGAATGTCCCAACTTTTCTGGAATTCGTGTTTCACATGATCACATTTGATAGTCATGTTTTGAATGACTATCACTGTGATAAATCATGTTTGTCACAGTGTTTTGTTCTGTTTTTATATAATGGTCTGTAAGACACACATCTGTAGTAATCTGAATGTACATTGTATCACTAATGAGAGTTTCACAACTACAATTGTAAGAGCCAGATAAGAATTATTTGATTGTCTTTAGCTATAAGCCAAAAACACAAAAAATAAAAACAGAAAGTAATCAAAATAGAATATATAAAAAGTTACCTTTTTTAATGAAACTACAAAAAAGTGATTTTTCATGGTAGTTTTTTTATGATAGTTTCACAGACTGCCTATATTTTATTAAATTAAATGAAGACATTAACACACATATTTCAAAACAATACATCGTCTTTCTTACAAACACACATTGCGCCGTGATTCTCTTGTGAGTCATAAAGTTTTGCCACAGGGTGGCAGAACTTCAATACAACCAGAGCACGAATGTCGGTTTTTAGAAAAGAGAACATGATTTTGAATTTTATTTGATGTAAAATTTTAACAAAAAAGTTCTAACGTTTTTTACTTTGTGTCAAGTTTTTAGAAATTTAGACACAGTTTTTGGGAATGTATTTAAATATTTTCAGAAATACCCATACATTCAAAAATATATCACTCTGAAGCTGGTTCCAGTTGTAGATTGTTTTATATTCATAGGTCATGTTAATCAGTTATTTCTGTGAACGTTCAAATTGGGTGGTGTATCACATTTATAGTTAGTAGACATGCTTCAACACATTGGATTTTTCTTCAGGTTTCTAAGATTGTCTTCATCTGAATGGGTAAAGAATATTTAGGGTACAAAAAAACAGTCTACACTGCAAAAACTCAAAATCTTAAAACATATATTTGTCTTATTTCTAGTCAAAATAATCTCATTTCACTTAAACTAAGACACATTCAGCTACAGAGTAACATTTTAGTGACATGGGTTATAAGCTGTGTCCAAATTCAGAGGCTGCATCCCCCTGAGGACCCGGCCTTCGCAGTCTATGTGGGCCGAGTCCTCCGAAGGCCGGGTAGGCCGGAAGTGAGCAGCTGTGAAATTGGCCTTCAGATTTGCGTCACCAGCTGTCTCGGTGGAGTTTAATAAACCTCGCCACCGTGTCCTGGAGGAACGTTTCCTCCAGGACACAATGGATGGATTTCCTTGTTTTTTTTTACGCAACCTCTTCTGACCGTTCTCCCTGATGTGATGTTTGTGTAATGTATGTATGGTCAGAAAACGTTCAATTTCGCTGCAGGCAACTGCAAGTGACAAATAAAGGCTCATAACTGCCTGAGAGAACAAGATAAACATCAGCTGAAACCAGGCAATGACAGTTTTGCTGATTAATATGTATACAAGGAACATCCTGCTTTTCTTCCTCATGGCATGACTTTAAGGAAGTGATTTCCTCACAGCAAACCTTCCTGAATGTTTGTGTTTCATTATGAGCTTCTTCAGGTGTCAGTGAAAACACTCTGGGTGGAATCCAACAGGTGTTACAGGTTTTTCCACATCATTATCAAACTTTCTGTCACATTTGTTCAGGTCCTACAACAACATCCCTGTTTTTTTCTAAGAAGCCTTGAACAATTTATTACTTGTAGATAGGCCAGTAGTTTCTTAATGAAAAGTAACAGCTGTGGTTTCCACTGTACTTCCTACATAGTAATCTAGCCACATTACAGATTTTATCTGAATTTCTATAAAACTAAATCCCTTTCTAAACCTAATTCTAAGTAAATAACAGTAATCATACTCATGAGAAAAACATATATGACAAAAGGATTCATTTCGTGTTTTTTTTTTTTCATTTTTCTTATTTGAAAATAACTGGACGGTTCTCTTTTTTTCCTTGTTAGATTTGTTTTGAGGAAACAAATAAAGCACATAGACATATATTTTAAGTACAGAAAGCAACTGGCCAGTCTCTGTCACTAGCATAAAGTCAGATTAGATGTTAGCTAGAAAGCACTAAGATGTAGAAAAAAAAGTGCTTATATGAATTACTGAATGAGGATTTTTTTTAAGCACTACTCAAATAGAGTAGAAAAGTGCATTAAGGCAACCAGTGAATTTATCAGCACACTGGATGTATGATGGTAGAGCGCAATAGTAATCATCTGAAGATGTAGTTCTGTCTCCTTATAAAGATGACTTGGCTGAGCACAAACCACATTTTTGTGATTACTAATGATTCTCTGTTAGAAAATCAGAAAATGTCGTCATAGTGGCTTCAACTGTAACTACTTTAAAAGACACAAATCTTTCTTCCAGCTCCTGAAAACAATAGAATAATTGCTTATTTGTTTTCTGAGTGCTGATGATTGCATTGTTTTCTTTTTGGTGCCTGTTTTTTTAAATTTACATGTTACAAGGAACTTCCTGGTTTTCTCTCTGACCACATGTCTTTAAGAAAAGTATTTCCTCACGAAAACCTTCCTGAATCTTTCTGTATGATTATGAAATTGTCTGTGGGTTTGCACCTACAGTTTACAAGTTTTTTTTTCACATCACCAACTTCTGTGACAACTTCCTGTCAAATTTGTTCCATCCTCTCACCAAAATCCTTGTTCCTTTTCAAGAGGCTATGAACGCCCATTAATGATTTTAATCATAGGAAAGTAGTGTTGGACCAAATGTTAAAAGATCACAGCACAACTTCGTGTTGGCTCATTGTGTCCAACAAAAATATCCAGAACACCTCAGATAGATTATTCTCTGAATGAAAAGTATGACAGCGATACTTTTGACTTCTAAAAAGTGGAAAAACTGTTCATAATAGATGATGTTCTTAAGAATCTCAGAATGGTGGCTGTAAAGAAGCCATTCTTAATGAAGGGACACTGGGAGAAAAGGCTGACGGACAACAAGAAATTAGGTCTTAAAGAGTAATTAACCTGAATTTGAAAATTTTGGTTCAAATCATCAACATGTACCGAGGAGCTCTGGAGAGAGGTACTATAGAGAGTTTTTACAGCCATCTGTAAAACAGGGTGTAGGCTCTGTCATGTGTTGGAGATCTTGTCAAATCTGATAAAAAATTTGAAAACAAGAAAAGTAAGTATCTTGATGCATGCTCATTCATCCAAGTAAGGGCATCCCAAAATTCACTTCATCCGGAGGTAACGAAACGTTTCTCCCGCTGAAAACATTACGTCCAGATATACTGAATCAGCTTTTGAGGCAGAAAAGTAAGGTTAGATTTCGATGCACAATGTGATATCATCTGGAAAGAATGTGACTGGCAGTGGCTTAATTCTCTTCATGAGAATGATCTCAAACACACTGACACTGCAATAAAATCATACCTGGCTGGAAAAACACCATGAGTCAAGGTTTGGCCTTCCCAGAGTTTTCTAAATAAAAACATGACATGCTTAGCTTCTAGATCTAATCTGTGGTAAACACAATGACACAAATCATTAATAAGCAGAGGAAATGTAACAACAGACAAACAGAGACTGCAGCGTGTTGTGCGCTCTGCTGAGAAGGTGATTGGCTGCAGACTCCCATCTCTGCAGGACCTGTACACCTCCAGGACACTGCGGCGTGCAGCTCGGATCTCAGCTGACCCTTCTCACCCTGGACACAGTCTGTTTGACCTGCTCCCCTCAGGCAGGAGGCTCCGGTCCATTCGCACCAGAACCTCTCGCCATAAGAACAGTTTCTTCCCCTCTGCTGTCGGACACATGAACAATAACCGTATGACTGTTCCCATCACTAACACATGACCCTACGCTGTGTTCACTGCATCATTCCATGTTTGGCACTGATCACCACCTGCACTCATGTATATATCATGTATATATCTATCTATTTAGCACTTTTAATTCTTATTCTTATTTTTATTTCATGTCTATTTAAGCGTAATTTATGACAGTATGTTTGCACTGAAGCACCGCAGCAATTTCCTAATGTTGTAAACCTGCTCAACATTTGGCAGTAAAACCCTTTCTGATTCTGAATCTGATTCTGATTCTGATACAAAAGTTACTGACGTACATAGATCCAAAAACTCAGTCTTCCCAAAAAAGAAGATAACTGGGTCAATGCTGGTCAAATACGTAAATGGACAGATAAATATTATCTGTAAGAGACTTTATTCCAGACACAAGTGGATACCCCAGTATAGGTTTCAAATATTTTTTATTGATCTTATACAGTGTATGTTCTGTTTAGAGAGAAGAGGACGATACAACTTACCCACATATGTCTTTTATATATTTCTGGAAAATTATACGTTGTGAATGCCATTAAATATAATTTAACTTCTACATTACCATTACTCACAGTGAGAAAGCTTTGTGGATTTGTTAAAAGTACAATCAACAAAATCAGCGTACATTCTTGTGAAAGGTGAAACTGTTTAAACATAAATGGAGTGAACTCACTTCAGTGGATATTTCATTTAAACCATTTTTTTTATTCATACTCACATTTACTTAAAGAAATTAACACTCAAAAAAAAAGCATTTGGACAGTATTACCGTTGGTGAGAGTAGTCTAAGGTCAGAATACATCAGTAGGATGTCCTTGAGACTATGCCAGTGCGACTTAGTTAACCAGGATCCTTTCCAACACAAAGCTACACTATCATGCCATCTGTGTGCTGTCATGAGACAAACAAAGATGACATAAAATTGGATATGCAATGTGACGTGGAAATACCTGGATGTTAAAACATATATTTAGTAAATAAAGCTGATTCTGATTCAGATTGTGAAAGTGGGGTTTTATACTTAGACATGACTGATGACAGTGATGTATTTAAATTATTTATTTAGGTAAAACATCAAAATGGACAATGTTGAAGCAACAATTAACAATCATGAACCCAAAGGAAATTTTTCTTCACAATAATTTCATTTAAACAACCAGAAAACAGACAAAAAAACAAACAAATACAATTCAAACTTCTCCTCGTAGAAGTCATAATTCATCATTTCAAAATCACACAAAAATACAAAATACAGTTCAGTTCAGATATCACAAACCACCCTGATTATAAACTCGCTACAAGCTGGAGCAGATGAAGCAGAGACAAGAAACACTTTGAAAGTACAGCTTGTATTATGATTAGTATTTCACTTTAATACAATGTCAAACAATCAGCAACC
Organism: Copadichromis virginalis; assembly: GCF_057382275.1. Lineage (NCBI taxonomy): Eukaryota > Metazoa > Chordata > Actinopteri > Cichliformes > Cichlidae > Copadichromis > Copadichromis virginalis. The sequence goes on from NC_140626.1 coordinate 32,485,884, forward strand.
GATATCTTCATTATTTTTTGTGATAACTCAAATAAAATGATCCTAAACAGCTTTCTACACTGTGTCATTCTAAACAGACTTCATGCTTTCATGTGTATGTACAAAAACTGTCCAGTTCAGTCTAGATCGTGTACTATTTATCACAACAGTTTAATCTCTCCCAAGAAGAATACGAAAAAGTCTGACACGCTTAAGCAGCGGCTCAGTGAACCTATACTGCTGCAGTGTCAATCCCAGTCTGTGTGCTTCCTCCACCTCCTTGAACATGGCGTCTGTGTAGTGTGTGCCTCTATTTTCTGCCATCATGTTATCAATCTTCTTGATCAGCTCCACCACCTGCTTTTTGTCGCTGCTGGTGTTGTCAAAGACGTGGTACCTGTTTCCACAGCTTTCAATGATGTGCTTTAGCCCAGGCTCAGCTTCACGTACGTACTGCTCTATGGTCATGCCTCCAAGATCACCACCACGGGTGAAGAGCACAATCATGTACTTGTTTGCCTCGGGGCCAAACAGCTCCTGCAGGGCTTCCACTGAGTTTTTCTCTTCTTTGGTGAATCGACCCACTTGGATGACCAACAGGAACACATGAGGACCGGGACAGGAGACTTCAACACAACGCACAATTTCTCTTTTGATGAGCTCATCTGATTTTGCAGTGTCCAGGATCCCTGGTGTGTCTACAACACTAACTACTCTATTACCCCACTGAGTCACACCTTTTTGACAGACCTCAGTCACCGACCCAGATAAAGGGCAAGATCTGAAACGTTTGTTTCCCAGGATGGTGTTCCCAACAGCACTCTTGCCCACACCAGTTTTTCCAATCATCACAATCCTCAAATCAGGACCTGAAACACAATTGACTAATTTGATTTAACTCATATACACAAGGGTGTAATAAGAACCTTAGTGAAAACTTTCCAAGGTAACAAACCAACCTAAAGATTAACTTTAGGTCTTACCTGCTGGAAACAAATCCATCTTAATGTCACTGTTGTCACTGCACAGGTGAGAGGGATGAATGATAAAGCTTCTGTTAAACACATCTTTTATTTATAGCTCCACAGAGGACACACCTCCTCCTGTAGCTGACAGGTATAGAGGGCAGCACAGTCTGCACTCACTGCACAGACTGTGCTGCACCTGATTGAAGAGCCACCACTCACAGTGAGTTTTGCTTGTAAACTTTTCTTTGCTTTGTAGCAATAAAATAAAAGGACAGTTATTAAAGGTATTGCAGATAAAAAGAGAAAGAAAACCTTTCTGATTTCATATCACATCACGCTTTATTTTCACAATCTCTCAAGTCCTGCAGTCTATGATTTATAATTTAAAATGTAAAATACTTAATGAATGTACTTCAGCAAAAGTGAAGAGTTCAGAGTTTTGCTGCTTCTGACTTATGAACCCACAGATCACTCATTCAGTTTCTGCAGTATGGGTTGCCGGCAGAGCAGTAATTCAAGGAGATGTGAACCACAACAACTCATAACAACCAATGCCAGGTAAAGCTGAAAGTGCAGAACTGTTGAGCTAGCATTAGGGCTAACCTTATTTAAATAAAAATGAAAAACATATTCTCTTTAACCATGTGCACATATGCTATGAAAAACTCTGGTAATGTATTTTACAAGGGGCTTTGAGTTTTTTTTATATATATATTGTTAGAAACAACAAATAAGTGTTTATAAAACAAAAAAAAGAGTTTTTGAGCTGAGGTGGGTTTATTTTTTCTCTGTTATTAAATTGTAGGCCTGACTATGGATCACAAACTGGACCGTACACTACTGAGCCACAAGCAGGTGAACCCCAATGCTTCTAAGCAGCATTTTAGAAGTTCATATTAAAAAATGGGTTATTAAATAGGGATTATGCAGACGGTTGTTATAAGCAAAGAGTCCTTCATGATCCAAGAAAGACTTCAAATAGTAAGACTGGATTTACTAATGTTAAATAAGCTCTTTTGTGTATTTTAGTGCAACTGTGGGAGTTTACGTTTTCATTATTTATAGATTTTGAATGTAATGCAATGAGGGATTTCGCTGACATTATCATCATTATAAACTTATTCAGGAAGACGCACTCCAGCCATATGGAACATTGTCCTTTTGGGAATGTCTGGGAGTGGAAAGAGTGCGAGTGGGAACAGCATCCTCAGAGAGAAACGCTTCATATCTAGACCCAGCTCCAAGCCGATCACCTCAGAGTGCCAAGTGGCAGAAACTAAAGTGAATGATTTCCATGTATGTGTGATCGATACTCCTGACATCTTTGATGATGACATTGCACCGTCAGTTAGGGACAAACATGTAAAAAAGTGCAAACAGCTTTGTGAGTCAGGACCTTGTGTGTATGTACTTGTGATGCAAGCAAGCAGATTTACAGATGGTGAGAGAAACATAATAGAAAAGCTAGAAAAAGCTTTTGCAAGCAAAGTTAGAAAACAAACAATTATCCTGTTCACCAGAGGAGACGACCTGCGGCAGGCAGAAATGAAGTTTGAGGATTTCCTACGTACCTGTCAACCTGAGCTGAAAGCAATAATTCAGAAATGTGACAACAGGTGTGTTCTCTTTGAGAACAGCAGGCAAAATGACAGTCAGGTACAGAAGCTACTGGAGACAGGGATGAACCTAATCCAAAACCAGCAGACGTTCCTGTATTAGGTCAGGAAATAAAGTAATTGGAAGTGGGATTTTTTATTTTGGTGTGTGCAAAGACACACATAAGGGCATGAACACAGTTATAAACTGCATTTTTTTGTGTGTTTTCTTCTTGATTTCATATTAATCAGCATTCAAACAAGGAAACAAGGAATTATTTCTGAACTATTTAAACGTTTTTATACACTTTTATCTAACAAATCAGTGAAAGTTTGTCATCTTTTGTAAACTGCAAAATAATAATCCGAAATTCAATAAAAATAAACTTGTCAGTACATAAATTGTCTCTGTTTTCCACCACACTGATTCAGACAAACACAGAGAAAAGACAAAGCAGCTGGATGTTCAAAAAAATCTCAAAGATAACAACATAACAGCTGAATACATATTTCTGTGATGTTCTGAAAATGAATTTGTGTTCTGTCGTATAACAGTATAAAGTGCAATGTGGTCAGGAGTTGCATCCAAAGGGAGGGCATGAGCTGTTCACTAAACTCTAATTTTAAATAACTTTACATAATACACATAAAAGCCAGTTCAGAGTGAAGAGCCAGTGACAGCAATTTGTTACCAAGAACTAAGTAAGTAAGTAAGTAAGTAAAATTTATTTTTATAGCACTTTTCACAGATAGAAAAAATCACAAAGTGCTTTACAACACAGAAAATGGAAATATAAAACAATATGACAGTAAATAAAACAGCAAATAAAACAATGTAATATAATAAAACTATCAAAACAGCATAAGAGGAAATTAATCAAATGCTTTTCTCAATAAAAATGTCTTCAGCTGTTTCTTAAAAGAATCAATGGAGTCCGTGCAGCGAAGAGACAGTGGAAGAGAAATACACAACCGTGGTGCCACCGTCTGAAAGGCCCGATCACCACGAGTTTTAAAACGAGTGCGTGGTACCACCAGCAGTCTCTGATCTAATGACCTTAAAGCCCGAGAAGATGAATGTGGTTTCAGCAGGTCAGATAAATATTGAGGAGCCTGACCATGTAGGGCCCTAAAGGTTAGAGCTAAAATTTTAAAATGAAACCTAAAACTTACAGGCAACCAGTGAAGGGAGGCTAAAACTGGAGTGATATGCGATCTTCTCTTGGTGCCTGTTAAGAGATGTGCTGCAGCGTTCTGCACAGTCTGAAGACGATTCAAGGCTGATTTGTTAAAACAAGTAAAAAGGCCATTAGAGTAGTCTAAACGAGAAGAAATAAAAGCATGAATAATCATCTGAAGTTCAAGCTTTGATACCGTTAGTCTGAGTTTAGAAATATTCCGTAAATGATAAAAACAGTTTCGGACCAGCTGCTTAGAGTGCTGCTCGAGCAACACCGAGGTTTCTAAGGCTCGATTTTACATAGGGGTCTAAGAAGCTGATATGCTGCCTGATTTCTGGGACCATGTGGTCTGGAGCAATAATTTGAGTTTCTGTTTTATCAGAGTTTAGTTGGAGAAAATTGTCATTTAACCATTGGTTACGTAGCATCTTTCTACGTAGCACTCTTAATTCTTATTCTCATGTATATATCTCATGCACATATCTTTCTTTCTACATAGCACTTTAATTCTTATTGTTTGCACTGAAGCACCGCAGCAAATTCCTAATGTTGTAAACCTCAACATCTGGCAATAAACCCATTCTGATTCTGATTCTGGTTGATTTCTGTCAGGCAATTACTTAAATTAGACAATTTATAAAACTCAGACATTTTGAAGGAACAGTATAGTTGGATGTCATCAGCATAGCGATGATAGGAGATATATTTATAGTGCTTAATAATTTGGCCTAGGGGAAATACATAAAGTAGAAATAGAATTGGACCCAGGACAGATCCCTGAGGTACCCCACACGGCAAAACTGTTGATTCTGATGTGACATGATTCATGCAAACAGTAAAAGATCTCTCAGACAGATATGATATAAACCATTTTAAAACAACACCAGTAATCCCAAACAAGTTCTCGAGTCTGTTTATCATGATACTGTGATCTACAGTGTCAAAAGCAGAGCTGAGATCCAACAGGACCAGCACGGTGTTCTCCAGAGTCTGCTGCCATCAAGATATCACTAGATACTCTAAGTAAGGCCGTTTCAGTGGAATGCAATTTACGAAAACCAGACTGGAAAGTATCCATAACAGCATTTTTATCCAGGAGATAGTTAAGTTGTTCTACTACTACTTTTTCTAAAATTTTCGATATAAAAGACAATTTGGATATTTTCCTATAACTGTTAGGAAGAGATGGATCCAGCTGGGGTTTCTTTAATATTGGCTCAACAATAGCTTGTTTTTATAGAAGCTGGGAACTGAGCCAGTATGAAGAGAAGTATTTATCATTTCCACAATACGGGGGCCAATGGAATCAAACACACTAGTGAAAAGTGAAGATGGAAGGACATCAAGGGGGCTTGAAGTCTGTTTTATATGACAAAGCAGGCCTCTGATGTCTTGTAATGTAACAGGAGTAAAAGAGGACCAAGTATCAGAGGAGGGCAAGTTGAAAGTCGGATATTGAGAAGATGATGGACAGATATTAGACCTGATGGCAATGACCTTATTTCTGAAATAGTTCATAAACTCATTGCATTCGGACGTTGAGTGAACTGGTGCACAAGGAGCATCAGGAGAAACAATGCTCTTAATTGTTTTAAACAAGAATTTGGGGTATTTCTTTTTTGAAGCTATGAAGTGTGAAAAATACTCTGTTCTAGCATTTTTCCACATGTCATTTAGTAAGACGATAGATTCTTTAAGGTGTAACTTATAAACCTCAAGCTTGGAAGCCTTCCACAAACGTTCCAGCTTGCGACAGTATCTCCTGAAATTACGAATGTTTTCATTTAGCCAAGGATGAGATTTCAAACGTAGGACAGTACTTTTTTTCAGAGGTGCCACTATGTCTAAAATAGAATTACACTGGTTATTAAAGGATGAGACAAGAGAGTCCAAATCATTGTAAGTCATTTCAGCGTCAAACATGACAGAGAACCTTTTGCCGGCGTTCAGGTTTATGATTCGCCTTTCAATCGTTATTTTGGGTTAAAGTTAAGTTAAAATATATGCAGCTATGGTCACTCACATGAACATCTTCCACACGAATGTCATTTATATTTAAACCCAAGGAGAAAACAAGGTCCAATGTGTGACCCTTTACATGTGTAGGGCCAGAAACATGCTGCATAAAATTAAAAGACTCTGTGATAGTCATGAAGTCAGCAGCCATATTACAGGATGTATCATCAATATGAAGGTTAAAATCTCCCAACATTACCACCTTCTCTAATTTAATAATGGATGACAGGAGGTCATTAAATTCAGTTAAAAAGACTCCGGCAGGGCCAGGAGGTCAGTAGATTAAAATACAATAAAAGGTGAGCAAAGAGCCGACCTTGATCATCTGCAGTTCAGATGAGGTAAAGGAATCCGAGTTCATCAGTCTGCATGTGAATCTGTCCTGGTGCACAACAGCGAGACCTCCGCCACGTCCCGAAAGACGTGGAGTTCCGATGACGGAGCAGCCAGTCGAACAAATTTCCTTCAGATGTATATAATCCACGTTTTGTTGCCACGTCTCAGTTAAACACATGACGTTGAGAGATTTCTTTATAAAAAGATCGTTTAAAATAAACGATTTGTTTGTGATTGAGCGAGTGTTGAGCAGGGCAAACCTGATTGATGACGTTTGGTTGGTGCACTCAACAGCTGACTGCAGTGGCACTTGAATTAAACACCTGTGTGCACCTGTTACACCAGGCGGTGACTTCAGGGCTAGCTGAAGCTAATATCCATAGTGGTACGTCACATCTGCCATCAAAACTGCGGTCGAACGAGGGACGCAAGGTGAACATGGGGCCATCGGACCATAGATTCCGGGCTGGGAACTGAAGTGTAGCGTCGGCACCAGGTGACAGTAGATGAATTGGTCGTAGGCACCGGGAATCTTCCCACATCCAAGAAGCTAATCTTCGGTACCTTCTCAGTCATATCATTAAACTATAATGAAGGTAATGGGAAAGAGTTGTTGAAGTGGATGATCAGTGAGCAGCATTATTGTTTCATGCCAAGAAAGAGCAAAAGAGATGTGATACACTGACTATTTGTTCTTCAGTCACTTTTCTCACTCATTGTGTGTCCATGCACCTCTCTGCATTGAATCATACTTGTGATTAATCTCTGGCTCGCTCCACAGCATGTCTTTTATCTTGTCTTCCTTCTCTAACCAGTGGTGGCAGATGGCCGTTCCTCCCTGAATTGAAATTGAAAATTAAATATTTTCATTGAGAGTGTTGATGGAGAAGTATAGAGGCCAGAAGGACCTGCACTGTGCCTTTGTGGATCTAAAAACACATATGATAAGGTACCAGGAAAGGGACTGTGGTATGTATGAGGAAGTTAATAGTGACAGAGAAGTATGTGAGGGTGGAGCAGGATGTGTATGAGAACAACGCGGCAATGGTGAGGTTTAGGAATGACAGATGGGTTCAAGGTGGGGTAGGATTACATCAGAGATATGTTTTGAGCCCCATCATGTTTACAATGGTGATACGTTGACAGATGAGGTCAGGAAGAAGTCTCCAAGGACTGTGTTTGCAAATGCCCTAGTCTGGGACCAACTCTGTTCATTGGCTCCTTCACTACATCCATCACTTTTCTATGTGGTCTTCCATTTTCCTCCTGCCTGGGAGATTGACATTAAGCTCCACAGTTACCATCCTTGTCCAGAATAAACCCAATCCCTCCTCTGCACATGTCCAGTCCATCTCAGCCCTGCCTCTTCAACTTTGTCTCCAAACTGTTTAACCTGAGCTGTCCCTCTGATGTCCTCATTTCTAATCCTGTACATTCTGTTCCTCCCAATGAGAATATTAACATCTTCAGCCCTATCACCTCTAGCTTGTCCTACAGTCTATTATCAGAAACTAAAAGCCATGCCCTTAAGACACAATAACCACACAGAGAATGTCAGAGATGCATCTGACCCTTGAGTTGATTAATCTACTGGTTTGTGATGCCTCATCAGAAGTGGAAGGAAACTATTAGAAAGGCTGAGGTAAAACAAAGTAAACAAAAACTGAACTGAAAATCTGTGAATCAGAAAATCTCTGATTCCAGTCATCAGTATGTCAGGGGTCAGGAGCGAGGTACAACAGTGAGTATCTGCAAACAATTTGTGAAACATGATAGAGAATCATCATGTTTCAGAGCTTTATTTCAGCCAGTGGTGTTGGAGATCTTGTGGGATCATTTTGACAATGAATTGAACAAATGGCAGCAAAACAATCAGTTTTTGCATTATATAACGTGTTCTATTTGTGTTTGTACATTTCATTACTTCAAAATACAAAAATGAGGCTGGATCTGTACTCTTGCACAGTACTGTATGTGTTTTCATGTCTCTCAGTAGTTTACAGAGGTGGAAAAAGTACAGACATACTGCACTTAAGTAGAAGTAAGAATACCATTGTTAAAAAATAGTCCAATAAAAGTTGAAGTACTGATTCAAATTGTGATTCCTGGCTAAAGTAAAAATAAAAATGTAAAGGCTTCATAAATGTGCTCAGAATAAGAAAGCAAAAAGTAGGTCTTTGGAGGACTTTTCTATTTTTGTGCAAAGCTAACTGAACCTCGTACTATATTGACATTGTGGAAGTAAACACAGACGACACGAGAGCTCTCGATTAACACTCCTCGTTTATTACTCGTCACCACACAACTGAATACCTTTCCCTCCAAAACATAGCAACAACCCTTCCTGAGAACTGGGTGTGAGTGGAGCCCTCCAGTGGTCAACCACACATGCCCCCCCCCCCCCCCCCAACACCCAGTAGGGTCATCCCCTAGTCCAGAACCCTTGCTTTAATCAAGCGTCCAGAACGGCTGAACCGGGGAGGTGGAGAGCTGGCTGAGGAGAAACGAGCCTGAGGACCAGGTTGGCATGGGCGGTCAGGAAAATCTGAAGATAGCTCGGGCCCCGCCAGGTGGGGGGCGCTCCCAGAGGAAGAAGCAGAGTTGTCCAGTCCAGTGGAAGGCGGACGGCCACAGCAGGGGGCCTGAGCCGGCACCACCTGATCATCCAGAAGCACATGTGCCGGTTTAAGTCTGTCAATAGAAACAGCCTCCTGCTGACTCCCAAAGTCCAAAAGGAAATGCTTCCGGCCGGTTGAATAACCCTAAAGGGGCCGTCATACAGTGGACGCAGCGGAGGCCTATGAGCGTCATGCCTGACGAAAACAAACTGCAGAGTCCAACGACCTCGGAACAAAGGTGTCGGGCAGACAATGGTGCACTGGGCCAGGAACAGAAAACGAGTCTCTTGGGGGACGGAGAGACAGCACAGAGGGAGCGAAGCACGGGGGGTGCACTCTCGGGCAAGAATTCCTCGGGGACCCGGGGAGGCTGACCGAGGACAAGTTCAGCCAGGAAACCCCGAGGTCTTCTTTAACCGCGCAGCGCAACCCCAGTAAAACCCATGGAAGGCGGTCCACCCAGTTGGCATCTGTGAGAGAATCACGGAACACAGCCTTAAGCGAACGGTGGAAACGCTCGCACATCCCGTTGGCCTGCGGGTGGTACGCAGTGGTTGGGTGGACCTTGACCCCTAGGCCGTCAGTTTCATCAGCTTTTTCTCCAATCAATATTATGTCTATTCATAGTCTTGTCTCCTCTTTACTGAGAAATCTGTTTATTTTCTCTCATGTTCTTCCCTGAGTTACTCTTTTTGAGTTCCTCAAGAAAATGAAAACACGCGTTTCCTTGTCATTATTTTGCATATCTAATTCATGTAAAAAAGAAAATGCAACCGGAACATCTTACAGAACCTGATAGAGATCTCAGAAATCTCTGGAAACTTTGGTTTCCTTGTTTACAGAAACGTGTTCAAGTGTGAAAACCTTGTTGTTTGGTTTAAAAGGTGTCTTACTTCCTTCTTGTGTGAAGGAAGTAAATACTTTTTATATAACAGATCTCAGATTTGTCTCCTTTAAAATATATTAAGCTCAAGATTGACAAATGTGATCAATCAACGAACCTCAACTGACCTATTCAGGTCCAACACTAAAATACAGAACAAAATCGCATTTCTTCAAATTAAAATAAGCCCTCAAAAAGTGAAAACTTTGCACTGACATCATTATACTGCTAGTGCCAGCTGTTTGGTCAAGTAAGACTAGGTTTTGCATTCTTTCACACATGTACTTAAGTAACCAAAATCCAGCTCTGCTTTTTACATTAAGCTTATTTACTGACTTTAGAATAGCTGACCTATTTTAACATTAATGTTAATTTTTGCACATCAGGTTATCTCACATATCAAACCAGCATATTAAGCTCATAACTCTTTTGCAATTGAATCTATTTAACACTTCAATTTCTTTTCTTTTTTTGTTTCCACTTATTTATTAATCCTATTTGTATTTTATCCATTTGTACATATTAACGGGCATCTGCATGTGGACAGCAGGGAAAGAATTTCATTAGAGAAAAGCTTTTTCTTTGCACACATGACAATAAACGCTTTGAATCTTGAATCTTATTTCTAAACTTTTGTGTGAATGAGGAAAACGGTCCCTATTCAGTTCAGTTGAATTCATTTTTATTTATACAGTGCCAAATCAACAGCAGTTACCTCAAGGAGCTTTATATTTTAAGGTAGAGACTCTACAATACAAAGAAGACTGAGAAGACAGAAAAAAAAACTCAACAAACATATGACCCCAATGAACAACCACTTTGGCAACAGTGGGAATGAAGGGAAGCCAGTATAATCACTCTTCCTGAAGACTTTTCAGTGAATTTTTAGGACATCCTGATAATAAAGAATTACAGTGGTCCAGTCTAGAAATAATAAATACATGAACTAGTTTTTCAGTGTCATCTGAGCCAGGATGTTTCTAAAATTAAAAACGATGTAAGGAAATTATTTCTCAGGAGAGAAATTTTAAATGATTAAGATTCAAACACTAAATGACCAAACCATTAAATTATAAATGTCACCTCTTTTATTTACATAGAATATTGAGTCATTTTGTCAGTTCAAAATAGATCAACTAAATACTGAATAATAGAAAAACCTAATTCTGAACTACACTTTGAGAAATCCACATTTGACTTTTACAGTCAGTAATATCTTCTCTTTGAGTTCATTAGTTTTTTCTCCTTTTTATTAACACAGTGGTATTGTCTTTTTGGCATTTAAAAATATGTACATAGCCCAATGAATAATTTAAATTAAAATCTAAATAACTAAACATCCCAAATATATAAATGTAGTAAAATGAAGAATTTTTGAGGAAAAACTCACTCATAAGTTGCACCTTATCTCTCATGGAAAATGAAATGTTGATTTTGAGCTGTTCAATTCAACATTGTTTAACTAACAGAGCTCCAGTTAAAGGAACTAAATGAATAGAATTTGCATGTATTTGTACATGTATATATTTTGAAAAATGTGTTTGTCCATGTTGTAATGTGAAAAATAGAAAAATAGAAAAAAATATTAAGAGAAAAAGATATCAATTTTATCAATTTTATTATTGACATAATCATGATGATGTTGTCCAAAACCTAACCCTTAACCCTATATTTTCAAAACATTTATAAATGGTTAATTGTATAACTTAATGAAAAGTCAACATTAAATATATGCACTATATTTCTAATGAAGTTTACAGTGATAATGAATACACACAATTCACATTTAATGCATAATACATTAATTAATGAATTTACATAGTGCAAAGTTTTAAATACACAATAAACTGTCATGATCACACATCCACTACAAATTGGACCAGATCCACCTAAGACAAAATATACTTTAGAAGCAGAGCTCATATTGTGATTATTATTTATTTTAAAATGCTTTTGTCTGTACCAAAACACCAAGAAGCAAAACAACATCATCAAAATATTTTTTTTACATTTTTTTCATACATCCAAGTTTATTGAGGCTACACAGCAATATACATCGTAGGTCTGTGTCAGAGACTCCTAATCGATACATGCTGAGCCTAGATTCTTCATTACAATAGTTTAATCTCTGTGAAGAATGAGAAAAAAATTTTGAATACGCTTCAGTAGGGCCTCAAGGAACTCATACTGAACAGCCTTAAGTCCCATGATACCTGCAGCCTCCACCTCCTTGTACATGGCATCTGTGTAGTGCTTGCCCCCATTTGCTGCCACCATGTCATCAATCTTGTTGACCAGCTCCACCACCTGCGTTCTGTCTTTGCTGGTGTTTTCAAAGATGTGGAACCTGTTTCCACAGCTTTGGATGATGCGGCGAAGTCCTTCCTCAGCTTCACGTACGTACTCCTGTATGGTCATGCCTCCAAGATCACCACCGCGAGTGAACAGCACGATCATGTGCTGATTTGCAGCCTGGCCAAACAGCTCCTGCAGGGCTTCTACTGAGTTTTTCTCTTCTTTGGTGAATCGACCCACTTGGATGACCAACAGGAACACATGAGGACCGGGACAGGAGACTTCAACACAACGCACAATTTCTCTTTTGATGAACTCATTTGATTTTGCAGTGTCCAGGATCCCTGGTGTGTCTACAACACTAACTACCCTGTTACCCCACTGAGTCACACCTTTCTGACAGACCTCAGTCACTGACCGTGATAAAGGAGAAGATCTGAAATATCTGTCTCCCAGAATGGTGTTTCCAACAGCACTCTTACCCACACCGGTCTTTCCAAGCATCACAATCCTCAAATCAGGACCTGAAACACAAATTACAACCTTGATTTAACCTGTATACACAACAAAAAACAATCATACAGACAGAAGATTAACTTTGAGTCTTACCTGCTGGAAATTTAGCCATCTTAATGTCACTGTTTTCACTGCACGTGTGAGCGAGAAGAATGTTAAAGCTTCTTTTCAACACATGGTTTATTTATAGCTCCACAGCTGACACACCTCCAGCATTTGCATAACAGGTACATATAATAAAGAGAGAGCGCAGCACAGCCCGCAGAAGACACCGTGCAGAGTTTTGACACACCAGACTAATGAAATATGTCTGAAGGTAAGTTTATTTGAAAAGGTTTCTTTGCTTTATAGCTGTTTTTTTTTAACAGTTTTAATGATTGAATTTTGTAGCAGTAGAGAGAAAATGTTGCTCTTAAACAGTGTCAGAGAAAAAGGATTTTGTGTTTGTTCACAGACAAAATTTCAGTCGTCATCCTGGGAAATGGGAAGTCTTTGAAGAAAGCGTTAATAACCAACATCCTGGAAGATGACATATCTGTGCTATCCACAAGAAAGATTCTAACAAACACCAAGATATATGAAAACGAGACATATGTTTTCACATGCATGCCAGATTTGGACGTGCAATGTGATGACATAAAACAACAATTTGCTATGAATCCAGACCCTGACATGTGTTTGTTGGTGGTAAGATGTGACTTTTCAGTAGAAAATGTGTGGAATCAGATAGAATATCTGAGCAAGAAAAGTGGAACACCTACAGATACATTCACAGTTGTGCTGCCTTTGAGTTCTAAACCTACAGAGTACCCATTCAAGAATATGACCATGGAGCAGCTTTACAGAGAACTGCCTTACAAACAGCGGGGGTTAAGTCATAAGAGGTAAACCTAAAAAATCAGTAACATATAATGAATATTTATGATATCACATAAGTTTGCATAAGAAGAACAGTGTTTTATTTAATCTGAGTAATCATATTAATTCATTAGTTATTAGGTTTATTATTATTATATATATATATTGTAATGTTTCAAACATAATAGATCTTTTGCCCAAAAAACAAAGTTTCCTGGTGAGTTAATTTAGTTCTGTTATATTACAGGTCTGCTGCAGATCCCCAATCTATGACAGCTTTGGGAGACCTCAGCTTAAATTCATGTTTAAGAAGCAAACATGAATGGATGGAAGGCAAGACTCAGCTTTATCAGCAGTATCTCACAATATTGTCGTGTTCTGTGTGTGGATGTGTATGTCAAAAACATTTCTTTAGCCTTTTTATAAAAGTGGCAGATGTAACAAAGAGCCCTACACTATCCCCGTACATAGTTTCAAATGTGGGACATTTTTTGAAATTTTTATCTCTATTATTAACATTTTTTTTTTTACTTTTTATCTAATCAGGAAGTTAAAATATTGAGATAAAGAGTCTCTTGTGCAGGAATAGCATGGTGTAATTATGCGAACTGCATGCAGATATAATTATGTGTATACTTAAATGCGTATTTAACTGTTCAGATAAAAGTCTTGTAAGTGTTTTAGCTGTAGATGATTATTCTTCAGATCTGGAAAGAATATTTATTTCTATTTCACTGTCACTTATTTTTGTTCTTCATTGACACAGAAAATCACTTTGATACCAAAGTGAACCTAGTTCTTCTGGGAATGACCGGTACGGGAAAGAGTGCCAGTGGAAACACCATCCTCGGAAAGAAATTCTTCAAGTGTAAGCCGAGTACAAAGCCGGTCACCACAGAGTGCCAAAGGGCAGAATCAAAGATAAATGGCATACATGTACGTGTCATTGATAACCCAGACATCTTTGATGATGACATCAACCCACGTGTTTGGGACACACATGTAAAAAAGTGCAAACAGCTTTGTGAGTCAGAACCATGTGTGTATTTACTTGTGATGCAAGCAAGCAGATTTACAGATGGTGAGAGAAACATAATAGAAAAGCTAGAAAAAGCTTTTGCAAGCAAAGTTAGAAAACAAACAATCATCCTGTTCACCAGAGGAGACGACCTGCACTGTGCAAACATTAAGCTGGAGGATTTTCTTCACTCCTGCCAACCTGGTCTGAAAGAAATAATTCAGAAGTGTGACAACAGGTGTGTTGTTTTTGAGAACAGCAGGCCAACATCACATCAAGTGGCAATTTTAATGGAGAAAGTGATCAGGATGATCCAAGAACAGCAGCAATGATAACACTATGAAGTGCTTGGATATGATAAGTTGTTAAACAGAAAGATATAAACAGAGCATGAAATACTAGCCTGAACTGTTCAGTTAGAAATGTTTTCTTTTGTTTCCCTTTTTATTTGCCTTCGTCAAAATCAGCCTTTAATCAGCGACTGATTATGAATTCGGTTGTTATTGAAACTGGTGCATGGAGTTTGTCTCTTATTGTGTTTCTGTTTATAGCCTGTTGATGTAAATCATTCATGTTAAATTCACCAATAAAATGAAGTTTGGTAAATATTCATTGTTGACCAAAGGTTTTTCAAGTAACAGAGACCCTTTGATGATTCAAACATACCTTTGAAAAAACCTATATCTAACAATAATAGCACTAGTAATAAGAATACATACAGTAATCATAGCAAAAAAAAAATGAGCATTTGATGTTTGTGGATCGAACACTTGCAAAGACTCAGTGAAAATTTTAATAATTAAAATATGCAGATGTTAAACAAATATGTAGGACTTCTTTCTACTATTTGCAAAATATCTCTAAAATATGAGATATCCTGACTCAGAGTGACACCCAAAATCTAGTTCATGCACTTCTTGCTTCTAGGCTGGACGACCGTAATTCATTATTATCAGCATGCTCTAAAAACTTCCTAAAAGCCTTCAGTTAATCCAAAATGCTGCAGCAAGAGTATTGGCAGAGACTAGAAATGTTAGGATTTTGAGTTTATTATATTATTTATAATTTCTAGTCTTTGGTTTCTTTGAGTTCTGTCTTATGGTTTTTGTCTCTGTCTTCTCTAGTTGCTCTGTCTCCCCTGTCAGCTGTATCCCCTTGTCTAGTTCGCGTCTCTGTGTATCCTCAGTTGCTATATCCCCGTGTCCAGTCAGTGTCTGTGTCTGCACTGGTCCCACGTCTCTGTTCCCTCTGTTACAGTGCGTGCGAGTCTGTGTCTTTAGTTCAGTCTGTGTCATGTTTCCTGTTTTATTTTGAAAGTCCATGTCTGATGTTAATGTATCTGGTTTCGCTTCCCCTTGTCTCGTTAGGCCTGATTTGCCCCAGCTGTGTTTCCCTCCTGTTACTCATTCCCTGATTGCTCCCTCTGTGTATTTAAGCCCTGTGTTTCTCTGTGTCTGGGTTGCGATCTACCGTTTACCTAGCTGTGTGTTCTGTCAGTCCTCCGGTTTAAGTTTATTTAGATTTTTTCCAGTTATGTTATATTTTGAGTTTTACATTAAAGCTGTTTTGAGTTCACGACTGTCTCCTGAGTCTGCACCTTGGGTCCTATTCCTGTCTGCACACAGCCACTCATAACAAAAAAGAGAGAACATGTTTCTCCTATTGGCTTCCCTTCATTGGCTCCCTGTTAAAACCAGCATATCCAGCTAGCATGGGCTAAAATAAAAATCAGCTGGAAAACCATCCGGACCTGGGGCTTTATTGTCTGGGTGATGCTGTATGGCTTCATGGAAGTCAGACATTGACACAGGTGGATCCAGAGCTACAATCTGTTCATCATTTAAATTCTGTAGATTTATATTGCTAAGAAATTCTTCAAAAGCAATGATGGAGGGAATAATCTGTGATGCTGTGAAGCTTCATAAAACTCATAAAAAGATGTATTTATTTGTTGTGGATCATGAGTAATGTTCCCAGTTGACTCTTTAATAGAATAAACAGTTGTGTTTTTATTTATTGATCATTACCCATTAGCAAGGAATTTCCTAAATTTATTACCACGTTCAAAGCTCTCCAATTGCAGATTTGCAACAATAACCATGTTCTTCTGTTAATTATTTCATTTCATTTAATTCTAGCTTTAGTTTTCTCATGGTGTTAATTATGTTCTTGTGGCGAGGAAGCAGATTCTAAAGATTACATTTTTGTTTTTAGTACAAGTGTTTGTTCTTTTTCTTATGAGAAGAGTAAGGTATTATTTTGACTCTTTTCTGTCTCAGAGAGTTCGACTCAGTGAATGATTGCTGATAGTGTCTGTAATATCTCTTGTAATCCATCTGTTAACTAAAAAGTAGTCTATACAAGAATGTGTAATCCCTGAGAGGCGACATGAACACCAAGCATCACAAAGACCTAAATCACTCACATGTTGTTTAAGAATGTCTGCAGTCTGGCACTTCTTTTGACTCACTGAACCTGTCAATTTCTAGATTCAATACCAGATTGAAGTCTCCTCCTATTATAAGTGTGGTTTCAGAGTGATCCAAAAGTGAAGAAAAGAAGTGATGAAAAAAGGACGAGTCGTTGTCAATTTGGTCCATACAGTTAGTTCCATATGTATTTAGAAATACATATTTAGTTATTTATTTTTAATCTTTTTTACCTGTCTACTTAAACCTACTTAAACCTATTCCATCTGTAGTTATATAATGGACATGGATATAATGTAGAGTCTCAGCTTTCATATAGAAAATTCTATGTATAGAAAACTATTCCGCGCATAATTAAAACAGGTCCGCGGCTCCCAACCGTAGTAAAGGGACCTCTGGCTATTACGTCGGGTTCATGTCGGGCTCGTAACCAAAAACTAGCTTTACTTTGTTGTCTGGGTCAACTTTGCTAGCGAGAGACAGAGAGAGGCGTTGAAAGACTGCTCCAACGGAACTTATTGTTTCAGAGGAAAACACGAACACGGTGTACGGTCGAGTCTCAATAGATTACTTACAACTGGGCTACACTGCCCATGAGGCTACATTCTTTAGGGCTATGCCTGTAACACTCTGCCTGTTGCCTTTATATTGAATAATGTTTTGAACAATAATTTTTAAAAATATTTCTTCACGTCACTAGGCGGGCTGCAAGTAGAGGTCGCGAGATTGAGACCCAGGCTTTAGAGCCTCTTAATGTGTGTTTTATTTGGGTTTCCACCAGTGTGGAATTACCAAAAATAGATAGCAGACAACCTAGGGTGACCAACCGTCGTCTTTTCCCCGGACATGTCCTCTTTTCATGTTTTGATAAAAATGCCCAGGTTTCCCTATATTCCGACAGATATTTGTGACGTCATCCCCGAGTTGATGCTTTGTGAGTGCTTGTTTTGCGCTCACAAACGGGACAGACAGCATGCAGCAACGCGCCTAATGATGTTTAAAAGATCTCTAAAAGAAAGTCCATCTTTTCAGACGAACTGGAAAATAAATTTCCCTCGTACCAACCCAGTACTGGTAATTTTTCTTCTGCAGATGAGGCATTATTTCTGTAACATTATTTAATTCCAGAGGCTTTTAAGTTATTTTTTGCAATTGTTGACTTGTAAAAGGCTATATGACATATTTTATTTCACAATTCATTAACCGCACAGAGAAGACATCGTTGAAATATGTTAAATATGTTTCTTTAGGCAAGTTAAAACAGTAACTGTAACAGTTACTCATATTTTGTATTTTAAATACATAACGCCAGAACGTGTATTCTGTTACTCCCCAACACTGTCAATATAGCTACACCTCCTTGAGCTATACTGTAAAAGGTGTGAGGGAACTTTGGTAAGGTGGATGTGTGTGCAGATGATTTGGACATATGAGCTTCCTGTAGAAAGACAATGTCATTTAATCAATAAGTCTTTTAATGAAACCAACTCCATGTATTCCATGTAACAAACCTCAGGGTAATGAAAATAGACACGTCATTGTTTCCAGGGCCTTTTATGCCTTCTTTGGGATGCCTGGAAACACTACTCCATGAACTCACTAAGAACTTTAAAGTCTTTGTGTAGAATTTGTGCAGAACCTCTGTACAGAAGTCTCGACCGGCTCTCTGTTTAAAGGATCTGAGTCTTTGACCTATGGGGTTTTACCACAACTGATTAACAGAAACTGATGGTAGCTCCCCCCCTAATGATCTATGGCACTTGGAAATGTTTTGAAGGATTAATTTTTTTGGCCTGGGAAATAAGCCCCAGGGACCTGAATTTTTAGAAGCTATAATAACCTATTAGAACCTCAATAAGGTGGTTGCAAATAGTCATACCAAAAACAGGAAATGTCCACAAAATAAACTTTTAATTGTGACTTTAATTAATTGAAGATAGGACACTTTATTAAGTAAATTTTAAATAATTAAATCTAAACTGTTGCTAAATACCTACAGATGGTTTCTATTAGGTTTTAGTGAGACAGAGAGAGAACCACAGTGGGTTGGAAAAACAAGACCAAATCCACTGTTTCTTGCTGCAAAAATGCACTGTGTGAACCAGTCCTTGACTCATCTGCGATGACCCAATGAAACTAATTTTTATCTGCAGAGGGTCTCTGTTCATCCTCTGACACAACCAACATCCAGCGTTACCAGTATCCAATCATCTATTGTGACATCATCTGATTTGAGCTTATCTTACTGTTCCCTCCCCCCCCTCCTCCCTTCATCGCTGTAGCAAAAGGTTTTTTTTTTATTACAATAGTCACATTTATACAACATAATTCACTTCACTTTTCATAATTTCAACTTTGACTTCTTCTTATCACGTTAAACAGAATTACACTCTTTTCCCCTGTTACAAACAAGTAAATACTTCCATTGTCACAGAGTGCTTGCTCATAGGGCGTCATGTAACTGGGGTTTTCTCCCCACAATATCACAGATGTTGTCATCTCAAGGCTGTGTTATTTTTTTTTCAGTCTTGTTGCTGCACTGCTAAGAAAGTATTTGCAGACTTTGACACACCTCCAGCATTTGCATAACTGGTTCATATAAAACAAACAGAGTGTCACAGCCTGCAGACATCCACACAGCCTCTGCCTGCAGCATGTCTCATAGTAAGTTTACTGTCACTGTTTCTGTAATGTTATATTTTTAAAAAGCATAATCCAAGTCAAAGCAACACTTTTATATCTACTAAATATTTATTGAAATCACATGTTTAAATTTTATATATAGTGTTGTTACTATCAAAAAATAAAACTGTGATTCACTATTTTTACAGACAAGATTTCAGTTGTTGTCTTTGGAAAAACAGAGTCTTTGAAGAAAGCCCTAATAACCAACATCCTGGGGAAAGATTTGTCTGTGCTACCCACGAGAAAGATTCTCAAAAACATCGAGATATATGAGAATTATACATATGAGATCACATGTACACCTGACTTGTACTTATTCTGTGATGACATACAGGAACTATTTTCTGAGAATTCCCACAGTGACATGTGCTTGTTGGTGGTAGAGGATGGGTTTTCACCAGAAGATGTGGGGAAGCAAATAGAAGATTTGAGTAAGAAAACTGGAAAACCAAGAGAAGAGTTCACAGTCGTGCTGCCACTGACATGTGAACCCTCAGGTTACTGTTTCACATCCTGCACCATCCAGCAGCTTTTCAGTGAACTGGACAAACTGGCTAAACACAGACTACTGGTGCCAGGCTCTAAGAGGCAAAGGTGAAATTTGAGACTTGTTGAACTGTGACTGTTAACTTCATGCAAACACAATTTGAAGTATTTTCTTTATTTTAGCTCTGTACACAGATACTATAAAATGTTTGTATTTTATAGAGAAGGTTTGCATTTTTATTATTGTTATAAAAATAATTAAGTTTTTATAAAACAGTAAACAGCTGCCTGCTGAGTTTATAATTGCTCTGTAACAAAATTACAGGTTTGACTATGAATCACAAACAATGTCCAGATCACACAGTGACATAACAAAGCCAGGTAAACTCACATCTCTCTCAGGAGCGTCTTACCAACAAATACAAAAAGTTGTGCTGTTCCATGAATGAGAATATTTCACATGATCCCAGATATGTCATTAAAAACTGACAAAATTCTTTTATGCCCTTTTAATTCAGTTGGCAGTTTTAGCAAAGAATTATTTACACACACCAAGAAGAGTTTAAAAAGTAAGATGCATGTTTTTACAACGTAGCTGAATTTAAAGAAACCATACATGTTTATTTTGTCATTTATTCATTCTTAAGGTAGGATACCAACTGATTTCTTTCCATTATTATTTGTACATATCAATACAGGAAAGCGTGCTATCACCACAGTGAACCTTGTTCTACTGGGAATGGCTGGAACTGGAAAGAGTGCAAGTGGAAACACCATCCTCGGAAAGAAGAGCTTCATGTCTAAACCCAGTTCAAAGCCGGTCACCACAGAATTCCAGGTGGCAGAAACTGAGATGAAGGACTTACGTGTACGTGTGATTGATAGCCCAGATATCTTTGATGATGACATTGAAGCATCAGTTTGGGACAAACATGTAAAACAGTGTAAACAGCTCTGTGGGTCAGAACCCTGTGTGTATGTACTCGTGATGCATGTGAGCAGATTTACAGATGGTGAGAGAGACATTATGGAAAAGTTAGAAAAAGATTTTGGGAGTAAAGTTAAAGAAAAAACAATCATCCTGTTCACACGAGGAGGCGACCTGCAGCAGGCAGAAATCACCTTGAAGGATTTCCTTCACTCCTGCCAACCCGGTCTGAAAGAAATAGTTGAAAAGTGTGGAAACAGGTGTGTTCTCTTTGAGAACAGCAGGTCAAGTTCACAGGAAGTGGAAAAGCTGATTGACACGGTGATCGGGCTGTTAGAATAACAGGCAATATAGATAAAATCATGTGCTTAGACATTTGGCCTTTTTTCTGTAAAGCTATGAATAATTTAGAGGGTGAAAGTTTATTCTGCAAATTGAAGTGACAGATTATAACAAAACAGTTGCCTTCTATATTTTATTTACTACAGTAGCATTTAAACAAGAAGAGTTTCCTTTTTAAAATATGGTTACTTTAAAGAGTTTTTCAATTTTTTGTTAAACAAACTACTGACTTCCTCACATAGTTCTGCTCATTAGAGTGTAATAGAATCAAATAAATGCTGAATTTATTAAACTCAAGTTATTTCATGCACCTAGTGTTTCTTTGTTTTCCGATATTTTTACCAGGCAGATCTATCACACACTAAGATATTGAAATATTACACAAAACTCAGTGCTTTGACACACAATAGGTATTCATGTAAAGAGAGGTAACCAAATATTAAGGAAAAATGTTGTCCTTACTGTTAATACTTAATACTTGAAATAGTTTTCCCAGGATGTTTACCATGGCCGCCCAGGACAGAGAGATTATATATTTTGAAAGCTCAGTTCCTGGTTAAATTTAAATAAATAAATCATTTAATTGATAATAATAATAATCACAAATAATTTGTTGTATGTAAAGTTAGTACCATAAATCTTTCACCTATTTATCGAAACATTTTCCAATTATAGTTATATAATGGACATGGACTAAGTGTGTCCATGTCAGCTTTCATTTGAGGGTATCCACATTCAAACTGTGTTTAGGATTTTCAGCTAATTAACATGTGTCACCCACTTTTTAAAGGGACAAAAGTAATTGGACAATTGACAAAGGCTATTTCATGGGCAGGTGTTTGAAATTCCTTCATTATTAATTGAGCAGACAAAAGGTCGGGAGTAGATCTGAGGTGTAGTGCTTCCATTTGGATGATTTTGCTGTGAACAGACAACATACAGTCAAGAAGGTCTCCATGCAGGTGAAACAAGCCATCCTGAAGCAGAAAAAAACATCAGCGAAATTGCTACAATATTA
The DNA here is from genome assembly GCF_057382275.1 of Copadichromis virginalis. Classification (NCBI taxonomy): domain Eukaryota; kingdom Metazoa; phylum Chordata; class Actinopteri; order Cichliformes; family Cichlidae; genus Copadichromis; species Copadichromis virginalis. Next base: position 32,508,035 of record NC_140626.1, read on the forward strand.
GGAGAGGCAAAATCTACAGTGTGGAACATCCTGAGAAAGACACACGGCACTGGTAAACTCAGACCTGCACGTCCACGGAAGACAACAGTGGTGGATGATCCCAGACTCATTTCCATGATGAAAAGAAACCCCTTCATGACAGCCAAACAAGTGAACAACACTCTCCAAGAGGTAGGCGTATGGATATGAAAGTCTACCATGAAGACGACACTGCATGAAAGTAAATAAGACGGTTCACTGAAAGGTGAAAGCCACTCATAAAACTCAGGAATAGACAGGCTAGACTGGACTTTGCTAAAAACAAAAAAATCTAAAAAAGCCAGTACAGTTTGGGAAAAACATTCTCATGATAGATAAACGCAAGATCAACCTCTACCAGAAATGTGGCAAGAAAAAAGTACTGAGAAAGTGTGAAACAGCTCATGATCCAAAGCATACCAAATCAACTGTAAAACACAGCACAGGCAGTGTGATGGCTTGGGCGCGCATGGCTGCCAGTTGCACTGGGACGCTAAAGTTTATTCATGATGTGACACATGACAGAAGCAACACAATGAGCTCCTGAGGTGTTCAGAGACATACTGTCTGCTCAAATCCAGCTAAATGCAATCAAATTGATTGGCTGGTATTTAATAAAGCAGATGGAAAACGACCCAAAACATATGGCCAAAGCAACACAGGAGTTTATTAAAGTAAAGAATGACCAAATCAGTCACCTGATCTTAACCCAGCTGAACATTTCACTTGTCGGAGACTAAACTTCAGACATGCACACAGACAAGAAAGCTCCTTACCATGCATGGAGGGTTTCACCCCAAGTCCAGCACCCTGAGGCTGTATGCTAAGCGGAAGGAAGGAGGCCGGGGACTAGTGAGTGTCAGCACCACAGTCCAGGATGAGACAACGAACATCCAAGAATACATCACGAAGATGGCCCCAACTGACCGAGTGCTCAGTGAATACCTCAGGCAGCAGAAACCCAAGAAAGAGGAGGGAGACGAGGAACCATCATGGAAGGACAGGCCCCTGCACGGTATGTACCACCGGCAGATAGAGGAGGTGGCTGATATCCAGAAATCCTACCAGTGGCTGGACAAAGCTGGACTGAAAGACAGCACAGAGGCACTAATCATGGCAGCACAAGAACAAGCTCTGAGTACAAGATCCATAGAGGCTGGGGTCTATCACACCAGGCAAGACCCCAGGTGCAGGCTGTGTAAAGATGCCCCAGAGACAATCCAGCACATAACAGCAGGGTGCAAGATGCTAGCAGGCAAGGCATACATGGAACGCCATAACCAGGTGGCCGGCTTAGTGTACAGGAACATCTGTGCCAAGTATAACCTGGAAGTCCCGAGGTCAAAATGGGAGATGCACCCAAGGGTGGTGGAGAATGACCGAGCTAAGATCCTGTGGGACTTCCAGATACAGACGGACAAAATGGTGGTGGCTAACCAACCGGACATAGTGGTGGTAGACAAACAGAAGAAGACTGCCGTAGTGATCGATGTAGCGGTTCCGAATGACAGCAATATCAGGAAGAAGGAACACGAGAAGCTGGAGAAATACCAAGGGCTCAGAGAAGAGCTCGAGAGGATGTGGAGGGTGAAGGTAACGGTGGTCCCCGTGGTAATCGGAGCACTAGGTGCGGTGACTCCCAAGCTAGGCGAGTGGCTCCAGCAGATCCCGGGAATAACATCGGAGATCTCTGTTCAGAAAAGCGCAGTCCTGGGAACAGCTAAGATACTGCGCAGGACCCTCAAGCTCCCAGGCCTCTGGTAGAGGACCCGAGCTTGAAGGATAAACCGCCCGCAGGGGCGTGCTGGGTGTTTTTTTTTAAATTTTATTTATATATATATATATATATATATATATATATATATATATATATATATATATATATTATAGAATAGAATTCAACTTTATTGTCATTGCACATGCACAGGTACAGGGCAACGAAATGCAGTTTGCATCCATCCAGAAGTGCTTTAGTGATATAGATATATTACAATATATATTAGCAATAATATAGATATGTGAGTATATTACAGAAATGGGTCTATTATGGTATGTTATAATGTACACGGTATGAAGTATGTTGTGAATATTCTATAACTATAAGTATGTACAGGCTGTAGTGAGTACAAGCTATGAACAGGATATAAATATGAAAAACTATACAGAATATGAAATAAATAACTTTACAGAATCTGAGATATACAGCTATACAGAAATGGGAACTATGCAAGTTGTAAACAGTTGTAGGATTAAAGATTATCGAATGTACAGAATGATTATTTACACAGAGCTATACAGTAGTGCAGTTAAGATAAGTGAGGGTGTAGATAGTTTCTACAGAGGCTATATAAAGTGCTAGTGGTTGTGAGTGGTGGTTCAGTCCATGTTATTATTGTGTTTGAGGGTACAGTTGTCCATTGTGGGTGTGTGTATGTTCAGTCCATGAGTTTAACGTGGGTCAGATGTCAGGAGGCAGAGTTCAGGAGTCTGACAGCTGTGGGGAAGAAGCTGTTCCGGTACCTGGTGGTCTTAGTCCGGAGGCTCCTGTGGCGCCTCCCAGAGGGCAGGAGGGTGAAGAGTCCATGTGATGGGTGACTGGGGTCTTTGATGATTTTCCCAGCCCTTTTCAGACACCGCTTCCTGTAGATGTCTTTTATGGCAGGAAGTGGTGCTCCGGCGATGCGCTGGGCAGTTTTCACGACCCTCTGCAACGCCTTCCGGTCCGAGGCAGAGCAGTTCCCGTACCAGACTGTTATACAGTTGGTCAGGATGCTCTCGATGGTGCAGCGATAGAAGTTCACCAGGGTGTATATATATATATATATATATATGTGTACATATATATTTTGTCCGTCTGTATCTGGAAGTCCCACAGGATCTTAGCTCGGTCATATATATATATATATATATATATATGAAACACAACGAGCCAGAAACCAAAACACAGGGAACAAAGTCCAAAACAACAGCACTGAGGCCCAGGAACAGTCCAAAAGCAAACAAACAAAAGAGCCCACGAAAGGCGCAGAGGCCCAGGCAACAGTCTCGAAAAGTTCAGGGGGCCGGCCCGGAGGCTGACGGCACAACAGTCCAAACCCGGGCAGTTCAGGGGGGCGGCCCGGAGGCTGACGGCACAACAGTCCAAACCCGGGCAGTTCAGGGGGGCGGCCCGGAGGCTGACGGCCCAAGAGCCCAGAAAACAATTCAGGAGGCCGGGCAGGCGGGAAGCATCGGCGGCGACGCAACAGATCAGGAGGGTGGCCGGGCAGGAGGCACCGGCGGCGACGTAGTTCAGGGGGCCGTCCATGATGGCGGCGTAGTTCAGGGGGCCGTCCATGATGGCGGCGTAGTTCAGGGAGCCGTCCATGATGGCAACGACGTCCAGTCATCGGCCGAACAGGACATGCAGGACGAGCAGGCCGGACAGGACGTGCTGGCCGGACCGGACATGCAGGACGAACAGGACCAGACGGCATGGGGACCTCAGGCGCAGACGAAGCTAGACGGAGCGAGGCAGGACCAGGCGACACCAAAGGCGAAGACACGGAGGCAGGACCAGACGACGCCGAAGGCGAAGACACGGAGGCTGGACCAGGCGGAGCTGAAGACACGGAGGCTGGACCAGGCGACGCCAAAGGCGAAGACATGGAGGCAGGACCAGGCGACGCCGAAGGCGAAGACACGGAGGCTGGACCAGGCGGAGCTGAAGACACGGAGGCTGGACCAGGCGAAGGTGGTGGCGCTGCAGGCGACGGCGTGGGAGCCGCAAGTGGTTGCTGGACGGGCCCCTCGGACCCTCAAGCGGAAGCAGGTTGCTGGATGGGCCCCTCGGACCCTCCAGCGGGAACAGACGGCTGAAGCGGTCCCTCGGACCCTCCAGCGGGAACAGACGGCTGAAGCGGTTCCTCGGACCCTCAAGCGGAAGCAGGTTGCTGGACGGGCCCCTCGGACCCTCCAGCGGAAACAAACGGCTGAGCAGCCAAGTTAGTTTTTTTTCTCCATACAGGTGACCCAGGTGTTTTTTTTTTTTTGTTGTTTTTTTTTTCTTTCTTCCCCCCCCTTCTCACCGTCTCTTCTCCCCTTTGGTTTTCTTTCTCTCCCTCTCTTTCTTTCATTCTTTCTCCCTGTCCTATCCCCCAGTCATGTCTGTCCTGTTTGTAGCAACTGAAAATAAAATAAATTCATAATTATAATAAAGGTCAATCAAATGGACCAATATGGCAAGGCCATGATGATCCACTTGGTAAAATAAATCCGCTTGGCATCTTTCTTGGCCTTAAGACATCAATTCTGATGGCTAAAGATCCAAACGGGACACAAAAAAAAAAAAAAAAAAGACTGGAAACACCAGGTATTGAACATCCAACCATTGGATGAGGTAGACCTGCACTACTTCCTGAGCCACCTCCCCACAGAGCAGACAGGGCTAGCCCGGATCTGCTGGCTGACTTCCGGCATGGTAAGTGGTATGTCATCCAGATATGGGCCAGGACTGGTGTAGATGGCACTGTTTATGTTATGGCATGCCGCATCTGGCCCAATTGTGGCAATTGTGGTTTGGGGTATGTGGCCCAGGCTCATAGACAACAGGTGTGGCCCGGATCTGGCTTCAAACTGGGACTTCTGACTGACTGGTGTCATGGCAGGGTGTATGTCAACCAAATGTGGGCCAGTCTACATTGCTTGAGCAATATACTGGACTTTGATGAACTCCTGATGTGGTCTTTGGAATGTGAATGTTAGCTAAAAGTGCTAAGATGTACAAAAAAATGCTCGGCATATCGTTCTGAAGGTTCAAGATGATCCATTAAAAAACTGTGGGTAATATGCAACCTAAACTGAACAGTCACAAAAAAAAGTAACTAATATGATGTCAACCAGCTGAATCAGAATGATTAAGCAGGAGATGAAGAGAGTGAGCATTATGGAGACTGATATATAACTATAAACCTGTCAATATCAGTTATTTCATATTCTCTCAGTTACACATGGGAGAATTTCAGCTTTAATAAACAATAAACAATCATTGACAAAATTAAATGCTTTTCACAATATTTTCAGACAAAAATGGCAAAGAAAAGAAAATACATTTCAAACTTCATGCCATCATTTAAAAACAAGTCATTGACTGAAAATATGCATAAAACACACTATTTAAAATAAATTTAACACCAAACCATCAGGGTTGCAAACTCACTACAAATTGGAGCAGATGCAGTAGAGAAAAGCTCGTACTATGATTATTATTTCACTTTATAATGCTTTCCTCTTGAATACCAAAAGATAAATAATAATAATAATAATAATAATGGATTGGATTTATATAGCGCTTTTCTAGGCACCCAAAGCGCTTTACAATACCACTATTCATTCACTCTCACATTCATACACTGGTGGAGGCAGCTACAGTTGTAGCCACAGCTGCCCTGGGGCAGACTGACAGAAGCGAGGCTGCCATATTGCGCCATCGGCCCCTCTGGCCAACACCAGTAGGCAAGTAGGGTAAAGTGTCTTGCCCAAGGACACAACGACCAGGACAGAGAGCCCAGGGATCGAACCAGCGACCTTCCGGTTACAGATGCGATTCCCAACCCCCTGAGCCACGGTCGCCCCTGGCTCAGTTAAATAATGTAGACAGCTGTCTACACTGTAAGTCTGTGTCAGACTAGACTTACAAATGGGTACAGAAACTGTCCTGTTTAGACTAGATTCATCACTATTTATTACAATAATTTAATCTCCATGAAGAACAGTACGAAACATTTTGATACGCTGAAACAGCGACTCAGTGAATTTACACTCATCCACGGCCAATCCCTTACTGTGTGCTTCCTCCACCTGTCTATACATGGCGTTTGTGTAGCGTATGCCTCCATTTGCTGCCACCATGTCATCAATCTTCTTGACCAGCTGCTCCACCTGCTTTCTGTCACTGCTGGTGTTGTCAAAGACGTGGAACCTGTTTCCACAGCTCATAAAGGCTCATAACTGCCTGAGAGAACAAGATAAACATCAGCTGAAACCAGGCAATGACAGTTTTGCTGATTAATATGTATACAAGGAACATCCTGCTTTTCTTCCTCATGGCATGACTTTAAGGAAGTGATTTCCTCACAGCAAACCTTCCTGAATGTTTGTGTTTCATTATGAGCTTCTTCAGGTGTCAGTGAAAACACTCTGGGTGGAATCCAACAGGTGTTACAGGTTTTTCCACATCATTATCAAACTTTCTGTCACATTTGTTCAGGTCCTACAACAACATCCCTGTTTTTTTCTAAGAAGCCTTGAACAATTTATTACTTGTAGATAGGCCAGTAGTTTCTTAATGAAAAGTAACAGCTGTGGTTTCCACTGTACTTCCTACATAGTAATCTAGCCACATTACAGATTTTATCTGAATTTCTATAAAACTAAATCCCTTTCTAAACCTAATTCTAAGTAAATAACAGTAATCATACTCATGAGAAAAACATATATGACAAAAGGATTCATTTCGTGTTTTTTTTTTTTTTCATTTTTCTTATTTGAAAATAACTGGACGGTTCTCTTTTTTTCCTTGTTAGATTTGTTTTGAGAAAACAAATAAAGCACATAGACATATATTTTAAGTACAGAAAGCAACTGGCCAGTCTCTGTCACTAGCATAAAGTCAGATTAGATGTTAGCTAGAAAGCACTAAGATGTAGAAAAAAAAGTGCTTATATGAATTACTGAATGAGGATTTTTTTTAAGCACTACTCAAATAGAGTAGAAAAGTGCATTAAGGCAACCAGTGAATTTATCAGCACACTGGATGTATGATGGTAGAGCGCAATAGTAATCATCTGAAGATGTAGTTCTGTCTCCTTATAAAGATGACTTGGCTGAGCACAAACCACATTTTTGTGATTACTAATGATTCTCTGTTAGAAAATCAGAAAATGTCGTCATAGTGGCTTCAACTGTAACTACTTTAAAAGACACAAATCTTTCTTCCAGCTCCTGAAAACAATAGAATAATTGCTTATTTGTTTTCTGAGTGCTGATGATTGCATTGTTTTCTTTTTGGTGCCTTTTTTTTTAAATTTACATGTTACAAGGAACTTCCTGGTTTTCTCTCTGACCACATGTCTTTAAGAAAAGTATTTCCTCACGAAAACCTTCCTGAATCTTTCTGTATGATTATGAAATTGTCTGTGGGTTTGCACCTACAGTTTAAAAGTTTTTTTTTCACATCACCAACTTCTGTGACAACTTCCTGTCAAATTTGTTCCATCCTCTCACCAAAATCCTTGTTCCTTTTCAAGAGGCTATGAACGCCCATTAATGATTTTAATCATAGGAAAGTAGTGTTGGACCAAATGTTAAAAGATCACAGCACAACTTCGTGTTGGCTCATTGTGTCCAACAAAAATATCCAGAACACCTCAGATAGATTATTCTCTGAATGAAAAGTATGACAGCGATACTTTTGACTTCTAAAAAGTGGAAAAACTGTTCATAATAGATGATGTTCTTAAGAATCTCAGAATGGTGGCTGTAAAGAAGCCATTCTTAATGAAGGGACACTGGGAGAAAAGGCTGACGGACAACAAGAAATTAGGTCTTAAAGAGTAATTAACCTGAATTTGAAAATTTTGGTTCAAATCATCAACATGTACCGAGGAGCTCTGGAGAGAGGTACTATAGAGAGTTTTTACAGCCATCTGTAAAACAGGGTGTAGGCTCTGTCATGGTTTGGTGTTGGAGATCTTGTCAAATCTGATAAAAAATTTGAAAACAAGAAAAGTAAGTATCTTGATGCATGCTCATTCATCCAAGTAAGGGCATCCCAAAATTCACTTCATCCGGAGGTAACGAAACGTTTCTCCCGCTGAAAACATTACGTCCAGATATACTGAATCAGCTTTTGAGGCAGAAAAGTAAGGTTAGATTTCGATGCACAATGTGATATCATCTGGAAAGAATGTGACTGGCAGTGGCTTAATTCTCTTCATGAGAATGATCTCAAACACACTGACACTGCAATAAAATCATACCTGGCTGGAAAAACACCATGAGTCAAGGTTTGGCCTTCCCAGAGTTTTCTAAATAAAAACATGACATGCTTAGCTTCTAGATCTAATCTGTGGTAAACACAATGACACAAATCATTAATAAGCAGAGGAAATGTAACAACAGACAAACAGAGACTGCAGCGTGTTGTGCGCTCTGCTGAGAAGGTGATTGGCTGCAGACTCCCATCTCTGCAGGACCTGTACACCTCCAGGACACTGGGGCGTGCAGCTCGGATCTCAGCTGACCCTTCTCACCCTGGACACAGTCTGTTTGACCTGCTCCCCTCAGGCAGGAGGCTCCGGTCCATTCGCACCAGAACCTCTCGCCATAAGAACAGTTTCTTCCCCTCTGCTGTCGGACACATGAACAATAACCGTATGACTGTTCCCATCACTAACACATGACCCTACGCTGTGTTCACTGCATCATTCCATGTTTGGCACTGATCACCACCTGCACTCATGTATATATCATGTATATATCTATCTATTTAGCACTTTTAATTCTTATTCTTATTTTTATTTCATGTCTATTTAAGCGTAATTTATGACAGTATGTTTGCACTGAAGCACCGCAGCAATTTCCTAATGTTGTAAACCTGCTCAACATTTGGCAGTAAAACCCTTTCTGATTCTGAATCTGATTCTGATTCTGATACAAAAGTTACTGACGTACATAGATCCAAAAACTCAGTCTTCCCAAAAAAGAAGATAACTGGGTCAATGCTGGTCAAATACGTAAATGGACAGATAAATATTATCTGTAAGAGACTTTATTCCAGACACAAGTGGATACCCCAGTATAGGTTTCAAATATTTTTTATTGATCTTATACAGTGTATGTTCTGTTTAGAGAGAAGAGGACGATACAACTTACCCACATATGTCTTTTATATATTTCTGGAAAATTATACGTTGTGAATGCCATTAAATATAATTTAACTTCTACATTACCATTACTCACAGTGAGAAAGCTTTGTGGATTTGTTAAAAGTACAATCAACAAAATCAGCGTACATTCTTGTGAAAGGTGAAACTGTTTAAACATAAATGGAGTGAACTCACTTCAGTGGATATTTCATTTAAACCATTTTTTTTATTCATACTCACATTTACTTAAAGAAATTAACACTCAAAAAAAAAGCATTTGGACAGTATTACCGTTGGTGAGAGTAGTCTAAGGTCAGAATACATCAGTAGGATGTCCTTGAGACTATGCCAGTGCGACTTAGTTAACCAGGATCCTTTCCAACACAAAGCTACACTATCATGCCATCTGTGTGCTGTCATGAGACAAACAAAGATGACATAAAATTGGATATGCAATGTGACGTGGAAATACCTGGATGTTAAAACATATATTTAGTAAATAAAGCTGATTCTGATTCAGATTGTGAAAGTGGGGTTTTATACTTAGACATGACTGATGACAGTGATGTATTTAAATTATTTATTTAGGTAAAACATCAAAATGGACAATGTTGAAGCAACAATTAACAATCATGAACCCAAAGGAAATTTTTCTTCACAATAATTTCATTTAAACAACCAGAAAACAGACAAAAAAACAAACAAATAAAATTCAAACTTCTCCTCTTAGAAGTCATAATTCATCATTTCAAAATCACACAAAAATACAAAATACAGTTCAGTTCAGATATCACAAACCACCCTGATTATAAACTCGCTACAAGCTGGAGCAGATGAAGCAGAGACAAGAAACACTTTGAAAGTACAGCTTGTATTATGATTAGTATTTCACTTTAATACAATGTCAAACAATCAGCAACCGATATCTTCATTATTTTTTGTGATAACTCAAATAAAATGATCCTAAACAGCTTTCTACACTGTGTCATTCTAAACAGACTTCATGCTTTCATGTGTATGTACAAAAACTGTCCAGTTCAGTCTAGATCGTGTACTATTTATCACAACAGTTTAATCTCTCCCAAGAAGAATACGAAAAAGTCTGACACGCTTAAGCAGCGGCTCAGTGAACCTATACTGCTGCAGTGTCAATCCCAGTCTGTGTGCTTCCTCCACCTCCTTGAACATGGCGTCTGTGTAGTGTGTGCCTCTATTTTCTGCCATCATGTTATCAATCTTCTTGATCAGCTCCACCACCTGCTTTTTGTCGCTGCTGGTGTTGTCAAAGACGTGGTACCTGTTTCCACAGCTTTCAATGATGTGCTTTAGCCCAGGCTCAGCTTCACGTACGTACTGCTCTATGGTCATGCCTCCAAGATCACCACCACGGGTGAAGAGCACAATCATGTACTTGTTTGCCTCGGGGCCAAACAGCTCCTGCAGGGCTTCCACTGAGTTTTTCTCTTCTTTGGTGAATCGACCCACTTGGATGACCAACAGGAACACATGAGGACCGGGACAGGAGACTTCAACACAACGCACAATTTCTCTTTTGATGAGCTCATCTGATTTTGCAGTGTCCAGGATCCCTGGTGTGTCTACAACACTAACTACTCTATTACCCCACTGAGTCACACCTTTTTGACAGACCTCAGTCACTGACCCAGATAAAGGGCAAGATCTGAAACGTTTGTTTCCCAGGATGGTGTTCCCAACAGCACTCTTGCCCACACCAGTTTTTCCAATCATCACAATCCTCAAATCAGGACCTGAAACACAATTGACTAATTTGATTTAACTCATATACACAAGGGTGTAATAAGAACCTTAGTGAAAACTTTCCAAGGTAACAAACCAACCTAAAGATTAACTTTAGGTCTTACCTGCTGGAAACAAATCCATCTTAATGTCACTGTTGTCACTGCACAGGTGAGAGGGATGAATGATAAAGCTTCTGTTAAACACATCTTTTATTTATAGCTCCACAGAGGACACACCTCCTCCTGTAGCTGACAGGTATAGAGGGCAGCACAGTCTGCACTCACTGCACAGACTGTGCTGCACCTGATTGAAGAGCCACCACTCACAGTGAGTTTTGCTTGTAAACTTTTCTTTGCTTTGTAGCAATAAAATAAAAGGACAGTTATTAAAGGTATTGCAGATAAAAAGAGAAAGAAAACCTTTCTGATTTCATATCACATCACGCTTTATTTTCACAATCTCTCAAGTCCTGCAGTCTATGATTTATAATTTAAAATGTAAAATACTTAATGAATGTACTTCAGCAAAAGTGAAGAGTTCAGAGTTTTGCTGCTTCTGACTTATGAACCCACAGATCACTCATTCAGTTTCTGCAGTATGGGTTGCCGGCAGAGCAGTAATTCAAGGAGATGTGAACCACAACAACTCATAACAACCAATGCCAGGTAAAGCTGAAAGTGCAGAACTGTTGAGCTAGCATTAGGGCTTACCTTATTTAAATAAAAATGAAAAACATATTCTCTTTAACCATGTGCACATATGCTATGAAAAACTCTGGTAATGTATTTTACAAGGGGCTCTGATTTTTTTTATATATATATTGTTAGAAACAACAAATAAGTGTTTATAAAACAAAAAAAGAGTTTTTGAGCTGAGGTGGGTTTATTTTTTCTCTGTTATTAAATTGTAGGCCTGACTATGGATCACAAACTGGACCGTACACTACTGAGCCACAAGCAGGTGAACCCCAATGCTTCTAAGCAGCATTTTAGAAGTTCATATTAAAAAATGGGTTATTAAATAGGGATTATGCAGACGGTTGTTATAAGCAAAGAGTCCTTCATGATCCAAGAAAGACTTCAAATAGTAAGACTGGATTTACTAATGTTAAATAAGCTCTTTTGTGTATTTTAGTGCAACTGTGGGAGTTTACGTTTTCATTATTTATAGATTTTGAATGTAATGCAATGAGGGATTTCGCTGACATTATCATCATTATAAACTTATTCAGGAAGACGCACTCCAGCCATATGGAACATTGTCCTTTTGGGAATGTCTGGGAGTGGAAAGAGTGCGAGTGGGAACAGCATCCTCAGAGAGAAACGCTTCATATCTAGACCCAGCTCCAAGCCGATCACCTCAGAGTGCCAAGTGGCAGAAACTAAAGTGAATGATTTCCATGTATGTGTGATCGATACTCCTGACATCTTTGATGATGACATTGCACCGTCAGTTAGGGACAAACATGTAAAAAAGTGCAAACAGCTTTGTGAGTCAGGACCTTGTGTGTATGTACTTGTGATGCAAGCAAGCAGATTTACAGATGGTGAGAGAAACATAATAGAAAAGCTAGAAAAAGCTTTTGCAAGCAAAGTTAGAAAACAAACAATTATCCTGTTCACCAGAGGAGACGACCTGCGGCAGGCAGAAATGAAGTTTGAGGATTTCCTACGTACCTGTCAACCTGAGCTGAAAGCAATAATTCAGAAATGTGACAACAGGTGTGTTCTCTTTGAGAACAGCAGGCAAAATGACAGTCAGGTACAGAAGCTACTGGAGACAGGGATGAACCTAATCCAAAACCAGCAGACGTTCCTGTATTAGGTCAGGAAATAAAGTAATTGGAAGTGGGATTTTTTATTTTGGTGTGTGCAAAGACACACATAAGGGCATGAACACAGTTATAAACTGCATTTTTTTGTGTGTTTTCTTCTTGATTTCATATTAATCAGCATTCAAACAAGGAAACAAGGAATTATTTCTGAACTATTTAAACGTTTTTATACACTTTTATCTAACAAATCAGTGAAAGTTTGTCATCTTTTGTAAACTGCAAAATAATAATCCGAAATTCAATAAAAATAAACTTGTCAGTACATAAATTGTCTCTGTTTTCCACCACACTGATTCAGACAAACACAGAGAAAAGACAAAGCAGCTGGATGTTCAAAAAAATCTCAAAGATAACAACATAACAGCTGAATACATATTTCTGTGATGTTCTGAAAATGAATTTGTGTTCTGTCGTATAACAGTATAAAGTGCAATGTGGTCAGGAGTTGCATCCAAAGGGAGGGCATGAGCTGTTCACTAAACTCTAATTTTAAATAACTTTACATAATACACATAAAAGCCAGTTCAGAGTGAAGAGCCAGTGACAGCAATTTGTTACCAAGAACTAAGTAAGTAAGTAAGTAAGTAAAATTTATTTTTATAGCACTTTTCACAGATAGAAAAAATCACAAAGTGCTTTACAACACAGAAAATGGAAATATAAAACAATATGACAGTAAATAAAACAGCAAATAAAACAATGTAATATAATAAAACTATCAAAACAGCATAAGAGGAAATTAATCAAATGCTTTTCTCAATAAAAATGTCTTCAGCTGTTTCTTAAAAGAATCAATGGAGTCCGTGCAGCGAAGAGACAGTGGAAGAGAAATACACAACCGTGGTGCCACCGTCTGAAAGGCCCGATCACCACGAGTTTTAAAACGAGTGCGTGGTACCACCAGCAGTCTCTGATCTAATGACCTTAAAGCCCGAGAAGATGTATGTGGTTTCAGCAGGTCAGATAAATATTGAGGAGCCTGACCATGTAGGGCCCTAAAGGTTAGAGCTAAAATTTTAAAATGAAACCTAAAACTTACAGGCAACCAGTGAAGGGAGGCTAAAACTGGAGTGATATGCGATCTTCTCTTGGTGCCTGTTAAGAGATGTGCTGCAGCGTTCTGCACAGTCTGAAGACGATTTAAGGCTGATTTGTTAAAACAAGTAAAAAGGCCATTAGAGTAGTCTAAACGAGAAGAAATAAAAGCATGAATAATCATCTGAAGTTCAAGCTTTGATACCGTTAGTCTGAGTTTAGAAATATTCCGTAAATGATAAAAACAGTTTCGGACCAGCTGCTTAGAGTGCTGCTCGAGCAACACCGAGGTTTCTAAGGCTCGATTTTACATAGGGGTCTAAGAAGCTGATATGCTGCCTGATTTCTGGGACCATGTGGTCTGGAGCAATAATTAGAGTTTCTGTTTTATCAGAGTTTAGTTGGAGAAAATTGTCATTTAACCATTGGTTACGTAGCATCTTTCTACGTAGCACTCTTAATTCTTATTCTCATGTATATATCTCATGTATATCTCATGCACATATCTTTCTTTCTACATAGCACTTTAATTCTTATTGTTTGCACTGAAGCACCGCAGCAAATTCCTAATGTTGTAAACCTCAACATCTGGCAATAAACCCATTCTGATTCTGATTCTGATTCTGGTTGATTTCTGTCAGGCAATTACTTAAATTAGACAATTTATAAAACTCAGACATTTTGAAGGAACAGTATAGTTGGATGTCATCAGCATAGCGATGATAGGAGATATATTTATAGTGCTTAATAATTTGGCCTAGGGGAAATACATAAAGTAGAAATAGAATTGGACCCAGAACAGATCCCTGAGGTACCCCACACGGCAAAACTGTTGATTCTGATGTGACATGATTCATGCAAACAGTAAAAGATCTCTCAGACAGATATGATATAAACCATTTTAAAACAACACCAGTAATCCCAAACAAGTTCTCGAGTCTGTTTATCATGATACTGTGATCTACAGTGTCAAAAGCAGAGCTGAGATCCAACAGGACCAGCACTGTGTATTCTCCAGAGTCTGCTGCCATCAAGATACTCTAAGTAAGGCCGTTTCAGTGGAATGCAATTTACGAAAACCAGACTGGAAAGTATCCATAACAGCATTTTTATCCAGGAGATAGTTAAGTTGTTCTACTACTACTTTTTCTAAAATTTTCGATATAAAAGACAATTTGGATATTTTCCTATAACTGTTAGGAAGAGATGGATCCAGCTGGGGTTTCTTTAATATTGGCTCGACGATAGCTTGTTTTTATAGAAGCTGGGAACTGAGCCAGTATGAAGAGAAGTATTTATCATTTCCACAATACAGGGGCCAATGGAATCAAACACACTAGTGAAAAGTGAAGATGGAAGGACATCAAGGGGGCTTGAAGTCTGTTTTATATGACAAAGCAGGCCTCTGATGTCTTGTAATGTAACAGGAGTAAAAGAGGACCAAGTATCAGAGGAGGGCAAGTTGAAAGTCTGATATTGAGAAGATGATGGACAGATATTAGACCTGATGGCAATGACCTTATTTCTGAAATAGTTCATAAACTCATTGCATTCGGATGTTGAGTGAACTGGTGCACAAGGAGCATCAGGAGAAACAATGCTCTTAATTGTTTTAAACAAGAATTTGGGGTATTTCTTTTTTGAAGCTATGAAGTGTGAAAAATACTCTGTTCTAGCATTTTTCCACATGTCATTTAGTAAGACGATAGATTCTTTAAGGTGTAACTTATAAACCTCAAGCTTGGAAGCCTTCCACAAACGTTCCAGCTTGCGACAGTATCTCCTGAAATTACGAATGTTTTCATTTATCCAAGGATGAGATTTCAAACGTAGGACAGTACTTTTTTTCAGAGGTGCCACTATGTTTAAAATAGAATTACACTGGTTATTAAAGGATGAGACAAGAGAGTCCAAATCATTGTAAGTCATTTCAGCGTCAAACATGACAGAGAACCTTTTGCCGGCGTTCAGGTTTATGATTCGCCTTTCAATCGTTATTTTGGGTTAAAGTTAAGTTAAAATATATGCAGCTATGGTCACTCACATGAACATCTTCCACACGAATGTCATTTATATTTAAACCCAAGGAGAAAACAAGGTCCAATGTGTGACCCTTTACATGTGTAGGGCCAGAAACATGCTGCATAAAATTAAAAGACTCTGTGATAGTCATGAAGTCAGCAGCCATATTACAGGATGTATCATCAATATGAAGGTTAAAATCTCCCAACATTACCACCTTCTCTAATTTAATAATGGATGACAGGAGGTCATTAAATTCAGTTAAAAAGACTCCGGCAGGGCCAGGAGGTCAGTAGATTAAAATACAATATAAGGTGAGCAAAGAGCCGACCTTGATCATCTGCAGTTCAGATGAGGTAAAGGAATCCGAGTTCATCAGTCTGCATGTGAATCTGTCCTGGTGCACAACAGCGAGACCTCCGCCACGTCCCGAAAGACGTGGAGTTCCGATGACGGAGCAGCCAGTCGAACAAATTTCCTTCAGATGTATATAATCCACGTTTTGTTGCCACGTCTCAGTTAAACACATGACGTTGAGAGATTTCTTTATAAAAAGATCGTTTAAAATAAACGATTTGTTTGTGATTGAGCGAGTGTTGAGCAGGGCAAACCTGATTGATGACGTTTGGTTGGTGCACTCAACAGCTGACTGCAGTGGCACTTGAATTAAACACCTGTGTGCACCTGTTACACCAGGCGGTGACTTCAGGGCTAGCTGAAGCTAATATCCATAGTGGTACGTCACATCTGCCATCAAAACTGCGGTCGAACGAGGGACGCAAGGTGAACATGGGGCCATCGGACCATAGATTCCGGGTTGGGAACTGAAGTGTAGCGTCGGCACCAGGTGACAGTAGATGAATTGGTCGTAGGCACCGGGAATCTTCCCAAATCCAAGAAGCTAATCTTCGGTACCTTCTCAGTCATATCATTAAACTATAATGAAGGTAATGGGAAAGAATTGTTGAAGTGGATGATCAGTGAGCAGCATTATTGTTTCATGCCAAGAAAGAGCAAAAGAGATGTGATACACTGACTATTTGTTCTTCAGTCACTTTTCTCACTCATTGTGTGTCCATGCACCTCTCTGCATTGAATCATACTTGTGATTAATCTCTGGCTCGCTCCACAGCATGTCTTTTATCTTGTCTTCCTTCTCTAACCAGTGGTGGCAGATGGCCGTTCCTCCCTGAATTGAAATTGAAAATTAAATATTTTCTTTGAGAGTGTTGATGGAGAAGTATAGAGGCCAGAAGGACCTGCACTGTGCCTTTGTGGATCTAAAAACACATATGATAAGGTACCAGGAAAGGGACTGTGGTATGTATGAGGAAGTTAATAGTGACAGAGAAGTATGTGAGGGTGGAGCAGGATGTGTATGAGAACAACGCGGCAATGGTGAGGTTTAGGAATGACAGATGGGTTCAAGGTGGGGTAGGATTACATCAGAGATATGTTTTGAGCCCCATCATGTTTACAATGGTGATACGTTGACAGATGAGGTCAGGAAGAAGTCTCCAAGGACTGTGTTTGCAAATGCCCTAGTCTGGGACCAACTCTGTTCATTGGCTCCTTCACTACATCCATCACTTTTCTATGTGGTCTTCCATTTTCCTCCTGCCTGGGAGATTGACATTAAGCTCCACAGTTACCATCCTTGTCCAGAATAAACCCAATCCCTCCTCTGCACATGTCCAGTCCATCTCAGCCCTGCCTCTTCAACTTTGTCTCCAAACTGTTTAACCTGAGCTGTCCCTCTGATGTCCTCATTTCTAATCCTGTACATTCTGTTCCTCCCAATGAGAATATTAACATCTTCAGCCCTATCACCTCTAGCTTGTCCTACAGTCTATTATCAGAAACTAAAAGCCATGCCCTTAAGACACAATAACCACACAGAGAATGTCAGAGATGCATCTGACCCTTGAGTTGATTAATCTACTGGTTTGTGATGCCTCATCAGAAGTGGAAGGAAACTATTAGAAAGGCTGAGGTAAAACAAAGTAAACAAAAACTGAACTGAAAATCTGTGAATCAGAAAATCTCTGATTCCAGTCATCAGTATGTCAGGGGTCAGGAGCGAGGTACAACAGTGAGTATCTGCAAACAATTTGTGAAACATGATAGAGAATCATCATGTTTCAGAGCTTTATTTCAGCCAGTGGTGTTGGAGATCTTGTGGGATCATTTTGACAATGAATTGAACAAATGGCAGCAAAACAATCAGTTTTTGCATTATATAACGTGTTCTATTTGTGTTTGTACATTTCATTACTTCAAAATACAAAAATGAGGCTGGATCTGTACTCTTGCACAGTACTGTATGTGTTTTCATGTCTCTCAGTAGTTTACAGAGGTGGAAAAAGTACAGACATACTGCACTTAAGTAGAAGTAAGAATACCATTGTTAAAAAATAGTCCAATAAAAGTTGAAGTACTGATTCAAATTGTGATTCCTAGCTAAAGTAAAAATAAAAAAGTAAAGGCTTCATAAATGTGCTCAGAATAAGAAAGCAAAAAGTAGGTCGTTGGAGGACTTTTGTGCAAAGCTAACTGAACCTCGTACTATATTGACATTGTGGAAGTAAACACAGACGACACGAGAGCTCTCGATTAACACTCCTCGTTTATTACTCCTCACCACACAACTGAATACCTTTCCTTCCAAAACATAGCAACAACACTTCCTGAGAACTGGGTGTGAGTGGAGCCCTCCAGTGGTCAACCACACATGCCCCCCCCCCCCCCCCCCCCGAACACCCAGTAGGGTCATCCCCTAGTCCAGAACCCTTGCTTTAATCAAGCGTCCAGAACGGCTGAACCGGGGAGGTGGAGAGCTGGCTGAGGAGAAACGAGCCTGAGGACCAGGTTGGCATGGGCGGTCAGGAAAACCTGAAGATAGCTCGGGCCCCGCCAGGTGGGGGGCGCTCCCAGAGGAAGAAGCAGAGTTGTCCAGTCCAGTGGAAGGCGGACGGCCACAGCAGGGGGCCTGAGCCGGCACCACCTGATCATCCAGAAGCACATGTGCCGGTTTAAGTCTGTCAATAGAAACAGCCTCCTGCTGACTCCCAAAGTCCAAAAGGAAATGCTTCCGGCCGGTTGAATAACCCTAAAGGGGCCGTCATACAGTGGACGCAGCGGAGGCCTATGAGCGTCATGCCTGACGAAAACAAACTGCAGAGTCCAACGACCTCGGAACAAAGGTGTCGGGCAGACAATGGTGCACTGGGCCAGGAACAGAAAACGAGTCTCTTGGGGGACGGAGAGACAGCACAGAGGGAGCGAAGCACGGGGGGTGCACTCTCGGGCAAGAATTCCTCGGGGACCCGGGGAGGCTGACCGAGGACAAGTTCAGCCAGGAAACCCCGAGGTCTTCTTTAACCGCGCAGCGCAACCCCAGTAAAACCCATGGAAGGCGGTCAACCCAGTTGGCATCTGTGAGAGAATCACGGAACACAGCCTTAAGCGAACGGTGGAAACGCTCGCACATCCCGTTGGCCTGCGGGTGGTACGCAGTGGTTGGGTGGACCTTGACCCCTAGGCCGTCAGTTTCATCAGCTTTTTCTCCAATCAATATTATGTCTATTCATAGTCTTGTCTCCTCTTTACTGAGAAATCTGTTTATTTTCTCTCATGTTCTTCCCTGAGTTACTCTTTTTGAGTTCCTCAAGAAAATGAAAACACGCGTTTCCTGGGACTTTACATTTCTGTTCCTCGTGCTCTGGATTTCTCTTTTGCACTTTGTTTGGTTTTGGATCTACATCAGCAGTAAAATATTGCTTTTCATCAAGTCCTTTCCTTCTGAGAGGCCTGCATTTACATCTTTGCCAAACCCTGGCATCTAAAACATTCCTTTTATATTTATGGTTTCAAGGGTGTGAGAGACAGAAAAAATTCCCCTTAAAAAGGCACATTTGGAATGCATCCAATTAAACTAGACATGGAAGATAGAGAGAATTTTGTTTTGATCTTATCAGATCCTAAAAATTCATACATCCTGTTCTCTGTTGGAACTGACAGGACTACATTTCCTTGTCATTATTTTGCATATCTAATTCATGTAAAAAAGAAAATGCAACCGGAACATCTTACAGAACCTGATAGAGATCTCAGAAATCTCTGGAAACTTTGGTTTCCTTGTTTACAGAAACGTGTTCAAGTGTGAAAACCTTGTTGTTTGGTTTAAAAGGTGTCTTACTTCCTTCTTGTGTGAAGGAAGTAAATACTTTTTATATAACAGATCTCAGATTTGTCTCCTTTAAAATATATTAAGCTCAAGATTGACAAATGTGATCAATCAACGAACCTCAACTGACCTATTCAGGTCCAACACTAAAATACAGAACAAAATCGCATTTCTTCAAATTAAAATAAGCCCTCAAAAAGTGAAAACTTTGCACTGACATCATTATACTGCTAATGCCAGCTGTTTGGTCAAGTAAGACTAGGTTTTGCATTCTTTCACACATGTACTTAAGTAACCAAAATCCAGCTCTGCTTTTTTACATTAAGCTTATTTACTGACTTTAGAATAGCTGACCTATTTTAACATTAATGTTAATTTTTGCACATCAGGTTATCTCACATATCAAACCAGCATATTAAGCTCATAACTCTTTTGCAATTGAATCTATTTAACACTTCAATTTCTTTTCTTTTTTTTGTTTCCACTTATTTATTAATCCTATTTGTATTTTATCCATTTGTACATATTAACGGGCATCTGCATGTGGACAGCAGGGAAAGAATTTCATTAGAGAAAAGCTTTTTCTTTGCACACATGACAATAAACGCTTTGAATCTTGAATCTTATTTCTAAACTTTTGTGTGAATGAGGAAAACGGTCCCTATTCAGTTCAGTTGAATTCATTTTTATTTATACAGTGCCAAATCATAACAGCAGTTACCTCAAGGAGCTTTATATTTTAAGGTAGAGACTCTACAATACAAAGAAGACTGAGAAGACAGAAAAAAAACTCAACAAACATATGACCCCAATGAACAACCACTTTGGCAACAGTGGGAATGAAGGGAAGCCAGTATAATCACTCTTCCTGAAGACTTTTCAGTGAATTTTTAGGACATCCTGATAATAAAGAATTACAGTGGTCCAGTCTAGAAATAATAAATACATGAACTAGTTTTTCAGTGTCATCTGAGCCAGGATGTTTCTAAAATTAAAAACGATGTAAGGAAATTATTTCTCAGGAGAGAAATTTTAAATGATTAAGATTCAAACACTAAATGACCAAACCATTAAATTATAAATGTCACCTCTTTTATTTACATAGAATATTGAGTCATTTTGTCAGTTCAAAATAGATCAACTAAATACTGAATAATAGAAAAACCTAATTCTGAACTACACTTTGAGAAATCCACATTTGACTTTTACAGTCAGTAATATCTTCTCTTTGAGTTCATTAGTTTTTTCTCCTTTTTATTAACACAGTGGTATTGTCTTTTTGGCATTTAAAAATATGTACATAGCCCAATGAATAATTTAAATTAAAATCTAAATAACTAAACATCCCAAATATATAAATGTAGTAAAATAAAGAATTTTTGAGGAAAAACTCACTCATAAGTTGCGCCTTATCTCTCATGGAAAATGAAATGTTGATTTTGAGCTGTTCAATTCAACATTGTTTAACTAACAGAGCTCCAGTTAAAGGAACTAAATGAATAGAATTTGCATGTATTTGTACATGTATATATTTTGAAAAATGTGTTTGTCCATGTTGTAATGTGAAAAATAGAAAAATAGAAAAAAATATTAAGAGAAAAAGATATCAATTTTATCAATTTTATTATGTTGTCCAAAACCTAACCCTTAACCCTATATTTTCAAAACATTTATAAATGGTTAATTGTATAACTTAATGAAAAGTCAACATTAAATATATGCACTATATTTCTAATGAAGTTTACAGTGATAATGAATACACACAATTCACATTTAATGCATAATACATTAATTAATGAATTTACATAGTGCAAAGTTTTAAATACACAATAAACTGTCATGATCACACATCCACTACAAATTGGACCAGATCCACCTAAGACAAAATATACTTTAGAAGCAGAGCTCATATTGTGATTATTATTTATTTTAAAATGCTTTTGTCTGTACCAAAACACCAAGAAGCAAAACAACATCATCAAAATATTTTTTTTACATTTTTTTCATACATCCAAGTTTATTGATGCTACACAGCAATATACATCGTAGGTCTGTGTCAGAGACTCCTAATCGATACATGCTGAGCCTAGATTCTTCATTACAATAGTTTAATCTCTGTGAAGAATGAGAAAAAAATTTTGAATACGCTTCAGTAGGGCCTCAAGGAACTCATACTGAACAGCCTTAAGTCCCATGATACCTGCAGCCTCCACCTCCTTGTACATGGCATCTGTGTAGTGCTTGCCCCCATTTGCTGCCACCATGTCATCAATCTTGTTGACCAGCTCCACCACCTGCGTTCTGTCTTTGCTGGTGTTTTCAAAGATGTGGAACCTGTTTCCACAGCTTTGGATGATGCGGCGAAGTCCTTCCTCAGCTTCACGTACGTACTCCTGTATGGTCATGTCACCAAGATCACCACCGCGAGTGAACAGCACGATCATGTGCTGATTTGCAGCCTGGCCAAACAGCTCCTGCAGGGCTTCCACTGAGTTTTTCTCTTCTTTGGTGAATCGACCCACTTGGATGACCAACAGGAACACATGAGGACCGGGACAGGAGACTTCAACACAACGCACAATTTCTCTTTTGATGAACTCATTTGATTTTGCAGTGTCCAGGATCCCTGGTGTGTCTACAACACTAACTACCCTGTTACCCCACTGAGTCACACCTTTCTGACAGACCTCAGTCACTGACCGTGATAAAGGAGAAGATCTGAAATATCTGTCTCCCAGAATGGTGTTTCCAACAGCACTCTTACCCACACCGGTCTTTCCAAGCATCACAATCCTCAAATCAGGACCTGAAACACAAATTACAACCTTGATTTAACCTGTATACACAACAAAAAACAATCATACAGACAGAAGATTAACTTTGAGTCTTACCTGCTGGAAATTTAGCCATCTTAATGTCACTGTTTTCACTGCACGTGTGAGCGAGAAGAATGTTAAAGCTTCTTTTCAACACATGGTTTATTTATAGCTCCACAGCTGACACACCTCCAGCATTTGCATAACAGGTACATATAATAAAGAGAGAGCGCAGCACAGCCTGCAGAAGACACCGTGCAGAGTTTTGACACACCAGACTAATGAAATATGTCTGAAGGTAAGTTTATTTGAAAAGGTTTCTTTGCTTTATAGCTGTTTTTTTTTAACAGTTTTAATGATTGAATTTTGTAGCAGTAGAGAGAAAATGTTGCTCTTAAACAGTGTCAGAGAAAAAGGATTTTGTGTTTGTTCACAGACAAAATTTCAGTCGTCATCCTGGGAAATGGGAAGTCTTTGAAGAAAGCGTTAATAACCAACATCCTGGAAGATGACATATCTGTGCTATCCACAAGAAAGATTCTAACAAAAACCAAGATATATGAAAACGAGACATATGTTTTCACATGCATGCCAGATTTGGACGTGCAATGTGATGACATAAAACAACAATTTGCTATGAATCCAGACCCTGACATGTGTTTGTTGGTGGTAAGATGTGACTTTTCAGTAGAAAATGTGTGGAATCAGATAGAATATCTGAGCAAGAAAAGTGGAACACCTACAGATACATTCACAGTTGTGCTGCCTTTGAGTTCTAAACCTACAGAGTACCCATTCAAGAATATGACCATGGAGCAGCTTTACAGAGAACTGCCTTACAAACAGCGGGGGTTAAGTCATAAGAGGTAAACCTAAAAAATCAGTAACATATAATGAATATTTATGATATCACATAAGTTTGCATAAGAAGAACAGTGTTTTATTTAATCTGAGTAATCATATTAATTCATTAGTTATTAGGTTTATTATTATTATATATATATATTGTAATGTTTCAAACATAATAGATCTTTTGCCCAAAAAACAAAGTTTCCTGGTGAGTTAATTTAGTTCTGTTATATTACAGGTCTGCTGCAGATCCCCAATCTATGACAGCTTTGGGAGACCTCAGCTTAAATTCATGTTTAAGAAGCAAACATGAATGGATGGAAGGCAAGACTCAGCTTTATCAGCAGTATCTCACAATATTGTCGTGTTCTGTGTGTGGATGTGTATGTCAAAAACATTTCTTTAGCCTTTTTATAAAAGTGGCAGATGTAACAAAGAGCCCTACACTATCCCCGTACATAGTTTCAAATGTGGGACATTTTTTGAAATTTTTATCTCTATTATTAACATTTTTTTTTTTACTTTTTATCTAATCAGGAAGTTAAAATATTGAGATAAAGAGTCTCTTGTGCAGGAATAGCATGGTGTAATTATGCGAACTGCATGCAGATATAATTATGTGTATACTTAAATGCGTATTTAACTGTTCAGATAAAAGTCTTGTAAGTGTTTTAGCTGTAGATGATTATTCTTCAGATCTGGAAAGAATATTTATTTCTATTTCACTGTCACTTATTTTTGTTCTTCATTGACACAGAAAATCACTTTGATACCAAAGTGAACCTAGTTCTTCTGGGAATGACCGGTACGGGAAAGAGTGCCAGTGGAAACACCATCCTCGGAAAGAAATTCTTCAAGTGTAAGCCGAGTACAAAGCCGGTCACCACAGAGTGCCAAAGGGCAGAATCAAAGATAAATGGCATACATGTACGTGTCATTGATAACCCAGACATCTTTGATGATGACATCAACCCACGAGTTTGGGACACACATGTAAAAAAGTGCAAACAGCTTTGTGAGTCAGAACCATGTGTGTATTTACTTGTGATGCAAGCAAGCAGATTTACAGATGGTGAGAGAAACATAATAGAAAAGCTAGAAAAAGCTTTTGCAAGCAAAGTTAGAAAACAAACAATCATCCTGTTCACCAGAGGAGACGACCTGCACTGTGCAAACATTAAGCTGGAGGATTTTCTTCACTCCTGCCAACCTGGTCTGAAAGAAATAATTCAGAAGTGTGACAACAGGTGTGTTGTTTTTGAGAACAGCAGGCCAACATCACATCAAGTGGCAATTTTAATGGAGAAAGTGATCAGGATGATCCAAGAACAGCAGCAATGATAACACTATGAAGTGCTTGGATATGATAAGTTGTTAAACAGAAAGATATAAACAGAGCATGAAATACTAGCCTGAACTGTTCAGTTAGAAATGTTGTCTTTTGTTTCCCTTTTTATTTGCCTTCGTCAAAATCAGCCTTTAATCAGCGACTGATTATGAATTCGGTTGTTATTGAAACTGGTGCATGGAGTTTGTCTCTTATTGTGTTTCTGTTTATAGCCTGTTGATGTAAATCATTCATGTTAAATTCACCAATAAAATGAAGTTTGGTAAATATTCATTGTTGACCAAAGGTTTTTCAAGTAACAGAGACCCTTTGATGATTCAAACATACCTTTGAAAAAACCTATATCTAACAATAATAGCACTAGTAATAAGAATACATACAGTAATCATAGCAAAAAAAAAATGAGCATTTGATGTTTGTGGATCGAACACTTGCAAAGACTCAGTGAAAATTTAAATAATTAAAATATGCAGATGTTAAACAAATATGTAGGACTTCTTTCTACTATTTGCAAAATATCTCTAAAATATGAGATATCCTGACTCAGAGTGACACCCAAAATCTAGTTCATGCACTTCTTGCTTCTAGGCTGGACGACCGTAATTCATTATTATCAGCATGCTCTAAAAACTTCCTAAAAGCCTTCAGTTAATCCAAAATGCTGCAGCAAGAGTACTGGCAGAGACTAGAAATGTTAGGATTTTGAGTTTATTATATTATTTATAATTTCTAGTCTTTGGTTTCTTTGAGTTCTGTCTTATGGTTTTTGTCTCTGTCTTCTCTAGTTGCTCTGTCTCCCCTGTCAGCTGTATCCCCTTGTCTAGTTCGCGTCTCTGTGTATCCTCAGTTGCTATATCCCCGTGTCCAGTCAGTGTCTGTGTCTGCACTGGTCCCACGTCTCTGTTCCCTCTGTTACAGTGCGTGCGAGTCTGTGTCTTTAGTTCAGTCTGTGTCATGTTTCCTGTTTTATTTTGAAAGTCCATGTCTGATGTTAATGTATCTGGTTTCGCTTCCCCTTGTCTCGTTAGGCCTGATTTGCCCCAGCTGTGTTTCCCTCCTGTTACTCATTCCCTGATTGCTCCCTCTGTGTATTAAAGCCCTGTGTTTCTCTGTGTCTGGGTTGCGATCTACCGTTTACCTAGCTGTGTGTTCTGTCAGTCCTCCGGTTTAAGTTTATTTAGATTTTTTCCAGTTATGTTATATTTTGAGTTTTACATTAAAGCTGTTTTGAGTTCACGACTGTCTCCTGAGTCTGCACCTTGGGTCCTATTCCTGTCTGCACACAGCCACTCATAACAAGAAAGAGAGAGCATGTTTCTCCTATTGGCTTCCCTTCATTGGCTCCCTGTTAAAACCAGCATATCCAGCTAGCATGGGCTAAAATAAAAATCAGCTGGAAAACCATCCGGACCTGGGGCTTTATTGTCTGGGTGATGCTGTATGGCTTCATGGAAGTCAGACATTGACACAGGTGGATCCAGAGCTACAATCTGTTCATCATTTAAATTCTGTAGATTTATATTGCTAAGAAATTCTTCAAAAGCAATGATGGAGGGAATAATCTGTGATGCTGTGAAGCTTCATAAAACTCATAAAAAGATGTATTTATTTGTTGTGGATCATGAGTAATGTTCCCAGTTGACTCTTTAATAGAATAAACAGTTGTGTTTTTATTTATTGATCATTACCCATTAGCAAGGAATTTCCTAAATTTATTACCACGTTCAAAGCTCTCCAATTGCAGATTTGCAACAATAACCATGTTCTTCTGTTAATTATTTCATTTCATTTAATTCTAGCTTTAGTTTTCTCATGGTGTTAATTATATGTTCTTGTGGCGAGGAAGCAGATTCTAAAGATTACATTTTTGTTTTTAGTACAAGTGTTTGTTCTTTTTCTTATGAGAAGAGTAAGAGAGAGTAAGAGAAAGAGTAAGAGAGTAAGAGAACTCTCTTTTCTGTCTCAGAGAGTTCGACTCAGTGAATGATTGCTGATAGTGTCTGTAATATCTCTTGTAATCCATCTGTTAACTAAAAAGTAGTCTATACAAGAATGTGTAATCCCTGAGAGGCGACATGAACACCAAGCATCACAAAGACCTAAATCACTCACATGTTGTTTAAGAATGTCTGCAGTCTGGCACTTCTTTTGACTCACTGAACCTGTCAATTTCTAGATTCAATACCAGATTGAAGTCTCCTCCTATTATAAGTGTGGTTTCAGAGTGATCCAAAAGTGAAGAAAAGAAGTGATGAAAAAAGGACGAGTCGTTGTCAATTTGGTCCATACAGTTAGTTCCATATGTATTTGGAAATACATATTTAGTTATTTATTTTTAATCTTTTTTACCTGTCTACTTAAACCTACTTAAACCTATTCCATTTGTAGTTATATAATGGACATGGATATAATGTAGAGTCTCAGCTTTCATATAGAAAATTCTATGTATAGAAAACTATTCCGCGCATAATTAAAACAGGTCCGCGGCTCCCAACCGTAGTAAAGGGACCTCTGGCTATTACGTCGGGTTCATGTCGGGCTCGTAACCAAAAACTAGCTTTACTTTGTTGTCTGGGTCAACTTTGCTAGCGAGAGACAGAGAGAGGCGTTGAAAGACTGCTCCAACGGAACTTATTGTTTCAGAGGAAAACACGAACACGGTGTACGGTCGAGTCTCAATAGATTACTTACAACTGGGCTACACTGCCCATGAGGCTACATTCTTTAGGGCTATGCCTGTAACACTCTGCCTGTTGCCTTTATATTGAATAATGTTTTGAACAATAATTTTTAAAAATATTTCTTCACGTCACTAGGCGGGCTGCAAGTAGAGGTCGCGAGATTGAGACCCAGGCTTTAGAGCCTCTTAATGTGTGTTTTATTTGGGTTTCCACCAGTGTGGAATTACCAAAAATAGATAGCAGACAACCTAGGGTGACCAACCGTCGTCTTTTCCCCGGACATGTCCTCTTTTCATGTTTTGATAAAAATGCCCAGGTTTCCCTATATTCCGACAGATATTTGTGACGTCATCCCCGAGTTGATGCTTTGTGAGTGCTTGTTTTGCGCTCACAAACGGGACAGACAGCATGCAGCAACGCGCCTAATGATGTTTAAAAGATCTCTAAAAGAAAGTCCATCTTTTCAGACGAACTGGAAAATAAATTTCCCTCGTACCAACCCAGTACTGGTAATTTTTCTTCTGCAGATGAGGCATTATTTCTGTAACATTATTTAATTCCAGAGGCTTTTAAGTTATTTTTTGCAATTGTTGACTTGTAAAAGGCTATATGACATATTTTATTTCACAATTCATTAACCGCACAGAGAAGACATCGTTGAAATATGTTAAATATGTTTCTTTAGGCAAGTTAAAACAGTAACTGTAACAGTTACTCATATTTTGTATTTTAAATACATAACGCCAGAACGTGTATTCTGTTACTCCCCAACACTGTCAATATAGCTACACCTCCTTGAGCTATACTGTAAAAGGTGTGAGGGAACTTTGGTAAGGTGGATGTGTGTGCAGATGATTTGGACATATGAGCTTCCTGTAGAAAGACAATGTCATTTAATCAATAAGTCTTTTAATGAAACCAACTCCATGTATTCCATGTAACAAACCTCAGGGTAATGAAAATAGACACGTCATTGTTTCCAGGGCCTTTTATGCCTTCTTTGGGATGCCTGGAAACACTACTCCATGAACTCACTAAGAACGTTAAAGTCTTTGTGTAGAATTTGTGCAGAACCTCTGTACAGAAGTCTCGACCGGCTCTCTGTTTAAAGGATCTGAGTCTTTGACCTATGGGGTTTTACCACGACTGATTAACAGAAACTGATGGTAGCTCCCCCCCTAATGATCTATGGCACTTGGAAATGTTTTGAAGGATTAATTTTTTTGGCCTGGGAAATAAGCCCCAGGGACCTGAATTTTTAGAAGCTATAATAACCTATTAGAACCTCAATAAGGTGGTTGCAAATAGTCATACCAAAAACAGGAAATGTCCACAAAATAAACTTTTAATTGTGACTTTAATTAATTGAAGATAGGACACTTTATTAAGTAAATTTTAAATAATTAAATCTAAACTGTTGCTAAATACCTACACTATTAGGTTTTAGTGAGACAGAGAGAGAACCACAGTGGGTTGGAAAAACACGACCAAATCCACTGTTTCTTGCTGCAAAAATGCACTGTGTGAACCAGTCCTTGACTCGTCTGCGATGACCCAATGAAACTAATTTTTATCTGCAGAGGGTCTCTGTTCATCCTCTGACACAACCAACATCCAGCGTTACCAGTATCCAATCATCTATTGTGACATCATCTGATTTGAGCTTATCTTACTGTTCCCTCCCCCCCCCTCCTCCCTTCATCGCTGTAGCAAAAGGTTTTTTTTTTTATTACAATAGTCACATTTATACAACATAATTCACTTCACTTTTCATAATTTCAACTTTGACTTCTTCTTATCACGTTGAACAGAATTACACTCTTTTCCCCTGTTACAAACAAGTAAATACTTCCATTGTCACAGAGTGCTTGCTCATAGGGCGTCATGTAACTGGGGTTTTCTCCCCACAATATCACAGATGTTGTCATCTCAAGGCTGTGTTAATTTTTTTTCAGTCTTGTTGCTGCACTGCTAAGAAAGTATTTGCAGACTTTGACACACCTCCAGCATTTGCATAACTGGTTCATATAAAACAAACAGAGTGTCACAGCCTGCAGACATCCACACAGCCTCTGCCTGCAGCATGTCTCATAGTAAGTTTACTGTCACTGTTTCTGTAATGTTATATTTTTAAAAAGCATAATCCAAGTCAAAGCAACACTTTTATATCTACTAAATATTTATTGAAATCACATGTTTAAATTTTATATATAGTGTTGTTACTATCAAAAAATAAAACTGTGATTCACTATTTTTACAGACAAGATTTCAGTTGTTGTCTTTGGAAAAACAGAGTCTTTGAAGAAAGCCCTAATAACCAACATCCTGGGGAAAGATTTGTCTGTGCTACCCACGAGAAAGATTCTCAAAAACATCGAGATATATGAGAATTATACATATGAGATCACATGTACACCTGACTTGTACTTATTCTGTGATGACATACAGGAACTATTTTCTGAGAATTCCCACAGTGACATGTGCTTGTTGGTGGTAGAGGATGGGTTTTCACCAGAAGATGTGGGGAAGCAAATAGAAGATTTGAGTAAGAAAACTGGAAAACCAAGAGAAGAGTTCACAGTCGTGCTGCCACTGACATGTGAACCCTCAGGTTACTGTTTCACATCCTGCACCATCCAGCAGCTTTTCAGTGAACTGGACAAACTGGCTAAACACAGACTACTGGTGCCAGGCTCTAAGAGGCAAAGGTGAAATTTGAGACTTGTTGAACTGTGACTGTTAACTTCATGCAAACACAATTTGAAGTATTTTCTTTATTTTAGCTCTGTACACAGATACTATAAAATGTTTGTATTTTATAGAGAAGGTTTGCATTTTTATTATTGTTATAAAAATAATTAAGTTTTTATAAAACAGTAAACAGCTGCCTGCTGAGTTTATAATTGCTCTGTAACAAAATTACAGGTTTGACTATGAATCACAAACAATGTCCAGATCACACAGTGACATAACAAAGCCAGGTAAACTCACATCTCTCTCAGGAGCGTCTTACCAACAAATACAAAAAGTTGTGCTGTTCCATGAATGAGAATATTTCACATGATCCCAGATGTGTCATTAAAAACTGACAAAATTCTTTTATGCCCTTTTAATTCAGTTGGCAGTTTTAGCAAAGAATTATTTACACACACCAAGAAGAGTTTAAAAAGTAAGATGCATGTTTTTACAACGTAGCTGAATTTAAAGAAACCATACATGTTTATTTTGTCATTTATTCATTCTTAAGGTAGGATACCAACTGATTTCTTTCCATTATTATTTGTACATATCAATACAGGAAAGCGTGCTATCACCACAGTGAACCTTGTTCTACTGGGAATGGCTGGAACTGGAAAGAGTGCAAGTGGAAACACCATCCTCGGAAAGAAGAGCTTCATGTCTAAACCCAGTTCAAAGCCGGTCACCACAGAATTCCAGGTGGCAGAAACTGAGATGAAGGACTTACGTGTACGTGTGATTGATAGCCCAGATATCTTTGATGATGACATTGAAGCATCAGTTTGGGACAAACATGTAAAACAGTGTAAACAGCTCTGTGGGTCAGAACCCTGTGTGTATGTACTCGTGATGCATGTGAGCAGATTTACAGATGGTGAGAGAGACATCATGGAAAAGTTAGAAAAAGATTTTGGGAGTAAAGTTAAAGAAAAAACAATCATCCTGTTCACACGAGGAGGCGACCTGCAGCAGGCAGAAATCACCTTGAAGGATTTCCTTCACTCCTGCCAACCCGGTCTGAAAGAAATAGTTGAAAAGTGTGGAAACAGGTGTGTTCTCTTTGAGAACAGCAGGTCAAGTTCACAGGAAGTGGAAAAGCTGATTGACACGGTGATCGGGCTGTTAGAATAACAGGCAATATAGATAAAATCATGTGCTTAGACATTTGGCCTTTTTTCTGTAAAGCTATGAATAATTTAGAGGGTGAAAGTTTATTCTGCAAATTGAAGTGACAGATTATAACAAAACAGTTGCCTTCTATATTTTATTTACTACAGTAGCATTTAAACAAGAAGAGTTTCCTTTTTAAAATATGGTTACTTTAAAGAGTTTTTCAATTTTTTGTTAAACAAACTACTGACTTCCTCACATAGTTCTGCTCATTAGAGTGTAATAGAATCAAATAAATGCTGAATTTATTAAACTCAAGTTATTTCATGCACCTAGTGTTTCTTTGTTTTCCGATATTTTTACCAGGCAGATCTATCACACACTAAGATATTGAAATATTACACAAAACTCAGTGCTTTGACACACAATAGGTATTCATGTAAAGAGAGGTAACCAAATATTAAGGAAAAATGTTGTCCTTACTGTTAATACTTAATACTTGAAATAGTTTTCCCAGGATGTTTACCATGGCCGCCCAGGACAGAGAGATTATATATTTTGAAAGCTCAGTTCCTGGTTAAATTTAAATAAATAAATCATTTAATTGATAATAATAATAATCACAAATAATTTGTTGTATGTAAAGTTAGTACCATAAATCTTTCACCTATTTATCGAAACATTTTCCAATTATAGTTATATAATGGACATGGACTAAGTGTGTCCATGTCAGCTTTCATTTGAGGGTATCCACATTCAAACTGTGTTTAGGATTTTCAGCTAATTAACATGTGTCACCCACTTTTTAAAGGGACAAAAGTAATTGGACAATTGACAAAGGCTATTTCATGGGCAGGTGTTTGAAATTCCTTCATTATTAATTGAGCAGACAAAAGGTCGGGAGTAGATCTGAGGTGTAGTGCTTCCATTTGGATGATTTTGCTGTGAACAGACAACATACAGTCAAGAAGCTCTCCATGCAGGTGAAACAAGCCATCCTGAAGCAGAAAAAAAACATCAGCGAAATTGCTACAATATTAGGAGAGGCAAAATCTACAGTGTGGAACATCCTGAGAAAGACACACGGCACTGGTAAACTCAGACCTGCACGTCCACGGAAGACAACAGTGGTGGATGATCCCAGACTCATTTCCATGATGAAAAGAAACCCCTTCATGACAGCCAAACAAGTGAACAACACTCTCCAAGAGGTAGGCGTATGGATATGAAAGTCTACCATGAAGACGACACTGCATGAAAGTAAATAAGACGGTTCACTGAAAGGTGAAAGCCACTCATAAAACTCAGGAATAGACAGGCTAGACTGGACTTTGCTAAAAACAAAAAAATCTAAAAAAGCCAGTACAGTTTGGGAAAAACATTCTCATGATAGATAAACGCAAGATCAACCTCTACCAGAAATGTGGCAAGAAAAAATACTGAGAAAGTGTGAAACAGCTCATGATCCAAAGCATACCAAATCAACTGTAAAACACAGCACAGGCAGTGTGATGGCTTGGGCGCGCATGGCTGCCAGTTGCACTGGGACGCTAAAGTTTATTCATGATGTGACACATGACAGAAGCAACACAATGAACTCCTGAGGTGTTCAGAGACATACTGTCTGCTCAAATCCAGCTAAATGCAATCAAATTGATTGGCTGGTATTTCATAAAGCAGATGTAAAAAGACCCAAAACATATGGCCAAAGCAACACAGGAGTTTATTAAAGTAAAGAATGACCAAATCAGTCACCTGATCTTAACCCAGCTGAACATTTCACTTGTCGGAGACTAAACTTCAGACATGCACACAGACAAGAAAGCTCCTTACCATGCATGAAGGGTTTCACCCCAAGTTCAGCACCCTGAGGCTGTATGCTAAGCGGAAGGAAGGAGGCCGGGGACTAGTGAGTGTCAGCACCACAGTCCAGGATGAGACAACGAACATCCAAGAATACATCACGAAGATGGCCCCAACTGACCGAGTGCTCAGTGAATACCTCAGGCAGCAGAAACTCAAGAAAGTGGAGGAAGGCGAGGAACCATCATGGAAGGACAGGCCCCTGCACGGTATGTACCACCGGCAGATAGAGGAGGTGGCTGATATCCAGAAATCCTACCAGTGGCTGGACAAAGCTGGACTGAAAGACAGCACAGAGGCACTAATCATGGCAGCACAAGAACAAGCTCTGAGCACAAGATCCATAGAGGCTGGGGTCTATCACACCAGGCAAGACCCCAGGTGCAGGCTGTGTAAAGATGCCCCAGAGACAATCCAGCACATAACAGCAGGGTGCAAGATGCTAGCAGGCAAGGCATACATGGAACGCCATAACCAAGTGGCCGGCATAGTGTACAGGAACATCTGTGTCGAGTATAACCTGGAAGTCCCGAGGTCAAAATGGGAGATGCCCCCAAGGGTGGTGGAGAATGACCGAGCTAAGATCCTGTGGGACTTCCAGATACAGACGGACAAAATGGTGGTGGCTAACCAACCGGACATAGTGGTAGTAGACAAACAGAAGAAGACGGTCGTAGTGAC
This sequence comes from Copadichromis virginalis, assembly GCF_057382275.1. NCBI lineage: Eukaryota > Metazoa > Chordata > Actinopteri > Cichliformes > Cichlidae > Copadichromis > Copadichromis virginalis. Next base: position 32,541,884 of record NC_140626.1, read on the forward strand.
CGATGTAGTGATACTGAATGACAGCAACATCAGCAAGAAGGAACACGAGAAGCTGGAAAAGTACCAAGGGCTCAGAGAAGAGCTGGAGAAGAATTGGAGGGTGACCCAGAGGTAATTGGAGCGCTCGATGCAGTGACCCCCAAGCTCGGCGAGTGGCTCCAGCAGATCCCGGGAACAACATCTGAGATCTCTGTCCAGAAGAGCGCAGTCCTGGGAACAGCTAAGATACTGTACAGGACCCTCGAGCTCCCAGGCCTCTGGTAGAGGACCCGAGCTTGAAGCTTGAAGGGATTTTGTTTTATACATTATACATTACATTTGAAAATGTTTTTTTTATCTTATCTATTTTAATTCTTTTAATTTGATCATACTATCCCTCTGTTCAGCACTGTGCTATATAAATAAAGTTGACTTGACTTGACACTCTCTTAACGCCATCATGACAGTCCAGAGCTTCCTCAAATGGAATAAGGCTGCTGCCATAAGGCTGGGACAAATGTGACAGAAAGTTGGATACTGATGTTGAAATACCTGTAACACTTGTAGGTGGAAACCCACTAGTGTCTTATGTATATGTTTTCAGTGACGCTTGTGTTGATGAGCACACAATGAATCACAAACATCCAGGAAGGTTCGATAGAAGGAAATACTCTGAAAGAAATGTCAGAAAAGCAGGAAGTTCCCTGTAAACGATTTAATCAATAAAACTGTCATTGCTTGGCTTCACTTGATATTTATCTTGTTCTTTGGTCCACACAGTTCAGTACTCCTGAGTCATTCTTTCCCTTCACTAATACTTTAAACTTTCCAACCTCATGTGGCTGCATTACAACTTTGTAATAAAAATAGAAATTGAGCTCCTACCTATGCCACATAAAAGGGTTATAATAAGAGTGTTTCCATTTTTTTAAAAGGTTTCTCATTTCATTTACAACAACATGGTCTACTGTAGTGGCTCATTTTCTTTTCAGAAATTATTGTTCTGAATCTTAGTCCTCTGCTTCTCATATTTTTTCTTCCATTGTTGGCATCAATCTTCAAGGCAGGCTTTAATAAAACTCCAGGTCCAGCTGGTTTTCCAACAGTTTTATAAAGAATTTTGGCCTACACTAGAAACCACTATTTTTCAGAATGGTAACTCTTATTCAGAATGTCTGTGAAGGTTCTCAGTCATCCAGGTCATCGTAGTCTAAGGAGATTGGAAAGAAAAGCGTCTGGACTTCTTTAGGTTTCTTGAAGATGCTTTGCGTCTCATCCGAGATGCTTCTTCCGTTCTAACCGCAAATGGTGGAGAGTCTCAGATTTTAAACCCTATGGCAGTGTCCCCAAGAGGGTCATGAACCCCCTAATGATCCTCTATCGAATCAAACGAGTCAAGGTGTAAAAATGGGTGTGGGTCACAAAGAGCAAAGGTTTCCAGTCAATTCATTGTGAAACCTAGCCCCACCATATCGTCATTTACTGAGGTCAAAGGGCCAAGGTTTTAGTGGGCGTTAAGGCGTCTGGAAAGGGATCTCAAAACTGGATTATAAGATTGCAGACAGTTGATGTTGCAGCCCACCGCCTCTGTTCAAAGATGGTCATTCACAGTGGACATATATGGCTTCTTGCACTCCTCTTTCAAACCATCTGTCTTCTCGGTCCAAAATGTAAACATCCTCGAAACATTGACCTTTGTCCTTTAGACACAGATGAACCGCTAAGTCTTGTCCCGTCGAGGTGGCTCTTCTATGTTGTGCATATCTTATATTATACATGTAGTAGTGTGCAATACTCTAATAAAACTATTATTCAAAGTGTAAATGCTTAAATATTAGTCACTACTTTATCACTTTTCTTAATCGATGGCACATCACTTATGATTTTTTGGAGATACTTCAACACTTTAAGATTTCAAGAACTATCTTCACAAAAGTGGGAAAAAAATATTTAAATTAGATTTTAAATAATCTATAAATAATACTGAAGTGAAACTGTACTCAGAAGTACTGAACTGTCTATGGTGAAAAACAAAGTCAACATGAATTGAAAACAAGCAATGGCACCTTTGTTGATTAAAATCTTTGCAGAGAAGTGCCTGCTTCTGGCTGCCAACATTTCTTAAAAAGAAAAAAAAAGAAAGACAGAAAGAAAGAAAGACAGAAAGACAGAAAGACAGAAAGAATTTCTGCCTAACAAAGCTTCCTGAATGTTTGTGTTTCATTATGATCATATCAACACAAGTGTCACTAAAAAATATTTGGGGTGAAATCCCCTAGGTGTTACAGGTTTTTCCACATCACTATTCAACTTTCTGTCATATTTGCTAAAGTCCCAGAGCAACATCCTTGTTCCTTTCTAAGATGCTGTGGATTCTTTGTATTTTACTACTTGGAGATAGGATTAAGTACTGATTGGGGCAAATTTTAGATGATCACAGTAGGTTTTACTCAGGGAAGTTGGTTGTTTTTGGTTAACCCCCCGCCCCCAAAAACCAACAACAACAACAACAAAAAAAAAACATCCAGAGTATCCAAGGTACGTTCTTCTCTTTATGACAAGTGTGACAGCTGAGCCTCCCAATTTACTTCCTGCATAGTGATTTAACAGCGTTTTTTCTAGTTTCAAAACAAACAACTTTCATTTTCTGAATCCAACATTGAGTAAATTACAGTATGGCACAATAATTACCATGAGATACATAATACATATAGAAACACTACATATTAACATCACTTTGGAAATAGAAAGAAGACTGAAGAGAGGGAACGTTTCTGTTTTTACAACAAAAATTTGTGGGTTTTTTAGAGTTGTAAGACACCCCTGTGGAATTGGACAAGCTAGAGTTGGATGTCATGAACACATCGTTTCCAGTTTTTTAATGTACTGTGTAATTAACTCTCAATATCGTTATTATTTTGACTGTTTTTAAACTGGTATAATATTAGTAAAATAGTGACCATACCAAGTCATGTGATGAACGTGAACATGTCCCTGAAACACAATTCCAAAATTTGGTTGAATATTTCTCAAATGTCATATGAATGAAAATAAAGACAATGTGACTTTTCATATAATATCAGAAACAGAGAAGCTTAAAGATAATGTATACCTGATGTAGATGATGTCATACTTTGTTTTCACTGTTCTAACTACACAGGTGAGAGAGATGAATGTTAGAGCCTCTTTTCAAAACGTTCTTTATGAGCGGTTTTACAATAGGCAAACCTTCAGTATTTGCATAACAGGTTCATATAACAGAGACACAGAGCAGCAGAGCTTGGAGACACCGCACAGGTCTTCCGTCTCTGGATTGAGGAACCATGTCTCAGAGTGAGTTGTAATAAAAAGTTTGTATTCACATTAACATCACAATCTTTGCTTTGTATTAATACGTATGTGAATAGCGGGAAAATATTTTTAAATGTAAAGGTTTATAATTGAATTTCAGATTTTAAAAAAGTAATGTTGAGTTTTAACCTTTGCTCGACTCATGGGTCAAGAATTTCCTGTAAAAAGAAAAAGAAAACCTTTTTCTTAAGGACATGAAAACATCTGCTTACATCCACAGCAGATTTTAAAACACAATGTGATGAGTTTTATCTAAGAATCACACCATAACATGTCTTTAATGATCATAGAGGACGAGTCTTCACCTGAACCTGTGCAGCCACAGAAAGAAGATCTGAGTGAGAACACAGAGAAAGCTTCAGCAGACATGACAGACCACCCTGATCAAGAAGAAAATCAGATCCAGTCCAACAACACTGATCACAAGACTGACACACCAGAAAACATGGATGAAACTAAAGGAGCAGGACAAAGGAACAACAGGTAAATGTGAACATGGAGACTTCTAGATTCTGGATTTGACAAAACTTTATGTGAAGTTCACACTGAACAGAAATATTCTTTAATGATGTTCACTGATTTAAAAAGATGATCAGCTGATGATATAAACACAGTTTCTAATCACTTCATGAGGTTCAACAGTTCTGATAAAAATCCTGAGTTACAAGATCAACCTGAGACTAAAGGTGAGACACAAACTTATACAGCAGTTTGTCTTCATACTTCAGGTGTGTGTGTGTGTGTGTGTGTGTGTGTGTGTGTGTGTGAGACAGAGTTCAGTGAGACCATGGAGGAGAAGAGGGGAGAGGGGGCAGAATCGGGAGGGAGTTAAGCTTCCTGACAGCCTGATGGATGAAGCTGTCCTTCAGTCTGCTGGTCCTGGCCTGGAGACTCCGCAGTCTCCTCCCTGACGGCAGCAGCTTGAAGAAGCTTTGCATTGGGTGCGTGGGATCAGCCGCTATGCAAAGGGCTTTTTTAGTGAGACGGGTGCTGTAAATGTCCTGGAGGGAGGGGAGAGAGGCACCAATGATCCTCTCTGCAGCTCTCACTATGCGTTGGAGGGTTCTATGACAGGACGCATTGCAGGCTCCAAACCACACAGTGATGCAGCTCGACAGGATGCTCTCGATGGTGCCTCTGTAGAAAGTGTACATGATATCCTATTAGAGCGATTAGAACATGCTGTAGGTATTACAGGTACTGCACTGCAGTGGTTTGTATCATATCTATCTAATAGACTCCAGTTTGTGCATGTAAATGGAGAGTCCTCTTCACACACTGAGGTTAATTATGGAGTTCCACAGGGTTCAGTGCTAGGACCAATTCTGTTTACATTATACATGCTTCCCTTAGGCAGCATCATTAGAAGACATAGCATACATTTACACTGCTATGCTGATGACACCCAGCTCTATCTGTCCATGAAGCCAGATAACACACACCAATTGGTTAAACTGCAGGAATGTCTTAAAGACATAAAGACCTGGATGGCCGCTAACTTTCTGCTTCTTAATTCAGATCAAACTGAGGTTATTGTACTCGGCCCTGAAAATCTTAGAAATATGGTATCTAACCAGATTCTTACTCTGGATGGCATTACCTTGGCCTCCAGTAACACTGTGAGGAACCTTGGAGTCATTTTTGACCCGGATATGTCCTTTAGTGCACATTTTAAACAAATATTTAGGACTGCTGTCTTCCATTTGTGCAAAATCTCTCAAATTTGAAAGGTCTTTTTTTAGAATGATGCTGAAAAATGTGTTTTCAGCATCATTCAAATTAACAAATACATTGTTAAAGAAAGTACATTTGTGGGTTGAACAGTTTAATTATGTGGGTTATGCCTAAGACAAACTTGTCCAATCGTCTGTGCCAATGTGAACAGCTTATTCTGCTACTGAATCTTGTTACGTGTCATTTATCGGATTGGATGATTGAAGTCTGTATTGGCAGTTTAACAATTTATTCATTTAACAAACAGAAAACTTTGTAGAATTTTGACTAATCATCACCGCAACAGCCTGGCACCTCCTCCTCCTCACAAGAGGATGAGGATAAATGTCTATGTATTTAGTGCTAAGTTGATGTATTGTGGAGTGGTGTTCCCTGGAGGAGAGGGAGAAGGAAGGTGACACAGCAAATGAAAGAGTGTGGCCTGGTACCTAAGTAATCCGGAGACAGAGGAGTGCATGAGCGCATGAGTACTTAAGTATGCTGCCTTACAGGAAAGGTGAGCCTAACATTCACACACACACAAACGCAATTGTAAGAGACAAAGAGAAAGATAAAGGATAGCAAACCACAATGGAGATCAGGATATACCAAGGAACATAACATTCAACCTCAAACAAATAAAAAGAAGAATATTCTAGTATATACTAAAATATCTGGGATAGAATTTTCACACAGGGAATGTGATGGAATGAAGACAGCAAAGCAAACTGAGTCTTTTCATAATCGTACTAGTGCATTTCATAACAGTACAATATCATGAAAAGGTTCTTTGTTCTAATAATTTCATGAACTTTCCTATATTCCTTATTCACTTCAGTCTTTTACATTTTAAGTTTTATTCCCAAATTCTCTGCAGGGTGTGGATTCAGCTAGCATAAATAATCAGCAGGACATGAGACTTCAGCACATCACACAATTTATTTTTGCTCGTGACCTCTTCAGTTTGTCTGGTTTGGGTGTTAGTGGATGAAAATCAAATTTTTCTGACGAATTCTCCACCACAAAGATGACACAACTGAATGTTAAAAACGTTATATATAGCTTCACACATGACACACCTCCAGCATTTGCATAACAGGTTATTAAAACAGACAAAGATCGGCACAGCTTTCAGACGCCACACAGCTCGTCTTCTTCACTTTGCTAAACTGGACTGAAGGACTGAAGGACTATGTCTTCTAGTGGGTGAAAATATTCTGTTAATAGTATTTTTAGTTGTTTTGCTGAAATTAAAAGAACTGCATAGCAAATGGGAAAACTAACCATGTGACTTATTGTTTTCACAGAAAGGAAGATTGTAGTTGTTATCCTGGGAAGAGATGAAGTCTTGAAGAAAGCTCTAATAACCAACATCCTGGGAAAAGATTTATCCAAACTAGATAAAAGACAAGCTTTGAAAAAGATTGAGATCTATGTAAATGATATATATGAAGTCATGTTTACGCCAGACTTGTATGCAGAATTTAAGGACATACAAGACTTGTTGTGTATTAATCGATATCCTGACATGTGTCTGCTGGTGGTAGAACATGACTTTTCACCGGACGATGTTCGGAAGCAGATAGAACATCTGAGCAATAAGACTGAAAAACCTGCAGAAGAGTTTATGGTTTTGCTTCCACTGAGTTATAAACCCACAGATTACTCGTTCATATCCTGCACCATGGAACAGGTTTTCAGTGAGCTCGACAGACTGGCTGAAGGCAGAAATCTGATGCTAACTAAAACAAAGTAAGGATGAAAAATAACATAATGCGTTATGGTATTTTTTCATGTATTTGTGGGGGAAGGTTGCTATGCTACTAAAACACAGGTATTAAGGCTTAATTTGAACATTAGGTCCACAGGTAATCCTGTTGTGGCGAAGGCGTGTTCCCTGGCTCAGCTGCAGGGGAGGGTGGTGCAGTGCACTCAAGGGACAGTGTTGGTTGGAGGATCAGGTGGACATGATTGAACTAATGACGTTTCACCCTTTTTATAGTGAGATCAGAGATCAGAGACGGGAGAGTGCGCAGACAGCTGGAAAGCCAGCGGATGTGTGTGCCGAACCAGGAAAACAGCCTATAAGTGAAAAATCAATCAAAACCATTAAACAACCACAGGAACAGAGTGTCGGGTCACGGTCCTTTGCTCTTCCACGTTCGTCAGCACCACGCACTGTGATGGCAATGCCAGGTAAACCACAATCTATACAGTGTCTTTCAGACTTGTTCAGACTGATATCAGTTGGAAGTTCATTATTCCAAACTATGTCGATGTTTCTGAAATTCATTACAGGAATCAAAACAATACAACACTTCCATACAGGAAAGCGTACCAGCAACAAAGTGAACCTTGTTCTCCTGGGAATGTCTGGGACTGGAAAGAGTGCGAGTGGAAACACCATCCTTGGAAAGCCAGTCTTCTTCTCTAGACCCAGTTCACAGCCAGTCACCAAAGATTGTGAGATAGCAGAAACAGAGATAAATGGCAAACATGTGCGTGTGATAGATACTCCAGACATGTTTGATGATGACATTGAAGAACCAGTTAAGAACAAATATCTAAAACAGTGCAAAGAGCTCTGTGAGTCACACCCTCGTGTGTATGTACTTGTGATGCATATAAGCAGATTTACAGATGGTGAGAGAAACATACTGAAAAAACTGGAAAAAGCTTTTGGGAGGAATGTTAAAGAACAAACTATCATCCTGTTCACTAAATCAGATGATTTGCATCGTGCTGGAAAAATGCTGACTGATTTTCTGCGTAGTTGCCAACCTGATCTGAAGGAAATGATTCAACAGTTGGGCAACAGGTGTGTTCTCTTTGAGAATAACAGATCAGGTTCTGCTCAGGTGGAAAAGCTGCTGGACACAGTGATCATGGTGTTAGAAAAACAGCAGAAGTTATAATGTCATGTGTCAGATCATGTACGGTGTAAAGATATAAAAAATTATAAAAACTGGGTTTTCCTCTATATTTCCTCTATATGTATTATTCAAGGGTCTACCTGAAACTATAAAGTGCCTTGAGCCACCTGATGCTGTGATTTGGAGCTGTATATATAAAACTGAGTTGAACTAAATTAAATTGAAAAAGGTTTGAGCATGACATTATTTGAGGCTTTATTTCACTTTTTTCCTACAAATCAGCAAATGAAGGAGTGATGGATTTAAAAAATTATGTTGGGTTTTTTGTAATTGTTGTTTGTGAATCTTGGTCAGATTAATCAAGCTCATAAAGTGTAACAGCAACAAATTATCGCTGAATTCAATAAAAGTTATCAAGTGCATCTGGTGTCTCTTTGGATAAACAGATCATTGTTAGATCCTTAGTTGTTTTGTTTGGTCCACTGTAAAAACATCTCAGGTATTTATGTTATTATGTAGAAGTGATTGAGCTGCAGATTTTCCAAGAAACCAACTTCCGAAAAGACTCCTGTGATGTCCCATAAATACATAAATATCCATATGTTGGACTTTAAAATGTAATGTGGTGAAAACCTGTTAAAAGTTTAAATTTAAAGAATGTGTATAGAATGGGTACCTTATATTAGACAATGAAAATATAAAATTAACTTAATTTCCCAATGTAAGTACTGCATATTTCACAAACAAATAAGTAATTATTAATAACAATCTATTCCAGCGTGAGAAAATGCACCCAAACGCATTTTAAAATCATTCTAAATATGATTTATACTCCAACGGCCTTATTCAATGAATCCTTTGATGGCATGAACCCTCAGTTATATCTTTTAGTCGTTTTATTTCTCATCCATTTATTTATCTGTTAATTTATTTAATTGTTTTATTTTATTTCATTTTATTTCATTTATGTTGTTGTGTTATATTTTTCTGGAACCAAAACTGTATCCAGGTGCAGTTTCAACAAGCATCACTATTATTGTCGATGTGTCGCCATCTATTGGACATATCATGAATAAGCTAGGATAAAGAACTTTAGTTGTTGCAGCACTATTTTTTTTAAATTATCATTATTATTTTTTTGCCTGTCCTGTTTGGTTCCTTAGTCATCAGAATTGTTCTCTGAATGCCAATAAAGATATCCAACAGATTTACTTACCAAGTGGATCATCAAGTTGATCCATTTGATCAACGTTTATTTTATTTTATTTTATTTTATTTTCAGTTGTTACGAAACGCGAGGATGAAAGGCCCAAAAGCATAGCAACACCTGTATTTTCAAAAATACCCGTGTAGGTGCGGACGTAGCGTAAAAGAGTTAGTACTGCATTTTATTACTACCTGTAATTTATTGTAGATTACTTGTATTTGATTAATTGTTTACTAAATGTTTGAGGTGTGAAATAAACTGCAATGGATATTGCAAACAAAATATGGGTGTGAGTTCCCAAAAACTTTTGGGAACCACTGTGCTAGATGGTGTGGGGAGCCATAGCCCTGTCCCCCAGGGCATGAAGCAGGCATGGAGGAGGCTCCAGACATCCAGAGGCCCCAGAGTGTGAGAACCCAGGGAGGACCATCAGAGGGGCAGCCGTGCCACCCTCCTGGGAAGAGCTATGGAGAGCCCCAGATGAGGGGTCACTCAGCAGCCACGGAGCAGAGGCTAGAAGTGGCTGCAGTGACATGCCCGCAGGCTCTGCCGGCAGCCAGCTGCACGAGGCCTGAGGCCCCCCCGCACCCGAAGAGGCCCAACCAAGCCACGGGCGTCAGGCTCACCACCACAAGTGAACAGAAACAATCATCTGCTTATTTGCTTCAGGGCCAAACAGCTCTTTCATAGTTTTTGTCTTCTCTGGTGATTTGACCGACTTGGATGACAGACAGGAACACCTGAGGACCTGGACAGGAGACTTAATGCATTTAACAATTTCTTTGTTGATTAATTACTGTGATTTTCCAGAATCCAGAATCCCTGGTGTCTTCCACACTTAGTAAACTGTGTCACAGTTTTGTTTTTGTTTTTACAATATCTCAGTCACTGATAATGAACAGGGACAAATCAGGCCCTGAAACACAATTCACAACTTCAGTGTAATCTGTGCATGTAAGCCTCAATGAATCTGAAAGTATTTCAACATTTTTTCATACATAATCTGCTTGAACTGGATTGATAATCAGACATCATGCAGAAAGAGAAGATTGAAAATCGTTCTTGCCTCATTGAAATGTAGCATTTTTTTGTTTTTATCGTGACTGCTGTCACTGAACAGATGAGAGAGATAAATGTTAAAGCTTCTGTTAACTGCATTGGTTATTTATAGATACACCTCTGACATGCCTGCATTGGTTGGATAACGCCCCCACATAATAGAAACACAGTGCAGCTCAGCTTCAGACACCACACAGAGTTTTGCTGCTTGTCTAAGGGAATGTCTCACGGTAAGTTCACTTGTAGACTTTTCTTTTATTTGCATTAGTTAAAAAAACCATTGTTAATGAATAAAATTTAGATATAAGGAAAGATGTTTAATGATTACCTAAACATGAGATACAGTATTACAGACAAATGATTTCATGTTTGTCTAATAAGCTTGGAAAGACGTTTTTCTTTCCAGTCTCCTTAGACTTATAACCTTCTCAGACGAGTTCATGTTTGTTTTCACAGACAACAGACAAGATTTTTACTGCACAACACTGGGGGAATACTTATCATAGTAACTTTACAGTTTACACTGCTAAAGTGTTTGACAAAGCCTTGAAAACTGATATAGCATCTTGTGTAAAGAGTTATCTGGTTTTTTTTAACCAAAAGAAAACTTATGAAATATAAATAAATGAAGGTGAAGAGTTCAGAATTCTGCTGCCACTGACATATGAACCTACAGATTACTCCTCCTAATCCTGCACCATGAGCTGCCTGCCCTTCAAACTGAAAAAAAGTGTTAAACAGACAAAATCCAGACCATCAGAGGCAACTAGCAAGATGTAAAGGTGAAGGTGGAGAGTAGAGAGTGGCTGATTTATAATTACAGTTAACTTCATGTAAATCTGCTTTCAACAGAAGATGCTATTAAATAATTAATTGTTATGAAACAGCAAACAGTTTACTGCTAAGTTAATCTGTTCACTGTTACAAAACTTCAGATTTGGCCATAAATCACAAACCACAGCTAGGCTACACACTCACACTGACACAGCAACGAGCGGTAAACCACAATCTCACTCAGCACTTTCCCTTAAAAATGATTTGTGTGGTGGCTTATTTGAACAAACCACTATGCTTTATAGAAACTGATACAAAAACTCTCATTTGTCTATTTTATTCAGGTGGCAAACATAAAGAAAAGCCCTACAGTGACCCTAAGAAGAGTTCAAAAAGTATGAACTGTGCTTATAATGTGCCTAAAATTAAAGAAAGTAAGTGTTTGTTTTCATGTAACTTTAATCTGTTTCTCTCAAATTATCATTATCGTAAATCAATTCAGGAAGACATGCTGGCACCACAGTGAACCTTGTTCTTCTGGGAATGTCTGGGACTGGAAAGAGTGCCAGTGGGAACACCATCCTTGGACAGAAACTCTTTGTTTCTAGACCCAGTTCAATGCCGGTCACTAAAAAGTGCCAGATGGAAGAAACTGAGAAAGAAGGTGTACACTTATGTGTGATTGATACTCCTGACATCTTTGATGATGACATGAAATCATCAGTTAGGGACAAACATGTAAAAAGGTGCGAACAGCTCTGTACGTCAGAACCCTGTGTGTTTGTACTTGTGATGCATGTGAGCAGATTTACAGATGGTGAGAGAGACATACTGGAAAAGTTAGAAAAAGCTTTTGGGAGGGAAGCTGGAGAACGAACAATTATCCTGTTCACCCGAGGAGACGACCTGCAACAGGCAGGACTGGGGTTGGAGGATTTTTTACATACCTGTCAAACTGATCTGAAGAAAATACTTGAAAAGTGTGGCAACAGGTGTGTTGTTTTTGAGAACCACAGATCAGATTCAGCTCAAGTGGAAAAGCTAATGGACAACGTGATCAGTGTGATAGAAGAAAAGCAAAAATGATGACTTCATTTATCAGATCAGAGCACTAAAATACGTGCCATTTCCTGCCTCAAGTAATAAATAGGTTAGAGCATTAGTCTGTTTCTTAAAGTGCTGTATATTGGATTTATAAATAGCTTTATGTCTTATTTTACAATGTTCTAAAGTAGCCTACATCCAACCAAGATGCCACGTAGCCTGTTTCCTGCTTCATGTCTTCCTTATGTTTTCTAGTCTCATTGTTTCCACAGTGTTTCATTGTATTTTTATGGATTTTGGTTTTCCTTCAATAAAAGATCCCTGTCTGTCTGCATTAGGGTTCTGATTTCACAGTCTAACCAGACAAATGGGATTTTATTTATTTATAATTAGGGATGGGTACCGGTGTCCGGTGCCATCATGGCACCGGTTCTGACATAAACGGTAGTAACCAGACCGAAAAGCAGCGCACATTTCGGTGCTTTATTTCGGTGCTTTTTTTTCCTGAGCTGTGATACACTTTAGATTCTAGCCAATCATTTTACGTTTCCGAGGATAGTAGGCGGGGCCAGGTACGTACGTTCTTTTAGAGCAGAGCTACAGATTAAAAATGTCCAAGGCGAAGCGGTCAAAAGTCTGGCTGTACTTCACAGCAAAATATGCAAACTCAGCAGCCTGCAACAAGTGCTTTAAGCTGATACTGTGATACTGTCAAAGGAGGTAACACCTCAAATCCGATGAAACACCTGGCGACGCATAGCGTTTTTTTTAAAAGCCCAGAAATGCACCGTATTTGATAGCTTGCTGCGAGACCTCACACCGAGAGCATCTACTGCGAGTGGGTTGCCAGTTATCGGACCCGGAGCAACATCCCCCAAAAACACGATGAATAGAGTCCTGGCCCCTAGCCCTGCCAGTGTAGCAGAAATGATGAGGATGAGGATGATGATGCAGCAGCAGCCGTTCTTCTCTGCGTGAGTAGCTTAATGTTGTTCGTGTGTAATTTACGTTGAGTAGGCTAACCACGTTATTACATTAATGCATGTAAGGTGAACTAGCAAACAGCATCATAGCTACATGCGGCTGTCTTCTTGTTTGATGGCAGATACTCCCTTCACCCTGGCCAAAAAGGCTAAAATGACCAAAGAAAAAGAGGGAAACAGCTAAACATGAGAGGTTTTTGGACAAAGTTTGTGTTTTTTCCATTGTTTAAGCGCTGCTTCCAGCCAAGAGTGATACCATATATGCCCCATAGCTGCAGAAAAGGCTAACATTGTTATCTTTTTACAAAAAAAACAGCTGAAAATGAGAGGTTTTTGGACCAATTTTGTGTTCTCCATTCTTTAAGCACCGGTTTGAGCACCGTTTAAGCACCGGCACCGTTTCAAAAGTACCGGTTTGGCACCGGTATCGGATAAAACCTAAACGATACCCATCCCTATTTATAATAGTCGTACCAGTTTTAAGATGACACATCATAAACGCATATTCGTCTTCCTTTGATGATTGTAGTGTATGTGTCTGTTCACCAACTCCTGTGAGATGCCTTGATCAGTCTAGGAATAAGATCTAGATACACTATGATACCAGAATTATCAACAAGCACCGAGAATCCTATCTGACAAATGAATATTTTAAGATTGTTAACAATATTCTGAATTTCAGTTTCAAGTTAGCTTGAAAATTCAAATTTTCAATGGTACTTTATGCAGTTCTACCTCTGCTGCTGAATGGAAATGTAGGTACTAGAACACAGGATACACACCAAGAATACTTCTTCAGACTAGCAAATTAATAAAGTTTGATGTGCTTCAAAACTGGAGTTATTCTGTGCGTCGCCAGGTAATGGTAAATGGTAAATGACCTGTATTTGTATAGCGCTTTACTAGTCCCTAAGGACCCCAAAGTGCTTTACACAACCAGTCATCCACCCATTCACACACACATTCACACACTGGTGTGCCAGGTGTTTCAACAGATTCGAGGTGTTACCTCCTTTGCACAGTATCAGCTTAAAGCACTTGTTGCTGCTGAGTTTGCATATTTTGCTGTGAAGTACAGCCAGACTTTGACCGCTTCGCCTTGGGCATTTTTAATCTGTAGCTCTGCTCTAAAAGAACGTACGTACCTGTGCCCACCTACTACACTTGCAAAGGTAAAATGATTGGCTAGAATCCAAAGTGTATGACATCTCAGGGAAAAAAAGCACCGAAATTGTTGTGGTCGTGGGTCCGTGACCCAGTGTTTTTGGTTTTTGTACTTTCACTTTTGATTTCATCATGGTTTGTGACTGTTTGTGTTTCGGGTTTTCTGTCCTAGTGTTTGTAGCGCCCTAGTTTCGTGGTACTTCCTGAGTTCTGATTTTTAGGTTTTGTTATTTGACCTCCCAGTGTTTATTCTGTGCTCCCTCTGTTTTGTGTCACCCCTACCCGTGTATCCCTCTAGTGTAGCTGAGTCTCTGTGTAAAGTCCGCGTCTCTGTGTCTGTGTCTTCGCATGTGTTTTGAGTTTCCTCTTTTATTGTGAAAGTCTGTCTTATGCCAGTGTGTTCAGTTTGCGTTTCCCCTGTCTCGTCTTGTTGATCACAATCAGCTGTGCCTCCCTCCTGTGTGTAGTTGCCTCGTTCCCTTCTGTGTATTTATAGCCTGTGTTCACTCATGTTAGTGTTTCTCCTAGAGTCTTCCTTTCAGGTCCGTTTTGTTAGTTTCTTCCAGTCTAGGTCATCTTTGGGTTTTGTTTCTGTTTGCCGCATTTCAGTTTGTACCACCAGTGTGTTAATAAAAGCTCGCTCACATCCAAGCCAGTGCCTGCGTCTGGATTCTGTCTCACACTCACCACACGTCTGCCCCCGCAGCCGTGACAGAAATAAAGCACCGAAATGTGCGCTGCTTTTCGGTCTGGTTACTACCGTTGAAGTCAGAACTGGTGCCATCATGGCACCGGATACCCTTACCCATCCCTAACTGTAACCACTGTTGCTACCATGATGTTACTTGGATATTTACTGATTTTTACTTTTTAATTGAATATAACCTTTTCCTACTTTAGAAGGCCTCATGTAAACTCTGCACATATATTTTTGAATTCAGCTGAACAGACCTACAATGAGCAGTGAATATTGGAGAGGCACATGTCAGCTGCTCACAGCCTAATCCTTGGGCTGCCTTTTTTTCCTTTACAATCCAATGTCACGTCTCTCATACCTGACATTGTCATTTCAAATTTCAAAATGAAGATCTCTATGTCTATGTTATTATTATTTACTGATCAAACTGCACAGCTTCACATTTTTCTCATGTCACATCATTATGAAAAAATGTGAAAGATGATGTTTCATCATCTTCCTAAATAAATCATAACCTGACACAGGATTTACCTTCTCTCTTTCTCCCATGCCTTTTCAAACTTTGTTTTTTTATCTACCAAAACGTGGTGTGTCATAGTTGATTAGGCTTGTTCTCTTTTGAATAGCCTTCGTCTTTTAACCTTTATTTCACTTTCTATTTCTCTATCAGTGCATCCAAACTGAAGGTAGCCATGTGACCGCAACTATGGACAACGTTAGAAACAGGAATATTTCAGGAATTCAATGGCCTGACGTCAGTAAAACATTTAGACAAGTTAGACTGGATGTTGGTTTTGTTTGTTATTATCATATTTGTTTTTCTTCTGAACACACATATCGATTTTTGTTGTGACTGAAAGGAATCCATTTCATCGGCATTATCTACATTTTCTGTCATGGAAGACAGAAGCCACTCAAATCTCTACTGAACATCACTGATTCAAATCGTGGAATTCTGTGTGTGTACTTACAAATGTTTGTCTCCTTGTGTTCTACAGTATACATAATAATTCATCTCATTTGATCATATACACATTATCTTATACACACACACATAAGTTAACGGATAAATGTGAGTAACTTGGAGGTTATACACAGATGGGACAACATGACCTGGGAAAAGTCAAAAAGTTGAGCTGGCAATAACATTCGAAGTATAAACACCATCATCATTACATACATTACTCTTTGATTGGCTTTATATGACTGTAGGATCTTTAGCTTTCAAAATAAAGCATCTTGAGGCAACTGCTGTTGTGATTTGGCACGGTATAAAGAAATAAAATAAATACATAAATATGTCCATTTTGTGTCAAGTAGATCCCAAAGAAAAGTTCTTTCTTTGAAAAGTCTATTTTTAACAAGTTGAATGAAATCATGAATCTTAGGGATATTTCTTGCTAAACTTTGTTATGTTGAGGCACCTTATTTTTCTTTACAATGCATATCATTCAAGTCTTTCCAGCTTGACATGGTTGTTTTACAATTCAAAATTAATCTAAGGTAAAAACTGATATCATTTCTTGAATGCCACTGGCCTCACCAGATTGAGTTACCCCAAAAGGTTGATTCTGTTCATCTGTGTGTTTTCAGTGGCAGAAACGTTTCGTCACTCATCCAAGTGACTTCTGTTAGACTCCGAGTTACATTTGCAGGTGATTTACTGAAACATCAACGCACAGAAAAGATTCAACACACCATCTGCTAAGATGAAATTGTTTGACTTCTACGAGTCACATAAGAGGAGGACATAGAAAAGCAAAGCTTCATGTTTAATATGTATACAAAGGATCATTAACTTATGAAAAAGTGTGAAAGATGACACTTCATGATGCTTGCTCTCTTTCAGATAGTCGTCTTCTTTTAATCTTTATTTCAGTTTCTACTTCTCTGTACATCCAAACTGAAGGTAGCCATGTGACAGTTACTATGGGCAACATGGGAAACAGGAATATTTCAGGAATTCAAAAGCGTGACTTCAGTAAAAACCTTTAGATAAGTTAGACTGCATTTTGGTTTCCATTTGTTATTATCAGATTGTTTTTTTCTTCTGAACGCACATATGGATTTTTGGTGACGGAAAGGAATCCATTTCATTGGCATTATCTTATCTTTTCTGTCAGTGGAAGACAATGCACATGGAAGCCAATGGCCTTGGAGTTACTCAAATCTTTACTGAACATCACTGTTTCAAATCTTGGAATTTTCTGTGCCCTTACAAATGTTTGTGTTCTTCTGTTCTATGGCATCCATAACATCCATCCTCTTCAGGGGCACCGGGGGCTGGAGCCTATCCCAGTTGTCTTAGAGTGAGAGGCAGGGTACACCTTGGACAGGTCGCTAGCAGTATATTAAGAACAGGAAACAGATGCAGACAGAAAAAGCGGAACTAGGCAGAGGGTAGCACACGTAATCACTCCACCAGCAACACAAACATACACATATCAAGTAAGGGCAGAGTGTAGCGCAGAAGTTGTTTTGATCTAAACTGTGTATGACGTGAGTACCAAAATAACACGGGAGGGACCTGACTATCATATAGGTCATAGGCTTCTAGTGCTTCAGATCTGCAAGTGACTTAGCGCTGTGCACAACTCTCTTCCGGAAGATGATTGAATAAAATGATTATAAATGCATTGACCACTCTGACTCTGCGTCTTCTCTGTCTAATAAAAGAATAAAAAGAACTGGGTCCAATAACCCAAACTCTTTCATGGCTTGCATTTTCCGTTTCTCTTTGCTAATTCTCTTTTGCTGTTTGAACAGTATAATGTCCTCATAAGCTGATATCAGGCCCTTGTAGAGCAAATTTAGTAGTTTGGTCTAGACAACCCAAAACGTGATGTCCACATATGTGGACGCCAGCTTTCTTATGTTGGGCCGTCTTATTTTCCCTTAGACTGCATATAAGTCGTGTCAGGAGTTTCCTTCTCTCCTTCTTCCATGCCTTTTCATACTTTTTTATGTACCAAAATGTGGTGTGTCATAGTTGATTGGGCTTGCTCTCTTTCGAATAGTCTTCGTCTTTTAATCTTTATTTCACTTTTTACTTCTCTATCAAACTGAGCAAACTGAAGGTAGTCATGTGACAGTAACTATGGACAACATTAGAAACATGAATATTTCAGGAATTCAATAGTCTGAATTTAGTAAAACATTTGCACAAGTTAGACTGGATTTTGGTTTTGTTTGTTATTATCAGATGGTTTTTTATTTGTTTTGTTTTGAACACGTATGTTGATTTTTGTTGCTGACTGAAAGCAATCCATTTCATCGCCATTATCTTATCTTTTCTGTCAGTGGAAGACAATGTGCATGAAAACAAAAGCCCTCAAATCTTTACTGAACATCACTGATTCAACTTTTCTGTGCCCTTACAAATGTTTGTGTTCTTCTGTTCTATGGCATCCATAACATCCATCGTCTTTAGGGTGCCCGGGGCCAGACAACATTCAATACATCATCTGCTAAGGTTTAATTATTTGACTTTCTCCAGTCACATAAGGTGAGGAGATAAAAAGTTTTATATTTTATATGTTTGCTACATCCCCAAGGTGAAAGACTGGCAGTGGGTGTGAGGGGCAATACTGAATGGAGGCTGGAGAGAAAGAAAGAAGCAAAAACAAAAATCATAAATCATAAATTTTATTTATGTGTCTGAACACAAAGAGACTCCACTGGCATTATGTCAATATCAGTAAAAACCCTAGGTTGTACCTCAGAACTGTAGCCTAACTGATAAAAGTTCAGAGCTCTGTTGAGCCAATCATTCCTTTAAGTTAACTAATAATGAATTTCTTCACAAATAAAATTGTAACCATTAGAAAAGAAATTACTTATAAACTTCTCACAGATATAACATTATGTACAGCTACTTTCAATAACATTGATATTTTTAAGTCTTTTTCTCCAATTAATCTTTTTGAGTTAACTTCAGTAATTGTTCTCCAACCAATCAACATGTGTTTCAGACCCCATTCCTACAAGACTGCTTTAAAACGTCCTACTATTCATTAATGCTTCAATCTCAAATATGATCACTCTATCTCTATTATTTGTCTATGCATCACAGGCTTTCAAGCTGGCAGTGGTTATAACTTAAACAGCCATCTCCAGACCCAGCTGTCTTAGCTAATTATAGGCCAATCTCCAACCTTCCTTTTGTCTCAAAAATCATTGAAAGAGTAGTTGTCAAACAGCTAACAGATCATCTGCGGAGGAATGGCTTATTTGAAGAGTTGCAGTCAGGTTTATTAAACCCGATTCTTTGATCCCCATGATAGAACAGAGAAAACCCGACTCAGGAGTGGTAAATCACTTATAATTCTTCATTCAATCATCTTCCGGGAGAGAGAGCCCTGCACAGCCCAAAGCCAGTTGCAGAATCTGTAACATTAGAGGCTAAAAATGTGTCTCATATAGGTGTTATTTTGGTACTTTACACGTCACACACAGCCTCGATACAAACAACTCCTTATATGTTACTAGTTCCTGTTTTTTCTGTCTGGTTTCCTGTTTTATTTATATGCTTGTACAGCTCTACAGTAACTTCCTGTTTTTCATTCTGGCTCACTTAGTTTGTGAGTCAAAAGTGGCCTTGCTTTACAAGCCTTCAATATTAAAATACATAAAACAATATACTCAGAAAATAAGCACAAAGAATATATGTTTATTCCTTAACAGGTTTCAGAGCTCATCACAGCACAGAAACAGCTTTAGTGAAGGTTACAAATGATCTTCTTATGGCCTCTGACAGTGGACTCATCTCTGTGCTTGTCCTGCTAGACCTCAGTGCAGCGTTCGATACTGTCGACCATAATATCCTATTAGAGCGATTAGAAGATGCTGTAGGTATTACAGGTACTGTGCTGCAGTGGTTTGTATCATATCTATCTAATAGACTCCAGTTTGTGCATGTAAATGGAGAGTCAGATAACACACACCAATTAGTTAAACTGCAGGAATGTCTTAAAGACATAAAGACCTGGATGGCCGCTAACTTTCTGCTTCTTAATTCAGATAAAATTTTGTGAATTTTGCTTTGGGATCAATAAAGTTATTCTTATTCCTTTTCTCAGCGAGAAGATATGGTCCATCATTAGCTGAGCCATCTACAAGGCGGATGGGCACTTGGGCAGGGTGATAAAGTGAATTGTCTTGGAGAAATTATTCATGATGCTGAAACCTAGAAACCTGTCAATACCAGTCATCTAATTTTCTGTCATTCACACAGGCAAAACATAATAATGAATGAAGCAGCTGAACATCTGATTCTGACATTGTCATCTCAGAATCAGAAATAACTGATGAAAGTGGAGTGATTATTAGTTTTTATGAAGCTTGAAGCTTTAAATGAATAATTGTCAAATCAGATTCAGATTAAGGGAAACTTTCATAATGTTTTAATACAAACAGCCATAGAATAGACCCAAAGTAAAACTTCTCATTAGAAACTGTAAGAGCCAATTAAAGGCTGGTTTAATTGGTTTAAAAAAGGAAATATAGATTTTTGTTGATAAGTGTGTAATTTCCAGTTAATTTCCAAATACTGTTGTGTTAAAGGGTAGAATATAGAAGTGCAAAATTCTAGTGCGCTTTTTGGTATTTTGGGCTTCTGCCACACTGTAATTACGTAGTTCGGGAGTTGGATAAGCTGGAGGGAACACAGTCTTTCGACCGAGTCTTGCCATGTTAATTCGAAGTTTCATTAAACAGCTTTTTAAAAAGAAAAGTACCTGGTCTTGCTTGCCTTTCAAATGCCTGTTGCTGGACTGACTTCTAAAGGTGGTACAAAAGAGTGAAACAGAGGCAGAGTGCCACCGTTATAGAAACTGAAGTCATGATTGTTTAAAACAGAAAACAATTCACAGCTCGAATTAACACAAAATATTTAATTGACTAAATTTATCTTGTGTCTCCCAAATGTATGATATATACATAACCACCATGATTTGATGCCCATATACAAATCAGAATAGATGCAACAGAGACAATAAATACTTTAATAGCATAGCTTATGTTATGATTATTATAAAACAATGATTATATGCTCACTATTTCACGTTCAAATACTTTCTTCTTTAACATCAAAAGATAAAGTCACATAAAAATATTTTACTTTATTATTTCTTTATGGGAAATCAACATATATTGATCCTGTATGTTTGTTCATGTGTATGATCATGAACAAACTGTATATTTCATGTAGGTATAAAAGCTGTCCTATTCAGAATAGAATAATTACAGTAGAATAACAACACTTTAATCTTTCCCCAGAATGATGCGAAAAAGTTTGATACGTTTACACAATGGCTCAGTGAACTTGTACTGCTGCAGTGTTACTCCCTTTTTGCGTGCTTCCTCCACCTCTTTGAACATGGCGTCTGTGTAGTGCGTGCCCTTATTTAATACCATCATTTTGTCGATCTTCTTGACCAACTCCACCACCTGCCTTCTGTCGTTGCTAGTGTTGTCAAAGACGTGGTACCTTTTTCCACAGCTTTGGATGATGCGTTTAAGCCCTGGCTCAGCGTCACGTACATACTGCTGTATGGTCATGCTTCCAAGATCACCACCACGGGTGAAGAGCACAATCATGTACTTGTTTGCCTCGTGGCCAAACAGCTCCTGCAGGGCTTCCACTGAGTTTTTCTCTTCTCTTGTGAATCGACCGATTTGGATGACCAACAGGAACACGTGAGGACCGGGACAGGAGACTTCAACACATTTGACGATTTCACTTTTGATGAACTCGTCTGATTTTGAAGTGTCCAGGATCCCTGGTGTGTCTACAACACTAATCACCCTGTTACCCCACTGTGTCACACCTTTTTCACAAAACTCAGTCACTGATGCAGATAAAGGACAAGATCTGAAACGCTCACATCCCAGGATGGTGTTCCCAACAGCACTCTTGCCCACACCAGTTTTTCCAATCATCACAATCCTCAAATCAGGACCTGAAACACAAATGACTAATTTGATTTAACCCAGGTACACAGGAGTTTTACAAGAACCAAAGTGAAACTGAGAAATTTTGACATTTTTCAAAGGAAAGTAATTAAAGACACAATGATTAATAATAAGTCTTACCTGGTGGAAATGAAGCCATGTTTTCTCTTCACTGTTGTCGCTGCACAGGTGAGAGATGAATGCTAAAACTGCAACAAACATGTTGCTTTTTATAGCTCAACAGATGACACGCCTCCTGCAGTATTATACAGTCAGAGAACAGCAGTCTGCAGGCTTTAGACAGAGTCACACAGAGTTATGCTTCAACAGACCGAACAACTTCCACTCACTGTAAGTTGTGCGTCTACATTTCTTTGCTTTAAAAAAATAATTTCTAATCAAGAGTGTCTAAGCGTATCAGAAAAATGTATTTATTTAACGGAGATATACTAATTTGTTAAATGAGTATACTTAAAAGTGAAGAGTTGTGCTGGCATTGACATTTGAACCTGCAGGTTATTCGTTCAAATCCTGCATCATGGGAAACTTTTTCAGCAAATGGCAAGACGGAAGCAACGAGACTAAAGACAGACAACCGGCGGCAGACAATATGAGGTAAAGCTAAAAGTCGAGCACTTTTGATTTAGCTTTAGCATGTAAATCAAGTCTCTTTTCATGGGGTACATATATGCAATGAAATATTTTGCAAATGTAGCTCATAGAGATACTCTGAAATGTTTGCATATTATTATGATTATAACTTTTTATGACACAACAACCAGCTTCCTGATGAAGTGCGTGGGATTACAATGTATAACAAGACCACACACTGATGAGGCAAAGACAGGTAAACCACTATCTCTTTGAACTGCTATATAAAGCACATACTAGTGGGTTTTTCAGTCAAGCAGCATTGTTCATATGATTTCTGAAGCAAAGAGTACTTGAAAAATAATGCAATAAAGATTCACTAATGGTAACCACATTCTTTTGTGTTTTAATAGTACTGTACAAGACTCAATCTTAAATTATTTCATTCACTTTTAATTTATTCTTTTTTTAATGTAGCATAATAAGTTTTCACTTACATTATTATTGGTATACATTTATGCAGGACGACACACTGGCACCACAGTGAACCTTGTTCTTTTGGGAATGGCTGGGACTGGAAAGAGTGCCAGTGGGAACACCATCCTTGGACAGAAACACTTTGTTTCTAGACCCAGTTCAACGGCGGTCACCACAAATTGCCAGAATGTACAAACTGAGATCAGTGGTGTAGACGTAAATGTGATTGATACCCCAGATATGTTTGATGATGACATTGCTCCATCAGTTAGGGGCAAACATGTGAAAAGGTGCAAACAACTCTGTGAATCAGGACCATGTGTGTATGTACTTGTGATGCATGTGAGCAGATTTACAGATGATGAGAGAGACATCATGGAAAAGTTAGAAAAAGCTTTTGGGAGGGAAGTTAGAGGACGAACAATCATCCTGTTCACCCGAGGAAACGACTTGCAGCAGGCAGGAATGGGCTTGGAGGATTTTCTTCATTCTTGCCAACCTGATCTGAAGAAAATGGTTGAAAAGTGTGGAAACAGGTGTGTTCTCTTTGAGAACAACAAATCAGGTCCTGATCAGGTTGAAAAACTAATGAAGGTGGTAAACACAATACTCAAAGACCAGAATAATGTATAAATTGAAGTGCTTGGAAATTATTTTTTTTGCATATATGTAAAAATAGAGCATTGAGCGAATCAGTATCTTGAAGAGGTAGATGATCTAATACAGCTAAAAATGTGAATCTTTGGTGTTTTCTTTAATAAATTTCATTTGAATTAATATACAGATGAGAAGAATGATCTGATATTTTTTCTTGGACTTCTGTCAAAGGAGGCAATGAAAGCTTGTTAACCTTTGTAAACTGGAACTAATTCAATAAAACTAAAATTTTCAGTACAAAGTGTCCAATTGTTCTATGGTCTAAGACTCAATTCAATTCAATTTTATCTATATGGCACCACATCACAACAACAGTGGCATTAAGGTGCTTTCTATTGTAAGGTATTTTAAGTACTACTTAAATATCCTATTAACAACAAGTAAGCAATGGGGGTGAGTGAGTAAGCTCAGGAGGTAGAGGGTGGTGGTTCGAGTCCCGTCTTCTACTTACCCCCAAGTTTCTCTCCAGTGCACCTATCACAGTATGAATATGTGTGAATGTTAGATAGAAAGCACAGAAAAAGGTGCTTGTATGACTGGGTGAATTAGGTAAGTTGTATAAAGCACTTGAAGTGTGCAATGGGAGTCCATTTACAATTTACCAATCTGAGAGCAAAGTCCTCTATTTAGGTGATACAGTACTATGATATGTTCAAGAGAAGATGAGGCCTAATCATTCAAAACATTCCACGTGAGGAGAAGGATTTTAAATTTGATTCTGGATGTAGAAGGGATCAGATGAAGAAAAGCCAATTTGCTAATGGTAAATGGGCTGGTTCTTGCATTGCGATTTTCTACTCTGAGCACTCAAAGCATTCATATAACTTGCCGTATTCAGTGCTTTCTATCCATCATTCACACACTCTCCTTGTTCTATCTTCAGATATTTAGATATATTCATGTGGGGCTGTTGTTGGATGCATGTATTTATGGAAATTCTGTATGTGCAAAAAACTAGGTATCATATATTTTGATTATTGTTGATAGACTCATTATCGCCATTGCCTGTGTTCACCATAAATTAGGTAATGGTGGTGGTTTCTTAGGAGTTACTCTCACATGTGTATCAGGCACACAGAGGGAAGCCACATGTTGAAATGTATCAGTGTCAATTTACTTTTCCTGTAAGAGATATATACTCTGAGGAATGTACCAATTCATGACCGATAATATTCCATTGGTCCCCTGGGCAGACTCTTTTAGGCGGACTCGTTTCCAGTAGGTGTCAGACTCCGCCAGAGCTGCCCTTTGTCACTGATTCTGTTCATGATTTTTATGGACAGAATTTCTAGGTGTAGTAAAGTGGCAGAAGGCTTTCACTTATGTAGTCTCAGAATCCCATCTTTACTTTTTGCAGAAAATGTGATTCTGTTGCTTGATCGAGTGATGGCCTCCAGCTCGCATAAGTATCTCGGAAATCCTGCTCATGTGAGTACATTTACCTTTGACAGTTTGGAGGCAGATCCAAAGAAGAACTAAGACTAAGAACAAGAAAAATAACTCACTTCTCAAAACACAATACAACAAAGATTCAAAAATCCCAAAAAACACAAAACACTGAGAACAAATTCAGGGACCTTAACAGGACTTTTTTCTATAAAAATAGAAATGGATACCCCACCTCTAGCCCTTTGCTGTTTTCAATGTTCTGAAGTAAAGATACTAAAGATCAAAGATTATAGAGAGACTGCTGAGACTGTCCATGTTCTCCTTCTCCATTCAAATAAGAAAGCAAAATAGGGCAAAAGATGTTGTAAATGTTGTTATGTGCATCGTATATTTCATGGAATTATTGTTTTATACTGTTGTTACGTCCCCACAACAGTATAACAGTATTTACTCATCATTTGATTCAGATATTGTGAGTTAATGTTGTAGAGATTCAGAAAACCTCCAATGTGGCTAGATCACTATGCAGGAAGTAAACTGCACAACAGCTTTTACTTTTGATTTGAGAAGAATTTCTATGTTTTTGTTCAATGTAATGAGCCTGTTACTAAACAGAAACCCTGCTTAGTCAGATCTGCTCTGATAATTCAGCTGTTGAGCCAACCCTAATCTCCTATCACCACTTGATAAGATATCTCGTGAGAGTCATCAGCTTCCTATAGAAGAACGAACATGCTGGCATGAGACTCAAACAATTATAACAGAAAGGTGGGCAGTGATGTAACACCTGTGGGTTGGGCTAAAAGTACTGAGGAATGTTCATGTTTTCCTTTGCTCCAAAATTCAGTGTTAATGCCACTGTTTCACTTCAGAGTTGGTTGTGGAAGTTTTTTGCTTGCTTGCTTGTTTTACTTCGAATATGTTTCACACCCACTTGTGAGGAGAAACTCAATAAAGGGACTTTACAAACATTTCAGTTTGATGTTTCTCCTTTGAAAGACAACAGAATTAATAGCTAATATTTAATTATTTAGTACTTTATTATTATTTTTGTCTGTATGTCATAGTTATGATTAAAAACAAAATGGAATTGAGCAGGAATTGATCCTGCAACATGAAATACTGGTATCGGAAGTATCGGTATTTCAGGATTGCTCCTCACATCACTACCCCTCAGTCACTGAGTGAGACGGTAGACAACGGTGAAGAGGAGAGTGCAAGTGCATTGCAAAAACACATAAATGTGACTGACACCCATAAACGATGCAGCACCCGGCTTGAGTTTAAAGAAGCAGACACTAACTAAAAAGAGAAACCAAATCAAACCAGCCAATCTGAGGCATTTGATTTTTATGAATGTCAACCTGCACTGAGGACATACTGTTTTTGAGTTCGGCCCTTTTTCTGTTCTGTGGATTTGTTAGCAGTGTTTAAACCATGACCCTACTGAAAATTGCAAAACATGAATGTCTTGAGCATATTGAGCACTCAGTTCACTAGTTAGCTGGCAGCCCTATCTGATAACTGTTAGAATTCATATTATGGCAAGAACCTAAATCACCTAAATAAATAGAAACGACAGTCCATTATTACTTTAAGAACTGAAGGTCAATCAGTCTGGAAAATTGCTATAACTTTAAATGCATCCCCGAGCGCAGTCACAGAAACCATCGGCACTAAAACGAAATTGGCTCACATGAGAACCGCCCCAACAACAACTGTTCAGAGGAGACTGGATAAATCAGGCATTTATGGTCAAATAGCTCCTAAGAAAGCAAATAGCTACTAAGGAAAAGCAACAAGCAGAAGAGATTTGTTTGGGCCAAGAAACACCAGGAAGGAGGAGATGGACTTCTCTGACCAAATGGCCTGGCCTCCACAGTCACCTGACCTAAACCCAATCAAGATGATTTGGGATGAGATCGACCACATAGTGAAGGCAAAAGGACCAACAAGTGCTGAGCATGTTTGGGAACTCCTTCAAGACTGTTTAAAAAGCATTTCAGGTGACTGAAAGCTCATTGAGAGAACACCAAGAGAGTGCAAAACAGTAAACAAAGTAAAGGGTGGTTATTTTGAAGAATCTAAAATATATATTTAAATAATTTCACACTTTTTTGTTTACTACATAATTCCATATATTTTCACCCATAGTTTTGATGCCCTCAGTAGGAATCTACAATGTAAATAGTCGTGAAAATAAAGAAAAGACATCAATTGAGAAGATGTGTCTAAACTTTTGACTGGTAGCATATATATATATATATATATATATATATATATATATATATATATATATATATATATATATATATATATATATACAGTGGGGCAAAAAAGTATTTAGTCAGCCACCGATTGTGCAAGTTCTCCCACTTAAAATGATGACAGAGGTCAGTAATTTGCACCAGAGGTACACTTCAACTGTGAGAGACAGAATGTGAAAAAAAAATCCATGAATCCACATGGTAGGATTTGTAAAGAATTTATTCATAAATCAGGGTGGAAAATAAGTATTTGGTCAATAACAAAAATACAACTCAATACTTTGTAACATAACCTTTGTTGGCAATAACAGAGGTCAAACGTTTACTATAGGTCTTTACCAGGTTTGCACACACAGTAGCTGGTATTTTGGCCCATTCCTCCATGCAGATCTTCTCGAGAGCAGTGATGTTTTGGGGCTGTCGCCGAGCAACACGGACTTTCAACTCCCGCCACAGATTTTCTATGGGGTTGAGGTCTGGAGACTGGCTAGGCCACTCCAGGACTTTCAAATGCTTCTTACGGAGCCACTCCTTTGTTGCCCGGGCGGTGTGTTTTGGATCATTGTCATGTTGGAAGACCCAGCCTCGTTTCATCTTCAAAGTTCTCACTGATGGAA
The DNA here is from genome assembly GCF_057382275.1 of Copadichromis virginalis. Classification (NCBI taxonomy): domain Eukaryota; kingdom Metazoa; phylum Chordata; class Actinopteri; order Cichliformes; family Cichlidae; genus Copadichromis; species Copadichromis virginalis. The sequence goes on from NC_140626.1 coordinate 32,569,677, forward strand.
GGAGGTTTTGGCTCAGAATCTCACGATACATGGCCCCATTCATTCTGTCCTTAACACGGATCAGTCGTCCTGTCCCCTTGGCAGAAAAACAGCCCCATAGCATGATGTTTCCACCCCCATGCTTCACAGTAGGTATGGTGTTCTTGGGATGCAACTCAGTATTCTTCTTCCTCCAAACACAACGAGTTGAGTTTATACCAAAAAGTTCTACTTTGGTTTCATCTGACCACATGACATTCTCCCAATCCTCTGCTGTATCATCTATGTGCTCTCTGGCAAACTTCAGACGGGCCTGGACATGCACTGGCTTCAGCAGCGGAACACGTCTGGCACTGCGGGATTTGATTCCCTGCCGTTGTAGTGTGTTACTGATGGTGACCTTTGTTACTTTGGTCCCAGCTCTCTGCAGGTCATTCACCAGGTCCCCCCGTGTGGTTCTGGGATCTTTGCTCACTGTTCTCATGATCATTTTGACCGCACGGGATGAGATCTTGCGTGGAGCCCCAGATCGAGGGAGATTATCAGTGGTCTTGTATGTCTTCCATTTTCTGATGATTGCTCCCACAGTTGATTTTTTCACACCAAGCTGCTTGCCTATTGTAGATTCACTCTTCCCAGTCTGGTGCAGGTCTACAATACTTTTCCTGGTGTCCTTCGAAAGCTCTTTGGTCTAGGCCATGGCGGAGTTTGGAGTCTGACTGTTTGAGGCTGTGGACAGGTGTCTTTTATACAGATGATGAGTTCAAACAGGTGCCATTCATACAGGTAACGAGTGGGGGACAGAAAAGCTTCTTACAGAAGACGTTACAAGTCTGTGAGAGCCAGAGATTTTCCTTGTTTGAGGTGACCAAATACTTATTTTCCACCCTAATTTACAAATAAATTCTTTACAAATCCTACCATGTGAATTCATGGATTTTTTTTTCACATTCTGTCTCTCACAGTTGAAGTGTACCTCTGGTGCAAATTACTGACCTCTGTCATCATTTTAAGTGGGGGAACTTGCACAATCGGTGGCTGACTAAATACTTTTTTGCCCCACTGTAAGTTAATTTCCTTCTCACCCCTGCAGGCAGTCTATCCTTCAAGCTTGGGTCCTCTTCCAGAGACCTTGTCCTGCACAGTAACTTTGCTGTTCCTAGGACCGCACTCTTCTGAACAGAGATGTTGTTCCTGGGATCTACTGGAGCCACTTGCCTAGCTTGGGGGTCACTACACTGAGTGCTCCGATTACCTCTGTAGCCACTATTACCTTCAACCTCCACGTCCTCTCGAGTTCTTCTCTCAGTTCTTTTCTGAGCCCTTGGTACTTCCCGACTGTCGTTTGGTATAACTTCATCTAGCACTACTGCCATCTTCCTCTGCTTGTCTACCACCACTATGTCCGGTTGGTTAGCCATCACCAGTTTGTCTGTCTGTATCTGGAAGTCCCACAGGATCTTACCTCGGTCATTCTTGGCCACCCTTCCCATTTTTGACATGGGACTTCCAGGCCAGATGTTTTTGTATACTATGCCAGCAACTTGGCTATGGCATTACAAGTATGCCTTGCCTGCTAGCATCTTGCACCCTGCTGTTATGTGTCGGATTATCTCAAGGGCATCTTTACACAGCCTGCACCTGGCATCTTGCCTGGTGTGGTAGACCCCTGCCTCTATGAATCTTGTACTTAGAGCTTAATCCTATGGTGCCATGGTTTTTTCCTCTGTGCTGTCTTTTCATCCAGCTTTATTCATCCACTGGTAGGATTTCTGGATGTCAGCCACTTTCTCTATCTGCCAGTGGTGTATACCATGCAGGGGCATGTCCTTCCATGATGCTTCCTCCTATTGCTCCTTTCTTTCTTGGGTTTCTGTTGCTGAGGTATTCACTAAGCGCTCACTAGTATTCAGCCTACTTCCGTTCACTTAGCTTACAGTGCTACAGTACAGGGTAATAGGTGTTGATAGCCCAGATCTTGTTCTTGCCATTCAGTTGACTCATCAGGACTTGCCTTGCAGGTATTTGGTGGTTGTAGCTTTATTAGCGGCCTCTTCGTTATTCACATTTCCCTGTGAGATTCCCAGGTTGTCAGGGATTTGGGTTTTTACGATCCAGCATTCTGAGTTTTTTTTTTTTTTCTTAGGTTATATTTGAATATGTTAAGTTATTGCATTATTTTTAGTTAAGGTTTAGTCTAATCTATGATATCATCAAAGTCATTTTAGTTTTGAGTCTTTGTCTGTTCTCTGTGTAGTCTGTCTTGTCCTCTATGTTTAACTTGTTTCCTGTTTTTTATTGAAGCGTCCCATTTTCCATGGTTAGTGTGTTTAGTTTTCTTTCCCCTTTGGCGTCATGTGTTCCCCCAGGTGTTTGCACTTCCCTCATTACTCTCATGTGTATTTAAGTCTTTTTTTTCTCCCTCTGTTCATTGTCAGGTCGTCTGTTTACCTCACCTCATGTTCCTGGAATTCATGTCATCTCAAGTCCCGGTTTACTTAGGTTCATGCTCATGTTCCCGTTTATATTTTACGTTTATATGTCTAGCTTTAGCTTTCCCAGTTTAGGTTGTAATTTAGTTTTCACCATTGCCATTTTGTTTCTATGTTTTTCTAACAGCAAGAATAAAATTCTTGCTTTTTCTTTAGCTTCAGGTCTGCCCCTTGTGTTTCCTACTTTTAGGTCCACTCCTTAAGCACACTGGCCATCCCAGCAATGACACAGGTACTGGTAGCTGTCCTTGATGTCTGCAATGTTGCCTTCTGGTAGTGCAGTCCCCTTACTTCTGACTACTTTCCCTCTCTTTGTTACCATACAACTACACTTCTTCACTCCGAATGACATTCCAATGTTGTTGCTCTATATCCTTGTGGTGTGGATAAGTGAATCAATGTCTCATTCACTCCAGGCATATTCTCCTGCCTTTAAGCTCTCTGATGTACCCCCTAGGCGCCTTCTTCATTGAACCTTTCTGCAGGTCCAATACTTGGCTAACTTCCCTCCGTGCTACCTTGATCTTGGCATCTAGTCTCCTTATCCATGGAGGGTACTATTCCTTGTAGCTGTTCATCTTGTAGCAAAGCATCTCATTGATCACTGCTATGCCATGCTGTAGATCAGCTGGCTGATTTTGGTGATGGTCGCAGTAGGGGTTGTCCGTAGTGCTGCATCCACACTACGGACTATCTTCTACCTAAAGTACCTTCAGAGGGTACTTTACGTAATCTTTCTAACCAGCTGCACAGGGTCCAAGTTTCCAGCTTTGTCTTAATCCTATTGTTATGTTTACGCTGTGTGGCAGGCAGGAAGTAGAATCCAAGCACAGGACTCATACACAGAGAGGAATTAAACTCAAAGAGGCACCTTTATTGCTGGGAACAAAGTCCATACTAATACAAAACTAAGCCAAAAACAAGAAACTGGAAACTCAAACCAAAAACCTAAGAATAGGGAAACAAAACTAAGAACAAAGAACTAGGAAGCACAGAGGAAAACACACATCAGAGAGGCCACATGAAGGTTAATGACACAAAAACAAGCAGGGGAAGACTGAGGACTATAATACACAGGCTGGATAATGAGAGGATTGGGAACAGGTGGAAACACAGCTGGGACTTATCATACATAATGAGACAAGGAGAAGCAAAACTAGACACACTGATCTAGGGCAAGGACTATCAAAATAAAACAGGAAACACACAGATCAAAACTCAGATTCAAGACAACAAGCTTATGTTAAAAACCCCAACTCTTTGATCTTCGGGCTGAAGGAAGAACAACACTTGGTGTTTAATGCTCAATCAACAATCACTTCAATCAATACAATTCTCTTTCTTCCTTACAAACACTTTGAGCATTACAAACTTCAAACTTTATTTAATTTTGGAACCTAAAATAAATTAGAATGTTGCTTTCTCTTGGACTTCTAAAGGCTTTTGTGACCCCTTGGCTGCACATGTAAAGACTGTTTTTCTCCCCTGAGCCAGCTCATCCTGAGTCACCTTGGCCTGCTGCATACCCTGTGCAGCCCCAGGCAGATCATCAGTCTTAGCCAGAGGTCCTCCCACCATCTGGTCCTGCTCAATCTCAGCTAGAGGTCTCTGCGCCATTTGGTCCTGATCTGTCTCTGCAGTGTCTGGTCCTAGTCTGCCCTGTCCTGCTCCACCCAAGCAGTTGTCAGTCCCCAGCCAAGCCACCCAAGTTTTGTTGCTTCTGCTGATGCTAGCCTCCACTTAAGCCACCTTAACTGTCCCATCACTTCCGTCAGTCCCCTGTGAAGCATGCGGTCAATCTCCAGGACTTATTTTCTTACTTTGTTTTTGGACTCACTTGCTCACTGTTTTTGGCGTTGGAATTCTCCATTCTGGCCCACGCCACCTGTTTCCCCAGTCATGTCTCTGTATGATTATCTGGGGCTTCTGTCTCTCTGCGCCTCGTGCTATCTCTCTCTGTCTCTTTATCGCTCTCTGTCTTTTAGCTCTGTCATGTCCCGAGATGGGCAGTAACGTAATGCGTTACTGTAATTCGATTACTTTTTTCAAGTAACGAGTGAAGTAAGGGATTACACAGCAAATTCAAAAGTGTTAAATGTTTTGGTGTTAATGGTCTTCTTGCAAAAGTAGAGTTAATTTTACTCTAAGCAGAGTCACATTCTTTTAATGTAACTCTGAGGTGTAAAATGATAGTAGTTAAAATCGAGTGTTAAAAATGAGTGTTTCTCTGTCAAATCTGGAGGTGTTACAATGGAAACATTAACTCTTGACCTCTTAACTCTTAACTCCTAGAGGGGCTATGACACCAACAGAGTAAATTCACAGACTACGTCCCCAGCACCATAGGCTCCAATCGAAGCTGAAGTGAAGCCGTTTCAGAACATTTTGCTCTACATATTTGAGTTGTTTGCCATGCTTGGTAAGTCATTTTTTCAAAGATTGTTTCAATTATTATTATGAGCTTTTACTTCTGTGGCTCTTTGGAGTTGAGACAAAGCTGTGTGAAAGGCATTAGCCATGTTGCTCGGTGATAGCATAATATTCTGTTTTAGCTAGCTGAAAGGTATTGTTTGCGGGCAAATACCACAGCCTTGAAAAAAGCTTCCATGTGAATTTTCAGTCAAACTTTTGGTCAAATACACCTAAAACAATGTCTAGAATGTGAAATGTTGGTATAATGGTGCTACTTGAAGCCTGAAAACTATCGCCCATAAAAAAAGCGAGCAAACAGCAGTAGCAGACGTCCTGACTCGATTCTACGTTAGCATAAATCCCTCCAGAGATTTGTGCACACGGTTTAGGTAAAAATTAAAAAGGTTGAGGTTTTACATCTAGTTCAGTATTACCTGTTGCCTGTGTCCTTGTCTTTTGGGAAAATACTTTACACAAGTAATGGCTCAAAAAGGATTCCTTTTTTTTTTTTTTTTTTTTACTGTGCTGCAATTGTTTACTGGATTATTTATGCCATTAATTAGTGTCAACTAATTTTTATTCGATCTCCGCACAGGATATGCTTGTGAAGATGGAATATGGGGGAGAGCAGAAGTGCGTTGCAGTTCCACAAAGGGATGAATGAAGGACATGCATATTGTATTGAAGAAATAAGTGATGAGAATGCTGTTATTTGCATTTACCATGTCAGACCTTTTGATAAACAAAATTCTAATGAAAGTGAGAACATGTACACTGTTACATCTTTCAGAAAATGTTTTGAAATTGTGGTGCACAGTTCAGAATAAATGTTTTTCAAAAACCATTGCATCTTTTTAGTAAATGTTTATTTCCAAAAGAAATTTCTAGAAGTTCAGAATAGTAAAATTCCCGCTTTTTAGAATGAATTAGAAGATAACTCTTACGTAGTTAAACTAAAATACTCTTTGAGAGTTAATATATAAACTCTTAACACCAAGTGTTAAATTATCAACTCCAGACAGATTTGGTGTTTAACACTAAATCAGAGTTAACGTACCAACTCTCCAAAAAGAGTTAAATTAACACTCTCTGGTGTGGACCCATATAGACACTTTAATAGTGTTGAAATCAAATCCGACAGTGTTAATTTGGACATGCTGGATTTGCTGTGTACTGTTGCAAAAAAAGGTAATTTGATTACCGTTACTTTCCCGTAAGCACGCTGCGTTGCTGCGTTACTAAAACCGTGATTTTTTTTTTCGTGAGTGTCTCATGACAATGACGTAAGTGAGTGCGACGTTCATGGCAACAATTCAATTCAATTCAATTTTATTTATATAGCGCCAAATCACAACCAAATCACAACAAAAGTCGCCTCAAGGCGCTTTATATTGTACAGTAGATCACACAATAATAAATACAGAGAAAAACCCAACAATCATATGACCCCTTAAGAGCAAGCACTTTGGTGACAGTGGGAAGGAAAAACTCCCTTTTAACAGGAAGAAACCTCCGGCAGAACCAGGCTCAGGGAGGGGCGGCCATCTGCTGCGACCGGTTGGGGTGAAAGAAGGAAGACAGGATAAAGACATGCTGTGGAAGAGAGACAGAGGTTAATAACAGATATGATTCAATGCAGAGAGGTCTATTAACACATACTGAGTGAGAAAGGTGACTGGAAAGGAAAAACTCAATGCATCATGGGAATCCCCCGGCAGCCTACGTCTATTGCAGCATAACTAAGGGAGGATTCAGGATCACCTGATCCAGCCCTAACTATATGCTTTAGTAAAAAGGAAAGTTTGAAGCCTCATCTTGAAAGTAGAGATAGTGTCTGTCTCCCGAATTCAAACTGGAAGCTGGTTCCACAGAAGAGGGGCCTGAAAACTGAAGGTTCTCCCTCACATTCTACTTTTAAATACTCTAGGAACAACAAGTAGGCCTGCAGAGCGAGAGCGAAGTGTTCTAATAGGGTGATATGGTACTACAAGGTCATTAAGATAAGATGGGGCCTGATTATTTAAGACCTTGTATGTGAGGAGCAGGATTTTGAATTCAATTCTGGATTTAACAGGAAGCCAATGAAGGGAAGCCAAAACAGGAGAAATCTGCTCTCTCTTTCTAGTCCCTGTCAGCACTCTTGCTGCAGCATTTTGGATTAGCTGAAGGCTTTTCAGTGAGTTTTTTGGACATCCTGATAATAATGAATTACAGTTGTCCAGCCTGGAAGTAATAAACGCATGAACTAGTTTTTCAGCGTCACTCTGAGACAGGATATTTCTAATTTTAGAGATGTTGCACAAATGGAAGAACGCAGTCTTACATGTTTGTTTAATATGTGCGTTGAAGGACATGTCCTGGACATGACTCCAAGGTTCCTCACAGCGTTACTGGAGGCCAAGGTAATGCCATCCAGAGTAAGAATCTGGTTAGATACCATATTTCTAGGCTTTTCAGGGCCGAGTACAATAACCTCAGTTTTATCTGAATTAAGAAGCAGAAAGTTAGCGGCCATCCAGGTCTTTATGTCTTTAAGACATTCCTGCAGTTTAACTCATTGGTGTGTGTTATCTGGCTTCATAGATAGATAGAGCTGGGTGTCATCTGCATAGCAGTGAAAATGTATGCTATGTCTTCTAATGATGCTGCCTAAGGGAAGCATGAATAATGTAAACAGAATTGGTCCTAGCACTGAACCCTGTGGAACTCCATAATTGATCTCAGTGTGTGAAGAGGACTCTCCATTTACATGCACAAATTGGAGTCTATTAGATAGATATGATACAAACCACTGCAGCACAGTACCTGTAATACCTACAGCATCTTCTAATCGCTCTAATAGGATATTATGATCAACGGTATCAAACACAGCACTAAGATCTAGCAGGACAAGCACAGAGATGAGTCCACTGTCAGAGGCCATAAGAAGATCATTTGTAACCTTCACTAAAGCTGTTTCTGTGCTGTGATGAGCTCTGAAACCTGACTGAAACTCTTCAAATAAGCCATTCCTCTGCAGATGATCTGTTAGCTGTTTGACAACTACTCTTTCAAGGATGTTTGATATGAAAGGAAGGTTGGAGATTGGCTTATAATTAGCTAAGACTGTGGCACGGTGGTTAGCATTGTTGCCGCACAGGAAGAAGGTCCTGAGTTCAATTCCACCATCAGGCCGGGGTCTTTCTGTGTGGAGTTTGCATGTTCTCCCCGTGTTTGCGTGGGTTCTCTCCGGGTACTCCGGCTTCCTCCCACCGTCCAAAGACATGCAACTTGTGGGGATAGGTTAATTGGATAATCCAAATTGCCACTAGGTGTGAGTGTGAATGGTTGTCTGTCCCTGTGTTAGCCCTGCGACAGACTGGCGACCTGTCCAGGGTGTACCCTGCCTCTCGCCCTATGACAGCTGGGATAGGCTCCAGCGCCCCCCACGACCCTGAAAAGGATAAGCGGAAGCGAATGGATGGATGGATGGATGGATGCTGGGTCTAGAGATGCTTTTTGAGTAAAGGTTTAACTACAGCCAGCTTGAAGGCCTTTGGTACATAGCCGATCATTAGAGATAGGTTGATCATATTTATGATTAAAGAATTAATTAATGGCAGGACTTCTTTGAGCAGTTTTGTAGGAATGGGGTCTAAAAGACACGTTGATGGTTTGGAGGAAGTAATTATTGAAGTTAACTCAGAAAGATCAATTGGAGAAAAAGAGTCTAACTTAACATCAATGGTACTAAGAGTAGCTGTAGATAATATTACATCTGTGGGATGATTATTGGTAATTTTTTCTCTGATGATAAAATTTTATTTGTGAAGAAGTTCATGAAGTCATTACTAGTTAACGTTAAAGGGATGGTTGACTCAACAGAGCTCTGACTTTTTGTCAGCCTGGCTACAGTGCTGAAGAGAAACCTGGGGTTGTTCTTATTTTCTTCAATCAGTGATGAATAGTAAGATGTTCTGGCTTTGCGGAGGGCTTTCTTATAAAGCAGCAAACTATTTCTCCAGGCTAAATGATGATCCTCTAAATTTGTGACACGCCATTTCCTCTCCAGCTTACGAGTTTTCTGCTTTAGGCTACTTGTTTGAGAATTATACCACGGAGTCAGGTACTTCTGATTCGAGACCTTAGTTTTCACAGGAGCTACAGTATCCAGAGTCGTACGTAGTGAGGAGGTGAAATTATTAACAAGATAATCGACCTCTGTTGGAGTAGCGTTCAGATAGCTGCTCTGCTCTGTGTTGGTACAGGGCATTGAAGATGATAACAGTGGGTGGATTATATTCTTAAACTTAGTTACAGCGCTTTCAGAAAGACATCTACTGTAATAAAGTCTACTCTCCACCGCTGTGTAATCAATTATTGTAAATGTAAATGTTATCAGGAAATGATCAGACAGCAGAGGGTTTTCAGGAAACACTGTTAAATGTTCAGTTTCTATGCCATATGTTAAAACAAGATCTAGAGTGTGATTAAAGTGGTGGGTGGGTTCTTTTATATTTTGAGAGAAGCCAATTGAGCCTAATAACAGATTAAATGCCATGTTGAGGCTGTCATTTTTAGCATCTACATGGATGTTAAAATCACCCACAATAATTATTTTATCTGAGCTGGGAACTAAATCAGATAAAAAGTCTGAGAAATCAGACAGAAACTCTGTGTAAGGCCCAGGTGGACGATAGATGATAACAAGTAAGACTGGTTTCTGAGTTTTACAGCTGGGGTGGACGAGGCTAAGCATCAGGCTTTCAAATGAATTAAAAGTCTGTCTTGGTCTTTCATTAATTAATAGGCTGGTGTGAAAAATTGCTGCCACACCGCCCCCTCGGCCTGTGCTTCGAGATTTCTGGTAGTTAGAATGACTCGGGGGTGTTGATTCATTTAAACTAACATAATCATCCTGCTGCAACCAGGTTTCTGTAAGGCAGAGTAAATCGATTTGTTGATCAATTATTAAGTCATGTACTAACAGAGACTTGGAGGAGAGAGACCTAATATTTAATAATCCACATTTCACCGTTTTACTCTTTGGTTCAGATGTGGATACTGTATTGTTCTTTCTTTGTAATTGTTTATGTTTAAGTTGTTTGTTGCTGGTTTTTAGTTTGTTTTTTGTCTTTTTGGGAGCTGACACAGTCTCTATGGAGATGGGTTTTTGGGGGGGTAGCAGGAGGAGAGAAGCTGCAGAGAGGCGTGTAAGACTGCAACTCTGCTTCCTGGTCCCAACTCTGGATAGTCATATTTTGGGGGGTTTAATAAATTTGTCCATATTTCTAGAAATGAGAGCTGCTCCATCCAAAGTGGGATGGATGCCGTCTCTCCTAACAAGACCAGGTTTCCTCCAGAAGGTTTGCCAATTATCTATGAAGCCCACATCGTTTCTGGGACACCACTCAGACAGCCAGCAATTTAAGGAGAACATGCGGCTAAACATGTCACTCCTGGTCTGATTGGGGAGGGAACCAGAGAAAACTACAGAGTCCCACATTGTTTTGGCAAAGTTACACACCGATTCAATATTGATTTTAGTGACCTCCGATTGGCGTAACAGCAGTTTTACATTTCCCCCAATGTCGCCTGCTCTGGCCCCTGGAAGACAATTGACTATGGTTGCCGGTGTCATGTTCCAAACAGGTACAGAGTTTAAGTTCATTTATTGATTCATAAGGATTTTATTGGTCCTTCACATGTCTGAGAACAGAATCACCAATTACCAGAGTTTGAGTGTTGTAACACTCTGAGAGTCGGTGCAGTCTGACTTTGACAGGGTCATGCCCCCTGCTGGTCAGTGAAAAACTGACTGGCAGGAGGTGAAGACGATCGTCGTTGCGCCAGCTACACAAGCAGTCAGGAAATTTTCCTCATCGGCATCACAGACTGTGATATATTTATGCCGGAATGTAAACAGAATACATTTTTGATTTTTCAAAAGAAAAATAAGAAGAATTTACGTGTATGACCCAAAACTACCCACACATAAAGAAACCTGGCTGGCTCACCACATGTAACACAGTAAAGTAAATAAGAATAAGAATAAGAATAAGAATGATGATAAACAAACAATTTGGTCAAGAAGGAAGTTGGACAAATTCCAGTCAAGTTCATTTGACCTATGATAGGCCATGTTCCAAACAGGTACAGAGTTTAAGTTCATTTATTGATTCATAAGGATTTTATTGGTCCTACAGCAACGGCACAGAGGTCAGGCAGCTCGCCATCCTGCACTGATCAGAAGTCTGATTGCAGGAAAAAAATCCCTGACCATCGAGTAGGTTGAGTGAGGGCACAATGCTGAATAAATCAGGTCAAGTGTACTAAAAACTTAAATTAAATTATGATCACACATCCTTGGTGTTTCTAACCACACTTCAGAGCAGTGTTTAGAAAAATCTGCACTTCAGAAGCGTAACACTGTGTTGAAACGTCAGTGTCGAGTGTCTCATCCCTAACATTCCTTTTTTGATCATGTGTTGCATAAGGTCAGACAGAAAAATAATTTTATACTTTAGTCAGCAATCCAAAGAGTGACTTCTTATCGTTACACTCATCAAGAGAATAAGATTTATTCTACGAGTTTTTGTACAAACCAGTAGCATTACATGTACGTTTATGAGATTTATAATAGATCAGGTTTGTTTTAATTCAACATGAGTAACTTAATATTTAAATGCATAAACAATGGAAAAGAATATTCTTTTTTTAAAGAGAACACATGAAATTGACCTGTACAGAATCTACTTTTTTAATAATAACAGAAACACAACAAATTAGACTGTTAGGTATAGATGTTTATTTAATTTGACTTTCATTTTCTAGACAAAAAGAACTCATTGTGATGAAAAAATGGATTTAAATCAGGGGCGGAGCGTGGGGGTGGCTTACTGGGCTTAAGCCCGGGTTGTTTTGTCAGAAGCCCGGGGTATTTTGGAGTGCAATTTTTTCATAGTTAGATGCCTGGCTGACAACTGTATAAAACAAAAAGTACACACAATATTCGAAGCACATAGTGCACACTGTGGGAATTTACGACTGTGCGTGAATCCCCCCCTGATATTGGTATGATCCAAGCTCAGGCACTAAGCGACTGAGCGAGGGGGCGGGGCAGCTGCTGCCCGTCAGTGCGCTGTTGGAGAGACGGAGCCAGCCATACTAAGGAGAGCTTAAGTTTGACCAGGTACCAAAGCAAATCATTCGTACCGTACAAATAATGTAAATATGACGGTGCATCACGAAAGATTGATATCAAACTGATCACTTGACCAATATTACGTTACTTGCTCTTCAAGTGAATCAACAAATGGCGAAATGAAAAGCCGAACAAATGCTATTTTTTTTTTAGAGATTCTTAGCTTACGTGTGTTTATTTCATATTTTCAGTTCTTACCCTCCCCGACTAAATCGGTTTCAGTTATGTACTGAAATATAAGAATGGACATTAGAGGGTTCTTTCAAAGAAAAACTCAGGTAAATGTTATTTTATATATTATGCTTTGTATGTTGTTCAGTATATTTGTATGCAAAACAAGAGGAATTTCAGTACACAGCAGGATATTCACATTTGTAACCAGATATTTACACTTTAGGGAGAAAACATAAAACATTTTTACTGCACAACATCAATTTAGAGTAAACTTTTGTTTTAGATAAATATTGAAATATCTTTTGAATTAGTTAAATGTCACAATAAAGAGAGACAGAGCTTTCTGTTTTTTATCACTTTCATCAAATTTAGGAGTACATGTACACTAAGTTTATTGTTAATTAATAAGAAAACTCCAGACGATTCCATTCTGAGCTGAAGAAGCTTCTGATAGGTTAGTAGAGTCCATGTGAGTAAACAGGTGGCACAGCTGTGGATGCATATAAGGCAAAACACAGAGCCTGTTTCTGTGACATGGGAAAATCAAGAGATGTCAACCAAAACACCAGGAAAAGAACTGTGGAGCTCCATAAGTGTGGCTCAATTTTGAATACAATTTGGTGCCATTTGCAATTAAGAAATACAGACGATTTCTCTCTTTACTCTTAAAGTTAACAAATATGTTTTTTATATTTATCAATCTAAAAAAATAAACATTTAGTCTGATTTGATGTTACAATTAAAAAGTGTTTGTGTTTTTATCTGAAGAGTTTGTAAATATCTGTATATTTGATGATTGTCAGCACAAAGAGGGAGAGAGGAACAGAGAGGGAGATGGAGAATGAGGACAGAACAGAGATGAACAAGAGCAGGTGAGACACACATGTTAGTCAAATGGTTGTTTACCAAAAGTATCACCGTATCATAGGTACTCATGTATCTCATACCTAGTGTTTCTTTTTAGGTTTGTTATTTTTCAAATTCTATATTTATTAAGTTATGAAGGCTTGTTTGCACAACAAGGCTAAATAATTATATAAACCTTTCTCAATCTAAATATTGTACTTTGGTAAAATTAAAAAATAAATGTAGTGCAGGTCTATGATGATTTTTAGTGCTACTATCATCTAGTTCTGATTCTGATTCTGTCTTGGTTAAGTCCCAAGTAGTGCTGATTTTGAACTGTTGTAGTCCTGTTTTAATTCTGGATCAGTTCTTGGTCTGGTTGAATTGGGGTTTAGTCCTCGTGTCTTGATACAGCCCTGATTTTGTTCTGCCTTGCTGCTTAATTAAAAAACTAGTTTAAGGTGTTCTGCACATGTGATATATATTTTTCCCTATATGAAGTCATTCTTTTTTGAACAAAACTCAAAACAGAGCCAATTAATCTTTCAGTCATTTCTACCCCCCCCCCAAGGGAAAAAAAATCCCACATGCATACTATCCTTTTGGGCTAAGCCCCGGGTGTTTCAAATGTCTGGCTCCGCCTCTGATTTAAATACATATTTTTACAATGAATAATAGAGTTGTGTTTACACATATAAACTACAATGATTTAGGACTGCTGCATTTAGAATAGATACAAGAAGTACCTTTCTCTAATGATTAGAATCAGATCCAAAACTTGCATTATGGTTATTATTAAACTTTAATATACCCCTATTAGCATCCAAGGACACACAATTATCTACACAAAGTGTGTGTCAGACATTTTCATATGTTCACATATGGGTACGCAGACTGTCTTGTTTCCATTATGCTGATTGTGTTTAGACAGTTTATCACATTGATTTAATCTCTTGCAAGAATGGAATGAAAACGTAAAACGCTCTGGTGCAGTGGAGCAAGGAACCTGTACTTAGTGACTCGCATTCCCATTTTCCGTGCGGCCTCCACCTCTTGAAACATCTCATCTGTGTAGTACATGCGCGTGTTCTCAGCCACCATGCGATCAATCTTGCCGATTAGCTCATTCACTTGCTTTCTGTCACTGTTTGTGTTTTCAAAGACGTGGAACCTATTTCCACATCTTTTGGTAATGACTTTAAGACCTTGGTGGCCGTTATTTACATATTGCTCTATGGTCATGTCTCCAAGATCACCACCGCGGGTGAACAACACAATCATGTGATCGTTAGCCCTTGGCCCAAACAGCTCCTGCAGGGCTTCCACAGAGTTTTTTTCTTCTTTGGTGAATCGACCGACTTGAATAACCAGCAGGAACACGTGAGGACCTGGACAGGAGATTTCAATACATCTCACAATTTCTTTTTTGATGATTTCTGCGGATTTTCCCGTGTCCAGAATGCCTGGTGTGTCTACCACACTAACTACTCTGTTACCAAACTTCTTCACATGTTGTTCACAAGATTCAGTCACTGACTCTGAACTGGGAGAAGAAAGGAAACATTTTTCTCGCAGGATGGTGTTTCCAACTGCACTTTTTCCCACGCCAGTTTTTCCAATCAGCACAATCCTCAAGTCAGGACCTGAAACACAGTTAACTAATTTGATTTAACCCATATACACAAGGGTGCAACAAGAACCTCAGTGAAACTGGGAAATTTTGACACTTTTCAAAGGAAAATAGTCAGGACCTGCAACACAGATTTCACCGGAACTATTTACGATGTCAGAAATCAATAGCTCAACATCTCAGAATCTCAGTTTGGGATATTAACTATACACAGGTAGAGCTTACCTTGTGGAAATAAAGCCATATTTTATTGAAGTATTGTCCTGGCAGAGGTGAGAGCGATGAATGTGAATGTTTCTGTTGAACTCAATACTTATAGCTCCATAGCTGACACGCCTCCAGTACTTGCATAACAGGTTTATGAAATATTGACAGAGCAGCACAGCATAAGTGAGGAAACAGTAAGGAGAAGAAAAATTTGTAGTTGCTTAAAGTATGAGAACAACTGTTTTTCACAGAAAACTATATTTCAATTGCCCTTGGCAACATCTTCTGAAGAAGAAATTTAAAAACTACCTCATTCAAATGACCTGTAACTGTATAAAATATAATAATAATTAATAACAAGTTTGTGTAACTCTTAAAAAAAACACACAGTTACAAGAAGTTTCACACTTTGAATAATAAACCCCTTGCATTACTACCAAGACAAAGACTACATTAGTACTACTTAGTAAGTTGAAGTTCTGAACCATAAATAAATATAAATACCATCAAAGGCCACCTGTGCTGGAGGTGCGCAGGACAAGCCCAGAACACCTCACCCAGGAGGCACCAAGAAGATATTCAGTTCAGATGTCAGTGCAGCAGGATGGATACATTTATTTATATATCTTAAACACTGTAGGTCAGACAGACAACATGTGTCTAACAAATTCATAGGTATGAAAATATCAATCATATTTTCTACTTAAATGATCAAAATTGGTCTCGGTGGGTCAGCCAGAGTTGAATCTGTCCAAAAGAATCAAAGGCTCTGTAAGGAATCAGGAAACCATGTCTGATGGAATGGATACAACACGGATCATGGATTCAGACCAGAACAGGGTCAATTCATCTTTCATTGTTTCCCAGCTCATCTTATTCTGATCATTCATAACGATTTAATTCTTACTGGCACAATTTAGTTGCATTTCTTATAGCATGTTCGCTTTTACTGATAAAACTTTATGAATTTATAAAAAAAACTTGGAAACTGTCCTGGATTTTTTAAGTTAAAGGTTAAACTATTAATGAACTCTGACAGTAAGTAAAACATGTAGGAAGCCAATTACTTATCAGTGAAAACTGATCTTAGATCAGGTTAGAAATTAGGGAATCTTAAGGCAGAGTTTCTGTCAATCTAATTAATGACCAAAACAATCAAATTCTTTATTAAAGAAGGTTAAGTTGCTACATTCTATTAATTTGATTTTTTTAAAGATTTTTTTTGGGGAGGGGGCATTTTCTTCACCTTTATTAGATAGTACAACAATGAAGAGTAGACAAAGGCAGTGAACTGGAGGTAAATTACATGGTTTACCCAACCATCCAAATTGTTTGATTCAGGTGTTCCAATCTCTCCTTTAGCCACAGATGTATAAAATCAGCAACCTATGCATGCAGACTGCTTCTACAAACAATTGTGAAAGAATAGGTGGCTCTCAGCGTGGTACCAGGATAGGATGTCACCTGTGCAACAAGTTCAGTCGTGAAAATTATTTTTCTTCCCACTGCGAGGTCTGTCTCTTCTAAGTCCCTGTTTGTGCATGGATTAATAATTGATTGATCAACAAATGAATTTACTGTGTCTTACAGAAACCTGGCTACAGCAGGATGATTATGTTAGTTTAAATTAATTAAGCCATACTAATTGTCAGTATTGCCAGTTTACTAATCAACCAAAGACCCAGACGGAGTTTTAATTCATTTGAAAGCCTGATGCTTAATCTTGTCCACCCCAGCTGTAAAACTCAAAAAGGTAGTTTTATTTGTTATTTCTCATCCAAGTAGTCCTTACTCAGTTTCCCTCTGATTTCTCAGACTCTTCATCAGATTTAGTTCCCAGCTCAGATAAAATAATTATTATTATTTCAACATTCATGTAGATACTAAACATGACAGCCTCAAGAGGGGGTTTGATTGTTTATAAGACACAATTTGCTTATTTTAAATTGTAAAAGAACCCACCCACCATTTAATCACACTCTAGATCTTGTTCTGACAGTATTCTCTGAAACCACTCTTTTTTTCTGATCATTTCCTGATAACATTTACAATAATTGATTACACAGCAGTGGGGAGTAGACTTTATCACAGTAGATGTCTTTCTGAAAGCGCTGTAACTAAGTTTAAGAATATAATCCACCCACTGTTATCATCTTCAATGCCCTGTACCAACACAGAGCAGAGCAGCTATCTGAACGCTACCCCAACAGAGGTCAATCATCTTGTTAATAATTTCACCTCCTCACTATGTACGACTCTGGATACTGTAGCTCCTGTGAAAACTAAGGTCTCTAATCAGAAGTACCTGACTCCGTGGTATAATTCTCAAACACGTACCCTAAAGCAGATGACTCGTAATCTGGAGAGGAAATGGCGTGTCACAAATTTAGAGGATCATCATTTAGCCTGGAGAAATAGTTTGCTGCTTTATAAGAAAGCCCTCCGCAAAGCCAGAACATCTTACTATTCGTCACTGATTGAAGACAATAAGAACAACCCCAGGGTTCTCTTCAGTACTGTAGCCAGTCTGTGAGTCTGTATCTACTATGAGGAGACTTAAGTTATTTTGCGACTATAGAGAGGGCTTTACCAGAAGTTGGTCTGCACCCTAACAGAGCTGTTTTTTCCATGTTGTCATCAAACATATATTACTTACAAAATTTTATTGCTTCTTGGCAAGAAATGTTATAAAATTGGAACACCGGTTTATTTCCTTTCAAATGGTGCCACATTTGTAAAGAAAATACATTTGTGGGTTGTCAGTGAAGGTTCTCAGTCATCCAGGTCATCTTAAGTCTAAGGAGCTTGGACAGAAAAGTGTCTGGACTTCTTTGAGTTGCTTGAAGACGTTACATTATGGAGAAACTCCTAAACACAAACTTAACAATGTGGTGTATGCTGTACAGTGTAGCGAGGAATGCCCAGACCTCTACATTGGAGAGACCAAACAGCCACTTCATAAATGCATGGCACAACACAGAAGAGCCACCTCCCCAGGACAAGACTCAGCTGTCCATCTGCATCTTAAGGTCAAAGGTCACTCTTTCAATTATGCCAATGTTCACATTTTGGACAGAGAGGACAGATGGTTTGAAAGAGGAGTGAAAGAAGCATCTATGTCCACTGTGAGCGACCATCTTTGAACAGAGGCGGGGTTTACGACACCAACTGTCTGCCATCTATAATCCAGTTTTGAGATCCCTTCCCAGATGCCTTAATGGCACTCATCCCCTTGGCCATCTGACCTCAGGACCCATTTTCACACCTTGGCTCATGTGATTAGGTAGAGGATCATTAGGGGGTCCATTGTCCCTCTCAGTGTTATACTCCCACAGGGCCTAAATTTGGGACTCTAGAACTGAAGAATCTTCTCAAATGAGAGGTGAAATGTCTTCAAGCAACTTAAAGAAGTCCAGACGCTTTTCTTTCCA
Organism: Copadichromis virginalis; assembly: GCF_057382275.1. NCBI lineage: Eukaryota > Metazoa > Chordata > Actinopteri > Cichliformes > Cichlidae > Copadichromis > Copadichromis virginalis. The sequence continues at coordinate 32,588,031 of NC_140626.1, forward strand.
AGCTCCTTAGATTACATTTGTGGGTTGAACAGTTTAAGTATGTGGGTTGTGCCTATGAAAAACTTGTTAAATCTTCTCTGCCAATGCTAAACAGCTTATTCTGTTGCTGAATCTTGTTATGTGTCATTTATTGGATTGGATGATAGAAGTTGGTGGTTGGCGGTTTAACAATTTATTATAGCCATAACAAGATAAATGTCCATGCATTTAGTGCTAAGTTTATATATCGTGGAGTGGTGTTCCCTGGAGGAAAGGGAGAAGGTAGGTGACACGGTGAATGAAAGAGTGGCCAGGTACCTAAGTAATCTGAAGACAGAGGAGTGCATGAGCGCATGAGTGCTTAATTATGCTGCCTTACAGGAAAGGTGAGTCTAGCACTCACACACGCGCAAAGCCAAGTGTAAGAGACGCAAAAGAAAGAGAAAGAATAGCAAACCACAACGGAGGCATGGGATCAGGATAAAACAAAGAACATAACATTAAACTTCAAACAATAAAAAAAACAATATTCTGTCATATACTAAAATATTTGAGATAACATCATTTTTTTCATCAATTGTCACACAGGGAATGTGATGAAATGAAGACAGCAAAGCAAACTGAGTCTTTTCATAATCGTACTAGTGCATTTCATAACAGTACAATATCATGAAAAGGTTCTTTGTTCTAATAATTTCATGAACTTTCCTATATTCTTATTCACTTCAGTCTTTTACATTTTAAGTTTTATTCCCAAATTCTCTGCAGGGTTTGGATTCAGCTAGCATAAATAATCAGCAGGACATAAGACTTCAGCACATCACACAATTTATTTTTGCTCGTGACCTCTTCAGTTTGTCTGGTTTGGGTGTTAGTGGATGAAAATCAAATTTTTCTGACAAATTCTCCACCACAAAGATGACACAACTGAATGTTAAAAACGTTATATATAGCTTCACACATGACACACCTCCAGCATTTGCATAACAGGTTATTAAAACAGACAAAGATCGGCACTGCTTGCAGACGCCACACAGCTCGTCTTCTTCACTTTGCTAAACTGGACTGAAGGACTGAAGGACTATGTCTTCTAGTGGGTGAAAATATTCTGTAAATAGAATTTTTAGTTGTTTTGCTGAAATTAAAAGAACTGCATAGCAAATGGGAAAATGAACCATGTGACTTATTGTTTTCACAGAAAGGAAGATTGTAGTTGTTATCCTGGGAAGAGATGAAGTCTTGAAGAAAGCTCTAATAACCAACATCCTGGGAAAAGATTTATCCAAACTAGATAAAAGACAAGCTTTGAAAAAGATTGAGATCTATGTAAATGATATATATGAAGTCATGTTTACGCCAGACTTGTATGCAGAATTTAAGGACATACAAGACTTGTTGTGTATTAATCGATATCCTGACATGTGTCTGCTGGTGGTAGAACATGGCTTTTCACCAGACGATGTTCGGAAGCAGATAGAACATCTGAGCAATAAGACTGAAAAACCTGCAGAAGAGTTTATGGTTTTGCTTCCACTGAGTTATAAACCCACAGATTACTCGTTCATATCCTGCACCATGGAACAGGTTTTCAGTGAGCTCGACAGACTGGCTGAAGGCAGAAATCTGATGCTAACTAAAACAAAGTAAGGATGAAAAATAACATAATGCTTTATGGTATTTTTCATGTATTTGTGAGGGAAGGTTGCTATATTACTAAAACACAGGTATTAAGGCTTAATTTGAACATTAGGTCCACAGGTAATCCTGTTGTGGCGAAGGCGTGTTCCCGGGCTCAGCTGCAGGGGAGGGTGGTGCAGTGCACTCAAGGGACAGTGTTGGTTGGAGGATCAGGTGGACATGATTGAACTAATGAGGTTTCACCCTTTTTATAGTGAGATCAGAGATCAGAGACGGGAGAGTGCGCAGACAGCTGGAAAGCCAGCGGATGTGTGTGCCGAACCAGGAAAACAGCCTATAAGTGAAAAATCAATCAAAACCATTAAACAACCACAGGAACAGAGTGTCGGGTCACGGCCCTTTGTACCTCTTCCACGTTTGTCAGCACCACGCACTGTGATGGCAATGCCAGGTAAACCACAATCTATACAGTGTCTTTCAGACTTGTTCAGACTGATATCAGTTGGAAGTTCATTATTCCAAACTATGTCGATGTTTCTGAAATTCATTACAGGAATCAAAACAACACAACACTTCCATACAGGAAAGCGTACCAGCAACAAAGTGAACCTTGTTCTCCTGGGAATGTCTGGGACTGGAAAGAGTGCGAGTGGAAACACCATCCTTGGAAAGCCAGTCTTCTTCTCTAGACCCAGTTCACAGCCCGTCACCAAAGATTGTGAGATAGCAGAAACAGAGATAAATGGCAAACATGTGCGTGTGATAGATACTCCAGACATGTTTGATGATGACATTGAAGAACCAGTTAAGAACAAATATCTAAAACAGTGCAAAGAGCTCTGTGAGTCACACCCTTGTGTGTATGTACTTGTGATGCATATAAGCAGATTTACAGATGGTGAGAGAAACATACTGAAAAAACTGGAAAAAGCTTTCGGGAGGAATGTTAAAGAACAAACTATCATCCTGTTCACTAAATCAGATGATTTGCATCGTTCTGGAAAAATGCTGACTGATTTTCTGCATAGTTGCCAACCTGATCTGAAGGAAATGATTCAACAGTTGGGCAACAGATGTGTTCTCTTTGAGAATAACAGATCAGGTTCTGCTCAGGTGGAAAAGCTGCTGGACACAGTGATCATGGTGTTAGAAAAACAGGAGAAATTATAATGTCATGTGTCAGATCATGTCCAGTGTAACGATATGAAAAATAGTTTGACCATGAAGTTATTTGATATCTTAAACTCGCAGATAAAAATGTTATAATTTTGATTTTTAGCCATAATTTTTCTTTGTTTTCTACAAACTGGCGAATGAACGATTGGTTTCTGAATTGTTTTCTTTTTTGCTTTTGTTTTTTTGTTGTTGTTTTTTTTTTGGGGGGGGGGGCAATCTTGGTAAAATAAATCAATGAAAGCTCATTTTGTAAAGTGTAACAGTAACAAATTATTGCTGAATTCAATAAAACGAAGTTAATGTGCATCTGGTGTCTCTTGGATAAACAGAACATTGTTAGGTCTTTAGTTTTGTGTTTGGTCCTCTGTAAAAACATCTCAGGTATTCAGGTTAATTTAGTAGAAGTGATTGAGCTGCAGAGATTCCAAGACACCATCAAACTTCCGACTCCTTCTCTCACCCCCGTTCTCTGCGGCCTGCTGGAGCGGGGGGGCTAGGAGGAGTTGGCCGTCCGACTGCGGTCTGGGGTGTGGGGCCTCCCTGCTGCTGCGGAGTCGGGGCGGTCTGCCTCTCCCCACCGCAGGGAAAAGGGTAACACCACCTGGGTCTGGGTGCGGTTGCCCCCTCCAGGGGCGGGGGTACCTAGACCCGGTTTGTAGAGTACGCTTGGGGAGTGTGATCGTGTATACAGCGTCTCTTTATGTCTGTCTCCACGTCGGTTGAGTGTGAAGTGCACATGAGAGCATGAGGGTGGGAATGGATGTTTGTGTCTGTGTGTGCCTGTATGTTTGTGTCTATATGTCAGGTTGGGTATCAGACGCCACCTCTCTGGGGACATCTCGGGCCTTCCAAGGTTTGGAGGCCTATCTCCACCCACCACCACTTCCCCTGCCGGTGGTGGACTCCCTCAGGTGTCGGTGCGTTGGTGGTTCTTTGTATCTGGGGGTGGGCGTCCGGGTACACACCGGCTCACTCCTTGGCGGCCGCTTATTGGGGCTCGCTCAGGCCATTTCGGAGGTGGGGTGCCCCCGGCCTCTCGGCCTGGGGCTCGGTCACTCAGGCACAGCTGGCTGCCGGCGGAGCTCGCGGGCGCGTCACTGCAACTCCCCCTGGCTTCTGCTCCGCGGCTGCTGAATGAGCCCTCATCTGGGACTCTCCTCAGCTCTTACTGGGACAGTGGCGCGGCTGCCCCTCTGTTGGTCTTCCTTGGTCTCTTGTGTTCTGGGGGCCTCTGGATGTCTGGAGTTTTGATCTCCTCCATACCTGCTTGATACCATAAAGGACAGGGCTGTGGCTCCCCACACTCCCTAGCAGATCTTTACATGGAGAAACCTTTGGAATGCAAGCATGCTGATCCACACAGGTATGCACACAGGTGTACACATGGGTATTCACAGACGCGGACTACAGCTTTCTTGGCTGCTGCCTCAAAGCACACTGTGCGCTGTCTATCTTGAGTGTTGCACAATATCGTTTATTATTTAGTAACTATTGATATCTATGGCTAGCTAGTTTATTGTGATGGTGCTTTTTTTTTCTATTATTATGTTGCTCTTTGTTGTTTGCTGTCTCCTCTGTTTTTTTTTTCTCCATACAGGTGACCCAGGAGGTTTTTTTTTTCTTTTTTTCTTTTTTTTCTCTCTTCCCCCCCTTCTCACCGTCTCTTCTCCCCTTTGGTTTTCTTTCATCTTTCCCCCTGTCCTATCCCACAGTTATGTCTGTCCCGTTTGCAACTGAAAATAAAATAAATTCATAATTATAATAAAGGTCAATCAAATGGACCAATATGGCAAGGCCATGATGATCCACTTGGTAAAATAAATCCGCTTGGCATCTTTCTTGGCCTCAAGACAACAATTCTGATGGCTAAAGATCCAAACGGGACACAAAAAAAAAACAAAAAAAAAAAACAAAAAACTTCCGACTCCTGTGATGTCCCATAAATACATAAATATCCATATGCTGGATTTTAAAATGGCATGTGGTGAAAACCTGTAAAACATGAGATTTAAAGAATATGAAATGTTAAAATGTATAGACTGGATATCTTATATGAAAATATAAAATTAACTTAATTTCTCAATTAAGTACAGCATATTTTTTAAAAAAATAAGTAATTAAATAATTATTAATAATAATCTAATCTAGTGTGAGAAAATGCACTCAAAAACATTTTACAATGATTCTAAATATGACTTATTCTGCATCTTACTCTATGAATCCTTTGACGTCATTAACCCTCAGTCATATATAATAATCTTAGCCAGTTATTTATCTGTTCATTTATGTAATCATTTGTTTTATTTTATTTCATTTTATTTTTTTCATCTGGAACCAGAATCATATAAGAAAGAAAACCCAACAATCATATGACCCTCTATGAGAAGCACTTTGGCGACAGTGGGAAGGAAAAACTCCCTTTTAACAGGAAGAAACCTCCGGCAGAACCAGGCTCAGGGAGGGGCGGGGCCATCTGCTGTGATTGGTTGGGGTGAGAGAAGGAAGACAGGATAAAGACATGCTGTGGAAGAGAGATAGAGATTAATAACAAGTATGATTCACTGCAGAGAGGTCTATTAACACATACTGCATTAGTTTAATGTCTTGATGCATGCTCAATCATCCAGGTAAGTACAGTGGAGCAAAAAAGTATTTAGTCAGCCACTGATTGTGCAAGTTCCCCCACTTAAAATGATGACAGAGGTCAGTAATTTGCACCAGAGGTACACTTCAACTGTGAGAGACAGAATGTGAAAAAAAAATCCATGAATTCACATGGTAGGATTTGTAAAGAATTTATTCGTAAATCAGGGTGGAAAATAAGTATTTGGTCACCTCAAACAAGGAAAATCTCTGGCTCTCACAGACCTGTAACGTCTTCTGTAAGAAGCTTTTCTGTCCCCCACTCGTTACCTGTATGAATGGCACCTGTTTGAACTCATCATCTGTATAAAAGACACCTGTCCACAGCCTCAAACAGTCAGACTCCAAACTCCGCCATGGCCAAGACCAAAGAGCTTTCGAAGGACACCAGGAAAAGTATTGTAGACCTGCACCAGACTGGGAAGAGTGAATCTACAATAGGCAAGCAGCTTGGTGTGAAAAAAATCAACTGTGGGAGCAATCATCAGAAAATGGAAGACATACAAGACCACTGATAATCTCCCTCGATCTGGGGCTCCACGCAAGATCTCATCCCGTGGGGTCAAAATGATCATGAGAACGGTGAGCAAAGATCCCAGAACCACACGGGGGGACCTGGTGAATGACCTGCAGAGAGCTGGGACCAAAGTAACAAAGGTCACCATCAGTAACACACTACAACGGCAGGGAATCAAATCCCGCAGTGCCAGACGTGTTCCGCTGCTGAAGCCAGTGCATGTCCAGGCCCGTCTGAAGTTTGCCAGAGAGCACATGGATGATACAGCAGAGGATTGGGAGAATGTCATGTGGTCAGATGAAACCAAAGTAGAACTTTTTGGTATAAACTCAACTCGTCGTGTTTGGAGGAAGAAGAATACTGAGTTGCATCCCAAGAACACCATACCTACTGTGAAGCATGGGGGTGGAAACATCATGCTATGGGGCTGTTTTTCTGCCAAGGGGACAGGACGACTGATCCGTGTTAAGGACAGAATGAATGGGGCCATGTATCGTGAGATTTTGAGCCAAAACCTCCTTCCATCAGTGAGAACTTTGAAGATGAAACGAGGCTGGGTCTTCCAACATGACAATGATCCAAAACACACCGCCCGGGCAACAAAGGAGTGGCTCCGTAAGAAGCATTTGAAAGTCCCGGAGTGGCCTAGCCAGTCTCCAGACCTCAACCCCATAGAAAATCTGTGGCGGGAGTTGAAAGTCCGTGTTGCTCGGCGACAGCCCCAAAACATCACTGCTCTCGAGAAGATCTGCATGGAGGAATGGGCCAAAATACCAGCTACTGTGTGTGCAAACCTGGTAAAGACCTATAGTAAACGTTTGACCTCTGTTATTGCCAACAAAGGTTATGTTACAAAGTATTGAGTTGTATTTTTGTTATTGACCAAATACTTATTTGCCACCCTGATTTACAAATAAATTCTTTACAAATCCTACCATGTGAATCATTTTAGGTGGGGGAACATGCACAATCGGTGGCTGACTAAATACTTTTTTGCCCCACTGTACATCCCAAAAGGTTGAATCTGTTCATCTGGATGAACAGTTATCAGTGGGAGAAATGTTTCATCACTCATCAAGTGATTTCTTCAGTCCCAGTCGACTGCACGTTTCCCCAATCTTCTAAACAGACTGGCGAAATGACTGAAAGTAGCACTACTTAATGAAAAATGTGCTGGGAGGTCAGTTCCTTGATCATCAATATGCAAATTTCCATGACCATTGATCTAGCCACTGATCCAAGACCACTGATCAATGGCCATGAGTACCATTTACAGAGAGTTGCTGCAATCACAGCATTGTAAGATGGTGATAGATGTACCCTTAGGCCCCCTCCTTGGTTCAGAAATGGTCTTTCCCTTTTCATGTAAGGTTTCTCCCTTTTCAGCTCCATATTTACCAGTGTTCTAGTTTATTTGGTCTGAGTTCCTAGTTTCTTAGTTAAATGTTTAGGTTTTGTTTTTCCCTCATTTGTAATATCCAAGTTTTGATACGGAGCAATTAAAGTTGCCTCTTTGAATTACCCCCATGTGTGTTGAGTCCTGCATTTGGGCCCACATCCTGCCTCCCACACAGCAAATCAGTGACAGTTTTACAATTCAAAATGTCTCTAAGATAAAAACTGACATGATTCCTTGACTGCCACTCACTCGCCTCACCACACTGACTTAGATTTGCAAATTATTTTCTGTGCTTTGATGTTTCAGTAAAGATTCTTTACATCATCTGCTAAGATTGAACTGTTTGACTTCCGCCAGTCACATAAGATGAGGACATAGAAAAGCAAAGCTTTATGTTTTATATGTATTGTGTACTGGATAAGTTTTAAATGTATCTTAGTATTATTATTATTTACTGATAAAACTGCAGAGCTTCACATTTTTCTCATCTAACATTGTAATAAGAAGGATCAGTCAGTTATAAAAAAGTGTGAAAGATGACACTTCATGATTAAATCATAATATGACACGGGAGTTTCCTTCTCTCTTTCTTCCATGCCTTTTCATGCTTTGTTTTCTCAACCACCAAAATGTGGTGTGTCATAGTTGATTAGGCTTGCTCTTTTTCGAATAGTCTTCTTCTTTTAATCTTTATTTCACTTTCTACTTCTCTATCAGCAGTGTTGGGAAGGTTACTTTTAAAATGTATTCCATTACAGAATACAGAATACATGCCCCAAAATGTATTCTGTAACCTATTCCGTTACGTTACTCAATGACAGTAACGTATTCTGAATACTTTGGATTACTTAATATATTGTGGCGAGTTCAGACAAGGAGGAGACGGAGGTATCGTTTGGTCTTGCTTCCCGTGAGCTAGCCAGGGAGCACAGCCGTTTATTACATTTGCAGAAGAACACACTGCCACTAGCTAACTGCTCAGCGCGGCAACCACAACACACATAGGGCGCCCTCTGACCCCGGAAGGACACACCGTCGCAGCGAGAGGGCGTCACCCGTCACCATGGCAACATACACAAAACATAACTGTACAAGCAGAACCCCGAACAGCCCTGACCCGCTACAATATTATCATGCTTTTTACAACAACGTGAATGTACTGTTGCTGTGTGATTTATTACTATTACTGAAGGTCCGCGACTCCGAACTGTAGTAAAGGGACCTCTGACTAATGCTGGGCTCACACTGTGCGATTTTTGGCCCATTTTGAGCCGATTTTTGAGTCGTGCGATCGTTTTGGCGATCGGCCCGATTTTGGCCTTCATCGTGCGTCATGCATCGTGTAGTATACGTGGGGTAACGAGAAGCGATTGACACCTCACGACCAGCTCCCGATCATCAATCGCTTGGTCGTGAGGGTGTCACCGCAGTTTGCCACACTGCGCACGCGCAAACACAAATGTCAGCGAAAAAGACGGCGTAGCACGGCAGTGCAGCGTGTGATCTGGACACAAGCGATGGAGGCACAACCTGTAGAACCATCCGAGCCCTTTCGATGTGGCCTCACAAAATTATCACGACCACAACAACCGTGAAAATAGTTGGATCGACACTGCTGCTCAATCACAGCTGCCTGACCAATGTTTTTCATTAGCAATTTAGCAAAGTTGATGGTGGTGGTGTGTCTGCGTGAGTGAAAGACGGAGAGGGAGAGCGAGCGACAGAATTTCTGTTATAACCTTCATTTTTATGGACGCACAGTGTGAGCACTCAGGTCGCATCAGAGCATCGGGCCGTATAGTGTGAGACCCTGCATCGTGACCTATGAACTTCTAACCCCTGCGAGTCAATCGTACAGTTTGAGCAGGAGCTGAATCGCGCGACTGAAAAAATCGCACAGTGTAAGCCCAGCATAATACGGCGGGGTCCCTGTCGGCTGGTAGCCGAAAAATAGCTCTACTTTGTTGTGTGGGTCAACTTTTCTTGCGACAGACAGAGAGAGGCGTTGAAAGGCTGCTCCAACGGAACTTGTTGTTTTCGGAGGACAGTCGAGTCTTAATAGCTTACTTACAACTGGGCTCGTCAGGCACTCTTCTTGGCTGCAGTGGTTATTATTATATTTACATGCTTCCAGCTCCCGTTTTTGCTCGATGACTGCTCGTACCTTTCCACTCCCCTTTTTCTCCCTCCTAGCGCTCACAGACACATAACGTGTATGGCAGTCCATTCTCCCAGCAGCACGGACTACACTGAACATGATGCTACATTCTTTAGAGCTCTGCTTGTAGCATTCTGCCTGTTAGCTTAGCACAACAACAACAACAACGAAAAGGCGCTCTCTCACCCAGGAAACACACAGTCGCAGAGAGAGAGAGCGTCGCCCTGTAACCATGGCAACCGTAACGCTGCCGCCTGGAACAAAAGAACGTAGCTGTCAAACAAAACCCAAACAGTCCTGACCCGCGACAAAATGAAACAGGAAAGTACCGCCGTGTATTCCATTTATTTCAACAAAGTAACTGTATTCTGAATACCACCTTTTTAAACGGTAACTGTAACGGAATACAGTTACTCATATTTTGTATTCTAAATACGTAACGGCGGTACATGTATTCCGTTACTCCCCAACACTGTCTATCAGTACATGCAAATTGAAGGTAGCCATGTGACAGTAACTATCAACAACATTAGAAACAGGAATATTTCAGGAATTCAATGCTCTGAATTTAGTAAAAAAAAAATTGCACAAGTTAGACTGGATGTTGGTTTTGTTTGTTATTATGAGATTTTTTCTTTTCTTTTGAACACACATATCGATTTTTGGTGACTGAAAGGAACCTATTTCTTTGGCATTATCTTAGATGCAGATGAAGTAGAGAAGTTCTTTCTTTAAAAAAGTTTATTTTTAACAAGTTGAATAAAATCATAAATCTTGTGAAATTTCTTGCTAGACTTTCTTATGTTGGGTCACCTTATTTTTCTTTGCAATGCATGTAAGTCAAGTCAGGATTTCCTTCCTTCCGTTAGATTCCTCTTCTTTTGGACATTACTGCTTCTATTTTTTTCTCATTTTTAACTTTTATATTTTTTTAAATTATTCAACTTTATTCAACAAAATTTTCTACTGTATTTCAATTGGAGAATCTTCAAATTCTCATTCAACTTACTCATTTTGTGTGTGTGTGTGTGTGTGTGTGTGTGTGCCTGCTTAACAAGCTCTGTCTCTCACTCTGCCAAGATTCATCTTAAAAACTTCTGTTTCAACTGCTGCTGTGTCCACAGTGTTTGCTCTACATCCATCATTTTACCCTCAAAATGTAGCCATTGTTGTTTTCTTTCCAACAGTTCAAAGCTCAGAGATGTAAACTTTTTCAACTGTGTGGATCTAAGTAGAGGGATGACCTTCTAACTGACCCATAGGAATAAATTCTATTTTTTTTGCTGTTTGACTCAACAGCAGGAATGAGCCCACTTTTTAAATTGCTCCTGTGGCCACATTTTTTGACCGCAGGAACATGAAGAACACACTGTTGTGCAGAACGAGCCCTCGGGATCGTCACTGTTTGAAAATGATTTTGATGGGAGTTAGGGTCTTGGATTTAGAAGCAGTTGTTCAACATGTGCACTGAGGTAGATTAACATGGTTTTGCCACAGAGTAACAGTAGCTGTGTCCCAAAACGTCGGCTGCATCCTTCGGAGGCCGCATTTGAGGCCGATTACATCACAGCCAGGCGATGAAGGCTGTCCCAATTCGTCGACTCCTTCGAATGCGGCCGACAAATGCATCCTTCATTTCCCTGAATTTGAAGGATGGGTCGGGTGTGTCCTTCGTGGCCCACCATATCCCAGAATTCATAGCGCTTCCCACCCAAATTTCAGCTGCCAACAATGGCGGCCGCTACTAAGTTTTAAAATTACTCTTACTAATCTTTCTGGGTCACAAAATAAACTTTTAACATATTTTCAGGCGAGAAAGTAGCTGTGTAAACTTCAAATATCTGCTTGGTTTATCAAGACATGGCATATTTGCAAAAGTGTGCCGACGTTTTCGGAGACGTCTGTTACCCACGGGATCGATAGCAAGCCGGGGGGTTCAATGGTCACTCTGAGAGCAGCGGACTCCCGGCTTCATCGTCTTCAGACCCCCGCTTTTTCGCTACTCAGGTTAAATATGATATATAAGTCACTTGGATAACTTAAAATTTAAATTTTTTACCCTTTTTCGGTGTTTTATTTGTTCCGGAGTAAATCGGTTTGGCTGAGATCAAAGTTATTAGATTAAATAAAACCTTATTAATTCATCGGGTGGGTTCCTCCGGGATTTTCACACAGCTGAATAAACGTCAAACAGAAAACTGATTAAACAGAAGTGTGAGACGGTCGAGAATTTATTCCAGTGTCCTGTTATATTTTAGATAGCAAGGAGCAGACGGCTGAGTTTATTAAACTCCACCGAGACAGCGGTGACGCAAATCTGAAGGCTAGACCGTCCAATTTCACGTCCGGCCTTCTCGGTCTTCGAAGGACCCGGCCCACGTAGACCGCGAAGGCCGAGCCGGGATGCAGCCGACGTTTTGGGACACAGCTCATATGTCAGTAGTTAGTCCTGGACAACTGGATCAAGCATTCTGATTGGCCCATGAAATTCAGGCTTCTGTTTGATTGGTGGATTTGTTTTCAGCAGACAGGTAGTTCAGATGTGGGCATTTGTCAGTTGGTGACTTTTAGAATCATCTTTTCTGACTGGATCATTAAAACTTACAGCATTGATCTTTCTGTAGTGGATTCTCCCACATTTCAGTGATTTTATGATTAAAAGAATATGAACTTTTAATATTCATTCAGATGTTTTGTGATTCTAAATATTCTTTTGTCATTACTCAGCTTTTTTACATTTTAAGGATGTTCGGCTACTTTCCAGCTTTAAAACTTCTTCTATGTGAACTTTAGATTTCAGCAGTTCTACAGTTTAGCATTCAGGTGAATAATTTGGCCTATTTAAGCTCATTCAACATTTTTAACTTAAAATTCAGTAGTTATTTCATTTCAGCTCAAAACATTCAGCTATCAGCATCCACACTGCAGTTACTTCAGAAAATGCATTTCCTTCTCTCTTTCGTCAATCCCTTTTCTTACTTTTTTATGCACCAAAATGTGGTCTGTCACAGTTTGATCTTTCAAATAGTCTTCTTCTTTTAATCTTTATTTCACTTTCTATTTCTCTATCAGTACATGCAAACTGAAGGTAGCCATGTGACAACATTACAAACAGGAATATTTCAGGAATTCAATGGTCTGATGTCAGTAAAACATTTGCACAAGTTAGACTGGATCTTGGTTTTGTTTGTTATTATCTTTTTTTTTTGTGAATGCACATGTCAATTTTTGTTGGTGACTAAAAGGAATCCATTTCATCGCCATCATCATATATTTTCTTTCAGTGGAAGACGATGTGCATGAAAACAAATGCCCTCAAATCTCTACTGAACATCACTGATTCAAATCTTGGTGTCTGTGCAGTTACAGATGTTTGTTTCCTTGTGTTCTACAGTTTACATGATATCCATCTATCCAGGACTGTGCAGAGGTGTTTGAAGGGGCGGGTGCTCAAAGTTAAAAAGGGGCACATAGAACCAGGCTGAATAACAACCTACATTCATCAAGAATCTAATATAGAATCGCACCATACTATGTCACTGTCATCAGGTGGGAACAATGCACAGCAAAAGTAGCCTGTGTTTTACCTGATGGGTACAATGTTGCTATTGAGATGCTGCTGCTGCTCCTGCTGCTGATGGTGCTGGAGGGCAGGGCTGTGTTGATCTGAAACAGTAGACATTAAGAAGTCCATAGGAGAGATTCTTAGCTGATTAAAGAAGTGTTATGAGATAATAATAAAATGCAAACAATTATTGACGGTGCTTGGGACCATAAGGCAATAGATACAAAAAACTGTGGGAAATAAACTCGGCTCTGCCTCTTTGGATCTCTTCCTTCTTCATTTCCTCATCTCATCTATCACTCTCTACTTGCTGTCCATCTCAGAACAAGGCACAATTTACTATTGCAATAATCTATTATTTAATTATCCACACTTAACAACTCTTGCACCTAATCCATAATAAAGCAATGATAAAAAATGTTATAGAACCAAAACATTGCAATTGTGGTTATTATGCCCTTGCAGCTACTCAAATCTCTACTGAACATAACTGATTTAAATGACCCCCTTGGGGGACACTCCCTAGGACTTAAATCTGGGACTCTCCACCATTTGACGTTAGGACTGAGGAAGCTTGTCGGATGAGAGGTGTAAATATCAACACTTCACTGAGTTCTTTTGATTCCTCAGAGGCATCTGATGGAAGACAAATCGCTGCTCAGTAGACCATTTAACACTTTATTACTTCTAGAAGGGAGATGCGTCCTGCATGACACGTTGCCATGGATCTCAAAATGGTGGTGTGCCCTTAACAGTTTTATTACAGAAGCTCTCTCATTCTAGTCTAAACAACAGTGTCTCAGTAACTTTCCACTAGAGATGGTCCACTCTTATCTACATTTTCTCAGGCAAGCATGAGCGAGAGTCTGCAGCTTTCTACTCCCCCAGGACACATGGTCTATGCCTTTATTTTTCAGGGCTGTGTCCACTTAAAACTACACTGTATAACTTTATAACACTTGTTAATAAAAAATAAAAAGCAGAGCATTATTGAGCCACTGAAAAATTATTTATTCCCAACAGGACCCTCCTTTGATCTGCCCCATGACAGATCAACACTACTAAAAGTCATCAAGCATCATCACGTTGTCTGCTTTGGTATTAGATCGCCAACAGCCCTGTTTATTATGTTCTTAAATGATGTTCTGAGTCTTCCCAGGGCTCTAGTTACAGAAACATCTGGGGCCGTATTCTTGAGAATGAAAGTGCAGCACATCTCTCCAGACATTACACACACACCCTTTTTACCCACTAGGTGTCAGTTCTCTTAGTTATCATGCTTCTTTTCCCTCTCTGGGCCCCATTTAACGGGTGGGCCATACATGGGATGACTGCTGTGTTTGGGCAATTGTCATAACATAAAAATCACAGACTAAAGCTAATTCTCAGATCTCCCATTACTTTTCAGCGTCCCCCGATCCCCATTCTGGTTGTTTCCTGCTTCCACCTTTGTGCTCAGACTAGAACCTCTGTCTGAGGGGCTTTTGACCTTATTTACAGTTAAACAACTAATCTTCTGGGACAGCGCTCTTCTCCTCTTCTTACTTCAAACCCCTTCAGCCAGGATACATGTTTCTTTTGGGGTCTCAGCCGAGTCCCCCTTTCTTAGCCAGATCCTCCTTGGTCTGGTGGTTCTGGATTTCTGCCAACCCCTTCGCAGTTATTGCTGTGGTTCTGGGATCCTCTCGAGGTGACTAGGAGGAGCCCAAACGGCATGACCCTTGACCCCAATTGCTGTCTTGGCAGTCTCTAGCTGTGTCCAAATTCATGGGCTGCATCCTCCTGAGGACCCGGCCTTCGCAGTCTACGTGGGCCGGGTCCTCAGAAGGTCGGGTAGGCCGGAAGTAAATGGCAGTGAAATTGGACGGTCTAGCCTTCAGATTAGTGTCGCCGCTGTCTCGGTGGAGTTTAATAAACTCAGCCGTCTGCTCCTTGCTATCTAAAATATAACAGGACACTGGCGTAAATTCTTGACCGTCTCACACTTCTGTTTAATCAGTTTTCTGTTTGACGTTTATTGAACCAAGGAGGAACCCACCCGGAGGACTAATAAAGTTTTATTTTATCTAATCTAATCTAATAACTTTAATCTCAGCCAAACCGATTTACTCACAAACAAATAAAACACTGAAGAAAGACAAACAATAACATTTTTAGGTTGTCTAAGTGACTTGTATATTATGTTTAACCCGAGTAGCGAAAGACCGCGGTGATCTGAACATGATGTGCCGGGAGTTGTGCCGTTCTCGGCGGCTTCAGTGACCCTCGAGCTCCCGGCTAGCTACCGAGCTGGTGGGTAGCAGACGTCTCCGAAAACGTCGAAGCACTTTTGCAAATATGGGATATCTTGATAAACCGAGCAGATATTTGATGTTTACACAGCTACTTTCTCGCCTGAAAATATGTTAAAAATTTATTTTGTGACCCAGAAAGATTAATAAGAGTAATTTCAAAACTTAGTAGCGGCCGCCATTGCCGGAAACTGGAGTTTGGTTGGGCCACGCTATGAATTCTGGGATATGGTAGGCCATGAAGGACACACCAGACTCATCCTTCAAATTCAGGGAAAAGGAGGAGGAATCTGTCGGCTATATTCGGAGGAGTCTACGAATTTACACAGCCTTCGGCGCGTCGCTGTGACGTAATCGGCCTTCAAATGCGGCCTCAGGAGGATGCAGCCCATGAATTTGGACACAGCTTCTGTGTCTGTCTCTGCTGCGAAGGATCCTAACATCTCCATGACCTCGTCTGGTGTCTGTGTAGAGAGTTGAAAATAGCTTTCTAGTAAAATCTGGTATCAGAAATAAACTGGGGAAAACAGCCCCCCCACAAAGGTTTTTGTTGTGATTGTATTTTTGTTCCTTTTTCTATTCTTTATCACAGGTTAGTAAATGCATTTAAATGAATGTATACTGCAGACCTTACAAACAGAGGATGTTGTTTATGTGGGAAAGGAACGCAACTCGCTAAAGAAATGGATTCGTTCTGAGTTGTGTCTGGTTAAGGCTGCAGGCTAAGTGATGCTAATGCTAGCGGACTTGGCTAATGTGGGATACTGAGTGTGTGTGAGGAAGCTAATCTGACCTGTGGGAGAGTTCTGGACTGTGAACTCTTAATGTATTATGCACTCTGATAAATGGGTTTATACTATGTTTTACTCTTCTGGTTGATGTTGTGGTTACAAGAACAAGTTTGTGGTTTAATACAAAGACATTTATAGAGTGTTATAAGGAAACTGTTTGATCAATGCTGACTGCACAGTAGTAGTGAACGCTGTTAAAGGAGCACTGCACTCTATATAGTTGTAGGTTGTATAAGAACAGTAAATATGTTTGTTTTATGTCAAAGACATTATTTTCTTGTAAAGAGTAAAATAGCTATATTTAAAACAACAGAAGTTACAATGTCAGTACAGTGGAATTTCACATGAATAATTTAGTGCTGAACAAGAATTAAAATGTTTAAAAATGAGTTAATTTTATGATGTTTGTAAATGTAGTTAAAAATGAAGTACAGAGTACACTATTGTGTTTTGTTTATCTTTGTGAAATAAGTGTGGTTATTGTGATACATTGTGGATCTGACATATCAATGGATTTAAGCAACATTTTGTTTATGTTTTGTCAAAGTTGTATTGAGAGATTTATACAGTCTCGAGCTCAGGGAGCTGTGGCCATGTATGGTAAACTGGACTGAAGCATAAGGCCATTTCTTTGCAGTTAGTGTGGTGATACCTGAAGCTGTTCTAAGCTGTTGTGAAGAATAAACCTTCCTGTTGTGAAACTGACATCAGCTCAACGTGTGTCCCTTTTTCTATTCTTTATCACAGCACCACACGTTGTTGAACACGAACCCAGTTGCCCCTTTGGTCATCGTCTTAGGGAGGCAACATCTGCTCCTTCCTCTGTAAAAGACAGAAAAGGAAAACACCTCTCTGCCTAGCCTTGATCATCTAATGTTATTATCTATTGTTCTTCTAGTGATTCAGAGTCTATGTGTGTAAGCGTGTTTGCAGTTACCCCTCTGCACTCTAAGTCATTTCCTACAATATATCAGTCCGGACAGTCATGCCGTACGAAGTCTTTGACCTTCAAAAGACTGAGTGCCAACTTAGTATGAGCACATTTGCAATGTGTGTATGAAAATGATTATAACCGCTTATTTTAGTAAGAGAAATCAAACATTTTCAATCCTGACTCCCCAGGGAAACAAGCCTTTGTTGTAGCTGTGTCTGTTTAATCTTTTGCATTCTGTCATTCAAACTTTAATGATTCAAACAAAAAAGTCCTAATCTGGGAAAAAGAACTTAAATAAGAGTAAAAATGAAACTCCTAAAATGAAACTGAAGAGGTTTGAGTAAAAGGAAAATAATAAATGCTTTGTGTCTTTTGTTTGCTCTGACTCTTGTTCTCATTTTCATTTCAATAAGATCTTTTATGTCTGTTTGTGTTTTCTTTTGGAAAAATCTTTATTTGTGTCGCTTCATATCTTTATATGTAACTAT
This sequence comes from Copadichromis virginalis, assembly GCF_057382275.1. NCBI lineage: Eukaryota > Metazoa > Chordata > Actinopteri > Cichliformes > Cichlidae > Copadichromis > Copadichromis virginalis. The sequence continues at coordinate 32,605,610 of NC_140626.1, forward strand.
CTTCTCAAACACTCTGCAAACCAATAAATAAATCCAATATATTTTTATAGGATGTTTTTACACTCTGATTTTTTCACTACCTGCTCACTAACAGATGGACCAACACTATCGAATCCGAATCAGTTTTCAGGAAAATCACAAACTTCATTCATTAGTCTTTCTCTACTGATTGAAAACACACACACACACTTTGGACCTTTGAGAATCAAGAGTCTTATTTCTATAGAGAAGTTAACTGAATTTGAATAAAGGCCTGACAGATGGATCTGCACCACAGCGACCACCAGAGGGAGCTGTTGTGCCACTACTGACGCTCTCTTCACACCCTATCATCTGCTTTCTCTAATCCTAAAAATATAAAGTGAAGCTCTTTGAGACCTTCTCTATACTTCTCCATCACTCTGGAAAGCAAACATCACATCTGTAGTTCTCTTTCTCAGCAGGAAGTCGTGCTGCTGCTCATTGATCACCACCTGTCTTCTTATTCTAGCTTCAACAATGTTCCATTTCTTCATGATATGGCTCAACAACATTATCCCTCTGTGGTTGCTACAGCTCTGCACATCAACCTTCTTCTTAAAAACAATACAAGTACATTTTTCTCCATACCTCAGGGATCCCCTCACTCTCTCCAGGATTGTGTTAAACCATCTAGTTAAAAGAAAGTCCACCACCCTCTCTCCTACACATTTCCATCAGGTATATCATCTGGACGACCTTTGCACTCTTCATCCACTCCGTTTACCAGGTCATGTAACCTATTAGTATTCCAGTCTGCTTTCTTCATCTCATCACCCAGGTAACCTGAGTGTAAAAAAAACGTATTTTCCGGCGATGTTTGCTACCCTACAATCCGTTCTACACTGTAGTAAAATCAGTGACATTTGACCATCCTGTTGCTCCCATTGAAATTTATACAGCCTATTTAAAACCTGAAACTTAAAATTGTCCGTAGCCTGCTGTTGTCACCACTGTCCTGTTTTAAATGGATACTAACTAGCTAACTGACTGAATGCCCATTAACCTCATAACTCCTGTTGTGTGTGTGTGTGTGTGTGTGTGTGTGTGTGTGTGTGTGTGTGTGTGTGTGTGTGTGTGTGTGTGTGTGTGTGTGTGTGTGTGTGTGTGTTTTGTACAGAGAGACAGCCAGGTTCATAATGGATATAAGGAAGTTTTTTTTTTTGTTTTTTTTTTTAAAGGAGCCACATTCAAGCAAAAGTGTAAAATCAAATGATTGATCAATCAAGAATAATGTTGGATCAGTGTTTCAATGTTTATATCTTTTATTAGATGTGGTTTGGTTATTTGCCTTTTGGTTGAAAGTACACTGAGACAGAACTTTTTGTTAGTGATCTTAATAGTATTTTTTTCATATTAATGTAATTTTTCATCTAATTGTATACAATCTATTTGTGTATGATTGTCAGTCCAAAGAGGGAGAGAGGAAAGAGGGAACGTGAGGAGAAAGTAAGAACCAAGAAGAACCAGTTAAGAAAACAGACAGGAAACAGTGACAGGCACAACAGAAACTGTTAAACTGACAAAGACAAAAAACCTGATTTTACTCACAATCTGGACGTTGTGTCCTCCCTATATTAAAGCTGTTAACAGAATCTGCAAAACAAACTGGGTTGAAACATTTTTGACCCTCTTTAACAACATTCCACCAACATTATCATTGTTTGGGGAGATTAAAATTAATGATATATTTTTATGTAGTTCAGCCACAACTCTACTAAAACCTCAGCCAGTAATAGGTCGGCCAACTTTTGGACCGTCCAGTCGTCTGTATGACTGCCGCAGTACGTGCATCACATGTGCACACTATCAGTGCCAAACAGCCCTGGTGGAGTGAGGAGCTGTAAAGAGAAGCAGATGCTCTGTTTATATTCTAAATATGTTTTAAGCTTATTTCAAAGATTCTGTACTGCAGCTTTAAATGTTTTCCAAAAGCACACATACACTTATCAGTGTTTCTCACACTTGTTACAGTGTGTACCACCTAATAAAATGTTAAGCTCTCCCGAGGACCACTATGAAAGCATGAAAGTCATAAATCTTACAACACAAAATTAGTTCTGCAATAAAGATTTTTTCATACATTGTATACATTGTACCACAGGCAAAGTTGCCTCCATTTTTATAGTTTTTTTTTTATTAATATTTTGTAATAATTTATTTGTAATAATTTATTCTGTTTTGGGAGTGGTTTTTTATGTATCTGTATTTTATTATACACACACATTAAAAGTGAATCTCTGTCCAAAAAATGCAGTCAGTTTACTTTTTACTCACTATGAGCATCATTCATTATTCTTCCCCAGTAATTAAGGTTAGGATATGTATTTTTTTTTTTTATTATTCCAATACATTCTTCTTTTGCAGCATTTAAATAACCTTTATCAGATTTGATGGTTTTGTTACAGACTTTTCAAAAAAGTGTTTTGTTTTTCTTTCACAAATGTGGGATTAAATTGTGTTAAAATGTACAAAACAGTGATGGCATGTTTTGAGACGAGGACCCCGGCACAGAGAGACTTTATGAATTTAGGAATCTTATGATTTAATAAAGAAATATGCAGACTTGCACAGAGATGGTAAAATTATGATGACTGATAACGGAGAAGAAGACAACAGACGACGAGGACAGGGAGGAACAGGGGTTTAAATGCACCAAGGAGACAGTTATAGAGAACTCGGGACAACATTTAAGGATGCAGGGACTGACAGAGACAGGTTTATCTTGCCTGGCTGGGCAGCTCTCTGGGTGCTCAGCACCCCCAAAGCTCTGATCCTAGAATCGCCCCTGTATTGAGCACTTAAACAAATGAGATGATAGTAGATTTCATGAGACTCAGGCCTCCTCTCCAGCCTGTCAAAGTTTTTGGAGTGGATATAGAGGTGGAATCGAAATATAAATATCTAGGTTTGGACCTAGATAACAAACTAGAGTGGTTTGTCCCTGACCCAGAATATCAGACAAATTATACAAGAAGTAATCTCTTTTTGTTAAGAAAACTAAGATGTCTTGACATTTGCAGTAAAATGCTGAAGGTGTTCTATCAGTCTATGGTAACAAGTGTGCTATTTGCAACATCAGAAACAATATGCAAAGAGAATTGCCAAACTAGTGACAAAAGCTTCCTCTGTAATTGGAGTGAGACTGGACACGCTGGGGCAGGTAGTGGAAAGACGCATGTTAAAGACTGTCCTGAACAACTTTCATCACCGACTTTATAACATCATTATGGAACACAAACACATCAGTACTAAAATGCTCTCTTTGTTGTAAAGCAGAGAGAAACAGAACATCATTTTCAGGGCCAGTTGTCAGGTCTTTCAGTTCTCATACAACTAGCAGATGTGTCATGTCAGACATGGGAATTTTGCTTTGGGATCAATAAAGTTATTGTTATTCTTTCTCTTTTTCAGTCAGCAGTTCCTGCCAGACCCAGAAAGTGCACTGGGAGCCGCAGTCTGAGACAATAGTCATTGAGATACCATGGAGCGAGAAGATATGATCAGCCATTAGCTGAGCCATCTCCAAGGCGGATGGGCACTTGGGCAGGGTTATGAAGTGATTTGTCTTGGAGAAATGTTTCATGATGGTGAAACCAAGAAACCTGTCAATACCTGTTTATCTAATATTCTCTCATTCATACAGGCAAAAATAATGATGAAAGAAGCAGTTGAACATTTGGTTCATTGTCATCTTAGAATCAGAAATAACTGATGAAAGTGGTGTGATTTTTAGTTGTTGTTTTTTTAGGCTAGAAGCTTTAAATGAATAATTGTCAAATCATCAACCTAAAGGGAAATTTTTGTAATGTTTTTAAAGCGCTTGAAAATGACTTTCTGGACAAAAACTATAAAGGAGGGAGTGCATCTCAAGAGGACATTCAGTTTCTAGAGATGCTCAATGACAATATTCACTACAATGAGGGAGGCCATTTAGAAATGCCTCTGCCTTTTAGAGAACGCCCACAGCTTACAAATAACAAGCAGCTTGCAATGTTTCGCCTGAAACGTTTAAAAGGAAAAATCGATAAGAACCCAAAGTACAAGGAAGACTACATAAAGTTCACGAATAGTGTCTTTAACCCTTTAAAGCTGGTCGGAGCGGCTTTACACTCCGTTTTGCGTAATTATTTTCAAATCCCCCTAGAACTGGAACCAGGTAAGCTAGTGCAATAATTTTTTTGGCATATGAAACCAGAGGAATTGTACTTACATCTTAAACCATCAGCTTGTCCTAGGTCACGGTTTCCTTCCACATATAGCTTTGCAAAAATTGCATAAAAGCGCTTGCAGCAACAAAAACACAATATTCCAGAAACACGCTTTGCCGATCCGATCAGCTGTTTGTAACACTTCCTACATTAAAATAGATGGCAGCGCGAACTACCGCATGTCTGCCATTACCTGCCCAAAACCGGAATTGAGGTTTGTTTTTACTTGTAGGCCTTATGAGCCTACACTGGTGTTTTTAAAAGTCATGTTTGACTTCATGCTTTTCTGAATAGTTTCTGTGATGCTTAGAACTCAAATTGCACTGCTTTAAATAGTTTATTTTGATGCACATGCTGTTTTCTTTCAAAATTTGCATTATAGGATTGTTTTTCGTTTTTTCTGCAGTATATAAAAATTGGTGTGTCTCAAAAATAAAACTACGAAGACACTCAAAATAAATTTCCTGTTGTTGTAAACTATTTTTTGCAACTTTATTGTACTTAAAGTTTTGAGGGATAAACCTCTTAAATTTCTCTAAGTGAAAATATATGTAAAAAACAACAAAAACAAACGATTTTCAATTTTTTTGTAGTTTATTGCACTTTTTTGCAATTTATCTACTATGGACTTAATGCATACATATTATTAAAATTTGAGCTATAACACTTGTATTGATGTATAGCAACTTGAAATGCTCCCAAAAATGGCTCTACAGCATGTAAAAATATAATATAAGCTCTGGCGGACTTGGTCCTGTGGTAGGTCTTAAAGGGTTAAGCGCACATGTCACCAGAGACTGAGGACTCCACTCCAGCCAGAAAGAGAAGGCTGACTTGTGTAAAAGGTGGAAATATGGACGATATGGACTACAATTGCTCATGAAAGCTCAGTAAAAAGGTACACACGATATGTTTGTGCATTTACTTTGTGTGTACGTTTTATTTGAATTGTAATTTTTATTCTGCTGACATAATATCCGTGTTTTTCATTGATCATTTCACCATAGTTTTTCACGATGTTTGCTGGTGGAAAGAAGATTAAAATACTGGTTAAACATCAGTTGGAGCATGGCCATTTATTCTACTTGGAACATGAAAAACCTTCAGGACCAGTGACAATCTGGGATGGATAACATTTTTGTTGTGTATGAAAGAAGTACTATAACTGCTATTTCTGGGGGGGGGGGGGGGGACTACACATCACCAAAGAAAAGAAGCTAAAACATATTGTAATATATGTTTGCACTGATTGCCGATCACGCTTCAACTGAGTCTTCCTCGGTCAGAAGGTATGGTACTCCACAGTGATGTAGTTCAAATAACTTTAATAAGGAGGTGGCAGATGACATCAACAGGATGTACAGCGTTGGTAGGGAGGCGATTGCATTTCAGTATTCACATGCAGGTAAAGGGGGTGTGAGTGTGTATATGGGTGTGTGTGGTCATCTGTAAACAGAAAGAACAAACATTTGTATTAACCACTATGGATAGCAGCAGATAGCTTCTACAGTACTGTGGGTTTCCAGCGTAATGTTATACAATCTGCCATAACCTCATGGCCACTAGATGGCACCCTAAGACCATAAATGAATTTCTGGCTCGTATATACATTGGCAAACCAGACCTCTGCAGATTACAACGATTCAGAGAATAAACATAGTAAATAGTTACATCCACCTACAACCACGATGCTTGACAGTAAGTCGTTTATGAAATGGAATATGGGCTGAACACAAGGCTGTCTGTAGTAGGCCAAAAAAACGTATCTTAGCGATAGCAACGGGACTAGCTTCTTACGTAGCAAATTACACAGATAAAGTCAAACGAGCATCACTCTCATCTTACAATACTCACATGGTAAGCACGCACACAGTATTAACTCACACAGGAATGCAAGTAAATACGTTACTCCTCCGACACACCTCTCATCTGTGCAGAACTGCGCTGAACACGTTCCCAACCGGAAGTACAGATACCGAGGTGCATCATGGGTAACGTAGTCTAAAACAGCTACAGTGAACAAGCGGACTTTTAACACATATTCTTGCTTATCTTTTTTAATTATCTGTAATGATATATAATACATATGATATAGGAATAAAATAGCCATGTGTAATGTTTTGGAGAAGAGAGAACATGTTTCATTTTGGGATTTCAGGGGTTTTGACAAAGCAAAGAACTGTGAAAGGAAATGTGGTTTAAGAAACAGATTACATGAAATGTATCTTAGCAGATGTGAAAAACCAAGTGGCTACAACATATTTAAAGTTCATAAAAGGAAGGGAGTCTTTACTCAAGATTCTCTATTTAGAAAAGTTTGCTTGGATCGTTGAATGACAACAGTTAGTGAAACCGCTGTCTTGTTACTTTGTGAAGGAAGCCTAACTCTGGTTCTCTTTGTGTCCAGGAAACTCTTGGAGAGTTCGGAGTGAGGGATAAGAAGAGTGTGTGTGGGAGGGATCAGTTCACCTGTAGCTGGGACAGTCACTGCTGTGGAAATCACGTTTTGTCTGAACCATTTTTGCACCTTGTTTTCACTAAATTCACTGTCACTGTTAAGGAAGCCCTGTGACTGGGTCCTGATTATCCGTCACCAACATGACATTAAATCTTTTCTGGCACCAACGTGACTGCAGTGTTTTCACAGAGCTTCTTACTTCCTTGTTCTACAACATTCCTTTAAGAAAGGAACTTCGTGAGAATATTTAATGTTTGTTTCATTATTTGCTTTTCAACACTTCACAAAAAGCCTTTTCAGTGAAAACTGAACGGTTTTACTGGCATTTCCACATCACTATCCAATTTTCTGTTATGTTAGTTACAAAATGCAACACCCTTGTTTCTGTCTGACAGTAGAGAGCACAGACGAGCAGGTTGGGGTCTGTGGCCCGGCTGTGGGGAGGGATGGAGCAGTGGATTCAGGGAAGCCTTGCAAACATAATTGCGATCCATTATCCTAACACACCTCCCTATTTCCCAATAGCTGCTGAAACCAAGAAGTCGCTGGGAGAAAGCTTAAAGTAAACTCTTTCATCTTAACTAAGATTGATTTCTTCTTTTTTATAGTCAACAAAAAGGTCAAAGCTAGTCAAGGCAGATTAACACCTATAATGGGAAATTTCTTTTCTTTTATGTATTGGTTACATGCTTTAGCAATATCACTTTTGGGTTTTTAAAGGCACACATGTGGAAGAGCATTCAGCCTCAACTTTATTGCACACACACAACCAGGCAGCCTGAGAAAGTTGGTGAAACCCAATAGGGATTTAGAGTTGAAGTCACACCGCAATGCATTGTGGGAGTGCGCCGCCATCTTAGAGGGCCACGAATAGCGTGCATCGGTAATGTGGACCCGTATGAAATATGGCAGTGGAGTGAAAACCCAGACCACCTACTGCCATTGTCCTACCCTGACACCTTCTCGTACATTGTCTGTGGAGTCAGCGCATACATGTCAAATCATTTTCGGAATTATGAATCCCTGGAGGCGCACATCTAATTCACAAACGGTTGGGTGCAAGATTTGTCCATTTTTAAGCCTCCACGTTGTGAGTATGTTGACCATATGACCAAGATACAGCCAGAGGTTGCACATAACATTGACTTTTCCTCAGCAGCTGCTCCAAAAATTGCTCTAGATGTAGTGAAAGGCAAACGGAGCCGTCCGCAAAAAAGGCAAATTCCACCTGCTACTCTGAAGTTGTCACCGATAAGCTACTCCATAAACAGAACATAAACAGAACATAGTTCTGCTGCATCACATATTAGGATGTTTGTTCTAATTTTCTATGACCTCAGCGCATTGAAAATAAAACTAAAAGCCTATAAAGAGCAATATGAATTTACCAACAAAAAATGATGGCAGAGAACTCGATATCAGCTCGTCTCACCGCTGCTATCCAAGCCTGATGTTTTTGTTTGGTAACATCAGATACATGAGATCCCTCACGTTGCTTCCAGGAGAGGAAATGATAAAAAGAGCCCATTTTCCAGCTTATTCCCTTCCCGATCGTGCGATCTAACATTGCAACTGACAACACAGCTGATGTTTCTGTGTGCTTTCGCTCCTGTAGTCCTTTGGCCTACTAAACAAAGGGCTACATCACACTCCAAAGCCCTATGGAGGGAAAGTCCACAGGTGTGAAGCCTTTTGTTTGTCTCATCTTACTTCCACACATCGTTTTCTCTCCGTTTTGGCCTCCCTTCAACACTGAGACGGTGTATTTGCTGATGGAACACACAGCGTTTCCAAATGCTCTCGAAAACGAATACATTTGAAAATGGTGCTTTTTTTTTTTGCATCGCAGTGTGGACAGCGAAAACAGAGACTTTCTAAAACGATTATGCATGTTAGTCATATGATGCAGTCATGTGATAGCGGAGGGCATAATACAGCAGTTGTTTTGATTGCTCTCAATCTTGACAGCCCTATTAAATATTAATATCAGTCGGTACATGCTCCACATAGCTTTTCTTCAAACTCTTTAATCCTCACTCACTTTTGCAACTTTGTACTTTTGTGTTACTCGCAGAAACAACTCCACCTCATTGTTAGTCTATTTAACAAAAACTCGGTGCTTTTCCTCAACATTCTGCCGCGACATGTCAAAGAGCCGGAAAGTAAATAAGTAGCAGACAAAAATGAGGCAGGTCAAATCGTCTTACGTTTCACACATGCGCAGTACTGGAACATAAGTATTTTTGCCCGTTTCAATATAGACGCACAACTAAAAATGCTAGTTTTCAAATCTATCCGGGCTAGTGTGGACGTAGCCCGGATAGATTTGAAAACTAGCATTTAAATCAGAGATAAGGAGTTGTAAAAATCTCCCCCCTTCTGGAGAGGGCCAAAGGTGCAGCTGTGGAATGCTTTTGTCTGGCTGACAGACCACGTGACTTTCCCGCATTGCTTTGTGGGTAGGAATGGCAACAAAATCAAAACACTGCATCAAGCGCTAGCATTTCCAGCACCAGTAATCATTAATTCTGCGGTCCTAATCCCTACTTGCATTTTATTTGCCCGAAAAACAGTGATGTACAAAACGACGGAGAACAAGCCAGGTCCGTACAAAGAAAAAATCTAAGGAGTGAAAGGGTCAGACCCATACGAGCATAGAGTGGAGTAAGGACATTAGCGTGCTGCCCAGATCCCTGCAACAAGCCCAGGTCCAGTTTACTTTGGTGATTTGGACTATTCCATTTCACAGCTGTTGTTACATTTTTGTCCTTTATCTCCTGTACAGGCCAACGCAATCTAATTGTTGTTTCAGGTTGTAGTGTTACACAACATTTTCAGATCTAATAGGAATAAAATGTGTTTCGTAATTCATTCAATTTGTCTTTATTTATAACTGGCATTATTGTTTCATTCTATTATAGAATCTTACAAGAAAAAGGCAAAAAATCCATTGTGCTTTATTAGCTGCTTCGGTGAAAAACAAATCAACAATGCAACAAAAACAACAACAACATTGCAAAACAACATACTGGAAAACAGTTATTCATCACTTGCTTGCTTCAGTACAACACTTGGGCACATATATGCGGGACTTTTCGTGGCTGTTTTGATATCGCTCTCTCTCCTAACCGATCAAAGCTGGCTGTGGTAGCAGCTTTAAACTCAGTATGACCCAGGTTGATAGAGGGCGCCAGTCTGGATCACATTCCAGCATTTTGTAGGCTGGTTTTCCTACAAAACACAACAAACATTAGCCCGCAAAGCCACCGCGAACAAAGCAGCATAGCGCAACCAATTCAATTCAAATCAAAAGAAGACTTATTTGTAACCTACATCAACAATTATGTTATGATAAATTACGTAATAACTACAACAGACTGACCTTTGTGGAAATGCTTGGAGCAGACTAACACGTGAGCTGGAGTGTTCTGAAACATTATTTGGTCTGCAATCCAGACCATCCGTCGGTTCTTTGTTACTTCGGAAACATGGCTTGAACGATTTCTCTTCCACAACGTAATCCGATAAAAAAAAAACGATCTCTTTACCCGTCGGCTTCCCGTGGCTGTCATGCGACTGGCTATTGCAGTTAATAATACAACAGCTTCTTGCCATTTGTTGTGTTTCTTTTTATCGCTGTGTGACTGTTTTCATGTGAAAGCCTGCGTGCGCTAGTACCGCTTGCCACTCGTACCCACAATCCTTTGCGGTTTTACCCTAGAATGTCACATTTTGAAAATGTGACGTCATTCATAATAAACCACAGATATTTGTCTACAGGTTTACATCATCTAATATGTTTTTATTCTTTTTTAAGCGAAAATAAAAACGCAGAATCTGCTCTATCAGTCGACCCAGGAACTTGTATTCTTCGTCCTCCATCTCAGCTTGTTTCTGTTTCCTTTCTTCCACCTCTCTATACATTTCATTTGTGTAGTATGTGTCGCCGTTTCCTGCCACCATGTCATCAATCTTCTTCATCAGCTCCTCCACCTGCTTTCTGTCTTTGCTTCTGTTGTTGAAGACGTGGAACCTGTTTCCACAGCTGCGGATGACTTGTCTGAGCTCTGGTTTGGCTTCACGTACATACTTCTGTATGGTGATTTCCTGGTCTTCAAGATCATCTCCGTGGGTGAACAGCACAATCATGTAATGTTGAGCTTTTGGACCAAACAGCTCCTGCAGGGCTTTCACAGAGTTTTTCTCCTCTGTGGTGAATCGACCGACTTGGAGCAACTGTAGAAAAACATGAGGACCTGGACTGGAGACTTCAACACATCTCACAATTTCCTTTTTGATCATCTCTGCAGATTTCTCAGTGTCCAGGATCCCTGGTGTGTCTATGACAGAAATATTTCTCCCTTCCCACTGTGTTTCACCTGTTTGACAAGTTTCAGTCACTGACTCTGAACTGGGACAAGATTTGAAATATTTTTTTCCCAGGATGGTGTTTCCAACAGCACTCTTCCCCACACCAGTTTTTCCAATCATCACAATCCTCAAATCAGGACCTGAAACACAATTCACAGCTTTAGTTTAACTTGGCTGAAAAGTTTTACCAGTAGGTCTCATGTATTTCAGTCATTATGAGCACATATTGACACTTTTCAAACAGAAATGATAAACATAGAAGATTAAATCAAATTTTACCTGATACAAGTGAAGCCATAATTTGTATTCAGTGTGGTAACTACACAGGTGAGAGAGATGAGTGTTCAAGCTTCTGTCCAACACATTATTTGTAGCTTCACAGCTGACACACCTCCAGTAGTTGCATAACCGGTTCATATAATAGACACAAAGATGAGCACACCCTGCAGAAACCAAACAGTGTTTTACTGCACAGCACTGTGTTTGACGGGAAGTTCTTCCATTAAGTTTGGATTCAGTATGATTGTTGATACTTTGCTTTGGGATAGTAAAACAGGATTGTTAAAATCAAAAGGAAATTAGGATTAGAAAGGAAATACTTTCACAATAATTTGCTTTAACTAAAATATTTTAGGGCTTTTAAGAAGAAATTCCAAAGTAAAAGACTTGAAAGAAACATTTGGAGCATATTTCAACAGTCAGTGTGATGACATTAGAGACATGATACTTAAAAATATCATCCTGATGTGTGTGTTGGTCACATCTTCACCTGAAGTTGTGCAGCAGAAGGAAAAATCAAGAAAACGGAAAAACCTTCAGAAGAACCAGAAAAGCAGGTCAAGTCCAGCGAGGAAATCAAGCAAAGAGAAAAAAAACTATCTGAGGACAAATAACCAGAGCAGCAACAGGGAAAGGTGAAAATTTGGATTTAGGGTTGAAGTTAAACACAATCTTCATTGATTAATTTTAATTAATGTTCTAATTACATGAATGATCAGTGAGGTGCAAAAATCAAACCTTTTCTGATCTCATTCACGAGGTTTATTTTAGTTCTGGTGAAAATCCTAAGTTGAGACACAACTCTTTACAGAACTTTGTGTGTGTGTGTGTGTGTGTGTGTGTGTGTGTGTGTGTGTGTGTGTGTGTGTGTGTGTGTGTGTGTGTGTGTGTGTGTGGTTAAGGATAATTGATTAATTCAAACAGAAAAAAATATCAAAAGTATAAATTACCACAAACTGTTTGGGTTATGTTGAGAAAGAGGAAATTTATTTAATTAATTTAAATTACTTTATTTGTTTTCCCCATGTTATACATACAAAAATGGAAATATGCAGGTCATGTACTAATGTGAAGATCATGTATCAACAACATGACTCCAAACTGCTAAACTCTAATTACAATTCCACTGTTCTTACTCAAATATCATTGTAAACTAAACAATTGCAAATCTCTGAAAGCAAATATCAGAATCAGAAAAACTTTATTTATCCCCAAGGAACAATTAAGATTAAAAAAATATTTACCACACTAAGTTCACCTGGAATTAATGAGAGGGCAGGTCTCCATCAAAGTTGTGAAGCAACAGAAATAAAATCAGAGTGAGAAAATTGAGTAAGCTTCAGAAGAACCAGCAAACAACTGAGAACAAAACAGACAAGCTGCACCACAGGGTATCAGAATCAGAATACTTTATTGATCCCTAGGGGAAATTATTTTGGTTACAGTGCTCCAGTACAAACAGTAACAAAGACAGACAATACACTAAGTAAGAAATAGACAAAATATATACAATATATATATATATATATATATACAGGGTGGGCCCTTTATATGGATACTAGAGATGGCACGATACCACTTTTTTATGTCCGATACCGAAACCAATATCATAAATTTGGATATCTGCCGATACCGATATGAATCCGATATAGTATTTTTTTAATCAATAAAACTGTTTTTTTAATATCTTGCTGCATTTTGTGTAAGTTCATACTCAAGTTTAAATAAACAACAAAACTAAAGCTATTCTGTTACACCTGTATGTAAAAGATACACTGCACCCAAAATATTTCATAGTTCAGCAACACTGATCAATCTAATAAACTTAAACCTACTCCATCCTCCGTAAAATATTAAGAAATATTTTATATCTTTTAGTTAGAAATATTAAGCAACCTAACTAATAGGGTTGCAAACTCCCAGCAAAAAAAATAGGGAACCACCCTCCACCTCATGATGCTTAATCGACGTAATCAACTTTAATTTGATGCAGGGTGAAAAAAATGCACAGAAATAAATTATTTTTCAAGAATAATTAATTAAAGAGATTCAACATCTTTCTTCAACAGAACTGCAGACTGCACAGATGGTACTTTCCCAAAGGAAAAAGTAGTATAGCTTACTAGGTTATATTAGACTTAACAGTTAGTTACTGTATACAGTAATGGACTTCTATATATTTTACATCAGATTAAAACTTTGGGTGTAAGATTCAGATAATTAATTATTAAAAGCTCGACATTTTAAATGAGAATAAGAAAGAAAAGTAAGTCTTTGTGCCCCCTTTTCCCTGTTCGTGCCCTATCGGCCCCCCTGGCTAAACTTTGCTAGATCCGCCCCTGCACAGTTACCAGCCTTCAGCTGCATAGAAAAAGATCCTGGTGTAGAAAGTAATATTAAATAAAATCTAACAACAGCTTATCAAGCTTAAACGTGCTGCAGTTGTTCAGCCACTGGTTTCCTCTTTGTGGTGCAAAGTGGGCCATAAACAAAGAATAGAGACGGACTCATGACAGAAAAGCCGATCAGCTGATCATTGATCAGTTTCATGATTGAAGTAGCAGCAGGAGAGGGAGGGAGAGAGAGTCAGTCGCTCCATATATCGGTTGTTAAACTTAACGCTGGAATGCTTTACAAACATTCAGAGATGAACTTACACACTTGCTCTACTTCTCTCTGGGATAACTTCCTCGGAGATGAAATGGCAGTTTGGCAATGAGGCTCCAAAACCACACAGCCGCTCTATCATGTAAGCACACTGCTCCGACATGCTACGGTTATGAGCCGAGTTACGCCATGTCGCATGTTTTGTGAGGTGCTTTTGATATTTAATGGATCGAATTACATTTTTTATTTCTCTCCGATATCCGATCCAGTGGATCGGACCGATACCAATACGTAATATCGGATCAGTCCATCTCTAATGGATACAGCGTAATAACATGGGAATGGTTGTTGACATTAAAGTCCTGTTTGTGGCACATTAGTATATGTGAGGGGGCAAACTCCTCATGATGGGAGGTGACCATGGTGGCCATTTAGAAGTCGGCCATCTTGGATACAACTTTTGTTTTTTCAATAGGAAGAGGGTCATGTGACACATCAGACTTATTGGCAATGTCACAAGAAAAACAATGGTGTGCTTGGTTTCAACATAACTTTATTCTTTCATGAGTTATTTACAAGTTTCTCTTTGTTCACAGCCATTGACATGTCGAAGAGGTTAATACGTGAAGAGCGGATCGAAATTGTTTTGATATCTGGTGAACGCAGTAACCGGGTCATTGCAGCAGATTTCAATACAAGACACCCTACGAGACCACCCATCTCCCATGCTACAGTTAGCTTCATTCAGCAAGAGCCACAGCGTAGCACTCGCAGCATGTCACTGGAGAGTGGTATTAGTTGAACATCCCTTCAGCGGATATTAGCTACTCACAAATAGCACCCTTACAAACTCCAGCTACTGCAGCATCTCAATAAGGATGACCCAGATCAGCGCACAGAATTTGCAGAATGGGCAAAACAAAATTATAACAGGACCCTCAGTTCATGCAGAAGATTTTGTTCAGTGATGAGGCAAACTTTTATGTGAATGGTGAAAAGAGATGGGCAGTAACGCATTACTTGTAACGCGCTACTTGTAACGCGCTACTTGTAACGCGCTACTTGTAACGCGCTACTTGTAACGCGTTACTGTAATTTTTAATGTGATTACTTTTTTCAAGTAACGAATAAAGTAAGGGATTACTATTGCAAAAAACAGTAATTAGATTACCGTTACTTTCCCGTAGCAACGCTGCGTTACTGCGTTACTAAAACCGTGATTTTTTGCGAGAATGTCTCATAACAATGACGTAAGCAAGTGCGACGTTCGTGACAACAACTGTGTGCAGATCAACAATGGATCACATATCGATTGTGGGAGAGAGTATGAGCGTGCAGCGTTTAAAGCGTGGAAGTACTGACCTTACTTTGAGTTTGATTCCATAAAAAGTGACAAAAACATTAGTGTCCATCGTGTGTGGGAAGAAAACTTCTTTTTACAGCGAAAAAAACCCCTAAACTTCCGAGCAAGCACCGAGTAGCTACGACGTAATGGGAAACTCACAGAGAAACTCGCGGATTCTTCCACTGACCGCGGCACACCGGCACCAGGGTAAACCTCCGCCTGCCCCACTCCTGCTTTACAGGTGAAAATAGAGCAACAGGACCGCTGAGTCTTTGACTTTATTTATTTTCTGCTGTGTTTTACTTGCATCTATTTGAAAGAGTGAGTGTAAACACAAAATATATATATATATATATTTTATGTGCTGGAATGTGCAGAAAATAGGTTTAAATGTTAAACAAATTTCTTCCAGTCAGAGAATGTTGCATATAATTAAATTTTTGCTTGATGCATAAAGTTAAAAGATTAAAACTGATAAAACAAGTTTTAAAAGAGACTTTTCCATTTGATTACATTTTGTATGATGGATTATGCAGAAAAAGTAGAATTGGGCTGAAAGATCTATCGCTTTATCACCTCTTCAGGTTGTAAATTGTGTTTTTAAAAAGTAACTAAGTAACTAAGTAATTAATTACTTTTGAAAATAAGTAATCAGTAAAGTAACAGGATTACTTTTTGGGGGAAGCAATCGGTAATTAGTTACTGATTACTTTTTTCAAGTAACTTGACCAACACTGATGGTGAAGTTAGCAAACAAAACCACCGCTATTGGTCTGACACTAACACACATTGGATGGATCCCTCCAAGACTGTTGGACCAACAAAAGTGATGGTTTGGTATGGTATATGGGGTACAACGATTCTTCATCAATGGAAACGTCAAGGTCACTGGATATTTGAAATTGCTACATGATGATGTGTTTCCCTCTTTATGCACTGAAGCCAGTGTTGGGAATGTTACTTTTAAAATGTATTCCACTACAGATTACAGAATACATGCCCCAAAATGTATTCTGTAACGTATTCCATTACGTTACTCAATGAGAGTAATGTATTCTGAATACTTTGGATTACTTAATATATTATCATGCTGTTTACAACTATGTGAATGTACTATTGCTGTGATTTATTACTGTTACTCACGGTCCGCGGCTCCGAACTGTAGTAAAGGGACCTCTGGCTAATACGTCGGGTTCTGTGTCGGGCTTGTAGCCTAAAACTAGCTTTACTTTGTTGTCTGGGTCAACTTTGTTAGCGAGAGACAGAGAGAGGCGTTGAAAGGCTGCTCCAACGGAGCTTATTGTTTCGGAGGAAAACACGAACACAGTGTACAGTCGAGTCTTAATAGCTTACTTACAACTGGGCTCGTCAGGCACTCTTCTTGGCTGCAGTGGTTATTATTATATTTACATGCTTCCAGCTCCCGTTTTTGCTCGATGACAGCTCGTACTTTTCCTTTTTCTCCCTCCCTCGCTCACAGACACATCGCGGGTATGGCAGTCCATTCTCCCTGCAGCACGGACTACACTGCCCATGAGGCTGCATTCTTTAGAGCTATACCTGTAGCATTCTTTCTATTAGCTTAGCACAACAACAACAACAAAAAGGTGCTCTCTCACCCAGGAAACACGCAGAGAGAGAGAGCGTCACCCTGTAACCATGGCAACCGTAACGCTGCCGCCTGAAACAGAACATAGCTGTCAAACAAAATCCAAACAATCCTGACCTGTGACAATATGAAACAGGAAAGTACCGCAGTGTAATCCATTTATTTCAACAAAGTAACTGTATTCTAAATATCACCTTTTTAAACGGTAACTGTAACGGAATACAGTTACTCATATTTTGTCTTTTAAATACGTAAGTACATGTATTCCGTTACTCCCCAACACTGACTGAAGCTGGCACGTTCCCTGAGTTTTTCCAGCAAAATGGTGCACCACCACATTATGGGTGCCAGGTCCGAGCATTCCCATGTTATTACAACATAAATGCTACTATTACTGCATTTCGTTGCCCTGTACCTGTGCATGTGCAATGACAATAAAGTTGAATTCTATTCTATTCTATTCTATTCTATTACGGTGTATCCATATAAATGGGCCACCCTGTATATATATATATACATATATTATATATATATATATATATATATTAACTGAAGGCTTTTCAGCCATATGGCTGAAAAGCCTTAAGTTAATCCAAAATGCTGCAGCAAGAGTACTGACAGGGACTAGACAGAGAGAGCATATTTCTCCTGTTTTGGCTTAGCTCGGTGTTCCAGCGTTCGAAAGAAGGGACTGATCTCACAGCTAGAGATTGACGAGGTACAACATAAATGCTACGGCAAGGGGGAGCCAGGACGCCAGGTCAGGGGGCAGATATCATCACCCCCACCTGAGATTGGGTACCAGGCATCAAGTGCGATAGGAGAAGGATCGTTGAGTGCGAGAGGAACTGACCTGAAAGAAAGGATCATGGCCAAACTTGAAACCTGGACCCCCCGTAGCCGGTTACCAAGATTACGTGAAGTCAACAATACGGCAGAAGTGATCAGTGAGATGCTTGGCTACAAGTTGAACAGCCACAAGGAGCAGTACCCTCCATGGAGAAGGAGGCTAGAGGCTAAAATCAAGGTAGCACGGAGGGAGGTCAACCAACTATCGGAGTTGCAGAAAGGGACAATGAAGAAGGTGCCTAAGAAGTACAGGAAGCTGTCCATACCTGAGGCCTTGGAAACTGCCATCAACGACTCACAGCCTTGGCCAGCCGCTTGAGGAGGTACACCAGAGAGATAGAAGGCAGGAGAATAAACCAGCTGTTCTCCACGGAACCAGCCAAGGTGTACTCTCAGTGGCAGGGGAACAATATGAGAACAGCACCACCAAGGCTGGAGACGGAGCAATACTGGAAGAGCATATGGGAGAAGGACGCAACCCATAACGGCAATGCTCAGTGGCTAGTGGATCTGAGGGCAGACCACAGCAACCAGTAACCATCACAGTGGCAGATATCCAAGGGTCTCCAGTAGGAAGAGTTGGACAGCACCAGGCCCTGACATGGTTCACGCCTACTGGCTGAAGAAGCTGACTGCACTCCACGAGAGTCTGGCAGCACAAATGAACCAGCTGCTAGTTAACGAGAGACACCCGGAATGGCTAACCGAAGGTCGGATGGTCCTGATCCCCGAGGACCCCAAGAAGGGACCGGTCCCCTCCAACTACCGACCAATAACCTGCCTCAGTACTACATGGAAGCTCCTGCCAGGCATCATAGCGGCTAAGATGAACAGGCACATGGGTCAATACATGAGTGGGGCACAGAAAGGAATTGGCAAGAATACCAGAGGCGCAAAACACCAGCTACTGGTAGACTGAGCAGTCAGCCGAGACTGCAAGACCAGACTGACCAACCTGTGCACTGCCTGGATTGATTACAAGAAGGCCTATGACTCAATGCCCCACAGCTGGATACTCGAATGCCTAGAACTGAACAAGATCAACAGGACCCTGAGAGCCTTCATCAGGAACTCAATGGGGATGTGGCGTACAACACTGGAGGCCAACCTCGAGCCCATAGCACAAGTCACCATCAAGGGCGGGATCTACCAAGGAGATGCTCTGTCCCCACTGCTGTTCTGCATAGGCCTGAACCCCCTCAGTGAGATCATTAACAAGACTGGCTACGGATACCGACTACGGAACGGAGCAGTTGTCAGCCACCTCCTGTACATGGATGACATCAAGCTGTATGCCAAGAGTGAACGAGACATCGATTCACTGATCCACACTACCAGGCTATACAGCAATGACATTGGAATGTCATTCGGACTGGAGAAGTGTAGTCGAATGCTAACAAAGAGAGGGAAGGTAGTCAGAACTGAGGGGATTGAACTACCAGAAGCACAGGAACAAGCACTGAGCACAAGATCCATAGAGGCTGGGGTCTATCACACCAGGCAAGACCCCAGGTGCAGGCTGTGTAAAGATGCCCCAGAGACAATCCACCACGTAACAACAGATGCTAGCAGGCAAGGCATACACGGAACGCCATAACCAAGTGGCCGGTATAGTGTACAGGAACATCTGTGCCGAGTATAACCTGGAAGTCCCGAGGTCAAAATGGGAGATGCCCCCAAGGGTGATGGAGAATGATTGAGCTAAGATCCTGTGGGACTGGTGGAGAGTTTTTAAGCGCTATTGGGAGTGGGTCAGGACTCCCAATTGATCCTCTGCCTAATCACACGAACCAAGGTTTCGAGTAAACCCGCTGTAAAACGTAGCCCCACCCTATCATGTGATTTCCTAAGGTCAGATGGCCCAGGGTGTGAGTGGGTGTTAAGGCATCTAGGAAGGGATCTCAAAACTGGATTACAGATGGCAGACAGTTGGTGTCGTAAACCACCGCCTGTGTTCAAAGTTGGTCGCTCACAGTGGACATAAATGCACTGTAAAAACTGTGACTAGAGGTTACATATGGCAACAAAGTGACACTTAATTAATTTAAGTAGATTTTAATTTTAAAAGATTTATGTAAAATTTACAGAAAATGTTAATTAAATTTCAACAGAAAACAAAAGTAGATATTAATAAAATTCAACTGTAAAAGTGTGTTAAAAATGACTTTACCAGCAATCTGGCAAAGGTTTAGGAAAAAATTACTAAGATATCCATTCCAAAGAAATGACAATGTTTTGTTTTTTAGGTAAAACTCAAATTGGATTCAATAACTTTCCAAATAAATTTTGTAAATAGTGACAGAATGATAAGAGAAAATCAAATTAATTTAACTGCTTTTCTGAGTAAAATGAATCAGTTTCACAAATAAAACATTCAAACAGTAATTGCTTTTATTATGGAATATAAAATGTATAAAACATTTATAATATAACATTTTCAGCTTAATTTCTGTTGTATACACTGAAATTCTTATCAATAATCTCCTTTCATAATCTCATATAGTCTCCTAAATACATTCCCCTGGTGTTAATTTGTTTTAGTGTGATAAACAGATTATCACACAGCTCTGTGTACAGAGCAACAGCAACATAAGAGAAAATACATGAATGTAGACCAAAGATATACAGTGACTGTGTTTGGAGGTCACAAAGAATGCTTTGATAAGATAAACCAATGTGAAATCAATTTAGTAAAAAAAACAAAAAGATTAGACTCTAACTTCAAGATTAACCTGAAGTTTGAAAATTATTTACTCAGTTTCCCTTACCTCTGTTACTTCTTCATGATTGACTAACAAAAAAGTGTCTCCCAGTGCAATTCTTAGCATATTTTGGTTATACACAGCATATACAGTACTCTGGAGAAGGTATAAAATGTCACTGTGCATGTGTTTTATGTGTATAGATTTTGTTTACATTAATACCTGCCATGACCACCCCTTTCTTTTGCCCTACTAATATTCTGGTTTCAGTTTGATTCCCACCTTTTTTTTAATCTCTGGAATTTCTTGCCTTATGGTTCCAAGCGCTGTCGCCACTCTTTGAATCAGAATCAGAATCAGAAAGGGTTTATTGCCAAATGTTGAGCAGGTTTACAACATTAGGAAATTGCTGCGGTGCTTCAGTGCAAACATACTGTCATAAAAATATAAAAATAAGAATAAGAATTAAAAGTGCTAAGTAGATAGATATATACATGAGTGCAGGTGGTGATCAGTGCCAAACATAGAATGATGCAGTGAACACAGTGTAGGGTCATGTGTTAGTGGCGGGAACAGTCATACGGTTATTGTTCATGTGTTCAACAGCAGAGGGGAAGAAACTGTTCTTATGGCGAGAGGTTCTGGTGCAAATGGACCGGAGCCTCCTGCCTGAGGGGAGCAGGTCAAACAGACTGTGTCCAGGGTGAGAAGGGTCAGCTGAGATCCGAGCTGCACGCCGCAATGTCCTGGAGGTGTACAGGTCCTGCAGAGATGGGAGTCTGCAGCCAATCACCTTCTCAGCAGAGCGCACAACACGCTGCAGTCTCTGTTTGTCCCTGATAGTGGCTCCAGCGTACCACACGGTGATGGAGGAGGTGAGGATGGACTCGATGATTGCAGTGTAGAACTGCATCATCGTCCGTGTTGGCAGGTTGAATTTCTTCAGCTGCCTCAGGAAGTACATCCTCTGCTGGGCTTTCTTGATGACGGAGGTGATGGTGGGCTCCCACTTCAGGTCCTGGGTGATGGTGTTACCCAGGAAGCGGAATGAGTCCACAGAGGTGATGGGGGTGTCAGTCAGGATGATGGGGGGGAGTGGGGCTGTGTGCTTCCTGAAGTCCACAATAATCTCCACTGTCTTCTGGGCATTCAGCACCAGGTTGTTGTGGCTGCACCAGGACACCAGACGTTCAACCTCCCTCCTGTAGGCAGACTCATCCCCGTCCGAGATGAGTCCGATAACGGTGGTGTCATCTGCAAACTTGATTAGCTTGACAGACTGGTGGGTGGAGGTGCAGCAGTTGGTGTACAGGGAGAAGAGCAGAGGAGAAAGAACACATCCCTGAGGGGAGCCGGTGCTGATGGTCCGGGAGTCCGAGACATTCTTTCCCAGCCTCACATGCTGCTTCCTGTCCGTCAGGAAGTCAGTGATCCACCGGCAGATGGGATCAGGCACATTCATCTGGGAAAGCTTGCCTCGGAGATGGTCTGGAAGGATGGTGTTGAAGGCAGAGCTGAAGTCCACAAACAGGATCCTGGCGTAGGTTCCTGGGGAGTCCAGATGCTGCAGGATGAAGTGTAGGGCCATGTTGATGGCGTCGTCTACAGACCTGTTGGCTCTGTATGCAAACTGCAGGGGGTCCAGGAGGGGGGCCGTGAGGGTCTTGAGATAGGAGAGAACCAGGCGCTCAAATGACTTCATGACCACAGATGTCAGAGCCACGGGTCTGTAGTCATTTAGTCCAGTGATCCTAGGTTTCTTGGGGACAGGGATTATGGTGGAGGACTTGAAGCAGGCAGGCACATGACATGCCTGCAGTGAGGAGTTGAAAATGCCAGAAAACACTGGGGCCAGCTCGTTTGCACAGTGTCTGAGGGTGGCAGGAGACACGCCGTCTGGGCCGGGAGCTTTTCGAGCATTCAGACTCTTAAACTGCTTCCTCACATCTGCTTCATGAATATGAAGAGTTGTGGTGGGAGGAGGTGGTGTGAAATCCTCTTTTGTGTGGGGTGAGGAGGGGGGTGTTGTAGGTGAACGGTTTGAAGGTGGTGATGGCTCTATGGAGGGGGGAGAGGTGGGGGAATGAGTGTCCAAAGTGCCTCTATTGTTGGGGTCGTTGGAGGTGTGAAGGCTGCCTGATGGCTCGTCAAAACGGCAGTAGAAGTCGTTAAGGGTGTTGGCTAAGAGCAAGTCATCAGTGGAGTGGGGGGTTTTAGGCTTGTAGTTGGTGATATTCCTAAAACTTTTCCACACAGAGGCCGAGTCATTCTCTGAGATCTGCTGCTGCATCTTCTCAGAGTGCTGATGTTTAGCAACGTCCACTTCCTTAGTGAACCTGTACTTGGCCTCTCTGTAGCAGTCCCTGTCTCCGCTTCTGAACGCCTTTCTCTTTTCCAGCCACAGCTTTTTGAGTTTAGGAGTAAACCAGGGTTTGTCATTGTTATAACTCACCCTGGTGCGTGATGGCACAATGCTGTCCTCACAGAAGTGGATATAGGAGGTGACAGTGTCCGTAAACTCGTCCAAGCTGTTAGAAGCAGCCTTCATTGTGTCCCAGTCTGTAGACTCCAAACACGTGCGAAGCTCCTCCACAGCCTCGTTGCTCCACAGTTTTTTGGTCCTCACGACAGGTTTGGAGAGCTTCAGCCTCGGTCTGTACGCGGGGATTAGGTGGATCATGACGTGGTCAGAAAGTCCGAGTGAAGCGCGGGGCACCGCGCGATAGGCCCCGCTGATCGTGCTGTAACAGTGGTCTAATGTCCTCTCCTCTCTGGTCGGGCATTTAATATACTACTTGTATTTGGGAAGCTCATGGCTCAGATTGGCTTTGTTAAAGTCCCCAAGAGCAATGATGAGAGAGTCCGGGAATGTCCGCTCCATGTGGAGAATCTGCTCCGCGAGTGCGCACTGAGCTGCCTGCGCATCCGCATCTGGCGGGATGTAAACAGCGGCCAGGATGAATGAAGCAAACTCCCGTGGAGAATAAAACGGTTTGCAGTGAATGAAAAGGTATTCCAGAGAGGAAGAGCAGTGCTGAGCAATCACTGTTACATCTGTGCACCAGCCACTATTGATGTAGAAGCAGAGACCTCCACCTTTGGTCTTACCAGAGAGAGCGGCCTGCCGGTCCGCGCGCAGCAGATGAAAGCCCTCCAGCTTGAGCGCGCAGTCCGGGATGTCCTCACAGAGCCACGTCTCCATAAAACATAACACACAGGAGGAGGCAAAGTCTCTGTTCATGCTTCTCATCAGGGCCAGTTCGTCTGTCTTATTCCTGAGTGATCGTACATTGGAAAGGAAGATCCCAGGAAGAGCAGTTCGCAGTCCACGTCTCCTCAGACGCACGAGTGCGCCGGCTCGCTTACCTCTCTTTCGGCGTCTCACTTTCCTGATCAGAGTCTGCAGTAAATCTGCCGCAGATGCGACAAATATTGGAAGTAAATCCACAGGTGTTGTAGTCCTGTGGTTAAGAAGCTCTTCTCTGGTGTAAGAATATCCAGAGGAGTGCCCAGACACAGAAGTTATGCACAAAAACAAGACAGAAGTAACGCACTGAAGCACCAGGGCATCCATACGCGGCGCCATCTTGGATCGTTTGCATTTTATTATTATGTCATAACACTTGTTTAATCAGCTACCATCTCTGCTGTGGACTTTTTAATATCTACAGTCTTAGATCAACACAGTTCTGCCCTCCAACACTGTCAGCAGCAGAAGCAGCAACACCACCTCAACAGCAACATTGTACCTGATTAGGTAAAACACAGGCTACATTTGCTTTCCACTGACCCCATCTTTGATTCCATATTATACTCCTATGCATGTGGATTGTTGTTATTCAGCCTGGTTCTATATGCCCCTTTTTAACTTTGAGCACCCAACCCAAAAAACACCTCTGCATGGCGCTTAATTTAAATACCAGCTGGAACTGAACAATGACAGTTTTGTTGACTAAAACATTTCCACAGAATTTCTTGTGTCCTTGTTCTGCAACATTCATTTAAGAATCATTAAAAAAAACACCATCATACATATTTGTGGTTTATTATGAGCACACATGATAAAATCACTTCCAGTGAAAACCCAAAGGTGTTACAGGTATTTCCACATCACAGTCCAAGTTTTTTATCATGTTTGTTAAAGCCTGACAACAACACCCTTGTTCATCTCTGACAAGCTAAGGCTTGTCTAATAACATTATACTATCTGTAGATAGAAGTTGAATGTTGAATGTTAAAAGACTCAAAATGTCAGAGCATATTACACAGGAGAGGTCTTACTTAGAAGAGCTGGCTGTTTGGTCACAGGATCAGTGTGGCCAACAAACCATCTGGAGGATCTCAGCCAGATTCTTCTCCTAAAGTGTTCACTTCACTTCTTACATAGCTTATCATAGCAATTTGACCACATACGGTTATTGAGAACATCTGATGTTGACTCTGTGTGTGTCTATGTGTGTGTCTATTTTAGCTTAAAGATTTTGTTTTGTGATCAGATCTTTGAGACTCCTTGTCTCCTTAATTCAACCCAGACACTTTCTGTTACTTTCCCACATCCCGCAGACCTTTTAGGGGAGCATAACAATTACTGTTGATCTGAATTGGTACTCTATAAATATATATAAAAATATAATAAAGAGTTCTACGTGCAGGGATTGTTGAATTTAATTGAGCCTGTGAAATGAAATCATTTGCTCAGATTATGTTTTTGCTTGTGCATTTGTTGTGACATAAATATAACATATTTATGTCCCTAACCCCTTGAGCCTATTTTTTGACAAATCAACATAAAGCATACATTTTTCAGTAAAATCAATTAAACAACATAAAACATATCCAATCACCTGTGTTTCATTTAGGTCTACTTTAAAAAAATGTAATATAAAAAACTCTTTGTAGCACATCACAGCTTGCTGTATCATCACTGTTTTAAAACTCTTTCATCTTAACTAAGATTAATTTTTTCTTCTGTTTTTTACAGTCAACAAAAAGGTCAAAGCTATTCAAAGCAAATTAACACCAAAGATATTTGTCTACAGGTTTGAATCATCTGATAATGAATTATTCTCTTTTAAGACGTGAATGAAAACTTCGAATCTGCTCTACCAGTTGACTCAGGAACTTGTATTCTTCGTCCTCCATCTCAGCTTGTTTCTGTTTCCTTTCTTCCACCTCTCTGTACATGGCATTTGTGTAGTATGTGCCAGCGTTTCCTGCCACCATGTCATCAATCTTCTTCATCAGCTCCTCCACCTGCTTTCTGTCTTTGCTTTTGTTGTTGAAGACGTGGAGCCTGTTTCCACAGCTGCGGATGACTTGTCTGAGCTCTGGTTTGCTTTCACGTGCATACTTCTGTATGGTCATTTCCTGGTCTTCAAGATCATCTCCATGGGTGAACAGCACAATCATGTAATGTTGAGCCTTTGGACCAAACAGCTCCTGCAGGGCTTCCACAGAGTTTTTCTCCTCTTTCGTGAATCGACCGACTTGGAGCACCAGTAGAAAAGCATGAGGACCTGGACTGGAGACTTCAACACATCTCACAAGTTCCTTTTTGGTCATCTCTGCAGATTTCTCAGGGTCCAGGATCCCTGGTGTGTCTATGACAGAAATAGTTCTCCCTTCCCACTGTGCTTCAGCTATTTCACAGGTTTCAGTCACTGACTCTGAACTGGGACGAGATTTGAAATGTTTTTTTCCCAGGATGGTGTTTCCAGAGGAACTCTTCCCCACACCAGTTTTTCCTATTATCACAATCCTCAAATCAGGACCTGAAACACAATTCACAGCTTCAATTTAACACATCTGAAACATCAAGTCCATAAGTTTCATGTATTTCAATGCATGAGCACATATTAACACATATTAAACAAAGCAGATTAAATATATATTTACCTGATTTAGATGAAGTCATAATTTATCTTCAGTTTGTTGTAACTACACAGGTGAGAGAGATGAGTGTTCAAGCTTCTGTTCAACACATTTTTTATGTGTAGCTTCACAGTTGACACACCTGCAGTAGTTGCATAACAGGTTTAATAGAGACAAAGACAAGCACACCTTACAGACACCAAAGAGCCTGTTACAGGATTGTTAAAATAAAAAGGAATTTAAGAGTAGCAAGTGATCATTTCAATCATTTTGGGGGGTTTGTTTGTTTGTTTGTTTGTTTGTTTGTTTGTTTGTTTGTTTGTTTGTTTGTTTGTTTGTTTGTTTGTTTGTTTGTTTGTTTGTTTGTTTGTTTGTGTATGTCAAAAAAGAATTGGTTAACTAAAAAGATCATTTCCACTATTTTCACTGACAAGATTTCAAATTTCCTTTAAGAAGGAATTCTGGTTGTAGGTGGTACAAATGAAATCACACGTGCAGCAGAATTACAAACTAGCTACTAGGTGTACATTACAAGTTTGAGCTAAAACAAAAAAAAAAAAACATCCTGTACCCACAAATGCTTTGAATTCTCAATGGGGGACAATATTATAGATGTGCAATGCTCTGTACAGGTTAGCAACTAGCCATGAAATGAATGTAAATTCTCTGTTCTCTTACACAGCATCCTCTTCCTGTATTTATTTTTATTGCTTCTGCCCCAGACACAACTGACCAATGAACATTATCTCGTGGTTTGTAGCAGCAGACTTTCATTCACCTGGATTTCTACCAAAAGAAATAAACCAAAGTAAATGATCTACAGGTGTTAAAACACCCTAAGGTTAAACCCAACTCATCTTTCACTGTTCCACAAGAGTCAAATATCTCTACTTCCATGTGTAGTTGGTTGATATGATGAATGTGCTAAAAATGTAAATTGCGTTAATCGTGATAATGGCATCAACGCGTTAAAGTTGACAGCCCTACAACAAACACAAAAACTGAAGACATTTTGATATAAGCTATCATTTTGCACCGATGTGTTTTCTGAATTCTTTTGCACATATATAAAAAGTGAGTGTGAGGGCCCTCGGTGCGCCTGCTTGCTGCTGCTGCTGTGCTGAAGTCTCACACACAACCAGTCAAAAGGGGAGGGGGCGGGCTGCTTCCAAATAAATACACATGGACACTTTTATAGGAAATGAATCATGTGCAGAGCAGATTAAATATTTTGCTTACCTGGTAAAAATAAAGCCATATTTTATGGTCACCATTGTTACTGCAAAGGTTAAAACAAAGGCATGTTTTTTTCTCTCTTACAGCTGACACAGCTGTAGGTTTTGCATAACATTTTCACACAGTCTGTGGTTTCTTGCCCTCAGTTTCCTGACAGTAAAATGTACTTCTAATTTTTCTTTTTATCAGTAAAACGTGTTATTTTTTTAAAACTTCTCATATTTAAAAGAAGCATATGTTCTCAGCTTCAGTGTGTTTGTTTTCATTATCTATAAAAAATTATCAAAATGTTCTCCTGGGAGCTCCGTGACTGGAAAGAGTTCAGCTCAGGTCATACCAGGAGATGATCCACAGCATGCAGGAATGAAGTTGGACGACTATTTAGCAACAGGTGTGCCGTTTCTGAGAAACAGGATGATGCAAGAACAGCATCAGTTATGTAATGAATGTTTCTCTGTGTAAAGATATAAATATATACGAACATGAACTAGAGTTAGACGGAACATGTTTGTTTATCATTTTAATTTTCTTTTTTAAGTTGTTCTTTGGATTTTTGTTAAATAATTTAATTGCAGTTCTTAACATTCACATTTTAACAAACAGAATCAGCTTAATGCTGAAATCAATCAAAGTAAGCTCCTCAGGAAACTCCATCCACACACATATTTTCAAACAGTCTAATGGACAGAAAATGGTATTTTTGCACCAACAAAGTGATTTCCAAACAGCTACTAACTGAAAACATGGCATATATGTGCATGATCCACGTGTCCTGAAAAAATGAGGAAATTGGACAAGGGGAAGGACAAAAGAAGAAATGTAGGTCTAAAATATGCTTACAGCAGACGAACATCTAAAATTTGTGTCCTTAAGAAATAGAAAAACAAAATCCACCAATGACATGACAGAGAACCTGAGAGCTGCATCTGGCCCTCCAGCTGATCCATCTACTGATCCCAAACGGGGGCGATCGTGGCTTAAGAGTTGGGAGTTCGCCTTGTAATCGGAAGGTTGCCGGTTCGAGCCCCGGCTTGGACAGTCTCGGTCGTTGTGTCCTTGGGCAAGACACTTCACCCGTTGCCTACTGGTGGTGGTCAGAGGGCCCGGTGGCGCCAGTGTCCGGCAGCCTCGCCTCTGTCAGTGCGCCCCAGGGTGGCTGTGGCTACAATGTAGCTTGCCATCACCAGTGTGTGAATGTGTGTGTGAATGGGTGGATGACTGGATATGTAAAGCGCTTTGGGGTCCTTAGGGACTAGTAAAGCGCTATATAAATACAGGCCATTTACCATTTTAAACAAACACACCTGGACAGTAAAACACACAGTGAAACACTATCAGTGGTGGATTGGACTCCCCAGAGCCTGGACCCCAACATGACTGAAGCAGTGTGAGATAAACTAGCATGACAGAACGAAACAAAAGAACGCTTAAATCCACAGCGAGCTTTGAAAGCCCTTCAAGAAGTTTGGAGAAACAAGAAAGCTGCCTCAGAGAGTTCAGACTGTGCTGAAGAATAAAGGCGGTCATACCAAGTTTAGATTATCAAACTCATTTTAAAAAGTCTGTGTTTTTTTCATTTGTATGTCCATGTTTGTCTCAGTATGGTTCAATAAAAATGTCAGGGTTGGCTGTGTGGCAGGCAGAAGTGGTGGACCCAAAATGCAGGAGTCTTGGAGACTGGATTTAAACTGAAACCGCAGCTTTAATGCTGGACAAACCCTTCATAAAATAAAACTCACAAAAGCAAAGCAAAAATGAAACAAGACTCTGAACAAAGGTGCTGGAGGCCGAGCCATAACCAACACACAGCAAGTTGAGGGTACAACACAACACTGACACAGAAACACAGGGCTTATATACACAGAGTGATAATCAGGGAATGGGCAACAGGAGGGAGACACAGCTGGGAGAAATTGGACTAACGAGACAGGGGAGCAGTAAAACTGAACACACTGACATCACACAAGACCATGATCCTTCAAAGTAAAACAGGAAACAAAACACACTTTACTGAGACACGGACTAGACAGAGAGAGACTGACCAAAACCTACTAAATAATAATCATAATCAAAACAGTATCACTGATTAATCAGAACATAAATCATAATCTAGAAAAACACCAAAACATGAGAAACAGAAAGCTGGGTCAAAATGACCCAGAACCGTGACAAAAAAGTCCCACATGTTTCCCATTATCCCAGCAAAATGTAAAGAAGTGCAGGGCAGCTTGAGACATTTGCACAGTAGTGTTGTTAAAGCTATTCCTGTTGCAGCACAAAAATGCTAAATTAATTTAAATATGTACATGTTAATATATTATTTCATACCTTTTTCTTTTTAAAAAGAAATATACTCATGGCTTTCTCTGCCACTGCCTTCTTTAACTCAGAGTCCTTTAAAGACATGAAAGCTCAGTTATGTAGTGATGGGCAGATGAAGCCCCATGAAGCACTGAAGCTTTCCATCCAATTGGTTCACCCCAGCACAAATCTTCTTGAAGCTTCATTTGCTCTAGCAGGACACCTACTGGACGTAAAAATAATAGCTGGCATGAATTTGAAGAGTGTGGCATTTTGCACACAGCCTGTAAATGTCAACAACAAAAGGAGTGTGTAAAACATGTATATTGTAGTGATGGCAGTATACTGTGTATATTTATAGTGGCAGTATGGAAAATGATTATTTGGAAATGCTTGAAATGGAAATGATCATTTACTGTGAGGTGAGGTGTGGTTGGGGTGTGGACAGTAGTTGTGCTTTTGTAACGTTGAGGTATGGACAGCTACACACTGAGGCCTCAGTCCTGCCTGTTCACATTTTATTCTGTAAAAACTAAATTTTCACTGCTTTTATGGCCTTTTTAGTGGGGAGAACATAGCTAGGATTTAATGATTTAACAAATCTTTTGAATCCTTTGTCCTCCACAATGCTAAATAGCTGGGAGTCCTCAATCACCATGCTGACCAGGTCTTCATCTATTTGAGATTGTTCTCCTGAGGAAAGACAATAAAGATAAAGCACAAATATAAATATCACACATGTAACTTATTACAGTTGCATAATATTGTTATATCAGTTAGTAACATTACTGCATCCTATATTATCATGGCATTTGATGGCTCACCTGGTCTTGCTCCACAGTCGGTGTTCCCCTTATTCTCATGCAAAGCTCTGTAGTGCCTAAGCATGGATGAGGTGTTGTTATATCCCAGCTCCCTGGCACATAGCAAACACTTCACCTTGTACAAAAGTACAGACAGCTTAACATAAATTGTATTGCACCATCAGTATTATGAAAATACATCTTCTGTAGAAATTTACATACCTTGTTGGGAGGAATAAAATCAAAATGTTCCCACACAGGGGAGGACATCCTCCTCTTCTTAGCTGGCTCCATTCTCTCCTGACTTTCTCTCCTCACTCTCATAAACCTCCAAACGGTCTCCAAACTCTCTCTAACCGCAACTCTCCATCAAACACCCACATTTTGATTGAAGTCTGAGGGCTTTATATCGCTGTCATATCTCGCGGCAAAGTTCGAACCACTTCATGAACCAGTCACGTGGTACAGCCGGGCAGCGAGGCTTCGGACGTCATCATTTTCAGCTCCTCCCATAAATGAAGCAAGCCTCGATACGCGCATCGCGGAAACGCCCCCTCCATTACTGG
Source organism: Copadichromis virginalis (assembly GCF_057382275.1). Taxonomy (NCBI): domain Eukaryota; kingdom Metazoa; phylum Chordata; class Actinopteri; order Cichliformes; family Cichlidae; genus Copadichromis; species Copadichromis virginalis. Next base: position 32,636,836 of record NC_140626.1, read on the forward strand.
ACACAAGCTTCGAAGCCTCGATACAGAAGGTCACATCACTACAGTTATGTGTCGTTGACTCTGTTTAAGTTTTTTTTACATTGGAGTCTGGAACCAAACACGTGTTGAGGTGCAGGATCAGCTGCAGTCAGCCACTGTAAACTGAATTTGTATCACCATCTGCTGGACATTTGATGTACCTGACTCCACAGGCAAATTTGTTGAAGCTGCATCTGTTTAATCTATTGCATTCTGTCATTAAAACTTTATTGATTTAACCCCCCACCCCCACCCCCACCCCACCCCCCCCCCCCAAAAAAAGTCCTAATCTGGAAAGAAAGAACTTAAATAAGCATAAAAAGGAAACATGTAAAATGAAGGATTTGTGTCTTATGTTTGCTCTTGTTCTTGTTATTATTTTCATTTTAATAAGATCTCCTTGCTAATCTTTTCCTATGGCTCTGTTTATGTGTATATTTTGTGTCCTTGATTTAGTCAGTTCTGCTTTTATTTTGAAACATCTTTATTTGTTTAGCTTCACATCTTTATATGTAAATATGTTCTCACACAATTAAATAACATGTTATTATTAAATATGTTTAATAACATAAATATGTTCTGCTAACTGTATAAAGAGCTAACATCTCCAAAATGTCAGCAGTAGTCATTACAACAAGTGTTTGTGAACTAAAAATCAAGAATGTAGGAAACTGTTTGTCTGTGATTTGAACAGCCCAGCGCTGCTCTCGACGCAGGGAAAACTAATTCTGTCAAGGAGACCTACCTTGGCACTTGTGCAGGTGAAGCCAGAGGGAAGATATGCTTCTTCATATTTTCTAGTCTTTGGCTTGCAAGGAAGTTGGTTTGGAAAGATATTCAGCGATGCTTCATCTCTTCATCTCCTGCTTTGCGTTTGTGTGGGAGCCCCGTCAAAAACCTGTCCATTAGCAGATCCAAGAGTTCTTTTTCTTTTCATTTTTTTTCAAACCCCCCCCCCCCCCACCCCCCACCCCCGCCAATGGCTCTGCGCTCCCCACTTTGGGAACCTCTTTGCCAACCAATAAATAAATATAAAATCTTTTTATAGGATGTTTATACACTCAGATAAGTTTTATAGATAAGTTAACGGAATTTAAACATAGGCCTGGCAGATGGATCCGCACCACTGTGACCACCAGAGGGAGCTGTCGTGAGATCCCACATAGATGAACATTAGAACAAACTGTCCTGTCAGTAAAGAGAACACTGGAACACCTTACCAGTCATAAAGCAGCATGCTCCATTTGCCACTTTTTAGAGATTTTCTTCCCAACCTTTTTTCAGAAACAGTGCAAAACAAATACAAATAGCTGATGCATTATTGTCCTCTCACGGTCTTATTTCTAATCCTGTTCAGTCTAAATGAAATTAATAACATTTTCAGTTCGGCCTCCTCTCTTTTTGTCACTGCCATCATCCCCCACATCATCTTATAAACCTTCCCTTTTGCTCTTGATGCTTTTCTTCTGTCACAAATCACCCCTGACATTCTTCTCCACCCACTCCACCCTGCCTGCATCTCTTCTTCACCTCTCTTGTGCATTGTCAGTTGCTTTGGATGGTTGACCCCAAGTATTTAAAGTTGCCCATGTCACTATACCACACAGCTCACCATTGTTTTGTTGTCCTCATACATGTTCTGCACCACATTCATATACTTCTCTGCCACTCGTGACTCCACCACACACCATCACATTTCCTCTCTTCCTCCCTTCCTTCTCTATACTTCTCCATCACTCTCAAAGCAAACATCACATCTGTAGCGCTCTTTCTCAGCAGGAAGTCATGCTGCTGCTCATTGATCACCACCTGTCTTCTTATTCCAGCATCATCAACGTTCCATTTTTTCATGGTATGGCTCAACAACATTATCCCTCTGTGGTTGCTACAGCTCTGCACATCAACCTTCTTCTTAAAAAACAATACAAGTACATTTTTCTCCATACCTCAGGTATCCTCTCACTCTCTCCAGGATTGTGTTAAACCATCTAGTTAAAAAAAACAGTCCACCACCCTCTCTCCTACACATTTCCATCAGGTATGTCATCTGGACGACCTTTGCACTCTTCATCCACTCCGTTTACCAGGTCATGTAACCTATTAGTATTCCAGTCTGCTTTCTTCATCTCATCACCCAGGTAACCTGGGTGTAAAAAAAACCTATTTTCCGGCGATGTTTGCTACCCTACAATCCGTCCTGTTCTGTAGTAAATTCAGTGACATTTGACCGTCCTGTTGCTCCCATTGAAATTTATACAGCCTATTTAACATCTGAAACTTAAAATTGTCCGTAGCCTGCTGTTGTCACCACTGTCCTGTTTTAAATGGATACTAACTAGCTAACTGACTGAATGCCCATTAACCTCATAACTCCTGTTTGTGTGTGTGTGTGTGTGTGTGTGTGTGTGTGTGTGTGTGTGTGTGTGTGTGTGTTCATAATGGATATGAGGAAGGTTTTTTTGTTTGTTTTTTTTGTTTTTTAAAGGAGCCACATTCAGGCAAAAGTGTAAAATCAAATGATCCGTCAATCGAGAATGATGTTGGATCAGTGTTTCAATATTTATATCTTTTATTAGATGTTCATGTGGTTTGGTTATTTGCCTTTTGGTTGAAAGTAAAATGAGACAGAACTTTTTGTTAGTGATCTTAATAGTATTTTTTTCATATTAATGTAATTTTTCATCTAATTGTATACAATCTATTTGTGTATGATTGTCAGTCCAAAGAGGAAGAGAGGAAAGAGGGAACGTGAGGAGAAAGTACAAGGTGAGGAAGAACCAGGTAAGAAAACAGACAGGGAACAGTGACAGGCACAACAGAAACTGTTAAACTGACAAAAAACCTGATTTTACTCACAATCTGGACGTTGTGTCCTCCCTATATTAAAGCTGTTAACAGAATCTGCTAAACAAACTGGGTTGAAACATTTTGACCCTCTTTAACAACATTCCACCAACATTATCATTGTTTGGGGAGATTAAAATTAATGATATATTTTTATGTAGTTCAGCCACAACTCTACTAAAACCTCAGCCAGTAATAGGTCGGCCAACTTTTGGACCGTCCAGTCGTCTGTATGACTGCTGCAGTACGTGCATCACATTTGCACACTATCAGTGCCAAACAGCCCAGGTGGAGTGAGGAGCTGTAAAGAGAAGCAGATGCTCTGTTTATATTCTAAATATGTTTTAAGCTTGTTTCAAAGATTCAGTACTGCAGCTTTAAATGTTTTCCAAAAGCACACATACACTTATCAGTGTTTCTCACACTTGTTATAGTGTGTACCACCCAGAGGTGGGACCAAGTCATTGTTTTGCAAGTCTCAAGTAAGTCTCAAGTCTTTATCCTCAAGTCTCAAGTCAAGTCTCAAGTAATGTCAGGCAAGTCAGAGTCGAGTCTCAAGTCACTGGTGTAAAAGTCCGAGTCAAGTCACAAGTCTGAAACTTTGAATTTCAAGTCCTTTCGAGTCTTTAAAAAAAACAAACGAAAAAAGAATGTTGCAGTTATGCTAAATGTAAATATTAGACCATGTAATTTTAAAATCTGTGTTTTTCTCAACACATACAAAATAGTGAACTTAGAAAATATACACAAATTGTGAAATTGCACCTCTTTAAAATGCAGCTCAATTAAACCTAGCTCCAAGAATAATTTTCACCGACAGTTCTGAGATACGCTGCATGTTATTCTTGGATGCGGTTGCAGGACCGGCTTTAAAATCGCATGACAAAAATATCATACACATTAAAAAAAACTGTATCACCAACGTAGCCTGGAAAACATTTGCTAGTTAGATGAAGTCAGCTATCTCATCGTAGCATATTTATATGCATATTTATAATTATACGGTTCTTGGAGTGAGTGCATACACTCATGAAGTTTAGTAACTTCAGGTCACTGCAACAAGCCCAGGTACAGTTTACCGACGGATGGGTACAGGACCTTGAAATGCACCGTGTAGAAAGTAAAGACCATCGTACGTATCATAAGTTTACCAGTCTCACAAATCGTCTTCATAAATACACATTCGTTAACCGTTTATTAATATAACCTTTGAGCTCAACGGTAATTAATTAGTAGTGGAAATAATTTCTGGTAGCATCACAGAAATGTAGCAGTGACAATAATACTGTATGCTGTAATCGTACTGGGCAATTAGTGATACAAAAAACCTGTTTTATCCTGTGAATAAAAGTATGTGTTTTTGTCAATGTACCATAATAACAGAAGCGAAACGCAATATTGTGTCAGGACAATTCACTATTTATGCACAATAAACAAAGGAGCATAGCGCGACAATTTCTGCTCAGCGCCAGACTTGCTTGTAACCTATATCACCAATTATGTTAAGAAAAATGACGCATTAACTACAACAGCAGACTGACCTTTGTGTAAATGCTTGGAGCAGACTAACCTGTGAGCTGGAGTGTTCTGGGACGTTATATTTGGTCTTTGAATGGCTGCAATCCAGTCGCCTCTTTGTTACTTCGGAAACATGGCTCGAACAATTTCTCTTCAACGACGTAATCCGATAACAACCGATCTCTTTACCCGTCGGCTTCCCGTGGCTGTCATGCGACCGGCTATTGCAGTTAATCATACAACAGCTTCTTGACATTTTTGTGTTTCTTTTTATCGCTGTATAACTGATTTTAATTGAAAGCCTGCGTGCGCTAGTACCGCTTGCCACGAGTTCCCAGAATCCTTTGCGGTTCTACCCGTGAATGACGTCACATTTTCAATCTCCATATAATATGCATGTTAAATTTTATATTTGGGGTAAAATATCAAGTCTTTTCAAGTAAACCGGTTCAAGTCCAATTCAAGTCCCAAGTCATTGGTGTAAAAGTCCAAGTCAAGTCACAAGTCTTAGAACATTTTTTCAAGTCAAGTCTAAAGTCATAAAATTAATGACTCGAGTCTGACTCGAGTCCAAGTCATGTGACTCGAGTCCACACCTCTGGTACCACCTAATAAAATGTTAAGCTCTCCCAAGCACCACTATGAAAGCATGAAAGTCATAAATCTTACAACACAAAATTAGTATTATTAAATTAGTAAAATTAGTATCTGCAATAAAGATTTTTTCATACATTGTATACATGCTACCACAGGCAAAGTTGCCTCCATTTTTATAGTTTTTTTTAATTAATATTTTGTAATAATTTATTTGTAATAATTTATTCTGTTTTGTACACCCAGGAGGGTCGGCCTGATGGTGTTGAAAGCACTGGAAAAGTCAAAAAACATGACCCTCACAGTGCTCGCCGGCTGGTCCAGATGGGTGTAGACACGATTGAGCAGGTAGATGATGGCGTCCTCTGTTCCGAGACGAGGCTGATAAGCGAACTGAAGGGGATCCAGATGTGGTCTTACTATGGGTCGCAGCTGGTCCAGGATGAGCCTTTCCAGGGTCTTCATGATGTGGGAGGTCAGTGCCACGGGCCTGTAATCCTGGGGGCCACTGGGACGAGGCGTCTTTGGTACAGGGACGAGGCATGATGTCTTCCACATCACCGGGACCCTCTGCAGACTCAGACTCAGCATAAACAGTTTATGAAAGACTCCACACAGCTGGGGGGCACAGGTCTTGAGGACAAGGGGACTCACTCCGTCTGGTCCAGCAGACTTGCCTGAGTGAAGTCTCCTCATTTGCATCTCAACCTGGTATTGAGTGAAGGTGATGGGTGGGGGAGGGGTGTCAGGACTCTCACAGGAGGCAACATGTGAAGAGAGAGGCTGGCACAGTGGTGTGGCTCTGGATTCCAGGCTGACTGCAGGTGAGGTTGTGGGGGTGGGAGCAGACACTGTGGTGTCGAATCTATTGAAAAACAGATTCAACTCGTCGGCTCTATTCTCACCTCCCTCAGCTCCCCTGCTGTTGGTTGGCCTGAATCCAGTGATGGTCTTCATGCCCCTCCACACCTCTCTCATGCTGTTCTGCTGGAGTTTCCACTCCAGCTTCCTCCTGTAATTGTCCTTAGCCTCTCTGATCTTGTCCTTTAGTAACACCTGGACCTTCCTCACCTCCTCTTTGTTGCCCCCTCTGAAAGCCCTCTTCTTGTTGTTGAGGAGGGCTTTGATGTCCTTAGTCACCCACGGCTTGTTATTTGGGTAACAATGAACAGTCTGAGCTGGAACAATGGAGTCGGTGCAGAAAGTTATGTAGTCTGTGATACACTCAGTAAGCCCATTGATGTCCTCGGCGTGAGGCTCACAGAGTGTTTCCCAGTCGGTCACCTCGAAACAGCCCTGTAGTTCCGCTATTGCCTCCTCTGACCACCTCCTAACAGTCCTGGTGGTCACAGGTTCCCTCCTCACAATTGGCACATAGCGGGGGGTGAGGTGAATGTAGTAGTAGTATTTATTTATTTTCATTGTCGGAACAATGAAATTGCGTTTGGGGCTTCCATACAACCCAAAAAAAAAAAGAAGAAAATAATAAATACCCCTTAAAACCCAAGTGTACATATTTAACCCAGTGTGACTCCAATGCAATAAGACAATCCTTAGCAATAACATGAGAACATGACACGTAATGTTCGTAGAAATTCAGACAGAGACCTGAGAAACATGACAGAGTACAACAATGCAATCCATTCAATATTATTGTACTGTGAGATATGATATCAGATATGATAGTTATCTATTTAAGAAAGAGGGGGGGGCAGGAGGGGGAAGAGAATAAAGATATGATGCACCAATGCAGACCAGTTCATTGCTATTAAGAAGTTGAATATGGTTATTGTCCGTGAGAGGGGGGCAGAGAGTTCAGGAGCCTCACAGCCTGTGGATACAGGCTGTTGGCCAGTCTGGATGTTCTGGCCTGTATAGACCTGTACCTTCTCCCTGAGGGCAGCAGATGGAAAAGGTGGCGCGCAGGGTGATGTTGGTCCCGCAGGATACTGTGCACCCTCCTCAGACAGCGAGTGGGGAAGATATTACTGATCTCTGGCAGACTTGTTCCAATAATTCTGCCAGCTTCTTTCACCACCCGCTGGAGTGCTTGCTGATCGGCCTTGGTGCAGCTGGGGAACCACACTAGAAATCCATACGTCAGAACGCTGCTGATGGCACAGTTGTAGAAGTTCAACATCAGAGATCTGGGAATGTGTGCGCTCCGCAGTCTCCTCAGGTAGTAGAGGCGCTGTTGGGCCTTCCGTACAACTGAGGTGATATGGTTGCCCCAGGACAGGTCCTCGGTCACAGTTACCCCCAAGAATTTAAAACTGCTCACCCTCTCCACCGCCTCACTGCCAATGAAGAGAGGCAGATGGTTGTTATGACCCCTCTTCCGGAAATCTACAATGATCTCCTTGGTCTTTTTGGTGTTTAAGACCAAGTTATTGTCGTGGCACCATGACTCTAGTTGTTGCACCTCTGTCCTGTAGTTTGTCTCATCGTTGTTGGATATAAGTCCGAGCACTGTGGTGTCATCGGCAAACTTAACAATGAGATTGGACGCGCAGGAGGAAATACAGTCATGGGTGAAGAGAGTGTATAGCAGAGGGCTCAGAACACACCCCTGAGGGGCACCGGTGTTGACCACAAGGGTGGAAGAGGTGTTCTTACCCACTCTGACACTCTGTCTACGGTTAGTGAGGAAGTCCATAATCCAGTTGCACAGAGAGGAGTTAAGTCCCAGTTGGTGGAGTTTGGGACGGAGTTTGTATGGCCGGATGGTATTAAAAGCCGAGCTGTAGTCTACAAAGAGGAGCCGTGCATAGGTGTTCCTGTGTTCCAAGTGCTTCAGTAATGTGTGCAGCACTGTGGCGATCGCATGCTCGGTTGACCGGTTCTCCCTGTATGCAAACTGGTGCGAGTCCAGGGATGGTGGAAAAGCAGCTCTGATGTGTTTAATGACCAGTCTCTCCAGGCATTTGGCGGGAATGGGGGTGAGTGCCACAGGTCTGAAATCGTTCAGACATGTGACATTTGACTGTTTTGGGATGGGAACGATGGTTGCTGCTTTGAAACAGGATGGTACCAGTGAACAGGACAGCGAGGTGTTATATATAGAGGTGAAGACGTCCGCCAGGTCCGCAGCACAGTCTTTTAGCACCCGGCCCAGCACTCCATCCGGCCCGGCCGCCTTCCTGGTGTTAATGCTCCGGAACACACGCCTCAGCTCATGAGTGCTCAGGACCGGAGCAGGGTCGGTTGAGGGGAGAGGGGACAGGACAGGGTCGGTGTTCTCCCTGTCAAAACGGGCATAAAAGAGATTTAGATCCTCAGCCAGAGTAGAACTGTCGGCTGAGGGTGATGGTGTTCTCCTTTTGTAGTCCGTGATAGCCCTGATGCCCTCCCAGACCTGCCTTGGGTTTGTGTTGTTCTCAAACCTGGCCTCGATACGCCTCCTGTGCTGCTGCTTGGCAGTCTTGATGCCTCTTCTCAGGTTGGCCCTGGCAGCACTGTATGCCTCCTGGTCCCCGGATTTGAAAGCGTTGTTCCTCGTTCGAATAAGTTGTTGAACTCCGTGTGTCATCCAGGGTGGATTATTAGGGAACACACGGAATCGTTTCCAAGTTGTTACATTGTCCACACAGAAACAGATGTAGTCCAAGACAGTGGAGGTGTAACTGTCCAATGCGACACGATTGTCAGTGTCCTGCACCTTGAATACATCCCAGTCTGTGCAGTGGAAACAGTCCTGAAGCATCGGAATAGCATCCTGCGGCCATGTTCTCACGTTTTGGTTGTAATCCCAGTGCTCTTGATCTTTTGTGTGTATATTGGGTGTAGCAGAAGGGAGAGATGGTCTGACAGACCCAGGTGGGGATAAGCCTGGGCTCTGTATGCATTCGCCATGTTGGTGTATACCTGGTCCAACGTTCTATCTCCTCTGGTAGCACACTTCACATTACGGTGGAAGTTGTGAAGTACAGATTTCAGGTCCTCTCCAGTCTTCATATTTACAAAGTGATACAAATCACAGTTTGGCCATAACGAACACAATGTTCCAATATAAGAGTGTCCATAAGTGCAGGTGGTACCAGGACACCCTAGGTCGCAGGTTGATGATCGATGTTGTAATTGTATCACAAGACCTGCAGCAGTATGTTGTGGACACTCAGGTAAAGAGAGGGGCTGAGCTGTTAACTGTTCACCACCTGGTGGTGAGTTGGATCAGGTGGTGGGGAAGACGCTGGACAGACCTCCCGCATCCAAATGTATAGTGAGGGTGGAAGAAAGAAGGTTTGTGAACTTATAAACTTAAAAACTGAGTTTTCTGATTCGAGAAAGGAGTTTAAATGTTATAAAAATGTACCTTAGCAACTGGTTGTATTGTACATAGTACATTTGTAATGAAGTGGCTCTATATAAAGAAATTGTTGAATAATCAAATAATTTGCCCTCTAAACTTTGCACAGACTGCTCCTACCAAGAAGCGAAATTTCCTTCTTGGTTGATTTAGGACTTCTCAGGACACAAGACAAATTTATAAGGTTTAGTCACATCCAGATGCATATTTAATTATTTCTGTGAATGTTAATTATAGAATTTTCTCTCAAAACGTTTTTATTTTACTTTGTAAAGTACTTTGAGATCACTTATCTTAAGCTTCTGAGCTAACTTCTTAGAAAAAAAGAATAAACCTTAAAAATAAAATTGTTTCAAAATTGTTTTTAATAACAAGCACAACATCTGTTTTTTCCTGGCTTTGTACAACAAAACTAAGCATTACTTCAAGTTTTATTGCTAAATGACATTTAAATGGCATAAATCTGAGTTCAAGCGTATTCAGCCACTATGGTTAAACATAGATCTGCTATTTTAAAAAAAACTAACCATACTCACCTGATACCTGAAAAGTAACTTATCAGTAGCACATCACACTTAAAGCACACAATTATCCTTAAAATTTGTTATTCTTGATGAGATCCTTGGCATAATTCATTTTATTTTATTTTCACTGGGAGAAAAATAAGTCTGTGCTAGTTGAGGCAAAAGTAATTTACACATTTCTATTTGTTTACACTGTCTTGTTGTTTAAGAAGGAAATTAAAACGCAGAATATTCTCTAATAGTTCACTTATAAACCTGTATTCTTTAACCATGCCACCCAATTTCTCTCTTCCCCCCCACCTCTCTATACATGGCAATTGTGTAGTATGTGCCACCATGTCGTCAATCTTCGTGATCAGCTCCTCCACCTGCTTTGTGTCTGTGCTTCGGTTGTTGAAGACGTGGAACCTGTTTCCACAGCTTTGGATGACTTGTCGGAGCTCTGGTTTGGCTTCAAGTAAATACTGCTGTATAGTTATGTCCAAGTCTTCAAGTTCATCACCATAGGTGAACAGTACAATAATGTAGTGGTAATTGGTTTTTTTTATCAAGCAGATCCTGCAGGGCTTCCACAGAGTTTTTCTTCTTTGGTGTGAATCAACCAACATGAAGAATAAATGTAAAAAGATGAGGACCCGGTAGAGAGGTAGAGAGTTCAATATATGTGATCATTTCTTTTTTTACAAGTTCTGTGGATTTGCCAGCATTTAGGATCCCTGGTGTGTCTATCAGGGACGGCTGGTATGAATGGACTGACAGGGCTGAGCCCTCCCTATCCTTTTTAATAAAAAATAAATATATATATTTATACTGTATGTATACATTTAAAGTCATCTTAGAACAGATTCTTACATGGTAATGTGACCAAGTGCAACAACAACGCCAACTAATCCAAAGAGAAAAAACAAGAAAAATACAAGATTTACATGGGCTTATTTTTCACAGCCCAAGCTCCACAGGATCATCTACCATTCATCTTCATAGACTGCTGAGTGGCAGGCGTGAGGTCACACCCCTTTGATTAGCTGACCTTTGGGCTAAATTAGTTCAGCCCAGATGTGGGGATTTTGGCAAACAAGAGAAGGGAGCAGATTTAAACCCAGTGGGAGTTTCCCCCCACAGAGGGACAAAAGGACCCCCTGATGATCCTCTAATCGCCTGAGCCAAGGTGTCAAACTGGGTGTGGGTCCCAATCAGCCAGAGTTTCAGGTGAGCTCATTGTGAAACCTGCACCCAACGTTGGCATCCTCGAAAGAGTGACCTTTGACCTTTAGATGCAGATGGACTGCTGAGTCTTGTCCCGTGGAGGTGGCTCTTCTATGTTGTGCCATGTGCTTGTGAAGTGGCTCGCGCTTGCAAATACAAATATTTTTTAAAGTATTTTTTGAAATAAGAATTTGTAAAAAAACACGCTATTTGTGCCTTTCCGAATACCGTATTCGGGTTCAGCTCCACTCCTACTTTTCACATTTGACCAACTTCTAGATGGCATAATTTTGTTAGAGGTCTTAGCTCAACAGGGAGAAACAAAGGCATTGTTGTAAAGGTTTGACAAACATCACATAATGTTGGACTGTAAAGTGGAAATACCTGTCACACCTTTGGGTTTTCACTGGATATGTTTTCATTGTGTGCCCTCATAACCACAAATATGTATGGTGTTTTTTTATGATCAATATCTGTTCAAAAGAAATGTTTGGAACGAGGCCACGAGGAGTTCTGTGGAAATGTCTTAGTCAACAGAGCATTTTCCACAGAACTGTGGTTGTATTCTAAATAAATAAATAAATACAAATATTTTTTAACGTATTTTTACAACAAAGGCATTGTTGTAAAGGTTTGACAAACATCAGATAATGTTGGAATGTTATAAAGTACATAATTGTTTTTTATCTTAATTTCCCTTTTTTTTTTAAAAAAAAAAAAAGTTCTTTGAATTGTTGCCACATAATTTAATTTCAGTTCTCAACATTTTAATTTTAACTAACAGAATCAGCTTAATGCAGAAATCAATAAGCTCCTCAGGAAACTCCAGCCATACAGATATTTTCACAAAATCTAATGGACATAAAGTTGTATTTGTGCATTTCCAAAGAGCTACAAGAGGGGGGTTTATTTGTATGTCCATGCTTGCCTCAGCATGTTTCTATTAAAAGTCACACATATCACACATATTTCCCATTTTACTAATTAACTTGATATCTCTGCATAAATATGTTCACGTTGATATTTGTTTGATACCTTTTTTTCTTTTTTTAAATGAATCATGGCTTTCTCTCCCACTGCCTTCTTTAACTTGGAGGCCTTTAAAGACATGAAAGCTCAGTTGTGCGTCTTTGACTCTCTTTAAGGTTTTTGACATTGAAGTCTGGAACCAAACATGCTTTCAGGTGGAGGAGCAGCAGCACAGTTGGCCATTGTAAACTGAGTGTGTATCACCATCTGCTGGACGTTTGATGTATTGACCTGAACGAGCCTTTGTTGTACCTGTGTGTGTTTAATCTTTTGCATTCTGCCATTCAAACTTTAATGAGTCAAACAAAAAAGTCCTAATATGAAAATAAAAAAAGAACTTAAATAAGAGTAAAAAGGAAACTCCTAAAATTAAACTGAAGAGGTTTGAGTAAAAGGAAAATAATAAATGCTTTGTGTCTTTTGTTTGCTCTGACTCTTGTTCTCATTTTTATTTCAATAAGATCTCTTCACTCATCTTTTATGTTTTATGTGTATATCTTAGATCATTTCCTGTTTTATTTTGAAACTTTTATTTGTTTCGCTTCATATCTTTATATGTAACTATCTTCTCAAACACTCTGCAAACCAATAAATAAATCCATCCATCCATCCATCTTCGTCCGCTTTATCCGAGATCGGGTCGCGGGGGTAGCAGCCTAAGCAAAGAGGCCCAGGCCTCCCTCTCCCCAGCCACCTCCTCCAGCTTGTCCGGAGGAATACCAAGGCATTCCCAGGCCAGCCGAGAGATATAATATAATAATATAATAATAATAAGATCTTTTATGTCTGTTTGTGTTTTCTTTTGGAAAAATCTTTATTTGTGTCGCTTCATATCTTTATATGTAACTATCTTCTCAAACACTCTGCAAACCAATAAATAAATCCAATATATTTTTATAGGATGTTTTTACACTCTGATTTTTTCACTACCTGCTCACTAACAGATGGACCAACACTATCAGTAGTAACAGGATCTGTTTTCAGGAAAATCACAAACTTTATTCATTACTCTTTTTCTACTGATTGAAAACACACACACACTGTTACATGTCTGCAGGCTGCATGTTCTCTTTCCCTCTCCTTTTGTTTTCCGTTCCCTTAGGTCGCAGACTACAGGCTGATGTCAATCTAGGGACGTCCAACTAATTAGAGGAGGGAGGCCCTGATTGGACAAACCAGAAGTGAACACCTTGATAAGGAGACCCACCTGTGGCTGGGCGTGGCTCAATTCCCTCCTTTGAATTGTTTGGCACATGTGTGACGTTTTCCTGCTGTCTTTCTTTTGTTTGATGCTTGTGGTGGGAGTAAAGTGGACTAGGTAAGTTTGGGGGCCCCATACACTTACTCACGTAGAGTCTTTTTGATAGAAACACTAGGTAAGTAGGTTGGTGCCACCCATGTAACTTTGAGCTTGTTTTTAGTGATGGTGAGATGAAGCCTCATGATGAACTGAAGCTTTCCACCCAATTGGTCGACTCATGGTTCGAAGCACTGTGATGATTCATTTGCTCTACTGCGCCATCAAGTGGACAATTCAAGTGAAGCGGGCTCTGTGATTATAATGATGTGTAAACCTCTAAACTGAATAAATAAATTGTTTTCTTGGTTATTTATCCCGAATATTGTCTCAGTATGTGTGCTACAAAAGAGAAAGTGGAAAGTATCAGGACAGCGTTTTGGTATGATTGTGTAACTGTCAGCCTCAGACAGTCAGTCAATACTATAATTCAGATCCTAGATCTGTACATTTGCATATTTGTATAACTATAAAAAGAAAGCTGACACTTTCGAGACTTTATCTAATGTGTGAGCATCACAGCAGATGCCTTTGTGTCAACATAGCTGAGGCTAAAACAGAAAAACGATTTTATGAAAATATTCAGCAGTAGATCAAAACCAAAAGAAAACCATCAATCAACAAATGAACATTACCTGATGCTGCTGAACTGAAGCAGAGCAAATAGAGGTTTTATTAGAGACACACCTTAGCGTTTTGCAATTTTGCATAATGTTAAAAAGTTTCAATTATTTTAGTAGCCTATCGAACGACAGAAATTAGGTTTTCTTTTCGGAAGTATTTAAATGGGAAAGAACAGCGGCTGACAAACAACGGAGGTCTTATGCGTAACAAACAAGCGAATAATGCAGAAAACAGATTTTTAGACGGGAAACTGTTCTTGAAGGTAGGTGTGTGTGTGTGTGTGTGTGTGTGTGTGTGTGTGTGTGTGTGTGTGTGTGTGTGTGTGTGTGAGTGAGAGAGAGCTGTGCATGAAGTGTGATTTTTATCCTGGTGAAAGCAAAACAGCAAAAATCAGAGGAAATTCATGACGATGTTTATGTGAAGCGTAGTTTGGATCTTCTTTTTCTGCTGGTTCGGTCAATATTGTTTGAAGAGAAATAAAACCTGCAGCTTCAGAATCAGCGCAAAAAAGGCGTAAACATGAAGCACGGACCCGCCGACGGATCAGAATCAGTGAACTGTCGGCTTTCAGCCCCGACCGTGTCCGTGCTGTCTGGTGAGAAAGGCGACATCTCACTGATTCTGATCCGTCAGCGGTCCGCGCCTTGTGTTTACGTCTTTGTGCAGAATCGGTGTACCTCCTCTCATTTACTGTTTTAGCTGTTTGGTGGTTGTTGAAATGTAGTAATATTTCTATTAAAAATCGATTCAGGATTTTAATGAATCGACATCCAAGCTAGAATCGATTTTAATTGATAATCCAAACCCGCTCCTAGTACCTGTGTAATCATGCTTATGTACATCTGGATAATGACACAAACTAGTGTTTGGTGCTTCACTTTTTAATAAACTAAAAGACAGAAATCAGATTATAGGATGTGTAGTGTTGTTTATTTATATTATGGTGTTTATCATTTGTGATATTTATTACTGTGTGCATACTTTATTAGGAGAGACAACATTTAAAAAAAAAAAAACATCTCTTCCTTGCTGGTTCCATCGAAGAAGAAATGCATAAGTAACTATGTAGCACGTACGTAATCCAATTCCACAACACAGTGTGATGGGGAATCAGCTGTTTTTCTGCCCATTTTATTTCGAATCTGGCGCGAACCGGTGAACCAGTCCCTGAATCAGTCACGTGGTACGGACTGCCCGCGAGGCCTCGAACGTCACTGCATACGTAATCAAAGCGAGCCTCGATACGCGCTTCACAAAAACGCTCCCGAGATTACCCGACACACGATTCGACGCTTCGACACACAGGACACATCACTACTTGTTTTAAGTTGAGGTCTAGGGCCTTTTTTTCCTGTTTGATGCTTTTCTAGGATAGTAGCTCAGCTAAGTTTTGGTTTTGTCTTTTTGGTGGGGTTTTTTTTTTTGGCACAACCTAACTCCCTTTTTCCCCCACATTTGTTGTCTGACTCTGGGTTATCTGGTTGTCTGACTCTGGGTTATCTGGTTGTCTGACTCTGGAGCGCTGCCATTAAACCTTTTTTCCATAACACCTGTACTGAGTTTCCGGAGTTGTTGTGTTATCCCCTCCTCCTCTCGAGGAGATGTAACACACACAAACAAACTTTGGACCTTTGAGAATCAAGAGTCTTTTTTTCTATAGATATCTTGATGCATTCTCAATCATCCAGGAAAGTAAATCTCCAAAAGTTAATTCTGTTCATCTGGATGTAGAGTTTTGTGGGAGAAATGTTTCGTCACTCATCCAAGGGACTTCTTCAGCCTCAGCTGACTGCAGGTTACTGACTGCGGTTTCCCCAAATCTTATAAACAGCCCATTGTCCCTTCAGTGGGCTGGTTTCATTCATTATGCAAATGTACTGTTTATAAGATTTGGGGAAACCTGCAGTCAGCTGAGACTGAAGAAGTCCCTTGGACGAAACGTTTCTCCCACAAAACTCTACGTCCAGAAAAACAGAATTACAGTTTTTTCTGATTGCTTAAGCACATTTTTTGTAACTATTGGCTAATTTTGCAAAACTCTTCACACAAATAAGAAAACCTGTCACCCAATCATCAAAACATTGTAGTTCTCTTGCAAAAGCAAACACAGCTAGATTAACTCTTCACACCTTCGTAAAAATGGTGTTTCCGTATCAAACAGTACACACAAGCCATCATCTACTAAGCACACAATGCGCCAACTGCACACTGATGGTATGAATACAAAACACATCTGGCTTTTGCTTTCTCTGCGCACAAGGTAGGCTATGTCAGTGTGAGCTCATACGTCTGTCATAGATCCATAAGCATAGAGGGATCCAAACTTCAAGTACTGGTGTACTTGAAACACATCAAAACAAACACAAGTGTTTATTTCCAAGTATAGGATTATTTGCAATCGCCATAATGACTATATGGGTTACTTGGTCTGCAGTGAACATGCTTCCTCTGCCCCAGCATCTGGTAGCAATTCTGTAAAGTAACAATTTCAGTATTTTTACAGCAATGGTATTGGTGTGTTTCTCATTGGCATATGGCAGTGCTACAAATCTTAGTGCAAAGTGACTGTACTCACCGATTCTCATTTCAAAATGTCCTTATGATGCCTGCTACAGTGTAGCAGCTCGAGTTAGGCTGGACCCGTTGGCCAGCTACCCTCAGGGTCATTCCACGGTTGATTACATGGTCCACTATTGTAGCTCTGATGTCATCAGCAATTCTATTTCTTACTCTTCTTACCCTTCCTCTCCCCCCTCCTCGTCCTCCTCTTGCTCCTCCTTGTCCTTGTCGTCCTCTTCATCCTACTTCTTCACCTCCACGTCCTCTTCCTCGGCCTCCTCTACTTCTCACTCTTTCTGCTGCCTCCATTGTACTCCGCACACACAGCTTACCTGTATTATAGTGCTTAGGCTGATTGCAAAGTGAACTAATTATCTAAAACAGTTTTCACATGTGAAAGTGTGCCAGACAGTTGGCAAAGTAGTATAAATAATGGCCGTAAATGTGTATAGTTTTGCTAGGAGTGCGTTGATCATTTGGGAATTGAGTGTAAAGCAGTGAGTTGTGTTTACAGTTCTGCAAAGAGAGTGCTGTGCAGTGGATTGTAGCTACAGGTTTGCAAAGTGTGTGTTACAAAATGGCAAACTGAGTGCAAAGCAGTGTTTGTGCTTTTAGTTTTGCAAACTCAGTGAGTGGTTTTGCTATAATTATCAATAGTTTTAGAAATTGTGCTGTAAGAATCACAGTTAGGGTTTAAGCATTCAGAAAAAACTGTAACTTTTAAGTTAACTGAATTTAAACAAAGGCCTGGATCTGCACCACAGCGACCAACAGAGGGAGCTGTCGTGCCACTCCTGACTTCATAAGTTCTTCTCTTGGCGCCCTATCATCTGCTTTCTCTAATCCTAAAAAGATAAAGTGAAGCTCTTTGAGACCTTCTCTATACTTCTCCATCACTCTCAAAGCAAACATCACATCTGTAGTTCTCTTTCTCAGCATGAAGTTATGCTGCTGCTCATTGATCACCACCTCTCTTCTTATTCCAGCTTCAACAACGTACCATTTCTTCATGATATGGCTCAACAACATTATCCCTCTGTGGTTGCTACAGCTTTGCACATCAACCTTCGTCTTAAAAAACAATTCAAGTACATTTTTCTCCATACCTCAGGTATCCTCTCACTCTCTCCATGATTATTTTAAACCATCTAGTTAAAGAAGAATTGCACGACCCTCTCTCCTACACATTTCCATCAGGTATGTCATCTGGACGACCTTTGCATTCTTCTGTCACTCTCTGTTTATCCTGTTTAACGTAACCTAGTATTCCAGTCTGCCTTCTTCATCTCCCTCCCTATTGTTATTGCTTAAAAATCAATGCATTAAAACATTCTACATTTTATTTATTTTTTACTACTCTTAAAGATTTGAAATGACACAATTGTTTTTTAATGATGCTTTTAATCTGTCGGCTGTGTTTTCTGTTTCCGCTGGCAGTGAATGCATCATGTGGACGTTTTCGAAGCGTCATCCAATCGCTGCTCGGAGGGGCGTGGCTAAATAAACTTGGAGACCCTTGCCCTTGCTGGCTGTGGCACTGGAGTCTCTCATTCATTCAATAAACCCGTTCAGCCGTCATGTTTCCTCGTTCTGGACACACTGAGACGCTCACACACCTGCTGAAACCTGAGCTGTTCTGCACGAGACCACGCGCTGTCTGTCGCCTCTCCGCTGCCCTTAAATCCATCGATAACCTTTTTTATATAAGTGTTTTAGTTTAGCCCTGACGGCTGTGACAGCTGTCATGCGTCAGAGACACCGCTTTGATCTCAAATGTGATGCATAAATATTATTAACTCAACTGTCAAAGTGTGTATTTGCATATTTTGTTTTTTCTCCCGTTGACAAGAGAGAACAAAGAGAAGCTGTCCACATGTCCCTACCACAGGGCCCCCAGCTCAGCTCCAAATTTCATTGGCTACACTTTTATATCATTCGACCTATCGCGTAGGACTCACTGAGGAAACCCTAACATCGGGTTCTGTGATTGGCCTAGACGTTTGGCGCCTCTTGAATCCGCCGCAGCCGTAGTGGGCGGTGAGGCGGAGGACCAGTTTGAACAGAGTCGCTGTTGCCTAGGCGGAAACATTGAAATCCAAATAACTTTTTACAAGCAGGCTGACACCAAACTGTCCCTCATAGACGCACAGTTTCTGTGTCCTAACCAGCCTTGGAGCGAAGGAGCCGATGTGAGTTATTTCATTTACCGGCTCTGGGTGCGTGAAGCCGGGTGTTGCGCGAGCTCGGTCGCTCCCTCCTCCTGAGTTAAACTGCTAGCTAGCCATCGAGCTAACGTTACAGCTAGCCGTAACACGGAGCGAGCTAATCTGCAGCACAAAGGACGACTTTGCCCGGGTTTGTCGCATCGATCCGGATCGCTCCGTTGGATGAGGCCAGAGGCTCGGGTGGAGGTGAGAGAAGCTGTCAGTGTCCGTGGCTGTGTTCACGGTGCTTTTGTTGTGGGCTGCTCTTTGTGCTCTTGGGCGCCTCAATCTTTGTTAACTCGCCAACTGTTAGCTAGCTCGCCGGGGTACCGTGCCAATTCTTGTATCCCCGTAAATATTGACTAGCTTATAAAGAAGCCGTCATTTTTTTTTAAATGACTCGGAGGAGGGTAATCATTCCGATGGATCCACCGTCCACTCGTGTTTTGGGACCTTTGTGAGCATGTTTCAGGGCTAAGGGGAAGCACATTTTGAGGGGAGCCAAACTTGGCACGACATCCGCAAGCTATCGTTAGCTCGAAGCTAGCTCACAGAAAAAGGCTGGTACAGTTTTTTTGATGTATAATTTTTAGTACCTCTCATTTAATTTTCTTTCGTTTTTTGTTCAAGCTTTTGAGGGTTTTATTGTGAAACTGGGGCTGGAGGTGGTGGTAAAAGTAAGTGTCACCTTAAGTTAGGCGATTGTCACATTGATTAAAGTAAAAAAGCTTCCCTCTTGTTTGCCTAGAAGCCTTGCGGGGGCGATATTCAACCACTTCCCTCACCATAAAACTCATAACATCGCCTAGACCAAAAAGAATAGAAGTTTGTGCCGCTTACACATGACAGGAAGCTTGAGTTTCACCTGTTAGTCAAAAGTCATCTTGAGAGTCATGTGGCAGGTTTTGGATAGAGCCCTTCATCTTGAAGGTCAAATGTTTGCAGCGATTTATTTAAGTCAGGACTTTGACTAGGCTGCTCCAAAACATGCATTTGGGGTTTTTTGAACCATTCATGATCATCATCATTTATATAGCACTTTAACAACACACCAAAGTGCTGAACAATACAATAATAATAATATAGAAACTTGGCAAGACAATAAAATGAATAAAAGTGTCAGTCACCCACAGAGTTAAAAGCCAGAGATTAAAAATAGGTCTTCGATCTGGACTGAAAAACCATGTGAAGAGGAAGATTGTTCCAAAGCAACAGAGGTGGACTTGCTGGTGTGTTGGATCATTGTTCTGCTGCATAAACTAAGTGTCCTTCTCCTCCAGGATTTTCTGATAGAGCAGAATTTATGGTACCATTAATTATGGCAAGTTGTCCAGGTCCTAAAGCAGCCCCAGACCATCATTAATACTGCCACCTTGTTTGAATATTGATAAGATGTTCTTTTGATGATGTGCTGTTAGTTTGATGACAGATGTAACGGGAATCAAAGTTCTGCTTTTGTCTCATCAGTCCAGAATATTTTCATGAATTCTGAGCTCACCAGAGACAAGTGACGCCTGCAGTTCTTTAGATGTTGTTCTGTTTTGTTTTTTTGGTTTTTTTCCTGTGACAACCTGGGTGAGCTGCCAAGTAATTTGGAATAATTTTGGTGGGCCATGCACTCCTGGGAAAGTTCACTGCTGTTCCAAGTTTTCTCCATTTGTGGGTAATGGCTCTTACTGTTCTCGTGAGTCCCAAAGCATTAGAAATTTGTATTCTTTTCCAGACTGGTAGATGTCAGTGACTTTGTTTTGCTGCTGTGTCTCTAGACTGTAGCGTGATGTGTTGCTTTTGGAGATCTTTATCCTCCTTCACTTTGACAAACAGGTTCTGTTTAAGTGATTTCTTGACTCAGGTTTGGGTGTGGCTAGTGAAAGTGATTGGGACTTTCCAAGAAATGTGATTATTCCCAGTTTGTTCATGACTTACAAGGGGGGCAGTTACCTTTTCTGTTCTGAGGTCAGGTAATATGAAATTTGAAATTATTTTTGTAAAACGCAGAGTTCACATTCTCTGGAACAAGAAGGGAGAGGAAGCATTCGGTTTGTCATCAGTTCAAAGTCTGCTTCCATGATGATGTGGGAGTCCACTCGTGCCTATGAAACTAGAAATATGAACGCTGAGTCCGGTGCTGAAGTGGCCTGCCTGCAGTCCAGACCTTTCTCACCATAATTCATGCTCAACGTTTGGAGGATAATGAACCAAACAACACAACAAAGACCATCCAGACCTGTTGAGCAGCTAGATTCCTTTGACAGGAATGGGAAAACATTCCTCTCCAGAAGGTCCAGCAGCTGCTCTCCTCAATTCTCAGACATTTACAGGCTGATTAGAAAATACTTTTATAGCATTGTTGGTGATTTTTTTTCCCCCCTCACATCTGTACAGGAAAACCAAGCACAGTTTACCAATCTCGGTATATCCATACTAAGGTTGGGCGATATGTCACAATTTTCCAATCGTCAGTCCAACAATCACTGATGGGCGATATATTCGCGCATGTGCACACTTTTTGATGGGCGGGGCAAAGTAATCATGCATGAACTGATTTGTGCGTTTACAACACAGAATAAGTCCAAACATGGACAAACTAGTTTCCCAAAAAACGCTGTCAGCGTTAACACGGCTTGAACGCGGTCATCACAATTACAATCGTTAACGCTCCCAACACATCTGGAGCGCAGAATGAACAAAATTGGGACAAACTGCCGAAATGCGTTGACGGGGACATTTCAGGGATTTTGACTCAGTCTGGGATCCAGATGGGTTAATTGTTAATCGTGTTAGTCATGTTGACGGCGTGTTAGCGCTCACAGCACAAAAAATATAAAGTCACCATTCTGGGATTTCTTTGGCTTTAAACCAGATGAAAGAGGTAAACCTAAGGATGTAACCAAAGCGGTGTGCTGCAGACGTATAGTGTGAGCAAAGTACTCAAGCACGACTAACTTGCATGAGCATGTACGTGTCCACCATCCGGCTGACTATGCTAGGCTATCACCAGCTTCTGCAGCTCCATCAACAAGCATTTGGGCGCACTCTGAGGTGGGGGCATTTGCTCGCAGATGAAAGAGGGTGCGTTTAAAACGGCGCTATTATTTATTCATTTTTTTGCTGTTGACTGCTTCTATTAGCTCCATCATTATTAGCAAACTTACTCATGGGTAAATAAATAAATGGCTCTTGTAAAAACTTGGATCTGGTGCCCACTGAGGCTGAGCCCATCGTCAATAGTCCATATATTCGTCCAATCACCCAACCCTAATCCGTACGGGATTAAATTGACTCAGTGATAGTCTTGCTCCATTTTGTGCGCAAATCCAACCCTTAAATAAGGTTATAATCGCCTGTTTAGATACTGATTATATGCATTACTGAGACGGTGCCTAATAATCTCTCCACGTTTTAAATACTAATAAGACACAGCAGTGAGTTTACTGTGTGAACATCCCAGCACATTTAACTTGTCCAAAGGGGCTTCAGTGTATCTCTCTTTATTTTCTGTGCTGCAAAATGTGTCAGGCCGGTTCAGTCGTCCACATCTCCATGACGGCCGTCTGTCACGTCTAATCTGAAGTGTGAGGTTTGAGTCAGAGACTCACGGTTACTGACTGACTGCCGGGCAGCAGATGGATCGACAGACGACTGCTGTCATTCACACACAGTCATTAAAAGGAAGGATGAGAACGAGGACTTGGCAGAGGAGGTGCGAGGAAGTAATCCACCTGTGCTTGAATCTCTCCGGGGTTGGCACTTGAATGGTAACGTGAGATTGAACAGAAGGCATTTGAATGCTGGCAGCGAGGTTTCAGACGTTTGATTTGCAGCATATCATTTTTACATCAGCTGTTGAAAGAAAAGAAAATCAGAGGTTGGCTCTGATTGTTGGACGTGAGGTGAAGTTTATTATCTTAACAAATGTATGTTTGGTTTGCATGTCTGGGGCACCAGATCCAAGTTTGGGTTGTGCCAAGAGGAACATTTTATGCCTAAATTATTCAATTAAATAGATAAAGTGTTTTGGCCCTACAGTCCAGTCAAGAAAAGTGTGAAAATATGAGACCTGAAGGTGTCGTGTTCAGGATCCCTAATCTCTTCCTGTCTGGCTGCAGGTGAATCATGGTGCTGACTGGGAAGCGTTCGGAGAAAGGCCCCGCCTGCTGGAAGAGGAGGGTGAAGTCTGAGTACATGAGGCTTCGGCAGCTGAAACGCTTCAGACGGGCTGACGAGGTCAAGGTTCGTTTACGCACTCACACACAGACACACACAGCAGCATTCATGCTGCAGTTATTAAGAGAAGTTGGGTCTGTTTGACTATAGTTTTTATGTTTTTTTAAGAGCACTAGCTGAGGTTGTTTTGGAGTAAAGAACAGATTTATTTATTCGCCCAAAGTTTTTAATCATGAAAGTGGAAACAGGAAGTGTCCCACGGTGTTTGGGCCGGTGATTGCTTTGACTGACTAGACCAGCCGGGGCTGTAAACTCTGTGATTGGCTCTCTGAGAGTTGTCCTATAAATGGTGTTAAAATGGAGAAGAGATGGTTATCAGGAGTCTGATGGATGACGGTGCTTTTGTCTCACTACGTAACGTTTTCAGTACTTTAAGTTGTTTTCACAGCAGCAGTTTCTCACAGATTTAGGTCTCGTTAGTGACGTTATGGCTCCTTTAACCTTTTTCCGTCAGAAATTAAAATGAAAGCTGATCCAAATTAAAGTTTACGTAGCTGAAGGTCCATATAAAGGCTTCAGCACGTGCTGTTTATTTGCTAAAATGGTCACCTGGCTCACCTGCACAGGTACGATCTCTGCGGGTGGTAACACTGAGGGAGAGTGAAGCTGGCCCTGTGTTTTGTTCTGTGCACTGATATAAATTTCCTTTAACTCTCACAGAGCATGTTCAACAGCAACCGTCAGAAAATCATGGAGCGAACTGACATTTTGAACCAGGAGTGGAAAACCCGGCGAATCCAGCCCGTTCACATCATGACGTCGGTCAGCTCATTACGAGGGACTCGAGAGGTGAGCGGTTGATACTGGTATCAAAAATAAAAATACTCTAAAGGCTCAGAGGGCGGTGTCCTGACTGTAACGCACGCTTCCTCTGCAGTGCACCGTGGAGAGCGGCTTCTCCGAGTTCCCTCGACAGGTCATCCCCCTGAAGACTCTGAACGCCGTGGCCTCGGTCCCGGTCATGTACTCCTGGTCGCCGCTACAGCAAAACTTCATGGTGCGTACAAAGCTTTAAAAGCTGCACTTTGTGAACAGCTGAGGCTGGGATTCAGGACAGTATACTACAGTCACAGGTGGCTGAGAAGCTGTGTGTGTGATGTTTCTGGGTTTCCTCCTGCAGGTGGAGGATGAGACGGTGCTCCATAACATTCCCTACATGGGAGACGAGATCCTCGACCAGGACGGGACTTTCATCGAAGAGCTCATCAAGAACTATGACGGCAAAGTCCACGGAGACAGAGGTGAGGGTCAGTGGGCGCAGGAGCAAATGGTCTGAGAGCCAAAGTAGTAATTAATGAAACTTCATCTGATAATCAGTCTGAAGGCAGCAAAAACAGTTACTGAAATGTGACTAATCAGCTGATGGATCAAAGCGCTTTGTTTGTGGATCTTAACCCTGGAGAACCCATGGGGTCAGAGCCGACCCCATGGGTTCTCCAGGGTTAATATAAAGAGCAGAAAAATGGTTTAAAAACGACTGTACGGCGGCAGTTTATCAGAACAAGAACAAGACAATAATTTCGAGTCGTACATGAACACAGGAGCCTCTAACTTTTCAGCGTTTTTTGTTGTGTTTGCATTTTTTAACAGCTCATTTGCAGGATCTAGACCTAGCATGGCAACAGGAAAAACCATTTGAAATGCTGGCGTGTCTCCTCTCTGTTAGCATTAAGCTGCTTCCATAAACATATGGGTCATTTTGTTGAAGCAAAGTGTCTGTCAGGGTGGATGTTTGGCTTCTGGAGCCTCGTTAGCATTAGCCACCTTTTTCCTGAGAGCTCAACCTGCTGGAACCATACGATGGATTTTTCTGGCAATACTTTATTTCTTCAGGTAGTCGGTCATCTGTAGCATGTGTTAGCTGTGGTGTGTTAAACTTTGTGCACAGACGATGGATTTTTTTCCTTCCTTTTCGTATGCACTCATTTCCCTATGAAAATGAGTTGCTACCAAGCATTGGTGCAGAAAATAAATATTTTGTGTGTAACATTGTGTGCAGTCACGGTGCCACTGCTCTGAGGAACAAAGTTGTTTTGGAATCAACATTTCACTTTTCATTCAGACTCGAAACAAATGTGCCGGTCAGAGTTTTCTATTAGGAATAAAAACAAAACTGAATTCAGGAAGTCTAGTAATGAACTTTTTCCACAATTACCTTCTGTAATCAGTTTTGGTTGTTTTCCATTACGATTGAGTATCACTTAATGTGACAGATCGTTGCAGCTGAAAGTCCTGTGCTGCTCGGTGCTCGCATGGCTTCTTGTCAAACTCGGGCTCCTGTGTGGGCGTGCTCCAAAGTTTCTGAAAGAGAGATTTCTGAGTATGTGGGACAGAAAAAAACTAGCAGAGATTAAACGTTTTATCAAAACTCTGCACAGCAGTTTGTAATGTGAGAGCTGATGCAGCACAGCTGTTTGCTGTCCTCCCTCAACATCTGAGAGAAACCGCAAAACCAGGAATGTGAACGTGCTCGTGTGGTTGGTCAGTGTGGTGTCTCATCAGGAAAACAGTGCGATGAATATTTGCTTTGTATCGTCGTCTCAGTAGAAAGAGAAACGGCTCCTCTGCTGCTCTGTAAAACTATCTATCCTGTGTGTTGTGTTTTGCAGAGTGTGGCTTCATCAACGACGAGATCTTCGTCGAGTTGGTCAACGCTCTGGCACAGTACAGTGACAACGAGGATGATGAGGAGGAGGAAGAGCAGGACTTTAAAGTGGACAAGATGGACGTGTGTGATGGCAAAGAGCACCCAGAGGAGCCCCGCAAGGATGGGCTTGTTAACAATGAGAGTAAGTCCTGAGATGTTGGAGCTGTACTGCAGTTAGAAACGTGTAATAACCAATGAAGACGTGTTTGTGCTGACCTGCTGTGAGGGGGTAGCATTCACGCTGGTCCAGCTGACAGTTTTGTGTCCTGATGGAAAGCGTGTGTGTGTCGTCTCCAGGCCGAACCAACAATGACACCAGCAAGAAGTTTCCCTCTGACAAGATTTTTGAGGCCATCTCCTCCATGTTCCCCGACAAGGGCTCCCCCGAGGAGCTCAAAGAAAAGTCAGTGGGTTTGTTTGTGTGCGAGTGAGTCGGTACTGTGACGATAACAGAGGAACTGATTCTAATATGTGTCATGAAAGAAGGTCAAAGAATTTATCCATGAACATAAAAAGCACCTGGTTTCAAGTTGATCTCCTCTTGAGAGATTTCAAGAAGTCCTGTTTTGGCGCTTTGGTCAGATGGGACGAGGCGATGACTTTAAAGGGCGTATTGACAGCAGGTGATCTCACTGGTGTTTGGAACTCAAAGTCCAGTTGGTGCTGAGATTGCTGCATGTTGTGTCACTGGAGACGATGAATCCAGTCATTGCTCAGATGGACTCAGGCGTGATGTTGTCCTGGTGGTTGTTAATTTTGCCAGAACGTCAGATGTGTGCTTCCTACAGCCGCGGCTGTCTCATGTGTGAGCTAAAGAGGACACACACACACACAGATGAGTGCTAATGTTGAGACAAACTGATGATGGCGTGCATCATTAAAGGCGATGCACGTTTTTGTACGAGGAAACGTCAGGACAGGTCTGATTTCAGACTGTTTATGTCTTGGAAGCCTTTCAGGACCACTTTGATTCATTCTGTAAACACACAGACGTCATGAGCTGCTTTTAAAAAGATTTATCAGTAATACTGATGTTGTTCAGGATGATCCAGTATTTAAAATAACTGTTTAGCTGATGGTCTGTTCCATATCTTCTGTTTGTTTACTTGAATGTTGTTTATTTACTGTTCATGCCTCAGCAAACAGACTTTTAATTATAACAACATTAACCTGTTCTTAAGTGTTTAAAATGTTGATTATGATGTAAAATATATACAAAATATAAGAGCAGCAGTTGGTCTTATACGTACTTTAAAGTATTTGTACAATACTAAACTCGAGATTTGACTTAATTTCAATTTAATACTTCAAGACTTACCACAGAACCAAATCCACCAGAGTTTATATTTTACATGCTGTGGAGCCATTTTTGGGAGCATTTCAAGTTGCTATACCTCAGTACAACCGTTATAACCAGATTCTAATAATATGATTGCACTAAGTCCATAGCAACTACAAAAATAGCCAAAAAGTGCAATGAACTACAAAAAATTGAAAATCATTTTTACTTTTTTTTTTAAACACATATTTCTTGTTAGAGAAAATTTTGCTATCCAAAAAGGTTGTACAAAATAGTTTCCAACCACAGGAAATGTGTTTTGAGTGTCTTCATAGTTTTATTTTTGAGCTACACCAATTTTTATATACTGCAGGAAAAAGGAAATTTAATATAATAATGCAAATTTGCAAAAAAAAAAGCAGCATGTGCATCAAAACAAACTATTTCCAGATCTCTTTGGCGTTCTAATCATCCCAGAAACTACACAGAAAATCACCAGTATAGGCTTATAAGGCTCTGAAGGGGGAAACTGGCATAAGTTGTAAGTACAGTTCCTCCGGTTTCATATGCAAAACCATTATTGTGCTAGCTTACGTGGTTGCAGTGCTACCGCTTTAAAAAGAGTCGCACAAAATGAGCGGCCATAAAGGGTTAAACGCATCACGTTAATTTGGATCAGTTCATAAATATAAAATCATTTTTCAGAAACATTTAAACCTCGTGCATGTGTTAGCTGGAGCATTAGTGCAGACTGGAGTCAGGCTCTTTTGTTTTGACCCACTTGGTACTAAACCAGAATATTTAGTGGCTGAACTTTGACTCACAGCTCCTCTGTTGTTGTGACAGCAAATCTCACAGTGTGTGTGTGTGTGTGTGTGTGTGTGTGTGTGTGTGTGTGTGTGTGTGTGTGTGTGTGTGCACTGTACTGCATTCATCGGTGTCTCTGCAGAGCTGTGGAGTACTTTAATAAACTTAATATCAACATCTGTTTAGGGCTGAACGATTATGGAAAATAATCTAATTGCGATTTTTTTGCCCCAATATTGCGATGCGATGCGATTATTTTTTAAGGTCTTTGTCTTCTGTATTATTAAACAAAGACAAGCAATACATCATATAGTATGGCCAATACTATATTACATTAATTTTAAACTGTTCTTTCCTGGAAGACAGACCTCTGTTATGATGACATGAGGTGATGCATGAATTGATGACTGACATTTTTATTTAACTTCTTCAATCACAACAGTATATTTGAACATACACAATAGTTTATTTTTAGCTTACAAACATCTGAGCATAAAGTGCTGACAAGGAACCCTGGTGTAAACATTAAAATGAAAGTCAGTACAATGTGCAGATTGCAGAAATATACATAAAAAAAAATCAGTGGCTTTACCACACTCAGTTTTTCGACATCTGTGAACTACTAGACAGTCATTCAATTAAAAAATATTTAAAGGCGTGAAATTGGACGGTCTAGTTCTGATTAGCGTCACCGCTGTCTCGGTGGAGTTTAATAAACTCGGCCGTCTGCTTCTTGCTATCTAAAATATAACCAGACACTGGTGTAAATTCTCGACTGTCTCATACTTCTGTTTAATAAGTTTTCTGTTTGACGTTTAGTCAGCTGTGTGAAAACCAAGGAGGAACCCACCCGGGGGATTAATAAAGTTTTATTTTATCTAATCTAATAACTTTAATCTCAGCCAAACCGATTTACTCACGAACAAACAAAACACTGAAAAAAGCCCAACAATAACATTTTTAGGTTGTCTAAGTGACTTATATATTACGTTTAACCCGAGCAGCGAAACTCCGCGGTGATCTGAAAATGATGTGCCGGGAGTTGTGCCGTTCTCGGCCGCATCAGTAACCCTCGAGCTCCCGGCTAGCTGTCGAGCTTGGTGGGTAGCAGACGCCTCTGAAAACGTCGAAGCACTTTTGCAAATATGGGATATCTTGATAAACCGAGCAGATATTTGATGTTTACACAACTACTTTCTCGCCTGAAAATATGTTAAAAGTTTATTTTGTGACCCAGAAAGATTAGTATGAGTAATTTTAAAACTTAGTAGCGGCCGCCATTGTTGGAAACTGGAGTTTGGCTGTGCCGCGCTATGAATTCTGGGATATGGTAGTAATTTGGACAGCCTTCGGCACGTCGCTGTGACGTAATCGGTCTACAAATGCGGCCTCAGGAGGATGCAGCCCATGAATTTGGACATGTCCAGAGTATAATCGCAGCCTTTGCGGTTAGAAAATTGCACTTGATCATGTCGCGATATTATCGCAAATGCGATATATCGTTCAGCCCTACATCTGTTCATGTTAAATGTTATAGGAGGCGAGGGGGGCGGGTTTAAATCTGCTGTTTTGGTTTATGGATTTATATCTTTAACCTGACAGACTTTAGTTCTTGTGGGTGTGACTCTTAAATCCATTGTTACACAACACCAGGTGTTTCCTGTTTACGTTCAGGTCTGTGTTGTGAGACAGTGTTACAGCACAGAGCAGCTTTACAGTAACAAACTGATGGGATGTTTTAACCTGATAACTCAGTGATGCGTGTTTGTCTCACTGCGTTCATCTGACTTAAGTAAATTTGATCTCTCTCGTGTGCGTGTTTGTATTCGCAGGTACAAGGAGCTGACTGAGCAGCAGCTGCCCGGCGCCCTGCCGCCTGAATGCACGCCGAACATCGACGGTCCGAACGCTCGCTCCGTGCAGCGCGAGCAGAGCCTGCACTCCTTCCACACTCTGTTCTGCAGACGCTGCTTCAAATACGACTGCTTCCTCCACCGTTAGTGCACAATAAATACACTTCACAGCAGTTCCTGGTTATACAGGCTGGACTGCTACCTCAGAGATCTGTGTAACTGTCACTGTGTGATGTGGTCACATCAGCCTGCAGAGTGACGTTATCACATCTGCAGCTCACCTTCATCAGTACTAATCAAACTTTCTCTGATATGTTCCCACCTGAAAACCAAGAAGTTCACTCTGTTCCCCAAAAGTTATCAAACCTTATCTTTGGAGTTTTAATGAAATAAGAACTCTAACCTCACATAACTCATAGTCCAGCCAGTTTTAAGAATCTTGGGTATAAAAATGGCCTCAAAGCTTTCCATTAAAAACCTGACAGTCATAAAATAACTTGTGGTAATGATTCCTTTAGTTTGATCGTGTCAGTAAAGTAAAGAATAAAACATCACATCCTAAAAAGACTCTGCTCGACTCTGTGCTGATGGTGTTATAAACGCTGCTCGACACGTCATGTGATCGACGCTGAAACGCCAGCAGCTTTTTTTGATATTGGCACCAACCTGAGTTTGTTTTTGTTGGCAGTGTTTGCATCATATAAAATCTTTAAAGGTCGGAGTCTTTGCTTGTTTGACAGATGAGGCTGTTGAATTCCTAGAAGCACTCATCTCTCTCTCTCGTGTCTCTTAGCTTTCCATGCAACTCCCAACACGTACAAGCGGAAGAACTTGGAGAACCTGGTGGACAAAAACCCGTGTGGCATCGACTGCTACATGGACCTGGTGCAGGCGAGTCGCTGCTTTTCTTTTAAACTGAAACAGAAAAGTTATAAAATATATTAACACTCTTCCTGTTGCTTCCTCAGGACGGCATGATGAGGGAGTACGCCACAGGCGTGGGAACCGAGCGGGCAAAGACGCCCTCCAAGCGTAACGGGGGCCGGCGCCGCGGTCGGCTGCCCAACAGCAACAGTAACAGCCGGCCCAGCACCCCCACGGTGTCCTCTGAAACCAAAGACACGGACAGCGACCGCGAGGGCAGCAAAGAGGACGAGCGAGACAACGACAAAGACGACGAGGACAAGAAGGACGAGACCACCAGCAGCTCAGGTGCAGACGGGCGGTTATTACAGACGGTAGAAGTTCAATGTTAACAGGGTTACAGACGTCCGTCTGCAGAGAAGACGCAGAGTCTCTGTTTGTCCATCAAACCTAACAGAAACGTTTCTGCCTGTGAAGCGCAGGCTTCAGAGCAGCGATGACCTCAGAGTCAATGAATCTGCCGACGCAGCAACAGTTCTGTTTATTTTCATGAAGCTATTAAAAAGCTGACATCACATCTCCTCCCTCGCTGTTCTAATTACAGCTCTGATGGGACATTAAGACTTCTGTTATGTCCCTTATTGTCTTTAATAGATCTTTGAAGGAATTGGCAGCAGAATTTAACGCTGGAGCACACAGAGACAGCCAGAGAACCTCAAACTTGATCTCTCAGGAATTCTTTTTCCTGGGAAGTTAAAGTTATTTCCTCTGAGGAGGGCGATTCCCAAACAGCAGGCACATTCATTTGATGCTAATTTAGGACTTTGGATAAATAAAAACCACCAGCTGGAGTGATGTCTGTTTCTGAGCCCCTTTTAAACAAAGACTGTAACATTGCTGCTTCATCAAGACTTTAAAACTGTGATTAGCCCAGACTGTAGAAGAGATCCTGCTGCTCCTGTGAGGCTCTTTGAGTCGAGCATCTCTTCATCCGTGCAGTAACCTGCACCGTGCCTGCGGTTCACTGATGAGAGGCTGAACGCTGGAGCGATGCTCTTGGTACCCCTTCCCCTCTGCATGCAGCCCCCTTGTTGTGGGAGGTTTGTTTGCACTTCAAAGCTGCTGCAGATAAAGTCACAAACACGCGATGTAAACAGCAGACGTGACGACAATAACGGCCTGGAGTTCATACAACGTTATGACACTCTCACTCTTTTCCTTCCTTCCTGTCGTTACTGCACAAACTAGTTTGCAAGCAAAGCAACAGGCAGCAGCAGTGAGTCTTCATACAGTGCAGGCACACGTGGTCATGTGACGCTTGTACTTCAATCATATTGGTGCACGGAGACATTTGAAGTTATTTAAATTTAGGCTCAAAGAGATCGATTTGACCAGGAGTCACTGTGACATCAAATCAAATCACTTTTATTGTCACATCACATGTGCAGGCACACTGGCACAGCACATGCGAGTGAAATTCTTGTGTGCGAGCCCCACAAGCAACAGAGATGTGCAAACACAACAACACAAACGAGCAAAATACAAGAATGGCCAACCTGAAACTAATAAATATATGTACAATATATAATAGTGTATGCATTTCTGGATGTGTATACTAAATATTTTCCTGTGTGTGTGTGTGTGTACACATTTTTACAAATTAAATAGTAAAAAATAATAATAATAATAATAAAATATATAAAATATACAGAGTTGAATATGTGCAAAACAAGTGGCATTACTGTACAGTATGGAGTGCATAATGTTGAAGTTCCAGTAGTGAAGCTGAGGTGTCTATGAAGTGTTCAGCAGTCTGATGGCCTGATGGAAAAAGCTGTCTCTCAGTCTGCTGGTACGGGATCGGATGCTGCAGAACCTCCTTCCTGATGGAAGCAGTCTGAACAGTTTATGGCTGGGGTGACTGGAGTCCTTGATGATCCTCCCCGCTTTCCTCAGGCACCGCTTCCTGTAGATGTCTTGGAGGGAGGGAAGCTCACCTCCAATTATCCGTTCAGAGCACCGCACTACTCGCTGGAGAGCTTTGCAGTTGTAGGCGGTGCTGTTGCCATACCAGGTGGTGATGCATCCAGTGAGGATGCTCTCAATGGCACAGTGATAGAAGGTCCTGAGGATGCGGGGGCTCATGCCGAATCTTTTCAGTCTCCTGAGAAAGAAGAGGCGCTGCTGCGCCTTCTTCACTGTTTTGTTTGTGCGTACTGACCACGTAAGATCCTCAGCCAGATGTACTCCAAGGAACTGGAAGCTGCTCACTCTCTCCACAGCAGCGCCGTTGATGGTGATGGGGGTGTGTACTTCTCTGCACCTCCGGAAGTCCACTATCAACTCCTTTGTCTTTGCGACGTTGAGGGTGAGATGGTTGTCTTGACACCAGTGGGTCAGGGCGCTGACCTCCTCCCTGTAAGCCGTCTCATCACCGTTGGTGATAAGACCCACCACTGTAGTGTCGTCCGCAAACTTCACAATGATGTTGGAGTTGTTAGTGGCTGTGCAGTCGTAGGTGTAGAGTGAGTACAGGAGAGGGCTCAGTACACACCCCTGTGGAGCACCAGTGTTCAGTGTGATGGGGGATGAGGTGATGCTGCCCAGTCTGACCACCTGGCGTCTGTCAGACAGGAAGCTAAGGATCCAGCTGCAGAGGGAGCTGCTCAGTCCTAGATCCTGCAGTTTCCTGTCCAGCTTCGAGGGAACGATGGTATTGAATGCTGAGCTGTAATCTACAAACAGCATTCTCACATACGTGTCTCTCTTCTCCAGGTGTGAAAGGGCAGTATGTAGTGTCAGGGCTATGGCATCATCAGTGGACCTGTTGTGGCGGTATGCGAACTGTAGAGGGTCCAGTGAGTCGGGTAGTGCAGAGCAGATGAAGTCCCTGACCAGCTTCTCGAAGCATTTGCTCACGATGGGGGTCAGGGCTACAGGTCGGCAGTCGTTCAATGAGGAGATGGTGGAGGATTTGGGTACAGGGACGATGGTGGCCATTTTGAAGCAGGCTGGGACTACAGACAGAGAGAGGGAAAGGTTGAAGATGTGCGTGAACACTCCAGCCAGCTGAGCCGCGCATGACCTGAGGACGCGGCCGGGAATCCCGTCCGGACCAGTAGCTTTGCGCGCGTTCACCTTCCTGAAGCACTTCCGCACATCCTCCTCAGACACAGTGTGCGCACTGACGTCATCCGCGGTGCGCACACTGTCCGGTCTCATGGTGTTCGCTGTGTCGAATCTAGCGTAGAATACGTTTAGATCCTCACACAGAGAGGCCGTGGTCTGCGGTGTGCTGGTTTTCCCTCTAAAGTCTGTGATCGTGTTTAGTCCCTGCCACATACTCCGCGGGTTGTCAAACTGTTGCTCCACCCTGTCCCTGTACTCACGTTTGGCTGCTTTGATCGTCTTCCGGAGTTGGTAATGTGCGTGTTTGTAGTCCGATGTGTTCGCGGAGGCAAAGGCGGTGCTCCGTGCCGCGCGAACATCTCCGTTAATCCAGGGTTTTTGATTTGGGAAGGATTTGACTGTTCTGGATGGGACGACATCTTCCACGCATTTCCTGATAAATCCACAGACTGAGTCTGTGTATTCATCAGTATTCATCAGTGTTTGTAATAAGAAGCCTTTTTGTTTTCGTTTATGGTTTTATCTAAAGATTATTTCTCTTGGCAGTCGAACTTTAGGTTGCACTGCTCGGCTGTTTATCTTAGATCCCTCGGAGATGTTTGTCCTTCTGAGGAAATTTAAGCGAGCTCAGTTTCAGCCATGAGACCATCGCGCTCCTTGTTTTATGACACAAACCTTTACCACTGCTGTCTGTTAGACCCTTCCCTGAAAGTAGGACCCTCGTTTATGACCTGTCAAGATCCTCACAAATGCAGGTTTATTTCCTGCGGCGTTGGAAACGTCCTCAGTGTTGATTTGATGTGTGCAGAGGGAAACTCGCGCTGTCAGACTCCCGTGAAGATGAAGCTGTCCGGTGAGGCCGAAGCGGTGGAGTGGAGCGGCGCTGAGGCGTCTCTCTTCAGAGTCCTCATCGGGACGTACTACGACAACTACTGCGCCATCGCGCGGCTCATAGGCACCAAGACCTGCAGACAGGTGAGCTGCCGGTTCATCGCACTCACCGCCGTCTGTTTCAGCTCGTCTTAACTGACCCTGGCTTCACGATGACACTCGGTCTAACACGCCGTCTTTACCGGGTCCTGCAGGTTTACGAGTTCAGGGTCAAGGAGTCGGCCATCATTGCTCGCGCTCCCGCTGAAGACGAGGACACGCCGCCGAGGAAGAAGAAGAGGAAGCACAGACTGTGGGCTACTCACTGCCGCAAGATCCAGCTGAAGAAAGGTCAGAGGTCACAGCAGCACAAAAGTTTACAATAGATTACATCTGCTGACACGTCTGTGAGATCAAGTCAAACTGGAAGTACTTTAATCCTGCTTTCTTTATAATGGTCAGCAGGGGGCGCCGTGTTACCTGTGCAGAAGCACAAACATTTTCCTCGTCTTTACTTTTTGTCATGTTTGCTCCCTTTAAAAGGAGAAATTATTCATTCATATTTGTTTTTGTTTCACGGTGTTCACACATAAAGAGTTTGTTGGTGGAAGGTTGGACAGTAAGGTTTAAACCAAAGGAAGATGGACGACTGGAAGCAAAGCTCGGGCGTTGATGCTGTTCAGAGAAATCACAAGCACACAACTCGCTCTGTTCTTAAACGCCACATCTGACCTCTTACAGATGGCTCATCCAATCACGTGTATAACTACCAGCCATGTGACCACCCCCGTCAGCCCTGCGACTCCTCGTGTCCCTGCGTCACCGCGCAAAACTTCTGTGAGAAGTTCTGCCAGTGCAGCTCGGAGTGTAAGAACTTTTATTTTGAAAAACGAAGTAACCAATCTTCTTTGAGTGTGTTTTCACTGGTTTGCTTTTCCCGTGTTTGCAGGTCAGAACCGCTTCCCGGGCTGCCGCTGCAAAGCTCAGTGTAACACCAAGCAGTGCCCCTGCTACCTGGCAGTGAGGGAGTGCGACCCCGACCTCTGCCTGACCTGCGGCGCCGCCGACCACTGGGACAGCAAGAACGTGTCCTGCAAGAACTGCTCCATCCAGAGAGGCGCCAAGAAGGTAACACGTGCAGCCTTTAATCATCGTTCACTAAAAACAA
Source organism: Copadichromis virginalis (assembly GCF_057382275.1). Lineage (NCBI taxonomy): Eukaryota > Metazoa > Chordata > Actinopteri > Cichliformes > Cichlidae > Copadichromis > Copadichromis virginalis. The sequence continues at coordinate 32,672,403 of NC_140626.1, forward strand.
AACATTTTATTGTGAAATCAAACGTTCTAAAAGCGCCGCCTGATCTGTTCCCGTCCCTCAGCACCTCCTGCTCGCTCCGTCAGACGTGGCCGGCTGGGGCATCTTCATCAAAGAGCCGGTGCAGAAAAACGAGTTCATTTCGGAGTACTGTGGAGAGGTACGGCTGATTGATGGTGGTCGTTTAACCTGCTTTTTTAGACCTGGTTAGAAGTTGAAGAATCTTTGATCTGATGCTGCGATTCTCACTGTGGCCTCTGGTGGGCTGTGACGGTACTGCAAGAGGGCTGCCAGAGGCCATTTACATCATTGCTAAAGGAAGGTTTGGTGTCTGCAGAGGAAAACTGTATCCTGTTTTGTCTTATTGTTTTACATTGTAATGTGTTTTTGGGTGACTTCATTTACTAAAGTCAAGCTCCCCGCTGTGTGGAGCCATGTCCCAAAGGGCCGTGCACGTGCTGGAGTCACAGCTGAATAAATGTGCTCACAGCTGCGCGTTAAACGTCCAACACGTTCTGTTGCAGATCATCTCTCAGGACGAAGCCGACCGCAGAGGCAAAGTCTACGACAAATACATGTGCAGCTTCCTGTTCAACCTGAACAACGGTAAAGCACAGCACGGATAAATATATCTGTTACATCTGAGGTCTTTCTTCTTTATTTTACTGCATTCAGCTCAAACGCGTCTGATCTGCTGAATAAATGAATTCTTCCACTCTTGTTTTTGAGGATAAAGTCAGAAATGCTCTCTTCTTTCCAGACTTTGTTGTTGATGCCACGAGGAAAGGCAACAAGATCCGCTTCGCCAACCACTCGGTGAACCCGAACTGCTATGCAAAAGGTACAAAGACCATGTCGCGGGAGCTTCCTGCTGCTTCCTGCCTCTCTGTGGTAACTCTGCTTCTCCTCTCTGCAGTGATGATGGTGAACGGCGATCACAGGATCGGGATCTTTGCCAAGAGAGCCATCCAGACCGGAGAGGAGCTCTTCTTCGACTACAGGTCAGTGAAGAAAAAGTCAAATCGCTGACTGAGAGAGTCCTGAGGTTTTATCTGAGTGACGATGGAGACGAGGCTGTGATCGTGTGATCATCGCTTTTTTTTTGGTTAACTCTGCATGAAAGTAGTTTTGCTGTGTTTGTGGTAAAACAGGTCAGGGTCACATGGAGGTCTCAGCTGCAGAACAGCTCGGTTAATGTTTCAAAGTGCTTTGAACACGCCTTCATCTACATACATCACCTGCAGTCAGTGTCTCACACTCAGAGCTCTTCGTGTTGTACTTTAAATGTCTTTGTATTGGAGGATTTCTTTAGTTTTGACTCTCATACAGACGCAGCTTTTGGTCTGTGTGCAAAGGTTCCCTGTCATCCAGGTCAGGCCAGTCTAACTGTTTAAGGGTCACGTGATGACTCTGGATCTCCTCCAAGAGGTCAGGATGTTGAATAACCAGGAGTGCCGTCAGCTTTTGATGGCACTCGTTCAAAAGCAGTCAGATGAGAAGTTTAGCTGCTTCAACTCGAGTCCTAAAAGTTTTCTTGGTCTGGCTTTTTTGAAACCGTGTGTGCATATCAAGATTATTATTAAAAAAAGGTCAGTTTTTCTGCTTTTGTGTCTTATTAGCATCAGAAAACATTTCAAAGGTTTGTTTCCTGTTCCTCAGGTACAGCCAGGCCGACGCTCTGAAGTACGTCGGGATCGAGCGTGAGATGGAGATCGCCTGACCGGGACTTCCTGTGTTTTTCAGTGACACAAAGGCCTTACACACACACACAAACAAACAAACCACACCCTCACTTTCAGGAGACTCAGACGATTCGTCACAACGCCACAAAGCTTCAGGAAAAACAAACCGGGGATATTTGAAGCTGATATTTGTTGTTGTCTGAGTTTTTGAGAAACTTGTCATGTTTTTTATCCTTTGATTTGTCGACAAATCTTCCTCTTTGGATTCATAAATCTTCCCTCTGCTGAAAGCGCACCGACAAAAAATATATAAATATCTGTTATCTGTCTCATCTTTGAGTAAAAATGTTCTGGAGAAAAAAAGCCCGACTGTTTTTAAAAGTTCTCAGTTCAAGCTTCAGGGACCAAAATCCTCCACCAGCCACTTTCACACCGCCGACCAGACTGTTTGTACTCCTCGTGTGTGTCTGTGTGTGTGCGTGCGTGTGTGTGTGTGTGTCTGTGTGTGTGCGTGTCTGTGTGTGTGCGTGTCTGTGTGTGTGTGTGCGTGTCTGTGTGTGTGTGCGTGTCTGTGTGTGTGTGTGCGTGTCTGTGTGTGCGTGTCTGTGCGTGTCTGTGTGTGTGTGCGTGTGTGTCGTGTGAACCTGTCACTCCTCAGAGCGCCGCTTCACTGTCTGTCTGTAAATCTGGAGGTCGTTCACGAAGCAGCGTCACACTGAAACCAGCTGACCGCTAAAAACAAAGTCGATGAACAACAGGAATATTTTAAGAATAAAAGAAGCTGTACGTTAAAGATGGACACGGCTGTAGTGCAGTGGGCTGCTGGCTCTGTGAAGGCGTTTTGGTCACCGTTTAATTTTTTTTGCTTTGTTTTTGAGCCAGAAGTGACAAAATCTGGATGAGAGGATTAACTCTTCAGTTACGAGGTTAAGGGTCGGTTGTCAGGCGGCAGGTGCACAGGTGCACCCACAGACAGGTAACTGCTGGCTAACGGTTAGTGACTGCTAACAGCACAGACGGAGCCCAGAGGCCGAGCTCGGAGGCTCAGATTAGCAGTTAGCGTCCATTCTGTAAATAGTACAGAAAGTTTAACACAGGTGAGTGTGGAGTGGGGCGTGTAGCTCATTCTCACTGGTTTCACTGGGCTGATGTTGGGAAATGCTCAGATCAGACATCACCCTCCAGGACTGACATCAGTGTGATCTCCACTCGAGGCTCCTAAAGTGAGTCGGTCCTTTTGTTTAACTCGCCTGTTTGGATTTTCTTTAGGGTTAGAATTTGGGGGTGTGGCTTATTTAACAGGTGAGCCTGTAATTGAAGTTTGTGACCTGAACCTCTGGATCATGTTTGTGCAGTTTGGAGCTTTTTTAATGCAGTTAAAACATCTTTGTGGCTCAACTGAAGATATTAGTGCTGCTGGCATTAATTAGCAGGTATCTGTCGGAGACGCAGGTTTGCTTGAGTCGGAGCTGCTGGACACGCCCACTGAACAGCAGGTGTAGCACCTCTGACATGCTCTCGAATCCTCAGCCTGACGCCATCGTTCACTCGTGTCCTTAACCGCCACACTGCAGCGACTTCTGAGCATGAGTAGAAGCGGCTTTGTGGTGCTGCGGTGGCGTGCGAAGCAACCACTGTGGAGGGCGCACTGACTGTGTCCCAGCCGGGCTCTCCATCAGCGGCCGATCTGGTGCTAACGTTCATTTTTTCCAAAGGAACAAAACTAACGAGCCGAAACAAACGCGATCACCGGCGCGTCGTCACGCTGCAGACCGAGGGACTCGAACTCGTTTAAAGTCCAGATTGTTCCACTTTGTCCAGGTTCAGACGTTTATGTGCATGTTTACTAAACCAGTCGGTGATAAAAGTGACGGGACGCCGTCTCCGTGTGTCCACAGTAAGACGAACGTCTACGCGCTGCCTTCAGAGACGACTGTACAGAAAAACAAAGACGGGCAGTTCTGATGTTTAATGTTTGATCTGTAGAGAAAAACAGTTTCTTTGTAGTTCAGTGGTTTGTGTGTTAGTTACTTTAGTGTAAGTAATCCAAGGCCGTGGGTGAGATCTTCATCAGAGGCTGATGAACTGATGAAGATTCAGGTGAAACTGATAGTTTAGGCTCTCGTGATGTGATCCATCCTAAAGATGTCCTGCAGCGTGTCGTAGAGTCGCTCTTGTGGTTGTTCTTGTGCTGAATTTGCTCCAAACGAATCCCAGGCCTCGTTCTCGATCAGTCTCCGATTCCTCGCACACACCGCGACGTGAAAAGCGAGGTCCGGCGTCCGCCTCCAGCTGGACGTGACTCTGCTTTGTGACGCCGCCTCTGCTTCAGGTGCTTACGTGAAAACTAAGCCGGCCCGCTTTCCTTCAGCCAGGCACTTGACCGCAGCCGCCGGGCGAGCCTTTCAAATCTGGGCGGAGCCTCAGTTTCATGTCCGAGTGCTTTTTGACTCGGGTCGGGTTTTCCCAGCATCCTCAGCAGCGCGCTGAGGTTCCTCTGTTAATCAGGAAACAAGTCTTTTTTTGTATTTGACTTACGCACATTTAATCAAAGTTTTCCCAGCATCCTCTCTGCCTCCTTTGAGGCGTTTTCTATCTTGTGTATACCACCTTTAACTTAAGGATGTAATCACAGCACTAACGAGCCGTCAGTGTTTCGAGCTGAAGCTGAGCTCAGCCACAGTCTGAGGTCTCTGCTTTAATTCATCTCAGTTGGATTTTGACTGTTTGAATTTGAACAGCTTAAAAAAATCGTCAGATAATTCAGTGACTTGAGTTTTACTTTGAAAAACTCTCCTTCCTCTGCACTCTCCCTGATCCTTCCTCCTCCTCTTCCTCCACAATGTGAATCTTCTCTTGTGGGAATTCTGGTGCTCGGAAAGACCCCAAAGTCTGACCAACTCGTAGCAATACCAGCCTCCCCCCTCCTCCACCTCCCTTTTCTTCACCTGTAATTTATTACAAACGTCACAGAGAGCGGAGTGTCGTCTGTAGTCGTCGGGAGACTTCAGGGCCTCTGAAACCTGGTGCTTCACTCGCAGGTTCCCACGTCGATCTGTGCGGGAACCTTTCGTGTTTTTTACTTTTACTGCTGATGCAGATGTTTGTAGCAGCTGCTTTCTAATCAATGAACAGATGTGTAAACGCTGCTGTGACTGGAGGGCTGAGGAGCGTCTCTGAACACGGAGGAGATTGGGGAGCGGTGCTCCTCGGCTCTCCCCGAACTGAAAGCTGCGGGTGTATTTTCTTTTCTTCTTCCTGTCAACAGGACCACGTCTCTCCTCTGATCACACAGGTGCTGATTTTGTAATGTTTACAGGGGTTTTTGTTGTTCAAAGTGTTGCAGATTAAAATATTATAAACTGTTCCCAGTGTCGGTTTTCTTTCTTCATGTAGTCAGAATAACCTATGATCATACTCTTTAGTGGAAAGAAACACAAGTGTACATTAAACCTATAACACCACTGATGAGCAGCCTGAGAGTAGAAACACGGCACACTCTCAGATCTATGAGACTCGCTTTTATTGCTGGTGCAAATATTGAAATAATCCCAAAATAAAGATACAAAAACTTTCCTAGAACTCGTCTTTATTTAAATATCCCTGTGATTGGACAGATGCTGTTCCTGTGAACGTGTTGGCTGTCAGGTGAATGAACCCTGGGTCAGCTTATGGGTCTGATAAGACGGAAGGAAACGATGCTGGAGCCAACGTGTAGTTCCAGCTTCTGATTGGTCTGTTTCAGGGTTTTAAACATGTGACTTCCTGTTGGAGTCATTGCACTCACTCACGTAGCCAGGCTCCTAATGAGGTACATTATGACTCAAATCCACTCAGTGACATTTCACACCCTTAACACAGGGGTGGGGAACTCCAGGGCCGGTGTCCTGCAGGTTTTAGATAAAAGTGATTTAAATGATCTCAACATGTCTTGAAGTTGTCCAGAGGCCTGGTAATGAACATGTGATTCAGGTGTGTTGACCCAGGGTGAGATCTAAAACCTGCAGGACACCCGCCCTTGAGTTCCCCACCCCTGTGTTAATGGGTAACTTGGGCTCCATTTGTTAAATATAAACCTAATTATCTGTTGACATCCCTGATAAACTGATTGTTAGCATTTAATAAATTCAAAGATCTGCAGGAACTCTGTGGAATAAAGTTTGTCAGGTTCCTTAAATGAGATGTGGAAACTCCAGTGAGGACATTTCAGTTTCAGATTTGCGTCTTTTTGTAGTGAATCTCACCTCTAATCTGCATGAAGCAGAGGAACTTGTTTCCTACTTAGTCACCACCACCCAAAGTGAAAGTCTGCTTCAGATCCGAGGTCTCAGGTTTCCCCTCACATCTTCCAGGCTGCCCAGTGTTCGAGACATCAGCCTCATTTTTGATAAACACTTTGTGGTGCTCAAAGAAATCGAGAGCCTCTAATCCCATTAAAATATCCAAAAACACTCATGTGCTTTTTTCATGCAGGGACTATTTTCTTTCTGTTGTCTACATCCGCTCAGTGTGAGCCCTTCATCACAGGTAAAACTTTAAGAGCTGCAGTTCCTCCAACGGCCGCTTGGAGGCTCCATAAGTCTCCACCTTTATATGATCTTTATTTAATAACTCACCTGTTTGAAGCTTCGAGTTTGGTGGGTGACTCCAGGAAGTGTGCTGCAACTTCAGTGACGTGCAAATATTTTATTAACCTGTGTCTATGTGTTGTGCTCAGCTTGTGGACGCTCCGTTCATCAGGATTCAAACCTCTCCAAATATGGTCATTTAATACCGTCACTCGTGTAATACCGCTTTGAACCACAGGGTGGAGCAGCGAGTCAGTGCTGAATGCAATCTAAGGTGTGGGTAGTCATCTGTGCAAAAAGCATGTTAGTCATGCTACTGATTCCAGCGCAGACAGGTCGTTTTTCTGTGTGAGTGCATCATTTCTGTTTTAAATAGAAACCACACAGATCATCTCAGAGTTTTACATTTAATGACATTCCTTCCAGACGACCTGTTTGGCAGCAGTGTTCAAACTGAAGCCTGCAGCAGCCGACATGAGTGCAAGTGTGCGTCTGCAGACCCGTGTGTCACCCAGCCTGCAGATCCTCGGGGTGATTAATTAAAACCAGTTTTATCCAACAGCTTTAAAAATATTTATTTTAAGAATTTAAATAATTACATCATGCCAGAGTATTTTATTATGAATTTATTATTTAAAACAGACATTTTAAGGTTTTTAAATCAAAATATTAAATATATCTGACTGCACTGAAACTCAAACTGAACGACGTGCTGACTCGAACAAACTGTTTTAAACAGAAATGATGCACTGAGATGAAACATGGAGCTCAAAGCTCGAGAGGAGGGTCGCTGCCTCCCTGTGGTCAAAGTGCTCGTTACATTTTTCAGTTGTTATAAAGCAGCAGTGAGTAAACTCAAACATTACTGAACCATGTCTCTCCGAGTACAAAAATATTCCAGCAGCTGGTGGGCTGCAGCTCCGACCTGCTTGAACGTGGCAGCAGCGGAGCTAAACTCTGAGCAACACGTGAACCATAAAACAGCGAGACGCCGGCGAGCTTCTGCTCCAACATTGAGAGCTGAAGAGGACATCAGAGACAAACATTTAAATAAAACCCAATATGAGCTCATCAGCTGACCCTCACCTGTCCGTCCACCATTAACCCGAGCCTATCTGTGCAGTGACTGAGGACCTGTGACCTCTGACCCAGAGCAGAAGCATGTGACTGATTTCAGGGTGTACCGGCCCTTTAAACACGGGTGAACAGAGTGTCGGGGGAGGCGGGCATTAGAGAAATCTTTCCTTGTTTTTATTCATCACACATTTAGAAAATGAACCACACTATACAAATGTCCACCGTTCGGTACAGAGACTCCTGCTCGAACCCACCGACCTCGCTCTGACGCGACCTCAGCGGCTCCTCCTCCTCCGATGCAGTGGCGGACTTTAAGTTACAGGACCGGCGTCGACCTGGTGGGCGTGCGGCAGCAGCGGCCCGGGCGACTCCGCTCTTTATGCTTACGTGAGAATCTTTTTCGTGGTCGCTGTGGCGCAGGTAGGCAGTAGCATGCAGAAACCTTTGGATGCGGCTCTCCTCTGATTGGCTGTAGGCTATTTCATCACGCTTATGTAAAGGGGATGGGGGTGGTGATTGGGGGGCGGGGCTTGTTTATTCCTCTCAGTCTGTGGTTGTTTTTTTACAGTATGACAACAAGGAAGTGAGCGTTCGAGTCGCACGATGAGGCGGGGACGGGCGAGCGTGAAGAAGGGGTTTCCCAGTTCCGACAGGAGGGGCGTTTTCGTTCCTTCATCTCTTGAGGCGAGAGGAGCGAGCTGCCCCTCCCCCCCTCGGGTTTGGTGGCGGTCATCATCAGGGTGGTCACGCTCAGAGGGATCCACACTTTATTACTCAGACATAAAATAAAAAATAAAAAACAAAAAAGATAACAAATTAAAATTAAACTAAGGAGAGCCGGCGGCGACAGGCGGGCAGGTGGGAGGGGGGAGGGCGGGTGGCGCTCAGGCCAGGTAGCTGTACGTGTCCTTCTCGCCGTCCACTCGCTCCAGGTACTCCTTCTCGATCAGGATGTCGATGCATTTCTGTCCACGGGGGAGAAAAAACACTCGTCACACTCTGAGCCACACACACACACACACACACACACACACACACACACACACACAGGTGTGCGTACCTTGATGACGGGGACTCGGGGTTTGAACCGGGATGACAGCTGGTTCAGGACCTCAGCCAGGAGCTGCTGGTGCTTCAGGACCTTCCTCATCTTCATGATCCTCACTATGGCAGCCTGCAGGGGACACAGGAGCGCCGTGTGAGAGCAGGAGGGCAAATCTGACAGCTGGCTCCATGCATGGAGCCTCGGAGAATCAAACTGATTCATGCCCAGCGACGGCGCCTTTTACATGTTTACAACATGGGAAATATTTTTAGGTTTTAGCAGCAGATCCCCCATTTTTTACATTTACAGAGTGACTACAGCAGCCGTCTGAAGAGCAGCGGCACACGTCTCCAGTTTTCCCGCCTTCACAGGGTCGACCGTCTGGTTTTGTGTGTTTGAATCTGATCAGAAAATATTTTAACAGTCACTGTTCTACAGTTTCAGACGAGCTCACCGTAGCTGGGATCATACACACCGTTACTTTAACGCAGATAAGAATCTTTAGCAAACTGATTTGTTTGGATTAGAGGTTTTTGCTTCTGTCACACATTCAAACAAACGTTTCCTCGTTTGCTCCTGATGAACTCTGTGTTCATGCTCTTATGTTTGTGGGTCTGTGACTTTTAGGGGAGCAGAAGCTGCACTGAACCACTTTATGTCCCTTCATGCCCTCATACAGCTCTGCTGGAGACGGAGGAAAAGCTCAGTGTTTGGTTTTTTTCAGCATGTTTTAAACGTGATGCAGAGGGTGGAGTGGAGTGGAGTGGGAGCTGCACCTGGATGAGGAGCTTTCGATCCTCCTCGATGTTCTTGTGAGTCGTCTCCTGCTCCTGTTTCTGCTCCGTCTTCATCGGCACGTTGATGTTCACCCTCAGCTTCTTACTGCGCAGCAAACAAGAGCAACAAGCTTCAGCATCCTCCTACATCACAGGCACACTTTTATTTAAGGCGGATTTAAGGTGGAGCGTGTCTCACTTCTTATATCCAAGGAAGAGTTTGATGACCGTGTCGGACTTGAACTCCACCTCGTCCACGTTGGCGTTCTCGTCCTCCAAAACCTGACGGACACAAAGTTTGGATTCAGCATCAGGTCTGCCATTACTAAAGCGTTTCTATGGAAACTAAAGACCAGCCACACGTGAGGATTTCACCTCCGGACAGAAAGCGTGACTCACCAGCAGCTTCGATTTTAACAGAATCTGAAGAACTTGAACCAAAATGTCCTGAAAACAGAGCAGAGGGGTCAGAGACGCCTGCTCCGCGGCGACAGAGCAGCACGAAGGAAGGCGGCGGTGTTTGTGCGCTTACAGTTTTGATCTGTGTGCTGTCAGTGAGCTGCTGCACCGTGTAGCTGTCCTCCGTGTTGTACTGCAGCAGGATGGCCATCTGGAAGGTGGAGGCCTGCAGCGTGTACCTGTCAACAAGCACAGCAACAGTAAGGAGCGGCGTGGGCTCGGCTCCTCGCGGCCGCCACACGTACCTCACGACGGTGCGCTCAGAGCTCTGCAGGTCTGCTACCAGCCTGAGAGTCACCACAAAAGAAGAATTCAGCACGAGCCTCAGATTCTGCTCCTCTGTGTCACAAATGCCTTAAAACCTTTCAGAGGCACCAAATACTCACTACAGTCCACGTGTGTATTAATCCGCCTCTGAAAATAGTCCCTAAAGTGGTGTTTCATTCACTCCAGTGTGAAATAGAAACTCGGTAAGACACAAAAATACATTTACTGCAACAAACTCGCCGCGCAAGAATCTCAAATATATTTGATGTAACTTTCATGGCTGATCACCAGAGCTGTGGCGCCACAGCGCCCCCTACCTGTGCGCTCACAGACTGCACGCGTACCTGTTCTTGAAGCAGTTGGTGACCAGCTCTCCTTTGGACAGGTGATACAGCCAGGTGAGCTTCCTGCCGCTGTGCCTGCTGGCGTAGAACGCCGTGAAGCGCTGATAGCTCCGCTCCAGCTGTGCAGGAGGAGAGGCAGAGGGTCAGAGCCACGGTACTCAACCTGAGGTCTGCGGACCTGTAAGGGATCTTCTTATTAACACCATTTGTCACGGCACAAAGCTGTGACCCACTTCCACAGTCGTCTGTCTGCACGTCTCTCCTGTAATCTCTCATCATATTAGGTTTTTATTTCTTGGCACCTTCTGGCAGCAGTCGTTTTCTTAGCGCAGCTTATAAAGCAGGAAAACAAATACCAGGCATATGATTTAAACCCTCCATCCACACGTCCTTCAGCTGAAGGCGTTTAAAAAGTAAGAACAAAGTGTTGCTGATGTGTCACCACTCAAACGTCCACACTGAGCTTTAAATGTTTAATGAGGAAATCAAACTGTCCTTGTTTTTACAGGAGAGATTTAGTTAAATACTGAACTAGAGCTTCAAAGATGTACGTTTCAGATGCTGCCGGATGACAAAACCTACGACGTGTTAAATTTACCAGACACGAAACATTCATGAGGGGAAAACTTTAAGTTGAGGAGCAATATCGCTTCACTTTTCAAGGTTTGGTTGGAAAAGACATTCATGTCTTTGAACTCCTGGGATCAATAACTCATAAGCAACATTATGAAAACACCTCCTCCTTCATGTCACACCATTAAAGCAGTCGAGCTAGCAGCTCGTTTTCATTACCAGCAGCACTGCTTGATCATGTTTTTATGACTTATTGATCCTGTGAGATGAAATGTGGGAATCCTTTTCCAATCGTACCTGGAAAAGGTGGAAGCGCCTGCAGGGGGGAGAGGTTTCTTTATCAAATCACGACTTTGATCTTCAGAAGTCAGAGTTTTATCTCTGAAATCAGCAAGAATGAAATTAGAAAAATGAATTTTAAAGCGTGCTGGATTACCTCTGAGGGCAGAGCGAAGGTGCAGGACTGCTGGAAAGGCCAAGAGCCGGAGCTCAGAACCTGGATGCTGAAGTCCACTGTGACACAAACACAATGAAACTGCGTCCATCTTCACATACATGTGAGACTTTATTTTGAATGTGTATTTGATTTAGACAGCTGTGTGTGTGTGTGTGTGCGCGCGCACTTACAGTCCAGCGGCTCAGAGTTGGTCAGGTGCTTCTTGAACTGCTCGTTCAGGTCCTTACTGACTCCGATGTCCTGGAACATTCGCTGCAGTTTGGACGTGTACTCAAAGCCGCACGCTTGCTGCAGGAGGAAGAGAAGAAGTCAAAACAACCCTGCAGACGCCCCACACCCACACACACACACGCTGCCTGGAGTGTGTAACGAGTGCACACGCATGTGATTCCGACCTTGAGTTTGGAGATCATGCTGGCCTCGGCGTCGTCGCTGGCGCTGTTCTGGTGGACCAGACGTTTGGCCAGCATCTTGGCGTAAAACTTCTGGAAAACGTCTTTGTCCTCGATGTACTTGAACACAACCATCTAAGAGAGGAAACAGCGTGGAGTCTTTGGTTTCACTGCAAAACTAAGACATCACCTTACAGAGAAGCTCGGGTCACAGCATCTCACCACTTGGTTCAGAGTGTCCTCCAGTTCAGCCTCCTCTGGGTTTTTGGAGCTGAAAAGGAAACAAAAACAAACAAAATGTTGTTTTCAATCTCATTTGGAGGTTAAATTACAGACAGGCAGATGCTATACTATTGTTCAGCCTCTGAAGCAAAGCTAAACCATCCCTGTGTGGATGAAGTAAACACTGTCTGCTCAGCTGCATCACTCTCACACTCCTCAGCTGCTTTTAAGCAGCTTCGTCCACCTCGCCGCGCTTTGAAAAGCGTCTTTGTTTTTGTCCTGAGTTTAACAAAGCAGTCAGGATGCAGACGCCACTCAGAGTTACTGAACCCACAGAGAGCGCAGTCCTGCTGGGGAGAGTCCCACAGTGGAACAGCATCCACTGATCAGGAAACAACAGCTGCCCAAACAAACCCCTCGTGGCGCACTTCTGTTTGTCACAGAGCTTTTCATCATTCGTTCAATGTTTCACTTTTAGGACTGAAAGTGTTGACTCTGTTTGAAACAGGTCACAGAGGAAGAAGAAAGTAAGAGCTGGCGACAGCACGTTTGACTTTATTTAAAAGACAACGGCAGAAGCCTCAGAAGGAGTCCAGGGAAACTACACGACATGCTGAGCTGCGCGGCTCACATGCATTGTGCACATCACCCACCTCTTCTTCAGTAAAGAGTCGCAGTATCTGGCCAGCAGCTCGGGAGACTTGCTGGACGACTGAGCCATCCTGGTGACGGCGTTGTTGTTGATGAACCGACCACACGCCTTCAAAAGGAGACAAATCCACGAGTCTAAAATTTCACCTGCCTGTAGGAATCCAGTGGATGACATCACACTGTCTGCTGCCATCTGTTATCTACAGTCTGTGGTTACTGACCTTGTCGAGTGCGGCCACGAAGCCGGCGTCGTTGTTGAAGGCAGACATGACCAAAGCGTTGTACTTCTTATGGACGTCCAGGGTGGTCTGCACGTACACTTTGGGGTCCTGGAAACAAACACGCACACACACACACACACACACACACACACACACACACACACACACAGGTCAGAGCCTGTGAGCCATTTTTAACATAAATGCTAACGTGTGATTGTCCTGTTAGTACATCTGCTGTGGAGCTCAGGGATCCGCCCACTCTCTCCATCAATCTGCTTTAAAAACTCCAACAAACTCATTTGGTCTCCGTGTGTTTGACTAACAGGCCACACGTTTATCATCTCACTGCTACCTGACAGACAAACGAAGCTTCAGAGCCTCCTCTCCTTCAGTCGACTCCTTACATTAAACTAGTGAGAAACACTGAGGTGAAAAAAAAAGTCCTGCGTACGTTGAGCGCTGCCTCGCCGCACTTCTCAATGGCGGCCAGGCCCTGGTTGTGGATGTGGGTCTCTAGAAGCTTCTTCAGCTCACCCAGACCGTCTGTGATCCGCGACACCAGGTTGTACATCCGGCCCAGGTCTGAAACACACAGAGAGAAAGCTGCATCTGTGAAACACCAGGTCATCGTTACTGGAGACAAAAGCTTTCAGTTATCCAGGAAAAGATCGATGTTTGGAGTGTGTGTGGAATGCAGCGCGCGCACACACACACACACACACACACACACCAGAGGGGATCAGAGCTGCAAAAATATTTCCCTGTCAGCGTCACGGTGCCGTCTCTCCCATCCAGCAGGGAAAGGACACGGTTACCTTCGTTCTTGTCAGCGTCCAGCAGGTTCTGAAACTCTGTGTGGAAGATCTCCAGGTGCTTCTCGATCAGGACTTGCTCACACTTTCGGGCCAGTTCGTCCTGGGTGGATTCATGGAGGTAAACCTGCACACGCCGCTGCTCCTCCAGGAGACGGGCCTCCGCCTGAGGAAACGCACACAGAGGAAGCAGACGGACTCTGGTCACGACTCGGCGCTAAAAGCTCCACGTGTCTCTGCTCGTTCGCCCACAGCTGTTTGCAGCTGGACAGCACAGCGCCTACCTTCTTCATGTACTCTGTGACGGGGTTCTGCTGCAGGAACTCTGTGCTCTCACGCGTGTAGAAACGTTCTGTGTCAGTGAGGAACTGACATTCAAAGTACTCTTTGTACACGGACAGCGTGGGGCCTTTGGCGAAGGCGTCCTCCTCGTTCAGGCCCAGCTCGACTGCAGGAGGACAGAGGTGGGATTAATGAAAGCATCCACATCCTGTTAATACAAAACAAAAGTGTCTACACATCTAATTTAGCCTGAAACGATCCTTTCATTTAAAACAACAATAATGTAATATGTGCTCGCAGACAGCACCACGTGTCACAGTGAGCAACCAGCTTCATTCAGCCCTGTGCTGCTGTGGTTAGCATCGCCCAGCTGTGAGCAGGCATCTTCATGTTAAATCTTAAACATAATGTACGTGTGACCTTTGCAGAATAGATGTTAGGCTAATAACTCTGAAATCATTCAAATCATTCAACAGCTGCACAAAAGTCAGTCAGAAAAATCTCCAGCTGGGTTTAATTAGTCAGATTTGAGCTCCTGTGAACACGTGTGCAGACTCCAGCATGGGCAGATGTCATTTATTTATATAAGTGAGACAAGTGAAGACACTGCAGACAGTCTGCTGCTCTGATCACCGACAGCTTTTCATGTTAAACCCAACACATGCTCAGAGTAGCTGCTTGTGAGTCTCCACAGCCTCCGTTCACAGCTCCCACCAAACCAAGTAGAATTTCACATCAGCCTGAAAGTTATGCACAGCTCTCAGTCTGTGTGATCATTGCTGATACTCATAACCTGCTTGTGTTTGGTTACTCCCCTGTTGCACTCGAGGACCTACCATAAGACTGGACAACACCACTGATGAGCCGGGTGTTGATGGTCTCACCGTTCCTCTCTCTCTCTATCAGCTTCAGAACGGCGTTTGTTACCTGACAGGGAGAGAGGTTCGCTTCAGTAAACATGCAGAATTCAGCATTTTAATCACTGCGCTGTTTCTTTAAGAAGGAAAACTGCACACCTGTTTGTTGAGGGGTCGGAATAAACACTCCCTCCAGGTCACGAGTGCCAGCTGAGAGGAGGCAGAGTAAAGGAGAACCACAAGTTTAATAAAACAGTGTTTGCTATGAATCTGCTCCTACTGCGACCTGTCAGGTAAAGCTTTTGTGTAACTGCTGTTTGGGGACAGGTGACGTATTTAACTTCGTCCTGCTGGAACTGCATTTTTAACTCTGTGCATTCAAACAGAAAGGAACTGTCAGACTTACCGAGTATATCTCGTAGATGCCCTTGCGTCCCTCGTCACACTCTCGTCTGACCCAGTGGCGGTTGAGGTAGGCGCAGATCCCGTTAAGGACCTTACTGGAGAAACGGTAGTCCTCCCACTGCTGGGTGTAAAACTTCAACACGCACTCGTCCATCAGATCCTCGCCATCCTGCGGACGATAACGCGGAAAGCAAAGGGAGGAGGAGTTGAAAGGTGTCCGTGGTGCACTCGGTGAGGCTGCGACTGGTAACCATGGACTCACCTTGAGTAGGCTCGTCAGGTAGTTCTTCAGGAACTCCTTGAGCCGCTTGTAGAGCTCCAGGCCTACGAACTGAGCCCCGCCTGGAGTGGTGGACTTTTTGGAGGGCTTTGCTGGAGGCACGGAGCCCCGGCCCTGGCTGGACTGGTGGACGCTGGTGCAATAGTTATATACATGTCTGATCGAAGGGTTAAGGTGCGCACGTCACATCAGGGTAACCGCTGCATTCCTCACATCTGGCTGCTTGTAACATCAAGAGCAAGTATGTGAGGAATGTCCTCGGCTGTCGCTCTCTCTTTTCTGCATGAAATCACAGCACATGTGCACAGAGCCCAGTTTAAACCTGGGCCGTCTGCAGGGACACGACCGCAGCGTCGAGCTTCCACGGCCGGGTGGACTTTATTTCATACTTCAGGGAAATGTGCAACCTTTAGCAGGAAAGGTGCACGAGGGGATAATCAGCTCTTCAGACTTTACGCTCACGTCCCCTGCAGACGCATTTTATGGACTTAAACCTTTTCTTTTGCACAGACAAACTTTATAAAGCTTTTTGAAACCAATTTTTAAAACCTACTCAAAGGTTGGAGGGAAGATTACAGTGTGAACATCAAGCTCAGGGTCGGTGAGTAATCCAAACTCTGCAGCAGCATATCAAAGACTAACCTTGTTGTCAAGCTCAGATATTCTTTCCCTGAAGGTCTGTTTGGCCCCGCCCACCAGGGCGTTTATTGTTAAACATGAACTTCTACTGAGAACAACGTGACCTTCATCCCACATGTTCCCTGTGCTGATGTGTTTGTATGAGAGTCACCAAACCTCCAAACATGGCTGTCGGAGGTTTCAGTCTGTCACTGAACGCGGCGCATCGTAACGAACGCCAACGTCTGATCACTGGACTCGTAACTCTCAGCATCTGTTTGCCTTTAGAAACCAAAACCTGTGTGAGGACGTCAGAAGAGCTAAAGCAGAGACAGTTGAAGCAGCGATGCCACGAGATTACCACTGAAGACATGTTGATGGTTTTTCTATTTATGGCAGGAGATTAAGAAATCTCCATGTTCTTCCCTTTAGCGTCCCTGAAAATGAAATCACTGCAGGCTTATGAATATACGCCAGCTATCTCAGCCGTGGAGGCACTCGTACAGCGTCTGCCTTGTTTGTGGTTTGTTTCTTGGCTTCTTTCTAAACGTGTGGAAAAAATAAACCAAATCTTCTTATTTTCTATTTAGTCTTACAGTTCGTTGTAAGTCTGGATAACAGAGCGTCTAATAAAGAGTCAATGGAGCCAAATGTCTTCATCAGAAAGTGAAATTCTTTCAAACACAACTTCAACCACACAAACACTGCTCTGAATCAAAGGTTTGCTTCCTGTTTGCTCCGTGTGTGAAACTCATTAATGGAACAAACGACTAGAAAAAAAGTTTGTGCTTCGGAGAAAAGGAAGTAACACACTAGTGAGATTAACCATCTGAAACAAACACACACGGAAAATTTGCTGTTAGGTTGTTAACTTTTAGCACTAAAGGGATATTGCAGTTCTTAAGGCAGCCACATTAATGATTAGAGGCAATAGAACAGAAGCTATGGCTGCTTGAATGAAGCAAAAATCCTGATCAGGGTGATTTTGGTTAATAATGTAATTCAATTTTTCATCTGCATTTTGTTTTTAAAGTGCCAAATCACAACAACAGCTGCCTCAAGGCGCTTTATTCACAATAATGCAGAGCAGACAGAAACCTGATGATTTAACACAATTATTGCTAAACATCAGTTACTGCACCTGTGGCTTTGTACAGGGGATTTCCTGTAAATAAAACAAATAAATATGTATTTTAAAGAAAGAGGAGAGGGTGGTGGGGGTTGGAGGGGAGTCAGAGACCGACTCCACCGCAGGACACTTGCGGCGAACACAGCCCAGCACGGCAGCAAACTCGAGCGACTGCAAGCTGACGGCCAACTGCCGCGTCCTGCCAAAAGAGGACCTAAGATCTGAGCAGGCCAGAGCCAATCCGGAGCAGCTGAAGCCAACCGTGAATAATCCTTCCACACCTACGGAAATCTCCAGCTTTACTGCCTCTAGATAGATCCTGTTACGCCAGTGTCAGAGTACTACTCCGAATGCTTACTGATTGAGCCTGCTCCTAAATGCCCTTCCTGCCTCTTGCTCAGTAACACACTGGTTTATCACACTTAATAAAGCTGGTTTGTATGATCACACACACTCAGCAGCACCCGCAGTCACACAGGATACGTGTAGAGTTCCATGTAGCGTGACTTGGCCATGCTTTGCCGCGTGTACACCTGCTGGATGCCAGCCCGCAGGTCGTCCCATATCTGGTCCAGGCCTATCTGTTTCAGTCCGTGTGGGTTCTGGGTCCTATTTGACGACATCGTGGTGGAGCCCAGTGTCCTCTCCGCTCCCTACCAATGCCCTCCCTTTCCTGCTCCAGCGAGCGTGTGCTCCTCCCCCTGCGCCTCCTCTCCTTCGCTTGATTTCGGTCCCAACTGCCTCGCTCTTTTCTCAGAGTCTGGAGTCCATCTGGGGACGATGGTGGCGGCCTCGGGAAGCTGTCGTCGGTTATGTGAGACGGGAAGGGGTCCCACTCTGCACGCCTGGGTGGCGCTGTCTGCCACTCCTCCACCTAAAAGCTTCGGAAGTCTTCACCAGATGACCTGCAAAGAAAATGAAGAGACACAAAAAGCCACCTGATTAACAATCTTTGACTTAAAAATAAATAAAAGCTTCACCAAAACTTCTGTTTTAAAGGATTCCCTTCATACATACGGCACTGAAAAATCACTGCAGCAGCCCTGCTGGTGATTAGCCAGGTAGGTTACCTGGATTTACCTTGTTGACACCTGGATCTGAGCCAGCAGACACAATGCTGACCGGACCCAGCGTCAGTCAGCTAATGAGATTAGTCACTACAGCGCCTGCCTAGTTTCCCTTACCACAGCCTCACTGTACACGAACTCCACATCCACAGTCAATAAGGGTTTTTTGGTTGCTAGGAGAAACACACAAACACAATGACCTACATTTATAACCTGTGTTTGCTTTGGCAGTATGGGAATGCATTCTGGGAGATTCTAAATTAATCAGAAACACTGAATTGTCATCTTGAAGGGCTAAAAACAATTAAACAGGCCTGTTTGGGAGTTTTTCAAACCACTGGCGTACTACTGGACAACTCAGATCATATTTTGAAAGTCTGGGAAGTCAACAGGCAATTTATAATCGAAAAAAAGAAAAACAAACACTGGCAAACAGACCAGATAAAAATTCAGACTGGCACATTCATGAGGGGGAAAAACCTTGTAAAGTCTTGTCTTAATTATACGAGTAGAAGAAAGGTGTTGCTGGGGTTGGATCATGCTTCGTGCGAGGTAGTGAATTTCTTTCCAACTTTGGGACGTGAAGCCATGAGGTTCCTAGATTCAGGAAGGAGTTTAAAAACCCATCCTGTGGGAAAGACTGAGTCACGACTATCGCACCACGAGGAGGGTAAACATCGGCAGCACGCAGAGGCCGGATCATTAGGGATAACAGAGAGACCTACAGCTGTAATTTCATCCCTGCTGACAGGACACGAGCAGGAGGTAAACCAACGCCACGGTTTGCAGCATCAACATCTCTGAAGCCACAGAGACGCAGAGACCGAGACACTAGGAACAAAGCAACCAGGTCTGAACTACAATCCACTCGACTTACTGGCTCTTTGTTTTGATTTACAATCACAAGCTGAAGAATATGTATGTTAGGAAACGTGCACAGGTAGCAGTATGTAAGCTAATAAGCTTTTTGAGCATATGTTCTGTGTTTACTGCCATCATCCTGTCAGGAAACAAAGTCTTTCACCAGCTGCAGCCCTTGCAGCTGCGATTGAGCCATCACTTGTAAGGACGTGGTCTAACAGAGACCAAAGCAAACTTATAAAGAAGATATCGTGGGACAGAAGGCAGAGTAGATGAGGCTGCTCTTAGTTACAGAGGCCTTCAGCTGAGAGCTGGATACAAAGACTAAACCAGCACATTTGTGTTGAAGTCCCGATTGAAACAATAAAATCTGTCCTCAAACATCAAGTTCATGAAGTTTAAGTCACATGAGGCTAATAAACCTGTTATTAGCATTATTTTAGTATAAACAGCTCTATTAGTTGGTATAATTACACGAACTACAGTAAACAAACAGTGTTTAACTTTTATGAACATTAGCTGACCATCCAGGAACAAAAGGTTAGGAAACATGACAGATTGCTCGATGGACTTTTGAAGCTCTGCGGGGAAACCACAGAAGTGAAATAAAGAAAAGCTGCTCGGCACGAACCTTGTGAGTTAACATTTAATGTTATGTTTAAAAGAGAATGGGTAATCATAAAAAGACACGGCTCACTGCTAGCCCATGTTTATAATTCTGATTATTTGAGAACAGACATGAAGAGGGAGAAAACAGACTGAAGCTGCTGCTGTGTGACTGGAGGAGGAAGAGGAGGGTGGACGGCCACAAACTGCTGCTTCGTGTAGGCAAGCGCTGCTATATTTAGCAGGAGCAGGCATGACCACTCACGGCTATCAGGGCCAGATATTCAGGACGTGACACGCGCGAAATCGTCTGTTTACTTCCTTCCAACGACCAGTCTGGGTGATTGCAGGTCGTCTCAGCTACAGCTCTGCTTCTGAAGGCGTAGAAAATGAAACACTGGAAATGGGTCTTTGATTGAGACCTTATGTGAGCGTCTAACAGGCAACTGCTCAGATATAACACGCAGAGTTCCAGCAGAAATGACCGACTCGTGTTGGCTTCTTTCTAGAGCAGGGCGATATGACCAAAAACATTTATCACGATATACATTTGAAAATTTGCGATAACGATATAACTGACGATATAATTGACACCAGACAAAATACTTTACAACTCCACAACTTTATTAGTGCAAAACAAACATCAGTGTGTTTTCACTTAAACAAGCAGCTGTTTTATCTGCATTAAAGTTATATAAAAATGTAACAGCGCAAATTCCTGTCTGACAGTTTAACCAAAAGGCGTTTCCAGTGGAAACTGGCCGACATATCCTCAGCACAACCATGTATAATATCCACACAACTTAAAAAGAGGTTATACACACACAATACGGTAATATTATGTTGAAGCACAGTACGTATCACTCCGCGAGGCTCCGCCTACGATAGCCGTAATGCTCCGACAACCCATCAAGCGGTGCGGCTTCGTAGCTCAGCAAAGTCGTACTGAAACATCTGACAGATTTTCGAGCGCCGTGCACATAAACTCGTTTCGAGGTCAGTAAACACAACCAGAGTTCATACATAAGGCACACGGGATTATAAGGGGCTCTGTCGACTTTCAGAAAAATCAAAGGATGATTTTAAGTGTGCCGTATTTTCCAAAAAACACGGTAATAACGACGGCCCGCTAGCATGCGCTACCATAAATAGTGCTTTGTTGTGTATCTGACGGACGGAAGCTAAACCAGTTCCACACCAGTGAAGCTGCAGCATTTTTACAAACCAGTTCTGGTTCATTGGTTTCATTTAACAATCCGCTTTCGCTCTTCTCATTCTCCGTCGCCGCCATGCTTTTCCGCCATGTGTGTATGAGAACAAAGGCACTGCGCATGCGCGTTTTACCCATACTCCATCGCCATATTTCATTTTCTTATCGTTGCCCAACATTACACCGGTATTACCGTGAATGGTATGATATGGCCCAGTCTTACCTCTTTCTGACTGGAATCACAGTAAAACTCACTTTTGCACTCACTTGAGACACAGCAGTGTGATGAAGATGAGCGCTGACGCCACTGAGGAAGATCCTAAACACAGCACTCAGCTCCAGCTCAGCTTGTTTCAGACAGGGGACGTACCCAAGGGGTTATTTTGATCTGTCAATCATGAAAAGCTGCTCTAGTATAACACTAAAAATAGAAATGAGTGTGATGTCCACTTCACAGCAGCCTCGCGTGTTTCTTTTTCTTTTACTGAGTCAAGCTTTGTAACCTTTTGGCTCCTCTTCAGCAGATCCTCGCTTAAACGCAAAAGGTAGCCCCTACCTGAGCTGTTGCCGTGGCAACTGGGGCAGACAATACCTGTGAATACTCATTGGACCACAGCAGGTAAGAGTGTAAGAGCGCTCAGTCTCCGCCATTTCCTGTTCTTGCAGCGGTGAGAAAGGTGCCCTTCACGGCGGCGCTGTGATCAGCTTTCAGATTCCCACAGCAGCAGGTATCCAGTGCCTGACCTATAATCAGCCCCACAGCCGTGTGACGGCGAGTAACAGGAAACGGAAGCTCGCAGAGCGCTTGTTGTGAAATGGGAATCCCAGCCCACGGTTATCAACAACGCCTCTGTGTGCAGCAGGAAGGCAGCGGAGCTCAGAGGTCGTGACTCGTGTCAGCGGACAGCTGACCCAGATAAGTCTGAACCACAGACAGCAACAAGGCCCACAGGAGTCCACGTCTGTTTATGAAGAAGCTTCATGATGAGGAGCAACAAAACGCCGCTCCTCTTCTTTGGACTTTAAGGTCTCAATGCAGGAGACCGCCGAAGCACCACCTGTGGCTTCCCAAGCGGTTTAAGTACATTATGCTACTGGCCGCTAGGCACGCTAACGAGCACACTGACAGGTGCTGCATTTACCATATTCTTCTCACTTAAGGCCTCTAATCATACGGTTTATGTACAATAATAAGTTAATGTGGTTTATGCTTGCTTCGCCCCTTGCTAATAAGCCGTGTGCACCAAAAGTGGCGTCACAGTTGCTGGAGCGCGCTGCAGTTTACTCTGCTTCCTGTTTCAGCTGCTTCTACTCCAATAAAAGGCTGAGGTGGATGTTTTTCCCTGAGAAGAAACACGCATCATTAGGAGACTGCAGCGAGCGCTCGTGCACCAGAGGGGTCATCAGATGGCATCATGGCAACCCTTACTAACACAAACTACGCATTTCTAAAATGGCCCTGCTGAACAGCATTCTGGGTAATGCTAACAGTGTGCTGGGGACTGGGCGGAGCTCATTCAGGAACGATGAAGAAAAGAGCAGACTTCAAAGAGAGCCATCTCTGCCACTTTTAAACAGGCAGACTTGTTTCACTTCATTTCTTCTTCTGTCCTGATTTACAGGACAGGACTGGAGGGGCTTCAGCACCTCCAGGTAACCAGGTAAGTCAAGAACAACATGTCACTCAAAGTTTTAAACCAGGAGACAGAAAATCTGTTCCACAAAGGTATTCATTCCAAAATGGAGCTTAATGAGCCAGATGTGAAGAAGTGTGAAACAGCTGTCTGGGTTACTCCGTTTGTTTTCCTGTCCACCGTTTCTAGAACTTTTAGACAACTTGGCTTTGAAATCCTATGTCAGTCCTGTTCATTAAAACGAGCATTTCCAAAGTCAGAAGTGTATTACAAATACACTTTATTACCATTCACTACTTTGACAGTTGAAAGTCATTTTAACTGACGCAGCCCAAAAAGTTTCTCCCAAAGTCAAGATGACAGTTACTTCTTATCAGAGACGACTGCAAACGGTTAAATGCTTTAAACCAGCAGCACAATCAGAATAAACCAAGAACTAAAGTCTCTCGCTCCACAGCACTTATGGCTTCAGTTCTAGTTACACGTCAGTGTGAACAGCGTCTCACAGACTTTGTACTGAAGAGTTAACAGGTTTATGACGCCTCTGTCGAGTCAAGTCCAGAAATATTTGCTGTAAGTTCTTACCCTGCTCGGCTGCTGCAGAATAACTTCAAAGCCTCCGTGAGCTTTCATATCAACCTCTGCCTGATGATCACCTGTCCCACAGTGTGGCCGACAGGTAAAGCGACTCCTGAGGTTCACAGCTCACCTGCATGTTTCTGGTTTCTCAGCTCGAGCAGAGCGCGAGAGAGGTTTGCTGAACGGGAAGGAAGCAGGAAGAAAGAGCAGGGAACACGCAGTGCTCGGTAAATCAGATTAGCCCAGTATCAGTGTGTCTGGGACAGACTCCACAACCTATTACCCTACCAGGAAACAAACCACCGCCAAACACACCAACACCCACCAGCGCGCTTCACACACCACCTAGAGTTCACATGGGAGCTTTACCAACAGAAGCAAACATTAAAAATCATCTGAGCCACTGTGACATAAATCTGCTTCTGATGAGCACGCAAACAAAACTTCACATCCAAGGATCTCAAACATCAAGCAGACGAACCCTCAGAGTCCCAGATGACACAACAGGATCATCTTAACTCGTGTGACCAAGGGTACACATTACTATGTACAGCTATACTTTTAAATCATGTTTCCTAAAATGAATTCATCATGTTTACAGTAAATGAGCCACTGCTGTGGTGAATTTTATTTTTAAATTACAGCAGATTTATTTATTTGCGTGGCTAGTGAGGACCACCCAAAGAAAATTCCTTGATTTAATTTACATAAGCATGTCAGCATAAGCAAGTTTAATAACCCGCTTGTTAAACAAGGTAAAACTTCAGCTCCCAGAGGCCACCTGGGGCAGGAAAACCTTTGTGCCACTATTCTGAGCGCACGTAAAAAAAAAGTTTGCAAGTGTTGCATTTTGAGGAGAAAATTATTTTGATGTAGTCGGTGATTTTTTGTCAGTTCAGCCTTTCATATTATGTTTAACCCGAGTGACCCGGTCAGCTGGTGGGTAACAGGCATCTCTGAAAACGTTAGAGCTCTTATGCAAATATGTGATGTCTTGATGAATGGAGCAGGTATTAGAAGTTTACACAGAAACATTCTCTCCTGAAAATATCTTAAAAGTTTATTTTGTGACCCAGACAGAGTAATATTTCAAACTCCGCCCCTCTTTGTTTCTCCACCACTGCCTCGTTTGAGTTTCGGACAAATGGATTCAGGGATATTGCATTTCGTCATTTCGAGCTGATTGGAGACCAGAACAGCCAATCAGATTTTTTTGCATCCAAGTCTGTGATTGGCTGGTTTTGTGGCACAAACATAACGGTGTAGAGAAAGAGTTGAGCGCACACGGGCAGAAATGTTGAGAGCGCGAGCAACACGTTGTGAGCGAGCGCACATGCAAAAACTGAGCGAGAGGGGCTGTTGGTGTGTGTGTGTGTGTGTGTGTGTGTGTGTGTGTGTGTGTGTGTGTGTAAAACAGCAAACGCTGAAATACATTTTTTGCACACAGGAATGAATTTTGTTCACTCAAATTCAACTTTTCTTCGCTCAAAATGCAACACTTGCACCTGCAAACGTTTTTGCGTGCGCTCAATACAGATCTATGTAGAGTTTGGTGACACTGACTGAACTGTGTCGCAGACCTGGACAGAAACTATCACTGATTCCTGTCAGTGATGCAGTGTGAGGTTTATTATAGACAAAAGGTATTTCCATCTCTTCTGGTTATTATTATCATCAAGGACATTTTACAGACATTATGAATCAGACTAATTTAGGAAATAATCAGCACATCAGCCAATAACGGAAACATTTGTTCCTTTGTGCTCTATGCACTGATGCACACCCTGGATCAGCCTCTACGCTGACACCAACCTAACCAGACTGATTATGGCCTTTATTAAATCTATGCTCAGTTCACTTATGTCAGCTCCTCTCAGTTTGAGCTCATGAAACTTTATATTAATATCCTTTGAAGTATGTAGAAAAACACTGATATCAGGCTGGTACACTCATATCTGTGTATGTTCACGTCAAGTAAAACTATATGCTGTAGATTTCCAACACTGATATTAATGTGAACAAATAGTAGGTTCAGTAAATTTAACCAAACATGAGAAATAAGTACACGTTTCCCTTTCCCACCTTTAAATCTCTTTATTAGCCATTTCCAAGTATTCCTAATGACACCGTCCTGTTTACAGACCGCGTCATGTCCACAGAGATCACAAGTCATCTTTAACAGGCAGATTTCAGGCGTCCATGCTGAGCAGAGAATGGACGAGACATCTGAACTCAGCATGAGGCAGTGAGCTGTTGTGAAAGAGCCCATCATGAGGAGCAGAGGGCAGCCAGAAGAAAAAATAAATCACTTTACATGCATATTTCCCATCATGCTACACACGGAAAAGCAACATAAGCCTGAAAGCCACAGATCGAGGGATATCCAAGTGCCACAAACAGCTCCACGGCATCGATAAACGTGTCAGGAGGAAGGCACACAGGCTGCATTTTGCGGTTATTTCAAGCTATAAAGAGGCTGACCGAGCTCAAAATATGACCGAGCATTTTCTTTGTTGTGTTTTGCCCTGTGGCAAATCCACCAAATAACCACGCAAGTGAGGAAGGATGGGTGTGCAGCTATTTCATCGTGGTTACTATACAAACCTACAATACACCCTTTATGCTGCCCCCGAGTTCTTCCTGTGTGTTCACTCTCAGCACAGCAGGTCTGCAGGTCAAGGTCAGCATCAATATTCAGCACTTGTTAAGTTATTCATCAGTGTGCAGCATTACATTTTCCATATTTCCAGAACATGTTTCACTGGACCATTTTTCCATTACACCATACACTCTTAGCTGGCTCCATCTACAAAACAGCGTATTAGTAGATTTTGATGACTAATATAAATAAAAACTAATTAGCTACTAAAGCTTTAAGATAAATGTAGTTTAGCACCTTTTCCACTCGCCCTTGTATGCTGCTAGAAATAGAGAGCCGAGGCTTCACGTTGCTTAAAACTGAGCCCAGTTTATTGCTTCTTTTGAGGAATCTGTGTCGAGCTCCACGGAGTCGAGGAAGAGGACAGGAAGTCAGACGCAGAATCAGCAGAGAGAATGAGCTCAATTTTCAAAATAAAAGACCCCAAGCAGACTAAGCTCTTCTGAAACACCTGGAACATGATTACAAAGCTGGAACAAAACTGCATCAGTCATGACACCAAAGACACACACCTGGTGTGTTTTGGGGGTAAATCTGCCAAATTTACAGACGGAAGCCAAACAAGACGTCTGTCTGTTTACGGGCAGATTTCATTTCATCTTCCTTTCCAATCCCACAGCTTTGTCACTAAAACAAACAGCAGTGGATGGGAACAGCTGAGGAAGAAAAACACTTTTCTTCATGTTCAAGCTTGCTGATCAGGTAACACCTGTAAAGGTTTAGATTGTGATCAGTTTCAAGTCAAACCTTGTTCTTTAATGTACGTCTGCGTTCATTTTAACCCTTCTGAAACCCCACGTCTCTGAGAGACCGATGGATCAGAGAGAAAAAGCCCACCGCCATCAAAACGGCAGAGCAGGACACAAGTGAATAAATGCTGACGTCGTCGTCAGGCACTTGCAGAGGCGAGGCCATAGCTCTTAGATTCAACACAAACTTACAGAATTAAACTTTAGCACCACCTTCAGCGATGTAACAAGACTTTTCAGGCTGCTCTTATAAAAGTGAGCCCTGCTCCGGTTTACAGTTCATGCAGATCTACAGTCACAAATGTGAAACAAACTCTTCGCCTTCTCTAATAAACATTTCCTTATTTCAGTACCTCAAACACTTCATTTCATGGTAAACCGGCTGAAACCAGCATGAAAAGCAAATCAAGCAAAGGTTTGATTCACAGGTGAAGTCAGCTGCAAGGAGCCGGCCAATCAGTGTGCTCGACGTCATTTTTAAACTCAGGCCATCAAGTTTTGTTGAACCTGCACGTGCTGAACAAACAGCGTTAGAAACAAGATGACCTGAACTATCAGACACATTTCAGCTTTAAGCAAAAGGGTCAGTAAAAACAGCAGGACAGTGACAGGTTCAACAGAAGTGGAAATATAACTGCTCTTTGGCACCTTTTGTGTTTAGACTCTGAAGATGGTAAAAAGCTTTAATGTCTTTAGCCCACTATAATAAAGGCCTTTTGTCACCTGTTGGTCTAATAATACGTTTTCTTTTTTAATAAGATTAGGTGACGCCTCACTTATGAGGACAAGTGTACATCAAAATACAATAATCAACACTATTCTTCAAAATAAAAGCCCTGATAAAGAAAACTAGCAGGCCATAAACCCAGGGAAGAAACATCTGTCTTTTAAAACTCCTCTGAACCGCAGCATTTTAAAACTGCGTGGGGGGGTCAGCTTTAAAATCAATATAAAGACAAACTCAAAGTAATAAGGTGATTCTGATTACACAATTTTAGTCAAACTGAGCCAATTATTTCACAATTACATACTGCCGAAGACGCAGATTTATGGAACAAAGTTTAAAACTTAGACTTCACCATAACTTGAGTCTATTCCGAAACCTTAAAACAGAATTATAAACAGACGTTTAGATTACAAGTCACCGTGCAATCCCACAGTTACTCATGAAAGCAATGAGTCCACACACACTGTCCATGTAACAAAGACATATATGAAAAGAAAAACAGACATTTGACGACTATCGGTTGTGGATTGACCTCCAGAGGCATTGAAGCACTGTGGGATCATGTTGACGGACCAGAACAAAAGACAAACATCCAAAGAAAAGCTCTGACTGTCTGAAGCCTGGAGGACTTTTTAAAAAAGTGCTCAGATAACATGATTCAAACTCCTTAGACTTGTAAAAATTCGGATTTTGCCTTATTTAGATTTTTATGTTGAATAAATCGCTGCACACATTTCCCATTACTCCAGAAACACAAAGGAGTGAGGTGTAACTCAGACTCGTGCTGTATATTGTCCTGGATCCTGACAAATTCTAGGACTCCATAAAAGGGAAGCAATAATAAGTGAACTAAACTAAAGAGTTAGAATCCGGTACAACTGCCATCGACTCTTAATATCTCGTTTTAATGATCAGTGTCTAAAATAAGTGCACTGTTTAAATTAAGGAGAACTGTGAGGACGTATATCCAGGAATCTCGATTAGTATGAAAACAGACCTTTTCCAACAGCTGCTTCGCTCTGGCAGCTCAGTGTCAGCACTACCTCTGACTCCGAGCTTCTCCTAATATCTCAGGAAATGAGCGACCGTATCGCTGCTCCGCTCCACCAGTTGTTCCAGGAGTGTGTCCTGTTCGAATGACCAAACCGCACCGCACGGTCCACGGGGCTGTGCTCGAAAAAAACCTACCCCCAACGGATACTTGGGTATATTTTGAATATAATGATCCCCGGCGTCTGTTAATTTGGAAAATATTCGCTGTGATTATTCCCCGGAATGGAGTCAGGCGCTGCTACGCAATACTGCTAGCTCCCATTAGCCTCTGAGGCTCGATTAGCCTGGTAGCTTCGTCTGCTGCCCGAACGATGGATGGACCAGCTTCAAATCAAAACACAGCCTCTATGTGACCCACACTTATCAATCGCTTACACACATGTGTGGTACTTGGACTGTATTCAACATAAAGGCTGTCTTCTCACAGTCAAAGGCAGAGGCCAGGACAGACTAACAGCCTGGTGTAAAATGGCAGCCTAGCTCCTCGAGCTTCTCAATAATGAGTCAGGAAAACAGTTCGCTAACCGCCTAGCATTAGCCTGCTGGCTCTCCGCTTAGCAAGCTGGGAGGAAAAAAATCTCCCCCGGCCCAGCTCGAAAATGTCACCTTACCATTTTAAGGCAGTCCCAGTCACTTTGTAATCGCCGGATGAGTTATTTTTCAGTCCCAAAATCGGTGTCCCGCCGCCGTCTCCGAGTGTGTTTGCTGTCGGTTGCTAACTACGACTGCTGCGCTGCTTCGTTCGCACAAAGATCAGCTCACAGCGCCGCGGCCACTGACTGCAGTTGCTTTCAGGCTCCCTCGGAAATACGCAAGGCACCGCCGAAACACGCATACACTCTTTATCATAAAAGAATACGAGGGCTATGAAATACGTTTGTTTCTGCCACTGAAAAAAACATGCCAGGCAGAGGTTCGTCAAAATTTCAACTAACTGACTCAAAGTTGAACTTTTAAAATAATAACTTACATTTTTAACTTAACTCTGCCTGGCATTTTTTTCTGTAACTGAAAAAATACTTCATAAACAACACTGTGAAAATAATATTGGAAGGGTTTTTTTCCCAGAATATTCCAAAATGAAGTGAAAATACTATTCCAGATGAAATACTAATAATACAGTCTAAATAAAATCCAAATACTGACAGTAAAGTTGAAGTGCTTATGACTTACCCCCTGATTATTTGGATAGATGTGTATCAGTGGTTTGGTATGCAATACTAGTTAAATTGTGAAATACTTCTCTGTATCTGCAGTTATAACATCTGGAGTTCCACAAGGATCTATGTTGGGGGACTGTTGTTGTTGTTGTTGTTGTTTTTCTTCCAGTCAGTTAGCCTGGTGAACTCAAACCCAGGACCCTCTTGCTGCAAGGCAATGCTGCTAACTACTTTTAACCAATTTTAAATTTGACAAACAAATAGTTGCACACTTTGTTCTAACTCTAACATTCCCCAGATGTTACAGGCTGAACATCTGTTTTGTCAAACATTTACCACCTGCTGATCTCTGAAACTGTGGCTCATGGACAGTTTGCTGTTGTGTGTTTTTTAATGCAAGTATCAAAACCATGCTGGTACTGGTATTGGATCCATACTTTCTGTCCTTTAAGTTCAACATTCATGCACTGAATTGTGTTCATTTGTGTTAAATAAATCAGTACTGGTATCAGCAATACTGGCCCTGTATTTATTTGGTATCATATCAATACCAAAATTTGCAGCATAGCCCAGCACTACGGTGTGTGTAGACGGAGCCTGAGAAACATTCTGTTTTTCTCTCTCTATTTAATATAAAGTACATTAATTTAAATGTATTATGTAAATAACATTTACTTACTTACTAAGAATAAAGTCAAGACATAATTATGAGATTCAGATTTGAAGAACAAACAAAGAATAAAACCTAAACTATTCACCAGGTCGGTGTCTTTCAGGTGCTAATGGAGAAATCTTCAGCTTACTTTATAAAACCCAGAACAATACAAACACAGAACAGAGGTCAATCGCAGGTCAGGTCTTTTTCAACAATATCAAAGATTACAAATCGCTTGTGAAAGACCCTTCATTGATTTTATGTAATACTCTTGTTAATGTATTACTTAAATTCATTCATTAAACAGCCAGAACAAATGACACAAAATGACATAACTGAATATGCATTGTTTAAATTTAATGAAATACTCAATAAGCCTGTTTTAAGAACCAAACCTTCTGCTCAGACTTTGTGTTTACAGTCTATTAACGGTACTTATTGTAAATAACTGTGTTTAATGTAAAGAGACGACTGATTTTAGTTTGTGCTGAACTTCAGTAGAACTAAGCCTTATGTTCATTATCAGTTAGAGCCCCTCCTCAGCCTTTTCTTCTTCTTCTTTGGTGCAACCCTATAAATACAGTGTACCCCTTTGGCCTCTCCCCTTTCCTACAATTCCCCTGTGGGAGGGGTTTGTGTCCTTTCTTTGTACAACACACATATACAGTATATTTAGCCACCCTGATGTTTCTGATTGTGTTTTTAGTTCTATTATTGTCATCACTGTGTCTGTCTTTGCTAGATGCTGTAAATGTGTAGTACGTGTGTGTCGCATATGTGTTATAGGCACAGTCAGTGCTAGCATGAATAGATAATTCTTGCTAGCTTGGGAGTTGTGGTGGGTGGAGCCAACCCTCTTCCCTGCTGTTTGTAGTTGGTTGTAGGAGCTGGAGCGAGCAGGTTAATGACTTGGAGGTCTTTGTTTCTTTTTACCTTTCATTGTCAGACACAACATAACATACCTTCATACCGTGTACATTGTAACATACCTATAATAGATCCATATTTTGTAATATATCTATATTACTGCCAAAGCACTTTCTGGATGGATGCAAACTGCATTTCGTTGCCTTGTACTTGTAACATGTGCAATGACAATAAAGTTGAATTCTAATTCTAGCAACGCAGGAACACACCGGTCACATATACATATGATTTTACAATATATTTTGGGTTTTTAAAACCTTTTTTGCATGCATGTTTGATTTATATTACTGTTCCCACAGCTTGTATCTTGGCTGTGTTTTTGTATTTTATAGCTTAGTCAATATGGTGCATACCTGCCAAAGAGCTTACAGGTGGAGATTAGCTAGGAGCTAAATCTGGTACAAGGCATTTCCCTGTTGTGTGATCAGTGATTTTGTGCAGGCTCTGTAACATGCAAACGAACAAACAAAGAATGAAGTTATCCACCAGGCTGCTGTCAGCCTGGTTAAGCTTAACATTGAGTCTTTTTTCAAATGAAACATTAATCTGTGCTCTACAGCAGAAAACACAGAAAAGACAGGAGAGCTGCGAGTGCTACATGTACGA
Organism: Copadichromis virginalis; assembly: GCF_057382275.1. NCBI lineage: Eukaryota > Metazoa > Chordata > Actinopteri > Cichliformes > Cichlidae > Copadichromis > Copadichromis virginalis. The sequence goes on from NC_140626.1 coordinate 32,704,010, forward strand.
TACTTTATTTGCAGTTTTTAGAAATGCGCTTGTTCAGCATGTGGCTCAAATATAACAAAGATCCGAACCCTAAATGACTTTAATTTAAATGACTTCAAACATGCATGTGTAGGCTTATCATTCAAATCTGATAAAAACCCGTTTGAAACGCTGGTGTTTTTATCCAAAAATCAAGTTTACAAAGATTTTATTGGTTTAAAGTTAATATTGTTTGTCTTGTCTTTATATAATAGTTTTTACTTTAATTACATTTCTTATATTTTCTCATTAAATGACCAGAAATTTGAATTTTTTAACACTGGAAAAACAAACACAAACATTCTAACGCTGAAATGTCTGAGCTTCCCCGGATCCCCTGAATGCTGCACCTGCTCCACAAAGTCGCCTCCCTATAAGGACTACAATCATGGCCTCACAAAACAATTACAGCTGCTTCCCTACAGCTGTCACGCATGCGCAAAGGTGGGTTTTAGTTGCCATATGACACATTTTAATTATGCGTTCGTGATACAGAAGAATAATGCTGACATTTAGCTTCCTGCTCTTTAATGTGTGTATGTGAAGGTTATGCAAAGAATTCAAAGAGCTCCTCTGACTTGCATTTGACTCATACTAATGAAACATTATAAAAATAACCACAGTCCTCCGGTTCACTGTGTCTGTGCTTCTCGCTGTGCTGTGATCGTTCTTCATGATGGTGTTTTCCTACTGGAAGCTGAATGCTCTCCAGTCACCTTTCCTCTGTGTGCAGTGTGGTGGTCAGTCACCGTTTACCCACCCTGAGCTCCGCCACAGCCTCTGAAACAGCCAGAACACGACCTCTGCTGGCATGGGAGGAAACACAAGCTTGGATTCTAGCAAGGAAGCAGCCTCATCAAAGGGAAGGTGAATCCTCCCCGACCATGTCCGCTGATGCTCCTGCTTCACGTTTATCAGTAAATCCTGAGACGCGGGAGGTAAATTAAAGCTTCAGGTGGCACTGTTTCTTCACATGTGCGCATACACAGATATATAAAGTTTTACAAAATCTAAAGAAACAATCTCCCTCTCACCTCCAGGTGGTGTTGTGTGTGTCTTCTAAAAGCTTGCATCATCTACCACCTGACAATTTGAGTTTTTTATGTTTCTATAGCAGCCAGATGTTGGAGGTTTCTACTGCAGCTGGGCTGCAGGTAACTGAAACTGTTTGTTTATAAAAGAGTTAAAAAATTCTAAATAGAAATCAACACTGGCCAGATTCAGCAACCAGCGGCTCCACCCCAGACCGCTGCCTGAGCCACCAAGCACCAAACCCCTACGACCTCTCCTGTGGGTAGAAATCAGAACTCCGGACATGTCATTGGAGGCGGTTTCAGAGTCGTGGAATAACACCGGGAAAACTTTACGATCTTCATCTTGAAGATGAGTTTTTCTAAATGTCAAAGAGCACGAGCGCTGCTTTGCACACTGAGCTGTGACGCAGAGAGAGAAGCTGCTTGAACATTTATTGTAAATATTAAGTGAACATGTTGTTATTGCGTCACCTGTCCTCTGTGCTGTCCACAGCCTGTTTATGTCAGTTCTGCTCTGTTGTGTTTGAATTACGTAAGAGTGAAGAGTGGCGTGATGCGTTCACAGGCCACACCTCAGTCGGTCAGAGGTGTTACCTGAGTCTGCTTGTTGCAGCAAACCTTTTATTTCCGGTGTTTGCAGTTTGAACACGTGGCTGCAGATTTAATGAAAACTTCAAATAAAATAAAAACAAAGGTAAAGAAAATGCATCAAAATCTTACAAAGAAAAATGAATCTAACCAAACACATCCAACAGGTGAAAGCCTGGAGTACCTGTGAGCAGTGAGCCAGCTTCTGTCTGTGTGTTAGCACACAACTCTTTATATTTATCACATTCGGGCCCGCGATGGTTGCAGTTTGAGCTGCACATATAAGATTCCCTGAGCTCCATGTTACTGACGTGATGGCTGAAAGCTCGGAGGAAGATGTTTGAATCATCGACCTGTTAATAAAGTTATTTCCTATTTCAACTTGGATAAAAAATACATTTTCATTTGACCACAAAGCTACTCACAGAACTTTGAAACAACCATAATCGAACCACTATATGACAACAACGATGACATACGTGAGCTCTGACATCTGTTTGTTCATCTGTAAATATTTCACTAAAAAGACTTATTTAAAGTTTGCTCCTTAAATATGTGATTTATATGTTTGAGCTGCAGCGAGGAGTCGAGGCAGGAGGAGACGCTCAGCTCGTCAGGACGGACGTTTCCTCCAACACCGGCTTCTTCATCTGAAACGACATCGAGAGAAAAGTATTTTCTCTGTGAACTCTTCAGTCCGCTGCTGTTTGCTGTGATCGTACTGATATAACAACAGATAATGACCTGCTGGATGCTCAGAGTTTAAACGAGCTCAGGCAGAGCTTTCACTGGTGGAAGCAGCAAAGAGCTGCGTTCACTGGCGACAGTTTTCAGAAGTGTTTCTGATCTCTGAGCGAGCTCCACCACAGAATCAGCTGCACCACCAAGTATTTTAATGATATTATGAACCGCAGAAGATAATTAACTACACTCACTGCTTCATTAGGTGGCAGCTCAGTGTTTATTTCCACTCAACTGCTTGTTGCCAATCACATGAGAACTTCAGTGGATTTAAGTTCAAACTGAGCATCAGAACGAGGAAGAAAGATGATTCAGTATTTCAGAAACTGCTCATCTTCCCATACAACCATCGCTGAGGTTTACTGAGAATGATGGTCCAACAAACCATCTGGGCTCTCTGGGTGAAAATGCCATGATAGTAACTCAAATAATCACTCTGCAGGTCTGCAGAGGAGCATCTTTGGATGCTCAACATGTTTCAGTTTACAAACGGCGCCCCATATGAAGAAGCTTACCAGAGCATTGTTGCTAACCTTGTCCATCCCCGTATGACTCAGTCTACTCGTCTACTCGGATGATGCACCACGTCACAAAGCTCAGATCACCTCTAAAAACTGGCTTCTTGCCTGTAATCTGGACTAGACTCCAGACTGAGCAGGAGATTCACATCATGGACGTCCAGATAACAAATCTGTGTGATGCTTTCATGTCAATAAGGACAGATGAATGTTTCCTTCTCATTGTTAAAGCTGTGCTACAAAGAACTGAAGCAGCTCTGAAGGCAAACAGACGTCGAAGCTGATAAAATGAGCGAGTGCATCAATCAGCGAGCGTTTGTTCACACTTTTAAACACGTTACTGGTGTCGAAGTCAAAAGAACCACAGATTAAAAAACAAAATCATTTTAAAGATCTTTGAGATCACATCTTACAGACGCCTCAGTCTGATCGCAGGCTTAGTCCCAGTACTTGGTTTCTGTAAGTAAACTGGGAAGCTGAGTTTAATGTGCTTTACTTCTATTGTTTCCAGTTAAACATGAGCTTTGACTACTTTGCAGATCCACTTCAAAGCTTTTATTAGAATTGAAGCGGATCGCCAAGCAGTTTAACTTGAATGTTGTAGTTTGTTTTTCTTCTCGGCATTTCAGGAAGTTTCGTTTTGTGAGCCTTTGAATCCCACGTGGGATGGGCCAGGTGTTCAACATGACAAATAAGAAAATGAGCCGTCAGACCGGTTTCTGCTTCTTCTTCGCCAGCATCATTTCCTGCTGCTGCTTCGAGCGTACTTCCTCCAGACTCATGCAGCCGCCTGTTAGCGCACAAACAAACAGTCAGCGAAAAAAACAACTTTACATATAACAATTAGATCCGCAGGTCCCGCCTCCTCACCAACACTGCTGGGGTTGATGGAAACATACGCCATTGCTCGGCTCAGACGCAGCTCCTCTAAGGCGGCGAGCTCTGCCTCCGCCTCTGCTCAGCCAATCAGACATCACAAAACAAGTATCAACAGCGAAAATGATGATTTAAACAGCTCCGAGACGACGCTGATGAAATGTGACTCACTTTTCTGGATCTCTCTTCTCTTCTTGGGATTTGGGGGGATGACGGTGAAAGCTTTGTTACTGGAACAGGAAACACAAACTCTTTATTTCACTTTCCACGACTTTTTAAACACAAACGCAGAATATGAGAAGAAAAAGTGAATCTCTAATCTGCTGATGGAGTAATACCATTTTATAAACCACTGGCTGCAGACACGCTTCAGAAATCTCTTATCAAACATAAACTGTGATAAAACCACAGAAACAAATCTGCTTCTCCTCTGATGGATGGGAGGGTTCACGCCACAGTTCTGGCTGCGCTGGATTGTGGTCAGGTTGTTTATGTAGTCGCAGCCACAACCCGGCCGAGCATCAAGGCTCGAGTTCTCTCAGCCACCGAAACATTTCAACAGGATGCCACACCCGACATTCACATTTTTTCATTTAAGCAGAAAAATCTAAAGTGTGGAGGAGCCACGCGGACGCACCTGCTCAGGGTGGTAACGTGAGAGAACTAAAGCCCCGAAAACAAAACAAACCACCAGGACCTTCATCCTGAAAGGAAAGCAAACTAAAGCCCCACTGAGGGGGGGCAGGAATCAGAAGATGCTACAGCCCAGCCTCCTTTAAGCAGGGGCAGGACCATCATCCACCAGGTGCACCAGAGAGCGACGGAGGAGAGGGTGGAGGGGACAGGAAATCACAGGGGAAGGGTGTGCAATGATCCGCTTCTTCATCCACCTACTATTCTTTCCTCCCTCCTCACTGAAGGAGACCGGATGGTCTTCGTTAGTGAAGAGAAATAAGAAATAATGATTTTTATTTGTGAATCATTCTCTGGTCTTTGATTACATTTAAACTCATATTTCATCATTTCACTGGAATATTTTAAGGTGCATTTGTGTATTTGTGCACACATTTTTATCATGTGCAGGATATGGACCCAAACTCAGGAGTGAAGGTAAAACGTAGCTTTGATCTGACAGACTCTGGGACCTGAGGGCGAGGAAACACACAACCACAAGGGACGACTCAACGAAGGACAAGAGGACACTGAGACGGTTTCTACAAACACACGAGGGGATGAGTAACAGAACGACGCTGTGGGAGGTTAAACTAACCTGTAGAGACAAAGGACATTACCCGCCAAATTAAAACAGGAAGAGCAACAACAACAGGAAAAAACATGAGTAATTCAACACAAAGAGACAAACAGCCAGACACGGAAACACAACGGAGGCGCGAACAAAACACAAGCCAAAGTGAAACCAAGAGCAGAACTAGAGCTGAAACTAAAACCAAACAAGGAAATAAAAAACCCAAACACCAGACTGAAGTGATCCCAATGAGACGACCTGTTTAAATAAAGGATTAAATAATCAAAAGGAATCCATAAAACATCAGCTGCAGCTCTAATCTGAGCCCCTCTGGAATGAAATGAATTTCTCCAAGCATGACCTGTCTGTGTCCTGCTCTCTCTGTACGCTGTCTTGATGGATTCTTTTAATTCTTAAATTGCCTCTAAAGGAAAGAGAAATGAGGAGCCAGAGGAGGCTGCAGGAGGTGCTACAATCAAAGATGCACAGATGTGGTACGCAGCTGGAAAGCAGTGGGAGGAAGACCCTACAAATGAGGTGTTACCTTGGATTTAGAAGCTGTTATATTTAAGCTGATGGGAGAAAAAGATGAAAACAAATATGTGAATGTTTTTTTAATCCAGAGAGAAAAGCAACAAACTCCTGTGGAGATGTTGGGAACGTTTCCTGCCAGGTGTAAAAATAGCATATTTGAACAACTCGAGTCTTCTTTGTGCTTCAAATCGAAACCCCAAATCTGACAGCCGGCCACACTGTGTGCTGCTGTGACTCGGACATGCAGCAGTTCACCTGCAGCACTGTCGTGCAGTTGGTGGTAAAACATGCAGGGATTAACCTGCTGCACCAGATGGCTGCGTGAAACTTTACTGCAGGACTACACGTGAACGCCTTCCCCTCCAAACGCTGACCTGCACGCAGCCTCGGAGAGAGAAACTCAAACATTCAGCGTACGCAAGCAGCTATTTTAAATCTGAGGGGAGATTCATTGTCCTGATTCAATAAATGAAAACTTCCAGATTCATGCTAAATTATTTCTACTATCTCAGAATTTAAAAAAAAAGAAAAAGTAGAACTGTTAAACAAAAGTTATGCAAACATCCAAATGTTTTTCCAAAGACAGCAGACATCTCTATAAGACAACAGAAAAAATGGCATTAAATACAAAACAATATGAATGCACTCATATCTCATAATTCACAGTCCCACCTCCTCAAGTCTCAGTTTTTACCCCATCTTAGTCCCGCCCACCATAGAAGTCGTCGAGGTAACAGAAAAAAATGATACTTCCTGCCTTCAGAGTCTCGGTGTGAAGCAGTTAAATACGACATGTTTGGCACAGCTGCGCTACAGACGGAGCGATCCTGACATATTTTTATTAAATTTACAGCATCGCTCAGTGTGGCAAGATCATCTCCACTGAAGGCGGGCTCTCACAGTCCCCGCTGACTGCACGTCCAGCTTTACAGCAGAGAGAGGCCTCGATGGATAACTTCCTCCTTCATTTACACTGTGCAGGTGATCTTTGTCACTAATGCAATTCACTGAACTGGACCTGTGGACTGTGTTGGTGCTGCTGTTGTCTCTTAAAGCATAAATAAACACAATTACCTCACAAATAATCTGCTTTTGTGTTTGGTTCAGACCATCGTCTGACTTTTAATGAATGATAGTGTTTTGCTTGGATATATTTGGCTGATATCAGTGTTTACGCGTTTCTATTACAAATATGCTCGTTTCTCAAAAGTCCAAGAGCTTCAAATATAATAAAAGGAAAAAATCAGGCTTCCCAACTTCCTGTCGCTTCCTGCATGCTAAATAATTTTCTTAATGTTTTTAACAGGAGACGCTAAAATATCAAATACTATCGTTCCATTTTTTGATTTCTACAGTTTCTGTGAGCATTGGTGACGCCACAGACTTCTGCGTCACTTTCAACACGCACAACCAGCAGCTTCTTGTTTAGGCTTCAACTTCACTCCATCTTTTCTATACAGCCTATAAATGTGTAAATGTGTAAATCTGCAGCATCCTCTGTGGACGGACTGAACATTATTTTGAGCATAAAAACATTTTTGCTGTGCTGTTTTTACTACAGTCAGCAGGATGTTTTTAATAGTGTTTCGTTTGTCTTTATTGTAGTCTATTTAATTTTACTGAGCTACTTCTATCTGTTTGTTGTGTTTAACTTTATTTTTCGATGCTGTGATGGGTATTACAGTATAATAATAAAGGCGTTTCTCATATCCATTCTCCCTTCACTGCTGTTTGTGAGTGGTGTTACAGATGGATTCACGTGGTCCACTGGGTGTCCACGAGGCCCCTCTGACGTATCTCACCTGTGGCTTGTTGCGTACTTGGCCTCCGCTCGCACTGTCCGCTCCTCTCTTTGATATTTGGGCTCCACGGCGGCATGATTGGCCCTCCTGCAGTCCCGGTTCGCTTTGGAGCCGTTCTGTGGAGGTTTGGGGGCAGTGGAGGTGGACCTGGTTCTCCTCTCGCTCCCTGGTTTGGAGGGTGACCCCTGCGGCCCGCCGGTCGGTCTTTGGCACCGCTCAGGCTGCGGGTTTCTCGGACAGCTGGAGGCGCGGCTTTTGCGCACAGCGGGAACTCGGAGCTCACTCTGCGCCTCTTTGGCCGCTTTGGGTCTCTCCTGGGTTTTCCTCGTTGTATCGACTGGTTTAGGCTTGATGACTTTAGTTCCTGGCATTTTTACCTCATTGGGATGTTTCTGTATCCGGTCTCGAAGGTTGGAAGGGACCCTTCATCATCATCATCATTTTCTTCTTCCTCGTGTGTTTAAACAACATGAACATTAAAATCTTCACTTTTCCTTCACTGGTGAGCCGGTTGCTATGGCGCGCATGCCTTAGCAACCCCCGAGTCAAGGCTGACAGACTGCAGGAAAAATTCTAGTTCATTATTTCAAAATAAAAGCGCAGCGAAAACGCTCCTAACGGGAAAAATGTCTCGGAGAGAAAAGAAGTCTAAATAATAAAATCTCTTTTACATATACAAGATATATTTTATTTATTTCACGGCATAAATAACAGAAAGTGACTGAAAATAAACTAGTAACAATGAAGATTGCACAGAGCTGTTGCTAATTACAGAAAGTAAAATTTGGTGCTTTCAAATCAGACTATCTACTCAGGACTTTGAGCTATTCTTGATCAGATTTATCAGATATATTCTACAAAATCTGCAGCTTTAAAGATTAAATAAAAGGTTCCAAGTAGAAGACGCCGAATAAGCAACCAAGTCACATAAAGTTAACAGACATACAGGCAATTTACAAAGTTGAGCTTTGTAAAAAAAAAAGATGTATTTAAGAAAACATTCTTGATTTGTAGTTTAAAGAAACAGGTGTGTCTGCTTTTGTAACATGTCAGAGGGATACTGATGTATTTTATTATAGGTTGCTTAAACAGGCTTTTGCAAACTGCTGCATCTGTTTTATTTTTGCCTTTTTTTTCTCCTCCAGCATAAAAAATGTCATCAAGAAGCAAATGTCAAACATAAAGTTAGTTTCTCGTTTTATTTTGAAATCTGTGTGGATTTCCGGTTTTACTCCCTCTCTGCTTTCGCTCGAGGCAGGTGCGGATTAAAGTCAGTGACGCAGCAGAGTATTTGTTGTCAGGTCAATCATCCGATTACTGACACGCGACGCTCACAGGTCACATGACCACACATACTGGGAGCTTACAGGACACGCAGAGTCACTGGGAAGTTTTTCTCCCGGCTGAATAAATATGTGATCAGGATTACCGTGGGTCCCTCCGTCCACGCACCGATGCGTTACATGAAGAACGTGGTTTGTGTTGAATAAACAAAGTGGTGCAAGACGCGTTTACAGGAAGTCATAATCCAACTAACAACAGTTTTCATGAAGTGGTCACGATGCAGAAACATGATCAGAATTATTCACGGTTAATGTGGGAACAGGTTAGAAAGAGAGTGAGAGCGATTTTATCTTTGTGAACAGTTTCTGTCCTCCTGTGTGCTTTATGCAAAGATCTGTCAGTGACTCTAACGTCTGTGGCTAAAGAAGTGCATGCCGTGGGTGAGTCACTGAAACTCTTGGGCGCCTTAGCTGCGCGTCGTTTACACACCACAGCCCACCTGAGCTGCTGCTGACTGTGTCCATGTGTTTATAACCACAGTGTAGCATCTCCTCATGGCTGCTGCTAACGAAAGCAGGTCCAAGCCTGGTGGCAGAGAGGTGCACATAATGATCTTGTGAGCGTATATTAGCAGATAAGAAGCAACTAAAGCTTTCAAACAAATGGCATGAAGGAGAAAGTAGCTGCATCCAGAGTGCAAGGACTTTAAACTGTACTTCAGTGGATGTGCTGAGTTCATTTCACGATCTCACCACCGGCCGCTGCAGGGTTAACTGTAGTGGTGTAGGGTTGTGTGAATGGCGGTGCAGTTATTCCTCAGCTGTGGAGCTGTTTGTTTTGCACTCTGCACAGATTCCAGCTGCTGTCATAAATCTGATGTGGGATGGATTCCTGCGTCATTAAAATGTGGGTTTGTTTGAATAAGTGTGCAGAAAATAAGGCAAACAGGAAAACGTCGTCTTTTCTGAGTGAATCGCACAGTTCGTCATGCTCCACAGAGCTTCCTGCTAATTCTGAGGAAGTTGGAGTCTGTGAACATGACTCGTTTATTGTACAAGAAGAAGAAGTTAGCCGATGGTCAAACGGCTGAAAGGTATTTGGTTAAACTTGCAAACACATATTCAAATGAAGCCAAACTGAAGTTCTGAATCTGATGCTTTTGTGAACTTGACAAAAGGTCAAAGGTGAATCCTGTGGACAGGAAGTCTTCATCTTGACTTTGAACTTGACGCATTAAAACCATCAGATGGCAGGCTGTGTAAATTATTACTGTTCTTCCTTATTATAGCTAATTAAGAATGTCGTGGAGTAGTAGTAGAAAAGAAGAACTTGTATTATGTACATTTTGATAATATTTGTTGCAGACACAAAGCTCACATTCTTTGGTAAAGAGCAGTTCAAATGAACTCTGTGCAGAGAGTCGGTGTTTACAGCTTCTGGAAGTCCTAAATGCCATAATGACCAAATGAGTGGCCTGAAAGAAACTAACAACAGTTCTAAACGGTTTATTTAACAGGTTTTTAGAAGTTAACGACACTGGAAACAGCAGCAGGAGATTGTGCAGGTAACTCTCTGGTTACAGGAAGGTTTCAGAATCAAACTTAGTTTCAAGAAGAAGTGGAGCTGGTATTATCTTTATCTAGAGGCTGTGGAGGATGTCCTGACGGGACGGAGGAATCCAGAGGAGACTGGGAGAAGGAGCTGTGGAAAGCGGGCAGGCAGGTACACTGCAGGTGAGGATTCCTAGGATAGCTGGTAGCTACTGTGACAACAATTTATGATAACAAATTGAAGTAACAGGTTTGGACTGAGGAATGTCCGCAACAGAGGAAGGTCATTAGAAAAATTACTGGAGGCAGATAAGAGCAAAAGGTTAAGCAGAGCATGACACAAAAACTTGTTCTAAGCATGAGGGCGATTAGCACTGTTGTAGTGACAACAATCTGACAGAGATGGAAGACCCACCCCAACCTTTAAACAGTGCTCACTGCTGAGAAAATGAAGGCATGTGTGATTAGCAAAGCCTGGGAAACAGAGACTCCTCCAGCTGCCGGCCCACACCTGCACCTGACAGGAGAGAGAACCTCCAGACAGTAATCAGTGCTCCAAGTTCTTCACAGTTTGTGGACTTCTGCTTGTCTACATGCTTCCAAGAACTGATCATTCACCACGGTTTGGTTTCCTGACCATGGATCCAACATGCTGATCTAATGATCTCTGAGCCACTTTTCACTTATGCTCCATGTTTGAGGCAGGCTAGACCTGTAAACGTGCCTCACAAATCTCAGGATTTTCCACAGACAAAGGATTTTTCCAGATTTCCAAAACAGAAGTTGGCTTCATCAGAGAAAGTAACTGTGCACCAACCCTCTGCTACCCCTTGAACTTCCTGCAGATTCCTTGAACTTTGAGGCTTCTCTGCTGTCCCTTGATGCCTCACTGTGCCTGCAGACGCACTCATGCCTGCTCACTTCTGGAACGATGACTCAGCCTCACTCTGGAGGAGGCGGCGCTCCGTCGTGCTGAAGCCTTCGCAGCAGCTGGACGGCTCTCGTGAAGCTTGTGATGATTCAGTTTCTCTCAAGTGGAAAATTCACAGAAGGAATTTCTTTGCATGCGAGGCCATTTTAGGGCTGCATGAGTTCCTTTTGAAGTAACGTTGCTAAAACTGGAAGTTGCTGTGACATCAGCTAACTCGCACACTCTTTATGTCTTTAATGTAACTTTCATACTGACAAAGCTCCTGCTTGTCACAGTCAGAGGACAGAAATATATAAACATAACAACTGAGGCAGCAAAGTTTGCAAAACAGTGTTGGCTTGACTGTAGTCACAGTTTGTGGGATAGCTTACGACTGGGAGGCACGCCTGTTCCTTATACAAGTTTTGGACATATCACATGGATCAAACAAGTTCAGGTTCTGAAATCCTTGCATGATCACAGAGGGTCACAGGGTCAGTTTTTACACTTCAGGCTGAAACATCCTGAACACCACAGAAGGGAAAATAGTTAAAAATCACCAAATTTCAGCCCAAATCTATGAACTCTGAAAATATTTATAATATGAAGGCAAATATTAGGACTGTACTGTCAGTATTTTTACATGGCTTCATAAAAATACTGAAGGTAACGTAAAAAGGAAAATATCGGCGGATCCTGAGGTGGTCGGATGGGAACCTTTCTCAAGTTTGGGTGATTTGATGGAGAATGAGCCAATATCGAACAGTTGCCAACATTCTGGATTAAATCAGCGACATCGCTCGGACTGCATGAGCAGATGTACCAGAGTTTATGCGTCTTTACCTGTTCTGCAGTTTTTCTAATGCGAAATGTTGGATTCACAGCATTTTCAGCACCTCGTGCCCCTCAATGACGTCTCTGACCGCGTCTTTGCTCCCAGTGTTGCTCTCACAGTAACACATCGAGCTGTTGCGCTGGTACAAACTGTGTTACAGTGTGCAGCGTGCATGCACGGCTGTATATCGGCGTCTTTGCGGTCCTCCTGAGCTCTGAGTGGTGCTGTCTCGCATCTGCCGCCCTGCAACGACTGCACTTCCATTGCATTTCTCCAGCAGCGGAATAACCAGGCCCCTCGCAGCCGCTACACGGTGCCCCCGAGCCGGGCTGATTCCCACCGCAGACCCGGGAGGTGAGACGGTGGTGGCACAGCGGAGGACGACGGACTCCATAACCGCTGCGAAGGCCGGATCTACGGCGGAGGAAAGCCCAGGATGTGATGAAATCCTAAACAAAGTGCGACACACACACAGACACACACAAGCCCCTGCACATCATAAACGGGCCCGTCTTGCACTGCAACTTTGCGTTTTGGGCTCTCGGTGGGCGCAGAGGGCGGATAATCATAGAGGTGAGGTCGGGGAAATTATTGTCTGGGGAAGGGTGACGCGCACTTCTCAGCAGCCCCTGCGCTGTCAGACGAGGAAGTGAAGCTTCACACACGCCCATTTGAGCCTGTCGACCCTGCTGAAAAAGCCCAGAGCCGCTCATCAGATAACACAGCAACGGACTTTCCAAACATGCGCCCACTTTCGGATGGACGGCAGCGGGAATAACCTGCAGGACGTCGAGCATTTCAGCAGGTAGGCGAGCGAAGCGCTTTACGCGCAACGTGGACATGACAATTCTTCAAAATGTTATTATCGTGAGATTTCTCCCCTGTGAAGGCCTGTCTCCATCTTTCTTTTTTCTTTTTTATAGTCACATGTATGATCTCTGGCCTAACTGTCACTGTGCACTGTGGCTCATTGCTATCACCACCATCGTCTGAGGCGGACACGTTCAGTTAACAGGCTGCGGGCCAGATGTCAGCATCTGCCCGCTGTGCGTGGACGAGCACCTGCCTGCGTGGTGGTTTTGCGTGAATTTAGCTTACTTCTGGCCGCACGCTCAGCTCCCATTTTAACCAGAAAAGCGACTTCCCAGAAGATCTTGGCCCTTATTGCGCCCTGATCTCCACATTTCTGAACTTCAAACAATGAGCAGAGGCTCCTCGTGTATACTGTATACAGTGCACACAGATAAACTACACGCGTTGGTTCTAAATGGAGACTAATCGCTTTCAGGGTAATATCAGAGTTATTCGTGTCATTTTTAAGCAGAAATTTGTCGGTTCGAGTTGATAAAAGAAGTTGTTTTTATGTTTTCATTCTGCTGTTAAACTGAGCTCTGGATGATTCATATAATAAAACATGGAGTTTACAGACTTTAAACCAAGTTCTGGGAGTTCTTGATGGATTTTTGAGGCTGAAGCAGACTGAAGATAGACAAAGTGATAGACTGAAGAAATTATCTACATATCTTATGATATCTTTCCCTTGTCCAAACGATAGAGTGCACAAGAGTGCAGATTGTGATCTATGAGGAAATATATTTTGCAGGGAGACCTCCTGGACTTATCCTGGGGCTCCTGTGGTTCAGCGGGCCACATTTTGGACAGCACAGGGTTTTTAATCTTGTTGGCTGGTCAGTTTAGCTTAATCACATCAGTCATTTAAATCCTTCTTCAAACACACTGAAATTTGTTGGTTTCAGCTGAAGGTGGTGGTTTAGTTGATTGTCTGGATATTAATCTTTGAGTTCTGTACTGTTGGTCAGACAACAAAAAACAGATTTTCAATTCATATATTCCATAATAATAATATTGTGTTTATATTGAGTACAGATGCTAGAAAATAAACATCTTACAGGGGAACCTCCTGGACCCACACTGGGGCTCATGTGGTTCTTCCTGCCACTTTTTTGGATAACGACTCAATAACAAGGCGAACCATGTAAAGTGTCCATCGTAACTCATTGATGACTCGATGAAATGAAAACCTCAAGAGGAAATTATTCAGAAATCTGACAGAAAGTCTTACGTAGTTTAGTAGATGTGCTGTGGGATTCCTACACACTTACACACTTTGAACAGCAAAACAAAATAAAGAAATAAAAACGTAGACAAACCTGTTAGTTATGGAGTTGTGTATTTGCAAAGGTGGCACAAAGTTGTTGGTGAAAGCAATGTTTTATTCCTCTGTTAGGTCGGGCGTGTTAGTTACACAAATCAGACTTTTTTGTGTGAAAAGTGATGGTAAATAAATCAATAACGGTTAGATTTTCATTCAACATGATCAGTTTTCACAGGATTTATTACACTAGAAGAAAAAAGGGGCCTCATGAAACCACACTGGGGCCCCTGTGGTTGCCACATCTGGACAGCAAAACGAAAGCACAGAGCCATGTGACACTTTTGCATTGTTATTGGCAGTAAATGTTATTGTTCCTGCATGTGTTGATTTATATTGTTCTTATAAGTTCATTTTATAACTGTTTCCAGTAGCTGACTTAATGTCCCAGAGTCTTTGACTTGCTTTGAATTAGAGATGTTTCCATGTACGCCGGGAATCTTTTCAGTAAGTTTGTGGGCCTCACAGCCAACAGTCAGTCAGGAAGTAGTAAGGGTGGAACTTGGTCATGTTATAGCTAGCTGTGATCAATATAAATACAACAGTGTGCATCTTTAAGTGAATATTAATATGAAAGTGAAGGGAGGATGCTTTTAAAATGACTGAATTTTAATCATCAGCTAAATACAGGAAGAGAAAAAAACTGCTGCTGGACTCTGTGTCTGCCAGAGAACTCAGCTGCTGCGCTTAAAGGAGTATTCAAACCCTTATAGGCGACCCGACCTCCTCATTGTTTCCTCTCACATGTCTGCTGTTCCAGAGGTGGATGTGCAGATTGAATACGGCCAAGTCAGTGTATGTTCCCTGTGAGCCAAAAGCTCGGGCTTCGAGCTACTCGAAGCACTCTGTTTTTACCATTTTTATGGCTACAATAGATATTTATGATGTAATAGAGACAGGATATTTCTAATATAGACATCTCAGACAGAGCAGTCCCTCCTGCCCCGCGCTGACAACGGACAGCCAATCAGAAGAAAGCCTTAACCCTTTAAGGAGGAGCTAAAATGTTTTGTTTTTTCTAAAACTACTTATTTCAGACAGGCGGTGGCTGAGGGACCACAGCAAGGCCACAGTGAGACAAAGGAGGATTATTCTGAGATTGAAAGACACTCATTATGGACGTTAATGTCGTGGTCATTTTGAGCAGCAGGAATGATGCCAGACGCTTGCTGATGCTTACCCAAAGCACCTGGTTAAAGTAAAACTAGCTAATAGACATTTAATTATATATTTAAGCCCCTTAGATGAGAGAAAATCTGAAATAAATTCAAACTTATTCCCCCAATTCTTAGAGACGTATGCTGTTCCACCAAAAACAGCTCAAAGAATCATCAAACACCTAAAATGACCATGAAATTCATTACTGTGAACATCTGACCACAGCTGTGTGCTGCAAGTATAAAAATAAAGAGGTGCATTAGTCGTCTTTTAGTTGGGAAATTATTTCTTTTCTAATTTTGTTTTTCTGGTAGAATCTTATCTTTACATTAATCAAGTTTCAGTTCTTGTCATCTAATGAGGTGTTTGCGTTCTGCTCAGCTGCCAGCTCACAGTTCACTTCCATGTTCACCCGTATGTCTTGTAGCCCTCTGTGTCTCTGCTTCTCTGGCTTACAGAGAAAAAACAATTCAGTGTTACAAGATTAAAAACTGTAAAAAACAACAACAACCCAAAACGTGGCTGCTGGAGGCTGGGGGACAGTCGTTACTGTGTGAAATAATACAAAACAAGTAAAACTGTTAAAGCTGGGTTTAAGATTAAATTGTGCACTATTAACAGTTACTGCGCTGAACACTAGAAATAACATCACGGGTACAATAAGGGCTCCCAGCCAGAGAGCTGCAAAATAGCACAATGTGAATACCGTATAAAACTATCATTCTTGTTACACTAATAGAAAGCTGGGGGACCTCCTGGAACCACACCGGGACCTCTGTGGTTTTTCAGGCCACACTTCGGACAGTAAAGGAAGTAAGAAAAACCTGCAGAGTGTTTGCACTCTTGCTGCATGAAAAGTTACCTACTAGAAACCGAGAGGGCATTCAACAACAACAATGTCAATTTAGCAGTGTTACTGCACACTCGAGTGTTTTATTTAAGGGGAAAAATCCCAGCAGCAAACAAAAACAAAGAAATAAAAAGACTAATTTAAAAAATTGAACTGAGTAAAACAAAGCTAACAAAGTCACAGCTAAAGTGTGATCATAACATGTGCTCTGCTCTGTAACATATATGTGGCCCACTTTATAGCACATTTATAGGAAATGTGAAAGATTGGCTTTAAAAGTCGGTGACAGACACCAAGGTCGGAAAACGTGGCTCTGGGATTTTGAGACCTGCTGTGGGTAAAAGTACATATTTATGTAAGATATGACATGTTTGTTACCTGACTATAACCGCTATCACAGGTGTGGCTTTCTTTAGCACTTATCTACTCTAGCTGAGCACCCAAAGCACCTTTTTTGTTACTACAAATTACTGTAATGTGACTATAAACGAAGCCAGGTGGATCCTCCTGCGGGAACCTTTGAGATTCAGTCGTTTTCTGGGGAAGTTTACAGCAGCAACAAAACTCAAAAATCCGGCACAATAACAATGCAACATTCTGCTGAAAAATTAACAACTTCTGTCATTTAAAATAATCCCTGCTGAATCAATGCTTCGGTTTTTGTCTCAAGTCTCTCAGCTGCAGTAAATCTTTCTACAATAGCTCTGTTAGCCAGGCTTCACTGCAAGACGTGAGGAAAGAGGAAAATTGCAAGAAGTCAAAAATGTTCAAAAACTAAACTGACAAATATATTTCCACCCTACTTCCCATTCTCCTTGCCACACCAACATGCCAGTTCCTGTAAAAACTGTGAAAAGTTGTGGAAGTAGACAAATGATGGGAAACTCGTCTAAATATGCAGCTGCTCCTCACTTGAAGCTGAAATGCGTCACATATTCACATCGATGATGAATTCATTCATTTTGATCTCTGTACACTCTGGAAGGTAACAGCTCTCAGCAGGAACCATAGATATATACACCTATAAGCCACATCATTAGGTACACTTTGCTCAGACCAGCTGAACTGACTCTTTGTGACCCAGATTCAACAAGTTGCTGGAAACATCCCTCAAAGATTTTGGTCCACATTTCCTGTTCTTGCCTGACAGGTGTGGTCTTCTGCTGCTGAAGGTTCGGCATGCTGTGCGCTCACACCTGCTCTTCTGCATAACTTAGTTGTGATGATTTGAGTTACTCTCTTCATTCTCCTCTGACACAAACAAGCCGTTTTCACCCAACAGTCTTGTGTTCGCTGGATTTTTCTGTCTTCCTCTGTAAACCTTACAGACAGCCGTGTGCGTAAATCCCAGCAGATGAGCAGCTTCTGAAACACTCAGACCAAAGTCACTAAAATCACCAGAGTAAATGTTGTGATATCAGATGTCCTCCTCCTCCTTTTCCCTCACGGCTCCTTTGTGGTTATACACCTCCCTCTGCTCCTTCCATGTTGTCATTGAAACGAGATAATTGTGCTCTAAATAACTGTGGAGGGGCACGTGTCCCACCTGTGCCCTGTAACTACTCCATACAGGAGCATTTAAGCAAGGCTTTAAGCAAACTGGGCAAGGTCATCATCTAAAATTACATTTAAATCATTTCAATATATGCAAACTCCAGTTTTGTAACATTTGCATGTCTCTGAATAATATAAAGTTTCGCTCACTGCACTGACATGTGGAGGATCAGGGCTCGGCTGGTGGGAGGACGTTTCTCTGCTCTTTGTTTATGATGGAAGGAGGCCGGCTTTACAAAACAAACCGGTCATTTTTGTCTGCTTATTCTGAAGACGTGTAGGGACGTTTGAGCGTCGACAGGATAAACCAACTTTGTTTATCTTCTTGGTGGAAAGGTCATTGTTTTTCTTGTTCCTGTTTTCTTTTCGGGTGTGAAAACTTCACGGATCCTGGGTCTGATGCATCAGTTGCAGATACGTGAGCTGCAGCATGGTTGCTTTCATTGCTGATTAACATGTAGACGGTTTGCTCAGGTGGGTTTTTTCTATGTAATGTCAGAAAAGTCAAAAAGAAGAAAGAAAAGAAGTAAATTTTCATACTTGAGTTGTTCAAGCCAGAAGATATTTGGAAGTTTTGGCTTAAAAGTGACAGAAATGAATCAGGTAACGGTGTTTTAAGGACACTGAGGCAGTCTGCGGTCAGATAATCCAATAATTACAGATTGCGGTATGGAGATCAGGAGACGCTTTTCTGTTTTCGTTTTGCAGCGACGGTTCAGATTAACTGCTGCAGTGGCTCAAATCCAAAACACACGGCTGAAGTTGACACTAAGGGTGTCGTGTTTCAGCTTTAAAGGGCGAGGCGTGAGCAGGTCCTCAGGGGCGAACTTTAACTCCATCCAAAAATTCAAAAAAGGTGAATCAGAGTCGCCTTTACTTTAAAAACTGGCCTAAAAAGATGAAATAGTGTCAACATGAACAAAGTCACATGAACTTAATATATCAAAGCAGAAAAAAAGAGTTAAGTGGACTTTATACAACCTTTGTTTAGCAAATGTTATAATATGTATACTCAGAAAATGTCAGCAGCCTAGATTTGTAAAGACAGTTTTGAGTGCTTGTGTATATTTGATGCTTTAACCTGGGCTTTATTTACTCAAAGTGCTTTTTAAACACTTATTTTAATAATTTTCTGCAGTTGTTTTCTGTGTTTTTACTTCCCCAGTTGTTTCAGTGTTACGCTCAGAACTCAAACTCTCTTTACTTTGTAACATAGTAATGCATTACTTTGTAACAAAGTAATGCATTACTTTGTTACAAAGTAATGCATTACTTTGTTACAAAATAATGCATTACTTAACACTCAGATTTCAGGCATTCCGTCCTAATATTGTGTTGGTCCCCCTTTTGCTGCCAACACAACCCTGACCCGTAAAGGCACGCACTCCTCTAGACTCCTGAATGTGTGCTGTGGATCAGCATCCTCTAAACCCTCTGTTCGGGGCCTTAGAAACTCACTGCTGTGCTCCTCACACCATCCCTGAACCACTTTCTCTGTGGCCAGGCTCATTTTCCTGCTGAAAGAGGCCACAGCCATCAGGGAATACCATTTCCATGAAAGCGTGTACATGTTCTGCATCAGTGCTTAGGAGGATGGTACGTGTCGATGTTTGGGCAGAACGTTGCCTCCTTCCCATAGTGCATCCTGGCGGCAGGTGTTCCCCAGATAAGCAACACACTCATCCGGCCATCATGTGATGTAAAAGAAACGTGGCTCCTCAGACCAGAACACCTTCTTCTGTTTCTTCGTGGTCCAGTCCTGATGCTCACCTGTCTGTTGTCGGTGGTTTTGGAGGTGGACAGAGGTCAGCATGGGCGCCCTGACTGGACTGCACCGAACTGTGATGCTGTGTGATCCTGCATGAACTTTGAGCTACATTGGCTCTCTGTTGGATCAGACCACACAGGCAAGCCTTCACCCGTGCATCAATGACCCTTGGCTGCTCATGACCGTGCCGCTGGTTCCCTGCTGTTCCTTCCTTGGTCCACTTTTTGACTGACCCTGCAGACCGGGAACACCCCACAGGACCTGCAGCTTCAGAGAAGAAGGCGTCACAGTTTGGCCTTTTGTCAAACTCGCTCACATCTTCATGCTTGTCTGTTTTTCCTGCTTCACACACCAACTTAGAGGACAAAATGTTCACTTTCTCCCTGATGTACAATGATGGAGAGTCAGCGTTATTCACCTCACCTGATGTCATGCTGATCGGTGTATTTACACTGCTTTAAAAGTCATTTATTACGCTACTAATTACAGCTTTAAGCAGCGGCATCACATTTGCATGTGCTGCTTAACAAAATATCAGAAGTACATTGACGTGTACCTGTCTGCTCGAATCTCTGTGTTAATCAGGAGAACACGCGGACCATCTTTCTTTCACTAACCTATTTAAATATAAGAATGAAGCTGATAGACTCTACTTCTGGACAGCCAGACCTCAGGGATTGAAAATCTGTTTTTTTGTTTTCCTGGAGACAAACCAGCAAATTTGTTTGTCCACTCAAACTCTGAGTGTTTTTATTGCTTAAACATAACCAGGTGGCTTTTAATCATAACCCTTTGCAAGATTTTGCATTAACTTTTAAAGCCTGATTGCAAAAGGACCATTGGGTTAAAGAGTGTCTCTCAGGCAGACTTTGTCTTTGTTACGATGACAGTGACATTTGTAAATGTAATTACAAATTAAATTATGGGTCACAAAAGCAAAGTTTTTGCAAATAGATATTAATGACTCTCCTTCTGCCTCCCAGGCAAGAAGAACACTTCCTACCCAGGAACAAGAGACATGTCTGTGTTTTAAATCAAAAACACATTTTAAACATCAAAACAGTCGTGTTGGACTTGAACTGTAGTCAGGTCCAGATTTATTCCACCAACTGTTCCACCCTCAAAAAGCAGTTTTTCATCCTTTAAGACCAGAATATGTCAATGCAAATCAATACGAATGAGGTAGTGAAGGCAGACGAGTGTCAGGGGTGATGTGTGAAAGCAGCAAGAGTGAAAAGGAAGGTTTACAAGACAGTAGTGAGACCTGCTGTGATGTAACAGGAGGCTGAAGATGGACAAACCCACCAGAGGGACAGCTCAAAGTTAGAGGCGAGGCTGAGATGGTTTGGACGCGTGCAGAGAGGGAAGACTGGACATGTTGAACAAAAGGGTTGAAGATGGAGCTGCCAGGCAGGAGAAAAAGGGTTGGTGTGACAGAGGAGGACACCGGGGATGGGATCAGGTAGAGAAGAAAGGAGAAAAAGTGAGGCAGATGAAAACTTGTATCCTGAAACGTGACTGAAACCAGAGGCTTTTTAACGTTGTGCAGGAATCCCAAAAAGTTGGGACTTTTGTGGATTTGCTTACCTGGATGACTGAGCGTGCATCAA
The DNA here is from genome assembly GCF_057382275.1 of Copadichromis virginalis. Taxonomy (NCBI): domain Eukaryota; kingdom Metazoa; phylum Chordata; class Actinopteri; order Cichliformes; family Cichlidae; genus Copadichromis; species Copadichromis virginalis. The sequence goes on from NC_140626.1 coordinate 32,725,059, forward strand.
GACGTTGTGCTGGAACAAATGTGGTTAGAAATGCACGAGCCCGTTCCAGCTTTTGTTACTTGAAAATCAAGCTGTGACGCTGCTTCAGCATCACTCTGGAGTGTCTCGCTGCTAGCTTTGTACAGAACAGGTTAACATGAGGTCGTGTTTGTGCCGATTGTTGGTTTTGGGCTCTTAACTGTTAGATTTGGCCTCCAGCTCGTCTGTGGTGGCGCCGAGGCTTCCCCCGCTGATCATGAATCCTCACGAGGAACGTTAGGACTTATTTCCATGTCTTGTGTTAATTCTGAGAACAAATGTTGCAGTGAGTTTGTTTTCTCTGGAACTTGAAATGCAAAGTATGCAAATTAACTCTGTGCCTCTGTCTGTGTGTGTGTCTGTGCGTCTGTCTGTGTGTCTGTCTGTGTGTGTGTCTGTGCGTCTGTCTGTGTGTCTGTCTGTGTGTCTGTGTGTCTGTCTGTGTGTCTGTCTGTGTGTCTGTCTGTGTGTCTGTGCGTCTGTCTGTCTGTCTGTGTGTCTGTCTGTGTGTCTGTGTGTCTGTGCGTCTGTCTGTGTGTCTGTCTGTGTGTCTGTGTGTCTGTGCGTCTGTCTGTGTGTCTGTGTGTCTGTGTGTCTGTCTGTGTGTCTGTGCGTCTGTCTGTCTGTCTGTGTGTCTGTCTGTGTGTCTGTGTGTCTGTGCGTCTGTCTGTGTGTCTGTCTGTGTGTCTGTGTGTCTGTGCGTCTGTCTGTGTGTCTGTGTGTCTGTCTGTGTGTCTGTGTGTCTGTGTGTCTGTGTGTGTGTCTGTGTGTCTGTGTGTCTGTGTGTCTGTCTGTGTGTCTGTCTGTGTGTCTGTGTGTCTGTCTGTCTGTCTGTGTGTCTGTGTGTGTGTCTGTGTGTCTGTGTGTCTGTGTGTGTGTCTGTGTGTCTGTGCGTCTGTCTGTGTGTCTGTCTGTGTGTCTGTGTGTCTGTGTGTCTGTGCGTCTGTCTGTGTGTCTGTCTGTGTGTCTGTGTGTCTGTCTGTGTGTCTGTCTGTGTGTCTGTGCGTCTGTGTGTCTGTGTGTCTGTGTGTCTGTCTGTGTGTCTGTGTGTCTGTCTGTGTGTCTGTCTGTGTGTCTGTGTGTCTGTGCGTCTGTCTGTGTGTCTGTGTGTCTGTGTGTGTGTCTGTCTGTGTGTCTGTGTGTCTGTGTGTCTGTCTGTGTGTCTGTCTGTGTGTCTGTGCGTCTGTCTGTGTGTCTGTGCGTCTGTGTGTCTGTCTGTGTGTCTGTCTGTGTGTCTGTGCGTCTGTCTGTGTGTCTGTGCGTCTGTGTGTCTGTCTGTGTGTCTGTCTGTGTGTCTGTGCGTCTGTCTGTGTGTCTGTCTGTGTGTCTGTGTGTCTGTCTGTGTGTCTGTCTGTGTGTCTGTCTGTGCGTCTGTGTGTCTGTCTGTGTGTCTGTGCGTCTGTCTGTGTGTCTGTCTGTGCGTCTGTGTGTCTGTCTGTGTGTCTGTGCGTCTGTCTGTGTGTCTGTCTGTGTGTCTGTCTGTGTGTCTGTGCGTCTGTCTGTGTGTCTGTCTGTGTGTCTGTCTGTGCGTCTGTGTGTCTGTCTGTGTGTCTGTGTGTCTGTCTGTGTGTCTGTGTGTCTGTGTGTCTGTGTGTCTGTCTGTGTGTCTGTGCGTCTGTGTGTCTGTGCGTCTGTCTGTGTGTCTGTGCGTCTGTGTGTCTGTGTGTCTGTCTGTGTGTGTGTCTGTGCTCCTCAGCGTGCTTCAGTGTTGAAGGATGGACAGGGAGCTGGTTCGGCAGAGCCAATCAGATCACGGCGAGGCCACCAATGGAACGAGCCCTCCGACCGCCGCTGAGTCCTCCGCCACCCCTCCGACCCCCACGCCTCCTCGGCTTACCCCCAACCCCATGCTCCTGGACTCCCCCGCACCCTCGCTGACACCCACCACCTCCTCCCCTCCCCCGCCTCTCACTCCCGCTCCCTCCATCACCACAAACCATGGACCAAAGGCGGCAGCAGCAACGGCAGGCGCTCCGTCTCCTCACGTCCTCGTCCCGACTCCCCCTAAACTTACCTCCACCCCTGCCCCCACCCTCCGCACATACTCCCGACACAACCATTCTTCCAAAATGTCTTCCTCCGTGCAAACCCCCCCTTCCCCCTCCCTTCTCCCTCCCCCTTCGTCCTCCTCCTCTCCTGTCGTAGCGACCGCTCCTTCACCACTCCTCTCATCCTCTCCAACTTCTTCTGCAACGCACAACAACACCACCATGTCTGCCAAGATCTCCACCAGCCTGACCAACGGGAGCGCTAGGGTCCTCTCTGCAACCTCAACGCCAATCACACCGTTTCACACGCCAGCCAGTCCACCTGGCAGACAGGTAAAGGTCACACACTGACCCCCACATAGAGAAACAGGAACACGTCTTTCATTTAGAAACACTTTGCTGGAGTTTGTCCAGTTTGTCTGTATTGGATCTTTGCTCTTTCTGTGTTCATACATTGCACCCATACAGAATAAGGACGCACGTCTCCACCCTCTCATGACCACATCCAAGAATCCCACCATGACAGTGGCTAAAACGTTAACTTTGAGGCTTCGAAAAGAAAACCTGTGATGCCTCTTTTATGCACAGTCTCTGGGTTACATAAGGAGGAGGCCACCTACTGGCTGTATTCATAAGACTGACAGCAGTCATTCAACAGGCTGATAACATTAGGACCAAATCATTTTTAGCTTCGTCTAAAAAAGACGCAGTAATTTAATCTCAGAAGACGAGCCTGACGCAGAGGACGGATGTAAATAAAACAGCTTGAGCTCAAAGTTTTATCTAGCCTTCCTGCACTCGTGATGTTTACCTGCCATCTTTACAGAACGCACAGCCAAGACTCAAATCACAGTTTTCACTCTTTGGATTTGGTGCAAAGGTGCACAAAGTTGATAGCTAGTGCTAGCTTTGTTAGCAAGCTTCATCCATAAAGTGAAGCTACAGTAAATAAAAATGCAGGTACAGCACATGACAGTCAACCTGCTTAAATGACCGAATCTGTATTTTATTCATATTTCTGTGACACGTGGTGTGTGAGAATCTTTTAAGCTGAGTTTCATTAAATGTTGGAACAACTGTTGAAAGCGACAGCTGACCTGAACAAACGGATTTAAAAAGAAAGATCAGGTGTGAATAATCTAAATGTAAGAATGAAGCCTCGGACCTTTCACCTGTCAGGCTCCATCTGGGTCAGTGTTTGACTGTTTGGGGTTACAGTTTCCTCTTTGTTTGCTTTCATCTGAGTGCGTTTCACATCCTTACACTCGGGTCTCGCTCTCTGTTAATTCAGTGAGTAAACAGGCTGAACTGTGAGCGAGCCACAGAGACGCTGGCGTTCGCACTCTGTATGCAGGCATTGCTGCCAGATACAAAAAGCTGCACAGTCTGCGGTTCCTCACGTTAGAGCTTTAAAGACACGAGCTTGAGATGAGCACGAAATCAGAAACTTCAATCCTGGCTTTTCTGAAGCTGTTCTCAGAACTTGTCATTAGCTGGATGTCAGCAACAGAAAAGGACAGTTACTGATACCCGATGGCCACCGCTGCGATTTTAAATGAAACAATCGACCGATTGTGATTGAAGTTCAGACTTTCCGCTTAATTCGAAGCTCAACAGAAGTAAGTTTGTGTCTTTCTTCCTTTAGTAACTGAAAAGCTGCTGTGTCGGGTTGAGATCAGGTTCCCGACGTGGCCGTTGAAGAGGATCACGTTTCTCTGCACTGGGTCGCTTTTGTGGTCCGGCTCATTGTCCGTCTGCACTCCGATGCTCTGTCCGATCAGCCCTGCAGCGTTTGTCTGAATCTGAGCAGAGGCTACAGCCCCGTACACTTCGCGGCTCATCCCGCTGCTTCTATCAGCAATCGCATCATCAGTAAACACTCGTGACCTGCTTCCACAGCCAGCCGTGCGCGTTTTCTGGTAAAGTCTGGCTCCTGTTCTTGAGTGTAACCAGTGGTTTGCACCCTGTTGGTGTAAACCCTGTGACGATGATCCTCCCTGAGAGCGTTCTGTGGTCTTTAAAGTCTCGTAGTGTTGCTGAGCTGGCCGATGCACCACAATGTTGATTTTTTCTTTCTGCCTGATGGGTTCATTTGTTTTATTTGGACTTTCAGTCGAGTGATGGCCTGTTTGTCTCGCACTGACATTTATTCGGACCTCGTGTTGAGAGTTCCTCTGAAAAAGCAAACAAATGCAAATGAAACACTTGCATTTGGTGGCCGTGAAAACATATTAAACAGTTGTCTAATGAATTCTGAGCCTCTGAAAATGGGCGACTGTGCATTGAAATGGCTGTAATTCCTGAATATTTGAGGGAATACTTTTATTAAACCCCTTTAATTCAAGTCTGAACTTCAGATTTAAAATCCACTCCTTTGCCTAAAAACATGCCAAACAGTTTCTGACAACAAATTTTACAAACCAGTTTTTCAAATCTTTAAATTAAACCTGATAGATGAGATTAAAGAACTATAAACAGATGTGAGCTGCCTGGTGGAGAGAGTTTAATCTGCTTGGATGAAGCTGTCCATTGTTAAAGTATTCATTTAGTGTTTTTCTTTTTTGTAGAAAAGAAGCATTAAAAATTCGACATTTTCATTGTTTACTCTTTTGGTTTCCACCCAAACACACTCGTGACTGCTTTGCTGTTCGAGGAAATATCACAAAAAGTCATCCCTGCTCTGAAGCACTGCCTTAATTGCTTCCCTTCCCCCCTCTCCTGCCTCTGTTCCAGGTATCACAGACTCCTGTGGGCACACCTGGTCTTGTGCGAACCAATCAGAACCCCTCCCCTGTCAGGCATCCCAAGGTGTCCCAGCAGACATTGCTCCTAGGAAAAGGTCTCAAAGGGACAGGCCAAGACCAAGTGTTGCTTAGAGCTCAGATGGTAAACACACACACACACACACACACACACACACACACACACACACACTTTCATATATTTCCACGTGCATTCTGTTCTGCTGCTCACAGTGAACAGGACAGAGTGTGCAGCTGCAGAAAGGATGACGAGTATTAAAATGAGCCAGTTGGCAGGAAAAGCTCCGAGTTTAAAGCTGCAAACAAATCTGAAAACAGACGTTTCAAAGCTTTCAAAGCAGAAATTTCTCCGAATACTAAACAAACACAAACATGATGTAAATGATATGAAATGCACTGCACCAAAAACCCTGTGAGACGTGATCTGAAACAGTCTGAAAACACAGACTATGAAGCAACGTTACCAGGTTAAGGCAGCCGTGTTGAGCTTAAAGTCAGACTTTTAAGTGTTACAGAGGTGCTTTACCTCTCTAAATCACCATGGTAACTGATGATGTACATACTACCTGTTTGGGAGAAGATTATGTGTTTGAAGTTTTAGTTTAAAACAATCTTGAAGCACCACATTTTCCCCAAATCTTTGATTTACAGCAGAGAGTACACATTATACACTCAGAGGCCACTTCATGAGGTACACGTTGCCAGTATGAGGTTGAGCCCTGTTGTCCTGCTGAAAGTGACCTTTGGAAGATGGATACAGAGGATGGACATGTTCAGCAACAATAGGTAGCATCATTTAAACACCACAGCCTAAGAGGCCCAAGCTGTTTCACCACCAGCAGTATGAACAGTTGACACGAAGCTTCATGTTGTTTAGGCCAAATGGTGACACTGAAGTCTTAATGTTGCAGAAGTCGCGACTCATCAGACCAGGAAACATGTTTCCAGGCTTCTGTTGTCCAGTCTTGGGGAGCCTGTGTGGACTGTAGCCTCAGGCTTCTCGTAGCTGACAGAAAGGACACTCGTGTGGTTTGAGGTTGGACTAGCTGTTAGCTCAGAGATGCTCTTCTGCTACGGCTGTAACCAGTGTGTAACAAACCCACAGCAGGCCCGGGTGCATCTTCATGCTTTGCAGCATGCTTTCTTCTTACAATATTCACACGGTTGCTGTAACAGCTGCCAGCCGTACACATCACCACCAACGACCACTAATGACAACAGCACAGGTGTGATTGCAGATCAGCGCAGGTGCGTCCATCTCACCTGCAGCAGCATCGCAGACCACGCCTCGCCACACAGTGCTTATTTGAGTTACTGATCTCTTGAAGCTTTTCTCCTCCGACGTCTGACCTCAGCGAGGCACGTTTCGCCCAGAGAACTGCTGCTCACTGGATATTTTCTTTTTCGGTGGGAAAATCCCAGCAGATCCTGAAATATTCCGACCGTCCCGTCTGGCACCAACAACCTCGCCACATTCAGAGTCACTTAAATCACCTTTTGTTCCACATGCTCAGCTTTAACTTCATCCCGTCGTCTCGACCGTGTCTACATGCCTACATGCATAGAGACGCTGCCCTGTGATTGGCTGACTGTGTATAGCTGCATGCATGTAGCTAGTACCTGACTCCCATCACTAAGTTGAGCAATGCATATGTTTGTGTTTCATTGTCACTGACATTTGCAGGTCAGAAATATACAAATATATCTGTTTTCATCCTTGAGCTGAGCACTGCTGCAACTGCAGTTACTAAGAACAAGAGTGCTGTGCAGCCGCCATGGTAGAGATAAGTCAACAACAAGATAAATGAATTGACAGCTTTAATGATTTCATGTCTTATTTGCATCATCAGTGTTCCACATACTGAATCTTTGTGTCTGCTCTGATCATGTCTCTGATGGCAGACGGTGGTGCTCAGCTAAAGAAGAGTCAGACTGAGCCTGAGCGACAGAAACAAAGTAAACTCTGTTTCTCAATAAAGAACGGTCCCCAGATATTATGAGTGTTCATGTATAGAAAGAGCAAAGCGGCTTGATTGTGACTGATGAGCTCAAAACTACACATCTGTGAAAACCATCAAATTGTCATTATTGACATCATTTGATTATTTGCACAGAAACCTATTTTAGACTAAAGGTTATTTATCTGTTCATAAAAGTTCTTTTAACGGTGAAATATTAAACCATGGTTAATCTCACAAATCATTTCCATCATCTAGATCTGCCACCTGGATTTAAACACTTAAATGTGTTGTAAAAAAGTCTGTTTAACATTGAAAAACACTGAATATGAAGCATCTGCCTCGCAGTTGTATTAATCCACCGCAGAAAATAGTCCCCAGCAAAATTCACAGTTTTCTTGTGTGAGGGTTCAAATCTGATGTTGATCCGTTTGAAAAAGTAACCTTTATGTTTATGGGTGTTTTATCAGGTCATTAAAAGGAAGCAAAGGCCAAGAAGATGCTTCAGTTATGTCTCACACAAACATCTGTGCTTGTCCTGCTCTCCTCTGTTCATCTCCTCCTTCACCTGTTTCCTCCTTTTTCTCCTGCAGCTAATTCTTACATCTGCTATGCGGCCGCCCCAGCCGTGCTCCTCCTCTTCCTCCTCCTCTGTTTCCACTTCTCCTCCTTCCTCTAACCCCGCCTCGGCTCAGGTGAGCAGCGGAGCAAATGTCTTTATATGCACGTGAATGCATCTTTTGAACTGACCTTAGACGGTAAATGCAAAAAGCTGACTTCTTTACACAGTCGTCTGAAACACGCGAAGCTCAGCAAGCACAGCGAGCGAGCTGCTTTTTTCAGTAACTTTCAGTCATTTAATGAAATGCAAATTTGGCATTTTTAGCATGTTTAGTCTCCGTAACTACAAAAGACGCACACGTGAAGAACACATTCAAGCTGTGGTAAAAACTGCCCTGAGTCCCTTTTACACCCCGTCCCAGTGCTGCGATCTAAAAGCAGAATCTGGTTTCTTTGAGCAGCCGTGCGCATGCGTGTCCCGGCTCTGAGACCTGGATGTTTGATCTGTTTTCTGATCGTTCGCTGGAGAAATGAAAGGGTTATGTCAGCGTGTGGGATGCGTGCCAGCTCAACAAAGTCTGGTATATGAGAGATAGCCAGGCTCAACTACTACCCATAATTCCTTCTGGGTGAAACACACTCCTCTCATACGTTGACTGTAACAGACGGCTGTGACTGGGATCAGGATCAGTGGACGATCTCTCCACAGTTGGTCCTCAGACCCACATCAATAGGAAATGTGATCTTGTTTTTCTGTTTTTGTATTTCTTATTTTCACCTTACGAACAATCAGAAAATGTCCGACGTTTAAGACTAAATCTGCTTCAGAGAGCTTTTTTCCTGCTGCCTGTAACATACCCGCCCTCGCTGGTAACAGTTGCTAAGCTGTGACTGGATAGCCAACGCCTTCGTGGGATCTAACTGAACATCTTTGTGTCCCTTCCAGCTCCAGAGTCTCACCTTGAGGCCTCCTCCCCCCGGGACTCTCGCCATCCCTCCTTCCCTACGCCTCAAGCCCAACGCCACGGCCCCGCCTCCCCTCTCTCGACCTCAAGTCCCCCTCTTCCCGATTCTCAAGCCGCGACCTCAGTCCAGCATCACAGCAACGGAGTGTCCAACCACGCCCAGCCGACACCTCGCCGTGCCGCCTCCAAGTAGGTCCCTGAAGGGTGTGATGAGGCCGGATGAGTACGCTCCTCCATGTGAGGGTCTTACATAGTGACTAATATATTATCATAAATTATTATAATTCTGCACTTTCAGTCAGCTGATGTTTTATTTATATTTGATCCTGTTTGAGTTTATTGGTGGATCCAGCTCTCACCCTGACAGTGACTAACCGGGGGGACTGGAGGGAGGTGTGGTTCAGAGTTTCAAAATAAAAGCCATCAGTGGAAGACCAGTATGCTTTCAAAATGATAACAGTTGCTTCAAGGCCCTTTATATTGTAAGGTAGAGACCCTACAATAATACAGAGAAGCCTGAGCAATGAGACAAATCCCTGTAGGCGAGCACTTGGTGGGAAGGAAACCCCTCTTAACAGGAAGAAACCTCAGGACCGGGCAGCCATCTGCTGCAACGGGTTTGAGGTGAAGAAAGGATAAAAGACACAAAATAAAAGCCTCAAATTACATATTGGATGTTATCAACACTCTGAACCTTTCAAAATAAAAGCCTGCAGTTTAAAGCCGTCTGCATCTCTCTGCAGCTGTTCTGGCAGCAAGCCACAGTCTGGTGTTAGCAACAATCACACTTGTGGTGTGAGGTTGCATGTTTAGTTTTCTTTTCTACAAGCAGTGAGTAAACAAAAAAAATTGTTTCAAAATGAGCGTTTTATACTTTCAATCATTTTTTGTCTTCAGTTTTTAAAGAATTACATTTTTTAAATAGATATTTTTCTTTTTTCACTATTTTAATTTTGGTTACTTTTAAAACAAGAAAGGACAAACTTACTGCTTTTAGCTGTTCAGAGCCGTCTTTAGCTGCACTGCTGTGGTCCTGTGTACCGTTTCATTTCAGTGACTTATGAACCAAATAATTCCTCTCTATTACCCGGAGACGTCAGAGCTTCGGTTTACCCTCACAGAGCACAACAAGTCAGTTTTCAGCATGTTTGCCGTCATTGTCTGCAGCTGAACTCATAAATCACTGGAAGAAAACTGCACTGTGCTGCAGAACAAAGTAAATTGAATCATGGGTCTTGATATATTTTGCAGCCTTGAGAGATGAAAATTAGAAAACAAAAACATAATAAAATTTGCATTTGATCATCTAAATAATTCAGAGTTTTTGGAGCCACTGAAAGGAAATGTTTAAATCTTAATGTGAGAAAGTTTTTCAGCCAACACCCTGAATCCTGCAGCCTGCTGTGCATCAGCAGATTACAGTGAAGCACATGAGAATTAAACAACATGCACGAGTGGCAGTCTGTCATTTATCAGATCATTATTAGTCATATCCATCCCTCATAGTTTAATGGTTTCCTCTTCATGCTCGTCTCCCACAGCTCTCTATTCTCCGGTTCGAGCCGTCCCTCTGAGACCCAGACTTCACTCTCCTAACGGTCACAGAGCGGCGTCACCTCGACAGACCTCGGCCCTCCAACCAATCGCTGCTGCTCCCTCCAGCCAGGCGTCTTCCATCAGCCGGCCGCTGGCGGGACTGAAGAGCTGTCCGTTAACTCACAGCCCGGTATCTGTCTCCAGCGCTCTGTCAGCTGTGCCGCATTTTGAGCGCTCGTTGTCTGCAGCGAAGCAGCTTCAGATCATCGCCCTCTCTTCGGGTCGCCAGCCACAGCCGGGAACGTACACGCATGCTTCGGTGCAGCCGCCGCCTCCAGCGGCAGAGTCGCCTGAGGTTTCCGCCCAATCAAAGAGGACTTTGAGCACTGAAGACGTCCTTCCTCCTCCTCCTCCTCCTCCTTTAAACCCCTCGTTGCCAAAAACCACCTCTCCTCTGCCCTCACCTCCATCCCTTCTGAGTCCAGCCTCTCCACAGAGTCAAGCTGAGCCCCAGCCGCAAAATCTGACCCAGAAGGTGGAGGTAAAGGAGGCTGAAGAGCAGAGAAAGAGAGCTGCAGCTGTGAGACAGGAAGTCAAAGATGAGGAAAGCATTGCTAAAGACCTGAGAGTGGAGAAAGATGACCAAAGAGAGAAGGTGAAGGAGGAGGAGCCCAGTGAGGAGCAAATCAACCAGGAGGTGCAGGAAGTTAGCCGAGAGGAAGATCAAATGGAAGTGACAGAAGAAGGCCAAAGTGAGAGAGAGAGGAGAGAGGAAGGCAAGGACAAGAAGATGGAGGAGGAAGAGGAAGGAGAGACTCCAATGGACCAGTCTGAGAACCAGACGGCACAGCTTCCCCATCAGTGCCACAACACGGACCCTATCCCGGAGCCTGATCCTGTTAAAGACTCCACTGTGGACTCAAAACCCATCACGGGTCTCATTTCAACTCCACTTCCAGTCCAAACTCCAGCACCAGTCCCGGTACCAGAGCCAGCTCCAGCCCCCGAAGCCTCTGCCCAGAGTCAGAGGCTGCCAGAGCCTCAGAAAGACCTTCAGCCCGTCAGCCAGGAGGACTTCTGTGAGAACATGTCGACCCAGTCCGACAATCAGTCAGGTACCGTGAACAGCTCAGACGCAGCAACACTTAGTGCTCATATCTGTGTGTTTACACGAGGCTTTGCATTAAAGCGTTTTCCACAGCTTCATCTGTCCGAGCTGTGCTCCCTTAAAGGGTCCACATGATTAGTTGTTATTGCTCCGCTCGTCCTGGAGAAGCACACATGGTCGTGCACAGTGTGCAGCCAGCAGCAGCTTCTGATGCTTCAGGCTACAAAGCAATTGAGCTGTTGAGCAAACTGTCTTCACGGGACGTCTGGTGCAGTAAAGGCTCGCTGCTACCTGCTGCTCACTGGTGAACTTTAGTGTCCTGCTTTGTTTTCGGCTGTAACTTCATGCAATCAATACTTTTTTCAAAACATGTTCCTTTTAATTTTCAGTCAACTCTTTTTTCTTTCTCTGCTCCTCACAGCGCTGTCCAGCCTCTCCTCTCAGTCTCCCCCCTCCTCACCCATCACCACTCCTTCGGCAGAAAACCCTCCTCCTCTCCTCCCGGCGCACACCGCCCTCCCGACTGACCTCAGCCTACCGCAGCATGAGCCAGCGAAGGTGGACAAAGCAGGTGGCGAGCAGCAGCCCCCCACGGAAACTGAGGCAGAGCCTCTCGGACAATTGGAGGACGAGTCAGAGAGCTTCAGCCAATCACTGAGCAGCCCCTGGGAGCCAAGGCCGTGGCCTGAGGGACGGCAGGTTCTCACCCACCTGGTGGAGGGATTTGTCATCCAGGAGGGGCTCCAACCGTTTCCTGTAAGGAGACGTTTGTTTTACATCACAAAGGCAGAAAAAATGAAGTTAGAATTTTAGGTTTTGATGCTTTTAGTGTGAAATAAGTTGGTGTTTAATCTCCTCAGGCTTATTTAAGCATTTCCTAAATAAATTGTGGCTCAGCTGACAGTTCAATCTGGGTTTTACAGTTTATCACCTTTTCTTGGGTTTCCCTTTCTTAGAGACGGCAAATATTACAATTTTGTTACTAAAAGGGGAAAAAACTCAAAGCCTTTCTCGTGTATGAACGTAGAATAAGTTCTGGGTGGATGTAAACGGATTCCCTCCTTACTGCGATTACCTTTTCAGCCACAGGCGGTGCATTTATACTCACCTTATTTCTGTGGTCCAGGTGAACCGCTCATCCCTGCTGGTTCCAGTGCAGGTGCCCAAACCGCAGGAAGTGAATGGGACCAATGGGAAAGCGGCGCTGCCTGTAACGGAAACGATAAAACAAACTGAGCACTCCACAGACTCGGACGAAGAGGAAGGAGGAGACACGGACGACCCTGGGAGCAGTAAGGAGCAGTTTAACTTTTAAACTTCACATCTGCTCGTTTATCTGCTCTGAAGTCTCGATGCATGAAAGTACTGTTGGTAAGAGCTGCAGAATAGAGCAGCCGCACCCACGTCATACTGTCACCAAATCAACAACAAAGATTCATCCCAGAAAACTCAAAACAGAAGCAGGTGACGCATTTTCCCTGCAGCTGTGAGACTTTAAATGAGAGCAGAGCTTAAAACGGACCTGATTGAATCAAGAATAAAAACATAATTCTTGCAGTTTTTATATAAGATTAGTAAGTTTAATATTAAAGGAAAATCAATTAGGCTTAAAGAAAATATATAAAAAGGGTTTCTCGTGGCTGCACACCAAACAAGGACAAAGTCTTTGCATGTTCTCTAAAAACGGTGAGAGATCTTCTATTTCTTGTCTTGACGCAGCGATTGGTCCGCAGGCTCTAACAGTGAACCAAACCGGAGTTCCTGCATTGTGGCACAGCCTCTGCCCACCACTGTAAACCTGTCCCGTCATGTTCTGCACCTGCAGCACTGGGGCTCATTCAACACATGAACAGGCTAAACACTAAATACAAGCTGAGAGCAGCCCTGGGACTGTGCAGTGAAAGTGTGTGTGAGACGTCTAAGAAGTCAACCACTTTTAATACCCTGAAAACTCGGCGGTAAACCTGACGTTTACCCCACACATGCCCGAATCCTGCTCTGCTCACGTCTGTCACTCTGCTGCTGATGTGGTAAATGTGGGAGCTGTTAGTCTTCTAAACTAGCAGTGGGAACCACGTTAGACTCTGTGTTTCTCAGCTTCACCTCCACTGTGTCCCTCTCACAGGGTCGGGCCACAGAGACCGAACGGTGCTGCACTGCCAGTTCTGCGGGAAGAGGGGCCACGCACACAACTTCATGCGCTCCAAACGCTTCTGCTCCACTTCCTGTGCACGCGGGTAAGGCCTCGCTTCATTGGCTTAAGCGCTAAAGAGGGCAGCTGTGATGTCACGGGACCTTTACACAGCGTAGGGGTGCTGCTGTCGCAGCAGCAGCGTGACAGGATGTGGTGTGTGTGGCCTGCGTGGAGGCGCGCAGGTGTCAGATGCAGATACGAGTGTGAATGAAAGCAGCAGAACGAGGAAACATCACCACGTGTCTCTGTGCTTCTCCCCTTCCTCCTCCCCCCTCAGGTTTAACGTTCGACTGACGAAGCGTCTGCGAGCTCTCAGCGCAGGAAGCCGGTCAGAGAAGCCTCGTCCTGCCCTCAACCGGGCGGAGTCAGTCCCTGGGAAACCCCTGCTGCTGCGGCTGGTAGGGACGCTGAACTCGCCAACAGCTTAAAAACAGCAAACAGAGAAGTGCTGAGATGTTTTAAAGAGCCACACTCTGAAAATGAAGTTAGAGCTCCTGAAGTCCTCCACGAGCCGAATGTGACCGTACACATGCACCGGCTGTATTACAGGAGGCTGATTTTCCAAATATTAAACACATTTTTATGCTTTTATTGATCTTTGTGATGTTTATTTGATGGGTTACGTTCCTACAAAAACGCCACTCTGCGTTTGTAGCTTCATATCTTTTGTAAACTTTTTAAATTTCGTCCCAGAAAAACTAAAAAACACTGAAACTAAACTGAAACAAACACATGAATTAAAAATACTTAGTAGTGTAAAACTACATTAGCTCAGTTAGTCGTGTGCAGTGGATTTTAGACTTGGTCTTATGAAATGAGCCATTTGAAGCCATCTGTGGTTCATCTGTGGTTCAGTGACAGCCGACGGCCTTTAGAGGGCAGCAGAGAGCCGAGAAATCAGGAAGCTCCACCGACAGACAGAAAACAGACGCTCAGTTTTAAGTTCTATGCAGCCAGCAGCCACTTTATTCAGTGACACCTTCCTTGTACTGAGTTGGAACTGCGTTTGAGTCGAGAACTTTCTCATAACTCACAGATTCCTCTGAGGTGTTCGTCCATGTCGACATGATAGCATCACACAGTTTCTACATATTTATCGCTCCACCACATCCCACGTGTTCTCTGCTGGAGTGAGAGCTGGTGACTGTGGAGTCGTATACAAGTAACCAGTTTGAGATGATTGAGGTGGAGTGTGGGGTTTAAATGATGCTGCAGGGCCCCACACTATCACCCCAGCAGCTCCCTGAACTGCTGATATCAGGCAGGACGTTTCCTGGCTTTTACATTTCTTACACGCTTTGTTTCCTTTCAGCCTCGTGATCTGTGGAGCGCCGGTCAGCGGGAGAAAGATGGAAAAGAAAAAGCGGCGGCGGCAGAAGAGGACGAAGATGAAGACGATATGGTGGGAGGTGGAGGCAGGGAGGAGGAAGACGATGACGGAGGAGAGGAAGATCCCGCTGTCGCCATGACGGCTAGGATGGAGCGTCGGGCGGCTCGGAGAGCGAGGAGGGCGTCGGCGCCGGCCGTGACCACTTCCACGCCTACCACCACGTTTAAGCCAGCCCCCTCGCAGTGGAGCGTGGAGGAAGTCACCGCCTTCATCCACACGCTGCCAGGTAAACATGAGCCGATGCCCCACACGTAGAGCTTCTCCCGGGACCTTTAACTCAGAACCGTCGGTTTGATTTACGCCACACTCCGTGTCTTAATTGTCAGCAGGCGACGGAGGCGCGCTCACAGCTTCTTCGTATCCCCCAAGTCCCATTAAAGGTTTCGCAAAATGCTGAAATTAACTGCTGAGTGAAGTAATGTGAAGAATACTTCCAACCACACACCGTCAGACTCAGCGAGACTGCTGTGAAACATCTGGGAGAGAAACTGAACCTCTGTTTCACATGAGACAGATGATTCTGTAGTAAACACTGTTAGCTGCCTTTAATATTCATCACTGTCACTTTATTTCTAAGAGAAGATCAGATGTGGATCTTAGAGTTATGCAGATCTCTTCTGGTCGAAACATTCTCCAGATTAGTTTCTGTTAGAAATAAAGTGGATAAACTGATTGTTGGCTAACGATCCTGGATGAACAGTGTGAAACATGTTACTGTAACAAACCAAATCTTTGTTTGTTGGGTCGTTTGTCCACAAACTCCTCCCACACGATCAGGATTTGAGGAACCAAACAAGGGCTCAGGTAGAACTTGGGCTGCTGAAGGTTCTTATCAGAACCTGCATCACATTATTTCATCATGTGGCCTAAAAACCACCAACCAATCATTTAATTGTCGAGTTTATGAACCTTTAAAAAAATGTGTTCACAGGAAAGCCACCAAAATCTAATTTGAAATGGTGTCTTTATTTTTTTATTAGCCACAAAAAGTCATACAAACACATCACGTGTTCCCACTTCTTTAGTTAAATCTACAAAATAATCCCAAAGTTGACACGTTTGAATGCATTAAATAGCTTTTCTGCACAAACAAAGTGATATTAGCCAAAATTAGCATATCTCAGCACAGTGTGCAGTGTGTCTTTAAAGGATTTGAACACAGTAAAGTACCATCAGTACCATGTAATACCTAATCCTAGTCCTAGATGTCGTTGTTACAGCTATCCTCGCGTAGCATGGACAATAAACAAGGAAGCTGTGGACGACATGAGTGCATCAGGGGTGTGCTTCATCAAGAGGATGATAAGAATAATGTACACCAAAATACTGATGAATGAAAACACCAAAAGCTCTTAATATAAAAACAGCAGAGCAGTGACTTGTGACAGAAGGACAGCAGCAACAGTGAAAGGGGAAAACTGCAGTTCCTCTAATGTCCACTCGAGGCTCCAAAACAGAGTCAATCCCCACAGACTAAACTTTGCAGGAGTTTGGAGGTGTTTTTATTAAAAGTCAAGAGTTTAGATCGTTATACGTGACTAAAGTCAGGGCCATGGCTACTTTCTGTGTGACTGAACAGAATCATTTGCTCAGTCAGACACCGTCAGTGTTTTTAAACTCTCCGCGTTGCTGTTTCAGGCTGCAGTGACGTAGCGGAGGCTTTCCGGGTGCAGGAGATCGACGGCCAGGCTCTGCTGCTGCTCACCGAGGACCATCTGATGACCAGCATGAACATAAAACTGGGACCTGCTCTGAAGATCTGCGCTCACATCAACGCACTGAAAAACCAATGAGAGACAAAGAAAAAGAGAAACAACGTGAGAAAAAGAGAAAGCGTTTAAAAAGGAAGAGGGAAAAAAGGCAATAAAGACGCGAGGAAACGAGAGAAGTCGGCGGAAGTCAAAAGCTGACACCAAGGATGACAGAGCAAAGTCACAAAAAGAGATTTGTGGGAATTTATAATTCATGAGATTATAAATCTAGGCGTGGCCTTAGCAGATGGGAGCTGGAGAGGAGTGCGGGAGCATGACGACACCAGAGTCCATGAGAAGTCTCACCAGTTTTGGGCCCTCCGACTGTAGCAGGAGACGGGGGGGTTTTGTAACTTTGTGTATATTTTACATGCCGCTGGAGAGTGTACATTTGAAGCTATTTGATGAAGGATTTTGAACATTTAATATATAAAATTTGTCTATTTAGTTTTTTTAGAACGTGACGTCAGCAACAAATCTATCCAGTAGCTAAACATAACCCGTGTGTGTAAAAGGAAAAAACAATAATGCGTAGACTTTGTAAGTGATTAATGAAAGTTTAATGTTTTATATCACTATATTCTGGACAAAGACATGTCTGTGTATTAAAAAAGTCACTATCAGGGTAGAGGCTGGTGTCTTCAATCGTCACATTTTTATGGTATCCTGCTTGAAATTATTTAATAAATGAATAATTGATCATCAAACGATTTATTTATCTTGTTTTAAATTAATTCCCAAGTAAAAGACCTTTTACTAGCCCAGTGAAAGCGGGCTTTCTAACAAAAATGTGCATAAACACTTCAGACACGTGGAGCAGATGTTCCACTGAGGAGCAAACGTCGGGCCGCCTCCTGGTTTCATGGATGCATAAAATGCTAAAGTTAAAGTTGGCACAGTTTCACAGTGTAGTGGTTATCAGACCCACTTTGTCGGGGTGTGGAGCGATTGAGAGGTTCTGGGATCCCCCGTAGTGCAGTTTACCCCAGTGCCTACAACCTGGCTGCTGCAGGTGTAGAAGCGGGGCTCTGGGGTTAACTTAGACTTAGAGGCTTAGAGCGGTCCTAAAACTATCCTCAGCAGATGGACAACATCTGAGAGACGAGACGACTATCAAGAAGCACTTTTAGCGCTTCATGCTCTGGGGGGCGGGGCTATGGCTCCCCACAGCCTCCAGCAGATCGTTACATGGAGAAACCTTTTGAACTCAGGCGCGTTCACGCACACGGATGATCACAGACACAAACTATATCTTCCTCAGCTTCTACCTTGAAGCATATCGTGCGCTGTCGGTCTTGTGTGCTGCTCAATAGCATTCAGTATTCAGTAGTTACTGTTACTTACACGTATCTAGGTCGTTGCTTTGATCTCTGTATTCTGTTCTATTGTTTGTTTTCTTTCTTCTTTTAACAGCTGATTCAACAGATTCTCTCAGAGTCTTTCTTTCTGTTCAATTTGTAATAACTTAAAGTAAAATAAAATAAATAACAATAGTAATAGAGATCAATCAAGTGCTGTATTATATTGGACAGAAAAACACACAGTGGAACCATCAGTCATGGATTGGCCTCCCCAGAGTCCAGACCTCAACATTACTGAAGGATGGTGGCGCCGCGTTGGCTGAGAACAGAACAAACACAGAAATCGTTTTCAGTCAGATGTTAAGGTTTTAAATGATTTTGAGGTTTGGAAACTTTACTATTTTATATATTTTATATATTTCATTCTTTACTGGGAAACCGTCCTGTCATCCAGGAAATGCAAACCCAGGCTGAAAATCACCTTCATCAAATGATTGGTTTAAAATGATAATAAAAAAGTTTTTTTTTCCTAATATTTAGTTGTGAATCCTTATTTTTAATCAACTGGTGTGAATAACGACAACTTTTTTGTTTAGATTTGAAATATTAATATTAATATTTTTAATGTTTTTAATAAAGCACCTGAGAACTTCCATATACTTTAAGCTGTACTTTAAGACGTCTTATTCACTGAACATTTCTGCTGATGTCCCAAACTGAGTGGACCTGAGCAGATTTCGGCAGAAGTGCTGCTGATGGGATGGCGGGACCACCAGCAGAGGGCAACAGAGGTGCAGGTGAGTGACACATGAGGACAACTCTGGACTTTATGAGCTAAACTGATTTAGCTTCATCAGGAAGGCTTTAGGTGATGCTTGTTTTTCTGCCTGAGCCTGCCTTTCTCCCCGTATCTGGTTTAGGTTAGGATCTCACATGTGCTCCCATTGGCTTTGGAGAGGAGTACGGTTTCCACCACACCCTGTGATAAATCTTATTCTGGGCATTTTTCTCGTGGATCAGCTTCAGGCGCACTGACGGAACAGGACTGCTTTTAAATTTAGACTTTTAAGCTTTTTAAACGTTGTTTAAAGCTCCAACTCAGAGAAAAACTGTCTGCAGTTATTTCTGAATATATATCAGTTTTTGCTTTATTCCAGTGGTTTTTGTTTTCCGGTGTTTTTTGTTGCTTATTAGACAATAACACAGTCATTTATCCGCTTTTAAGCTCTTTTTGAGTCTTTGGCCTATAAAATTTTTCATTTTTAAACTTTTTAAACTCCCGCAGACGTTAAAAAAAGAGGAAAGCTCTCAAGAAGCTGCCACGTTTCTGAATTTAAAAACAGGCTGAATTTCTTTATCTTTCTCTTTTGGGGCGCTTAAAGACGCACGGTGCTCACCATGTCACAGATGCGCAGGCAACTCCTTGGCACCGCGGCCAGCGGAGTGGGCTGGGTGGGGGTGATCGTGGCCACGGCCACCAACGACTGGGTCCGGACCTGCGACTACACCAAGGCCACCTGCGTCCGCATGGACGAGCTGAGCTCCCGAGGCCTGTGGGCAGAGTGCGTCATCTCCCCGTCCCTTCACCACTGCGTGGGCCTCACCCAGATCCTCACACTGCCCGGTGAGATGCGCCAATAAATGCTCTAATACATGATGTGCGTGACGAGATCTTTCAAGTGTGTTTAGCTCACGTTTGCTGCGTGGGTCTGCGGGAGGCAGCGAGTGAGCAGAGTGGCTGCGTGTCAACAAAACAGTTTACGCTTTATATTTAGAGTTGAATTTATTACAGTTAAATATTAATGGTTATTTCACGTTATTAACATTAAGTTATCGACACATGTATTTAAACCGGCATTGTTGTTCACCAACAAAATATATTCGTAACGAGATTTTTTCTTTTTACAGTTTATTCAATATGTTTATCGAACAGTCTCGTTCATCAGAATACAAATAAAAAATGAACAAATACAGTTTTTCACAGCGTTTGTGAGAAACTTTGCTGTTTTTGTTTGAGCATCAGAACATTTAGGTACTTACTTACTTTATAGCAGAGTTTATTTAATGAGGAGAGACAGAATTTCCTTTTAAATTGTGAAGATGTTGTAAATAAGTCTTACCTTTTATAAGAACATCAGTCAAATATCATTTTAATATGAATTTAATTTTTTATATTTATATTTATTTTGAAGCTATAATCGATCATAAACTGCTTTGACACACTTCTATAGACCACTTTGATATACAGCAATCACACAATTTATGCTCGTACTCAATAACTTTTATTGTGAAAGGAAGGATGGGAAGTGTAGAACAAACACTTGTGGAAACTATGGTAACTTATAAGCTTTATTTAAAGAAACAAATATAACTGGTTATTTAAACTCTTTAAATTAAACTGCTTTATGGTGTAAAACATTGTTCATCATATTTCAATAATGTTTACTCAGTCCTCTGTTTATAGGAGTATAGTTCTATTCTCGTGCTCAGTATTATAAATACTGACTATTAATTTCACACGTTTCATATCAAACTATAAACAACAATGTAAAAGCCAATTTTTCCACTTTTTGAGCTTTTAATTTGTTTACTACCAAACAAACCTTCTGCACGTTTACCAAACAGTGCATAACATAATTAAAGGAATTTATCAGCCTTTTGTTCACTACTCAAAAACATAGGACGACACTCGGCCGTCAGAATATAACACAGTCAGTTAAACTTCGGGGATTTTGATCTATGTTGTTAGGAAGCATAAAGCACTGGGCATCCATCTCACCCACTTAGTGCAAAAGTAAAGTGCAGCAGGTGGAGAGACAACAAACCCGAAATAGGAATGGTTTAGCAGGTGGTGGCCACAGACTATTTCTCCTCCTTGTCCCCGCTGACTGATTTTTATCTAGATGTGCACTTTGGGCGAGTCATCGTTTAGCCTGGATTAACAAAGAAAGCTGATACCAGTCATCTCTGACAGGTGGTTCCAGTTAACAGACCCAGCCTGCCAAAGGTTGAGCTTTCTTCTGGTGGTCTTTTGCACAGTTGTTGAGATTTCTGTAGATCTTAACAGCTTGACAGAAAAATGACTGGGCTTCTTTGCGTGCTTTAAGCAGCCTCTTCAGTTCTAAACCAGAAGCCTGAGAGTCCCAGGTGTTTAAAACCTAGTGGGGTTTGTCTCTCATGAGCTTTTGGAGAAATCATTAACACCAGTGTTTTATTACGTTGGATTTATTCTCTGTGTGTTCAGTGAAGACATGAAGAGTGACGTCAGACTGTGTTTGACTGTAACTCAGAGCAAGATTAGACATTACTTTCTGAGTAAAGTAATCTGGCTTTTTCTTGCATCTTTTTCTTGTCTTCGGTGCATGCAACACGTGTGCACATTCCTAATGTGAGCAGCGCCTTGTTGAGTGCCAGAGGTGAGCTGTGCTGAGAACGTTAAACCAAACAGATGCTCTCTCTGCCTCTCAGCCTACGTCCAGACAGCTCGTGCTCTGATGATCTGCGCCTGTTTGCTGGGTCTCCCCGCCACGCTCCTGATCCTCATGTCCATGGCCTGCGTGCGGCTGCAGAACGACACCTCAGCTGTGAAGAAGCGCCGCGCCCGAGTGGGAGGCGTCCTCTTCATCTTTATGGGTGAGGAGGCCGCACACACACACACACACACACACACACACACACACACACAGTTGTGTTTATATCAGTTTGATTATAACTACTACTTTACTAACACTTACCAAAAACACTAGTTGAGTTTAATGTTTTAGCTTTTGTCAGTGAAGTAAAGAGAAATTTCACTTACACTGACTTTCAGTGTTTGCAGTTTATTAGTCCAAAAGATCTTTTCCTCATCACTTTTCCTTGACATCATGAAGGAACGTGTGGAGGAGATTCAGGGAAAAGACTGTCAGAGAATCTGATTACTTAAAGGAGTGGCTGATGACTGAAAAATGCAAATCTCAGACACTTTGTTTCATGTGTTCTGACCATTTTGTTTTATAAAAGCTGGATAGATGAGAACCAAAATCCAGAATAAGGAGGTAGTAAAGGACCCAATGAAGGTGCTCTCTTTGGTATTCAAAGAATTCAACCAGCTCTTATTAATGAAATGTTGCTTTAATAGCAGTGCCATTGATAAATCTGAGGAATGAGTTTGATTTGACAGACTGCAGATTTGATTTGTTATGTTTTTGATTTCAGATAAGAGTGTAGAGGTCAGCACACTGTGAGTACACAGTACTGAGTGTGCAGTTTGTTGAGGACATGTGTTACATATTTTGTAGTTTTAATTTTAGAGGGATGTACAGCGGGGCAAAAAAGTATTTAGTCAGCCACTGATTGTGCAAGTTCCCCCACCTAAAATGATGACAGAGGTCAGTAATTTGCACCAGAGGTACACTTCAACTGTGAGAGACAGAATGTGAAAAAAAAAAATCCATGAATCCACATGGTAGGATTTGTAAAGAATTTATCCGTAAATCAGGGTGGAAAATAAGTATTTGGTCAATAACAAAAATACAACTCAATACTTTGTAACATAACCTTTGTTGGCAATAACAGAGGTCAAACGTTTACTATAGGTCTTTACCAGGTTTGCACACACAGTAGCTGGTATTTTGGCCCATTCCTCCATGCAGATCTTCTCGAGAGCAGTGATGTTTTGGGGCTGTCGCCGAGCAACACGGACTTTCAACTCCCGCCACAGATTTTCTATGGGGTTGAGGTCTGGAGACTGGCTAGGCCACTCCAGGACTTTCAAATGCTTCTTACGGAGCCACTCCTTTGTTGCCCGGGCGGTGTGTTTTGGATCATTGTCATGTTGGAAGACCCAGCCTCGTTTCATCTTCAAAGTTCTCACTGATGGAAGGAGGTTTTGGCTCAAAATCTCACGATACATGGCCCCATTCATTCTGTCCTTAACACGGATCAGTCGTCCTGTCCCCTTGGCAGAAAAACAGCCCCATAGCATGATGTTTCCACCCCCATGCTTCACAGTAGGTATGGTGTTCTTGGGATGCAACTCAGTATTCTTCTTCCTCCAAACACGACGAGTTGAGTTTATACCAAAAAGTTCTACTTTGGTTTCATCTGACCACATGACATTCTCCCAATCCTCTGCTGTATCATCCATGTGCTCTCTGGCAAACTTCAGACGGGCCTGGACATGCACTGGCTTCAGCAGCGGAACACGTCTGGCACTGCGGGATTTGATTCCCTGCCGTTGTAGTGTGTTACTGATGGTGACCTTTGTTACTTTGGTCCCAGCTCTCTGCAGGTCATTCACCAGGTCCCCCCGTGTGGTTCTGGGATCTTTGCTCACCGTTCTCATGATCATTTTGACCCCACGGGATGAGATCTTGCGTGGAGCCCCAGATCGAGGGAGATTATCAGTGGTCTTGTATGTCTTCCATTTTCTGATGATTGCTCCCACAGTTGATTTTTTCACACCAAGCTGCTTGCCTATTGTAGATTCACTCTTCCCAGTCTGGTGCAGGTCTACAATACTTTTCCTGGTGTCCTTCGAAAGCTCTTTGGTCTTGGCCATGGCGGAGTTTGGAGTCTGACTGTTTGAGGCTGTGGACAGGTGTCTTTTATACAGATGATGAGTTCAAACAGGTGCCATTCATACAGGTAACGAGTGGGGGACAGAAAAGCTTCTTACAGAAGACGTTACAGGTCTGTGAGAGCCAGAGATTTTCCTTGTTTGAGGTGACCAAATACTTATTTTCCACCCTAATTTACGAATAAATTCTTTACAAATCCTACCATGTGAATTCATGGATTTCTTTTTCACATTCTGTCTCTCACAGTTGAAGTGTACCTCTGGTGCAAATTACTGACCTCTGTCATCATTTTAAGTGGGGGAACTTGCACAATCGGTGGCTGACTAAATACTTTTTTGCCCCACTGTATTTGTGTGCTCAAATAACCTTTTTGGGACAGTTTCAGAGGACAGATTTGATTTCTGAGGGCAGTTTCTCGTTTTAAGAGACTTTCTCTTACTGCAGTGAACTTCGTGTGGCTGTAGCTCAGGACGTAGCGCTGGTCACCTACTGATCGGGAGGTCGGAGGTTCAATCCCTGCCTCCTCCAGTCTGCATGGCAAGTATCCTTGGGCAAGATACTAACCCTAAGTTACTCTCCGACGCATCTGTTGCAGTATGAATTTGGTTAGACAGCATTCAGTTTAGAGTGGGTGAATGTGGCATGTTGTATAGAGCGCTGGTCTTCCCCGAGTCATTCCCAGCTGTTGCAGGAAGGAGGATGATGGGTCAGGATCTGTCAGGCTGTTTTGCTTCCTGTGAGATAAGACAGGTAGTTCCTGTCCACAAACTCAGGGATGACAGCCAGACAGATGGAGGCACCGAGCACAAAATTATAACCTCTTCTTTTCCCTGTTTTTCACCTTTTGTGTTTAAATATGTCTGAAACCCAGCTGTGTGCAGCATCATATCTACCGTCTGGTTCCCCATCGGCACTAATAAAGAGGAAGATCTGATGTCATTCGGCTTCTCTCTGTACTCCGGCTGGGTCGGCTCCGCCCTCTGCCTCCTAGGTGGCATCATCATCTTGTGCTGCCAGGGCATCGACCCCGGGACCCCGAGTAGGGACGACAGCTTCTACTACTCTGGGAACAGGGGGACGGCCACGCTCCTCGACCCCCCCGCCAACCACGCCAAGAGCGCCCGGGTGTGAAGGAACCAGGCGCTCTATTTTTAACCAAGTTTTCTTTGAGTTTAAAGTCATATTCACCATCGATGAGACATGCCATTATCTGTTTACTGCTTCAAGACTAAAATCCACCATGAAAATGAATGTTAGCAGGAAATGGAGGGATTAATAATAAGCTCACATTCAGAAAATCTTTTGGCCTCAATCTAGGGAAGTCTGGAGAATCTGTGTATGTCCCAAAAATATCTCAGAATAGCAACAAAAAAAAAAGACAAAGTTTTATTATACTGAATGAAAAAACAAGAACGGGATAGAAAGCCAGGAAGACGAGCAAAACAAGTAGCATCAAAACACAACAATGTAAAGACAAACACTCAGGGCAGACCCACACTGAGGACTAACTGGAGACTGAGAAAAGCTGGTAAACACGACACAGGTTAAAGCAATCAAGACATATTCAAAAGGTGGGAAAGTAAAACTCAAACCAAGGCACAAAGTACAAAAGGAAATAAAAAAACTGAGACAACAAAGCTCTCACTGAATGATACAAAGTAACACGATGGAAGAAAGAACAATCAGTCAAAACAGGAATACACAAATCCAATTTACACAAAACAATCTCAACTTCAAACTCTGGCATTACAGGAAAAAACTAAAACTCAAATATACTGTTTCTAAACCAATCACATGACCAGCCCCCGAGGTCATGACTGTGATTGGTCTGTCAGTAGAATTAACCACACGAACATGGTTCGGACGTCCAGTTCAGGGACTCCCATGAGCCGAGGTGAAGCCTAGCAGAAAGCTTGCAGCTGTTTGTAATTTCATTTGCTGTACATGTATAAATACATATTTCACATCTTCAGCTACTCAGTCAGGAAGGACAGTCCCCCTGTTTGACCGGCTGTGACCATCTAAGTTAATCGTTGTCAGCGGCTCTTTGTTTTCACATTATAAATAGCAAACTGTTGTTTTCATGGTCGCTTTAGTGTTTATGATACTTTTAAATTGCAGCTCATATTTAATCCCCCACAGTCGGCTGTCACTTTTTTTATCATTTCTTTTTACTTTTATGTTAACAGCATAATCAAAATAAATCATCTGCATACCCACATGGTTAAATTCTTGTCTGTGTTTAGAAAAAAGGCTTTAAAATCTCTTGGGCTCTCTGAAAACACCCATACACATTTAAATTAAGATTCATGCTTTCTTAAATTTATGTTTTACTGAATATTATTTCTGTATGTTTTCCATTTGATATGAATCCATTTCAAATACGATTTTTTGTTTGTCTTCTTCTACAGTAGGTATCAGATCATCAGAGTTTAGCCTCTTCTGGCTAAAATGAGGCAAAGCTAGCACAGATTAACCGCAAACTACGTACATCAGAGCACGACAGGCTTTGTCTCGTCACTAGTGCTGTGTGATACTGTAAAGTTTGGTATTGATCCGATACCAAGTAAATACAGAGCCAGTACTGATACTATTGACCTATAAAGGCAGCTTATGTGGGGCAGAGAGGTTTATATGACTCACTGTTAATTTGCAAATTCTGAACACATTTCAATGACCACTTAACACTATGGATATTTGGATTGATCCACTCACCTCTACTTATCCTAGCCTTTGGCTGATGCTAGGAACACAATAATTACCGCAGTTGCCATTGACGGCTCACACAGCTCCTTTAAATTTGGAATGATAACACTTCAGCGTCTTCTATCTGTGAGAGAAGCCGCAATAAAACCCCGATTAGACAAACTGCTGCTTCAAATTCTCTTTATTTCTGCACTTTCCACAACAGACACTGAATAACACCATTCACCCCAAAACAATTAAAGAGCGTAAACAAAGAACTCAAACAAAACCAGAGGAAAAGCTAAACCAGCGTGTGCTGTTCACTGTCTCTGAACAGACTTGTGTGAACGGCTATGGGAAGCAGAAAAGAAGACAACGAAGACCTGAATGTGCAAAAGGAAGCAGTGATACTGCAAAGAACCACGTGCAAGTGGCCTGAGTGACCTTTAGGCACAAAAAGTATAAACATTTAATATGAGCTTGGTTCAGAGCAAATGCTGTATGGTAATTAGTCCAAATTCTTTGGGACTAATTGAGACATGATGATGTACTAACTGGTGGCTGTCTACAAAGCTATGGTTAGGTTAATATAAACACATCAGCACTGGGAAGATGGACAATAAGGGTTAAACTGTTCTCAGTAAAAGTTCATGTTGGCCTGATTGGCAGAGAAAATGCCTTCATACAGCTCGAAGAAGATGCTAAAAAAAGACCAAACTTCAGTTAAGAGAACATCTAAGATGATCCATCATCACACGAGGTTAGTCATTAACATGTTTGGGTATGGTTGGGATTAGTCACTATGGAAAGGTCCTGATCTTAAGGTCATAAGCCTTTTGGTGTCTAAAACGTTAGCCTGAAGACATGCAGCACATGAGTAGTGCTAATAAAAATGCTTTATATAGTATCGGTGCTTGTGCCTGTTAAAAATAACAGGAAATTAACTTTAAAAAGATAAGCATCTCACTCAAGCATGCTCAGTTCGTCTTGATTTAAACAACAGATGGGCGTCTACACAGTCTGGATTCTTTTGAACCTCGGCTGAGCACTACTTTAGTAGCTTGCCATCACCAGTGTGTGAATGGGTGGATGACTGGATGTGTAAAGCGCTTTGGGGTCCTTAGGGACTAGTAAAGCGCTATATAAATACAGGCCATTTACCATTTTATTTATTTAAAGAATAGAAAAAGAATAAAGTAAGATTAAGGCAGGTTTGTTTTGTAACAACACTTCTTCTCACACAAGTCCAACTTGTTTCATTAACGGTTGCTGTCACTGTCAGGTTGTCAGAGGCAGGTGGGTGTTTGTGTACATTCGTGCTCATACAGGTAGATCTTCAAAGGCAGCTGGACTTCTTTTAAGTTCTCAAACACATTTCACTTCTCGTCCAAAAGGTTGCAGAAGCTGGAGTAAAGAAGTCCAGTTGCTTTCGATCCAAACAGGTTAAACTGTTTTGAAGCTTCTGCATCTGCTGTTGGCTTCTCTCAGTGCCCTCCTTCCTCTGCTGATATCTGATCCCAGTTTTCATAAAAGCTTCCACAAACATTAAAATATTGCCTCATACGTACGTTTTATTCACTCTTTCATATTACTCAGTTCTCCTCTTCATCATTAAACCCATAATTGGTCCTTCCCTTGGACCTACTGCCTGTCTCCATATACTGGCCTCCTGCTCCAGACTGGTATCCACACTGGTCCCCATTATCTTCATACTGGCTCTGCTCCTGCTCTCCGCTCTCTTGGTCCTCGTATTGGATCTCGTGTTGATTTCCCTGCTGGTAGTGGTATCCTCTCTCCTCGGGTGCAGACCACCCCTGATACGGTCTCTCGTCCTGCTCCTGGGTGTAAAGGTCGTCACCGGGGGAGACGGTGTCATCCAAGTGGTCGTCATAGCGCTGGTAGGAACTGGCATGTGCCTGCTGCTCCCGAGCATTCAGCTCCAGCGTGCTGTGCCACACTCCATAACAAATGTAGATCAACAGACCTGAGGATGGATATGCAGTAGAGGGTGGGTCAGTAGGTACAGAGATCAGTTTGTGTAGGATTGTCAACCTTTATGAATTCCATATGAAGAGAATTACAAAGCTCTTACAAAATCCTGGATACCTCACATGTAAAGCATTTTCTCTCTCCTTTGTCGGGCTTATTGCATCTTAAAAACGTTTGTACCAAGCATCAGAGCAACCAAAGTACCCAACCAGCGAATCAAAAAGCTAGCCAACCAAGCAACGAATAAACCAAGCAAGTAGTCAAGCAGCCAACCAAACAACTTACCTATCAGTCAACAGGTCATGCAACTAACCAGCCAACCAAGCAACCAGATAACAAAACGACTGCTTTATCACCTATCTGACCGAGCAGGCAACTGCAGAACTGGTGTTTTCTCCTTTTAATATATAACTCGATATTTAAATAAACTGATTGTCATTGAATTACTGATTAATGCTCCATTTCAAATCTACAACACTCTATTATCAAGATTGTTTCAGCTCACCTATGAGGCACCAGATGGTGAACCTTGCCCAGGTGAGTGGAGACAGTTTAAGCATGAGGTAACTGTTGACCAATATGGCTGCTGCAGGGACAAAGGGGACACATGGTGCCATGTAGGGCAGGCTCCTGGTGCTCTCTGGTTGCTGTATGATCATAATCAAAAGCTTTGCTAATGACCCTGCCATCATTGTTGCCATCAGTCCAGAAATCACTGCCCCAGCACCTGTGCCCTGCTCAACCCCAAATATGATGGTAGACCAGAGGAGGAAGGACATGAAGAAGAGGGAGAGAGTGCATCTGGTCACTATGCGGCCGGTGGCTGGGGTTGGTCGAACTGACGCATCAGGCATTCCCAAACGCAGCCGCAGGGTGTAGTAATGACCTCCCAGAAGCCTTTTCAGCAGTGAGGGGTGGCCTGTATGAAAATCAGAGTCATCTCCCTCCCCCTCCGTCCTGCCGGTGTGGTAAGAAGATGACCCGTCATTCTCGCTCAAGATCTGATCGTCTTTGGCATCTTCGTGCTTCAGGCCGTCCATGTCCTGAACTTCAGACTCAAACTGATGTGTGTCGGTCTGTTCGTCAGGCTGATAGCGAAGTAGCAGCACGCACACGCTGACCAGAGTGTAAGCCAGCAGGGTGCCAATGGACATCATCTCAATCAGGTCCCTGAGGCTCACCAGCAGAGCGAGGACGGCCGCCAGGCTCCCCGACACCACACACGCCACCGTGGGAGTGTGTGTGAGTGCAGTCACGTGAGACAGAAACCTTAAAACACAGACACAGAAACATTTCTTATTAAAACTCCTTAAGCTGGCTGTGTGTTTTCATGTACCTCCTCACCTGAACAGCAGTCCGTCCCGTGCCATAGCATAGATGACCCTGGGCATCGGAAACAGGGAGCCAAGCAGAGAGACGGTGAGTCCAGCTATAGAGCCCACAGCCACAGTGTACTTCCCCCACATGAAGCCATGCACAGCAAACATCTCCATGAGAGGAGCCGAGACGTCGATCAGGTTATAGGGAACCATGAGAGTTAGGATCACACTCACCTGTGAAATAAAAAAATGCAGAGGTGTGAGAGACTCTATTATCATATATCTATTATTACAATCACCGTTTTATCAGGAATGAACACTTAGATAAAGGTGATTAAGAGGTCACATGTGATGCAGATATTCTTACAGTATATCTTTCAACTGGCTGATACTGTCTTACATCAGGAGATGTGGCTGTTAGAGTCACTGCACCAACGCTCTCAACAGTATCTGTGACATTTGGAACATTTGCAATCGAATCATTTCACAAATACAAACTCGTGGAAATACACATGCCACGGGGTCAGATCTCTGAGTCTTGTCATTGCACTCTTATTGTAAATACCAGCAGTACTTTTTTTACAATTTGCATAATGACTGAAACCCATGACCTCCCAGCCCATTGTTCCTTCGGTGGGCTGGTCACTTGGATGAGTGACAAAACGTTTGTCCCACTGAAAACATTACGTCCAGATGAACAGAGTCATCTTTCGGAGATTTACTTACCTGGATGATTGAGAACGCATCAATACGTTGAAGTTCAGAAGCTTGATGGTATAAAAGCTGTCATGGTGGGGATTGAACCCAGGACATCACAAATGCAAAGCTTGCGCTCTACCACTGAGCTACATCCCCTTAAGTGTGTGTTTCCTAAGTGTTGCTACATGACACTATCAGTGTAGGTCATAGGTCAGTCATCTAGATCATTTTAGTATAAGGAGCTTCATGAAGTTTTGTAAAGATGCGTCACTTCTCATCCAAGAAGCTTTCTCAGTTCTAAAACAAAATGGTGAAGAGTCCTGGGTATTTAAACCCTAGTGAGATTGTCCCTTAAGGAGGTCGTTGACCCACTATTAATCATGTGCCTCATCACATGAGCCAAGGTGTGGAAAAGGCGTGGGTCATCATCAGAGGTTTAGGGTGAAACCACTTTTTCAAGGACTTAGGCTACGTCCACACTAGCCCGGATAGATTTGAAAACGGCGTTTTCGTCTGAAAGTGCTCCGCGTCCACACTATCGTTTTCAGTCGTTTTCACAGAGATGTGCGTCCACATTGAAACGGATGAAAACGCTCACGTTCCAGTACTGCGCACACATGAAACGCAAGAACATTCGGCCTGCCTCATTTCTGTCTGCCGTGTATTTACTTTCCAGCTCTTTGAAACGTCGCGGCAGAATGTCGAGGAAAAGCACCGAGTTTTTTTAAATGGACTAACAATGAGGTGGAGTTGTTGCTGCGAGTAACACAAATGTACAAAGATGCAAAAGCGAGTGAGAATGAAAGAATTTGAAGAAAAGCAATCTGGAGCATCTGCAGACTGATATGAATCTTTGATAGGGCTGTCAAACAAAACAACTGCTGCATAATGCCCTCCGCTATCTTTGTTTAATTGGTCACATGACTGCATCACATTACTAAAATGTGTCATTTTTTTCAAAAAGTCCTGTCCACACTGTGACGCAAAAGCACCTTTTTCACATGTATGCGTTTTCGAGAGCGTTTTCTCTCGGTGTGGGCGGGAGGCCAAACGGAGAGAAAACGATGCGCTTTCAAACAAAAACGCATTAGTGTGGACGTAGCCTTAATCAGATTCTCCACTCAACTTTTCACTAAGAACAACCTCACCCCTGAAACATTGCCTCACCGTATCATGTCACCGACTGAGGCCACCCAAAACATAATTTCTACATCCAAAAGATAGAAGTCACTCTTTTGAGGATGTCAGTGGTTATTTGAAGGTTTTGTGGTGATTTGGAATCTTTATGTGGTCGTCTTGATGCA
This sequence comes from Copadichromis virginalis, assembly GCF_057382275.1. Taxonomy (NCBI): domain Eukaryota; kingdom Metazoa; phylum Chordata; class Actinopteri; order Cichliformes; family Cichlidae; genus Copadichromis; species Copadichromis virginalis. The sequence goes on from NC_140626.1 coordinate 32,756,148, forward strand.
TGCGATGTATAGACTGACCTATGATCAACCTTCTGGGATGATGAGGAAAATCCCAAAAGGCTGGTTCTTTTCATTAACCGAATCAATGTAAGCTTGATGGCCTGGACATCGAGAAAAACTCTGGAGATGCTGGGGATTGAACCCAGGACCTCATACATGCAAAGCATGCACTCTACCACTGAGCTACATCCCCCTGTGGATGTGTTGCTAACAATTTTATAGCCCATCAGAAGCTCTGGTCTGGTAGGTTTTCGGTGGTTATCTAATGCACATCTGAGTCTCTTTGTGGCCACTTGTGTCTCTGCGTTTTGTTTTGTTCTTTGAGTCTCTTTGTTGTCATAAGTCGCTTGTAGTCATATTAAGTGTATTTTTGACCATTTTATCTCGTGGACATTTTGAATGTCTGAATCAAGGAGGGGTTCTTAGGACACTTTTTTCACCATCTTACAATGCTGTGACTGAGCCATTCCCCAGCTCTCTCTGGATGGTACTCATGGCCATTCATCAGTGGTCATGATAATTTGCATTTTAATGTTAATGAAACTGACCTCAGGCCCCATTGTTAGTCAGTGGTGCTAGTTTTGGTCATTATGCAGATATGCTGTTTATAAGTTGGGGAAATCTGCAGTCAGCAGAGACTGAAGAAGTCACTTGGATGTTTCTCCCGCTGAAAACTCAACGTCCAGATGAACAGAATACACTTTCTGGATTTCTTTACCTGGATTTTTGCGCATGCATCAAGATCATTTTCTAAGTATATTGGGGTTTTTTTTTAGTTACCTTATATTTCCTAACCACCGAAACATTTGGGACTTATTTATTTACTGATGTTTGACTGTCTTATAGTTCTGATATGCATCTTGTAGTGATTTTGAGCCTCTTTGTGGCCACTTACGTCTCTGTGTTTTGAGTCTTATTTTGTTGTCCTAATCTCTTCTACCTATATTAAGTGTATTTGTGATCATTAGAGCTCACCTCACAAAAGCAAATTATAGACTGACCTTAAGGAAATGAAAAACTTCCCTATGCATGTGCAAGACGTGAGAGCTCAAAAGCTTGATGGCATAAAATCTGGAGATGCTGGGGATTGAACCCAGGACCTCGTACATGCGAAGCACACGCTCTACCACTGAGCTACATCCCCTTGTTGGGAAAACAGACTTCATCTGTTTCACACATTTTTATGCCTCATCAGAAGGTTTTGGTTTGTAGTAATTTAAGGGCCCTCTGTGATTTAGTATTTATTTGTATCTTAGTTATCCTAATAGTTTTTTGATGATGAAGCACCCAAAGATTCAGGACTTCTCACACATTTGGTGCCATAAAGCCTTGACACATGTCTGCTGTAGTCAAGTCCAGAAGCTTGATTGCCTAGAGACAGAGGTAAAAACTGGAGATGCTGGGGATTGAACCCAGGACCTCATACATGCGAAGTACACGCTCTACCACTGAGCTACATCCCCATCAGAGCTTCTCCAAGCGCATATGTGCTGCATTACACTGTGTAGTTTTCTCACAACTGACATCAGGCTTGAACATATCAGGACTAAAAAGGCAGAAGAAATAATCTGATGGGGAAATTAATTTGGCTGAGTTAAAAACAAACATGCTGGACTCTGTACAGACCGACACATAGGCAGTGAGGCAGGTGACCAGCGAGACAGTGATGGCGTAAGGGATGGAGGTGTTGGGGTTTTTGGCCTCCTCTCCTGTCGTTGCAATGATGTCGAAGCCAATGAAGGCGTAAAAACAGGTCGCTGCACCTTGCATCACCTGAACAGAAAGAACGGGTTACTAACAGATCTCACAGTTTACATCTTAAAAAAGTGCACCTATTCTGCTTTTGTTTGGTCTCTGTAATATAAAGATTATGCTGTTCTAATGCTAGATTCCCATGTTAAACATGGATAATTGTTTAAAATAATGAAGTCAATGCATTCACAAAAAATTCTAGTCAGTTCAGGCTTCTGACGGTTTTTTTTCCTTTCTTTTATCTTTCTGATGTTATAGCGTCTGTGGGTTAGCTTTTTGGGAAGTGCATGTCCTCTTTACAACTGATCAAAATGTAAAGTCTTGAACTGCTCGTTTGTTTGCTTTGATGCTTTTGCTTTTCTGACTAGGTGATCTCTAAACCCAAACTTTAGATCTGAGCAGTTTAAAAATGCCTCAGACCTCAGATCAACAGATATTTGCTCAGTGGGTAAAGCTAACGCTAAGCTAACTCATGCAAGATGACTTTAAGCCTTTGTAATTGCACAAAAGTTGACTCTTTAACTTTCACTTTTCAATCTATTTATAAAATTCAATTTAAATTTGCCTGAATTCACAACACAGTCATCTCAAGATGCTTTATATAGGAAAGAATATTTTGCAGGGAATCCCAGCAATCATACAGTTTCCTGTGACCAAGCAATTGGTGACACTGGGGAGAAAGAACTCCATTTTGACAGGTACAGAAGCACATTCAGAGAAAGGCACCCATCTTCCAAAAAAGAATGTAACCTCTTGATTGGAAGCTGGAAATTAGTTGATAGAGCCCCTTTAGCAAAACAGTTTCTCACCCCCGACCAGCCATACGGGAGGAACTTGCCACCCTCCCAGTTGCTGCTAGAGATGAAGAAGAGTCCGGCGATAATCATGAAGACCCAGACCACCAGGTTGACCACATTCAGGACATTGTTGAAGCCCACAGTGTTACGCACTCCAAGAGCGATTACAGCAGTGACCACCAGGGCAATGAACAAAGCCAGAACGTCAAGATACGTGTCCTCGCCTTTACCTGAGACAGAAGGACAAAGAGTTTAAGCATCAGGTATTAACTATTGTTTTTATTATTCAACATAACATAAATGAGCTTAGAGGTAAATCTTCTTTGACATAACTGTTTATCCTCTCTAACAGATAAGTAAATAAACTGTAAATGGTAAACAAATCACAAAAGCAGTTTTGGAGGCACTGACCGAGGCCTCTGACCGTGCCCAGGTGTGTTATCATGAAGTCACTGATGCTGTGATTGGCCAGCGAGTCGAACATGTTGCTGAGAGCTGAAGCCCCTGCCGCTGTGCCGATCAGGTACTCCAGGATCAGGTTCCAGCCAATGAAGAACGCCACAAATTCTCCAACAGTCACATAACTGTAGGTGTACGCCGAACCGGTCGTTTTGGGGACCCGCACACCGAACTCTGCGTAGCACACACCTTCACGCAAAAGACACACATGTGGCCAGATTGTTCTAAATCTTTTGTTTGGTTGGTTAGAATGCTTAAAGACTTTTGCTTACCTGACAGTATGGACGCCACCGCTGCAATTATGAAGGACAGAATGACCCCAGGCCCAGCCATCGCGTTAGCAACCAGCCCCGCAACGACATACATCCCTGTGCCAACACAGCTTCCCACACCGAGGGAGACCAGGTCCACAGTGGTGAGGACTTTGGCCAGCCCGACCGCCGACCCCTCCGCGAGCTCGGTGAGGTCGTCTGAGCTGTGGGCCATGGAGCCCACAGGTTTGGTCCTCAGCAAGCGAGAGTACATGTTGTACCAGGCATCCCCCAGTGATACCCGACCCAGCCACGCCGCCATCGCTAACCCTGGTTAATACCTGTTAATGTTGGTGAGTTGTGCACTCCTTCCAGCTTCCTCCTGTCACTGTCTCATACTTTCACATCATCATCAGTCTCCATGAAACAGAAGTCTAAAGAGGGCGCAGAAACTCTGTGAAAAGAAAAGGAACAGACTGCAGCACTTCATGGATTACAGTGGAGGGTTTGATAGATAACATGACTGGATCTCTTGATTGTGTTCATTTCAGTTTTCTTTGAGGCTCTTTACGATCATTTAAGTCTGTTGACAGCAGTTTGAATCTTTTTTGATTCTTTGAGTCATTTTTTAGTCTATCTGTGGTCATTTGACGAAGCAAAAGATTGCTTGTTTGATTCTACCCCCTGTAGGGTAACATAAGGAAGGGCATCTGCATATAAACTCTGCCAAAACAAAGACACAGAGTTAGCCACTACAGTGCCCTGTTATGACAAGGGGGTAGACGAAAGTAGTTTAAACAAGTCTCTGTGCAGTGATTCTGAGTGCATTTCTGGTCATTTGTTTGTTTTTGTGATTGCGTGGAGTCTCTTTGTGGTTAGGAAGTTCCTCGGATGGTATTTGTTGTTGTTGTTTCGAATCTCTTAGCAGTTACTTTAAATCTCTTACTTTGAGTATCATAGTAGTCACTTAGTGTCTAATCATTTCTGTATTCAAGCTTTCCAAAAGAAACGTTCACAGCCATTTGAAACTTTGAAGCCTCTGGTCCTGCTGGTGTGTTTTAAAATCGTTCCATGCTAATGAAGCTGGGATACCATCAGCAGTTCTCCTCACTCACTAGAGCGAGACTCCCTCTCTGAAACTTTAATGATGTCCAAGGAGGATCCTGTTTCATGATGGAAAGGTTCGGACGTGGAGTCTAAAACTTAATCACGCACAGGCGAACTTCTACACCTACACGTCCAAAGCTCTCATCTGTTTTAGAGCTTCATACTCAAACATACAAGTTCAGTCAACACCTAAACTGAAATCAGCCCTACAAAAACAGCCTAGGTTCAAAAGAGCAAAGAGACAGTCTGAGGCTTAAAAACTGATAAAAACACAAATCACGCAGTCTGAACGTGCACACCAGAGCACACAGGCAACACACTCACTTGCTGTTCAGTTTCCCTCCTGAGGCAGATTCCTCCGTCCAACGCAGAGCTGGTGGATATGTGACGAGAGGAGATGGCCGTGTTTAATCATTCAGAGCTGAAACCATGTGACCATTTTGATAAAATATTCAACATCTGAGGCTGAGCATGGGCGTGTGCATGTAGCTGTCATTGGTCACTCAAAGAAGGGACGAAAGAGGTGCTGTGAGAGTGTGTTTGAGTTGAGCTGATGTTTGTTTCTGTTAGTGTGCAGGGCTGGGAACTCAACAGGTGTGTGTGTGTGTGGAAAAGCATCTGTTTTCAAAGCTTGCAGGAGCAAACTGATGGCAGCTTTACAAAGGTTCAATATATTGGAAGTTGATGGTATAAAACCTGGAGATGCTGGGGATCGAACCCAGGACATCATACATGCGAAGCACGCGCTCTACCACTGAGCTACATCCCCTTTACACAGCTGGGGTATTTGTTTAGTATTGATATCTCTGAACTTTGATCAAGAAAAATCAAGAAGCTCCAGAAGCTTGATGGAAAAAACTTGGTCAGGCAACCAAGTTCAAGGCAACTCTCAGCAGCTTTGGGGGGGAAAGTAACTGGACTTCATGAAGTTTTGTAAAGATGTTTCACTTCTTAAGAGGCTTTTTCAGTCTTAAAACAATTTGGTAAAGAGTCCTGGTGAGGGTTGTTCCTGAAGGAGGTCGTTGACCCACAATTAATCATGTGCATTATCGCAGGAGCCAAGGTGTGGAAACAGGAGTTGGTCATCACCAAAGGTTATGAGTGAAATCACTCTGAGACCTAACCTCAACCTGTCGTGCGAGGCCGTGTGTGAGGTTGCCGAACAAATGTCTTGCTGACATCAGGAGTCTCTTTGTAATTGTCACATGTATGTTGTTGACATTTATGTGATGGACATTTTGACTGCGTGGTTATTTGTACAGTGTAGATATCTTTGAAAGTGTCTCTCAGCACACAAACGCAATTTGCTAATAGTAACCAAACTTCATGAATCACCTGACAAACGCACAGCGTAGACGTGATGGTCCTTGAGTCTTGTGGACATTTTTTGTCTTACTTTTCCTAATAGTTTCCTGAAAGCCAGAAAGATTTAGGACTTATCATGTTTAGTGCTATAAACCTTGTCACATGTCATTTTAACCTCAGGTCAAAACGTCGATCAACTTCAGAAGCATAAAACCTGGAGCTGCTGGCTGCTCTTCTTGGGTCTTGTGGACATTTTGTGTTGATTTATTGCCGTCTGAGTCTGTTAGACTTTTCTTGTGATTATAGTGCTATGCAGATTCTTTCCCCACATTTTTATAGACCATCAAAGGTTTTCGGCCTGGCGGGTTTCTGTGGTAATTTAAGGAGATGTGTTTTTTTTAGTTTTTGACCTCATGGTTGTTTGTTCAGTATGATCATCTCTGAACTTTGATCAACTCCTGATGGTATAAAACCTGGAGATGCTGGGGATTGAACCCAGGACCTCATACATGCGAAGCACACGCTCTACCACTGAAGAATCGATAGAATAGAATAGAATAGAATAGAATAATCCTTTAATTGTCCCACAAGGGGAAATTTGGGTGTAACAGCAGCAAGAAAGACACATATACAAACAAACAGGACACAGAACAGAAACACACAATTTTTACATATTTACATCAAGGACAATAGTTACCAAAAACAGAGTACTGTACCGTTACTAAAATTAAATACAGATAAGAGGCAAACCCAGGTTGTAGTGCGAATCAGTTGATAAAATAGTGCAGTTACAGCGCTGATGTAAACATCTGTTTGTTGGGAGCAGTGTTGATTGTACAGTCTGACACTGCAGGGAGGAAGGACCTGCAGAAACGCTCCTTCATGCATCGAGGATGCAGCAGTCTGTCAATGAAGCAGCTCTGCAGTTCAGCAACATTTACATGCATGGGCTGGGAGACGCTGTCCATCAGAGATGTTATTTTGGCCAGAGTCCTTCTGTCTCCACCACCTGCACTGGGTCCAGGGTGCATCCCAGAACAGAGCTGGCCTTCCTGATGAGTTTATCCAACCTCTTCCTCTCATCTGCCGATAAACTGCTGCTCCAACATGCAACACTGTAAAAAATGACAGATGCCACCACAGAGTCATAGAAGGTCTTTAATAAGCGCTCCCTGGACTCCAAATGACCTCAGCTGCCTCAGCAGGTAGCGTCTGCGCTGACCCTTCCTGTACAGAGCATCAGTGTTGTGGCTCCAGTCCAGTTTATTCAGATGAACACCCAGGTACCTATAAGAGTCCACTATCTCAATGTCCACTCCCTGGATGTTCACCGCTGTTAGTGTGGTGGGTCTGCGTCTCTGGAAGTCCACCACCAACTCCTTGGTTTTTCCGGCACCAGTCCACAAAGTCCAGAGTCCACTGTCTGTACTCTGAGTCGTCCTCACCTGTGATGAAGCCGACTATGGCAGAGTCGTCAGAGAACTTCTGTAGGTGGCAGCGTGGGGAGTTGATGGAGAAGTCTGCAGTGTAGAGGGTGAAGAGGAACGGTGCTAGCACAGCAGACCAGCGACACAGCCCTGTGACCTCACAGGCATCCTAAGATGCCACACAGTTCATCTGCGCAGCATCTCAGGAGCCTGGAGCTGACGCCATCTGGACCTGCAGCCTTCTGCACCTTGATCTTGCGAAGCTCATTCCTCACTTGAAGTGCTGAGATGGAGAGAGGGGGTTTCGGGGGAGGGCGGTGTATGTTGGAGTCCACAGAAGCCGGGGGTGGGTGTGATGGCTGGGAGCTGGGTTGTGAAGTCCTGATATGAAAGACAGGCAGCGCCTGAAGATGAGGGAGATTGCAGCAGGGGGGACGATCCTGGGGGGAGGGGTGGGTGGTTGATCAAACCTATTAAAATATTTATTGAGGTCATTCACCCACCCCAAGTCTCCTGCAGCCTGGTGCAGAGGTTTCCCACACAGTGGAACGGAAACAGTTCCTCAGGGCCTCTTCAGTCTCTGCCGACCATTTCCTCACTGTGCGTTTAACAACTGGTTCTCTGTGTACCAGAGGTTTATACACAGGCTGGAGACGAACCAGGTTGTGATCTGAGCCCCCCAGGGGAGGGAGAGGTGATGAGCTGCCTCCTTGGTGTTAGCATACAATAAGTCCAATGTTTTATTGTCTCTGGTGTGGCAGGTGACATACTGGGTGAAGGTGGGGAGACTGGAGGACAGGGAGATGTGATTAAAGATCAGGAAAAGGGCCTGAGGGTGCTGTGTTTGGAGTCTGCTGGTTACAGAGTCCCGGACCCAACGCTGCTGCAGCGCTAGCAGCCTGTGAGATTTCAGTTTCAGAATACTTTATTGATGGAAATTATGTAGGAATTCAGGAGGTTTAGTAACATGCTCCTCTGAACATTTACTTGGACAAAAGCAACTGTTGGAAGTGGGATTTGAACCCACACCTCCAGGGGAGACGGCAGCCTAAACTCAGCACCTTAGACCGCTCGGCCATCCTGACTATTTGCTTCAACTATAGCTTATCTATGATAACATGCATCATAAATGATGCATTTTGGTGTGTGCGTTCTGCAGTATTGTGCTTTAAAACCAGGGTATACCTTTTGTAACCTGTAGTTGTTTAACGTGACATTTTGACCTCAGTTTTATTTGTTTTGTGTGGATGTCTTTGAGTAAGTGCAGAAGCTCGATGGTATAAAACCTGGAGATGCTGGGGATCGAACCCAGGACCTCATACATGCAAAGCATGTGCTCTACCACTGAGCTACATCCCCACTGCGAGTCAGTGTGAGTCTGTGTGGTCTGTTTGGTGCTGCAGTACACTAACACCAGGCTTAAAACTTACCAGGACTTCTTAAACTGAAATGTAACTTTGAGAACATGGATCAGAACCCGGAGGTGGTTTTCAAACTGCTGCATCTGCTGAAGAAATAATCTGTTTGGAAACCCTGTACAGACTGACACACAGGCACTGAGGAAAGGGACCGAAGAAGCAGTCAGGGATTCCCCCTCCCACCAGGAGCAGCACCCAGCTGGCCCTCTAAAACCATCAGTCTACACTCTGTCTGTGCAGCTGTATATATGTGCTGTTGCTCGTCACCTGATCCACAGAGTCCGATTACAGCGTTACCTGCATACACAGTTGCATGATGGTATAAAGCAGCCGAAACAGGACACTCCACCACTGTCGGCACAGGACAGTCTGTGGGAAACACGGCTGAGCTCAGAGATGTTCACACCTTCAGGAGCGAAACTGAGCCCAATCAAGAGACTCGCTCAGTTAAAAACAAACAAAATTTTATGCATAATTTTAATGCTTTATTTATCAAGAACATAGGCTCAAGTCTCAATTTCAGGATTTACTGACAAGCTGCCAACCACTGAACCGACATTTATCAGCGTTTTCATTTTCTGCTGCTCCCCGTACTATTTTGAGGCAAATATTTGAGTTATTGCCAGTGTCAATTACTAGTTTCTATGCAGATTCAAATTTACTGTAAACTGTTTTTCCAGAGAACTGTTTCTGTAATAAACACCCATCGTATAAATGTGAGATGACACCAGCCGCTGACTGCAGAGCAGATGAGGTGGATTCCTGAGGTTCACGCTTTATATGCAACAGATGAGCAGATGGGAGTGAATCCAGACACGCTGCCAGAGAAAGCAGCAGCAAAATAAAACATCCTTTTCTGTTTACGGGAATAAAGCAGTTATCCCAGGCGCTTCTTACAGGAGCACAGAGCTGACCCGAGGGGATGGACTCTGCTGGCACGTCCCCCTGAAGCCAGAGTGCAAATTTATTCACTGCTGCTCAAGGTGAAAGAAAACAATAGTGCCTGATTAGGACAACTACAGCTCCCGTGAGGCTTTGTTTCAGTGTAATTTACTTTTTTGCCCTTGTTTTACTGAGACTTTATGAGAAGATATCGGAATTGAAAAAGAGTCTAAACATCTCTCTATTGTAACTTTTTCATAATCCTGGAGGCATTTTTACTGATCTTTGCAGCTCCTTTCTGCTTCTGCTGCAGTTCCTCTAGTGTCCACTTGAGCCTCCAAAACGCTTCACTCCTCATAGACTCCCGTGTTAATGTTGTTTCAAGAGTTTCAGACTTTCCTTTTTGGTAAAGCTTATATTTGTTATGGCTGTCGTTCTTTTTGAATCTTCATGCAGTACGGTACCTTAAATATGTATGTTACCGTTTTTAAAAATCTTGTTCTGTCTCTTTCATCGCTCTTGGCTTTTGTTTCTGCTATCACATGCATGTGAACCTGAGGGACATCCTGACTTAATCTATAGGGTGCAATTGGATTTTGACCCAGTCTTTGCAGCCATAACAGCCTCAACTCTTCTGGAAAGACTTTTCAGGGGTGTGTTTATGGCAATTTTTGACCTTCCTTCCAGAAGTGCATTTGTGAGGCCAAGCGCAGGTGTTGGATGAGTAGGCCTGGGTCAGAGGCTTCTAATTCATCCCAAAGGTGTTCTGTCAGGTTAAGGTCAGGAGTCTGTGCAGGCCTGTCAAGTTCTTCCACACTAAACTCGCTTATCTTTGTCTTTGTGGACCTTCCTTTGTTCACTGGTGCACATTCATGTATGAAGAGTTGGCAGCATGAAATGATCTAAAATGTCTTGGTTGGGCTAAAGGTTGAGGCCATCTCATGAATATAACCTCACCCTGCACCAAACTTTACTCTTAGCACAGTGTAGTCAGACATGTACCATTCTTCCTGGCACCCACCAAACGCAGACTCACCCATCAGATTGAGACAGAGATCAGACAGAGAAGTGTGATTCATCCTCTAAGAGAACAAGTGTCCACTGTAGAAAGTTGGTGACCTCTGTTTACCACGTGCCTGAGCGTCCACCTACCCCACTCTGTGATTTTTACATGGCCTACTGGTTCACGGCTGAGTTTCTGTCGTTCCCAATCATTTCCACTTGACGATAACACCACTGACACACGACTGTGGAATATTTAGTAGTGAGGAATCTTTAAGACTGGACTTGTTGCACAGGTTGCATCCTATCACGGTACCATGCTGGAATTCCCTGAGCTCCTGAGAGCGACACACAAATGTTTGTGGAAACAATCTGCATGCTGATGCTTGATTTCAGTGACTTGCATGGCTGAGTGAATACTTTGGGTAATATAGGGCATCATTTCTTAAAGCAATTTTACATCTTTTGGTGCATCTTCAGTTCTTTTTGTGTCAAGTTTTGTCTCGTTTTGCAGGCGTTTGTGTCTCTGTGGGAACTCTGGGCCTCAAATCATTTTGAGAATTTGTGCGACACTTTTTTGCGCTCAAGCAATATCATTAAGCTGTATCCCATTATATCACACTGATGCTGCTCATAAACTAAACATGCCAGTGCACCACCTGGTGGTTGCTTGGCCACCTCCTATACACCAGCCTGTCCTATTTTTCCAGCTGCTCCCTCCAGGGGTGCACAGAGCGGGTCATCTGCCCAGATCTCAACCTATCGCTGTCACACCAACACTCTCGACTGCATCCATGAACTTCCTGTGGTTTCCATCTTTTCCTCCTGCACTGCAGCTCCATCCACAGTATCCTTTGTCCAAAATATTCATGATCCGTCCTCTACACGTCCAAACCAGCTGAGTCTCCCCTTTCTTTGTTTTTAATACAGCTTTCCAAATTTGACAATCTTATATTCATTCAGAGGATGATGGTTTATAATCCTTACAGAGGTGCCTGCTACATCTGACGTCACCTGTATTTATCATTGTGAGGGAAGCCAAGCAGTGTGAGGACAGCAGAGCAGGAACTGAAAACTGAGCCCATCTCTGGATGAATGAAAACAGCAGTGCATCACTTCCTGTACCTACATGCAGGCTGTGCTTTAAGAACCCCGAAACTAGGAGTATATGAACAGTGCAGCCCTGCTGTGTGTTTACTCTGCTGATGCATGAAGTAGAACTAGCTACACCTGGAAGATTATTACAGTTAACCAGTTTGTCACTTTAACAGCAGTTAACTGGAATAACAGACTAAACTGGTTCTGTGTAAATACTGGAAATGTCTTTGGCTTCTCATTTTATTTGCTTCTGTTTTCTGATCCTAATAAAATGTTATTTTATTCATATTTTCACTTCTTTACTCCTTTGACAACTGATAATAGAGTACACATTACATAATGTACGCTGACATGTTTTCTGCTTCTTCCTCACCAATTTTAAAATTTCTCACATTTTTTTGGGAATGTTTGATAAAATCTACTCGCTCCATAAAACTGATAAACATGATTTCATACACCAGCTAAGCAGGACGCTGCAGGACTGACTTTGTCAGACAAAAACACGACACAGACGAGATTTCTTTCCCACATTTATTCTCCCGCTGACGCACACACAGATGTGGCTGCAGCTGTTTACTCGTCTGCCTCGGACTCCTCGTCATCCTGGCTGATCTGGAAGTATCGCAGCTCGTACGTCTCCTTGTCAGAGGCCACCACCCTCAGCCAGTCGCGGAGGTTGTTCTTCTTCAGGTACTTCTTTGTCAGGTACTTAAGATACCTGTGGAAGAACATTGACCATCAGAACCGTTTCCAGGAAGGTTCTCTGGTTCTTGTGACACTTCTCGTTTTACCTTTTGGAGAACTGCTTCTCAGACGTCACGTTGATCTTGTTCTTCATGCGGCCGACCTGGACGATGTCACCCAGATTCCCCGTCTTCCCGTTCACCTTGATCTTCTCTTTAAGGAAGGTCTCCTATTGGATAGAGCATAGTAATGCACTAGGGAAGAGAACCCTAGTAAATCTGGAGCTAGGGAAGGGCGCCCTAGTCCACAGATTGGGTCAGCTGCTTGCAAAAACCACCAAATTTACCCTTTAATGAATTAATTTGTCGCTTTTGGGGGACACGATTTGAACTGGATTTCTCCTAAAGTAGTGACGACTGCAAGAAGACTTACAAAGCTTGCAGAGTCCAGGATCCCATCCTCCACAGGGTGGGTCAGGTCCAGGGTGAACTTCCATGCAGCCCCCTTCTTGGACTTCTTACCAGCTGGCCTCTTCATTCTGATCTGTGATCATGTTTCACATGTTAACTTTACTAGAACACGCGTAAACTAACATAGTGAGCAAAGCTTATTGCTATAGCTGGTTTCCAAGGTAACAGTGGTGAAGTGACGTCGCCACATGGTTCTTGAGTTATGCAAAGTCTGTTTCTTCAAATGACATTAGATAAATCTCCGGGTACCGGATGGTTAAAGAAAAAAGATGACGAGGAGACCTAAAGCTAAAAATAAGCCAGAGTCGGAGCCGCTCGGTCAAACATAAACCCTTCAGTGCTAATGTTTAGTTTCAGTGTGTGAGGAGTTTCCTGATGCTTTTGGTTGATGTTTGAATACAGTCATAAAAAAAAAAATAATAAAAAATTTGAGGTCACTCGTTTTAAAAGACGCATCAGGCTCTGTTTATTGGCTCGTGCTCTGTTGTGTTTCCAGTGAGGCTTTGAACAAGTCCCTACTGTCATTTATTTTCTCAAAACGAATGTCTTGCGTTAAATATCTGATATTATGTCTGTCTGGATATGGACTCAAGTCCTGGAAGAAAAAAAAAAGGGACATTCAATCTCTGCCAGATTCAGTCTTGTAGAAACCAGTTTTGCAGGTATGGGACTGACATTTTATTTAAAGCCTGTCATGTACAATGGATGTAATATGTGTGCTTTCAATTAAGACAAGTATTTTTCCTTTGGATTGGCAGGAGGTTTTTTTTAAGTTATCATTATTTTACTCGTGAGATTTGGCGTCTATTTTAGTTCCATGATTAGTGATCCCAAACACCAGTAATAGCACCAAAGCTCAAGAACAAAATAGTAATATGATAGACAATGTTCCTTATTTAGTGACAATAGACCAGGGAACATGACTTTAAGTTATGCCGAATTCACCTGTGTATCCTAAAATACACAGATACTAGCCACAAACCCAAACCCGGTAGACTTCCAGGTATTAAAACTGTTTAAAGAAACAAATACGCGTTTTTCCCTGTGGAGTCTGGTCTGCAATCAGAATGAGACACGTGTGACCAAGTGCTACGAGCTAATGCTAACGCGGCTAACTTGTTAGTTTTCTGGATGTAAATAAAGTTTTCTCGGTAGAGCCACCCGTCATTAACGATGGGTGCTTTTATGGGACTTGATCAAAGTGCCAGAGAAACAAAAAGGCGAAGAAACTCAGAACAAATTAAGCAAAAACCGGACGAGCTGCCAGGACTTACCGGCGCCATGTTGAGAGCTCGGACGAGAAAGAAGGCAGCGGAGGTGACGCAGCTGTGACGTCATGCGCGGCGCCCTACCAAATATGGTGAACGGGCTGTAAAAGCACATGGATCAGGAAAATGGGTCGACTTAACGAGCCGTGTGCCTGACTGTTGACACAGCAGAGCTCCAGCTGGAGTGAAAACCGTTTAATCTGCGTTTGGTTTACGTTTGTAAGATGAAACAGCAACAGTTACATTCAAGTGTCACCCTGAAAACAAACAGTTTCACACTTTTTGACAGCTGTTGTTGCTGTCTGTGAGCGAGGATGCAAGTCCAAAGGTCAACCGCAGCCCAAAAACACCCTGATAATAAACCTGCTGAGTCCGGTCAATCATTCACTGCCTCTTCACACACACACACACACACACACACACACACACACACACACACAGGGAAAAACTTCCTCCCGATGAGTCAGAGAACCCATAACTGGTTCGATGGGTCCCATTTTTTCAGCCTTTGTGGTTTGAAGTCTGGCTCACTGTGCAGATATGCAGGCAAGTGAGTGATTCATCTTCACATGAGGCACTGAGGCAGGGCGTGCCCGCCGCTGCTGCCACTTCAGCACAACAAAAGATGCTCAGCACTAAAGTAGAAGCTGCAGCGTTCCACAGGACGGGGCGTGATCAGGTGTTTTGATTCATTAAATAGTATTTAAATCCCCACCGTGCAGCTACAGTCATGTGTGCTCCCTCATGCCACCAACTAAAATGTGATTTGTGGTTTATAATCATTTACATGCGAAACAAAGTTGTTAAAGCTTTTTCTTTTACAATCCTCATCTGTTCATTCCTACATTTCAACTTCTCTGTATTTCAGTAACAGTAGGAAATATGAGAAACGTTACATTTTACAGTGGGTGTGCAGCCCAGGCTCTGAGGCGTGTTACAGAGGAGCAGGCGTCTGCAGCAAATCTCACAGTTCATGATGTGCTGGTTAGAAATGTGACATTACAATCAAACCCTCCACACACATACCTGAAATCAAAGCCTGTAACATTAGAAAGATACATATTTCCCATTACATTCCTTAACATGCTCCAAATGTCCTCCCCCACTAAAGCACTCTGTTACAAACACTCTGATTCGTTTACACGTCCCAAACGCTTGGTACACATTACTCTGTGTGAAATGCATTCTGGGTCGATGATGTAAACCGATTGCACCCCAGAGATATTTTTAGCAGTTCTAGTGGTCAAAAAGTGTGTGTGTGTGTTTCAGGGGGGGGATCTCTCACACACACAACCTCTTTTTGGTTGTAATTTCCAGTAAAAGGAAACCAGTGAAGGGCATTAGTCCTCACTGCTGTGCTCGTCTCTCCTGATGCATTTTAGTCACGTTCCAGCATAAGAGACTTTCAGACGCTCTCTTATCCACGACGGGCCACCGCAGCAGGTAGCGCCACATGTTTGTTTTGTCAGGTTTTCATGTCGGATGCCCTTCATGACACAATCCCAGGGCATCTGTGTCTCCTCCTGGAAGTGAGGAAGAGATAATATGTAAACCACAACACTGTCTGATAGGAAGTAGAAATGTCTTTAGAAAACGTGAAAGAGCCAGAAACATTAGATCCTCTCCTGCTGGGAAGGAAACCGTCTACTCTGAAAGTGAGCCAACAGTCAGGATCCCCACATGGAGGAAGCGCCGTGTGGTGGCCAGGAGAACCGTGTTTAGCCGTGTGAGCAGGAAACAGACGTAGATTTGAAAAAGAAAGGTGGTGTACATGATGGTGTTCTTCAGTATTACTCATAAACTGATTGATCCACACGCTGACCTCGGAGCAAACGGCCTCTTTGCTTATGTGATCATCTTTGATGAGCATTTTCTCCTCAGTGAACTTCAGCTCCACAGATTAGGACCTGGGCAGCGGTGGCCTGTGTTTTTGGCTCCTCCCACCTCGTGTCTGCAGGTCTTCTTACATCTGAGTCGTCTTTTTGCCACGGCTGACCTATAAAGCTGTTTTATAAATAAACGTTACCTACTTACAGCCCATCTGATGGACTTGAGCCCCCGTGACTGCTGCTTGTGCAGTGCAGTGTTTGCACTGTGCGGGTTTGTGTGTTTGCAGGCAGAAGCTGCAGACATTCATCCATTTCTTCCAGCTCTCTCTGTTCAGACCCGCTCTCAGCCGCTCATGCAGGTTCTTATCTGCTTAAACAATGTGCTGCAGGTTGCATACATATGGTTCCATCACCCAACACGAGTATTACTAAACTGAACCATAAAAACTACTTTCCCTGCACCCATTTTACCAGAGCACGCCTGACAGGATCACCTCAGCTGTGAGCCAGGAGATCATGAACAGCCCATCGATGGTCGAGTTAGGACTACAGGAGTTGGTTTCAACTCACAGGAAAATCTTCCATGTGAAAGGCAGCGTCTTCTAGTTTATGACAACCTGCTCATTTAACATGTGCCATCACCAAACCCAACCCTAAACCCTGAAAGTTCGTTAATTGCAAATGTGCAACATTTTAATCAATTTATATTCCAGTTTTCTAATTATTTCACTGGACTCTGAATATGTTTACAGCCTGTTAGAAACACTGTTTTGGTCTGCGTGGATACATTCATTAAAACAATGCAGGTGTTGATCTTCTTTTAATAACTCACCCATCTGGATGCTGTAAAGCCGTGATGGTAGGGGGCGTGGTCTGCAAGGCCTCACCTCAGCTAATCATAACTAAACTTCTCAACTGTTTTCACCGTTTTAGAGCATTTTTAATGCTGATATATAAGAAGTAATATGCTGTGGGTCTAAGCAGGTACTGGAAAATATATTTTCTTAAAAATAGTAATTACACTGTTGAAATAATGGATCCCGAGACCAGAAAACGCGTGTAGGTGGATGCATCCATCCTTCACATACAGTCTTAAATCTATAACTCCTTTAGGGCAGATCGCACCATTATTCGCCTGCTAGGTCCGATGTTTTGTGCATGTCCAACTTCAAAGAGACTCCAGGACAGGACCAGGACACACTGGGGTCTCAGCTGGCTCGGGAACACCTCAGCGACCCACTAGAAGAGCAGGAGGAGGTGGAGAGGAACCCAGAGCCAGACGGGTCAGGAAATGGATGACTCGGATGTCTTTGATCTGAAGAGTTTATCTATGAATTGCAGCAAGGAAAAACCGAGGACACACATTCCAACTCGTACATGTGAACACTTTCAGAACAGATCGTCTTTATACTAAAAGGAAAACAAGATTCATATTTTCAGTGGTCGCAGAGGTCAGTGTGCAGCTTCTGATCTAAGATAAGATAAGCTGTACTTCAGCTGTAAGAGAATGAAACCACCTGGAGTTTTCTGTTAAACTCAGTAAGAGTTGTGTATTCATGCATCAGTGAACAGCAGTTGCACATCCTTCCACCCAGAAGCAGCATCACTACAGAACACCAGGATCAGCATTACTCAAAGGTAATGGTATAGTTCTTGCTGCTGTTCTACCTGTTGGGTGTGGCAGCCAATCAGAAGAAAGCACATTCAGGGAAGTTTGCAATTTGAGGTCAGTGACATAAGTACAGCTGAGTGTCTGCACAGAGACAGATTTCAGGGAGTTAAACTGCTGCTTCCCTGTAAAGGTGCAACAAATGGAAACCGTTGTAACACTGCTCACTCACATGCCTGATTAAAATGCAGCCAGAAGGGAAGATGAAATGAAGAAGTTCGTATTTTGTGTCTGAATTCTTCACACTGCTCAACATGTTTGAGTTTGTATCAACCGCAGCTTTAAAAACGTGTCTCCATCCTGTCAGGCGGGAGTTTTAACAGTCGCGCAAGCTCGTCATAGACGCCACTGCTAGGAAGCAGGGTTTGGGCTCGTCGAGGTAAACCAACGGTTAACCTCGACTGCTCACTTTGTACCAGGATGCATCACTATGGTAACTAATGCTGCAGACCTAACCTGGTCTGGAACAGGTTATGCACCACAATAGAGATTAACCAGTACGACGGCATCACCTACAACCAGTTAAGTCTTACTAACCAAAACTCGTAACACACACACACAGTTTTATCTGCAGCAGCTGTAACCAATGTTCCCTCTAATGTTTCATGTGTCTGAGCGAACACACAAACTCCCTGAGCGTCCCCTGGACCACTGTGAGCAACAGCAGACGTGTGCACTGTGGTCACGCCAGCATCCAATCATCCAAGTTACATGTTTATTAAAATAATCTAATTACAGCATTTATGTTAGACTACTTTTAATTAACTACTTTAGCCCACTTACAATGAGAAGAAATCTTGTTCATGACCTGTGTAGCATGTTAACACTGTTGGAAGGAAAAATAACTTCAACCAATTTTGAAAACACAACTTTCTTTCTTTCTTTTTTCTTTTTTATAAAGCTCTGACTTGTATTATGAGTCTGTGGTCTGGGACAGAGTCTGTAACTGTCTGCAAAATACAGGATATAATGACCAATGTTGGGCAATTAATTATATAGTTACTTCTTCAAAAAAGTTACTGAGTTTTGCAAACAACATTTTTTGCAGCTGTTTACCTAAAAATGCAGCCAAGGTGTTTTTAAAATAAACATTTCAAACTATTTACAGAACAATCAGCTGTTCTGCATCAAATCTGATGCCACACAAATTATTTGTGTCACTCCAAAAATATTTCTGTCCACTATGAGATGAAGGAGAACAACAGCCTGATACCTGCAGGCCTGACAGCAGCAGATGTGTCACTGCTGTAACACCTGTAACACTCAGCAGTCGCCTCATTGTTCTGACACACAACAACACTGTTGACTACACTACAAACTAACTACACACTAACTACACACTCACTACAAACTAACTACACACTCACTACAAACTAACTACACACTAACTACAAACTAACTACACACTAACTACAAACTAACTACACACTAACTACAAACTAACTACACACTAACTACACAAGATTTGTGCTAAACGTGGCAAATCTCTCACATCTCAAAACCCCCATCACCCCTAAAACTTCCCCCTCCCTAAACATTTAAATGCCATGTTGCCATATCATTTTTTTGATTGGTCAACATGGTACATTTTTTCACCAATAGGAAAGGGCGGGGTTTTGGTTTTCTTTTTGCTCGCAGGCTTTCCAGCGTTTTCCTTATAAAACGACGTTTTTACAGTTTCTTCCTGTAATAAATATAAAAACCAAACATTGCAGATATTTTATCATAACTCTGGTTTTCGTGGCCGATCAACACAATTTAAAAACTGCTATAAAGTCCACACATTGTCCGTCAGTTGCTCCGTCTGTCCTGCTCACGTCTCCAATGATTGTACACGTTGTCATTAACGTGGCTTCACTCCACATCAGCCGCTTCGCTAAAACACCGGCACATAAGGACGCTGTCACAGCCTGTCAGCGACGTTGATTAGCTGCGTATATACAAATGTGAATCGCATCATTGGCTGGACTATGGGATAATGTGGCATCGTTCTGATCCCATACAGGAGCAGCCAGTCACTGACTCACACTGCAGAACAGAATTGTTAACATATTTACTTTAATTTCAATCCAGGTTAGATTTTTTTGTGCGCAGAGATCGTGCCAGCAGTGCGCAATTGCGCACGCGCAGCTTAGAGGGAACGCTGGCTGTGACTAAACTTCATATTCAGTCAGCACTGATCAGATGCAGCAAAGTCTCTTTCATGTTTCATGCCCGGTCTGCTTCAGGAGAAACTGAACAGGATGGAGGTGGACCCCTGCCTGGTCGCTTGGATCTCCGACTACCTCACCGACAGACCACAGTACGTCAGGCTGAAGGACATCACGTCTGACACTGTGGTCAGCAGCACAGGAGCACCACAGGGAACTGTGCTGTCCCCTCTTCTCTTCACCCTGTACACCTCTGACTTCTGCTACAACTCTGAATTATGCCACATTCAGAAGTTTGCAGATGACACGGCCATCATGGGGTGTATCTGGGATGATCAGGAAGAGGAGTACAGAAGTCTGGTGAGGAACTTTGTCGCATGGAGTCACACAAACCACCTGCAACTCAACACCTCAAAGACTAAGGAACTGGTTGTGGACTTCGGGAGGTCCAGAGAAGGTCCACTGCCAGTTCAGATAGAGGGGGAGGAGGTGGAGGTGGTCAACAAGTACAAGTACCTCAGGCTGTGGGTGGACAATAAACTGGACTGGTCATGCAACACAGAGCACCTGTATAAAAAAGGCCAAAGCCGACTGTACTTCCTCAGGAGGCTGAGGTCTTTTAACATCTGCAGGAAGCTCCTGAGGATGTTTTACCAGTCGGTGGTTGCTGCAGTACTTTTCTATGCTGTGGTGTGCTGGGGGAGCAGCACAGCAAAGAAGGACTCATCCAGGCTGGAGAAACTGATCAGGAGGGCTAGCTCTGTGGTCGGCATGAAGCTGGACACTCTGGTGACAGTGGCAGAGAAAAGGACATTAAAGAAACTGATGGACATTATGAACAATGCTGGGCATCCTCTGCACACGGCCATAAACAATCAGAAGAGTCTGTTCAGTGACAGGTTGCTTCTCCCCAAGACAAGAACTAACAGACTTAAAAACTCCTTTGTCCCACACGCCATCAGACTGTTTAACTCCTCTCTGGAGGGGAGAGGGAGGGGAAACAGGAGGACAAAGGAGGGAACAACTAAGCTGTAGGTGCTTTTCTACACGGTGCAATATATATGTTTTGTTTTGTCTTCTTTTCTTATATTCGACTGTGCAATAAACTCACTCAAATGAGCAATCCTATTAATCCATTTTGTATATTCTGTATTATTTATATATATCTCTATATATATATATATCTCTAATATATATATATAGAGATATATATATATATATATATATATATGGTGTATTTATGCTTATATCCTGACTCTCATTTCCCTTATCGTATCTGCAACATGCAACTTCTTCGGTGCTTTGCTACTGGAAACTGAATTTCCTGGAGGAACCCACCCGAGGGGTTAATAAAGTTTCATCTAATCTAATGTGCTTATCAGTCTGAGTAACTCTGGGGTAGCTTATTGAGGAGTTTGGGGTAAGAAAAGCCAAACAAAAGATAACTCCGGTATTTCAAACTACTGTTGCTTCCGATCACTCGTCACATGTATAACAGGAGCCGTGAAGCAGAACATCCAGGATGTTCGAAAACGACCATTTTGTGGTGCTTTGCTGCTCCCTGATACGGCGCAGCTACACTACACCCTGCAGGAAAGTATCTTCCTCCAACTTCAGTAGGGTCATGGGATTTACTGCCGAGGATCTGCAGGCTTCATGAACATCCCTGCTACTGTTTTCACTTCAACTCTTTCCCAAACATCATTATAGGGAGACAGCTGCGATGTTTCAGACTGAACGAATCAGCTGGTGGAGAGAAAGGATTCTGCTGACGCACATTTGTCCAAGTTCAAAAAGAACAACAGTGCTCCATTGTAAATATGGTCAACTCACTGAATCTTACAGACAAGCCTTAAAAAGAAGCCCCACCCACCTCCTGCTCAGTCAGTTCTGCTTACAATGGGCAGCCAATCAGGAATCAATTCATATTTGTTTACTCCTAGAGGCCTTCAGGACCACACCCCCGCTCAGAAATACCTACCCAAGAGCCTCAGGAAGCAGTCTTCAGTTGGCTTCAGGGACCCAGCTGGACCTCGAGGGTCTGGAACAGCCTGCTGGATGGAAGGAGGCGCTCGTTTCCTTCAAGTCGCATCTTTAAATTCTTAGGACTTTTCAGAGTTTTTCTGCAACATTTCTCACTATAGTTTGATTCTGCTGCTCCTGTGAAGCCGTTTGAAAGGTGGATTTTGTGGAGCGCTGTATGAAAAGTACTACTGGGATTATCATAGAATAAAGCTGCCTCAATGAGGTCAAGTCACAGAGCTAAAAGTTCCCAAAGCATTTCTCCGCAGTTGAACTAATTTTTCTCTGATTAAATCAAACAGAGCTTCGTCTTAGCTCAGCATTAACTAAACCCACGAGGGAGTTTGTAGTTCCACAGAAGAGTAAAACGGCACCAACAAAGGACGAGTCAGTGAGAACACTTATTTTCATATCTGTGCGAGGTGATCATTTAGATTGACAGCAGTGATAAAGGCGACTCTAGCAGGGTCCAGAAATAAAAACAAGGAGCTGGAATTGAGCCGTGAGCAGTGTTTAGTATTTTTAAGCATATAAATGACAAAATAAGGACTTTGAAATACATGATACAGCAGCCCGCTCACCCACCTTTGAGACCATAAAATACTTGAGACAGAAAACCACACATCGGTTGCAGTTTTTCTCCATTTGTTTCATCGTTTTTATTTTGCCATCTCCAGTCAGGTGACAAAGGCCTCGAGTGAACAAAAAACGTTTGCAACTCTACCACCCTCCCCAACCCGATCGAGCCCCTCAAAAAAAGAAACACACACCTCACTGCAAACCGCCTCCCACATTTCGGAGGCCCACACTGCCACACACTCACGCCCTCTTAAAAACGAAACAACACTCTTTTTTTGTATTTGGGGGATGGCCCCGATGGACGAGAGGTGCGAGTGCACGGGACCCTCACGCCCCCTCAAACTTCTACACAGACAAGAGACTGGCATCACGAGGGTTAATCACTGAAGTTTCTGTTCTTTTTCTTTTTTCTCTTTAAGGGAGGGGGGAAAGGGAGAAAAGAAATCTTGGTTTTAGAGCTTTGACATGCTGGGGGGGACCTCGAGTGCTCTTTACGTGCCGGCCACCACGATCCCCCGATCAGGGGAGGGGAAATAAAAATAAAAGGGACCTAGTCGCACTCAAAGGCCATGCTGGAAAGCGGTATGGCTGCTAGAGGGGCGACCTAATCCAGAATTCAGTATCTACAGGGGCAACCCTCCCTCCCTCCCACGGCTTTAACTCAAAACCAGCCCCTCCCCGACCCCTGATCCCCTTCCCTCTAAAAGGCTTTAAACCTGCTGTATTCAATCTAAAGAATATAAAAAAATAATCATACAAAAGCTGAATCCCGCTGTTATTTCAACATTCAGGAATGTGAGTGGCAAAACCAACACGTCTGAAGGCAAACAGAATACGCAGGAATTGAGCGACTGATCGTGTTTTTGTTTTGAAGTCGTTTTATATAAAGTTGCCAAACAAAACCTCAGTGATCAGGCAGAGGACCACGCAGCGAGCTGCGGCGGAACAATCCCAACAGCAAATGGAAAGGAGAAACCAAAAGGAGGAGGAGCAGAGGGGGGGGGAGAAATAAAAGATCAATGATGAGAGAGAGAGAGAGAGAGATCACAACAGAATGATTGAGGTTGTCTGTGAAGGCCGACGCTTTGGTGACAGAACCAATGAGAATGCAAGAGACTGGTTGTGGGTGGTGCTTGTTGTCCGGGCAGCAAAGTCTATCAACTCCTTATTTGCTGGCCAAGACCTTGGTAGCGACAGCACATTCCTCCCCCATGGCAGCAATCACGGTGACCTGCGGAGAGCGCACAGACACACAAACAACGTGTTCAAGTCAATCATCTGAAACGTTACACGTGCAGCTCTCGCCCTCCTCGCCATCTCCACCCTCTGCTCCCGGGTCAGGACTCCCAACCCCGAAGCCTCCAGCTACATGGAAGCTTGTCTGTGAAGCTTCTCAGTCATCCAGGTCCTCCTAGTCTAGAAGCTTCTTCAGTTCTGAACTGAAGAAGCTTCTCGGATGAGAGGTGGAACGTCTTCAAGCGACTCAAAGTCCAGACGCTTTTCTTTCCAAGACTACACGGAAGTTTAATCAATTTATGACCCAAAAACAAGGTTGTTTTTTAATACTGATGACAAACTGTTTCACAGCCCAGGAATTAGCCCACACCATTGTGCTTTAGACAGATTCACCACTGTGACAGCTACAACGGGGCTTCAGGTCGGGCTGACAAATATGAATTATATGAAAAGACTAAACTCACCATGAATTCTTCACCCGCCTCGAACTTTGACTCGATTTCCTTGCCGACTTCATTGTCGGGGACGCGCAGGTCCTCTCTGATGTCGCCGTTGTCGCTCATCAGGGACATATAGTTCTCATTGATGTTAACCAACTGCAGAAAAACAAAAAGACTTCACTGATCACATCTGCACAGACCTCAAGCTGGTCACAATAAAAACATGCGATCCACATTCTCCAGTCTGGCCACAGTTCAAAGTTTCTGAGTCCCAAATGAAGCTATTCCAGCTGTATAGCACCAGAGTCACTCCTGCACATGTATCACAAAGGAAAACTTTCCACAACGTAATAAACATTTTAATGACTTTCAGCACAACTTTAATGTTAGTTTGGTTTTTTTCAGCCAGAAAATGATACGAAGTCAATTTCTAGCCATGTCTGAATCTCAGAAATCTGTCAACTCCAAGTAGCCTTTTATTTATTCAAGGGTAAAGTGCTCATCAAATTTCCAGGACTGTGGGAAATATGACCTGTTTAAAAAAGAAAAACGAGTTTTGTTAACAATCAAATTATACCAAGCCTCCATTCTGACACTAAATGTCGTGGATGGTCACGTGTAATCACCTCTGAGACCAGGAAACCCCAGCAGTGCCCAAAAATCCTTACTGAGAGGATTTGGCCATTTCCAAGCCACAGATGAAGGAAAGTTAAACTAGAGATTTTCTTTAATGATGCAAGTTATTAATGTGAAGCGTACAGGAGACAGAACCTTTACTTTTTATTTAGGTTAACCACCTAAGCAGCTGTGCTCAGTTTGGTTTTGCTGTCATATGCAAAAGTATCACAGCACAAAGTAAAGACCGGCACTTCACTGAAAAATAAAACAAAGTCCATCCTGATACAGACAACTGTAGAATGAAGCCGACGAACACTTAAACGATCCCGTGTTTGTTTCTGACAGAACTTTACGTGAGCAGACTGCAGCTGAGCCTCAGCACCTCTCACACTTTAACACACAGAGTGAAAACACACCTGTACACACATCTGCAGTCAGTCACCTGGAGCATAAATGCTAATTATACACCATCGGATTAAAGCAGCTGTGGTAGCACATCTGTAACATGACAGTTTAGCTGTTTGCTCTGCATGAGAAATGTATCCATGCAAAGTGCACTAATGTACATTAATTATTCGGACTCTGTGCCGTTTCCATAGAAACGTGTTCATTTGCAAACTCAGCATGTTTAGGTATTGGATGCTGGGCCGACTATCCCACAACGTGATAAAAATGTAAAGGTAGTGAGCAAAAGAAGGACAGTACAGAAACTTTCACTGGCTCAGAAACACACAAGACCACAACCAGTTACACTTTATTTCAAATTCTATCTGCACTGTGGTAAAGGCCTGGAACCAGCTGCGTGCAGCAGCCAGAGGTTACTCAGGGTTCATCTCAGCTGCACCGCTTCACCGATGAACCCGACCTTTGAAACCCGAGTGGTCACATCTTTATTTTAGCAGATATCTGAGCCGTTCATGTAAAGACGCCCATTTCTTAAAGCTTACGTCTCATTTTCTCCAACATGAATGTTAGTGACTGGATTATTTGCAGGCTTATTTAGCGTGAGTGGGATGAGTGAGTGGAAATGTTTCCTTCCATTCTAACATTAAAACATCCACAGGGACGATGAGGTTCAGCAGCACGTGTTCTGCTCTTATCCCAAACATTTCTCCGACTATAAAACAAACTTCAAGTCAGGTTTCTGGACTGACTGATTCACACAACAGAAAGACGCCCTGTGAATATTTCCACCTGCTGACTCACTGTTGGGAGGCAACGACTGGGAACCCAAACACCAGATGATGTATCCGCTCAACCACCATGTAGCCTTTTCAAACAGTCAGCTGACAGGAAGTACCTGATAGTCTATCCTCTTGATGGAGGGAACATCCATGTTGTGGGTGGAGGGGCACATATCTTCATACTTCTTGTTGGTGAAGATGTCGATGCCAACCAGGTTAACCTGAAGGGAAGATGAGGAATTCACAAGTGTTTAAACAAAGAAAACAGGAGCCACTGAAAGCAGCACAACAGCAACTGATCAACCTGCCAGTGTCATGCATCACACCAGCCCGGGGTCAAACTTCAATAAAGGCCTAAACAGAAACCTTAGCCTACTGTCCGACGGCCTGCGTTACGGTTTCAGCTTAACCACATATTCTTTTTTATGAGGGGCTATTTTGGTTTACTTAAAGCTCGATTCTGAAGTTACACCAATTCAAAATCTGCATGAAAAGTCATCTTTGGTCCCAAGTGTTCTTCCTTCCATCAGTCTGAAAGTTTGCACTTAACTAAAAAATGCAATTAAATCTGCTGCTCCTGCAATCAGCTGCAAAATCAAACTTTTTTTTAAAACCCAAATTGAATGAGCAGAAGTTTTCCAGATTTTTTTGCCCTCACTGAATTGATTCAAAGTGACATTAAATACGGTGCAGGCTACAGGTACCCAGCTTCATCACTACCAGCCTTTATTTGGCTCAATGAGATCTTTTGTTTCAGGTCTGCTTAGTTTTAACGTGCATTTCATGTCGAGTGATGCTTATTGTGCATTTTCACTGTGTCACTGCTCTATGCAACAATCGACTGTGCTGCCATCTATCTTTAGACTTTTAGAGTCACATCATCCTGATGGAAGTAAACGTTTAATTAGATTTAAGATCTGAATCTTTCCAAGCTGAAATGGAACATTCAATAAAACGTGACATAAAAAGGTTGTTCAATTTTGTCAACTCTGGATTTTCCCTGCAAACACTTTGGCACAAAAACAGATTTTAGGTCATTGTCTGAAAGAAGAACAGACTGATTTAAAAACAGAACCTTTAAGAGTGAGGCTTAGTTTAATCTAGCATCCGAGGCCCAACCCCCGGGCCTCGGACCGGTCCGTGAGTCGTTTGGTACCGGGCCGCGAGAGTTGAGGCTCAGGTGTGAAATGTATCGGTTTTCAGCGTTATTTTGTCATCGTTTTTATCGTTAACTCGGTTTTCCTGGGTCTTTTCACGTGTGTTATGAATAAATTTTCTTTTTTTCGGTACCGGTACTAGTTTTATTTTGTTGCATTTATCCGCGACACCTTAAAGGCCGGTCCATGGTGCAAAAAAGGTTGGGGACGGCTGTTATAAGGCACAAAGTGATGAAAAATAAAAATTTCACACATTAAAATATCCGAGTTTGGTAAACCACAAAATCTTGGGAAATTCAGACAAACATCCACTGCAGCTTTACTCTCTATTCATTTTCAATTACTCAACACTTGTTTCAAATTTTGGATTTCTCCCTAAAGCTTCTGACAGGCAGATTTAAGTATTTAACCAGGTTTACAAAGCTGGGCTGTAGTAAGTCTTTGCTATAACTGAAACCTGGCTGCACAGAAGGCCGCTTCAGTCAGAAAAGCCCAGATAATTATTGGATTTCATTTTGTTAGTACTAAGATGGAGATTACCATCATGTTAATATAAATCAACCAATAAAAAGGTCAGAAGGCATCTTCAATGGGACTCAAATCTAAGGACTACATTTGTCCCATTTTGTGGTCGTGGAACACTAAAATGAAAAACCCCCCATTTTTATCATGACGGAGTCCCATGTGAGGGCAAAGTACACACAGGAACACTGTGAGTAAAGATAAGAAGGCCTTGTTTTAGTAAAGGCACACATCATGCAGTTTGGATCAGACAGGTTTGAAACCTGAGAATCCAGGCCGAGCCTCAGGTACTGCTCCAAAACTTTATGTTAAACTTTGCAGCTTTCAGCAGTCCTCCACCTGAAAGCTCTCAGCCTGTCTGGTCTTTACTCTGCGCGTTGTCCTGTTTCATGTTCATGGTCCCCCTTTTCTGTCCTGACCAATGCTCTTTACCATGCGGTACAAAATGATCTGAAATAAAAGAAGAGGACTAAACAGCTTCTGAGTTTACCTTAGCATGTCCGTGCTTGCCGGTCTTGGAGGTTGACATCTCCACAATTTTGCAGGGACGACCCTTCAGCACCACGTAGCCGTTCTTACGCAGAGCAGAGCACTGCATGGGGTAGGTGGCGGAGGCGCCAGACTCACCAGTCTGGAAATCGAGATCGGGATCTGCCATGGTGCGATGGGTCTGGGGCGCTGGTGGAGACAGTTACACATCACTAACCCCGAAATCAAGCACAGAAATTTATATCGACAGACTTCCACACTAAGCAGTCACAGGGTTAGGTTCTCGTGGAGAAAGACATGGCATTAACACGACAGCGAGCAAAAATCAGAAGGTAACCTGACCTAGTCAAGTGTACACTTGAAACAGATGACCACGTTCAATACACCTCTTACATCTGTCCAATAGCATCCTGATTTCAAAGCTTCTGATGTCAAGTGTTACGGGGAAAAACCCTGTAAAATGACCCAGTAATTATTCCACTTTCATACATTTGCCAAATTGTGGTTAAATTACAACAGTTTTGGCATCCCTGACCCTGGTCAAATATAATAGTTGTTCTGTACATAACAGAGGACTTAAAGTGTCGGCGTTGGTGTTTTCACAGTAGTTAATGAGGGAAAACATGAATCTCATGACAGTTGTCAACAGCAGCCTGATGTAGATAGAGTCCTGTGAATTAAATGTTTGCAATGTTTGTCAGAGTTTAATGCTTGCTGGAAAAACATTGATTCTACTTCAACTCAGCTAAAGCTTAAGGAGTTTCATGATATTTAAACATGCCTGATTGTGGCTTTGATTTTGACCCAATGTAAACCACAGCCCCCGACTGCTTCCCCATTTTTAAAGGGTTGAAACACTACCTTGGGCATACATTGATTAAAAAAAAGCAATTCAATACAGCCTTGTTTAATATATTAACATTAATACCAAAGAAAAAGCAAATTAGGGGATTTTGCTGTAAACATTGCAATTTTTAAAAATTATGTAAAAAAAAAAAAGTGTTTCTACTTTAATAAATCTGCTATGCTCGGCTGAGTTTTGAGCCACTTTAACAGTTTTCTTTCCTGCTTTGATTTAGACTACCGCAGCCTTTTCCTGGGCCCCACAGAGCTCTCTGCTACTTTTAGGTAGATATCGCGAGATTTCTATTGTAAAATAAATAAATAAATGAATAAAGGTGCAGTCCTCTTGATCTGCTGGGAAATTAATTTGAGTGTGATCCGAGTTATACATTTTGAATATCCAATTTGAAAAAGAAAAAAACAAATCCCTAAGCTCCGCCGAAACGTGGACGTCGCCAACCCGGCTCGACACGAGGCTGGACGGCTGCGCCACTTCTCAATCTGCCGCAGCAGTTTTATCGCAAATGTTAGCAAGCCCAGTGGACGCATGAAGTTCAAAGTCAAAATTCACTCGCAGCCACTTCTTCGCCCCATCGGTGCCACATAAATAAATTAAAGGTTAATCTTTTAATGATCAGAAGTTAAGCTGGCTCAGAGTTTACAAATGTAACATAGCGCTGTGAAGACAGCAGAGAATAGTGCATCAAACGCTAAAATTAGCACGTTTTATTCTGGATGTTTTGGTTTATAACCATTTATTGTAACGCTATCGGGACAGGATTTCGATGCCGCGAGATTTGCGGCTGGCCAACGTGCGCTGCTGTTTCACAAACACCAAGTCCCGTTATCCGAGCTAACGCGCTGCTAGCGGCGGCTAACCGAGCTAGCCGTCCATTCAGCTCGGTCCAAATAAAGGCGCGGATTAATCTCGGATCGACAGCGGACCGGGTACAAACCATCAGTCTGTTTTTTCCTGATCGGCCCGCCGGGTCGTCGGTTAACAGTGCGGATTTTAACCGCGAACCGAAGACAAGAGCGTTAGCGCGGAGAATGACAAGCAGCTTCCACGGAGCGCGCCGCCGAAGGCCGCATGTCCCTTTGATTCAGCATGCTAGCGCTAGTCGGAACATGGACACCCACACCCTACCCTGCCACCGACTACATCCACCGGGAAACCGACTAACTACTCCCTCGGCATCTCAAACCAGTACATGACTACTTTAATACCTCTGAAATCGTTAATGGGTCACCTAAAAACCGCTAAAGTCCACCGTTTATCCCCCCCAAGGCAGCAACACGCGCCATGCCACACTTACCTTCCAAGAAAAAGAGGACCTAAAGTGCGCATGCGCGGCCAACTTGACTGCAGCATCCGTAGAGGAAGAAAGGAGGGGAGGGGCGTTTATGTGTTCCGGTAGCAGCCTGGCAGAAAGGGATGCCAAGTCTGAGGGAAACATGGCAACCCGGCCAAGAGAATACAAAAATACTACTTTTTTTAAAAAAAAAAAAATCCTGGTAATGTACTTACACAATGGTATGGATTAGATTTAGGTTGGCTAATATTTTGTTAAACACGAGGTATTTATTTCTAATACTTAATATTGGGCATGAGGTCTTTTTATTACAACAAATGTGATGTACAGAGCTTTACTAGGTACAGAGGGATAAAGTTGATGAGTCATACCATGACGATATGGGAGAGTTACTGAAGGTAGGTTAAGAAAAAAGGTAACGATCAGATCAGCAGAATAGCTTCATGCATGTCTGAGGGTGGTGCAGGGCACTGAGACAGTGGGGAGGTGTGCTGTAGAAGTGACAGGCCTGGTTTGAGTCCCTACATGTTTGCAGTGATGGTGCACAGACTGACAGATAAGGTCTGTCAGGATGCTCTGTGGACTATGGTATTGCAGATGATATTGTGAGCTGTAGTGACAGCAGGGAGCACGTGGCAGAGAGGTAGAGGTATGCACTGGTGAGAAAAGGGATGAAAATCAGAAGAAAAAAGACATTTATGAATGACAGGGAGATCGGTGTAGCAGTGAGGCTGCAAGGAGCAGAGGTAGTGAAGATAGATGAGTTTAAATACCTGAGGTCAACCAGCCAAAGCAATGGACAGTGAATAAGAGAGTGCAGGCAGAGTCGAGTGGGTGCAGATGTTTATTTGTGACAGAAGGATAGCAGCAAGACTGAAAGGGAAGGTTTTCAAGATGGTAGCGATGCCTGCTGTGATGTATGAATTGGACACGGTGGTACTGACAACAAAAACAGGAGGAAGAGCTGAAGATGTTAATTAAAACATCAGAGGAACAGCTCAGGTTGAGAAGCAAGGCTGTGATGGTTTGGACATGTGCAGAGGAAGGACTGGGGTTATAATGGACAAAGGATGATGAAGATGGAACTAGCGGAAAGGAGGAAGACCTCACCTCAGAGAAGGTTCATGGATGTAGTGGAGGAAGACATGCAGAACGTTGGTGAGGTGTTTTGTTGAACCTTAATAAACTGCTCCTAGATATTTACATGACCTAGTGGCAAGAATAAATCGCCATTAGGCGATCATATACATGACATTCGTATTCATGTATAACATAGAATCAGTGAATTTTCTCTAACGCCTCCTAGTGGCAAAACTCCTTCCATCTTCTTAGGACACTCCTCACTCCTTCAGTACATTTAATACTAATTTAAAGTACTGATAAATATGTAAAGATCCTTTTACTCTGTAGATGCTATGAAGTTTAAGGTCTCCATCCATTAGTTTGGCTTTAACCATATGTTGCTTCAACATAACACATTCAGCATTAATGTTAGCCGAGAAACGTGTACTAATGCCCCAGATCCCATCAGGGGTACTGGCTGTGTGATGTCCTCTTTAATTCTTTGTGTGCGGTACGTCTCTGAAACTTGTTATTTTGGTTTTTCGTAGTCACTTGGATGAGTGGCAGAACGTTTCTCCCGCTGAAAACGTTACATCCTGATGAACAGAATCAACGTTTTGGGATTCCCTTACCTGGATCGAGCATGCATTAAGACGTTACATGGTAGAGTGTGAACATAATGTGCAGATGCACTGAGCTTTGGTCACTCTTGGTGGTTCTCTGTAGTTTCCCTGAAGCCCATGCAGTGACCAGCTCAGTGTTTGATGGATAAAGGAACATGCATGTGTCTACAGTTAAAAAGGATTTGGCTACTTCCTGATTTATTTATTTGAATCTATTTTGCACATTTGTCACACTTAAACATTTCTGATAAAACAAATTTTAATGTTAGTCAGAGAGGTGCAGTCCTCCTGATCTGCTGCCCAGTTGCCTCTTAAACTAGTTGTGCCTCCCTCACCAGTAAAAACTGCAAACAAGTGTTTGTGATAATGGACAACAAGTGTTTCATATCACTGTGGAGGAACTTTGGCCCACTCTTCTTTGAAGAAATGTTTTAATTCAGCCACACTGGAGGATATTCCAGGATGAATGGGATGTTTAAGGTCATCCCAAAGGACCTCAGTCAGCTTTAAGTCTGGCAGCTTTTTTCCCAACTAGGTGTTCCGATGTTTTCAGATGACACGCTCTGGTTCTTTAAACGTTCCTTTTAGCTCTACTTCCATTTCTTCAAGATGCTTTACTTTTTTGTCAGTGGAAATAAAAACGTGTTCTTTATAACTTGCCTTGTTAAATAAAGCTTACCCTGAATAACAACACCATCTGGTACAAATTGGTATTACCCTAAAGTACAGCCTTGCCACATTCAGTTATCTTTTTAACAACATACATGGATGTTTTGTACATAAAGTCAATTTTTCCAGACCGCTTTGAATATATAGGAAGGCAACAATAACTTAATTAACGAGTTGTTACAACCAGGGTGTGCAGAGGAGCACAAAGCTTGCAGCAGATGTGCAACAGCAGCAGAAGACCACGCCCGTTGAGCCTCCTGAGGTTACAGACCACACAGGCTCACTAAAAGTTAGCCACAGAAGAGTGCAAAACTGTTGCCTGGTCTGCAACATTCAGATGGAAGAAAGGTAATTTAACTGACTTTGAATGTGGCATGGTTGTGGCGTCAGAATTTGTGAATGTGAAGCCAACAAACCTGCAGCAACTGTGCGATGCTTTCATCTCAATATGGAACAAAATCTCTGAGGAGTGTTTCCGGGACTGTTTGTGAATCTGTGCTGCAGCCTGTAGAAACTCTGGGACTAAAACAAATGAGTGTTTTTCCTATTAGGTCTTTATCTCACTCAGAACACAGAAGCTGCCGTGTGACTCGGGTATGAATAAAGAGAGCGGGTCAGGTGTGGTTGCTGTACAAGGAGAGGACATTTATTGTAGAATTCCCAACACCACAGATGCGTGTTACCAGGTCGAGGTTGTCTTTTGATTGATTCCAGTGATTCAGACGGGGTGAAAACTCACATGCATGTCACACACCTGTGCACACACCTGCTCACCTCCACGCACGCGCGCACACACACACTCACGCACACTCACGCACACTCAGAGGCTAACAATCGTACATATGTTCACAGTCTTGATACGTACAAAAATTGAAATACAAATACAAATAATACCACAATAAAAACATTGTACTGTTTGATTTTTTTTTTAGAAATTCTTATAGCTATGTTCTCTATTCTGTAGAAAGACAACTATGCTTTAATAAGTGAACATTATTTTTTTGTCTTTCTCTAAAATGATCAGTAGGATATCATCATCATAACGAAAATTCTTACAGTATATATCTCTTTTTTTAATCTATGGTTTCTCAAGCTGACCCTGCCTCCTGACCTTTATTCACAGGGTGCTGCTAACATCCTGCACATGTAAAAGGCTTCAGCTGGCCTTAACGCGCCATCACTCGCCCCCTCCACCATCTCTTTTAAAAACAGCAAAAGAAGATCAAGTAAAGGATGGAGCAGCTTCCTTCTATAAACACAAACGCGTACAGTCAGCAAAGGCTCAGCTCCAGCCTTTAAGAAGACGCTCCTGCTCGCTCTTTACCAGCTGCACTCTGGAAATGATCGTGAACATAAAAACTTTAATGGTAAACGTGTGATCCTCCAGTGTGCAGTTCAGCAGATAAAAGCCCAGCTGTTGTTTTCAGCTCAGAGATGTAGGGTACACAGTCAGACGTCCCCCGCCCCACCGCGTATTGCCTCAAATTTACAACTCATAACAAGTAACGGCGGGTAAAAAAACATGAATGCCATCATGCAAAAACGAAATAAAGGCAAATGAATTATGGAGAGAAAAATCCAAACTAAACTTTTGAGCTTAGTCCCCCTAAAGCGTCGACAGATTCACAAAGGGATGAGCCAGAAAAGAAAGGATAAAAAGCTAGACTGTCATTATTTTCTTTGTCTGTCCTTAACATCAAAGTGAGTATTTACACGAGTGCACACAGCAGCGTGGACAGACGAGAGTAAAAACCTCCAGAAGGTGGCGCCTACTCTACAGCTGAGTTCTTCCTGTGAGAAAATGACGGGAATACTTTTGTTGTTGTGTTGCTGTTGCAGCAATGGTACAATATCTACAACCTCCCTCCCCCTGCTGGGAACAAACCGGGACAAAGCAGCCGGCTGTGCAGCAGCTCCGCGACACTCGCTGCTCGTCTGAACTGTTGTAGCCTCCGACGGGGAAGAACAGCAGCAGCATCAGTGTTCACACTGTGAGAAACGCCGTCTGCACGGCCTCGTGGTTTCCTGCTGGAACAAAGAGCTACATCGGTCTGAGACAAAACATTTAACCGCCATCGTTATCGGCGTGACAACAAGCAGCTTATCCACACTAAGCCTGGGTGTTTTAGAATTTCAACACACACATTTGTTGGTTTTTGGAAGCACCGATTCAGCTTCTTCCAGTTCACATATAAGACACAGCTTTGGCTCTGCAGGTTTGGATATCTGCAGATAGATTCCAGTGTTAAATTCATAACGTGTATTAGCCACTGTGAGGAAGAGCCTTCATGTTTGAGTCTTTCCTCCATAAAGATGACATCTGACGTCCTCCCCCGTATCCTTAACGGGTTCTGACACCTCAATAATACCAATAAACATGTGGTTTGATCACCATTGAAAAGGTTCTTTGCTTTTCAACCCAGAAGCTGCCTATACTGCCGATACAGCTCTAGTAAGCTGCAGAGGCCACAGTGATGCACACCCAGTGGTTTTGCTCTCGACGCAGGCCTGAAATATGACAGAAGCTGCTCACATAACAGAAAACATGCATCCGAGGGGGACAGCGTCAGGGCTCGACTCAGACTTTGCTCTCTTCGGTTCGTAGAACGTGTACTGAACGGGTATGGATTACTAAAAAAGTAAAAATTATTACTGATAAGCTCAGCGTGAGCGTCTATTTTGCACTCGGCCATCATTTCTCATGTCAGCACAGTCTCATAACAAAACATGAAAGTCGTGACAAGGCAAACTGTTTTTGTCATGTTCATGGACACAAACTGTCAGGTTATTTTTATGAGCCCAGACTGATTAAAGTAAGGGTTAAAAACAGGGTTAGACTTGTCACCACAAAACTGTAGCTAGATTTGTCACTGATTAATAGAAAGCTTTGAGACTGTGTTAGTCATTTAACCTCCTCAGACCTGAACTCTTCCACGGCAGCATGTTTAATTTCTCTTTGATATTTGGGCTGATTGGGGCCTGATGATTATTTAAACACAGAATTACCAGATTTTTTTTTTTTTACCTGATTTTTGTTTCTAAGAAACATCAGAGCCACATATGAGGATATTTGTTTAAAATTTCGATACAACAGTGGCAGTAAAACGTCCTCGTAAGTGGATATCAGGCCCTTGTAGAGCAAAATTGAGTATTTTGGTCTAAATAAGCCACATCTGTGGACGCCAGGTCCTGGGAGGTTAAGGTCACACTAACTCTCTTTCCACTGCGTCATTCACATCTCTTCCTCTGCTTTTGAGAAACTAACAAAACAATTTCTCTCTGAGGATTTTTTAACTTCTTCTAAAGCCTGAAATTCTTTATTTGAAAGATTCTGCAAAGCGAGTCGCTTTTGGCTATAAATAAGTCTTTGCCATGATCTCTATTCTTTTAACACTACCTTAAATAAAGCCATCTGTGCGCACCCCTCTCACTTCTTACTGAGTCAAATGTGCATCGAGACAAAGGAAGGCGATTATTTCGAGGGACTAGTTTGTCTCAGCAGAAACTTAAAGGCAGCCAGAAACCACGTTGTGTGCAGGTGACAAAACATCCTCACGATCGTCAACGTTCATTTGGTGGCGCTCAAATCCACAAAACTGTCAGATCCAGCAGGCTTAGTGTGGACGCTCATGCTTCTAACCTAATTTAATCACAGTATAAGAAGCAGTACCAGCTTTCACTGTGACACGCCAAACCACCTGCCGCTGTGCCCGCAGTGTGAACACTGCTGTGATGTAAAGTCACTGATGTGCTACACTCTGCAGCTCCTCACTCAATCGAACGGGGAGGTCGAAGGCTACTCGGCATGTCCACAGCAGCCGTTGGCCTGCAGGGGAGGAGGAGGCGTCGTCCGCCGACAGCACGAGGAGTCGCCTTTGCTCAGCAGGCAGTGGCACCGTCCGCGGGGGCCCTGTAGTGCCCCCTGCAGCTGGAGGGGGGGTGTGTGTGGGGTGGGCACACTCCTGCAGTTTTCTCCTGATGCTCAATTGTCCGTTTATCCACAAACACACGCACACATTTACACACACATACACCGTCCTCCTGTCATCCCTCCATCCCTCAGTGGCCAATGTTCGGGGTGAAGAAAACAAGGGTTGCGGGTCCAAGAGGTGGAAGGGTTACCAGTTCATCATGGAGCTTCTGTTGAGGGTCATGAAGAAGACTTGACTGCTGCCTCCAGAACGCACCGAGGCGAAGAAGACCTGCAGGGAGAGGGCAGCACGTCATACAGGTGTGTTTCAGGTGTGGCACCTTCGCTCGTGTGCGCTGTGTGTGCACAGACTCACCTTGTCGTTCCTCTCCGTCAGGAACTTCAGTCGCTGAGCTCGCTTGTGCATGAAAACTCCGTCGAGGTGTCCCGTCTCCACGGACCGGAT
Source organism: Copadichromis virginalis (assembly GCF_057382275.1). NCBI lineage: Eukaryota > Metazoa > Chordata > Actinopteri > Cichliformes > Cichlidae > Copadichromis > Copadichromis virginalis. Next base: position 32,792,849 of record NC_140626.1, read on the forward strand.
CTCAATGGCCTTCTCTCCCCAGCCCATGATCTGATTGGAGTGGATGTAGGCTGCAGGGGAGGAAAGGGTGCACACGCACACACACACAAACACACACACACAAACACACACACACACACACACACACACAGAAGGGGGTTGGACAGGAGAAGACTCAGCACCAGTCTCACACCCAGGCCAGTCACACCTCGAGGCCTCCTCCGCCTCACTTCCGGGAGATTATTGCAGCAGTTTCTGACGGATGTGAACGACCAGCGTTGGGAGAGACGCGTCGCAGGCCTGCTGTCTGGCAAACCTCGTCGCTTTGATGTAAAGCAGTTATCTGAGCTGCCACATTGCACCGGGCTGTCCAGCAGCAGTGTCATTACAGCGTTTAAGGGCAAAGTCAGCCAATCGGAAAACTGTAAGAGCAGAACCCAGTTTAACCTAGTTGCAGGATTAGGGAACACTGTGAAACGTGAGTCCGCAGGGTGGAGGCCAGTAAATGATGACAGCTCGCCCAGCTGTGCACAGCCGTGGCCTTTTAAAATGAACACTCCCCTAAAATGATGGTGAAGTCTCAAGAAGGTTTAGCGGGAAATGTTTGTTTGTGATGTGCACTACAGTGGGAAAGTTCAGGATCTCCTTATTTCTGCTGTGTGAGGTTTCTCTGCTTTATTCTGTTAATGCTGCCTCTCTCAGACCAGCGCGCTCTCAGAGGAAATGAACCTTAATCTCAAGAGTTTCACTTGCTGGTTGAATGAGGGTTAAAAAAGATAAAGAGATAAATATTTAAGCCCCAGAAGTTTCAGCTTCTTTTTTAAATCATAAGAAGAAGTTTGATTTTATACATTTTATTGTGTTGCTTAATTTCTGATAAAAGTGAGAAATTGTAAATGGCCTGTATTTGTATTTGTATAGCACTTTACTCAGTCCCTAAGGACCCCAAAGTGCTTTACACATCCACACATTCACACACTGGTGATGGCAGCTACATTGTAGCCACAGCCACCCTGGGGCGCACTGACAGAGGCGAGGCTGCCGGACACTGGCGCCACCGGGCCCTCCGACCACCACCAGTAGGCAACGGGTGAAGTGTCTTGCCCAAGGACACAACGACCGAGACTGTCGGAGCCGGAGCTCAAACCAGCAACCTTCCGATTACAAGCTGAACTGCCAACTCTTGAGCCACGATCGCCCCAGAAGATCATAATTATAAATCTATATATACCTTTTTACCAGTTTATTTGTTTTACATTTATTTCCCCCTCATAGTGGATGTGTGTAACACTGTATGAGGAAAAACTTAAATTATCACTCACATGTATCCTCTTCCTGTTCACGCCCCAAATGACCTGTATAAATATACAGGATGGAGCTGATTGGGTGTAAATTTTTTCTCTCTACTCCAGGGGTCCCCAGTCCCAGGCCTCGAGGGCCGGTGTCCCTGCAGGTCTTAGATGTGTCCTTGATCCATCACAGCTGATTTGAATGGATAAATGACCTCATCAACATGTCCTGAAGTTCTGCAGAGGCCTGGTAATGAGCTAATCATGTGATACAGGTGTGTTGACCCAGGGTGAGATCTAAAACCTGCAGGACACCGGCCCTCGAGGCCTGGGATTGGGGACCCCTGCTCTACTCTATTACATATGTTACTTGCATGCTGTGTGCAGTATAGTTCTTGATCAGGCTGATGAAGGTTAATTAATAAATGTTGCTGGAGCTTTGACCTCTTTAGATCTTTGTTCTCTTTCATGCACTTTCACAGTGCAGTGAAGTTGTGCCAGAAGCTTCCATTTCATTTATATTAATGCGTCACCAGAATACTGGAGGGAAAGTCTCTAAACTACAAGCTCAGGAAAAGTGGCACTAATAGATTTTTTGATATCTTTTCTTTTATCAGAAGTTATTAAAACCGTGTTCAGGCCGGTCCACCTGGTCACCCAGGGTCAGTGCAGCTTCTTGGTGCTTCTTTTTATTCTCATGTGGGAGAAAAGACAAAAAGGGTCCCACATACGGAGGATCGGGATCGGTTGGGTGTTTATAAGCGCAGCGGAGAGTTAAATAAGTCAGGCGTTTAAGTTTTTATGGGGTGGGGGAGGGGTCGAAGCCGGGCTTGGCTGTGAGACAATCTGGTCTGACAGTTAAATACACAAAAACATGTTAACAGGAGACGATGCCCACACAGAAAATGTGACACGTCAGCAACAGTGCTCCAGGACAGAGACACAGTCACACACGTGTTTTTGTCATTCAGGGTTAAGCACAGAGAAATCTGTAAGAGTGAGGATGGGCGGAGACACACCAGCTTTGACTGACTTGGATCGTAAGATTCAAGATCCACCCCTCATGCTCGGCTGCGCTCTGATGCACTCACGCTACTTCTAAATAATAGATGAATTTAGATGTGCTGCCCCTGCATTGATCTGGTGCAGAGCTTTCATCTCGTTGCTTTGCTGCTGGATCTCACAAACGTTTTGTCTGGACCGGGTTACTGCAGAGCTCGAGCAATCAAGGATGAAAGGAAGAGCGGATGAGAAAGTGCCTTTTGAAATGTTTCACGGTCAACAACGAGACACAACAAGAGGACAGAAGTTAACACAGCAGACACACGACACAAACTCAACTCACAAAGAAGAACGAGCAGACAGTAAACGACTTGTGAGAGCTGGGAGTGAGGAAGGCAAAGATCCGCCGCTATCAGCTCATGCAGCCGCTGGATGTTCAACACTTAACGTTAAAGGGATACGTCGAGGTTTTGGGATGTCATACATTTGGTCAACTTACCCCTCGTGTGATGAGAGCACTGACACTAAACTCTCCATGATCCTGGCGTGTGCGTGTTGCTAAAGCTTGCCTGGTTTTAAGGATTTGCAGACACATCGAGTTTGTTGCAATTCCCCCAGGTCAATGCTGGATGTGTGAGAATGAATCATTTTGTCTACATTTAACTAAACATTTTACTTTTAGTCCTGATCAGTTGCTCGGGTTGCAAAGAGAAGTCAAAATGCAATGAAGTCGTTGAGAAAATGGCCCTCACTCTCCCCTAATCTCAGTCCTGGTTTCATGTCTTGCTGAATTAAACCTGGTGTTCATTTAGTGAAGTTTGGACCTTACATAAGAAAATAAACCAGGTGTGCTTCAGGGTGGCCACACTATGTGTTGACTAAAGTGTATGCAGAGTATATTTGTAATATAAAGAGTTTAATCATGATTACTTTTTGTAAAAGTTCAAATCAATAAAGTCACTCCCTCTGAGCCAGCACGGTTACTTTTTCTAAATCTTGTGCTGATTTTAAAATAAACTGACTTAAATTTTCTCACACGGTAAAGACGTAGAAAGAGGTAACGGAGGCGATGGAGACAGTTTGTTCTCATCAGCTCACTGCTCTGAGTTGACCAAGTGCCCAAACCTGCTGTATCCCTTTAAGCAGGTAATGAAACAGGTGAGTGAGACGACAGTCTGGGCTTCTTGTTTACAGGCGAAAGCAAAAGGCAAGAAAAGGCAAGCGTGTTGCTCTGAGCGGAGAAGGGGTGTGGTAGATAGTGAGGGTGAAAGATGATCTGCTGAGACCGCTTATCAGAGGTCAGAGGTCAGTGGGGTCAGGGAAAAGCGAGCTGATTGGTTGACGTACCGACGGAGGTGGGCATCTCGCCCCACTGCAGCACCACGTCTTTGGTGATGCGTCCGTAGGTGTTGACGTAGACGCCCTCGTCCTCGTAGCACAGCAGCATCTCCATGCCGTCCGTCTTGGGCAGAACCACGATGGCGTGCGGGGTCACCTGACCCTGAATCTGCCAGGACGACAGACGGGAGGGGGGGTGTTGAATGGGGTGGGGGCAGGGGTGTTAGGAGCTGGACCCCTCTAACATCCCCCCTTCCCCACCCTGAGAGAGAAGAAACTGCTGCAACAATAAAGCCTCCCGCTCCTCAGCCACGCAATTGCCATGGAAACAGACACGAGCACAGCGTGATTCATGACTGCCAAAAGCAATGAGAGGCGGTTGCTGTGGTTACCGTCTCCTTGGCCCGTCCATCTCTGACTGTAACCAAAGCGGGGTTAAAGGAGGACAGCGATTCACCCTCTGCCTCTGGATTCAAACACCAGTTCATTCACTAACAAACATTCACTCATTCATCTGCTAATTCACTCACTCGCTGAAACATTTCCATCTGTGACTTACAGCCTCTCCTCCTCACACATTCCTTTGTTCTCTTCATCACTTCTGTTCTGGGGCTGTCACACATTCACCATTTCATTTGTTCTGCTATTAGCTCATTCTTCCTCTCACATTTCCTCACACGTTCACTCCTTAAATCACACTCATATTAAACATGCAGTCAAACACAGTTACATATAAAGTACACATATGCAGTCATGTTTACAGCACATTGATTCATTCGGTGTGATCTACTGTAACCACAGCTGCTATCTGTCTGACCTCGGCCTAACTGGAACATCTGAATGAATTATGGGGGCGTGTCCCCACAGAGCCTCGCACCAGCTTCAACAACAACAGCCAAACTTAACCTTAATGTTACCTAAAATAAACTTTTAATACTTTTTGGGGTAAAGTCAGAAAACTTTTAAAACATTTGTTATGGAATTACCAGTTTAATTCCCTGTAACCACTGAAATTGAAGTTATGGCTCTCTCCTAATTCTTTTACATTGGGCTTTATTATATTATGGGGACATGTTCCCCGAAGGAAGGCAGGTCCCTGTACGTGCACAATAGAGGTTCACAGCTGTTTTCAGAGGACGTACTGTTGTGAAACCACGTACATCCATAGTAGGAGTATTGCTTTTGTGGTGGGAAAGATTTACACCAAGAGTGGGCAACTCCAGGGCCGATGTCCTGCAGGTTTTAGATGTGTCCTTGATCCATCACAGCTGATTTAAATGGCTGAGTTACCTCCTCACCAGAGGCTGGTAATGACCTAATCATGTGATTCAGGTGAGCTGACCCAGGGTGAGATCTAAACCCTGCAGGACACCGGCCCTCGAGGCCTGGAGTTGGACACCCCTGCCTTACAAAGTGATTCACATTGTGAAGAATTGTCCCTGAAGACAAGCAGCAGTGTATTAATACCAGCACACACACACACACACACACACACCACACACACACACACACACACACACACACACTGCCTAAGCCTAAACCTAACCCAAGCCTAACTTTACCCTGAGCTAAAACCAAGTCTTTACTTTAGAAATTACTGATTTACTTTGTGGAGGCCTGTCCTAGTAACACACACACACACACACACGCACGCACGCACGCACGCACGCACGCACACACACACACACACACACACGCACGCACACACACACACACACGCACGCACGCACGCACGCACACACGCACACACACACACACGCACGCACGCACGCACGCACACACACACACACACACGCACACTTACATGTGAGGGGATGTAGATGTCGTAGGGATTTCCAGAATCCACATCAATTACATGGAAGCCAACACTAGAGCCGTAGATGACCTTTAACCTCTGCCCTTCCTCTACAGTCAGGTCCACCAGCTGGGGGCGATGCTGCAGGTCAGTGAAAGACTGGCAGACAGAGAAAAGAAGATTGACTGAGGTTCAGTCATGCACTAAAGCAGCTGGATATAACTTTGTGAATCAGGCGTGTGATATTTCCTCTCTAGTTGCAGAAGACAAATAAAATAAAGAAATACAAAGAAATCAGTATCATGTACTTTTCCAAATATCACAAGTCTTAGCTTGATTACCTTGAAAGCCATAAACTTGTGGTAAGGTTTAGGTGCCCAGGCATAGATCTCAACTGAGTTCTTCAGAGCAATCACCAAGAATTTAATCCTCTCGTACTTCACTGCAGAAATAAAGACACATTTTAATGTGAAATCTCAGGATTTCAGCTAAAAAAGATTTTAATTCAACATAAGATATGATAGATATTAATTTCTAGTTTGTTAGTGAACAGGTCCGCACGTCTCCCATAAACGATCTGAACGTACCGACTTTGTAATGCACGCAGCCCTCCAGGTCCCCGACTGTAATCCAACCCTGTTTCTTCTCCACTTCAGGGTCATTGTGTAATATCCTGTTCCTCAGCCAGGACAGGTAGTAAACCCGCAGCTTGTTCTTCTTCCCTATTTTGGAGGAAAATTCAGAATTCAAATGAAATGATAATTCATTTCCTGTATGGAACAAACATAAATTAAATGGTGTCTGCGTCTTTGTGAGTTTAACCCATCAACTGTGGATCTGTGATGTGGCATTTGGTGAAATCAGCTGCCAACCTGAGATGGTGACCAGGACGTTGAGTCCCTCCAGGACGTCCATCTGTTGGAAGCGCCTTCGATTGATCAGGTTGTAAACTTTGCCTTGACCGCTTCGATCCAGCAGCATCAGGCCGTTCTCCGTTCCCACCAGCAGGTTCACTCCTGCCCAAAACACACACACGCTTCCTTTTTAGCGCCTCTGTATCTGCACAGGATTCAAATTATCACGAGGCTGTTGCTGACGTGACAGTTTTACCCCAGAGAGCCGCACAGAGGATCTCCGAGTTGAAGCGTTTCTTGTATTTACGGATCTCGGGCGTGTCGCTGTGCGGCCTGATGTTAGTGGGGTTGACGTTGACCACGGAGATCTTGCGGGCCTCATTGAGCCTCGCCTGCTCCTGCTCCTGCTTCAGCAACTCATCAGCAAACAGCGCTGCAGCACAAAGTACAACAAAATGCAACATCATCTCATCTGCAGCTGCCCCATCCCTGAGACAATAATACAATATTTTACACTATTTTTTTCATTTTACGCTACTAATATATTGGATTCTATTATTTTCATAATTATAAATTAGACTACATATCTATCTATCTATCTATCTATCTATATATATAAAAATACTGGCAATCAATAACAACAGATACAAACATGATTAAGTCAGGCTGTCAGGATGTGGGTTGCAAAGCAGCTTGCAGATGCATGGCTACTATAGGGGGGGCTAAAGAAACTTTAACCTGAGATTTTCGGGTTAGAAGCATCAGCAGCACTAACACTATATTTGACCTTTCAGAGGGTAAAAACAGTTTGCTGCCAGGCTGCGTTTACTGTACGCCACCTGCTCATGTGACTGATGCTTTAAATTAGAAGAGAAGCCTACCTGAGGCTGAGGTTTTATCATCTTCGTCGGTCGGGGAGGTCCCGTACACCCTCGGATCAACAAATGGCGTGAAGGAGGACTTGGAGCCTCCGCTGCCTCCCATGCCAAACTGCAAGCCACAGAAACACAGACTTTACAGTCCAACACGTGTTTGTCAAACACTTACCATGAACAGCAAAAAATCTGTATAAAAAAACTGGGATCAAAATATAGGAAACACAAAGATTTTCTATGAAGTGTCACAAAATATAAACCGGTCCTCATCAGTGTTTCCTGTATTTTGTCAGAGACCTGTATCAGGTGCTCAGAAAAAGGAAAGGGGTTACTTCCTGGATCAGAGGCTGGAAAACTGAGCGAGGGAGGAACAAACGCAGAAGGATCAAACGAGTAGAGCAAGGCAGGTTGAGTCAAACAGGACAGGGCAGGAAATTAAAGGTGCCACTTTTATCTGTTAACATATAAAACTTTTCGGGGGCATCTCACCGTGTTAGATTTGACATTGAGTTTTCTCTTCTTTGAAATCAATTCAGTTTCCTTCCTGTAGCTCCAATTCACAACAACGGCCACCTTAAGGACCCTTTCCTACAGCGTGACTGGCAAAGGATCGAAGCAAAGGATCACTGAGATCCGCTCATCGGAAGTATAAGGAGACAAAACTGAGCGGCCTAAATATATGAGCAGTGTTGAAATCGTTCCAGATGTGCACAAGAAAATGATCTTGTACAAGCGCTCGGTTTTGTGGCCAATCCTCTGAAACTACATATGCACCTTTTATTCATTTAGTCCACAAGCTTCAATAATGTCAGCCTTAAATGTGGCTGCTGGTAATTTCCCACCCTGATAAAGCAGCAGTGTGGGCAGGTGTCGGGGCGAGCAGGGTTGAGGTTTGTCAGGATACGGGGAGGTTTAGGGTGGAGAGGATTTCAGGGCCGATATCTGGGTGCTGCTCCACCTACTTGGACCCCAGAGGCATCCCCTGGAGAGACCAGGGGGGAGGTGCTTTGCTGCACCAAATCGGGGAGATTGGCGCTGCCATAGAACAGTTTGCCGGGGAAACCGTTGCTGGCGGTTGAGCTCCGCCTCCGTTCCCTGTGTTTCTGGAAAAAGAGAGAGAGGGGCGGGCTACTGTGCAGCGAGGCTGTTTGACAGGTCAGGTGATGGAGGGAGGCGGGACCCATGCAGGTGTGCTTGTTTCAGTGTTATTTTTAAACTGGGGAGGGTGGGCACATGTGCTATCAGGTCTGTGTTTCTACCACGCTTGGCCTTTAACACACACTTACACTGTGGTGAGTCTCTTAGATTGTTTTCTCCAAAACCTTCAGCGGAGTTCAAAGATTATTTGAATAATAAACAGAAATGGATGTGCAATAGTTCTGTTACCTCTAAACTATGCTTTCAGCTCCAGCTCACTGGCCTAGTGCAGAGGCACATGTTCAGCTTCGCTTTGGGCCATTTTCTGTGCGTTTTCCCCTTACACTGTCCTTTCACAATAAAAGCCCCAAAGCACATTCTAAACAAACTGTTTAAATCAGTTTGTTTTGTAAAGCTGATTTTGAATCATATCTGAGATTTGAGGGCAAGCTGTGTAAACAGACCACGATCACTGCCCTCTACTCAGTAAAAAAGCAACAAATCTGGTGCAGAGATGAAGAGTGTCGGCTTCTGTGCAGTCAAGGTCAAAGGTTAAAACGGAGACTCACCTCACGCATCACCAGGGTGCTGTCCTGGGAGCTGTTTGCATACGTGTCCTCGTTGGTGTCGTTGTGCTCTCCCGCTGTGCCGAAGGACTCGTTGGTGCTCTGACTCGCAGCGGGCCTGAAAAACAGATTTTTATCATCTTTTAATAACTTTTTTAAAATGTTTTTTTTTAAACAGACGCATCTGACTTTAAAATAAGAGCTTAACAATTTGAACAGATCCATCTCCTGGGTTATATATGTGATAATGGCGTGTGGAGAAACAAGTAAGAAGTACAAAAAACCCACTCAGTACTGCATAAATACTGCATATATATCATCTTGTGCAAGAGGGGCTTGAAGCCTCTTCTTAACGCCCTTAGCTGTTGTTTCACAGTGAAACATAGAAAAGGAAGGTTTGCCAGATGAATGATGAGTGTAGCACAGAGCTGCAGACTTTGGGAAAACAAGGGAAAAACACAAAAGTCGCCTCTTAACTGCAAAACAAGTATCGGCCAAATGTTTGTGAAAGCAAACCGTCCTCCGAGCTGCACTAATAGCGCTGTGCATCATTAGCCGATGTGCATCCTCCTGCATAACCCTCATAATGACCAAAATTTACAAAATGGACTTAATGGTTTGCTCAATATGACCTGAAATGGGACTGAGCCCATAAGCACACCTGGAAAATGTTGTTTTTCTTTTTTTGCATTCAGAAGAGTCGCCTCCTGGTGGCTATTATTAGAAAGAATCCAGACTTAAGGCACTTCCTGTTGGGTTTCTGTCGTTTCCTGTTTTATTTTGTAAAATCTTACAAATCTTACTGCTGTTAGTGTTCCCTCCTCTGTGATTAAAAGCCTCGCCCTAACTGGCATCATCTTTGTTGTGTTTCACAGCTGCTTCCTATTAGCCAATCACAGCCTGCCTCTAACCATTTGCTCCATCGTTGTCCTTTTTAGCTGCAATTTTTCCTGCGTGTTTGAATTCTTGATGTACTTCTCCTTTTGTCTGCGCCTTATTTTATGGCACACTGACTGATTGCCTTTGACCTCACCCAAAGATTAAACCTTTGTGCTTCCTGCAGTTGGATCCTCAGCGCCTGAGCTGCATCCATCCTTTACAAAATCCATTTTATTAAAAAATGATTAAGAAACATTTCTTACAGGTGTTTCTTTCAGTCTCCGTGCTCAGACCTAAACGTTAGCTGGTACGGTCTGTGGTCGTGCTCTTCGTTGGTTTGGATGCAAAGCTATTCCTGAATTATCACCATCACTCACATGATGCGTGGGATATCACTGACGGCCACAGATCCATCGTTAGCCCCGCCCTCTCCCTCCTCATCCTCGCTGCTGTGGGACTCCTCACTGGACGACGAGTAGTCAGTCACTTTGACCGGCGGGCGGCTGGTTTCCTCGCCCTGCCGCAGCTCTCTAAGCTCTTTGGCCAGAGCCGTCAGATCCTGCAGGAAGACAAATTCAAAAGTGACTCAACACTTATTTATTTTCTTCATTTCTGTAAGTCAGTAGTGTGCAGGTCCAAAATGATCATGCAATAACTATTTTTGTCTTTAATAAGTTTATCTTCTTATATATCCGGCGTGTGGCTTCTTGGAGGTTTAAATATCATAACTGAAAGGAATTCGGTCCATCTATGAAAGTCTTTTGTAGCCTAACTATCACGTCTAAAAAGCTCTGCTAAGCTGTTCCAACACCACAAAAGCACAACTCTCAGGTGTGAAGACAGATTTGCATTTCATTAAATTTTAGATTAATATCACACTGAAAATAAAGTGTTTAATTAGCCGAGTAAGAGCGTTGATGATGGAAAAGTAATTTGGCAGCAAAAGCAATTTTAATTTTAAACGATATTTCAGAATTCACTTGCTCGACACCAGAGACCAGACGAACTATACAAGTTGTCTGAGAGAAAGATTCACAACAAATTCAAGGCAGGAAACATTTTTACAATAAGAAAATCACAGTAATATAAAAACACAGCGATCAAAGAGATGAAACAAAGCTGACCTGAGGCGACGTTTCCTTAAATCAATCATTTAAGGAAAATTCATTTTTACACAAAAATCTCACAGTCTGTGCTGCAAAGTTTGAGGTGGAACAAAGTGAAACATGCTATCACAAACATCTCTCATCATCCTGGATTATGCCCCCCCCACAATAAAAAAAGCTGCATGTCTGATATTCCTTATTTTTGCAATCCTGGAACGCTTCAGTGACTCTCGCAGCTCTCCTGCTCAGAAGCAAAGAGCAGGAAGCAAATGTGTTTTTGGTTTTTGTGCCACCATGCAAGCCGTTAGCGAGTCCGTCGAGAGGAGGACGGTGAAGTGAGAGAAGGAGGATGCACCATGCCTCAAAGTGGGAGGTCAAAGTTCAGCAGACTTGAGCCTCTGTGATATTTTACAGCGAGCAGCCAGGTACATGCACCCTGACGCCTCATCCAGCTTCTGTGCACTGCCTCTGCTGCAAACACGTCACAGCAGCACCAGTTTAAACAAGTTAGAAATGTTTGGCGATGGTTTGAAAAGCAGCCGATATCCTGTCTTTACAGCTGAGATGCTCTTTGCAACATTTTCCTGTTGTGAAGTTTAATACGACAGTAAATGTTTCTCTCTGGATCACAAGAATAACCAAAAGCTTCTCCTGTAAGACCTCCTTAATGCATTAAACCTTCACACGAGAACTCTGTGCAGCACTGTGGTTTCACTGTGAGCCTCACAAACCACGTACGCAGCGTAAAGGAGGAAAATGTATTATTGGAAATTTAAAACACCCCATAAAAACACAAAAAAATAATACACTCATAAATATACAGATAATATATTTATCATCTGTATATTAAATATATATTAAATAATGAATAATTTTATAAATTAGGATGATTATAAAATCCATAATAATTTACTACAAAATAATAAAGTTGCTACAAAAATTAAGTAATAAAGTAATCATATAAATACAGTAAACAAAAAATACAATTAATCTAAAAATCTGAAGTAATTTTACACATAAAAATAAGGACTATAAAATATAAACAGCATTCTAAAAAATACTATAAATATAAAATATTAATATAAATAAATGTTGAAATGAAGAAAATGTAAAAACAGACAAAACAAACTAAAATATCAGACATCATCAATACAAATATAATAAATATAGGATGTCTTTGGCTATTATTAGAAATGTAATAAGGTGAATATAAACATTTCATTTAAATTACTAGGAACTAAATTCAAAGGATTAAAAGACCAAAAGTATTTCACTCTGCACTCTGTCAGTAAGAAAGATTTGAGTTGTGATTATTTGAACTTTGAATCATCGTCCAATCCTGATCCTGCGAATGAATCAGAGACTCAGCAAAACAACTACATGTAAACATCTTCAGTTCACAGCAGGAAAACGTGCACGTGAGCAGTGGGTAGGAAGTGGGGCTTTGGTGGGGCACGGGGGGGAGGGGGGTCTTACCAACTCCTGGAGAGAAATGATAACAAGGAAGAAAAGGGGGGAGGGGGGGGGGCACATGTGGAAATGACACAAGTTATAATTATTATTCATAATTATAACTTATTAAATCCAGACCGAGTCTCTTTGACAGGAAACAGAAGGGAATGTTTTCAGACACATTTTCCAAAAGTAAGAAGATTTTTATTGGAAAACAGTAACTTTGGTTTAAAATCAGGATTTTTTAAGACCTTATATTTTGAAACTGATTGAGAATAATTTCAGAAAGAGAAGTTTGGATGATTTTGATAAAGCTTTAAATCTTTTTTGAAATAGGAGAGACCTTTTCTTCTTTTAAAGTTTCAGGAAGTGAAGGAAATTTGGAAAATAAGATCTTTCTTGAGAACTTTCTTTGAAAACAAAGACCTTAAATACAAATATAACTTATTCGGTATGAAAACCTGATAATGAATTTAAAAAAGCAGCATGAATCGATGATACATACATGAGAACAAGTGGAAAGTTGGTGAAAATTAAAGTCTATTCTAAGAAACTTCAAAGCATTTGGAGACAGTTTTCCAAACTGTGTTTTTTATTCATTCAAAGTGAAAATTCACAGCAAGAAACTAAAAATCAAAGGCTTTGCTGGAGGGCTTCTCAGCGAGGAGCACTTACGGCTTTTCAACTTTTCCAGCTCTCATTATTATCTGGGCCGAAGCCTGTGTTAATGTGAGTGAAAAAAATATCACAAGCCGAGCATGATTTTATTCTGAAAGAATCGCACAGGGTAACATCGGGAGTTTAATTCAGAACGTATGTGAGGGTGCCAGTGCGGTGAGGTGATGAAGGAGGAGAAACATCACTAACCTCGTCTACAGCTTTCTTATAGCTCTGACGGACGATGGAGGAGGGATGGAGGACAGGAAGAGGTTAGTTCAGAGAGAAGAGTCAGTCAGGCTTTCACCGCATGTTTATTTAATGAGTATTCTTAATCTTACGGGGGTTTGTGGCACTGCCACACACAGGAGAGCTGCAGGAGTGTGTGTGTGTTTGTGTTATACACAGTGTGTACTCACTGCAGGCCTGCTGGGTCGGGTTATCTCTCTGTTGTCGTCTTTGGCGTCGTGGCCTTCAGTCTTAGAGGCTGAATTACCTAAAACCCAAACACAAGAGGATGTTTTTCATAAAACAGCAGAGCTTGCACAAATTGGGGAAGACAGAACGCTAAGAAAGAATTCTAAGAAGCAATTTAAAGGCACTTTTTGTAATTACCCTTTACAAATATCTCCACTAGGGGGCAGCATTTCATCAGTGGGTTTGGTGAGCCTTCCAAAATCCAAAATTATCAACTGAGCCTAAAAAAATCAACTGCTATGACTTTACGTCCAAAACGTCTGTGCATAGGGAAATATAAGGTGAGGTTAGACTTTAACGCAATACCAATTTGAACCACAAGGTGGTGCAGCAAGTCAGTGTGACCTTTATTTAATCAGGTTGGCCATTACGAACACAAAGTACCTGTTACCAGGTACTTTTTAGTACCTACTCGGTCGAGGTTCCAAGTGATCCAAGGCAAAAATGTGACGTCAAAAGACTGCAAGCCACCGATTGCTGGTCAGTGGCGTCACTCGATGAGTCATGAGAGAGTGTGTGACGAAATCAAAACGGACATTTCTGAAACCTGGCAATGAGTGAAAAGGCCACAAAAACCAACGCCGTGATCCTTGAGTGTGACTAAAAGCTTCAGGCCGAGCAGCAGGTATGTCATTGTTTTAGCGTTCATGTCACATACTAATTATCACAACCTCGGACACGGTACTATAACCAGGACCACGCACACTGAGAAAATGAGGCGAGGCGAGCTGTACCACCTTGAGTCGCGTTGAGCGATGTCGAGTACTAATGGAAAAAATTTAAACTTGTTAAGGAAACAAGTTCAACAAGCATGAAATATTAACGAAAATGAGACATCAAAATATCTAAAAACATCTCAACACCTGGTAAAACGCTGCCCCCTGGTGGTGGTGAGAGTTTAAGCAAAAAAGTTTCAGAGGGTAATTACAAACAGTACCTTTACACTGAGAGAGACCTTCAAAGGCCTGCTTGGGCGCTCAGACTGGGTTTCGTGGGTTCAGGTCAGGTTTTTGTGAGTTCACAGACAAACAGGTGACTCACCGCGCTCGTTGGAGCCTCCCTGAGAGCTGGGGGTGCTGGAGCTGGAGGAGCTGCCGCTGCTTGTTCTCTTCAGGGGAGTGTCCAAGTACATGTCGGGCCTCCGCAGGTCAGGGTTGCTACAGTAACACAAACACAGCGTTGCCTCAGACATGACTGTGAACAAATACCCACACCCACATTTCCACCGGTCGACATCGGAGCTGCACATACCTGGCCCGTATGAGGTGAGCGCCGGCCCGCGGGCCGAGGCCTGGCCCGTTTCCAGGAGAGTTCTTCCTGACCAAAGCCGGAGAGATGGAGGTCGTCCTCTGAGGAACCTGGAAACACAAAACAGCAGCAGGTTTTAACATCTGTCCGGAAGCAACAGGCTAAAAGCTGACATTTTAAAACATCAGAGAGTTTAAGTACAAAACTGAGAGCTGCAAAGGCATTCTTTAATTCACAAAATTAACTCAAAAAGGAAGCAAAAATGAGCAGAATTTTAGTCTGTGCATTACAATTTTAATCAGGGTGATGGGGATAGACTGTCCTTTATCCATTACAAAGTCTGTTTGTCTTAGTCTTTTAGTTTTAGAGCAGTTACTGACATCATTTGGGTGTTTATATAAGAAAAACGTTTGACAGAATTATGCCTCGCTGAGCAGCTTTAACTAAAGCTCATTTCACTGGGATGAAGGATATTTGCAGCACATAACACAAGACTAAAGAGCAGTGCTCTGAAACCCAGCTTTGCATTTAATCTGAACACAATTAATGTGAAGCTAAATACACAACACAATCATTTTAAATTTCTACCAGAGTAAGTCCTTTTTTCAAATAGATCATGTTTAACTAACGATAAACTAAATGATAAATACAATCAGAAAACACTCAAAAGATCAAAAAGTAAAGAGAAACTCAGAAAAAGACAGAAAAAGGTAAAAACAGACTTTAAAGAAAAGCAAACTCAGCACACGTGGATAAAAACACACTGGCGGTGGCATGCAGAGACCTTAGGGGGCATGTCGTCGTCCTGCCGCAGCCAGGAGCTGCGGTCCAGTTTGTCGAGGGGGGGCGCCAGGCGGGACAGGGGCGGGGGAGGAGGGGTGTCAGAGGTGGGGTCAGAGTTCTGCCGGGGCATGGGAGGCCGGGAGGGGGAGGGCAACGCCGAGGAGGAGGACACGCCGTGGGGGTCGTACAGGGACTGGGAGCCTGACAAGCCATGACTCTTCACCTGCACCAGGTGGGCCATCTGAACACACACACACACACACACACACACACACATGCGCGCAGGCAGGAAACAGGCAAAGTGGAGGGGAGAGAGCAGGATCAGGACAGAGTGATTAGGAGGCAAGTCAAGAGGAAACAATACAGGAGGAGTGATGCAGAGGAAGGAAGATGAGGTCACGGAGGAGGGAAAACACTCCTCGCAGTGCACTGTGTGAGTGTGTGAGTGTGTGTGTGAGAGTGTGTGTGTGTGTGAGTATTTTCTCCAACAGCCCAGCAGACAAACAGCGCCTCCTGCTGGTGACGTGCAGCAGCGTTCTGTCCAAGCCCAGGAGTTTGTCCGTGTCTCCTGATGTCATACAAACAGGTGCATCACACCTGCAGGACTCAGCTCCTACCAGAGTTTTACTGAAACTACTCCCCACAGACCGGCTTTACTTGAGCACAGACGGAGAGATGTCAAGGAAAAGTCTGGCATGTTTCCATCTTGCTTATTTCCATTACCATCCACTGTTCCCATAACATAAACAGACCCCACCCAGTTTGAGGGGGTGACACCTATAAACTGCTGAAAACTCCTCAGACAAGCTGAGACCCAGAACCAAACGTACTGTTACTGATAAGTAACCCTGCCGACTGGATGCCTGTCATTTTGCATCTGTACTCCATCACAGTGGATTTGAAATCAAACAGTGATTCCAGTGCAGGCTTTCACGACGCTTTTATTATTACAACATTTCATGCACCAGTTTTCTTCACTGTATTTATTTCTGATCAAACACTCTCATTCCTCCGGGCCCCTTATTTTAATCTTGATACCTGCTGCCAGCTGGAGGGTCAGTCCAACCAGAGCCCAGAGGGTGGAGAGCCACTACGCCGAGCTCACTCCTGCTGCAGATCAGAAAAGACTACAGACGGTGCAGCTGGACCTCCACCACAGCATGAGAGACTCGCTGCAGGGATGGCTGGTGATACTGCAAAGATACATAACTTTCAACTCAAATACTCACAAAGGAGAAACTCGCAATAACTGCTCATCCTGATCCTCCTCCTGCTCTTCATCTATACGATCAAAAGCCGTCACAAAGCTTTGCGCACTTTCTAGCACAATGCTGCGTCACCGCCTGCCGACACCGCTCCATCACACCCGACAATCTCCTTATTAATCTTTGTCTCACTCTAGCTCCTCTCAGACACTTAATCCCATTCACATAAGCCTCTCCTGCACTAATGAGGCCACTCTGCTGATGTTCAAAAGAGCTCAGAGTTTCATTTCAGCTGCTTCGCCTTTGATGAAACCAAAACCCACGTGTGTCCGTGACGATCGGACGCATCGACGACACGGAGCGACCTCGCTGGCTCCAACACTCGCCGATCTTTGAATTCATCACGTTAAAATGCACTCGTGGGCATCTGTGACGGTTCCACAGAAGTGTGGAGGGTTTGTATCTGCATGTGCGTGCATGTCCAGGACACGCACACGCTTCATTCTCTGCAAATATTTTATGTATAAATTTCTTTGTGTCCAATAACTGAGAGACATTATTGAGGGGCCTGAACGCTGATCACGAAAGGAGCTCTTCTCACTGATTGATTAAAAAAGAAAAAGCTAAAGCGAGTTAAACTAAACTAAACTGACATCCTGTGGACACGATACTGAAGCTAGCAGAGAGGACAACCTCATAACCACAACATCCACAGTCCTGAGTCTAATCCTCTCTTCCTGTTTCAGAGACGGGCCAGTTGGTGAGTCCCAGAGAACCAGTGAATTCCACTGCACCGTACCAACGTACATATCACACTCAGACAAACACACAAACACAGGTCACACACCTGTGGCTCCATGGAGCGGTGCATGGGCGGAGTCCGGGCCTGCTGGATGCCCCCGCTGCTGAAGGACTCGGAGCGAGGCGGCAGGGTTGGGTCTGAGATCCGGTTGGAGACTTTATGCTGCAATGCAGGAGAAGAGGTTCAGCTTGTAATGTTCCCACACACACACACACACACACACACACACACACACCATGATGAAAGTGTCCTCTAAGCTGTGTGTGTCTGTTCACATGTTTTGGTTTTAAAGCTGATTTGACTGATTTCTTCTTCTGGGAGTTTTCCTGTAGCTCGTTACCAAGTCTGAGACATTTTGTTCCAGTTTTGTTCCTCAGGTAGAAACGAATAATTGTTTCAGGAGGTTAAACTGTGCTTCTGCTGAAATCAGAGGAAACAGCTCGTTCTGTGCAGAGCTAAATGGATTCGTTTAAAAATGACGTCTATTTACTGCTTTTAATGCTCGAAAGATGCAGAAAATGAAGCTGGCTTCACCACAACAATTTAAAACTATAACACAGGAGCAACAGCAGAAGCAGCACATCAGACACATGACAGTGAATGAATCTCTTTGCTGCACAGGTTTATTAACCTGCTAAAGAAGCAGAGTTACTGTTTACAGCTCAATATTGTTTATTGTTTAGATGAACTTCGGTGAAGACTTTTTCTGCAGTACGTGATACACACTTATTCATATTTACATAGATATCACGTTGTTCTGCTCCCAACAGGAAGATGTTTTAGTTCATGTCAAACTGTAAATGAAAACTGGAAGTATCGGACTTAATGAAGCGTTTGATGGATACGAAATAAAAACAGGCGTCATTAAAAGATAACGGCTGTTCTCACATGTGGCTAAACCAACATCTGGAGGTCTGATCTCCAGCCAGCGGTGGTGCCGTTAATTCTCCCAATGACTTGATTTATTTGAGCTTCTGTGGAAATGTTTGTGGAAATGTTTTAAAAATGTAATTATTAGTTGGAGCTGAAGTGTGTAGATGGAAAATTGACTCTTTGTATTTGGATTTTTTAAACAAACACATTGATTCATCTAGAAAATCAGTACGTTGGCCTTTACTGAACTTATTACATTTATTATATACTTAACTATTAACAACATGAAACACTGATTGGGGCATTATTACACATTAAGTATGTCTACTTTTACCTTCTTTGCTATCTTTACATAATTAGATACAAATCCTGTATGAATTTGACCTGAAATGTGTTTTACAGTGCAGTAAAGTGAAGTCTGTCTCAGGGCCTTTTCTCCTGCATTAGTTAAATAAAGAGCTCACATCTGATCTCTTTCCCTCAGTTTCATATTCTGCTGCTGGTTACTGTGGCTGATGATTTCAGCTTGTAAATCTACAGGAGAACTTATTTGTCTTCAGGTCAGACAAAAGTGACTTTTTAAAAGAAGTTGTTTTCTGTGTGAATTCAGCTGCTTCTCATTAAATTGTAAAACACTGTAAGTCTGCTCTTCATTCCTCTACTGTCAGCTTAACAAACTATCACGTCTGATGGTTTTGAGCTGGCTGCACACGTCACCTGCGGCCCCCGATGAGGTGCACCTCCACAGGGTCGGTTCTCTCTAAACGGCGGTCATGTGTTTTTAGAGGGGAACATTGTGATGGAAACATTTGCTCTTCTGAAGCTCGAAGGGAAATCCTGGGAGATGAGGGTAGACCTATCTGCACACAGTGTGCTTTCCATGTTCAGCGTCCGCAGGGAGAAACACCGATATAGCTGCAGCTGTCCTACATCTGTCCACCAGCTGCCACCAGGGGGCAGACCTGGAGCTCTGCCCTAAATGTGTGTCTGTCATGAGTTTAAAGTGGCCCTAATTTATGGTTTGGACAAAATCAGCAGAGTTCACACATGAAACACAGATTTTATGAGCTCGTACCTTCTGTGTAAGAGTGTAAAAGGCAAATAAAACCAATGTTACAGAACAAATAACGACTTCAACAACCTGGAATTTAACATGAAGTTAACATGAAGCCTCGAAGAGGAAATCTGATTAAGTACATGTTAGAGATAAAATCACAGCATGCAATAACAGAGCAGCTCTCAGTCTGGGTGGCTTTAAACTCTTACCCGCTTTTATCCTCTTTATTGCTCTAAATCACCAGATAAACTCAAATGACCTGTAAATATTATACAACAGCATGCACAGCATAGGTTTGAGAAGCACCAGAGTGAGAGGTGCTCTGGGTAGAGATCACCCTGCAGCACCAGCACAGTCAGTAGCCTGTAAAATGGAAAGCGATGGTTAAAGTTAAGAGTTGGAAAGAAAAGTAAGAGGGCAGGTGTTACAGCGACCAAGTGTTCTTACATACATCCCCAAAACAACAAAATATGTCATGTCAGCGATGCTGTTTGTGGAATCCAAATTTTAACTTGCATAAAAAACATTTGAAGGGTCTCTGCTGGAGTCACTGACCACCATGTAGTTGGAGCCCCGGAGCAAAACATGGGTTTACTTGTGTTTCAGTGACATACACCTCTTCAGTATTCCAGATAATTAACAGGAATAGAAGGAAAAATGAGATTTGCAGGTTCAAATTTTAGGATAAATATGCTTTTTTTAAAGAAATACACACTAGTAAAACTCTGGGCTCATCTGGTATCAACTAATGTCCTTGTTTTGCAGCAGAACTGCTTCAGCTGTATCGTCGTCTTTTCTTTGTTAGAGAGATTTAATACTTATCTCTGCACAAAACGTTTGTGCTGAACGTGAGAATGTTAGTGCAGTAAAGGCCATCGTGGGGCAGCTCTGAGGTAGACATGCAGGTACACAGGTAAGCTGCAGGTTTGCTACAGCATAGATGTGTAGGAGCTACTCTGTAGGCTCGCTGTAGGCGTGCCATACATTTTGGCTAGGTTACCTAGGTTATTCCTTCGTCTACACCTATATATGCTGTAGATATGCCATAAGAATACATCAGTATGCTATATGTGACATCACTGCGCGCCCTGTAAATGAGTGTGTCTGCAAACAGCATGGTGTCCGTGGAAACTCAACATTTTGAGCTAAAGTGGTTGAAAGTGCAGAGGTAGCCAATCAAAGAGGAGCTTAACCAACAGATCCAAGTGGTGAGAGGAGGTGAGAAAGGGAGGAGTCCACATCATCCCAGAGTTACAGTTAGACAGTTCACCTGGTTAGAGGAGCTCTTATTAGAGATTAAAGGGAAATCATCCCAGCAGGAGGTTAATTAGGAAGCTGGACAGACGGCAAGATGAGGAAGCATCTGTTCCTCCTCCGACTAACCAAGCGGCTGGGGCTGCGGCCCCTGGAGTCAGCGCTCCTGTCGGGACTCCTGTCAGGGCTCCTCCGGGACCCCACAGGCTCAGAGTAGGCGGGCTCGGGGACGCAGGTGATGCGGATTCGAGGTGTGTGAATGTGATGTCTGGTGGGGCTGACGTGGACAGGGTAGGAGGGGGGACGGGGCCGAGGTTTGTACCCAGGGAGCTTGAGGAGCTCTTCAAAGTTGATGTCTTGCTTCTCTGTGAAGGAGTTATAGTTCTTTGGGGCGATGCGGGGGGAGTTGCTCTGAGCTCGATGCATCACCTGGAAGGCAAGGTGGGTGTTTAACGAGGAGAAGACGCACATGAGGACAGGAGGAGGACAGGAGGAGGACACTCGCTGGTTTTGGTGTCCAGAGAGTGAGATCTGTGATCTGCATTCACATTTGTTTGATGGGAGGAACGTAAGCCCTCTTTACAGAAACACTCCAAAAGGCAGAAAAACATCTCACTACGACTCAGTTTGACCTTTAACACGCTGAGCTCATCACCCTGTTAGTGACGAACACGGACGACTCAAGTCACTACACATCAAGCCTTTTTAAAATGAAACTCTTATTTTGGTAGTTTCTCCGCCTGTTTGTTGCCGCTCTGCTGTTTCACCTGGAAAATGAAAGAAATCAGAAAGTTGTCACTTTTATTTATCGCAGACTCTTCTGCAGATCAGCTCCGATGATACCTGCAGGGTGGGAAACTCGAAGCGCGTCCTGAACAAACAGAGCGCGCTGGCCTTTGATTCACACGACTCCAGCTCAGTTAGTGCTGCTATAAATGGAGACATCTGTTTGTGTGAGTCTGAGTGGAACCACAAGCTGCTCAGTGGGTAGAGTCTTGTTCCTGCTCCCACATATAAACCAGCCTTTTGTCTTTGCAGCAGAGCTTCACCTGAGTGTATGTGTGCACATTTGGATGCTAGCAGCACCTGTTTGCACAGCAGCGTCACATCCTCAGAGCGGTAAAAGCTCTTTTCTTGAAACATGTTGGAAGGTGTTGGTGCTTTCCAATAGTCACAAAGGGAAAACAAACAATAGTCTGACTTTTAGTGCGATCGAATGTTTCTCATAACATGTGGCAAAAAACTTGTTTAAATGTAGCTGTATTCTTCATTTTGTCTTTATTTTATGCAAAGATTTGTTTGTATTAATCGATCAAAAAATCAACAATTAGTTTCAGGCTCTGTGTGATGTCAGCGGGGACAGGGTGTCACTAATATGGCCACCTCTGCTGCGAGGGGCAGCCAATCAGAGCAAAGCCGCCTTGAAACAGCTTCTTCCACACTCATCAACATAAATGATGTTGCCGGTTAAATGACTTGTGCCCCCCCAGAAGCATGCACCGGCACTAAAATGAAAGAAAGTAAGGCTCGTCGTGTGAAACTGCGTGCCTGCAGGCTACCTCTTTGGCCCAGGTGGGCTTGTCGTTGCTGCTGGGCGCCTGATCCTTGTAGTGGTACAGCTGCTTCTTGTCCTGCGGCGGTCGCGCCGGCTCCTGCTGCTGCTGCAGCGACACCAGGTACGCCCGCTCCTGCTGCAGCTGCCTCTGCAGCCGCTCGGCCTGCCGCTGCTCCTCGATCTGCTTCCTCTTGTACTCCTGCACACAGAACAGAGAGACGTCAGCTGAGCGCAGGTCGAGCTGCAGAGATAAAAACAACAAGGATCACATTTCCTCAAACAAACAGGCTCGTGTGCTCAGCTCAACATGGCCTGTGTGCACGAGTGCAAAGAGAAACCTTTATGCTACTTTAATTATCCTGCACGTCTTGAGACCAGCTTGCATTTGATCTGCATGTAGACACCAGAGCACTGGTCCTGTGGTGTGTTTAGACCAAATGCAAAACCCACCCGCTGAGATTCTCCCACAGACTGCGAAGCCCGCTGACACTGCTGACTATCAGGATGAGAGAGAGCTGAAAAAGTGGAGCTCTTTGATTGAACTTTTAGATACATGCAGAAAGAATCGCACGACTTCCTCAGAAGCTCTTGTTAATTCCAGCTATCAGCTGTAGTTTGGAAGGAAGTAGCTCTGCCACTGGCTGTTAGGAGTAGACATTTGTGGGTGGAGAAATGATCCAAGAGCACTCCAGTGACTGCAACACAATTACAAAACATTTGATGGCTCAAAAATCTAATTGCCATGCTGGCTAACTCTGCTGCTGCCTCTGAGTAGAATAAGCGTGAGGTCCGTCTCTGCTGCTTCCATCCTGCACGTCAGACACTGTCGAACCTTTGAGGTGCTTTTTGGTTATTTTAATGAATGATGCACCAAAACTAAGCAGCATGGAGCGACACTGCACTGGGGAGGAGTTGTTTTATGATATCACGAACACGTTTAATTTGATGTATCTTGATAATGACCTCCGGGCCACCTGAGCTCTGGGTGTCTTTGTTTGCTTTGCTGCAGGTGCTAATTAGTTCTATGAGCTCCACCTTTTTCTTACCCCCAAGTTCTTCTCACAGTCTTTGAGCTGATCTGTGACATGAAATGAAAGTAATGGCTACTAAAGGTAAAGATGCTGGGAATGACACTGGTCTGCGTAAAGGAACGTCAGTGTGTAGCAGAGCTGCAGCCACAGGAACATGCAGAGCTGCACGCCGTCTGCAGATCTTGGTTCAAGGCAAACTTTGATGGTGCTGCACAATTTTAATATTCATTTAAAGCATCAGATTATAGAACTATTACAGTCACTATCAATGTAAAATGAGCTTTTTGAAACGCATCCCGCACTTTATACTTTACTTCTTTTTTCCCCATTTGTTTCTCTATTAATTGACTGAAAGAGGAAAATTCTTAAATATAAAAAGAAATCTTAGAGAAGCGTGTGTTCTTACGTCGAGGGTCATAAGTGACGAGCTGAATGCCATCGGCTGACATTTCTCCTCACACTGTAACGTCCCTTTAGAGGTCTGGCATTTATCTGAGCCACGTGTGAAAGACTGCAGCAGACCTTTTAGGCGTGTGTGTGTGTGAGTGACTGTGTTTACGTATCTTTGTGGGGACCAAAACGTGAACGTTTACTGTGCTTGTGGGGACCAACGGCCCTTCTGGGGACAAAATCCCTATTCCTACGAGTTTGAAGACGTTTCAGAGTCACAATGTGGGTTTAGTGTCAGGGTTAGGATTAGGCGCTCATTTTGATGGTTAGGGAAGCATTGTGTCAATTAGATGTCCCCACAAAGATATGGAAACACGGTGTGTGTGTGTGTGTGTGTGTGTGTGTGTGTGTGTGTGTGTGTGTGTGTGTGTGTGCGCACTGATCAGTTTGCACCCCTGACTGTTCTGATGTCACTGACTGAGGAAGACGCATCATCACAAACAGTGAAGCTGAATAAAGTCTTCCCAGCGCCGGCGGCCATCGACTGACACGCCCACTGCTGCGTGTGCTGATTGATTTGATGTTTGTTAACTTTTTCTGTGAAAAAAAGAAAAGCCCGACGCGTGAGTCATCTCGGCTTGGTTGGTATTGATCGATTATTGACTGGCCTCACCTTCGCGTCACACTTTATTTATTTGAGTAAACAATAAACAGGCAGACTTCCTGGAAACCGTGCTGCTTTGATTTTTAGGAACCAATGAGAGCCGACTCTGGAAGTGACTTCCTGCAGACCTGGACCTCGCTCTTTGCACCTGAACATTTGGTTTCGATTGGGACCTTTTAAAACTGACTTCTGAGGACAGAGTGTGTGCGTCATGAGCTGTTATTGTAATTATAAGAATTATAATGTGGACCTGGTCGTTGTGTCCTTGGGCAAGACACTTTACCCTACCGCCTACTGGTGTTGGCCAGAGGGGCCGATGGCGCAATATGGCAGCCTGGCTTCTGTTAGTCTGCC
Organism: Copadichromis virginalis; assembly: GCF_057382275.1. Classification (NCBI taxonomy): domain Eukaryota; kingdom Metazoa; phylum Chordata; class Actinopteri; order Cichliformes; family Cichlidae; genus Copadichromis; species Copadichromis virginalis. The sequence goes on from NC_140626.1 coordinate 32,817,471, forward strand.
CCAGGGCAGCTGTGGCTACAACTGTAGCCTCCACCAGTGTATGAATGTGAGAGTGAATGAATAGTGGCATTGTAAAGCGCTTTGGGTGCCTTGAAAAGCGCTAAATAAATGCAATCCATTATTATTATAAAATATTCAGTGAGTGTTATTTCAGTTGCTTTCTGAGAGATGAGCGTAAAGCTGGGGTCTCATAGCCTCGAACGATTATCATCTAGTCTCTCGTGTACCTGGGGAAACCTGACCAATCGTGCCCGGACATCTTACATTTTGGGGCCAGTGGTGGCTTTTACTGAACTGAAGTTTTAGGAACGCAGCCCACTCCTTTATGGGTGAATGCTCCCTGCTCAGTACGAGGTCTTCCTTTACTTTGGGGTTTAGTAGCTGCTTGTTAGGTTGAAAGGTAATCAGTCCATCTGTTTCTCCCTTGATTCAGAGCTATTATAAATCAACTGATTTATCAGTGTGTGAAACAGAAACGTGCTGTTTGAACTCCGGACAGATTCAGGAGATTATTTTTTCTGTAGTTGTTCTTCTGACTCAAAGCGCTCAGCAGGAAATAGTTGTTTCAGGAATTCTTTAAGTGCTGCAAACACTCTTTGTGGTTTAGTTGAGGAAGTTGCTTGGATAGAGGATACAAAGAAGGCAACCATGATGCCCACTCAGCAGGAGAAAAAGCCCCACACTGTTAACTGTTAATGCACATCAAACTGACTTTAGATTAGGAGGCTGTAAAGCACTGGGTGATGGTAGAGGAAGCAAACTTGGAGCTAGCATTCTTCACCAGGTATAATGTAGCATCCTTAGCGCTTATCAGACAAACGAGGCATTTCCAGGTGCTTCTGGGTGGGAAAACCTCCTAAAACTTATTGCAGAACATAACGAAGCTTAGAAATCAAGCAAACCTAAAGCTGCTCCCAAGCTAGCCTGCACATCAGCCTCCCACTGAACTCACCCGGGAGCATCAATCCCAGGCCTGGAGACCTGAGGCCCTTCCTATGTGAATGAATCATGTAGCGTTTTAACAATTAACACAAACAAATTCAAATGATCACCACTGTGTGACAACACACAGTGAAGCCTTCCCCGAGTTCCAGGTTAGCTCACCGGAGACCACGACAAGGCCAAAATGCAGCAGCCCAGGTTTGAGTGTGACTGCTGTGCTTTCCCCTGCTCTCTCCTTCCTGTTTAGTCGTCACGGCTGCTGCATTAAAAAATGCCCAAATAATAAATATTGTTTTTTTAAACCAACGTGACCTCTGGGTCTAAGCCAACATGCTACTGCCTGAAATCTGATTTCTTTTTCTACCTGCCAGCAGGGGGCGACTGCTCTGGTTGAAAGCAAAAAAGACTTGTGGTTCTATAAATGTCCATGAAAAAAGGACTTCAATAACAAACGAGTTATCGTGGCAGCTGCACCCATCTGTGGTTTGAATGACCAAGCTCGCTACATTTGTAGAATCCAGGGTTGGAATAGGATTAACAAATCTGCTTCTAGTTCATGCTTCTGTTCTTTCACTTCTCTTTCTCGTCTTCCCCCAACCGATCACAGCAGATGTCAACACGTCTCTGAGTCTGGTTCTGTTGGAAGTCCCTTCCTGTTAACAGGGAGTTCTTCCTCCCCGCTGTCGCCAAAAAACAGTCATCTGATTGTTGAAGCTTTCACTGTAATATTTCAGATTGTGTATCTTAGAGTTTAAGGCACTTTGAGTTTTATGTGAATAAAAAATCAAAGCAGGGTACTTTGAGCCCGGCGTTAGGCTCTGCCCTTCATCAGTCTGTGTGTGTTTGTGTGTTGTGTTACCAGCAGTAGGGCCTGCTCCTGCAGGAGCTGCTGCTGCAGGATCTCCAGCTGCCTCTGCTCCTCCTCCAGCTGTCTACGGATATACTCCTAACCAATCAGCAGCCCCAGCCAGCACCACAGGCAGCCAATCAGAGAGCGACCAGGAGAAATGGAAGCGAATCGGAGCCCAGGCAACCAGTGACATCACCCGAGGAGGAAATAGAAGAAAAGGAAAAAGGAAAGAGGAGGAGGACAGCCAAAAGTAGGAGATTTGTTGAAGAGGTGTGAAAGTAGGGATTTAGTCAGGAACAGGCGAGGAGAGAAAAAAGAGGAACAGCAGGAGGCCGTAATTAGTAGAACAGAAAGACAACATGCTTATTATTAAGATGGCAGTGTTAAAGATCAGTGTGAAATCAGCTGTGCAAGAGGAAGAAATCTCTGTCTGAGAGAGCGTTAAGGAAGCGCTGCTGAGAAGTTAACTACGAGTCATTTATAAGTCTCGTGTGTTACAGTATCAGGCTGGAGGTGTGGCGACCCTGCAGCTGAAAATCAGCAACCCGAACCACAACGAGCACACGGCCCACATCTGTGTGTAAAACCTTCACGTAGCGCAGGTTTACACGTTAAAACGAGTTTTCTCTGTCTGTCAGACATGCTCCTCATCATCCGGTGAAACCTTAAAGCCTCATCATGTAGCATGTTTCCCCTCAGTCACATCACAGATTTTTCTGGACTAGAAAATGTTCTGTTGTCACATTTCACGAGTGACCGGCTCCATAAAACGATCGATACCACGTTAAAGGCTGCAGAGGGATTATATCTGCAAGCGGCTGCTTTCTGTTGCTTAAAGTTTTGGGACAAAAAGAGTAAAGAGTAATCTATAATCGCAGAATTGTTTGACATTAATTATAAACCTCTGAAATTAGAGGTTTGAGTAAATGTATTTTTAGGCTGAAGCAACATGACTGAATTTCCATTTTGGTCCAGAAACACAAAAAGCTAACTAATTACAAGCTTCTTTGATTAAATCCAATTTAAATGCCAAATTTAAAATGCATTAAAGCCACAAACTTGAAAAACGTACAATCTGAATATTTTAAAAGTGGAAAACGTCATGAACTGTAGTCACACAGTTAGAACAGAAGCTCCGTGTAGACCACGACTGTTTTAAGTGATCTGTTTACCATTTTACACACATCACACGTCAAAGGTTGTAGACGGATTAAAGGAGGATTATTTGTGTTGGTGCTTAAAATATTAGCACAGCCTTTTACTGCACAATAATACATTTTTGCATAAATGTTTGAGATAAAATGAAGTTTTACAGTCATGTAGTTTTAAGCTGAGTCATGCTGACTTTTAATCTCCACTGTAGGATAAGCTCTAGAGACATTAGAAACCTTCATTTCCCATAATGCAGCTTGGAAATTTCTTTAATTCAGGTCTCATTTAAACCCTGCATGAATAATGCAGGAGTGATGCAGCACGAGAGTTCTCACAGGCTGTGAAGCAGAAGTAAAATGAGGAAAAATGCTCCTTTAGCTTTCAGCTAACTGAGTGTGTAAAGCAATAAAACACAGAGCTGAGCTCAGAGTGAGGGACGGAGCGCACAGTCATCAATGATTTGGTCGGAACACCAAACCATCTGGTTTATTATGAATGTGTTGCTACAACAGTAGAGCTAATTAATTTGTGTTTATTTAACAATTGGTTCAAATTTGCTCGTGTAACAGCTGCGAGTTGTTTCCTAAGACATTAATAATAATTCTCAAAGATTAGTGAGAGCTTATTTAAGTCTCTTATTCTCTGTAAGAAGTTTATGTTCCTGTTCCCTGTTCTAGTTGTTGTAAAGCTCATTTATTTATGATTAATGTACAAATTAACTACCATAAATTCTTTCTACAGCGCCCCCTGGTGTCTGGAGGCCAGCATCTACAATATGTGAAATTCTCCTTTTACATCATCTCTGTAGCGTCTTCTCTGATTTGACATTTCCATGTTTCAGTCGCTCATCAGAGTAACTGACAGGAGATGTGCTGAGAAGCCACACCCCCCCGTATGACACTTGTCAGTCAGGTGTTTCCGTACCTGCTCTCTCTCGGCGTGCCTCCTCTCCTCCTCGCGGCGGAGCTGCTCCATCTCTTCATACCTCCTCCTCTGCTCTCGCTCCTGTTGCTTCCTCAGCTCTCGCTCGCGACGCTGTTGCTGTAGGTGGAAACCGTTTTACACAACAACACCTCAGCTGTCTGCATGTCCGTGTGTGTCTGTGTGTGCGCGTCAGGCATGTTTTCCTGGCATTTGGATGAGCTGAGGTGCTAACAAACAGGTGTGATGTGTTTCACATGCAGGAAAAGTGACTTTATAATCATTCTGATCTGTTTCTCACAGATTCAAACAGCCGAAGGACAAATCGACTTCCTGTGTGTAACGTAACAATCTATCGTTGTCATTATTATTATTATCTGCGGTCTTAAATCTACCTCCTCCAGCCGTCGCCGCTGCTCTTTCTGCTCTTCTATACGTTTTTGTCTCTCGGCCAGTAGCTGGCGCTTGTGCTCCTCGTTCTGCTGCTGCTCCAGCTGCTGACGCCGGATCAGCTCCGACCGCTCCTTATTGGCCAGCTGCAGACGCAGGAAGTCTCGCCTCAGCGTGGACTCGCCCGGAATATTGATGATGGAGCTGGAACAGGATTAAGACTTGTTTGAGTTTTAGCGAATCTGCAAACCTATGGACGAGCAGCAGTAATAATGGGAGCATATAGCAGGTCTTTGCTAAATAAAAGAGAAGTTTAGCCACCATAATGTTTTTGTTTGTGAACTCTCTTTCTGAACACCCATCATGTTTTTTGGAGCTAAGAGTGAGCATCGTCAGATGACAGGGTGGAGTTACAGAACGTGAACTGCCTGCATTCGTAAACTGTTAAAGTGTCACATCTGTAAGTAAGTCCATGGTTGTTATATGAAGCGGTAAATTCTGAGACTGCAAGTGAAGCTACAGCTGAAGTTCCAAGAAGCTGCAGTTCCTGTAGTGGCCACTTGAGGCTGGTGTCAGCGTTGAGTCAGCTGAAAGGATGTTTAATAGACAGCTGTAGCATAGAGCAGCCAGACCTCTAACTTTAAGCCCTAAATAAATTTAAACACGTGAGTTATTTTGTTTTAAACACTTGTGAAGGTGGAAGGTATCTACAAAGACCAAAACATTGTGTTTTAACAGGCTGTAAACCGTTCATTTCTGTTGCAAAGCTGTGGGAGTCGATGGGGAGTGTCTCACTGTCGCTGCCACTCCGGCAACTGGATTTGTGGTGCTTCAGTTTTGGATTCTAGATTTCTGCCTGTTAACACCAGCAGCTACAGTGGAGGCTACGGCATGAGTAAACATACCTGGGCTCTCCTATGTCCCTCTCTTCATCCTCTTCCTCACTCCCACTGTACTCGTACTCCGTCTCATCTGAGGGGAAAACAAACAGAGATTTCAGGTCAGTGTTTACATCTGTTGACAGCGGAGGCTTCAGGCAGCTGTGAGCTGAGGTGAGTTAGTGCCTGCTCACCTCGCTCGCCCCTCCTCTTCTTGGTGCGGTCGATGTGGTCCTTCAGCTGGATGCGGACCTGCCGCTCGTTGGGGAGGTCTCTGATGAAGGGGTGCTTGAGGAGCTGCTCGGTGCTCGGCCTCTGGCTGTGACTCTTCACCAGGCAGCTCTCTATGAACGACTGGAACTTCTTCGACCTGACCGCGAGCACACACACCAGTTAATCGCTGATAGCTCTCTCTCTTAAAACAGCAGCTTCATTAAAGGGAGAGCTGCAGCTTTACCCTCTTACAGGCCACTGTCACATCGTGTTTGTGTAGAGATGTCTGACAGCATGTGTGTGCGTTTAAGTGACTCACCACTTCTTTGATTTGAGTCTCGGGGCAGGATTTCTGGGGATGAGGAAGAGCGCCCTCATTGGATGCATGTCACACAGAGCTGAGGAGGCAAAAGGAAGGAAAGGAGAGAGAGGAAAGGAAAGAAAGCAAAAAGATAGGAATTAAAAAAATTAAAAAGGAAAAATGGGAGAGAGGAGATGAGATTAGGAAAGGTGCCAAAATGTGGATAAAGGAAAGGAGAGGAGATGAGAGAAAGGAAATGATGCAAAGGTGGAGCAAGAGCAGGAAATAAGACAAAAGGGAAGGACAAGAGACAAGAAATGATGAGACATGAAATGGGAGAAGAAGACAGGAGAATAGGAAAGGAAAGGAGAGCAAAGGAAAGGAAAGGAAAGGAAGGGAGAGGAAAGGAAGTATTTAAAGTTGCAGGATAAAAGAAGGGGAGGGAAGGAGACAGGAAGAAGAAGAAGAGGTGCAAAGCAGAAAGAGAAAAAAGAAAAAGACATCGATTTAGTCGTTTAGCTCGCAGACAAACTGTGCTGTGAGTGTCAGCTGATAACGGTGTAATCACACTTACGTGGCGCTCCCTCTGCCATCTCTATGGCTGTGATACCGAGCGACCACAGATCACTCTGCAGAGAGAGAAACACGAAACGTTCACATCCTCCCAACGTGTTACCGACTCAACACTTTCAGGAGATCGGCGCGCCAATCGGTGTACTTGTTAAGCGATAAAAATACAGTCAGCTCCCCATCTGTGCCTGTGCTGCCCGTCTTTAACATTTCAACCATATTATTATTATTATGTTTCTGTTTTTAGGTGCAGATCTGAGCTGTTCGTGCTGTCAGACGGACTCAGGCTTTCTCGTCACGTAAAGCCCCGGAGGGTTGGCGTTAATGGTGTAGGCGCACATCCTCCACCAGCTCGCCACAGGGGTTCGTCCTGTCCCCATTACAGCGCGCTCCTCTTACAGTAACCGCTGCAGACCCACTGATTTCAGCTCTCTGAAGGAACGATACTCGTTTCTGTTGGTGCGCTCGGGTAGCAATAATCAGAGATTACACAACTCCAAAAAACAACAGATATGATGTGAGAGGGATTGTTTTTAAAGGTCAGTGCGCGCTGTTTGTTCACAGCTACAAGCAGTTTGACTCGGACGAGAAATTGAACTACAGGAGGGCAATTTAATAAAAAAGAAAAGCAGGAAAAACTTTACCTTTTCCTTCGTTTTAAAGTGTACTTATTTAGGTTTGTTTGACCAGTGTGGAAAATCACGCGTGCACTGTTAAACTGGATCTGTACTCGTGAGATCTTATCCCAGCTTATTAAGTGCAGATTTAAATGCTCCTTCAGTTCAGATCAAACAAACACGGAGACGTCACTGAGCTCCAACAGCCTGATCAGATCAGCTGTTACGCTAATGTTTAGCATCCAGGCAAAAACACGATTTATGAAGCGTAGCTGAGCTGGAAATCCGCCCATAAACTGTACAGCACTGCTGTAACTTTGTAATTAAAACAAGACGCAAAACTAAATATGAGCAATTTGAAGGGATACATACAGACACATTAGCACAGAGATGGAGGATGAGAGCTGTTATAGGAAAACCTCAGAGACAAATGCTGTCCTATGGCAGGATGAAGACAGCGAAAATCGACCAACACGAGAGAGCGTCTCAGGTCATCCCATACGACTCCTGCTCAAGCTTTAAGCTGGTGCTAACATGAAGCTGGGGAGGCTGAGAATGACTGGTTCATTTTGTTTGCTCGGGGTCCAACAGAGGAGACACTTTTAGCAGGAAAAACAAGCTCTATAAATCATCACTTATCTTATATGATCCTGTGCTAATGACTTCACCCGAGTCTCCTTTCGTTTATCAGGTAAACTGGCGTCTGTGCAACACCAGCTGTGCTGTTTAACCTCACAGAATCAATATGAACTAAACCCTAATCCATTACCAACGATAGGATCAACACAAAACCAGCACGACTGTGTGAAATGGCTCCACACGTCACTAATACAAGCGCCCGTGGACGATGTTCTCGGGTTCCACAAACCGAGGGCTGAACGATCTTCTGTTTTCAGGAAACTCAGTGGTGGTTTAGTGCAGCATAGGTTACCATGACGATGTATCCTAGTACAAAGTTAAGCCTAAAGTTAGCTCACCGAGTCCTGAGGCGACTGTTAGTTAGAATAAATTACCTTGAAGTCATACGTGGCATCAGGATTCTCGTCACAGGCGATGACCTCCGGGGCCATCCAGTACGGGGTCCCAATAAACGTGTTCCTCCGTCCCACCGTACGGTCCAGCTGAGCACTCACACCAAAGTCCACTGCACACAAAACACTGTTCATAGCGCTGCGGTGCAGTGCCGAGCTGTACATGTTATGTTTTTGACAGCACGCATCCAGAGCGGCCCCTCAGGAGCCTTCTAACTATAACACAAGTCACCATAATTAGGATGAAACTTAGAATAAATGCTGCTGCTTCCTCACCGAGTTTGACCTCCGCGTTCTCCGTCAGCAGCACGTTCTGGCCTTTGATATCTCTGTGGATGACCTTGTGCTGGTGGAGGTGGGTCAGACCCTGGAGACAAGGGGAAACAAGTGGCAAAGGTCGTCTTACGATCCAAAACAGAACAGCAGGAGGCAGAGGAGAGGCTCGCTAATCCGTGAGCTTCATCGCTTCATTATTTCAGTTCAGCTCTTTGAGGCCGAAATATGCAGATACACAAAACCAGGTGTACATGTTACATTTGTATTGTTGATTGTCATTTATAATTAACCAATCTGCATTTTTCCTTACAAATCTGTCATTTATATTTATATAAATGTTATAAATTTGATTTCATTTATTTTAGATGCATTTACAAATTTCCTTTCTTGTCAGTTTTGTCCACACACATGTGGCAGACTTTTTCTTTTTTGCAAAGACTCTGACGGTGTTCCTCTGGGAAACAACTGGGTGTTTCTTCTTTGTGGGAAAACATGTAAACATAGGCGACAGCGTTTTGGTTCTTACCCTGAGGATCTCTCTGCAGATGTAGGCGATCCACTCCTCCTTCAGGGAGTTCCCTTTGGTGTTTTTGATCAGATCTGTCACCGAGCCGGCCCCGCAGAACTCCATCACCAGCTGCACAAACATACGTGCAGTTTTTGGGTTTATTATTAACTGTTCACTTCACTGCAAACCTCTATCAGTCATCTCATCCTTTGATCTCTATATACAGGACGTGTTGTCGTTGTGGGTCAGGGGAGCTTTCAGTCAGACTGATTTAAGCTCAGCTAACAAAACGTGTTCGTGTGACTAACCCAGAGCTGGTCGTCCACTCCTGGAGGATTTTTCTTGATGAAGGCTCCATAATAGGTTGCTATGTTCCTGTGGTGGCTGTACTTCTTCAGCATGTTGATCTCGGCTTTAATCTCCTCCTCCTCATCCTAAAGCACACAAACGCAGAGACAGATGCAGCACAATGCCAATAACACACACGGTCGCAGTATAACAGAAAGGCTGGATTAAAGACGGTGTGTGTCACTCACGCCTGTGACATCCATGACCTTGATGGCAGCGAGCTGGCCAGTTTTGACATGGCGACCCTGAAGAACACAGGTGGAGAGGCGATCAAAGACATGAGTCACGGATTTGGATCTAGGACACATTTACTCAACATTTCCGTCCCTTAATCTCTTAAGAACAGAGCAAATCCAGTTTGCTTCCTCTAATTCCTTGTTTTGGAGCGATTTCTGATGGGAATCCAGATGAGCAGGCCTTAGCCCTCTGCAGAGCAGGTTTCTGGGGACATATTTATGTTTTGCACTGTCCATCTGTCCAGAATTTGTGGACAAACAAAAGTGTACAATATACAGTCAGAGACTCTTTTGCAAATATGGTCTCAGTAAAGGTTGACATATTATGGATCCAAGTTCCAAATACTGTTCGAAAATACAGCAACAGCCCTTATTCTCAGTATATTCAGCTGGAAAAAAAACACCTTTACCATGAAACTTCAAAGAAAGAATGATGATGATGATACAGAATCCATCTAACCCAATGTCAACTCCTTCAATAGGCTTCCTCAACGACTAAAATAGAAGCCGGTAGATCCAGATGGAAGACGTTTGATTTTTAACATGTCTTTAATGTATGAAAGTGTGCATGTAAACCCAAACTGTGGTCCTGTGTGCATGCTAACTGGACTGTAAGGAGCCCGGCTGAGATTGGAGAGGAAACTATACAGCTGACAGAGAACCAGCGTTCGAAACCTGACAAGCTGTTTTTGTGGCTGCTTGAGACTTGGGGAAGTCGATGTCTCATTGCCATATGAAGCATCATATTATGCCTCATTATTATGGGGTCTCCTACTAACCTGCTACGCCAATCGGCATGTTGAAGTGTCCTCGGGCGAGATACTGAACCCTGGGCTGCTCCCAGTGCATTCACAGTTATGTGAATGTGTGCATAAATGTTGGGTACAGAGAAAATGAACGCATGTATGTGATTGGGTGAATGAAGCTTTTAGTAAAAATGAATTAATTAGAGTAGAAAAGCACCGGAAGTGCTGCACACCTGTATTTCTTCTGATGGCCAGCAGGGGGCAAAAACAAGTCTGACTGTAGAGAACTCTGTGAGAGGAAAGGTTTGGTTCGCTCTTAGTGAACACTTTCCTGATCTATTCACAGTCTCAGTTGCTCGTTTCAAGGTTTTGTAAATACAATATTATATTTATTAAATATTAACACTCAACAGAGTCTAAAAGGATAACTGCCACATGAGTGTGCAGCATCCCTCTTTGGTTTGTCTAGCCGATGACTTCACACTAACTATGATTGCATTCTTTCCTTTTACATACTTTTTGCCACATGTCTTACTACGTGATCCCGTCTGACAACACACTGTTCTGATCACAAGAGATCGTGTGCCCACGAGAGATGTGTCTGTCTGCAGCTTCCTCCAGCGATAAAAGCACGCCGCTTGCTTGTTTATCGTCGCTGTTACACTTCACAGACGTGTGCAGCCAGATAATCGTCACAGAAGTGAAAAATGAATCACCAGAAAGTACCCTTCACATGTAGCAGAACACTGTGCTTTGCAAACACCTGAGAGCTCCTCTGCTTTTGAATTCAAGTGGGATGCTTTTACATATTCATGCTGTACTATTTATTCATTTTAAGCTCATTAATTCACCTTTAAGTTTGGCCTGGTCTAGAGTTCAGCCACGTGTAGCTTGTCAGGTAGATGAAAACGACAAAGAGCCAAACAGAAGTAAGAATCGATACTTTACGTTACATTGAGCATCGAGCAGCAGCTCTCTGGGAACAAAATTCCTTATTGGTGTTATAGATTAGATTAGTTCGCCTTGTAATCGGAAGGTTGCCGGTTCGAGCCTCGGCTCCGACAGTCTCGGTCGTTGTGTCCTTGGGCAAGACACTTCACCCGTTGCCTACTGGTGGTGGTCGGAGGGCCCGGTGGCGCCAGTGTCTGGCAGCCTTGCCTCGGTGGCTGTGGCTACAATGTAGCTGCCATCACCAGTGTGTGAATGTGTGGATGACTGGATGTGTAAAGCGCTATACAAATACAGGCCATTTAGTTCATTTACCAGAATAGCTGATAGGCTGCTGGAACGATAACAGTAACTCAAACAGCTACTTGTAACAAACAAGGAATACAGACGTGCACAACACAACATGTTGAACCTTGAAACTGATGTTCCACAGCAGCAGAAGAACACAACAAGTGTCCTTCCTGTTAGCTAAGAGGACGAAACTGAGGCTACAATTCACAGGTTCACCAAAACTGGACAGCAGAGGATTGCAAAACGTCGTCTTGTCTGTGTTTACTTCTCCTGCAACATTCCGATGCTAGGGCCAGACTTTGGGGAAATCAGCAGTTCAGGCTGCGGGTGGTGTAATGGTGTAGTACCAGCTGAGTGTCATTTAAACACCAACCTATCTGAGTATTGCTGCTGACCATGTCCATTTCTTTATAACCAGCGTACCCAACTTTATGTTGTGCAACATAACACAACATGTCGCACAGTTTAAGTCACCTCAGTGAGTTCACTGTACTCACATGACCTCAGCAGTCACCACATCTTAATCCAGCAGAGCACCAGATTTACATTATGGATGCTATCATGTAGTCTGGCTGTACCTAACAAAGTGCAAACAACTGTCCCATTAATAAAATAATTCATTCATGGTCAGCGCCCCTCGCCAAGGACTCGCTGATATTTATACTCCCAGACGCTGCAGATATAACGCAGAATAACCATGCGTTCAACTCTGCATTTAAAATATAAACTATAACAGGAAACTGTTCAACTCATGGCTTCAATCTCCGGTTTGTCTTTCCAAAGGTAAAGGCCCCGCGCTCACTGCAGGGCACATCGCCGCAGCCTGTTAGCTCCCATTTTTTCAGCACTGTGACGACTTTGAGTTTAAATAATTTACAGTGAAGCTGAACTAAAATCCAACACTGAGTCTAACATCTCCTCCTCCTCCTTCAAAGCGAAGCCGGTATCACAGCAGCTGTTAAAGCGAGAAAGTGGAAATTCATCCACCTCACTACACACACACACACACACACACACACACACACACACACACACACACACACACACACACACACCATTTCCTAACGGTAACCTAGCAACAGGCCTGGCAGTGAGGGCAATGAATGAATGTGGGGTTGGAGGAGGCAAAGCGATGGCAGTTTGTGTGTGTGTGTACATGTGTGTGTGTTAGAGGCCATGATATTTCACACACTGGGTCACTTGCACATGTGAGTCCCTCAGATTCAGACACACACGCTGAAATAGACAAGCTCACACACACACACTCACGCAGACGGCGTCTCGGTTACTCAGCGTTGCATCAGACACTGAATATATCTGACAGGCTGAAATCACCTCGGAGTGCTGAAAGTCTCTTGTTCTCTCCCCGTCTCTCTTGTGCGTCTCACATCTTTTGTTTCCTGTTTCATCGCGCCGACTCCCTCGATTTCTTTCACCTGTGCCAAGTGTTCGATAATTCAGCCTTTGGAATCGTCAATAACTTTAGGAAAATGTCAGTTTTTTGCTTTAAAGCTGATCTAAAAACCAGCCTGATGATTCACAGCGTGCTAACAATGCCAGTCACATTTTACCGAAAGCTGACCTTGGATCTGTCGTTAACGATCCAATCGAAACCTTTCTAGTCAGATGCCATTTTAGTAGATGTGCTGTGAACCGACTCCAACCTTCACCCACCAGCTGCCATTAAAAGCTCAAGTGTACACCAGCCTCCCTTTAAAATATGATAATTAGTTTAGTCTCCACTGTCTCCCAGTCAGTTCTATGACAGACAGGCAGGAGTGGAAACCACAAAGCAAAACTGTCCATTAATGTCGGTGTAAAGCTTGATTCACGCTCGCTCTGATCGGTCTCAATAACAAACAATGCGTTCGTACCTCCGCACGAGAAAATGTGCACAGCTCTAAACTCTGAGCTGGCCTAACAGTCGGGGAAAAACCTGACGAATGAACACAAATCACACGCACCTTTCCTGCTGTCTCTGTTTATTTACGCGGCGAGAATAAAACTGATTAATTACACCGAAGCATCTTTTACAGCAGGTGTCTAAATCATTTTAGCTCGGGGGCCGCAAACGAACAATTTGATCACAAGTGGGCTAGACCACCACAACTGCTGCATAATAACATACAGTACTGTGCAAAAGTCTTGAGCCACCACTAATTCCTTTATATTCTGCAGGAGAATGGGAAAAGATGCAGTAATGCATGGAAACATGGAAAGTCATTTGGTATGACCGCCTTTACCCTTCAACACGGGCTGAACTCAGCTTTTTGTCATCAGGAATAATTCTCAGACATCAAAGTTCTTCTCTGGGAGTTTGTTCTGTTAACATCGTCCCACACTGCTTCAATAATGAGGCTCTGTGCTTTTCTATTCATGTGTGTTTTTAGTGCATTGTCTCTTTGGGGTCATTGTTTCCAGATGGTATTGTATCCGATCGCACTTTTATATGGAGAAGATCTGCAACACCATTGGATGAAATGCAGCCTGAGACCATGACAGACCCCCACTGTGTTTTCTAGATGGCTGTGGACTGTAACTGTTGGACCTCTCTCCTGATGAGGCCTCAGTAAACAGTGCAAACACTGAATGTCCAGATACATCGCTCAGGTTCTGTGTCAGATCTTTGCTGGATTTTTTAACCATTTCTTAATGACTTCCAGCTTGTTTATTCACTGTAGATCATTTTCAGGCCTTCTCTGTTCTACACGTGTCCGGTTTCCTCACGCTTTTAAGGACACACTTTACATCATGCTTAGATGTGCCATGTTTTTAACTAATAGCTCTTTGGGAATCACCTTGATGGCGCAAAAATACTATTATATGTCTGACAATTATTTTTGGCATCTTTCATAGTTTCAGCTAAGAAATGTGAACAATCAATGTGATACAAGGTTATTTACTAAGCTGTGTAGACACAACACTGATTTATTGCTTCAGTTAGTTCCTGTTTTATGCTTTAATGAGGTCACACTCATAGGTCAGTGTAAAGTGGACTGAAAAACTGCCAGTGCTCAAAGAAAAGTTTTGAAAATCCTTTAGAAATCTGGAGAACTGCTGCAATAATGATCAGCAAGCAACAAACATTTAAGGGGGAAAATAAGTAAATAAACAAACGTCAACATACGAGGAATGTTGGAAAGCCCGAGTGTAAGTGAGGCAGGAGGTACATGATACACTGACGTAGGCGATTAACTGACAGGTGTAGCACAAAGAAGGCAGGAAGTATAAAACAATATGCTCTAATATAATAAAATAAAACAGGAAGTGCCTAACGATGGTGATCATCCTTCTCTCTGTATGTAAGGTTTGTTCATTAAAGCCTGAACTGTCCAGCCCTGCGATTTAAATACTGCCCATGGAAACGCTCCACACCAGCCATGAACTCGTCATATTTAGGATTCAGTACATTCTCTTCCACTGGTCCAATTCAAGTTCACGGGGGGGCTGGAGCCTCTTCCAGCTACCTCGATAACTGCATGTCTGTAGAGCGTGGGAGGAAGAACATGCAGACCCCACACAGGAAGATGGTGGATTTAAACACAGAATCTTCTTGCTGTGAGGCAACAGTGCTAACCACTGCACCATGAGAAGATCAAGATCAAGATAAAGCTGAAACGTATGACTTGGCCTGTTTCGCAATGGAAAATAATCTTTTCAAAAATTCCTGGATCCAGATCTCCAGATGTTACTCATGCCCAGCCGGGACCAAGCTCCACCTTGGATCAAGTTCTCATACAAATCAATCAACAACTTTCTGACTAATTATTTTAAACATAACAGCGCCTTTACAGTCTGACAAAGTAGCAGCCTGTCTCACTCTTCCTGTTGATGGTACACGGCTAAGTCACTAGTAGGCAGCAGCTTTGTGCAGCTGAAGCTAAGTTATAATTCGAAAAGTCAGTAAACCTGCTCCCTGGACCTCGGGTTAAGTGTGTGAAGTGCTGCTGTGACTGCAGGACAAACGGCAGCGATCCAGCACGATGGGGCAATAAAAGGCGAGGCAGATAACGGCGGCGAGATGAGAGGAAGAGATAGCATCTCACAGAGGCTCTTTGTTTTGCTATCTCTCTTCCTCCGACACCGACGGCCGGCCAGACGAATCTCCCAAAGGTGACACAGAGCTCCCAGCGTGTGTTCACGTGTGTGCGCGTGCTCGAGCCAGATTATGGAGGCCGGGCGGCATGAGGAAGCTGCATTAAAATATCACCCGAATCCGCACATATGCAGGGAGAGAGATAAAGATAGCAGCAGAGGGAGAACAGAGGGAGGTGGCAGGTGAGGAGGAGGCGGAGGAGGAGGATGACTGGAGGTAGAAAAGGGCAGAATATCCTTTTGAGGCTGCCTCAGGCGTAAAAACACACCTCAGGTCCCGCGTTCAGACAAGCCTCGCATTCCTAACCTGAACACAAGCCCCGACACATTACGACAGAAACAGACTGACAGACACAAATTAGCGTTTCTCTCTCTGCGCTCTAATGTAACAACACGTCCTCTGGAAACGGCGAGCTTGTGCAACCAGCGTGGGCTTTTGTCTGCGTCCTATTGTCGCAGAAATACACAAATTCACCACGTTTGGCATTTTAGAAGTGACTGCAAAAGGACAACTGAAAATATGAAAACCACAGTTTCAAAGAAGCATTATTCTCTGTTTTAAAGGAGCTTAAAAGCAAACACTGGAGGCCAAAATACACCAAACAGCAGGCTGTTATTTTGTTTTCAAACCCCCATACTGACAGCAGCTAGACTAGCTTATCATCATTCCCAAGGCATGAAATACTGCCATGCTGTCAAAGACAATTTAGTTTCAGAGAAACTCAGATCTGCTTTTGTGTCGGTGCCACGGCGCATCAGCGGCAACAAAAGTGAAAATGATGTCATTCCTAACTCGACAGGTATGGATGTCAGCAGTCCTTGGGGTCACACTTTAAAGCAATACTGACTCTTGACTGCCATTTTTTAATGCAGGGGTCGGCAACCCTGGGCACGAAGGGTTAACTGATGGCACAACTATAGTTGGACTGGCCATTGGTATGCCCGATGTGATTTTTCGTTTTTATGGGTCGATGATTTTTGTTCATTCGTTTGTTTGTTTGTTGTTTTGTTTTTTGTAACGGTATAAACAATGAAAGGTGGTGGATTGGCCAGATGCTGGCAGATGTGTAAAAATAACTCAATTGTTTAGTCGTGTCTGTGGCGGAGCTCCCACTGAGGCCAGCAGGTGGATGAGGGAAAGGGGAGGCAGGAGGAGAGACCCGAGGCGGCCGCCGGTCCGAGCATCAGGTGAACTGAACTTCAGGTAAGAAATTATGACCTGCAGTCTATCTGGGTCAGATATAAACCAAGTTTAGGTGGAGTTTATTTTCGTTGTGCTGACTTTTTCGTACTGCGTGCTAGCTAGCATGACGGAGTTTCTATACAGCTGTTCGGTTGCTATGATGTTACTGATGGTGAACTTTATTTTATTCATGAGGTTCGTTAGTAGAGTTGCCAACGGCTCCTTAAAAATGGAATGGTCCCTCATTCAGAGAAAATATTACGCGTTTCGTTTTGAGCTGAAAAGGAACACAGTTTGTCCCGGACTTCAGCTACAATGGAAAAAGACACAAAGCTGGATTTATGGATAAAAGTGTTTGTTTTTTTGTTTCAAAATAGCTGATAACTATTCGCAGACAGCTGCCAACATCTGCGAACAAATATCATTCTGTAAAGTTGTTTTATAAAGCGTGTAACTGTTCGTGTAGAGTGTTATTAAATTTATTGCTAATGCAGTCATATGGCACATTGATTTCTGAGGAAATTTTAGATGGCACTCATCATCAGAAATGTTGCCAACCCTTGTTTTAATGTCAAAGAGGCTGTAGATGTCTAACGCCTAAACTTAAACGTGACACCCAAATGCATGTTTGGCCCACACCTGGGACACATCTGGCCCTGACTGAGGCTGTCTGGTTGCCACAACTAAGCCGCTGCTGCACCTTAAATTCGCCAGGTGTGCTGTGACACCTGGAGCAAAGCTGTCCCATACAACCCTTCAGAGCCACATCCTGCACACAAGTAAGTGGCAAAATAAGACAGTGTTACCCCATAGTTGACTGCAAACGTGGCTGAAATATGAATGTTTAATTTAAATGGGTATTTCTGTTGCCGACTAACGAAGGCAGCAAGTCAATTGCAGACTCCTGTTTGACATTCATCACCCAAACTGCACTGCTGTCATTACTGTCCTATTTCCAGTCCTGAAACACTACATTAATTTCTACCGGCTCCCTGCTTGCACATCTCAGCTCCGGTTTCTTCTCTGTGCCAGTGGGAGCTCCCTCTCCTCACCTTGTGCTCTCACAGTCTCTTGTGTGTTAAAAATAAAGAATGAGAGGTTGGTACAGAAACATATCTGAGCTTTGCTATCTGACTGTATATAAAAAATAATTGCAGACCCCACAAGTGAAGTGGGGTAATGCCTTAAACCTGCATTCTCTCTAACAGCCAACAGGTTTGCCCGGGTGGATCACTTGGTGTTTTACCTTTTTGCCTTTCAAATTAGCAGGATGTACGCTACGGGTCAGGTCAGTCAGCCAGGAGGAAGCAAAACAATCTGCGGGAGAAAGGCTGTTGACAGCTGTGCCAGCGTTACAGTCCTGGATGCTAATGCTACTAGCTTGGGTTCTCAGGACGACTGTGGCTATAAGACGAGTGATAGCAGTAGACCCGAAGAGCTAGCACTACCTCAATCAGATCTCCTGTGGAGGAGAAAAGTGCAGGAGTCGTGATTTTAGTCAACATTTTTGCAACACATTGCTTTGGCTGTATGTTTTAGGTCATTGTCCATCTGTATTATGGAACGCCGCCCAATCGGTTTGACTGCATTTAGCTGGATTTGAGCAGACAGTCTGTCTCTGAACACATCAGCATTCATTCAGCTTCTTCTGTCCTGTGTCACATCATCAGTAAACACTAGTATTCTGGTAGAGGTTGATCTTTCATCTGTCCAAAGAATGTTTTTCCATTTTGTGCTGGATTTTGAGATGTTTTAGTCCAATCTAGCCTTAATATTGTTGAGGCTTACGAGCGGCTTGCACCTTGCTATGTGGCACATGTTAAGCGGCTGAAACTCTTCATCCAGTGTGAATGTGGATACCCTCAAATGAAAGCTGAGAGTCTACAGATTACACCCATGTCCATTATATAACTAGGATTGTAATATCTTCCTATATGGAAGTCTATGAGGAAATGACCTGACTTCTCACTTTACGACGCCAACAAAAACTGACCTTAAATCTTTATGGTCTTAATCACCAAAAAAGTTTTATTTCACACAACACAACAATCTTTATTTTGTAAATTACAGTTCCATTTAGGGCAAAATAGCTGATAAACAGGGCATGACCGAGGCTACCCTGTGGAAAGCTGACTTTTGCTTCCACTTTTCCAGATGAACTATCCCAGAAATTCAAACGTATGTGTGCTTGTAAACCTGGAGACACGGCTGAAACAAAGATTGTCCGTTTATGATTCTTTTCTTGGAGGTCTGCTTTCAAATCCAAGCCAATTATTTATGGCAACACATATCAGCTTTTCTGTCATGACTCACCTTCTGGTTTCCTACTGAAATGACTTATCTGCCATAACAAAGGTCATTTTCTGATTAATCTCTGCTGATCATTTCTAAAAAAGGAACGATTAGTAACACTTACACGTACAATGCAGCCTGTGATGTACTGCACACTGTTATTTCACTGCATGAATCATGTACCAGTGTCTGCACTAATCTCTGGGGTTTGATGCCAGGAAGTGAGATGCCAGTATTCCCAGGAACTCTCTTCATGGAACGAGCTCTTCTTTCCAGCTAAATGCAGAATAACCTGGAACCTGCTGCAAACTGAAGACTGCTGAAACACATGCAGCAGTTTTCATGCTAAAATGCCGCTTTGCAGCTTAGACAGCTAACGTCCGGATGAGCTCGAAATAAACTGCTGTGTAAAAGGTGTCTGAAGGCCAAAGTGTGTCCAGCTGCAGAGAGCGGCCAGACTCAAGGTCAGGCTGAAAATCCTGCCGTCACACAGAGATGTGACTCAACAGAGCACATTTTTAGACGGAGACTCCTGGAAGACACTCACAGTGTTGCATTTGTTCAGAGTGGCTACTTTCTCAGCTCCACATGAGGCCAACTGCTGTGCGAAGTGGGCACAAGAGTTTCCGAATCCGTTTCAGGAAGTTACAAAGAAGTGTCAGATGCAGAAACTCCAACTTACTCAACAAGCATGCAGGCACTCATCAGCAAACCAGACAAACATTGAACAAGTTTCGCTTTGCAGAAAGACAAGAAACAACAAAAGAGGAAGGTAACCACGCAGGCTGGTATGTTTCCCCAGGCTGTCACATGAAGTGACTAACGTGATGTCATAATGCTGCAACGTGTGCAACAGAAAAAGTTTGCCTTCGAGGCTTTCTGCCAGCAGTTTATGCTAGCAGAAACATGAACAAATAAATACTATTTAATCCTATTGTTTTTACTGCAGCCTTACTAACATGAACAAGTAACTCCATATGTAACATAAACCTCTTGTGTCTGATCCTTTTTAAGGCAACATAGTCTAATCTTTATGTGGACTTTAGTCCTCTACACTACAGAAGGGATTACAGACAGTATACAAAATATAAAGAGTCACCGTTACTTTACCAAGTACTTTGTTTGCTCCACATTTTGAAGACGGTCACACATTAAAGAAGTGCCAGAATAGAAACAATAAAAATTTGATATTTGATATTAGAAGCAACTTTTAACCTTATTTCTACCATTTACTGCTATTCTCGTTCAATGTATGCTTAACAGTTAAGTAAAGCCGTATCCTGTTTTTGTCCAGTAAAACTCGCCACCTGTAGGGGGAGCAGTTCTGTTGCCAACCAGGCTACTTAATGGTGGGGCAGCTTCTGAGCATGACTGAGCGTCTGTAGAGATCTTGGTTTCTATGCATTTGGTTTGCACGCGTCTGAACAGCGTCCCGCAGAAACTTTATGACGTTTGGCCAATATTTTATTTTATTTATTGCAGATTCAGACAGTTAAGAAGCTGTGACTTCACAAAATAAGTTGCACTGATGGTCCTAGAGCAACATTACTATGACACTGTAGCAACAACACCCACAGGAAGCCACACCGTAGGCCAACCTGTTACAATTATTCTTGTATGCATATGCTTTCATTAATCTTCTATTTCCTCCAAAATGCCCATTTGTTCCCTACAGTCTTGTTTTCTTCTGCTGTGCCTTCATTTAAGTCGCAGCAGGAGCCAGCCAGTGTTGTTATTGGTTCTTTCCTCATACAATGAAATCTCCTGTAAATTGCAGACTGCTGTATAAAGTGTTTCTGAATGCTGCATTCAGAGGAAGAAACCAAAATACATGGCAAACAAAAGCCGGTGACATCAGCACCTCCGACAGGCAGCTCCTGTCTTCAGACCTCCTTTTATAGAACAGCGACTTCACTTTCTGAGCTAAAATCAAACACTTCCATTTATGCCGCGTCTCTGCAGCTGAATAAAGCTTTCCAGCTGTCAGGAATCTGATGGAGATGAATGAGTGTGAAGGCTTTGCTGGAGATATTATAAACCGGATCCAGCACCAGAGCCAGTCTTTTACTTTTGCACTTCTGTAGACACGTGTGTTATTGTTGCATATCTGTGCATGAAAAGCATGCACGTTTCCTGCATCTCAGCTATGTGGCTGCGCGAGATTCCTTATTTAACCTGCTAAGCGAATAAAGACTCTACTCTATTATCAATGAGGCCTGCACAGTGAGACGAAATGAGAGGGAGATATTCCGAGAGAGAAAAAGCTTGAAGGCTGGAGGAGCCTCTCTGTGCTTTAATCGATACAACAGATTGAATAAACTCCACTCTGCGAGAGCTCATTCACTGATTAATCAAATCCAGTAAAAACCAAAGCGGCCTCCTCAGTGGTCAAACCCTCCAGTGTGAGCTTTGAAAACTCCCAACAAGCGCAATCAAAAGGTCAGCAACGCACCAAATCTGCTGAACAGTCTCGGCGATGTCAGCGAAACGCCCGCAGTGAAATGTAAACTTAAAGCGTATCTTTCATGCTTTAACGCCCTCCACGAGCAGCCTTTCAGCATCATTCAGATATTTCTCCTTCATTGCTCGCTCACAGCCTGTAACTGTGAAAGATTGCTAAAAACCGGGAGCCGGGAGGGGAGGCGTCAGCAGCCCCGAGGGTGGAAAAAAGATTTGAAAGCTGCTTGAAAATGTTGGCAAGGAGGATGAATGAAAAAAAGGATTCTGCTTTAGTTCAATAAATGCCACAAAACTGGACAGAAACTAAGTGTTTTCATTACAGCATTCGACTTCCCCTTTCAAATGTTTTCACTCATATCTAACGTTTGATGCCTCACTGTAATTTCCTTCAAAGCATCAGCCACGTAATTGCAATTTCTTATGAAGTTTAGAGGATAATTTGGTGCTAATTATAGTGGAAATTGAGACGCGTCACATTAATTAATCTGAATTAATTTCCAGCATAGCCTAGAGAGTCTACTGAGCAATTTGCTTCCGGTATAAAAATAAAATCTTACTTTGCAAAGTGACAAAGTGACAGCTATCACGTCAGGGCTGCAGTCGTTTAGCCTACAGTCATGTGAAAAGAAAGAGCTCTACCACGCAATACCATCTTATAAGTAAGTAAGTAAGTATACCCTCACTACTTCCACAGAAAGAAGCAGTCCGGTATTGCTGATCAAACCCTTCTTATTACCTGATCATCAGCATGTGTGAGCGTTGGCCTGCGCGATGTGACCAAATCCCGATATAAGACATTTATCTCCCCGACAACGCATCAACAACAACAACAACCTTTATTTATAGAGCACATTAAAAGCCTAGGCATACCAAAGTGCTTTACAGAAAAACAATAAAATAATACAGTTAAGAGCATTAATATCAAATATAATAAGAACAGCAGACAATGTTCACAGTAGAAAGCCACTAATAAAATGGACTGCAGCACATAGATTATAGCAGACCCAGTGCCGCATGATAGAGAACACCAATAATGAAGGAATAGTAAAAAGTTAATGCAATAGGTCGCAGTTAACAGTCAGCATTTAACGGGTAGAAAAGGCAAGTTCAAAAAGATAAGTTTTAAGGCGTGCTTTAAAAGAAAAAATAGAATCAGACTCCCGAATGCCAATCGGGAGGCTGTTCCATAACTCAGGTGCAGCAAAGGCAAACGATCGATCGCCTCTAGATTTCAACCGAGATCTGGGCTGAACTAACAATAACTGCGAGGATGACCTTAAAGCCCTGGCAGGGACATAAGGGTTTAAAAGTTCCTTAAGATAGGTTGGTGCAGTATTATTGATAATTTTAAAAGTAAGCAGCAAAATTTTAAATTGAATACGGTATTTGATAGGCAGCCAATGCAGCTCAGCAAGAACCGGAGTAATATGGTCAAACTTCTTGGTTTTAGTTAGAATACGTGCCGCAGCATTCTGAACTGTCTGTAATCTATGTAGAAGGGTAGTATGGAGACCAGAATAGAGTGAGTTACAGTAATTTAGTCTTGACGTTACAAAAGCATGAATGAGCTTTTCTAAGTCATTATACGGGATATAGTGTCTGGCCCTGGAGATGAGACGAAGCTAATAAAAACTAGATCTAACAACAGCAGACACCTGTTTATCAAGTTTAAAGGAGCTGTCAAACAAGACACCCAGATTCCTGACAGTATCAGAGAAAGAACTAGTAAGAAAGCCAAAGGCATCTTGAAGTTTGGCGCGAAGGGCATTACTGCCAAAAATCATGATTTCAGTCTTTTTTTCATTGAGAATAAGAGTATTTGCCAACAGCCATTTCTTGACCTCACTCATGCACTCACGAAAGTTATTTAAAGATAAAGCGAGATCATCATGTAACTCAAAATAAATCTGAATGTCATCCGCATAATAGTGAAAAGCAATGTGGTATTTCTCAAAGATAGCGCTTAAAGGAAGCATATACAGTGAGAAAAGGGTCGGGCCTAACACAGAACCCTGGGGGACACCACAGCAAACAGGTACAGGGGAAGAGGAAGGACGTACATGTCAGGACGATAAATGCATGAAGCTATACATTTTTAGGCACGAGTTGTAATGGCCGCCATTTTCTTTGAGAGTATTTATTACACGGCGTACTGCGGGGTAAAGCCTGTCCTAACGTTTGAGTCTGAGGTTTATTTTGAGCACCTGACGGCTTGCTTTTGCTCCTCATCCATAAACTCTCTCCGTACTCTTTCACATGACTCTTGGGTAGGCGGTACAAGAGGCTTGCCGTGTTTAGTCTGTGGTGGGGAAAGGTTTCCTGCATAATTTGCATTAGTACAGTTTTCTGGTCCGTGTCAGACTTTTTAATAACCAAACCATGTTCATGCTACATGTATAGATAGAGAGTACAGAGGCCCCTTGTTTAGGAATAAGGTTCTCGATTTGTTTTGACTCGTCCTTCTGTTTGTCACCATTTCAGTTAATTTTGAAAAAATCTCAGGATCTTCAGCTTTACTGCGAAAGATTAATGTGGAAAATAAACAAGTGGACGGTGGAGCCACATGCTGGGTTTACTGTCGTTGTTGTCGGCGCTTGTCTGTCCATAGTGTAGATATTTTAAATATAAGAGAAAAAGAGAACTTTAAGAAATTAATAAAGCCACTACAGTGACCATCAAAACCATGAAAAAATATTGCCGTAAACAGTTTGTTTTGCGACACTGCGAAACAAACGATAGCGTGATAGGAAACGACAGACGTCGCCATGTGATACATATCGTTGTAGCGAACAGCCTTATGTGAGCACCTCTATGAAAGCAAACGTCAGACAGTTTGCTACTGTGAAGTATTCAGGTGTGTGTTGAAGACATCAGCAACAATCTTAGAGAAGCAAAAACATTTGAAGTCCATCATTCTGCACAGAGAAAGATTATTCCCAAGTGGAAAACATTCCTGACAGCTGCCAGTCCTTCCAGAGGGGACGTCCCCGCAAATTCACCCAAAGGTCAGACTGTGCAATGCTCAGAGGAACTGCAAAAACCCAGGAGCTTCATCTCAGACTCGGTGGGCCTCCGTTAATATGTCAAATGTTGAAGTTCATAACAGCACAAACACCTCATCCCATCTGTCAGGACAGGGGTGAGTCGACCGTGAACTCCTCTGTACACCAAAGTATCCTTGAGTCGAATGTGAGGCATCTGTGCTGTATCGTTAAAGGTGGTTCATTACAAGTAACGCGTTACTGTAATCCTATTACTTTTTTTCAAGTAACGAGTAATGTAAGGCAGTGGTCCCCTGGGCCACCGACCGGTACCGGTCCGTGAGTCGTTTGGTGCCGGGCCACGAGAGCTGAGGCTTGTGTGTGAAATGTTTATTTTTGTATCATTTTTTTATCATTAACTCGGTTTCGCTGGGTCTGTTCTAGGGGCGGGTTTGGATTATCGATTTATCGATTAAAATCAATTCTGGCTTTGATAACGTGATATCGATTCATTAAAATCCTGAATCGATTTTTAAATATAAATTTATTTTGCCCAAAACGTTATACACAGCGCGGACCCGCGGATCAGAATCAGTGAGATGTCGCCTTTCTCACCCGACGGCACGGACACGGTCGGGGCTGAAAGCCGACAGCTCGCTGACTCTGATCCGTCGGCGGGTCCGCGCTTTGTGTTCACGCCCTTTTTGCGCTGATTCAGCAGGTTTTATCTCTCTCCAAACAATATTGAGCGAACCAGCAGCAAAAGAAGATCCAAACTACGCTTCACATAAACATCGTCATGAATTCACTCTGACTTTTGCTGTTTTGTTTCCACCACAATAAAATCACACTTCATGCACAGCTCTCTCTGTGTACTTCAAGAACAGTTTCCAGTCTAAAAATCTGTTTTCTGCATTATTCGCTTGCTTGTTACGCACACGTCTACCGTTGTTTACAGGCTGTCGGCCGCTGTTTTTTTTTCCTTTTACTTACTTCCGAAAAGTAAGTAAAAGGAAAAAAAAATCTTTTCTGCCATTCAACAGGCTTCTGAACAAATTTAAACTTTTTAAAATTATGCAAAATTGCAAAATGCTCAGCTGTGTCTGTAATCAAACCTCTGTAACTTTGCTCTGCTTCACGTCAGCAGCATCAGGTAATGTTCATGTGTTCATTAATGGTTTTCTTTTGTTTTTGATGTACTGCAGAATATTTTTATAAAATCCCAGAACAGGAAAACCTTCATGTTTTTCTGTTTTATCTTCAGCTACTTTGACACAAAGGCCTCTGCTGTGATGGTCACAGCTTTGATAAAGTCTCGCAGGTGTCAGCTTTCTTTTTATATCTATAAAAATATGGAAATGTACTGATGCATGATCTGAATTATAATATTTCTGACTGTCTGAGGCAAAATTTCCCCGATTCAAATTGAATCGTGGATCGAATCAATTCTAGAAATCGGTGACGATACCCAGCCCTGAGTCCACGTACCGCCAAGATGCTGCAGCAGAGAGTTCTTGTACCTCTGCAACTCTGGTTCCCACAAAGACTTTATATCTGCATGAATCTGAATGGAGCCAGTTAAGCACTGTGGTCGAGTCTGTCCAGAACACCACATCTTGGATGTCAAGGGTCAGTTCTTTCTTCAGAACAGAAGTCAGCTGTGCTCCTGTAAGGGCTCCACACAACTCTAGCCTTGGAATTGAGAGTTGCTTCTTGGGTGCAACTCTCGACCTCGCAGCCAAGAAAGCCACCTGGACCTTTCCTTCTCCTTGGTCGGTCCGTAGATATGCCACAGACCCATAGGCACGCTCAGAGGCATCACAGAACACATGAAGGCTTCGATGGCTGTGACTACAATCCGAGCGTGAGTCAGTGTAGCATCTCGGCAGCGTTATCTGTGAGAGCTGGCTGAGTTCACTTTCCCACAAACGTCAGGCGTGGAGCAGATTCTCAGGTAAGTGAGGATCATCCCATCCTCTTTTCTTGTCCCAGAGGTGTTGCACGATGACCTTTGCCCTGGTTGTATATGGAATAAGAAACCCGAGAGGATCATACTGCTGGGCGAGCAGCCGATAAATGTTGCGCATTGTTGGCTCTGAACTGACGCTCTGCTGATGCTTGTACCGGAGTGCATCAGTCTTACAGTGCCATACGAGTCCTAGAGTGCGCTCTTACGGATCAGCTGACTCCTGGGAGAGCCAGAGAACGCTACCCTCTGACTGGGATTCAACTGGTAGGTGGCTGATGACCGTGTGGACATTGCTAGCCCATTGTCGTAGTTCAAATCCACCCTCCAAGAGGAGAGACTGCAGGCGATCCACCAACTCCTTGGCTTGGCCTTCTGATGGGAGGCTCTGCAAACAGTTGTCAACATAGAAATTACGTTCTATGGACAGACGAGCTTCCTCTCCTGGCTCAGTGTGTTTCTGGACATGATCTTGAAGTGCAAAGGTAGCGCAGCACGGACTGCATGTAGTCCCAAAGGGAAGCACCTGCCATTGGTAGATGGTGGGTTTTTCGTCTACCTTCATGTCTCGCCACAGGAAACAGAGAAAGGGTTTGTCCTCATCTAGCAGACGGACCTGATGGAACATCCCTTTTATGTCACTGCTGAAGGCGACTGGGTGTTCCCTGAACCTGAGAAGGACTCCCAACAGGCTAGCTCCCAGTGTAGGCCCTGGAAGAAGGCAGTCGTTCAGGCTCTGACCCTTGTAGGTGAAGGAACAGTTGAACACTATCCTGTCCTTCCCGTTGTGGTGCACCATGTGATGGGGGATAAACCACGAACAGTTACTCACTGCGGCCTCTTCCGGTGCAACAGCTGTGACGAAGCCAGCCTGCAGCAGTTTTTGGATTTCCCGAGAGTAGGCAGCTGCCTTCTGTGGTTCTCTGGCAAGTCGTTTCTCTGTACCACGAAGCTGGGCCAAAACTGCCTCTGGTGTAGCACGAAGAGGGGGAAGATTCTTCTTCCACAGTAGTGGAGTGGCGTAGCGATTTACTCCATCAATTGTTACTCGAATTGTCCTTTCCTCAAGTCTCTGAATGGCCTCAGCGTCTTGTCGGGACCTAGTAATGAGCCGCTCACTCCGGTATGGCAAGGTATCCATCTTCCAGAGTCTCTCCACATGGCTGAAGAGCTCAGCTTCTGGTGAGGCCCCAGAGGTGAAGAGACACTGCTGTGGGGTTAGCCGCTGACGTAGGAATCTCGATGGACCCTGTAAAGTCCATCCAAGTCGGGTGTGCACAGCTGCAGGTCCACCTGGAGGACCTAGACGTACTGGCTCCACAGGAGTGAGAAGATGTGGATTATCTGACCCAATAAGCAGAAGGGGCTGTACTTCCTTTATGTCTGGCAGTGGCAGGTGCTTAAGGTGACGGTACCGCTCCTGTAATGCTCTTATCGGGTAACTATGGCGTGCTAGGCCAAGTTCCTTTGCTGTGAAGGCTCGGTGGATCTGGAAGGACTTGTTCGGCTGTGAGGCAGGAGAAATGGAGAATGACACAGCAGCACCACGGATGGTACAGCTATCTTGACGGACAGTGCGGAGTGCTAGGTCCTCAGCTTCCCCGTGCAGCCCCAAGCAATCAGCCGCTTCGTGCAGAAGTATGGTACGCTCTGATCCATCATCCAGTATAGCATAGGTTTCAACCATCTTTGTACTGCTCCTAATGATGACACGACTTAGCTTGAGTAACACCTGACTGCTATTGGTTTGCCAGTCTACGTACAGTGTCTCAGAGGTGGAACTTACTAAGCATGTGCTTTCCTCTGGTGCACTGGTTGAATCAGAGGCTGTAGCATCTGGGCTGGTATTGACATCATGAAGAACTTCAAGATGTCGGCGCCCACATGGTTTACACTTGGCTTTGAGGTTACACTTAGCTGCTTGATGATCACGGGCGCATCGCCAGCACCTCTTATTCACCTTGATCCACTCTGTCTTCTGCTCTTTCGACAAGAGTTTGAAGTTACTGCGCTGATTCAGGTAATGCTGCACTGTATTACAGAATGGACAGTACTTCTTGGGCCTTTCTTGTGCCGCTGACATGTCACCTTCCATCTTTCTCCTGGGCTCACTACCATGGAGAATGGTGGCAACCTTCTGAAACTTATGCTCAGGACGTCTTTCCTTTCGTGAAACTTGCCTCTCCCTGTCAGAGTGGCCACAATATTGGTCTCCAATTACCTGGACACGCACCTCATACTCAAGCCATTCAGCATGATGAAGCAGTGTTGGTATAGGAGTGTTGATGGGATTGACAAATCTCTGGAAATTTGCTCTTAGGTCATAAGGTAGCTTAGCTAAGAGGCGAGATACGTGTGAGCCACACCTCAACTCTGTCCGACCTTGTTCTCCCAACTGGTGTAACATACCGACTAGCGCACGGACTTGTAGTGCAAAAGACTTGAAGGCTCTGATGTCACCACTCCTAATGTTGGGTCCATCCATCAGTTTGGTAATCCTTTTTAAGGCCAGATGTTGAGGTTGCCCATACATTTCTGTAAGTGCTCTCATGGTGTCAGCAAATGGGAATGGACTGTTACTGTATGAGTCAGCTACAAGTAGTGCATCTTCACACTTAAGGTGATCTGTCAAGATTTGGAACTTGAAGTGTTCAGGAGCATCAAGTGGAAGTATGTTATCTAGAGCTAGCTTTAATCTTGCAAACTCACGTGGGTCCTCGTGCACAAGGTCGGGGATCGTTGGTTGAGGTCCACGATAAGTCTCTATCGGTTGGGCTCTGCTGAGAGAGAGTGGTGTCTGAGGGCACCCACCTGGTTGCAGGCGATCGGTTGGACACTGTCGGCGGTCATCTGGATAGTTACCACAGCGCCTGTACGGATAACTCGAATCCTGATACCCATATCCATAAGGAGAACGATAGTGACTGTCAGGGCAGCTTGGGTGACCAGGGGTAGGATGCCTGTCATCTTGTCTGTAGTATGGATCATCTTCATAGCAGGCCCCTAGCCTTGGCAATCTAGGAGGAGTGGCAGGCTGACTGCAGTTCCTGTGGCGACGAGCATACACCTCGTCAACCCTTCTTTGGCCTGCATGATACGGTGACCGTCCCCTTGCTGCTGACGCTTGAAGTGGAGAGGGCCTCTCATCTGGTGTCATTGGTGAAAGAAAATCTTGAGATTCAGGGCATGAGTCGACTGAAGGTGATGGTGACTGTGCGCTGCGCTCCCTGTCAAGATCTGCGTCATTTAGACTGTGGGTGAGCTCCTCAATCAGGCCATGCTGGCTGTCCTTTGGATGTTGAGACTCATCCCCAAATGGCACCTGTGGAGCACTTTCAGGCTGATGTGGGCTCTTCTGACCTTTGATTGGCACCAGCTTACTAGTGTGGGCAGGTGTGGTTGACGTCCCATCCTCAGACCGTGATGTGGCATGCTGTGGAGCTAGTACAGGTGAGCTAGAGATCAATTCTGTCAGGCGTTGCACATCTAGTCGG
Organism: Copadichromis virginalis; assembly: GCF_057382275.1. Classification (NCBI taxonomy): domain Eukaryota; kingdom Metazoa; phylum Chordata; class Actinopteri; order Cichliformes; family Cichlidae; genus Copadichromis; species Copadichromis virginalis. The sequence goes on from NC_140626.1 coordinate 32,847,160, forward strand.
AGTTGATTGTGTTCCTCTTTCATATTGAAATATATTGGAGAATTTCAGGATGAGTAGAATGCTTGCCCTGATCATCATGTGAGAGATGCTGGTAAGTCATCAAATACACTCATGGCTGAACACCAACATAACTGAGTGAAGTAAAACATTAACTTACGGTCTTATGAACGCACACACTGTCCGTTGTTCAGCTGCCGTTTGTCTCTGAACTAAAGTTGCGGACATGCACCCCGATGGTGCATTCAGGGGGCATAGGAAATCCCATACACAAACCTAACCCTTTTGTACAGTCTTTTTCCAAACTGTTTTCCTTTTCAGCTCAAAACGAAACGTGTAATATTTTCTCTGAATGAGGGACCATTCCATTTTTTAAGGAGCCGTTGGCAACTCTACTAACGAACCTTATTAATAAAATAAAGCTCACTATCAGTAACATCATAGCACCACCCAGCTGTATAGAAACTCCGTCATGCTAGCTAGCACGCAGTACGAGTTATTGTAACTGACTGTAAAAAGCACAACGAAAATAAACTCCACCTAAACTTCAAATCTGAGCAAGCACCGAGCACGCTGCCACGGGAATGTGACATTCACAGAGAAACCACCGGCTCCCCCCACGGACATGACCGCTGTGGCACCGGGCAAACCTCCACCCGCCCCACTCCTGCTAAACAGGTGAAAAAAGAATTAAGAACGACCGGAGTCAGTGCTGCTGAGTCTTTGATTTTATTTTTTGGCTTATTCTTTTATATGAAAAGGCTTTTTTTTTTGTTTTATTGGCAAATACAGGACATTGGGCTGTGATCAAATTCAGCGTGCAATACATCAATGAATTACCCAGATTATTTAGCTTGTAACACTTGTTAAAGTAGTCATTCCTACCTGTCTGTATTTGTATAAACAGTTTCTAGTAGTTTTCCTTTCATTATTTCTGGTGGGAATGTTTAAATATGCATTTGTCATCATCTTCAGCATTGTTGTCACTGTTCGTCTGCAAAGTTATGACTCACTGATTAGACGTCTGAAGGTTTTCCAACAGAAACTTGGCTGTGGGATTGAGGAGGAAGTGCAGCCTCGCTTGCATGACTCCAGCATGACAGAGATATGACGCCAAAGCCCAGGTGTTCCTTTACTGAACACCAAGCGCACACTCACCAACACATATGACGTAGCTAACTGTAACCCCGAGTAATTTCCTGCACTAATTTCCTGCCATTGAACGCATCACAAATAAATGACTCCAACCACATGACTTTGCTTCTTTTTTTAATTTTATTTTTTTCTCTGTGTTTTACTTGCATCTATTTGAAAGAGTGAGAGTAAACACAAAGCATTAATTTTATATACTGGAATATGCAGAACATACGTTTAAATGCTAAACAATTTCTTCAAGTCAGAGACTGTTGCATATAATTTCATTTTTGCTTAATGCGATGTGTACTATTTTAATAGATTAAAACTAATAAAATGATTTTTAGATTTTATATGATGGATTATGCAGAAAAAATAGAATTGGGCTGAAAGGCCTATTGCTTTATTACGTATTCATTTTGTTTTTCAAAAGTAACTAAGTAACTAATTACTTTTTAAAATACGTAATCAGTAAAGGAACAGGATTACTTTTTTGGAGAAGTAATCAGTAAGTAGTAAGTAATTACTTTTTAAACCTGAGCAACACTGCTCCCAATCCCCGCTGTGCACCGCGCTGCCTGCACACGTTTGGCTGATCTTCATTACCTTTTATAAGTTTTCAAATAGGAATGCTACAGCTGTGCAGCATGTGCAATAGACGCTGTTATAACAGTAGGATGGCATGCATTGGACTCCTTGCTGCTACTGGTGTTCCAGTTGTGTGGTTTCTCCAGTTAAAATATATGAAGGGTAATAAGAACATAAAACTTCATCTTTGAACCATTATTAAAGTTTGCTCAGATGTTTTTTCAGTGTAACCTCTGCTCTGTGCCGCTGCTGAAACAAGCAGGGTGTCTCCTGCTTTACACAAGGTCTTAATTTACCCACGATGCCTTGAGAACGAGCACAGGTTAATTTCGTTCTATCAATCATTTCCACACAGGAGGCGTCACCTCGTTGAAACGATCAATACAGAACATCCAGCAGACGGAACGAGTTTGTTGCAGCTCTGTGTGCAATTAACACACTCAGACGTGTCGTCTGAGTGTGTTAATTGCTTTCAAAGTGAGACTACACGCACGCAGACACACACACACGCACACACACAGCCTCTCTGCTTTTACAGCCAGCGTGGGCGTCTTAAGAGAAAGTCAGTAGTAACTTCAGTTTTAGTCAAAAATGAGACGGGATGACATTTGTGAGAGCTTGTTTTAGAGACAACGGAGGAGCTAATGGCGTGACTTCTTACTCAGTCTCTCAAAGCTCACATCACAATAAAAAAAGACAACATTTACAAACAAGGCGAGCAGCAGCAACAGTAAAAAAGTAGCGCAGCTTTTTGCCTTCAGTGGTTCTCAGAGTTACGGGACAAAATGTAATTAATCTAACACCACGTTCAGCAGAACAAATCACTGACACATGAAAACATTTTATTATATTCTGTGAAACACTCTGAGGTTAGTGGTTGACCATTACGAGGAAACAAACTGGTAGGAAACAGCAGCAGCTTCCTGCTTTTAAAGTCAAATTTTTACTGACCCCTCCTTCCGCCCTCGTCGACTTGTGAATACAAAACAGCCGCAGAATTGTTAATATCAGGAAAACGATTCTTGCTATTGGTATTTACATTAAAAGCGAACAATTATCTGTTTCCTTATTGCATACATGATGATGTAATTTCAGATATACGGGTAAACAAATCTAAAGCTTCAAGATTTTAAGTTCCTTTTTCAATAGTAGTCAACGTGAGCAGGGTAGCAGATCAGAAATCACTGGGTGCTGCCCCTCTGGAGGTTTCCAGAAGCTGGCCAATCAGAAGAAAACCTCCCCGGGGGTTGCTTAAAAAGAAAGGAGCTAAAAAGTCTTTTCAGTTTTAGAGATGACTTGAGGGGCAACACAAAGGGCCCGTACAAGTTGAGACTAAGGGTTTCTTTTTAGAGCTGTGACTGATGAAAAATGCCATTGCTACTGCCTCTCATCATGGATTTAATTCCACACAATCAAGGAAAAGGAAAAAGCCTGTTTTTGCACACTGCCTTACCTTGTAGACCTGCCCATAGGTGCCATTCCCAACCAGTTCGACCAGCTCAAAGATACCAGCTGGGTCCTGGGTGTGAAAGAGAGACAAGAGAGTGGGAGGTAGAGGTTAAAGAGGGAAGAGAAGGAACAAAAAGCACAACGTTATTCAGGAGAACTTAACTGTGGTTCACAGCTGAGCAGGACAGAAGAAGGATGAAGCCATTCAAAGTGGAATCTGACCTTCATGCATGCACTCATTAAAAGGGTGACTGAGCAATGCATACCTGTGGTATTACCCTGTAAAAAGCCTCCCACTGTCACCACACTGTTATTAGTCCTTCAGTAGATAACCTCTGCATTACTCTTACAGACTCGATTCATTCGGCAGAGCCAGATATGCCTCTTATTCACCAGAATCTCACTTTGCGATCTCTCATCTTGCCACAGAAAAGTTAGATTATAGTTTCGGGTGGACTGTGTGGAAAAAGCACACATTATTCAGATCTATTCCTGTTAATGTCACGTTTTACTGCTTCCTGAATACTGGAAACCTAACATTGCCACTGAACACCTTAATCAATTCATTCAGTACACCACACTGATGGTTAAATCTACCATTAATGGGAAACGTACGTTGATAAAGAACTTCAAAATACCTGACCAAGATGGCAGCCAAGTGGAAGGACTTGCTCCTAGAAGTGTAATAGTTTGAAAGAGCTTCGTGATGGAAACATTAAGGGGAGCACCCCCAGCTGAGCTGTTCACTCAAAACTATTTCCTTTCTATGGAACTAAAAGAAGCACACAGCTGACTAACACCATGGTTCAGGCAAAGGCAAGACAAACCTCTCACCACTTCCTTCTGCACAGTGATCCGACTGTCAGGTGGAGTTCTGAAGAAAAAGTAGTTCCTGCGGACATTTTGAAAAAAGAGATTCTTTGGGTGCCACAGGAGCCGTTTCCACTGCAGTCAGGAGACAGAGAGCGTCTCCAAAACTGGGCACACCAAATCAATGCAGACGGGTCAAATCAGCCCAGAGAAAACCGTGCATTTGGTTTTAAATCTTCCCTTGAAATGTAAAAAAATGTGTTTATTTCTTATTATAACGCAACTACTAACACATGGTACACATACAGGTACAACCCACACAGGTCAAATCCCACCCACATATAAACACACACACAAGATAATCTTATATTCAGGTTTATTCAAATTCAGCAAACCTCCCAAAACACACACGTCGATCTTTAAGCATACCTGAGTGGTGCGTGTTTGGTATTAGCACACCTGCGTGTGCGTGCATGCGTGTCTGTGTGTGTTGGTGTACAGTAGGCCACAGGAGAGCGTTGGGACTGTTACAGCAGAGCCTCCTGAAGGGGATTAGCTTAAAAAGCAGTGTTCCTTTTCAGTCAAGGTCAAACAGAAGCACATCTAATCCTGGAGGAACGAGCCTAGCGTGCATCCACACACACCTGTGCACAGCTTTTACCAGCCGTGAGACCACACATGTATGACAAACACCTGACGTGAAGAAGAAATTTGGATGGCAAATGAGGGGAAAAGCTACAGAAACAAAGGTCTGCATTTAACCTGAGGGGCGGCTAATGAGATTTCACACTGACATGTAAAACACAAGTTTGCATCCACAAGCAGTCTGCAGCTGGGGACCAGCATTTTCCACAACAGAGTCATCGCTACACCTCCTGCACATATTTGAGGAAACTCATGAGCTGTGCACCAGAAATATTCCTTTTACCTCTAATTAATCCTCTCAGGATTCGAGGTTTTCCTTCGCTAACCCCTTCTTTAAACTGTAGCCTGTTACACTGGAGCACTGCGTACACGAGCTGAGTGCCGCTGCAGCTCTGTGAACGCAAAACGATGCAGCAGGGCCGAGACCATTGTCTGCCACAGGTATCATCTCCACTTCTGCAAATTCAACAGTGCAGCAAAACCACAGTGGAAACCCAAAAGAACAACGTGAATAAGCTGTCATTGTTCTCATTCCTTTGTAAGACATCACTCTGCTCACTCATTGGCTGAGAAAAACATCTTTGGAACATATAGACGCTCATGCTGGGTGTAAACAAACCTCTAGCTAAGACAAACCGGTTCAGCCTCAAGCTACAGGTTTTTCTGCATAAATCGAGTCATTTTGACGAACATTTCTAGGGATCTCAGGTTAATCCAAACTACTGGATTAAACAGCGTCAGTGTTCCACGTCTACTTTTGGGCATAACCACTGAACTTTGGGACTTCTTCTCAAAAGCTGAGCGGCTAAGCGGATACTGCTGAGACACCAGAGGAGACGGCACTGACTGTCTTATAAAGAATGAGTGGATTACTAAATGATTCAACTGGGCTCAAGACTCAAGGGGTCAGGAGGCCTGTGGGCTTCAGCTGCAAAATGTCAAACACACTCAGTACAACAAAGAAACACAAAACAACCAGGAAGAGACTCAAAGGGATCATAAACAGACAAAAACAACCAAAGAGAGACACAAAACGACCACAAAGCTTCTCAAGAATACCAAGAAGAATAAAAAAAAACACCAAGAAATTTAAAATAACCAAAATGATCACAAAGAAACACAAAATAGCCACAGAGACCCACAGAGACGATGGAGATAAAAAGCAGCGCTGTGCGTTTTGTGTCTCCTTCCATCTGCAGGATGATTTTTGGACCTTTGCTGCCTGATCTCAGGGGCTGTGGTCTCTGAAACATCCACGACTGCACTGTTTCATGAACACCACGATGCTGCCTGCAGCCGATGCACAGCTGTGATTTTGACCGCGCTCCTTTCGGTTGACACGATCCCCTTTCATTCAAATGTCCCCGACCGTCTCACCTGTCCTGTTTCCGCCAGCCGGCGTCAAATCTACAAAGCCACCCTCCACCTCACCCTCCTGACTCAGCCCCATTTCAGGCAGGCGACTGTAAAATAATGGAATGTGACAGACGCCAAGGTTACGTCCCCATGTGAGCCTCAAACAGCTATTAATACAACATCTGACCGGAGCTATCAGAGGAGCTTAACCCCAGCCTGAGCATCCAGGAGGAGGAAGCAGGTTTGCCTATAGGAGGAGGGGATCACACAAGATCATTTGGGACTCTGCAGAAACAGGAAGTGTGCTAGTGTGAGTGTGCTTGCGACAGGCTTTGCGTCACGCAACCCCCCCCCCCACACACAGCTCTATCTGCTGCGTCCTGGGTGACCTAATTTCAGCTACTCATGGAGGCTGCAAAGGATTTTTACAAGAAAACACACACAGACTCCTCTGTCTTTATTTATCCCAGCGATGTGTGTGTCTGTGTGTGTCTGTGCGTGCGCCTTTTACAGATACAAAGACACACAGGCTTGCAGTCCCACCCGGTCGATCATGTCCAGACTTGATCGTTACTCTGCAGGTACATCTGTGTTGCATAAGCAGCAAAGAAAGGGGAGCTGTGCCTCACACACACACACACACACACACACACACACACACACACACACACTCACACACACACACACACACTGAATTAAAAAATAAGAAAGTTTATACAAATGTGATTCTATCATTAGTTTTCCTCTCACACACACACTCTCACATTCCTGCACTGTCTCCTTCTGCACATCTCACATCCTGGCGGGGGCGCGCGCACGTGCACGCACATAACCCCTTGCACACAGTGCACGCTGCTGCTGCTGCTGTCGCCACAACATCGCGAAATGGCGGAACTCGCTCCTGTTGCGGTTATCGTCGCTATTATTCACGGTGTGTGTGTGAGTGTGTGTGTGTTAGAGTGAGAACCCTAGAGCAAAACGCGCGTGCACGAGTGAGGCAAGTGAGCGCGTGCACCACAAGCCTCCGTATCTGTGTGTGCTGTGAAAGTGTCAATGAGCAGGCAGCTTAACATCTGCCCCACATACCACAGACACAGCAGCCTCTACTTGCTGCCGTGCGCACGCGCAGGTGTGTGTGCGTACGGGGTTGGTGCACGCGCACAGCTCGGAGCGTCGTTACATCGCGTCCCAATTGTTTAGAATAAATAAAAAAGGAACAAACAACAACAGGAGGCTGCCTGAGCCCACACTCTGATATCCGATGTGATTTCCTCAATCACGAGCATCACAGCCCCCCCCCCCGCATACAGCACAGTGTAACTCGTGTGCACGCGCAAGCACGGCAGAAGCAAGAAAGGAGAGGAAGGCACAGAGACGCATCCATCACCGGTGAGGATGGAGAGGAGAAGAAGGAGAAAAGGAGGAGGGGGGACAGGTGTTCGGCAAACTCACACGCACGCGCACAGGCACAGACAGCTCATCACACACGCAGGGACACATTTACCCGTAGTGCAGACAGGTCTATCTCGTCCAGACTCCGTGCCGGGGAGTCGCTCGCCATGGTTCTCTCGGTAGACACGGGACTCAAGATGGAAGCTTCCCCAACGACCATCGACCGAGAGGTGCAGAGCGGCGGGGAGGAACACGCTCACACTCCCGTGCAGTAAACAAACCCCCCACCCACCCCTACAGAAAAAAAATCCTCGGAAAGATCCCGGTGCAGGCGATGCTTCAGCCCGAGAGGAGCAACGAGCGCTCCGGCAGGGCAGAGGAGCCGGAGGAGGAGGGAGGCGGGCGATGTTCGCGGAGTTCCAGGTGCTGCTACATGCTGCTCGCTCTGCGCCGTGGATCCTCTGCTACATGCCTCCACCTCGACACCCCCGCCCCCCCTAGATCCGGACAGTAGAAAGAGGAGAAGACGCGCGCGGACGGAGAAGAGCGCACAGCAGCCGAGGCGCGCGAGGACAGCGTCCGTGCGTCCGTGTGCGAGGCGGAGCAGCAGTGCGCTTCCCGGGAGTGGCCTGACGAGAGAAGGCTGCGCTACTCACGGAGACGCCCACAATGACACAGACACACACACACACACACACACACACACACACACACACACCTTCAGTGCAAAGGTGAAAAGAAGACACATTGACACAGCTGACTGTTCCTGTATTATTTTAGCGCTAATCAGCTCAGACACAAGAAAAACCCTCAAGCGTTAAATGTCAGCACACACAGGAGGGGCCCTGCCCTTTTGTGTGTCCGCTGCCAGAGCGGCTTTCATAGAGCCCACATGGGACTTTTCCAAGACCCATTTCTGCCCTAATGTCACATCAAAGGGACACTTAAGTGGGGACATTAGCGGCCTCTCTGCTTAGGCTGGTCCCAGTTTGTGCCTCCGGACCAGCAGCAGAGGAAAGCTTCAGATCGTTCAGAAGATGTCAAACAGAAGCTTCTCAGGTTATATCCTGAAGACTCTCTAACCATCTGGGTGAAAAGTATTTCTTTTTTAAATAAAACTGCTTTATTTTGTAGAAAAATGCACAACACGCGCAACAAACTCCATAAATCACGCTTCGTGTTGTGTCGCTTGATCTATATTTTTAAAAACATTTTTAAAAATTGTTAAAACTTCAATACTTTTTATTTATTTTTCAGCATAAAAACAAAGACTGAAGGAATGAATACAGAAAGAAATAGTAAGGAGCAGTTCTGGGTGTATTTATCAAAAACAGTAGAAGAAACAAAGGGTGTGTGGTAACTGTCTGCCTTCGTTTTACTTTTTGCTACCTCGAGTGGCAGAATCATCTGCCTCGTCAATAACTCCCACAGACTGTATATAAAAGATGCACATGGAGCCACCCTGGTGCTCATAATCAACCATTTTGAAGCTCCATTCCCGTTTTGTGGCTGCCCCCATCGCCTGGGGCTAGAAAAAGAGCAGAGTAGACTTTACTGGCCTCATTCAGTACACACCACACACAAAACACACAATCTATGACATTATATGATTACTGTGCATCTGGAACTGAACATGTTGATGCTAAGGGTCCTGAATCTTAGTCTGTGCCTGTGTGCCCACACAGATCCTGAATAGTGTTAGTGATGACACCAGAAATCTCCACACCAGAGACTGGAGTGCTAAATAATCAGCTGCTAAGCTAGCTGGTCATTGCACAGACGCACCTCGCTGCAGTTTCCTTCCCATAGTTTTGCTTTGGCCCGATGCTCAGGTGATTTAAGATTTTAGCGTTTCTGAATTTTTGTTGCTTCATTTTGGAGAGAATCATCCGTCACTGTCTCCTCACTCAGTGCACTCACTGCCTGCTGGCTAACCCCAGCGCTTGTCTCTCATGTTTCCTCACAGCTGACTCTCTAACCGTGTCCTCGGTATCACTCAGTGTTAGGATGCCTGGGTCGTTGACCCAGGGTTTTTGAGTTTATGATATTATTTATATTTTCTAGTTTTTGGTTTCTTTGAGTTCTGTCTTATGGTTTATGTCTCTGTCTTCTTTAGTTGCTCTGTCTCCCCTATCACCTGCATCTCCTTGTCTAGTTCGCGTCTCTGTGTATCTTAAGTTCCTATATCCCCGTGTCCAGTCAGTGTTTGTGTCTGCCCTGGTCCCACGTCTCTGTTCCCTCTGTAGTGCCTGCATGTGAGTCTGTGTCTTTGTTCAGTCTGTGTTATGTGTTTCCTGTTTTACTTTGAAGGTCTGTGTCTTTTCTCAGTGTGTTCAGTTTACGCTTCTTTGGTCTCGTCAGTTCTGATTTGTCCCAGCTGTGTTTCCCTCCTGTTACTCATTCCCTGATTGCTCCCTCTGTGTATTTAAGCCCTGTGTTTCTCTGTGTCCGTGTCGCGATCTACTGTTTTCTTAGCTGTGTGTTTTGTCATTTCTCTAGTTTAAGTTTGTTTTGAGTTTTTTTAGTTTTGTTATATTTTGAGTATTAAATTAAAGCCTTTTTTTGAGTTCACGTCTGTCTCCGGAGTCTGCACCTTGGGTCCTATTCCTGCCTGCACACAGCCACACCTAACACTCAGCGTCTGAATCATTCACCCAAATGTCTGAACTGACTCCACCAGCACCATCTTGGCTGCTGCTGGTATCTCATTCAGCCGCCAGCTGAAGGTCACTTCAAAGGAGATTTTTGTAACTAATTTAGTAGCAGTTTTCACCCCCAGGTGTGTCATGATGTTTCTGTTTACCCCGACTTCCTTCACCTTTGCCACAGTTGCAAATAAAAACATTTGTTTAACGACTTAACTGATTAAATAAAGATTCCACTGCTCCATCTTTTGGGACATCTTGGTATTATACCAGCCCCGCCCTGGTTTACTCCACTTTAACAGCTGCTTCTTCACATTCTGTTGATAGTTTTAGTTCATTTTGGAAGATTTTAAACTATTTTTAAAACCCACAATTTTTTGAGGATGTTGTTGTATTTACTTTATTGAAGCCTGGCTCGGAGACTTTTCCTAACAACAACACAAATCTCCTCCTTGCGTTTTCACTCCTGGTGTTCTTTGACCTGTCGGGTTCCGGGGAATCTTTCGTGTTTCAGCCTGTGTAGCTCCACCCACTCCAACCCCAGGCTGCAGTGACCCCACCCTCCCACCCCCGAAGCTGTCTCCAGGTCGAATGCTTAAATGCATGCCTGAAAAGCTCAGCCGTGATTTCACATGCCCTGCTGTCACTACTCTCTGCAGCCACTGACAGATTGTCAGGTAGAGTTCTGCAGGACACGCCCTCCGAACCATGAGTGAGCTGTTGTGCAAGCAGTGAAACACTCTACTGCAAGGTTTTCTGCTGTGTCCTTTAATAGTTTGCACCAAATTTATGTTCCTATGCATGATAAAAAATCTTCATCATGTGCGAGTTTATTGCTCAAACATTTTCTGTTAGTGCAACTTCTCTTTTGTCTTCTTGTTGCATTTCCTCCCTTTTTCCTGTCTGGAGTCTAAAGCAGTGATTCTGTTACCCACAGACAGATATCCTGGTCTAAGAACATTTTAAACTGTCCATGAGAGCAGTGCTTGAGTTTTGGATTGGTAACAAAAAGGGGGGTGTGTGTAACGGGCCACTTTCCCCTCCTGTAAAGAAGAGTCTCTTTGTGTTGTTCGACATCACTCTGGAGTCATTTTGGTTCTCTTCATGTTTCCTTCCTTTAATTTTATGTGTTTTTGTGTCTCTTTGTTATAGTTTTGTTCTACACAGCACCGTCAACTTCATGTTTTAGGGGTTTTTATTCCCAGTTTACTTATTTATTGGACATTTTGAGCATCTTTTCTTTACCATTTTCCACTTTTTTGCTGTGGCTTTGTCATCTGCTTGGATTGGTGGACTTTGTTGTCCTTTAACATTTCTTTTTGATCAATTTGAGTCTTTTTGTTGGACTTTTGGCAATTGGCTGTTGGAATTTGTTTGTTGTCTCTGCTTCTGTGTGTTTTTGCAGTTGTGTCTTTCATGTCATTTTCCTTTTTGAAGCTCGTTGCCATTGTGAGCCACCTTTAGTTGTTAGTGTCCTTTCAGTTTCTTCATGGTTGACTTTTTAGAGCTTTTTGTGATTGTGTTCTTTTTTCTCTTTGTGGTTGCTTTGTGTTTCAGTTTCTTTGTGGGGGTTTTTTGTCTCATGATCTTTCCACATTTCTTTTTGGTCTTGTTGTATGTTTATTGCCTCTCATCTTCTTGCAACTGCTCTCTGCAGTCAGTTTGTGTCTCCGTGGACATTGTTACTTTATGTTTAGTTTGTGGCAGTCTTGCTATCGTCTTGCTTTGTGGTTGTGTTGCAATATTTCTGTTGTTGTTTTGTGTCTGGCGTCTTTGCTCATATTTAGCAAACCATATTTTTGTGTTTAGTTTTTCTTGTGTGTATTTTTAGAGCTGTAATTTCTTCTTTGCCACCTGTTCAGATTTCTTCAGTATTGGAACTTGTGACTGATCTTTCTGTGGTTGTTCTTTGCAGACAGTTTGTGTCTCTTTGTGGCTGCTTTGTCTGAGTCATCGTGGCACTTCGTTTTGCACAGTTTCTTTTTCTTTTTGGTGTCTCTTCTGCCATTTTGCGCCTTTTATAATTGTTTTCTGTCTCTTTTTGGTTGCTTCCCATACTGCTCTTCATTTTGTCTGTAGTCATTTTTCGTCTTTCTTTTACGATGTCTGTGTCTTGTTGTGGTTGGTTTGCGTCTGATTTTTCTGATACGTCTGATTTTTCAACAGTAAATGTTAATTTCCCTCCCAAACCCTGCAACAGGTCTCTTCTAAAATCGTAAGACGACTGTTTGAACCCAGTTTTTCCTCATTTCCACCACTGCATCTGTGACAATGTGACAATTTTGAGAACCAAAGTTCACAGAAGTTGGAGTTTTTTACTAGGCAGGTTTTGTATTAATGAGTTTTTTGCATTCCCCCTCATATAGCCACTGACAGTTGTGATTCAAACTTTGGGAATAGCAAGTTTTGTGGTGCTATGCCAGCGGTTTTTGTGGGAAAATGTGTGGAACCGGTTCTAGATTCAGCACCTGAACTACGCTGGTGAGACAAGTTGGGGCAGGATCATCCTGGCAGTCCAGTTAAATGGAAAACAGATAAGAGCATAATATTAAGAAAGGTCAACTGAACAAACAACGACCAGTTTTAAAGCTTTTATTTTGAAAATTGTAGCTTTTACACATTGTGATGTTTGTTTTGCAGAGACAGCTGCTGATTTGTGAGATACTTTCCAAAAGATACAATATGTTTGTGATTTTGTAAGAAAGCATTTTCTTTATTGAAGAATATTTAAATATTAAACTCGTTAAGTTGGACTTAATGGGACTAAGCTTTCCTCTCACACTTACAGATCTGCCCCGGCTTGCTCTCAGACTCAGGAACACTGCAGCGTGCCTGCTTATGGTCACAAATCGACAACCAATTATTGAGAACAAAATAAAAATAATAACTGTAGTAATACTAGTAATAAAGTAAGTGGGCTGATGTTCCCAGGACACGCCTCATTCTGTGATGTCAATCAAGGCAGGTATTTCCCGCACACTCCCATACACACAAAAGCGCGTTGTCTGGCAACGCTCTGAAGTTTCATGGTGGTCGTGTTTATTTTTCATGGACTGGATTTGGCTTTACTGAGGTTCACATGGGTGGCAGGTTGCAGTGCTGTGGTTACCATGGTCACCTATCAGCCAAAAGGTTCCTGGTATGAGCCCTGCCCTCAAAGGGCTGGTCTTTAGTGTGCGTTCCCTCTGGGTATTCCCACAGAACAGGAAAAACATGCATGCTGATCACAGGTGAGAGGCAGATAACATGCTCCACATGTGTGCTGACGAAGACCAGAGGGCGGGCCCACATTACACCGGTTTTAGAATCGCTGCACTGGCTCCCCGTGTGTTTCAGGATCAATTGTAAAGTTCTTTTACTGGTTTTTAAATGTCTTAATGGTCTCGGGCCTTCTTATCTCTCAGATCTGCTTTTACCATATGAGCCCTCGCGGACCCTGAGGTCCTCTGGTGCTGGCCTTTTGATTGTTCCTAAAGTCAGGACACATACTCACGGAGAGGCAGCGTTTCAGTGGTATGGTCCTCGTCTGTGGAACAGCCTGCCGGAGGAGCTCAGGGCCGCAGAGAACGTACATGTTTTTAAGAACAGGCTCAAGACCCACCTTTTTAATTTAGCTTTTACTTAGCGTTTATTTATTTTATGCTTATTTATTCTATCCTGTTATTCTATTATTAATTTAGGTTTTACCTAATATTTCTTGATTTTATTCTTATTCATTTTTTAATCTTCTTATTCTATTTATATTTATATTTATATTGTATCCCGTTCTTATTTATTATATCTTTTTATCCTGTATATATCCTATTGTGTCATATCTCCAGTGTTTCCTCGGAGGGCGCTCTCTGCACCGGGGCTGTGATCGACCGTGGCTGCTGGGTCTCTGGGGGTCCTCTCAGCCTGGCTGGGGGGCTTCTTTGCCTCCCTCCTGCTGTGTGCCCAGCCTGGAGGCTGCGGTCTGTGAGCGGCTCCCGGTGCAGACGGCTCCCTGTTATAGTGTTTCCTCACCGGGCTCATGTGTGTCCAGCCCAATTTATGTATCCATGATTGTTTATGTTAATGAGAGTGTTGGGAGTGAGTTGGAGGGTGGGGTGGGCTGCTTTTAACCATGTAAAGCACTTTGTGCTACATTGCTGTATAAAAAGTGCTTTATAAATAAAGATTGATTGATGTTTAAAAAAAAAACACGTGCTTTCAGTAAAACTAGAAAAAGTCTAGATAAGTACCGTTACACAGAGCTGTACTGATACACCCAGCCTTCCCTGAGAGTGTAAATATGCTTGAATGAACCAAATCAAAAACTGAGATCAGGCAACAAAACCAGAGTTGAACCTGCTGCAGGTTTTTACTCCAGAGTTAAAGTCGGGATTCAAATCCTGATTTTTCTCATAAACTTGGACAAACATTTGTTTGTTGAGCTGAAACATGAAAAGGGTCAAACACAGCATACCTTTGGCATCACCGCATGTAAAGCATGGGTGTGTGGCGCCATCAAGTGGAAGAAGTGAGACCTACAAGCAGAGAGATCTGGGTACAGTGGAAGGTTTTCTGAGGTAATGCTAATAAATAGCCCTGATAAAAACCGAGCGCTCACGTGTGATGAAGGCACACACAGTGAGACTGTTCACTGCTTCATTACTCGGCCACATCTGGCAGATGTTATGAGATGTGGTGGCTTTTACCCTATTCTGGATCCAAAGCCTTTGTAAAACACAGAAATGCAGTTTGGTTTAATTTCAGTCTTCTCTAATGGCTGCAGAGCTCCAAATACATTACATTAGTGTGGCCCGTGAAGATCTTTTGTCTCTGTGCGCTCTCTTTATCACACTCATGTGCAGTTGAGTTGCTTCTTTAGAAGAAACTACCTGCAAGGCTAAAGTGAGGTAGAATGGTTCCCATATAAAGATTGTTCAGTTTATTTGGACTTAAAGTTCAAAACGAGCCCAGAAATTCATTTTTAAAAGATGTGAATGCTTTTTTGACTAAAGCAAAACCTCTTTATCCATTAATAAAATTAATAACATTATTATTAATAATAAATGTATTTATATAGTACAGCATCACAGGTTGAATCAAAGCCACATATTAAGGTTATGTATACATGTTTGAGCAACCATGTGGTCACACATTCATTCCAACATGCACACTTCCATGGTCCAAAATAAAAGGGGAAAATCAGGGGAAAGCTAACCTGCAAAACCGAGTTTTCAGGTGTCACTTAAAACAGCTGACCTGAGGACTTCAAAAACATGATCGCCTCTGGTTTTAAAACCAGAGGGAGGGTCAGAGGAGACCCTGGTTTGCGGATAAGAGAGCAGTGATAAGGTCTCAGAAGCTCCGCTATAGAAACACGGGTCTGTGCGTTTTTATTTCTCAGTAACGCCTTTGTTACTATTACTATTATTACTATTATTACTTCATTTACCTTCAGCTGCATCTTTTAGCTGTTCTCCCATCAGCAGCAGCTGAAAGCTGAAAGAGAAAGCTGATATAGTGATTTTGAATAAACAGCTGAAGCTCAGCTTTAATCCTCACTGAGCGTTTTCTCTATATTCTGGCATCTTTCTGCTTCCTCCTCTGGTTTCCTTCTCAGCTCTACTACAGATAACTACCACCAGCTGATGAGAGCATCGAGGCATTTAGCCACAATGTTCTAATTATATATTGCAATTTAATATACACTCACTGGTCATTTCATTAGGTACACCTGTTCAGCTGCTCAAGAACACAAATAGTTTTTCACATAATCACATGTCAGCAGCTCATTGTAGTTTTGCATTCCCAGGTCCAAAGTGTCTTCACTCAGTCCTAGCTAGCCATCTGTGCAGTCTCCCTTTGTCACATAGTCTGTTTACTTTACACTCTCAGGTGGTAGAGTGGGTTGTTTACCAATTGGAAGGTCGGTGAATTGATCCCAGACTCCTCCTGTCTTCGTGCTGAAGGATCCTTTGGCAAGACACTGAACCCCTGATGGATCCATCCGTGTGAGTGGGAATGTTAGAAAGCAACTGACCATAAATACAAGTGCTGTATGAGTGTGTGTGGGACTGAATGAATGAGAGATGCAGCTGTTGTTGTTTGAGTAGAAAGTTGTTATATAACTACCAATCCATTTACCATTTCCTTGATTTTTGATTCCTTGCCTTGATTCCTTTAAAAAAAATTTCTGGGTCTTGCTTCATCCCACAAATCTTCACTAACCCCTGAATCCCTGTTAAAAGAAACAGACATGAATGTTTCAGTCCACACTCCATAACAGTTGGTGGCTGCAATGCACCATTCAGTTGTCTGCCAACTGCCAATAAAAGAAAAAGAAGAAAGAAGAAGTTCCAGCTTTACCGAGGCCCTCGCTCATCCATAGGTAAGCAGCACAGGTGCGCCCTAAAGTATCGGAGTGTGCGACCGTGAAGGTTCGTGGGAACGTGCAGGGTGGAGGGATTAATTGTCGCTAAATCTACGTGCTCATACATCAGCCAGCTGTGTGCGCAGCTTCATCTCCAGCTCTGCTCCTTTGGACGCGTCCTAGTTTGTTCTTTTCACTCCTTTAACTAAGTGAGATAAATCAGCACGATAATGGAACAATAAAATGTGCCTCCTTACGAGCAGGATTATGTCAGGCTTTAGTCAAACAGGTTGACGACTCAGTAAAGATTGCAAGGACGTGGCCAAGGTTTCGATGCTGTGGTGACAGCTTTGAGCCATCCACCAGCGCCTATGACCACTTCCTCTGATAACACCTCACCCTCTCATTCAGAAAAAATGAACTCTTAACAGCACAGCTTGCAGCCACATCAGATGCAATGTTAACCATGTTTTTTCCCAGCATTTTTCCAAAGCAATTCACATGTTTGTGCGATTCATATAAACACTTTACTCTAAAACTGTGGGCTCTGTGAAACAAAACAAAAATCTCTTAATATAAGTTCAACAGCTTTGCCTGTTCAGTTTGATAAATTGCTCTCCGTAAAGCGTCGTTTAGTGATGACTGATTTTGACCAGTTTAGGAAAATGTGAATGTTTTATTTCTTGATTTGGAGCTTGTTGGAAGATGTCCAGTGTTTGCTCACAAAAAGTTGGAGCAGAAAAGTCTTTACTGCTCTGTTTTTGTGAATCCTGAGGTCACTCACTGCCAGCAATTCAATTCAATTCAATTCAATTTTATTTATATAGCGCCAAATCACAACATAAGTCGCCTCAAGGCGCTTCATAGATACAGAGAAAAACCCAACAATCATATGACCCCCTATGAGCAGCACTTTGGCGACAGTGGGAAGGAAAAACTCCCTTTTAACAGGAAGAAACCTCCGGCAGAACCAGGCTCAGGGAGGGGCGGGGCCATCTGCTGCGACCGGTTGGGGTGAGAGAAGGAAGACAGGATAAAGACATGCTGTGGAAGAGAGACAGAGGTTAATAACAGATATGATTCAATGCAATACAGTTCCCCCTGGTGAGAGTCTGTATCTGTCACTGATGCTCATCAGAGACCAGAGATGCTTCTTTCAGTTTGTGCATAAAATCTTGTGATTTTAAATGGAGCACCAAAATGCAGTTGCTGTAGAAGTGCAGTTTATCACTAGAGTTGTAGGTTCAAGCTGTGCGAGGGTCCACTCGTGTCTGACTGAGGTCCCCCTCATCAGAGGGTGAACTGTGTTAAACTGCATTCCTGCCAGATTCCTGTGACAAGTCAGTGCAAACAGTAATGCTTTATAATGTTATTGTGGGCTTCATAAAAGGACTGTGTTGAATGAGCAGCCAGACAAAATGAAGATAAGTTGCTAATGAGCACTTCGGGTTCTCCTGTGAAAACATGATTCTATATCTACATGTTAACTGGAGGCTGACACACTTAAGGCATTTAGTTTGGGTGGATTTTAACTTTCCTTCTTGATTATTTCCATCTTGCTTTGACTGCAGCTGTAACGACATTGATTCGAGCAGGAATTTTAAAAAGCATTTTAACAGACAAACAAAGCCGAGAGTCTGTCACATTGAGCCTTCGGTTTAGGAGGAGATCTGCTTCTTTTTATACCAGTAGCTGTTGTGGCTCAGCAGACTCCAACTCCACTGGGTGGAGCTAAAAATGCAGAATGCCACAACTGTGGGAAACGTGGACACTACGGGAGAGTTTGCAGGTCTACAACTGTGCATGAGGTGGCAGACAGCGCAGATGGACTCTTCCTAGGTGAACTGGATTCAGGGGAAGACCCGTGGCTTGCTAACATCTGCGTGAGAGGCAAAAGCATGACCTTTAAATTAGACTCGGGGGCAGATGTCACAGCTATCTCAGAAGAGACATTCAAAGGAGGACATTTCCTACAGTGACAGGAGCACTACAGAGACAATCTATGTAGTCAGAAATCTTTGTGTAGCTCTCTTAAGCATGACCGCTTTCGTGAGACTGAAACTAATTGCCCGAATGGACAATATTGACCTTGAGACAGTAAAAAAAAGTGTACCCGAAACTATGTGATGGGCTCGGGCTTGTTCAAAAACCATACACGATTAAGCTGAAGCCTGACGCTGAACCTTATTCACTGAAAGTGCCAAGGCATGTTCCACTGCCACTACTGGGCAAAGTCAAAACAGAGCTGGAGACAGACTGGTGTTGCGGCATGGTCGTAGCCCCCAAAAAGGACAAAGAGCAAGTCCGCATCTGTGTGGACATGACACTATTAAATGAGTCAGTGTGTCGTGAAAGATATATCCTCCCCTCTGTAGACCAAACACTAGGCATGCTCACAGGTGCGCAGTATTTCTCCAAGCTTGATGTTAACATGGGCTTTTGGCAAATACCGCTGTCCAAAGAATCTGCTCTCCTCACCACATTTATTACGTCAGTTGGTAGGTACCAGAGGTGGGACCAAGTCATTGTTTTGCAAGTCTCAAGTAAGTCTCAAGTCTTTATCCTCAAGTCTCAAGTCAAGTCTCAAGTAATGTCAGGCAAGTCAGAGTCGAGTCTCAAGTCACTGGTGTAAAAGTCCGAGTCAAGTCACAAGTCTGAAACTTTGAATTTCAAGTCCTTTCGAGTCTTTAAAAAAAAAAACGAAAAAATAATGTTGCAGTTATGCTAAATGTAAATATTAGACCATGTAATTTTAAAATCTGTGTTTTTCTCAACACATACAAAATAGTGAACTTAGAAAATATACACAAATTGTGAAATTGCACCTCTTTAAAATGCAGCTCAATTAAACCTAGCTCCAAGAATAATTTTCACCGACAGTTCTGAGATAAGCTGCATGTTATTCTTGGATGCGGTTGTAGGACCGGCTTTAAAATCGCATGACAAAAATATCATACACATTAAAAAGAACTGCATCACCAACGTAGCCTGGACAGCATTTGCTAGTTAGATGAAGTCAGCTATCTCATCTTAGCATATTTATATGCATATTTATAATCATACGGTTCTTGGAGTGAGTGCACACACTCATGAAGTTTAGTAACTTCAGGTCACTGCAACAAGCCCAGGTACAGTTTACCGACGGATGGGTGCAGGACCTTGAAATGCACCGTGTAGAACGAAAGACCATCGTACGTATCATAAGTTTACCAGTCTCACAAATCGTCTTCATAAATACACATTCCTTAACCGTTTATTAATAGGACCTTTGAGCTCAACGGTAATTAATTAGTAGTGGAAATAATTTCTGGTAGCATCACAGAAATGTAGCAGTGACAATAATATTGTATGCTGTAATCGTACTGGACAATTAGTGATACAAAAAACCTGTTTTATCCTGTGAATAAAAGTATATGTTTTTGTCAATGTACCATAATAACAGAAGCGAAACGCAATATTGTGTCAGGACAATTCACTATTTATGCACAATAAATAAAGGAGCATAGCGCGACAATTTCTGTTCAGCGCCAGACTTGCTTGTAACCTATATCACCAATTATGTTAAGAAAAATGACGCATTAACTACAACAGCAGTAAATGCTTGGAGCAGACTAACCTGTGTGTTCTGGGACGTTATATTTGCTCTTTGAATGGCTGCAATCCAGTCGCGTCTTTGTTACTTCGGAAACATGGCTCGAACAATTTCTCTTCAACGACGTAATCCGATAACAACCGATCTCTTTACCCGTCGGCTTCCCGTGGCTGTCATGCGACCGGCTATTGCAGTTAATAATACAACAGCTTCTTGACATTTTTGTGTTTCTTTTTATCGCTGTGTGACTGATTTTAATTGAAAGCCTGCGTGCGCTAGTACCGCTTGCCACGAGTTCCCAGAATCCTTTGCGGTTTTACCCCTGAATGACGTCACATTTTCAATCTCTATATAATATGCATGTTAAATTTTATATTTGGGGTAAAATATCAAGTCTTTTCAAGTAAACCGGTTCAAGTCCAATTCAAGTCCCAAGTCATTGGTGTAAAAGTCCAAGTCAAGTCACAAGTCTTAGAACATTTTTTCAAGTCAAGTCTAAAGTCATAAAATTAATGACTCGAGTCTGACTCGAGTCCAAGTCATGTGACTCGAGTCCACACCTCTGGTAGGTACCATTTCAATCGTTTGCCATTTGGTATTTCCAGTGCACCAGAGCATTTCCAAAACATGATGGTGACGGAAGTGACAGCCGGCCTCGCGGGAGTCGTGTGCCACATGGACGACATCCTGGTCTGGGGATCTACGAGAGGAGCACGACATGAGACTCCACGCTGTCCTCGACAGAGACGTCACCCTGAAGATGTCAAAATGTGAGTTTGGAATTTCCAGTGAAATTCTTAGGATTCATTGTGTCATCAGAAGGTGTGAGTCCTGACCCTGACAAAACCAGTGCGGCACAGAATATGAAAGAGCCAAGCACCGTGAGTGAGCTTAGGAGCTTCTTAGGAATGGCGAATCAGCTGGCAAAATTCACCCCAAAACTCTCCGAAAAAGACAAACCACTGAGAGACTTGCTTTCAACTAAAAACATGTGGTACTGGGGGCAGTTTAACACAAGAACTGAGCTTGAGACCGACCATAAGCCACTCGTGAGCCTACTCGGAGGGCAAGCCTTGGATTTGCTTCCACCGCGGATACAGAGATTCAGCATGCGCCTAATGAGGTACTCTTACACTATAAGGCACATTCCAGGCAAAAGCCTCACCACAGCTGACACGTTCTCACGGTTACCGCTGATAGACAGTGTGATGCCCAGAGACAATGATCTTATGGAGGACACTGATATTTACGTTGACACAGTGCTGGAGGGCTTTCCTACTAGCAGCAAATACCTTGCAGATCTCCGTGAGCAGCTACAGTCTGACAGCGTCTGTTCCCAAGTCATGAAGTTCTGTGCAGAGGGCTGGCCGGACAGGAACCAGCTGCAGCGAGTAAAACACTACTGGTCAGAAAGAGAAGTTTTGAGTGTACACAAGTGATGATCATTTTCAAACCAGTAAATTGAATTTTAAATAAGGCTATTCAGTTTTTAAAAGCATTTATTCAAGTTACAATTCAGATTCAATCCGAGCAATTCAAATTGAAATTTAACTTATTCAAATTCAGTTTCTGATGGCACAGATTTCTGCCCATACACAATTTGCATGTCAAGTGACATCCTTGGCATGCTGTCTGTTAATGTGCAATTTAACACAGTCTTGAATTACACAATCAGTAATCATTTCAGGCATCAGTTAGTTGCCAAGATTATGTTAAGTAAATAACTAATATTAAATGTAGATTTTTATTTATTGGTGTTTGTCATAATCATAACATCACATATTTACCTCTAGTAGAGCCTTCTTGATTTCTTCATTATCAGTTGGAGCCTCAAATGTCTTGTCTTTTCCAACAAGGTACATAAAGAAGTTTGGAGATAAACAACATGGCCCTGAACCACCATGGACAATGGAAACTGCAATCATTCTTCCAATGTAGAAATATTCATTTTCACCTGCAGCTAAAGATAAAGACATTACATTATAATAAAGTCATTTTGACCATGGCAAAAAATGTGAAAAAAATAAACACCTTTACTATGAAATGTGAGATATTTGGCATAGTCTTTTCCTTCGAATATTCTTCTCGTCCTTATGGCTTCCATCAAAAGGGTGAGATATTCTTGAGTAGGCCCACCTGTGTCTATTGCCTCTTCAGCCAGCCCCACGTCATCAGAGAATTTCACCATCATGCCAGAGTTGGGACTTTATGAAGACCTTCTGAAGCCTCGGTAGGCACGATCCCAGACATTGGCCCGGTTAATGTTGAATCTGCTACAGGAGGTTTTGTTGATCTTCAGAGGCGGATTTGAGATGACATCTGCAGCCGTCAATCCATCAGGTTCATCACTGTAGAACCAGTCAGTGAAAAGCAACTAAATATTTACACTATTTACACTTTATGTAATTTTTTTTGTTTAATATCTTGTAAGTTATTTTTTCTTGCTTTATCAACTGGCCTTTTTCTGTTAATTCATTTTAAAAAGCAAAATAGTGATCTGAAGAACAATCATCAGCAACCAAATAATTTTAAGAATCTTTTTTTTTTCTGAATACAAACATCAGCAGAATAACTTCACAGGAACAGTTCAGCTATGTTTGCTCCTGTAAAAGGTTAGGATCAAAAATAGCAGCAGTACCCAGCACTATTTTTAGTAAACAAATATTTGATAAATAAGTTAACTGCAAGTCACACACTATGGGTTTGTTGTATTGCATCTGAAGAACTGCTGTCAATAACGACAGGTGCATAGATATTGTTATACATACTGTTGGAGCTATTTGTTCTTTATTTTTGTTTTTGTTCTTATTTTTGAAATTAGTTAAAGTTTGTTGTTAGTTTACTTATATTTTGGGGTTTATTTGTCGGTTAATATTTTGTTTTAAATGATTTGTTTGTTTGTTGTTATTTTGTTAAATTAGTCAGTAAGAGCTGTAGGGCCATTTTTTCTATAAATAAAGAGACTGGTATAGGACCAGCATGCATTGGGGTGGGCCTATGGTTTTTTACCAGAGCAGGAGAAGCAGCAGGAAGGATCTTGTTATTGCTTGCCAAGATGGATAAATAAACCAAAACTCTCAACTAAAATGTTTGGACAATGGACTTCTTTTGCCTGCGTACGAAATATTACCTCAGTGCAGCAGTGGCTTGTGGACTTTAAGTTGTGGGACGTTTGATCTTTCAAAAGTAAAGGAATTGCCACTACATAAAGTAAAAAACCTTCCCGTGGACAAAGGAATAATCCTTCATTAATGGATATAAGGATTTCAAGGATCACCGTCGAACTCGAATAAAAGTTATTGGATCGTCTGGTGAGTAATCCAGACGGATTTGATGTTGAGGCCTGGATCAACATGTCACTCGTTCATCAAAGCTGGTGAGTGATAATATTGTTTAAGCCGTAAAGGAAAACGGTGAAGCTATTGGAGTTTAAAGACATAATTTCACTACAAAGACTGATGAACTGAGTTTTGACGTACTAAATTGGTGCATAATTGGATCGCTAATTGAAACATGCCAACGCCCTCTGTGGAAATGTTTGTCCGCTGCAAAAGGCAGGTAAATGGATGTCATGTTTGTACTTTAGGCTATGGACTCTCAGTGTGCTGTGCATCTTTATAAAGTTTGAAATAATCCAAGAGGACAATAAAAATGTCGGATATTAAGAGTAAACGAGAGGATGACACTGAGATGCAAGCAGAGAAAAGAAGCGTTAAATTTACGCCAAAAGGTTTGGATTTGTATATAAAGACATGCCAAGAAAAGCGCAGTTCAATGTGTAAGCAAGCATCTAAGTACATGGGGAAAACTTCCGCTTTAATGACCTCATATGAGAACGTTAAGGAAGTGTCTTCTGAATTTGGGAAGTTTATTAAATGCTATCAAGATGCAAACGCTTTGCAAGAATCCTTTTTAAGTTTGCCACTGCCAGAAGATGAAGTGAAAAGGCAAGTTGCACATTTTCAGTCGAAGGTGACAGCATTCTCTGTTTTTATGGACAAAGTAAAGGTTTGGTTGCAGGAGGCGGGCGAGCTGTACACTGAACAAAGCAATACTGTTCGTAATGATAAAGCTGTTGAAAGTTTGGATGAAATAAAACCTGAAGACAGTGTCTCTAATATCTCAAGTGTAAAACCACCTTCAAAAACCTTGTCACAGCAAAGTCGAATTTCATCAACATCTTCCGCACGCATTAAAGCTGCGGCTGACAAGGCAGCGCTCATGGAGCGACTCGCTGCATTAAAGAAAAAACATTCTATCGAAGCGCAAGAGGAAAAACTGAGAAAAGAAAAGGAGACATTATCCTTGGAAACAGAGCTGGCAGCAACTAAGGCAAAGCTTCGTGTCTTAAAAATAAATTCAGTTTGTAGCTCTGAGCATTCTGATGGAATGAACTCTTATTTTGAAAGAGGGCACGTACAAGAAGCGCCTAGTTTAAATCCTTGTGCCGATACATTTGTTCCAACATCAAGAGATTACTCTGGTATAAATTCTGCATCTGAATCACAAGTAATCGTACCTAGACAAAGTCAAACCCAACATCAGGTTGATGATTCAGCTCAAGTGACGCAGCAAACACAGCCTCAGTCTCCTACTTTGACTGGGAACTGCACGAAGGAGATTGTAAATATTATGCAAAAACAAAATGACATCACTACTTTGCTTGTAAAACAAAACTTATCTTCTGTCCTCCCCGCCAGAAACATCCCTGTGTTTGATGGAGACCCTTTACAGTACAGATCATTTATGAATGCCTTTGAAAATGGAGTGGAAGCTAAAACTGATAACTGGAGCGACTGTTTGCATTTTTTAGAGCAGTTCACTAGGGGGCAGCCTAGGGATTTGGTGCATAGTTGTCAGCACTTACCACCTGAGCAGGGCTATTCCACAGCCAAAGATCTTCTTGAAGAACATTTTGGGAACGAAAATAAAATTGCCTCTGCATATATGGAGAGGATTGTGAGTTGGGTACCTATTAAAAGTGAGGATGTGAAAGGTCTACAGTCATTCTCTCTTTTTCTTCAAGGATGTTCGAATCTAACACAGCAAGTTGTTTATATGAAGGAGTTGGATTTGCCCTCAAATATGAGAATGGTTGTTATGAAGCTTCCATACAAATTGAGGGAAAAATGGAGAGTTGTTGCCTATGAACTGCAGGAACAAAATGGTTACAGAGCAGTATTCACTGATCTGGTTGCCTTTATAATAAAACAGGTAAAAGTAGCATCAGATCCAGTGTTTGGCAACATACAAGACTCACAATCTGGAAGCAGCTTTAAAGCTTCAAGTTCTACCAAGCAAAGAAAAAAGGGAAGTAGTTTTGCCACTAATGTCAGTACAGTGCCAGGAATCAAAGCTCAATCAACTGGAAGCAGAACAACTTCCGCCGTTCTGCATAGTTGTTTGTTTTGTTCACACAGCAATCATTTACTAGAGAATTGTAAGCAGTTTAAAGCTAAAACGCATCAGGATAAGTTGACTTTTATCAAGGAAAGGGGAATTTGTTTTGGTTGTTTAAAAGTTGGTCACACAAGCAAAGACTGTAGGAGTCGTTTGGATTGCGACGTGTGTCACCAAAGGCACCCAGGGGTTCTTCATATAGAGCGAAAGGATCCAGGTGCGTCTTCGGAACAAACTCAACAGAGGACAAACTCTAATGTCAACTTTTCAACTGCAACTACTCAGACATGTGGGTATATTGGGGCTGGTCATGAAGTTGATGCAATTTTTTCTATAGTTCCAGTTCAAGTTAAGAGCCAAAAGAGCAATAAAATTGTGCAAACCTATGTGTTTTTGGATCCTGGAAGTTCAGGTACATTCTGTACAGAAACTTTGGCAAAAAGGCTGAATGTAAAAGGTAAAAAGACCAATATCTTTTTGAGAACAATGAGTCAAGATAAGATTGTTAGTACACAAGTTCTGTCTGGTTTGGAAGCAAATGATTTCATGCCATTGCCAGATGTTTTGACTCAAAAGACTATGCCAGTTTCTACAGTTAATATTCCCCAGCAAAGCGACATCGATCAGTGGCCTCATCTTAAACCTGTTAAACTTCACAACGTTAATGCAGAGGTGGAGCTACTGATAGGCACTGATGCTTCCAGTGTTTTGGAGCCATGGAAGGTGATAAACAGTGTGGAGGGTGGACCTTATGCTGCAAAAACAAAAGTTGGCTGGGTCATAAATGGTCCCCTGCGCACTGGAAGTAACAGTGGAAATAAAACCAACTGCACTGCTGTAACAGCCAATAGGATTTCTGTTGAGCGTCTTGAAGAAATGTTGATTAAACAGTACAATCATGATTTTAATGAAAGATCATCAGAGGAGCAGACTGAAGTCCAGAGAGGATCTGTGTTTCATGGATATTGTTAGTAGTTCAATAAAGCTTATTGGAAATCATTATCACATTGATTTGCCTTTCAGGAGAGAAGGTTCCAGTTTGCCAAATAACCTCTGTGTCGCGGAGCAGCGTCTCCAGAGTCTCAGACGGAGATTTGAAAAGGATACTCATTATAAGGATGAATACACTGAATGTGTAAACAACATGCTTGAACAAGGATATGCCGAGTTTGTGCCTGTAGATGAGTTGCACAAAGATGATGGAAAGGTGTGGTACATCCCTCATCATGGAGTGTATCATCCCACAAAGGGCAAATTAAGAGTTGTATTTGACTGTGGAACAACTTATAAAGGAGCATCATTGAACAGTCAGCTTCTACAGGGACCTGATCTCACAAACTCGCTGGTTGGGGTTCTGATCAGATTTAGACAAGAGCCTGTTGCATTAATGGCGGACATTGATTCCATGTTTCACCAAGTGCACGTCTCAGAAAAACATGTTAACTTTCTCCGTTTCCTGTGGTGGCAACATGGTGACACTTCAAGGTCTGCACAGGAATGCAGGATGAAAGTGCATTTGTTTGGAGCTGTATCTTCGCCAAGCTGTGCAAATTATGCTCTACAGAGAACTGCAGATGATAATGCACAACAGTTTCCAGCTGAAGTGGTTGATACAGTCGAAAGAAACTTTTATGTGGATGATTGTTTGAAATCTGTTGCTTCAGAAGAGGAGGCAGAGCACATGGTGAATAGACTGACAGATATCTGCGCTAAAGGAGGATTTAAGCTTTCAAAATGGATCAGCAACAGTCGCACAGTGCTCATGTCAATCCCAGAGGAAAGAAGAGCAAAGGAAATTAAGGATCTGGATTTGGACACAGATCAACTTCTAGTTGAGAGAGCACTGGGTTTACAGTGGTGCATAGCAACAGACAAGTTCCAGTTCAGAACCTCCCTGCAGGACCGTCCAACAACCAGAAGGGGCATTTTGTCTGTGGTCAGCTCACTGTATGATCCTTTGGGAATCTTGTCTCCCTTCAGTATGCCAGCTAAACTGTTGCTACAAGAGCTTTGCTGACAAAATTTAAAGTGGGATGAAGTTATTCCCCACTCTCTTTCCCAGCGGTGGCGTGATTGGCTGGAGGATCTCCAGCTGATTTCAAAGTTCAAAGTGGAACGTTGCATTAAACCAAATTGCTTTGGAAGACCAGATAGGGCACAACTTCATCATTTTTCTGATGCAAGTCAAGATGGGTATGGAACGGTGTCATATTTAAAGTTGGAAAAGAATAACGTCACGCATGTTGCTTTTATCCTGGGAAAGGCTAGAGTTGCTCCTCTCAAGCAAACTACAATTCCCAGGTTGGAATTGACGGCTGCAGTTCTTGCAGTTCGGGTGGACAGGCTTCTGCAAAAGGAGCTGCAGGTCAGGTTGGAAAAATCAGTTTTTTGGACTGATAGTACAACAGTACTGAAATACATCTCCAATGAAACCAGAAGATTCAATACTTTTGTTGCAAACAGAATTGCTGTTATTCGGGAAGCAACAGATGTGAATCAGTGGAGATACGTTTCTTCCAAGGAGAATCCTGCAAATGATGCATCCAGAGGCATGAGAGCTGGGGATTTCCTCAAATGTAGGAGATGGATAAAAGGGCCAGAATTTCTCTATAAGTCAGAAAAGGAATGGCCTAAACTGGATGTGGAGTACAGTGTAATTTCTGCAGATGACCCAGAGGTCAAAAGGGACCTGACAATGAATGCCATTGTGAGAGAATTACAAAATCCTACCAGCTATTTTTTCCTCTACTTCTCGTCTTGGGCAAAACTTAAAATCTCTGTAGCCTGGCTTTTAAAGATGAAAGAGGTCTTGGTGTTGTTGGCACAGAAGAGGAAAGAGTTGCTTGCTGCAGGTTTGAATAAGAATGATCCGGAAGGTCAGAAAGAAGTGGAGATAAGAATGGAAAGATTTAAGACCACTTTGAAGAAAGGAAATCTGACTCCAGAAGACTTGATAAAGGCAGAACAAGCTATTCTTCAATATGCACAACAACAGAAATTTACGACTGAAATGGCTTTAATCCGCAATGGCCTCAAAGGAGTTTCTAAGGGAAATTGTCTCTACAAACTTGATCCAGTGTTGGATGCAGGAATCCTCAGAGTGGGTGGCCGATTGAATAAAGCAGCCATGCCTATGGAATTAAAGCATCCTGTAATTTTGACAAAAGATATGCATGTGTCAACACTGATTTTACGCCATATCCATCAAAGGTTGGGACATGCAGGAAGAGCACACATGCTGTCAAAACTAAGACAAAATTACTGGATACTAAATGCAAATTCTGCTGCCAGGAAAATCATCTCTCGTTGTGTCACGTGTAGACGCAACAGAGGAAAGTTTGTTGAACAAAAGATGGCGGATCTGCCTGAAGAGAGAGTCCTGCCAGACATAGCTCCATTCACAAATGTTGGAGTGGACTATTTTGGACCTATAAGTGTTAAAAGAGGACGAAGTCTCCTTAAAAGGTATGGAGTTCTTTTTACTTGTTTCACCAGTCGTGCAGTACATCTGGAGATTGCATGTACACTTGATACAGACTCTTGTATAAATGCTGTGAGGAGGTTCATCTGTAGACGAGGCCCAGTTTCGACCATCAGATCTGATAATGCTACAAATTTTGTTGGGGCGAATCGAGAGTTGAAAGAAAGTTTGACTGAGCTGGACCATGCCAAAATTCAAAAGGCTTTTGTTCAGGATGGCATGAAATGGAACTTCAACATCCCAGCAGCTTCTCACCAAGGCGGTGTGTGGGAGCGTCTCATTCATTCAGTAAAGAATATTTTAGCCTCAGTTCTTAAGGAGCAAGTTCTGGATGATGAAGGACTCCAAACAGTTTTCTGTGAGGTTGAAGCTATAATGAACGACAGACCCATTACTAAAGTTTCAGATGACTCAAATGATCTTGAAGCACTGACACCCAATCACTTGTTGTTGCTGAAAAATAAACCAGTTTTTCCACCAGGACTGTTTCATCCAAGTGATTTGCATGTCAGGAAAAGGTGGAAACAGGTACAGTACATGGCAGAGTTGTTCTGGAAGAGATGGCTTTCTGAGTACCTACCTCTGATGCAAGAAAGACAAAAATGGATGAGGACTAAAAGATGTCTTATACCTGGAGATGTTGTTTTAATTGCAGACGCTACAGCTCCAAGAGGATCATGGATGATGGCGAAAGTCTTAAATGTAAACCAGGGCCCTATTTCAGGAAGCCGGTTTAGTGCAAACTCTGAGTAAGTATACCCTGAGTTAACGAAAACTCTGGGTTTTCGGTTTCACAAAGCGAGTTTAGATTAATTCTGAGTGAGTTACTATGACGACACACTCCGTGAAGCTAACCTGCCCCCTAGCAGGTTTACTTCAACTAACCCTGACCTTCTCCGCCTCTTTGTCAGAAACCTGACAGTAGGAAGTGTCAGACATGGCGTGCTCCTTCCTTGAAGAGCCAGTAGATGTTGAAGCCCAAATTCTCTCCGCCGGGAGAGAGTGATCAGAGCGCGTTTGGACATTTTATCATTTCCTGATGATTTTCTGTGTGAACGTTACCGTTTCTCAGCACAATCTATAATTTATTTGAATAACATCCTCAGGCCATATATTACGCATGTGACATCGCGGACATCCTCTCAGTTCTGTACATATTATTTGTATTGCACTTCGGTTTTTTGCAAACGGGAGCTTTCTGTATAATATTGGTGACGCTGAGCACATTTCCAAGGCTACCGTCTGTCGGGCAGTCAGGAATGTTACAGTTGCACTGAAACGTCTCCTGTACGCGTTTGTGGTGTTCCCCGGTCATAGACCCACAAGATTTATCAAAGAGGGATGCCACAAAATTGCAGGTATCAGGATGAACGAAACTTAATTCATGATGTGGTAATACTTGGACTACTACTTAAATTTTACATTTATTTTCAGGGTTCCCAGGCGTGATTGGCTGTATAGATGGCACTCACATTCCAATCATTGCTCCTTCAGTAAATGAAGGAGACTATGTGAACAGGAAGTCTTTCCACAGCATTAATGTACAGGTACATAGTTCCCTGTAGCATTCCAAACTAACAAATTATTTCATTATAGTAATGGATGCTAATTTGTGTTCTCTGCACTGTGAAGATCATATGTGATGCTGCCAACATTATCACAAATGTGGAAGCCAACTGCTCAGCCTCTGTGAGTGGTGGTGGTGGAGGACCCCCACCTGTTTTTCGGGCCTCCGCTTTTTTTTCTGTTGGCTATAACGGGTCACATTTGAGCATACAGAGTAAGCAAATATGTACTTGTAATGTGCTCAGATAATTTCAATAAGTGCTTACAGAGGGGAAATTAATGTAGCCTCTAACTGCAATTGATTTACATGGGACAAACAGACCAAGCACTATGGCTCATAATACAATTACACCTTACCTGTTTGGACTATATTTTTATATTTCATTTTTACTTGCTGCCAGGAACGTTTGGGGCCTGTTGGGTTGCACCTGCGCTCACATCACAAAATAAAATGTATAAAATAAAAAATAAAATAAAATATAATAAAATAACGTGTTAAATGGGTGGAAATTCCTAGATCAATGTTTAAATTAACACTCACGCATTGACTCTGTCGGCTATGTTTTGCCATGCATGCTCCCTTTCTTTTGCAGCTGAGGCTGTGTTACTTTTTTTCCGCGGAATTTGCATGTTATCGGCATATGCTGCCATCAGAATTTCGGCCTCAAGCGCTGTGAAATACATTGACCGCGCCTTCTTTCCCTCAGTCTCCATGGTGACTCGCTTAATCTGTGCTCCACTAATCAGGGCTTTATGTATCCTCGTGCGCGCGCTTCACTTGGGGTTAAAGCAACTCCGCGTTGACTGAACTACTTGTTATCAGCCTTTCTGAAACCGAATATTCCGAGTTGGACAGTTCGGGGTTACTCAACCCTGAGTGTCGTTTTTCACTCTGAGTTTTCTAAACTGGCTTCCTGAAATAGGGCCCAGGATGCAAAAGGCTTGGTGCGTTCTGTGAGACTACAAACAAGGACCAGTGTTTTGGAAAGGCCAGTGACAAAACTTATTTTGCTACTGGAAGCCTCATCGTGAAGAAAATCCTCAATGAAAATTAAGGATTTGTTTAAGGGAATAGCTCCTCCTTTTGGGACTTTAAAGTAATTGTGATTGTATGCACAATTAGGGGCCGGAGTGTTGGAGCTATTTGTTTTTTGTTTTTGTTCTTATTTTTGAAATTAGTTAAAGTTTGTTTGTTAGTTTACTTATATTTTGGGGTTTATTTGTCGGTTAATATTTTGTTTTAAATGATTTGTTTGTTTGTTGTTATTTTGTTAAATTAGTTAGTAAGAGCTGTAGGGCCATTTTTTCTATAAATAAAGAGACTGGTTTAGGACCAGCATGCATTGGGGTGGGCCTATGGTTTTTTTACCAGAGCAGGAGAAGCAGCAGGAAGGATCTTGTTATTGCTTGCCAAGATGGATAAATAAACCAAAACTCTCAACTAAAATGTTTGGACAATGGACTTCTTTTGCCTGCGTACGAAATATTACCTCAATGCAGCAGTGGCTTGTGGACTTTAAGTTGTGGGACGTTTGATCTTTCAAAAGTAAAGGAATTGCCACTACACATACTGTGAAATAAGAGTATAAACAGAAGATTAAAATGCATTTTATGCAGTAGTAATTCTGGCTCTACATTTGGCTGGGTTGGGTCTGAAGTACTTCACCGTGGCTGAAATTGCTCAAGTTATGGATTAGATAGAGAGCCTCAATAATTTACCAAAAAAAAAAAAAAAAAACCCAAAAAGAAAAAAACGGTTTCACTGAGCTTATTACTTTAGAATTATTTTCAAGTATATCATTTTATATTTTTTAAATTTTAGAATCAGAATCATAATACTTCATTGATCCCTAGGGGGAAATCATGTAATTTTATAACTTAAGACTAACTTGTAGTATGTTCTCCTGATGTGGATGCCATTTGAGATTCTGTACCACACTGAACCTTCAGCATAAACACAAACACAACACAATACCATATCAACTGCAAATGTAATGGCATGCAAATGAAACTGAACAATTAAATATGCAACATTGTTATACAAAAGAGTATTATATACTTGCACATCAGATGTTTGGGATATTGAAGGTGACCTATAAAATACAGATCCAATGATTAAGAAGAAAATGTTATAAAACATGACATGCTTTAGTGGCCATCAAATGCTAACATTAAAGTGTTAAGAACATTAGATGTTTATATACCTGCCACAGAGGCCAGATCAATGTGCTAGAAGGCAGCCAACTTACCGATGTATAGGCTCTGGTGTACTTGGTGGAGGTTATCCACCAATGGTGTGTATCCAAGGTTATCATATTGGCTCTAAAATTTGCGACCCAACAGTACATGTACAACAGAATTCCTGTTTCCTACCCAGCGCGGTAGTAAAAGAACCTGCAGTCAGCTGAGACTGAAGAAATCACTTGGATGAGTGACTGGAAGGTCAGGGGGTCGAATCCACTGAACGGCTACCCTGAGGTACTGTCCCTACACACTGCTTGGGCACTGGATTGGCTGCCCCCTGCTTGGCTACAGTGAAGCAGTGGGCAGCCACTCCTTCCTATGAGTAATTTCCCTACGGGGATAAATAAAGTATACATCATTAACCAATTATAAACTGGTTTGTTGTTTGCATTTTTTTTCTCCTGTTAGTTGGACCCTATAAGTATAAAAACTAAAATTACCTTTGAACAGAGAGTGTTTTTAAAAAGTTGCGCTCATGAGGACAGCGGGTTTATCTTGCAGCACAACACAAAGTTGCCATATTTCATCAAAGTTTAAAACACTTCACTGAGAGTGAAGGTGCAGAAAATCCAAAATGTAATATCTTAATTTCATGACATTTTCATGACACATGGTCTCGGACAAATCATACATGACCCAGCATTGTTCAAAGAATGCAAGCTTTCTTATTGTGAGTTGCCACAGCTGCCAGAGAGGGGCAGATTTCTGGCTGATCTTAATGAGTCGTTGTTGCTCTTTCTCTCTGAAATTGCTTTACAGAGGATGTAACGTCTGTGATTAAGCAGTGAGCTTTGTGTCCTTGTTGTGATTCAGAAATGACTGATAAGTGGATAACTGGAATATATAGTTTATAGATGTGGTGTGATGCTTGTGCTATTTTTAACAGGACCCCAGAAAACTTTACAGTACTCATGCAACTTTACCAAACTTTTGATGGCTAGATGTGAAGTTCCTGCTGTAAATGCATTCACTCTTTATATTCAGAAATCTGAGCGACATTAAGAGATGTCAGAAATCTTGTATTTAAAATAAATGAGGGAAGTACAATGAGGAATGAGAGAACTGACAGCTTTTATTTTAATGACCCTATCTCAGTTCTTTTAACACAATATATCAGAAAATAAGTTGGTGAAATCTGGACTGATGAGTTTATTGTCAGCATTTTAATCATGAGTTTAAAGGCTGTAGGTTGCAGCCACTGCTCGGTGTATTAATGTAACAGGGCTCAATGCTGGTTCTAATTTCAAGCTTTTCTTTGTGAAATAATTTAGAAATTCATATTTTATTGCACAAATCATTATTTAAATGAGAATTCTTTATTTCTATGTGTGTGATTCTTGCAGTCCTCCATAAGAATCCCACCCTGGTGTAACATTGTTAAAGAGAGACGAGCGTCAGGCTGTTCCAATTCTCAGCACCGCTCTTCTCTTTTCCTGAGTCCTTAGCAATTCTCCTTCCCAGGATGACGTTTTCATCGAGGCAAAGGAAAACAAAACACCACGTGGTTACGCTGCGCAGCTGAGTCACGTGACCGCACAGTAACAAACCACAGCAGAGTCGGAAGAGTGGGGCGGAGCAAATGTGTGCAGGAGAGGAGTCGAGCAGAGAGAGCTGCTTTTTCATGAAACTGGAGTAAAGTAGTGAACTTAGAGGAGAGAAACAAACTAAAGCATCGATCATAAACCACTACCAACGTCCTGATCGATATCTGCATCGATCTGCCCACCCTTGTCTCCTGGATCGTAGCTGAGATCAGCGTGAACCACGTGGGTCTCTGCTCCCTGATCTGTTTCCTGTGTTTGGAAAGAGTTGCAGCTTCATCGCGGAGTTTCTCTCGGTTTGTGGGCTCATCTAAAGGTAAGCACCGAGCTAACTTTACTGTGAGTTCAGTTCATGTTGAGTTTAGCTCCTGAACAGTGGCGGTCGTAGCCTGTTTGGCGCCCTGGGCGAACACTCTCTCCCCCCCCCACGCACAAAACATATTAAGGATTGTACATTAACATAAAACTGTTGTACACACACATATGAAGAGAGAGAGAGTATACATTGTATGCAAACTGCTACCAAACAGCCATCATAATTCGTCATACAATGAGAACAGGACAAATCAACAACTGACACTGACTAATTAATATTAAAATCTGTAACATAACATATTGTTTTGAGTTTAGTCCGTTACTGTTACTATTTTTACCATTTCTTCTTGGAGCAACTGTAACCCACATTATTTCCTTAGGGATTAATAAAGTATTCTGACTCTGATTGTTTCAGGATGAGCTGCCATTATCCAATCACACGTCTGCTTACCTGCATCGTTTGCTCGTTTCTCCTCCTCTTCTTTTCTCTTTTTTCTAAACTGAGCACCTGATGGCTTTGAACTTTTCTTGTCCATCTTACATTGGTTTTAATTTTGCACTCCAGTATGAACACCCATTCCTCAACCCGAGGATCACCACAACATAACACAACAGACCTACACCTTAGTTCACAGGTTCACTTAGTCTAGGGTGCATTTCTGAGATTTCACACAACCCAGGATTCAAATCATGAATCCATAATAGGCTTGGATTTACATCATTATGAATGAAATGTGCTCTATCTGGAAGCAGCAGGACCCCCTCCCCTTTCGATGGGTTGTGTGTGAGACTTTAAATCATCAAACTGTAAATTATACATTTTAAATTGTTATTGATCCTTTACCCCGAGTCCTAAAGTGTACATTTATTTTCTTACTCTTCTTATATTTTTTGTTTGTTTACTTGCACTGCTGTAACTGGAGCCTCGTCGTCTCGTCTCTCTGGACTGTAAGTAGCGGAGATGACAATAAAGTTTACTTTGACTTCAGCAGCGAGCAGGAGCACCGAGGAAAAACATGGGTGCAAATTATAAGTCTGTATCATGATGTCTGGTGTTTTAGTGTTTGTTGGTTTGTTTTTATTTTGTTTTATTTTGCGAGTTGGTTATTAGATGCTGCTCCAGCCGCCGCCCCGCCCTCTCCTCTCTGTGCCGCAAGCAGCAGGCGCACCTCGCAAACGAAGGGCGCCCTTACTCCCAGCAAATGGGCGATAGAAAACCGATCGGTGCCTATGCCATTCCCAATATGCGCTGGGGAGCATGAGTATGAGCATTTTTTTTTTTTTCTTTTGCCGATGCCCGTGATGCCGCCCCCCCACCACGGTGCCTACAGCCTCATTTATATTTGAAGTGACCCGAGCAATCAGTAGTTTTCTGATGAGGCAGCAGCTCTCCAGGGCAGAGACAATGTTCTTATTTTTCTCCTTCTCCCTGAGGGTCTTCCACTTTAAGCTGGGTCCTTTTTATTCCAGTCTCTCTGTAAATAGTTATGTTGTTTATATTTATGTTTAATGTTTTTCTGTTTGAGAATTTTAATACTATTTGAAATAAATTTTTGTAATGACTAATGTCTCAGTTCTACTGCACAGCAGATATTGGCACAGAACTTGACACATGTAGAATTTATTTCATATTATACTAATGAAAATACTAATACTAATGTATAGCAACATAGTGATGACCAACATAGTGATGACCAATTATTTAAGAGAATAAAGAGAGGTTAGTTCCAGGAGCTGCCCCGTCGTCCAGGGGCAGCACCTGGAGCAAATGGTGAAACTCACCAAACTGCTCACGCCTCTGGAGGACCTGATGGACCCAGGTACGGTGAGGACGTCCTTTACGCCGCTGCTCTGTTCTCCACAGTAAATAGAAAAGGGAGACTCTCTCTTCAAACGCTAGCTCGACAGCTGCCATCTTGCAAACATACCGTCTGGCACAACTTCCTCCCACATTTCCACTTCAATAATTCACGTTGGACACGCGTCGAGGTGCGAATTTGCATGCGTCAAGCTAGGGGCGTCTGGCGCGTTTTGGTCGTGTCTACTGCATTCGGTGTGAACACACCATAAAATCTGGGACTCTCCACCATTTGAACCTAGAACTGAAGGAGCTTCTCAGACGAGAGGTGAAACGTCTTCAAGCAACTTAATGAAGTGGTGATCATGTCCAGGCCGTGTTTTATAATCACAGGGGTTGCTGAAGGTGTTGAATGTCTTGGGTGGGGGAGTAACAGGTCATTGTTGGTAGAATCCACAGCAGGAGCTGTTCAGGCTGATGACTAGGTGTGAAATGTTGGTAGAGTGGGGTCTTTAGGTTTGTGCTTGGTTCACTGTCTGAGTGTTTTCCAGACAGAATCAGAGTCATTAGCTGAAAACAGTTTTTGGAGTTTAGCCTCACTAAACCTGAACAAGGAATGAATGAATGCCTTTATTTGTCGGTTGCAGTTGCCTGCAACTGAAATTGCTGGTTTCCAAAAGGGAGTCAGCATGAGAAGAAAACAAGAACTCCATAGCAGATAAAGTAAGCACCGATATTATCATACCATAACACCATAAAACACAGACAAGCAACATGGGGGAGTATGCCGTGTGCACAGCTGCATCTGCAATCTTGCGATCCCGACTCCGGTTGAGCCGCTGTCCACATGGGAGGTAAGCATGGGGAGGCGTTGGATTCGAGTAAGGGAGGGTGGTGGTGAGGGCGTATCAGTGTACATGTGTGTGTGCGTTTCGGGATGCGTGTCCTGTGTTCAGCCTGAGAAAGTGTCCTTCCGCCTATTAGGCAAAGATCAACAGTCCGCAGCCTACTGAGGTGGCAATGAAGAATCAGGCAAGAGAGTCAGCTCGTTCTCGTTATCATATCTGAGGGAAGAATTGTTGTTGTTCGCCTCAGCCTTCAA
The DNA here is from genome assembly GCF_057382275.1 of Copadichromis virginalis. Classification (NCBI taxonomy): domain Eukaryota; kingdom Metazoa; phylum Chordata; class Actinopteri; order Cichliformes; family Cichlidae; genus Copadichromis; species Copadichromis virginalis. Next base: position 32,884,555 of record NC_140626.1, read on the forward strand.
GTGTCCAGCTGGCGCCTTCAGGGTGGGGGGTAGCCGCATGAGAAATCATGGTTATGTTGTTTTCGGACGAACAGACTGCATCAATTTTACAGTTGTTCTTAATGTCCATCACTGGTCTCCAGGTGTATCTCCCGTTTAAGAGCTGTGAGCTCCTCCAAGATCTTTCCCATATTTTGTTCAGTAAGAACAGTCCCAGCACTCACAGCTCTTCCCACACTTTCGATCATAGCGGCTAGCCTTGTGCCGGTTTGAACAGCAGTCACCACTTTCTTCAATTTCCGATAAGCCAGGGCCATGCCAGCTCCGATCAGCAAGAATCCTGTTATCATGGTTCCAAATAGGTAGATGTCTCCAATATCCTCGATAGACAGTCCCGCTAGGCACACAACATGCCACTTCTGCCACCGGTCCATCATGTATCCAGCAGGGAACGTCCCTTCAGGACACTCGGGCTCTCCCGAACCCAGGCTTCTCGTTGAGAATAGAGTGCCAATTGCGTTAAGGGACCAGTTGATCAAATTCATAGTTCTTCTTTAGGTTTTAGAGAACAAGAGTGAGAATGAGACACTCTCTCAGGGTTTGACTCAGACAAGACCAGACAACGACATAGAAGCAAGCGAGCAGGGAAGATAACCGGGAGGAGAGCGTGAAAGAGGTGTCCGTCTCCTCCGAGAGCCAAAGTGGAAAAAAAGAAACTGTCTCCCCTTTAGCTCTGCTGTGAACCAGAGCTCGTCAGTATTCTAACTCACCCTGGTGTGTGATGCTGTGCAGCTTCCTCACAGATGCTGATGTTACAGGACGTCACAGCATCTCTATAATAATCCAAATTGTTAATAACAATCCTGAAAACCTGCCAGTCGGTGCAGTCCAGACACACCTGCAGATTCTCCACAGCCTCATCAGTCCACTGCTTCAGTGTCTTTACAAAAGCTTAAGACAGTTTCAGTTTGTGCCTGTTTGCAGGGATCAAGTGAACCATGACATGGTCTGAGAATCTTGATGTAGTTTGAGATGATGACCCTCTTACTATCAGCTCACCTTCTGTTTTGTAGAGTATTTTTTTTATCCATTTTGTTTAATAAAATCTATGAGGTTCAAATGAAGCACCAAACTGCAGTTACTCAGTCAGTGGAGGTTTATTACTGCAGTTTCTCACCACTGTTGTTAACTGAAGGCTGACACACTGACTGAAGACATTTAGTTTGAGTGGATTTGAGCTTTCCATCTCAGCTTCTTTTGGTCAAGGATGAAATACATATAAATATATTTTTGTTCCAGCTGATCATCAGGAGGAGACGAGCCATTTAGACTCAGCTCAGCCACTACAGAGGAAACAATGACTTCAACCCAAAAGGTGAGCAAGAATATCACTGTGGACGTTACAACTCTCATTGTAGCATATCATTGTAATGTGATAATATCAGCAGAAGGTGGTGGTAACACACCTACGACGTGTTTGTTGACATCTTTGATTCCACTAATGGAGTTTCAGTTTGTTCCACGACTGCATTTCACTCACTGCCTCTGTTTGTATCTCTGTCACTGCAGGACCAACATGGAGCGAGAAGTCAGCGCTCTCAGGAGGCGGACAAACCTCACAGAAGAAAGGGAGAGAAAACATACAGCTGTGAGGAGTGTGGGAAGGATTTTACTCGGGCCGACAGCTTAAAAACACACCAACTCATCCACAGTCGAGTTAAAGCTTACAGCTGTGAGTTGTGTGGAAAATCTTTTACCCTGGCTGGAAACTTGAAACGACACCAGCTGACCCACAGTGGAGTTAAAGCTTACAGCTGTGAGTTGTGTCGAAAGTTTTTCAACCAGGCTGTACACTTAAAGAGACACCAACTCATCCACAGTGGAATTAAACAGTACAACTGTGACTTGTGTGGAGATTTTTTTACCCACCCTGGAAGCTTGAAAAGACACCAACTCATCCACAGTGTAGTTAAACCGTACACCTGTGACTTGTGTGGAAATGCTTTTACCCAGGCTCAAAGCTTAAAAACACACCAACTCATCCACAGTGGAGTTAAAGCGTACACGTGTGACTTGTGTGGGAAATCTTTTACCCAGGCTCGACACTTAAAAGCACACCAACTCATCCACAGTGGAGTTAAAGCACACAGCTGCGATCAGTGTGGCAAAGCTTTTACTCACAGTAGCCACTTACAGAATCATCTAGTTACCCACTCTGGAATTAATAAGTACAGATGTGACATTTGTGGAAAAACTTTCAGTCGCAATGGAGACCTAAATAGACACATCCGCATTCACACTGGACAGGATGTTTACTGCTGTGATCAGTGTTGGAAACCGTTTACAACAGATGCACAGTTACAAAGCCACATGCTTACTCACACTGAGGAGAGACCTTATAAATGTGACATGTGTGAGAAGACTTTTAAATCTCCACGTTACCTGAAAATACACCAACAGATCCACACCAGAAAGAAACTCTACAAGTGCAGTTACTGTGAGGTATGTATTTATATTTATATCTTCTAATTTCAGTGTCACTGTTTGGCTCATTAAATTGTGTTAGCATGTTAGTAATTCTACTGGACTCAATGGCATCTACTGGAATTTGGAAAATGTCAGTAAAGAACATGATGAGTCATCTAACTAACAGCAATTATTACTGTTACTTTGTATCCATATTTGAGGATTTACAGTTGCAATTGTTTTGAAGCATTATTTAAATTAGTCCTAAGAGCAACTGGTGGAAAGTCACCTTAATTCCAGTCACTCTGCAGTAACTGGATCGAATGGAATATGGATCTTGTAAATGGCACTAATTGATCTTCTCGGATGGGAGGTGAAACATCTTTGAGAAACTTTAAAAACTCCAGATGCTTTTCTTTACAAGCTCCTTAGACTACGATAATGTACGCCTGAGAACCTTCACAGACTGGGTATGATTTTACAACTCCTTTAAATTCTGATTCAGTTTGATTTTGACTATTATAATTATTCCATTTAGCATGGATATATATAGTGTAGAGGAACCCTGTAAAATAAATATATTCATTTCCAAATAAAGAACAGATCTTAACACAGTTACTTATGGTACTTTTTAAATTTTATTTCTGAGATTTGTGGTATTTCACAGTATATTTCCTCCATTTTGCACATGGACATCTGGTTTTATTTGTGGTCTCAGTCCCAGCTCACTTAACTCTCACTTCCAAGTTTCAAAAAAAGAAATATATTTAAAAATCTCCTGAAATTTCCTTTCCTAATAATTTCTGTGAATGTGTGAGTAAGGTATGTTGTATAAGGTGCTTTGAGTGCTCAGAGTGGAAAAGTGCTCTATATGAACCAGTCAATTTTACTTGTATTCACTAACTTAACAACAGGAGGGTCATCTAACTAAAACCAATCAGTGTATCCCACCTGACCCCCTCAGAATCAGCTGACTTTTAATAGTCTCCAAGTTTTATTTAAATGTCCTATGTATGTATAAGTATGGTGAGAGTCTGTTTGCAGCCAGGGTAGCAGTGCTTCTTGCTGTTCCTCTGCATCACAGACATTTATTGTAGCCCATTAAGCTGTTATAATGTAAACAGTAAAATATAATTGGATGTTGTCAGAGATGCTCTTTATTTCAGGTGGCGTTCAGGATTAAAATGTTGAAGGACTGACTTACACTGTCTTTGTGTCTTTGTTTAGAAGCAGAGTGACACAGATGGATCCAGTTTTCAACCCTATTGTCAGTGTGGTGGTGGGAAAGCGTTTCGTTGTGACCTTTGTGGAAAAACTTTCAACCAGCAACGAAGCCTAAAAAAGCATCAGCTTAGACACACACAAGACAAAATGATCTACTGTAAAGAATGTGGAAGAGGCTTCCCCACTCAATCTGATTTTAAACAACATGAACTGTTCCACGGTGGGGTTTAAAAGCACGCCTGTAACCAGTGCTTACCAGCTTAAAAGACATAAACGAGTCCACACAGGAGAGAAACCATACAAGTGTAGACACTGTAACAAAAGGTTCTCACAATCGAGCAGTCGTAACCTTCATGAACGTACACATGTTGAAGGGAACTTCAGCTGTGACCAGTGTGACAAGAGCTTCAAGAATCTCAGTTCATACTCCGAACACAAACGATCCCATTCTCATTATACATTATCTGCTCTGTGCAAACAGAGTAAGCGTGATCATTAAATCATTCCTATTACTGAATCACAATGACTCTGCAGAGACAGAAAGATCCTCTTCTGGGGTCCGTTCTTCGTACCGCGCTAAGTAAGTTAGCTGGATTTGATTGTTGACCATTTCGCGTGATCTTGGATCGTTCGGTTCTCCGAAGCTCATCCGGGACTTGCTGTCATAGCAACAGATCCGTAAGCGTAAACCTGCTCGGGAGCAGGCTTACTTTATGTAAACAGGATTAGATCGCGGCCACGCAGGTATGTCCGCTTCATGTATACGAAAGCAACAGCGATATTTTACCACTGTTTTACCATAAATAAATAACATCAATGTAACTAAAGACAATGCAGTACTTGATCCTTTTATTGATTTCATACAGATACATACAGGTCATTTCCTAAAAAAGGGAAATGTACTATTAATCATTCTATTTCATGTATGTGATTATTACAGATGTAATTCATATTTCAGAGTAGTAATTGTAAATTACTTCGTGTAATCAAGATGAGAGACCACGGCTATAAAAGCGAAGGTGGATTTGGGAAGCCTGTCACAGCCATGTCCTGTCCGTATACGCGAGCCACCCATTGCGGAAGGTGCAAGATTGATAAGGAGAGTTTTCAGAATTCAGCGTTTATTGCGGGATAGACAGGATCCTTTAGCTCAGCGCGACAGTGTGCTCATAGAGAGATATCGATTTTCCCGTGAGGGTATTATTCACTTAACCAACTTGTTGACGAGGGGGTGCAGGACCACCACCTGTCTTTTTTTGCTCTGCCCTTTTATGGGTTGTGGTTATAAACAAACAAACAGATTATTTCAGGGTCTCTTTCCAAGAGACGAAAAGCAATATAAGTGATAAATATTACCATTCTGTAGAATATTCTTATATTTCACTTTTACTTGTTCCCATGTTCTAGTGGGTCCTGTTGTGGCTCTAATGTGAAAGAGGATATAATGTAATATAATATAATAAATCTACCCTACCGCCTACTGGTGTTGGCCAGAGGGGCCGATGGTGCGATATGGCAGCCTGGCTTCTGTCAGTCTGCCCCAGGGCAGCTGTGGCTACAACTGTAGCTGCCTCCACCAGTGTGTGAATGTGAGAGTGAATGAATAGTGGCATTGTAAAGCGCTTTGGGTGCCTTGAAAAGTGCTATATAAATCCAATCCATTATTATTATTATTATTATTATTATTATTATTATTATTATTAATATTATTAAATTACTTACGAGTTTAATTTGTCAGCAACTTTCTGCCAGCCCTCTCTCCTTGCTTTTGCAGCCTTTGCAGTGTTCCCTTGCGTTTTAATTAAACTCTGAAACTCCTGAAATCCCTCAATCAAGAGTTCTTGCTCTGCTGCCGAAAAATACCGAGCGCGCTCCTTCAACATTTTCGCCGACCAATCAAAGGGTTGCCGATCAATGTTTCTACTATCGATGCGTAGCCCCTGTTAAGCCACCCAGTGATCTCACATTACTTCATCCAGCTATACTAATCGTCAACAACAGGTGTGTTCGGAGAACCGGAATAGCGAGCTCAAAGTTGGCGCGATGATTTGATCTTGGATTGTAGTAAGCGAGGTACGAAGAACGAACCCCTGGTTTCAGGGTCAGACTTAAAAACCTTGAGATCAGGCTCCACAGAGTTCAGATGGAATCTCCTGTAAAGAGTGTCAGCTGATGTCACACTTGGATCTCACAAGGTAGCTCTGATTTCTGGACCTGCAGTAAATAATCCTGAATCTTAAATTTAATAAGATGCAAATATAGATGTGTACATCAAGTTTTTGTGTTTTAATTTTAATGGATTTTATTGCTCTGAAATGTTATTCCTGTCACATTTACATAATTCCTCCTCAGAAAACAGTAGTGTTTAGTTGTAATACTTGTATTATAAAGTTATAGAAATATCTTTTAAAGCCAACTGATAAGTGTCAGTCTTGGTAGCTGGGGATCGGTCTGCCAGGGCCTCCGCTCCTGGCCACCGCCTGACTCGCATTGCACCCGACCCCTACCGTGCCTCCTGCGGGTGGTGGGCCTGCAGGAAGATGGGCCCCTGTCCCTTTTTCGGGGTGTGTCCCCATGGACTAAGGCCCGGCCAGCATACGCTCGCCCTCGGGCACCCTCCCCGGGCCTGACTCCAAGGCGTGTCCCCGGTAACCATATCCCAGGCAGGGTGAACTGTTCCCTCGATGGTCTTTTCATAGGGGTCTTCTGAATCGCTCTTTGTCCAACCGATGCCAAACGGATGATGTCACAGGTTCGGAGTTTTGACTGCCGTCCCCTCTTAATTTAACTGTGATTAATATGTTATGAAGCTTAACTTTAATCTCAGCCAAACCGATTTACTCAAATAAAACTTTGAAGTAGACCAAACATTAAGATTTGGAAGTTATCTAAGAGACTTGTATATCATGTTTAACCTGAGTAGGAAAAAGGCCGAGGGGGGGTTGAAAACGATGTGTGGGAGTCTGTTCTCGCTGGGCTCTAGTGATCCCTGACCTCGCAGTCTGCTATCAAGCTGGTGGGTAACAGGCATCTCCGGAAACGTCGAAGCACTTTTGTATGTATGGGATATCTTGATAAATCAAGCAGATATTTGAAGTTTACACAACTACATTCTATCCTGAAAATAACTTAAAAGTTTATTTTGTGACCCAGAAAGAGTAATATTTTAAAAAATTTAGCCACGCTCCTCCGCCGTTGCCGTGTTTAAATTTTGGACAAAATGCATTCTGGGATATTTAGCTGTACAAAGTTCACACAAGTCACCACCAATGCATGCTCGATAAAATGGGCGGAGCGAGAACACATCTGGGAATTTTTTGCGTTCTCTGCTTGATGCGCATGTCACTGTCACTACCTGATCTGTACTGGAAACCCGATCGGTACCACACATGTGCGAAAGGCCACTATTTCTGCTCATTTACGATAGTTACGGGTCAGAGTATCTGTTAAGATGTTAACAATATTAAGTATCTCTTAAAATGTTATAATGAAACATTTATATTTAACGTAGAGAAAAATGAAAAATAAAAAGATAGCCACAGATCAGGACTCCCCGATCCTTACTGCACATGTATGTGCAAAGTCAGACCGTACAAATACCGCGGATGTGCAGAAGTTTTCTTCTTCTTCTGTTTCTTTTAATGGCAGTTTACTCCCCAGTGTACGAGGATACTGCCACCTGCTGACCGAGCGAATGAACCCTTTTTTTAACTGAACTGGGCGTGTTAAATTTGATTTAGTGATAGTCGAGTGTGTTTATACTTGTCTGTGTGGAGAGGATTGTTGGAATAGTGATGAGGATTTCCGCTATCACTGTCAATTGTCAGTAAACACTTAATCTGGGTGATGAATCTTCATGTGACATATTACTAGAGCTGTATTATTAAGTCTGTCATTAGGCGCCATTCTTCTTATTTTAAAGCGTTGTTGTTTAATTGGGGGACGCTCTCTGTTAAGGAGAAAAGCATGAATTTGTTTGTATACGGATTATCTGTTGTTTAAATGTCCCGGGCAGTCGAAAAGGAGGCTAGGAGCTAACTGGACGCTAACCGTGTCACTCAAATAATTAACTGTCGCAATGTTGGCAAAGAGAAGAAATGACGTAAGATTTGCGCATGCATGGTATGGATCGGGTAGCGACAGCGTACTTTGAATTGGAACAGTACTGATGACGTGTCATGAGTAGGGATGGGTATCGTTTAGGTTTTATCCGATACCAGTACCAAACTGGTAGTTTTGAAACTGTGCTTAAACGGTGCTCGAACCGGTGCTTAAAGAATGGAGAACACAAAATTGGTCCAAAAACCTCTCATGTTCAGCTGTTTTTTTATAAAAAGATAACAATGTTAGCCTTTTCTGCAGCTACAGGGGATTTATGGCATCACTCTTGGCCAAAAACTTCTCATGTTTAGCTGTTTTCCTCTTTTTCTTTGGTCATTTTAGCCTTTTTGGCCAGGGTGAAGGGAGTATCTGCCATCAAACAAGAAGACAGCCGCATGTAGCTATGATGATGTTTGCTAGTTCACCTTACATGCATTAATGTAATAACGTGGTTAGCCTACTCAACGTAAATTACACACGAACAACATTAAGCTCCTCACACAGAGAAGAACGGCTGCTGCTGCATCATCATCCTCATCATTTCTGCTACACTGGCAGGGCTAGGGGCCAGGACTCTGCTCTTCGGGTTTTTGGGGGATGTTGCAAACTCCGGGTCCGATAACAGGCACCATACCTGCAGTAGATGCGCTCGGTGTGAGGTCTCGCAGCAAGCTCTCAAATACGGCGCATTTCTCAGCTTGTAACAAAATGCTATACGTCATCAGGTGTTTCATCAGATTCGAGGTGTTACCTCCTTTGACAGTATCACAGTATCAGCTTAAAGCACTTGTTGCTCCTGAGTTTGCATCTTTTTCTGTGAAGTACAGCCAGACTTTGACCGCTTCACCTTGGGCATTTTTAATCTGTAGCTCTGCTCTAACTGAACGTACGTACCTGGGCCCGCCTACTACGCTCGCAAAGGTAAAATGATTGGCTGGAATCCAAAGTGTGTGACATCTCAGGAAAAAAAACACCGAAATAAAGCACCGAAATGTGCGCAGCTTATCGGTCTGGTTACTACCGTTCACGTCAGAACCTGTGCCATCATCGCACCGGATACCGGTACCCATCCCTAATCACGAGTACACGAGAACACAAGTACGCATATTGAGACAGGTCCAATTTCTTCACCCTCTGCCAGGATTCTGTGAGGAACATAACGTCCAAGCTATCACTCATTAAAAAAAGCCATTTAGTATAAATGATTTGTTGGCATATAGATTTGAAACAAAGAACTGAAAAACACTTGAAATATAGTTGCATATAAGACATTCATGAAAACACAAAAACTGTCATTGTAGTGGGGTTTTTTTTTTAGTTTAAAGAATATGATAAATATAAACTACTATGTAAATGATTATTTATGGCAAGAAAATGTATTATTTTCAATTGGATTAATGGAAAACTACCAACAATAACTCAGTGGTATAAAGAAATCTTTAGAGCTTTACCAATGGAAAGACTGAGTGCAAAATTAAGTGGCAATGATGATATTTTTTTGGATATGTGGCGCCCTGTAATGGATTACTTATCTGATGATCTGAAGACAACCATAGTGAGAGGGGCAGGCCCACTCCAATGGCGGGTTGGGTTTGTCAGGACAAATGTGTAAATGCGTGGTAGACCAAATTATTTACCATACTGTATTAGTTTTCTGTTTACATGTCTCAGACTGCTTATTATGTTATTTTTGTTTTTGGTTTTTTTTGTTTTTCCTTTGTTGTGGTTCTGGTAGTTGTTTTTGTTTTTTGGGGAATAAAAGGAAAAAAATAAATAAATAAGAAAAAAGTTTCTCGTACTCATGCTGCCCTGACATACTGCCAACGTATTTTTGGGATAATAATAATAATGGATTGCATTTATATAGCACTTTTCGGGGCCCTCAAAGCGCTTTACAATTCCACTATTCATTCACTCTCACATTCACACACTGGTGGAGGCAGCTACAGTTGTAGCCACAGCTGCCCTGGGGTAGACTGACAGAAGCGAGGCTGCCATATCGCCCCATCGGCCCCTCTGGCCATCACCAGTAGGCGGTAGTTGAAGTGTCTTGCCCAAGGACACAACGACCGAGACTGTCCAAGCCGGGGCTCGAACCGGCAACCTTCCGGTCACAAAACAAACTGCCAAATCTTTGAGGCACGATTGCCCCGATGGCATAGGCACCGATCGGTTTTCTATCGCCCATTTGCTGGGAGTAAAGGCGCCTTCCATTTGCGAGGTACCCCTGCTGCTTGCCAAACATAGGGAGGAGAGGGGGGGGGGGATTCTCTGGCTGGTTGGAGCAGCACCTAATATTCAACTCGCAAAATAAAACAAAATAAAAACAATCCAACAAACACGAAAAGACCAGACATTATAACACAGACTTAGAATTTGCAGCGATGTTTTTTCTAAATTCTATACACGAAAAGTGAGCGCGAGAGCCCTCAGTGTGGCTGCTTGCTGCTTTTCTGAAGTCAAAGTAAAAAGAGGGAGTGTTTGCTCAGGGTACCAAACAGGCTAGGACCGCCCCTGCCCACCTCTACTGATGAGTTTACTGTCAGCATTTTAATTATAAGTTTAAAGGCTGTAGGTTGCAGCAATTGCTCATACACTGTGTATAAATGTTACAGGGCACAGTGCTGGTTCTAATTTCAAGCTTTACATTGTGGATGAATTTACAAATTCATATTTTATTGCACAAATCATTATTTAAGTGAGAATTCTTTATTTCTATGTGTGTGATTCTTGTGGTCCTCCATAAGAATCCCACCCGGGTGTAACATTGTTACAGAGGGATGAGTGTGAGGCTGTTCCAACTCTCAGCACCGCTCTTCTCTTTTCCTGAGTCCTTAGCAATTCTCCTTCCCACGATGACGTTTTCATCGGCACTATCTGATAGTGTGTTTTTTATGTATCTGTATTATATTATACATACACATTAAAAGTTGTCAAGGGAAAATTGTATTTAGTAGTCAGTATAATCTTTTAGTTTGCATATGGTAGAATACTGCATGTAGTTATTTGTATTAGGAAATATTCAACCATGTATACTTAGAGGCATATAATCAATTGTGTGTGATCTCTAGCAGGCTGCAGGCTTGGTGTGCACCCCAGGAATGCACCCCCACGTCCTGGGAGCATGAGAGCTTGTACCTTGTCTTATTGTTTTATGGTAGGATTAACGTAGTTACGTCTGTTCTAGTCTAAGTGCTTTAACTGCTTGACTTCCTCACCGTGTTATCTAGGGTGAGGCTACCCTCTTCCTGACCAAGGATGTTTTCCCTTTGTGCTTTCATGTATATGACCCTTTGATCAGACACACACACACACACACACACACACACACACACACACACACACACACACACACACACACACTGAAGTATAAAATAAAGACCGGGGCAGTGCTCGGCGCGAGTCTCTTAGTAGGGAGCTGCCCTTGCTAGCAAGAGTTCTGTGTGTTTCTCTTCTCTGAGTCTTTGCTGAAGAAGTGTTTTAGAATATTTTCCCTAACAAAAGTGAATCTCTGTCCAAAAAATGCAGTCAGTTTACTTTTTACTCACTATGAGTATCATTCATTATTCTTCCCCAGTAATTAAGGTTAGGATATGTATTTTTTTTTTTGTTCCAATCCATTCTTCTTTTGCAGCATTTAAATAACCTTTATCAGATTTGATGGTTTTGTTACAGACTTTCCAAAAAAGTGTTTTTCTTTCACAAATGTGGGATTAAATTGTGTTAAAATGTACAAAACAGTGATGTCATGTTTTGAGACGAGGACCCAGGCACAGAGAGACTTGATGAATTTAGGAATCTTATGATTTAATAAAGAAATATGCAGACTTGCACAGAGAGGATAAAATTATGATGACTCATAACGGAGAAGAAGACAACAGACGACGAGGACAGGGAGGAACAGGGGTTTAAATGCACCAAGGAGACAGTCACAGAGAACTCGGGACAACTGGAGACATTTAAGGATGCAGGGACTGACAGAGACAGGGAAGAAGTCTCATCGTGACGTGTAAAGTTTATTTTGCCTGGCTGGGCAGCTCTCTGGGTGCTCAGCACCCCCAAAGCTCTGATTCTAGAATCGCCCCTGGTTCTAACCTTCATTTCATGGACGCACAGTGTGAGCACTCAGGTCGCATCAGAGCATCGGGCCGTATAGTGTGAGACCTGCATCGTGACTTACGAACATCTAACCCCTGCGAGTAAATCGTGCAGTTTGAGCAGGAGCTGAATCGCGCGACTGAAAAAATCGCACAGTGTAAGCCGGGCATAAGGAAAAGAGGTTAGCAAAAGGAGATAGGCGGTACTTTTGGAAAAAAAACAACAACAACTCCGCCTGGTTACGCTACGCAGCTGTGTCGCGTGACCACACAGCAACAAACCACAGATGAGCAGGAAAAAGGGGGCGGAGCAAAGTGTGTGTGCGTGCGCAGGAGAGGAGTCGAGCAGAGAGAGCTGCTTTGTCATGAAACGGGAGTAAAGTAGTGAACTTAGAGGAGAGAAACAAACTAAAGTATCGATCATAAACCACTACCAACGTCCTGATCGATATCTGCATCGATCTGCCCACCCTTGTCTCCTGGATCGTAGCTGAGATCAGCGTGAACCACGTGGGTCTCTGCTCCCTGATCTGTTTCCTGTGTTTGGAAAGAGTTGCAGCTTCATCGCGGAGTTTCTCTCGGTTTGTGGGCTCATCTAAAGGTAAGCACCGAGCTAACTTTACTGTGAGTTCAGTTCATGTTGAGTTTAGCTCCTGAATGAGGTCTTCTGCTGCTCTCCTCGGTGTCTGTTCACAGTTTATTGTGAACACGTTGAGAGAAGAGTGAGAGAGTGTTTGAAGTGATAACAGGAAGTCAGAGCGATCTGCTGCAGTATCAGGGTCACAATAAATTTTATAGTCCAGCTGCTGTGGATGAACACATGAGAGGCTGTAAACTCCTACAGTCTCATTTTAATGAGTCTGGCTGCTGTAAAGTGATGCACAGGAAGATGGTAAATGGCCTGTATTTGTATAGCGCTTTACACATTCAGTCACCCACACACTGGTGATGGCAAGCTACAGAGGCGAGGCTGTCGGACACTGTTGCCACCGGGCCCTCTGAACACAATGGGTGAAGTGTCTTGCCCAAGGACACAACAACCGAGACTGTCGTAGCTGGGGCTTGAACCAGCAACCTTCCGATTACAAGACAAACTGCCAACTCTTGAGCCACAATCGCCCCGATGTTAACAACAGATGTTAACAACAGATGTTAACAAAAGCTAATGAAACAGAGATGAAAGTTCATGTTTGAAAGCACTGAGAATTAAAATAAATGGTGGTGGTTAATGTGCAGCTCTTGGTGATTTGGGGGAAGAATTATGTTTTTAATCCTGTTGGGTATTGAATGGTGGTGTCACGGTTGTGGCAGCAATCGTGTGGTGTTGTGGAAAGGACCCTAAATGCTGGCATATATTATATGGCTCTGACCTTTTAACTACATTTCCAGTCACTCCATTTATGGCGTGACCTTTTAACAGACCAACATGTAAAAAGCATAAGTGAGCAGTCCTGCTAATCTTATAACAAGAGGAACATGTGGATTCTTATGCACAACAAAAAATTACAGCGAAGAGTCTGCTCCCTGCATGCTGTTCTGTTTTGTAGAGTTTTCTATACATTTTGTTTAATAAAATCTATAAGGTTCAAATGAAGCACCAAACTGCAGTTACTCAGTTGGTGGAGGTTCAGTAGTGCAGTTTCTCACTGTCATTGTTAACTGGAGGCTGACACACTGACTGAAGACATTCAGTTTGAGTGGATTCGAGCTTTCCATCTCAGCTTCTTTTTGTCACGGGTGGAATACATATTGTCAGGGATTAAACAATTATCAAAACACTCGGGTGAAGAAACGACACTCAGACACTTCAACAGTTTAACGTGCACGGGTGAGAGTTCAACAGATACTCACACCCCGCACTGGTCTTACGTCTTTATTTATACTTCATGGTACATGGTGAAACGCACAGATAAAACAGGAACTTAGCTGCACGCCCTTCACTCGTGGGTGGAGAACATGCAGTTCCTGGAACTTAATCTAACAATAACAGCTGGTTTTCACAACTTAATGTGGTTAATGCTTTGTACGCTATCTATGGCAAACCTTCTGTTGCTATGTGCTGACAACTAGAATATGCTTAAAGAAATGAGCTCTTGCAAGGATGGTTATATTTGCACACATCCCTTGTGATCTCCTCGAACAGTGGTGGCCCACTGTTCAGAGAGTTCATGATAGAAAGACGTTTGCATAAGCAGAAATATTAAACACTTATCAGTATATCACTCAGTTACATTTCATGACAATAAAGGCTTAAAATACTCTAACACATATAAATATGTTTTGTGTTCCAGCTGATCATCAGGAGGAGACGAGCCATTTAGACTCAGCTCAGCCACTACAGAGGAAACAATGACTTCAACCCAAAAGGTGAGCAAGAATATCTCTGTTATTGAACCTGTGTGCAGGTTATGGAGTTTCAGTTTGTTCCACGACTGCATTTCACTCACTGCCTCTGTTTGTATCTCTGTCACTGCAGGACCAACGTGGAGCGAGAAGTCAGCGCTCTCAGGAGGCCGACAAACCTCACAGAAGAAAGGGAGAGAAGAAACACACCTGTGACGATTGTGGGAAGGGTTTTATCAAGGCTAAACACCTGAGAGCACACCAACTCATCCACAGTGGAATTAAACCGTACAGCTGTGACTTGTGTGAAAAATCTTTCACCCAACTTGGACACTTAAAAACACACCAACTCATCCACAGTGGAGTTAAAGCATACAGCTGTGATCAGTGTGGTAAATCTTTTGCTCTCAGTTGCACCTTAAAACGTCATCGAGTTACCCACTCTGGAATCAAAGCGTATAGATGTGACATTTGTGGAGACACTTTCAGTCGGCTAGGGACCCGAAATATTCACCAACGGATTCACACTGGACATGATGTTTGCTGCTGTGTTCAGTGTGGGAAACTGTTTACAACAGATGCACAGTTACAACGCCACATGTTTACCCACAATGAGGAGAGACCTTATAAATGTGACCTGTGTGATAAGACTTTCAAATCTCCAAAGTCCCTGAGAAAACACCAAGAGATCCACACCAGAAAGTAACTCTACAAGTGCAGTTACTGTGAGGTATGTATTTATATTATTATCTTCTTATTTTAGACTGAGTGTTTGGAACAACTCTGTTAATTAAATTGTGTTAGCATGTTAGTAATTCCACTGGATGCAAAGGCATCGACTGGATGTCCGTAAAGAACATAATAAGTCATCTTACTAAAAACAATGATTCCTGTTACTTGGTATCCATGTTTGAGGTACAGTTGCATTTTTTTGAAGCATTGTTTAAATTATTTGTAATTTTCCAACCTCAACCTTCATGTAGATTATAGGGATGGGTAGTCTAAGGAGCTTGTAAAGAAAAGCATTCGGCCTTCTTTAAGTTTCTTGAAGACGTTTCACCTCTCATCCGAGAAACTTCTTCAGTCTTTAGAACAATTAGTTCCATTCACAAGGTCCCAATTTAATTCACTTGATTTGGTAGAGAGTCTCAGCGTTTTTAAACCCTTAGGGCTTTAAAATCTGGGAAAACCTTCACAGACAATAGGGCTGGGTATTGTCACTGATTTCTAAAACTCATTCAGTTCTGATTCACAAGGTCCCGATCCAATTAGTTTAGACTGAATTTGATTTTGACTTTATGTGCTGCCAGACATCTGGCTTTAGTTTTGGCTTCACCCTCAGTGGAGTCTCAGTCCCTGGTCACTTGACTCTCACATGGCCCCCTCTTGTTACCCACTTGCAAGTTTCATACATGGCAAAATACATTTAAAAATATATATTGTACATATCAGAACTGCTCTATTTTACTTGTATTCACTAACTGAACAACAGGAGGGTCATCTAACTAAAAGCAATCAGTGCATCCTACCACACATTCAGAATCAACTTACTTTAATAGTCTGTTAGTTTTATTTACATGTCCTCAAAGTATCAACCAATCAATCAATCTTTATTTATAAAGCACTTTTCATACAGAAATGTAGCACAAAGTGCTTTACATGGTTAAAAGCAGCCCACCCCACCCTCCAACTCACTCCCCACACTCTCTTTTTTTTGCCTGTCCCGTTTGGCTCTTTTGCCATCAGAATTATTGTCTAAAGGCGAAGAAAGATGCCCAACGGATTTACTTTACCAAATTGACCATCCCAGCTTTGCCGTAATGGTCTGTTTGATTCACCTTTTATTGTTTATTTTATTTTTTATTTTCACTTGCTAAATACAGGACAGACTTGACTGAGGAAGAGAAAGGGGAGAAAGAAAGAGGGAAAAACAGCAGAGAAGAGGGACAAGGATAAAGGGCAAAAAAACAAAAACCAACAAAATAAGCAGACAAAAAATACATATATCAATCACCTGGATCACCTGTTGAGAAAGAAAACAAGTAGAAGATAGAATAAACAACAGGACGATGATCTATGGGAATATAACAATAAAAACAAAATATTAAACATTATTGTGCAGCACATAAGATCAACAGAGCACAGTGTGTTTTGAGGTAGGAGCCAAAAAGGGTGTAGTTTGTGTGTGTGTACACCTGTGAGCATGGACGCGCTTGTATTTAAAAGGTTCCTTCATGTAATAATCTGCTAGAGGGTGTGGGGGGGCCATAGCCCCGTCCACCAGGGCATGAAGCAGGTATGGAGGAGATCAAAACTCCCGACATCCAGAGGTTGGCATGTTGACATTTTTGAAGAGGCCGGAGGTTATTAATGTTTTTGGAGTTACTGGATTTATGATAATTGTGTTGCTCTCTGTTTGTGATTATGACGGGTATTATGTTGACTGTGGGAGAGAGAGGTCCGAGTCCAGAGTTTTTGTGTATTACTGTTAAAAGTTGAACAGATATAGGAGCTGGGACCAGGGGGACATCAGTCAGTGGCGGATAGATCAGCAGGTAATGTCGGTTTGAGTAATGACAGGGCGGTGTGCGGGAGTGCTGTACACCAAATGGTAAATTGGCAGACAGCAGACGGCGTCCCCAGGCGTTGAGGTGGAGCCCGTCTGCCCCAAAAAGATGCCTCCTCTCCCAGAAGGCATCAAAATTGTTAATAAAACCCACACCATGGGAGACACAGTGGGAGGAAAGCCAGGTGTTAAGGCTGAGCAGACGGCTGAAATGGCCTATCCCTCTGCCTTCTGATATCCTTTGTTCCAGCTCGATCACTTTTTGGCTCAGGTTGATGCAGCTTTCACAACTGGATGTTGAGGTAAGTGGTGCCATGACTCACGCAGTATTTGACAGTATTTGTTCGCTGCACCTCGTTCACAAAGGCGCTGAGCTGCTTCAGTGGCTTCTCTATCAATGCAACCAAGCTGTGTGTATAGTTTCACTGTGACAGTAAAGTGTAACTGGATGTTGGCAAAGATGCTCTTTATTTCAAGCTTCATTCTGGATTAAAATGTTGAAGGACTGACTTACACTGTCTTTGTGTCTTTGTTTTGAAGCAGAGCGACACAGATGGATCCAGTTCTCAACCCTGTCGTCACTGTGGTGGTGGGAAAGAGTTTCGCTGTGACCTTTGTGGAAAAACTTACAGTAATCAAAAGAGCCTGAAAATACATCAACGTAGACACACTGGAGACAAAATGAACTACTGCAAAGAATGTGGGAGCGGCTTCCCCACTATAAGTGAATTAAAAAAACCATGAACTTTGTCACAGTGGGGTTAAAAAGCACATCTGTGACCAGTGTGGGTCATCCTACACCTCTGCAGGTGAGCTTAATAGACACAAACGAGTCCACCCAAGAGAGAAACCATACAAGTGCAGACACTGTGACAGAAGTTTCTCGTACTCAGGGAGTCGTAACAATCATGAACGTACACACATTGAAGGGAACTTCAGCTGTGACCAGTGTGACAAAAGTTTCAGTAAGCTCAGTTCATACTCCAAACACAAACAATCCCACGCTGCAAATAAATTGTTTCACTATTACCAATGTGCAAAAACATTCACTTCATTATCTGCTCTGAGCAAACATCAGCGTGATCATGAAATCACTCCCATCACTGGATCACAATGAATCTGAAGAGACAGAAAGATCCTCTTCTGGTTTCAGGGTCAGAGGTCTGAAAAAACAGATAAACAGATTTATTAACTATCTACAGCAGCAGTCCCCAGCCTTTTTTGCGCCACGGACTGGTTTAATGTCAGACAATATTTTCATGGACTGACTTTTAAGGCGGATAAATACAACAAAATAAAATGATACGACCAAGACAAACACTGGAATTTTGTAAATAAAATAATAAACGTGAATTCACCGTGTAATCGTGTAACTTTATTAGCAGCGTCCTCCGGAAATGCGCCCACAAGATTGAGAGCAACATCCTCCTCTCTGCCCCTTAATGCTCTCTGGTCACTATGGTAACATGTAGATGTTTCTTTCAAAATAAGACACACAACTACAACATGGGGAAAAGACCCAGGCAAAGAGAGTTAATGAAAACCATAAATTTCACGCCCAAGCCTCAACTCTCGCGGCCCGGTACCAAACAACTCATGGACTGGTACCGGTCCATGGCCTGGGGCTTGGGGACCGCTGAACATGGTTTAACATTCCACATTGTATACAAGACTTACAGGCAAATACAGAAACTAATTTCAGTGTGTTTTTCTTTTTAAGTTTAAAACATATCTTAAGTGGTAAGACAATGAATTTTACTCTGACTGTCCATGTTATATAGCAGTATCCATTTTATCATGCATGTATGCTACTTTTTTCTGCTGACTGTAAATGTTTTTCTTTTGTATTCATGAAATAAACTAGACTTTCACAGTTTACGTTTTTTACTGTTTCTGCTTTTGTTCACTCCAAGTTGGACAAAAACCCACAGACAGGCAGAGTAAACTAACAATGTGAAGCAATCACAGACTGTGTATTAAATGGAAAATGGCCTGTATTTGTATAGCGCTTTACTTAGTCCCTAAGGACCCCAAAGTGCTTTACACTACATACAGTCCACCCATTCACAAACACATTCACACACTGGTGATGGGAAACAACATTGTAGCCACAGTTGCCCTGCCCTGACACTGATTAGCAGAGATGGGCAGTAACGCGTAACGCGTTACTGTAATCTGATTACTTTTTTCAAGTAACGAGTAAAGTAAGGGATTACTATTGCAAAAATGGTAATTAGATTACCGTTACTTTCCCGTAGTAACGCTGCGTTTCTGCGTTACTAAAACCGTGATTTCTTTGCGATAATGTCTCATGACAGTGACGTAAGCGAGTGCGCCGTTGGTGACAACAGCTGTGTGCAGATCAACAATGGATCACATATCGAGTGCAGGAGAGTATGAGCGTGCAGCGTTTAAAGCGTGGAAGTACTGACCTTACTTTGAGTTTGATTCCATAAAAAGTGACAAAAACATTAGTGTCCGCTGTGCGTGGGAAGAAAACTTCTTTTTACAGCGAAAAAACCCCTAAACTTCCAAGCAAGCACCGAGTAGCTACGACGTAATGGGAAACTCACAGAGAAACTCGCGGATTCTTCCACTGACCGCGGCACACCTGCACCAGGGTAAACCTCCGCCTACCCTGCTCCTGCTTTACAGGTGAAAATAGAGCAACAGGACCGCTGAGTCTTTGACTTTATTTATTTTCTGCTGTGTTTTACTTGCATCTATTTGAAAGACTGAGTGTAAACACACAAAATATTTTATTTTATGTGCTGGAATGTGCAGAAAATAGGTTTAAATGTTAAACTAATTTATTCAAGTCAGAGAATGGTGCATATAATTACATTTTTGCTTGATGCATAAAGTTAAAAGATTAAAACTAATAAAACAAGTTTTAAAAAGAGACTTTTCCATTTGATTACATTTTGTATGATGGATTATGTAGAAAAAGTAGAATTGGGCTGAAAGATCTATCGCTTTATCACCTCTTCAGGGTGTAAATCATGTTTTTAAAAAGTAACTAAGTAATTAATTACTTTTGAAAATAAGTAATCAGTAAAGTAACGGGATTACTTTTTGGGGAAGTAATCAGTAATTAGTTACATAAAGTTACATAAAGAGGAACAAACAGTACTCCAAGAACAGACAAAGCCCAGCAGAAACCTTGAGGAGGAGCTCCATCTGCCCCCACCCGGGAAGAGCCTCAGAAAGGAGAGACATCTGAGGCAAGAAGAGGGGTCCCTATTTGCCTCCAACTCTCTCAACAACACCAACGACCAGGACAAGGGACCACGACCTTCCCCAGTCCCCCAAACCCCTGACAGGCCATCACCCTCCTCCCCCTCCCTTTCTCCCTCCTCCCCACACCTGAAATTCACTGAGGAGATGATGGAGCGGGTCAATGCTGGGCTCAGATCTACCCCCCGTCCCAATCCCTTTTTGTCCCCCATAAACCCCCCACCAGAGCGGCCAAAGGTTCGCCATCGAGCCCCACCCTCAACAGAGCAATCGAAGTCACATTGCCCAGCCTCGCCCCCCTTAGTTCCTCTTCATGCCCTGTCTCCGCAGTCTGATGCGTGATGTGTTTAGGGTCCGGGCTGTGAGGATTATGGCAGTGATGACTTTTCCCAGGAGAAGCTGGGACCCTGTTTACTAGAAGGTTTTAAAATTTCTGTACTTTTAGGTGACAGGAGACATGTGGCCTGGTCAAAACACAGAGAGCTGCACTCTAAAAGATCTTTAAACATAGTAAACATACCTTGTGTGCCACAGACTGCTCCCAAACACGAGGGGACAAGTAATACCTCTAAAACACTTAAGTTGGCTTTATTAAACATTAGATCTCTAGCTGGGAAAACATTTTTAATTAATGATTTAATCACTGAGCACAGCCTTGATTTTATGTTTTTAACTGAAACTTGGTTGGACCAAAGTAACAGTGGAGCTGTTCTCATCGAGACGACCCCTCCTACAGTTTTATCAGTGAGGCCAGGGTGAGCAGGAGAGGAGGAGGGGTTGCTGTCTTATTTAATGAATCATTTCAATGTAAGCAGCTATCTCCTGGAAGTTTTCAGTCTTTTGAATATGTGGCTTTACAGCTGAAGGCCCCATCCAAAGTTGTGTTTCTTAATGTTTACAGGCCTCCCAAATACTGCACAGACTTTTTTAATGACCTCAGTGAACTGCTGTCTGTGATCTGTGTTGATTTTGACTGTGTAATTATTGCTGGGGATTTTAACATTCATGTGGACAACCCTCAGGACAAAGGGACTAAAGACCTGAGTAACACTCTGGGCAACTTTGGGCTGACTCAGCATGTAACAGAGGCCACACATAATAGAGGACACACTCTTGACCTACTGATCTCCAAAGGCCTGAGCATTTCAAAGGTTACTGTGTCTGATGTGGGCCTGTCTGATCATTACTGTGTTTTCTTTGAAAGTAAAATCTCAGCCCACACAAATATATCAACAACAGTGATCACAAAACGGTGTATAACTGAACACAGTAGTGCAATTTTTAACCAGGTCTTCCCATTAACACCTGACCTGCCCAGAGGGTCAGTCAATGAGCTCGTCAATAGCTTCAATGCTAACATGTTAAATGTAATGGACACTATTGCTCCCATTAAGGTGAAGGTTATCTCTGGAAGGAAAAAGTCTCCATGGAGAAACTCCACACTGGTGAAAAATGAAAAAAGAGAGTGCAGGAAAGCTGAGCGCAGATGGAGAAAAACAAACCTCCAGGTTCATTATGATATTTATAAAGAGAAACTTCACAATTATAATTTACAACTGAGGAATGCAAGGAGGTCCTACTTCTCTGACATCATCACTAAAAACAGCCATAATGCTCGGGTCTTATTTTCTACAGTTGACAGGCTAACAAACCCCCCTGTGTCAGTGGCAGCTGAACTTCATTCGACCATGGCCTGCAATGACTTTGCCAAATTCTTCACTGAAAAAATCCAAAAAATTAGACAAGCAATTGTTACATCAACAGCAGATCCAGGATATGTACTGTGTCCACCAAAAAACTGTTTAAACACCATGAAACAGTTTCAACCTATTAACAGCAAAGACCTGGAGGACATCTTAGGTCAACTGAACTCCTCCTCCTGCTGTTTAGATGTCCTGCCAACAAGTTTTTTCAAAAAGGTCTCAAAGACTTTAGAGTCAGACCTGTTACAGATCGTCAACTTTTCTTTATTATCAGGTGTGTTTCCAGAATCACTAAAAACTGCTGTAATCAAACCTATACTGAAAAAGGACAATCTTGACAAGACACAAATGAACAACTACAGGCCGATCTCAAATCTCCCGTTTTTAAGTAAGATCATTGAAAAAGCAGTTTCCCAACAGCTCAGTTACTTCTTAAAACAGAATAATTGCTACGATGCCTTCCAGTCAGGTTTTAGACAGAACCACAGCACTGAAACTGCTCTGACCAAAGTGTTTAATGACATATGTCTGAATACAGACAGTGGAAAAATGTCAGTCTTAGTTTTACTGGATCTCAGTGCAGCATTTGATACAGTTGACCACAACATATTACTCAAACGACTGGAGAACTGGACAGGTCTTTCAGGAACTGTACTAAACTGGCTCAAAACATACGTAGAAAACAGGAAATACTTTGTATCAATAGGTAACTTCACATCTGAGCAGACAAGTATCACATGTGGAGTTCCCCAAGGTTCCATCTTGGGACCCCTTCTGTTTAACATCTACATGCTCCCACTGGCACAGATTATAAACAACAACAAAATAAACTATCACAGCTATGCAGATGACACACAAATATATATCACAATGTCACCAGGAGACCGAGGCCCTGTACAGGCTCTTGGTAAATGCATTGAGGAAATCAATGACTGGTTGTGCCACAATTTTCTCCAGCTAAACAAAAACAAAACTGAGGTAATAGTCTTTGGCGCCAAAGAAAAACGATTACAGGTCACCAGAGAACTTCAATCTATACATCTAAAAACCACAAACCAGGCGAGAAATTTGGGTGTAGTGATGGATGCAGACCTAAACTTAGAAAAACACATTAAGACAATAACAAAGTCAGCTTACTATCACCTCAAGAATATATCAAGGATAAAAGATCTGATGTCTCAACAGGACCTGGAAAAACTAGTCCATGCATTCATCTTTAGTAGGCTTGATTACTGTAACAGCATCTTTACAGGTCTACCTAAAAAATCAGTCAGACAACTACAGCTCATTCAGAACTCTGCTGCTCGAGTCCTCACTAAGACCAAAAAAGTGGACCACATCAGTCCAGCTCTGAGGTCCTTACACTGGCTGCCTGTCCGTCAGAGGATAGACTTTAAAGTTCTGATGCTGGCCTATAAAGCTCTGAATGGTTTAGGACCAAAATACATCAATGACCTCCTGACCCAGTATGAACCATCCAGATCCCTCAGGTCATCTGGATCCGGTCTTTTATCAGTTCCCAGAGTCAGAACCAGACACGGAGAAGCTGCATTCAGCTTTTATGCTCCTTATATCTGGAACAAACTCCCAGAAAGCCTCAGATCAGCTGAAACACTCAGTTTATTTAAATCCAGGTTGAAGACTCACCTGTTCTCAGCTGCATTTGAATAAAGCACCAAATCCACACTTTAAGCTTAAATTTCAAAACTTACATTTAACTACTGATTTTATCTACTGTTCTGATTTTATCTGTTTTGATTTTATATACTGTTGTTTGTTGTTTGTTTGTTAATTAGTTAGTTAGTTTATTTGCTTGTTTTAATCAATTTTAAATCATGCTTTTTATTTGTTCTTGTTTCTAATGTCTCTGTAAAGCACTTTGAATCACCTTGTTGTTGAATTGTGCTATACAAATAAACTTGCCTTGCCTTGCCTTGCACTCAGCTCTAATGCTTCTCTATGAGATTGTAATTGTTCTAATTCTTTTTAACAGAACTGAATGTTGCAGTTGCTTTGCACACTGTTAATGACAACTGTGTGCTGTTTTCTTTGTACCAGGTAGGCGCTGTTAAGTATAAGTTTTAATTGATGCTGTTGTATAGGAAAAAAATGATGAACAATGATGATTGTTTTATAATAGAAAATCTGTTTTTATATGTTATTGTTGTTGTTGGTTAGGAAAAAGGAGAAAAATAAATAAATAATACCACTACTATACAATCACAGGTTTGGTTTCAGCCAGAACTTTTAAAAGAAAGACTTTGATAATAATAATGATAATGTACACTTTTATTGATCCCCGTGGGGAAATTCTTCTCTGCATTTAACCCATTCACTCAGTGAAGCAGTGGGCAGCCACCAGTGCAGTGCCCGGGGAGCAGCGTGTGGGGATGGTACCTTGCTCAAGGGTACCTCAGGGTAGCCGTTCAGGGGATTCGAACCCCTGACCTTGCGATCATGGGGCAACCGCTCTACCTACTGAGCTATCCCTGCCCCCCTTTGTTGATGTTATGTTGTATATGTTATGTTTGGAAAGAAAAAAAAGGAAAAGAAACTCCCAAGCTGGTGAACTGAATGTTGCAGTTGCTTTGCACACTGTTAATGAAGACTGTGTGCTGTTTTCTTTTTACCAGTTGCCAGAATAAAGAGGGAGCCCAGAGTAAGGGCAAGTCCAGCGTTGCAGTGCCGTCCTTTCTACATGGGCATATCACACCACTTGCACAATAGACTCACAGATCAGCAACAGCTACATAGACTGTTCCATTTCACAGCCTCGCATTTCCGGCCTTCTCAGTCTTCAAAGGATCCTGCCCACATAGACCGCGAAGGCTGGGTCCTCCGAACAATGCGGCTTATGTTTTGGGATACAGCTACTGAGCCTTGCAATGTTCACACGCCACCATGTTGGATGATGCCATTGCTCTAACACTGTGTATAAATGTAACACGGTTTTATTTTAAAGCTTTACTTTGCGAATGGATTTAAAATTTGTATTTTATTGCACAAATCATTATTTAAGGACAGAATGCTTTATTTCCAGGTGTGTGACGCTTGTGATCGTCCATAAGATTCGCTCCAGGGTGTCACATTGATACAGAGACTAGTGTGAGGCTGTTCCAATTCTCAGCACCGCTCGTCTCTTTTCCTGAGTCCTTAGCAATTCTCCTTCCAAAAAGGACGTTTTAATCAAGGAAAAGGAAATGAGCCGAGGAAAAGGAAAGAGGAGATACTTTTGGAACACACCCCACCTACTCACGATGTATAGTCGAGTCACGTGACCACACAGTAACAAACCACAGCAGAGTCGGAAAAATGGGGCGGAGCAAATGTGTGCAGGAGAGGAGTCGAGCAGAGAGAGCTGCTTTTTCATGAAACGGGAGTAAAGTAGTGAACTTAGAGGAGAGAAACAAATTAAAGTATCGATCATAAACCACTACCAACGTCCTGATCGATATCTGCATCGATCTGCCCACCCTTGTCTCCTGCTCCCTGATCTGTTTCCTGTGTTTGGAAAGAGTTCCGGCTTCATCGCGGAGTTTCTCTCGGTTTGTGGGCTCATCTAAAGGTAAGCACCGAGCTAACTTTACTGTGAGTTCAGTTCATGTTGAGTTTAGCTCCTGAATGAGGTCTTCTGCTGCTCTCCTCGGTGTCTGTTCACAGTTTATTGTGAACACGTTGAGAGAAGAGTGAGAGAGTGTTTGGAGAAAAACACCAACTAATCATTAGCTCAGCATGCTGGGAGAAGTTGAGCTTTCGCTCACAGAAAGTTTGAGCATAATAACTGTGAGTCTGTGAGAAAGAGGTAGGTTAGAGGGTGACAGGTCGCCTAGCAACAGAGGCTTCAGTAAGGGGAAGTTAAGAAATAGGAAGTATAGAGCTGCAGCGCCATATTAATAGAACACAGGAAACCAGAGGGAAAAAGCGGAACCAAGTAACACACACACATTACTCAGACCAGAAGGAGTTGTTTTGATCGAAACTGTGTGTGTGACGTGTAGCAGAACTATATATACAGTGGGGCAAAAAAGTATTTAGTCAGCCACCGATTGTGCAAGTTCCCCCACCTAAAATGATGACAGAGGTCAGTAATTTGCACCAGAGGTACACTTCAACTGTGAGAGACAGAATGTGAAAAAAAAATCCATGAATCCACATGGTAGGATTTGTAAAGAATTTATTCGTAAATCAGGGTGGAAAATAAGTATTTGGTCAATAACAAAAATACAACTCAATACTTTGTAACATAACCTTTGTTGGCAATAACAGAGGTCAAACGTTTACTATAGGTCTTTACCAGGTTTGCACACACAGTAGCTGGTATTTTGGCCCATTCCTCCATGCAGATCTTCTCGAGAGCAGTGATGTTTTGGGGCTGTCGCCGAGCAACACGGACTTTCAACTCCCGCCACAGATTTTCTATGGGGTTGAGGTCTGGAGACTGGCTAGGCCACTCCAGGACTTTCAAATGCTTCTTACGGAGCCACTCCTTTGTTGCCCGGGCGGTGTGTTTTGGATCATTGTCATGTTGGAAGACCCAGCCTCGTTTCATCTTCAAAGTTCTCACTGATGGAAGGAGGTTTTGGCTCAAAATCTCACAATACATGGCCCCATTCATTCTGTCCTTAACACGGATCAGTCGTCCTGTCCCCTTGGCAGAAAAACAGCCCCATAGCATGATGTTTCCACCCCCATGCTTCACAGTAGGTATGGTGTTCTTGGGATGCAACTCAGTATTCTTCTTCCTCCAAACACGACGAGTTGAGTTTATACCAAAAAGTTCTACTTTGGTTTCATCTGACCACATGACATTCTCCCAATCCTCTGCTGTATCATCCATGTGCTCTCTGGCAAACTTCAGACGGGCCTGGACATGCACTGGCTTCAGCAGCGGAACACGTCTGGCACTGCGGGATTTGATTCCCTGCCGTTGTAGTGTGTTACTGATGGTGACCTTTGTTACTTTGGTCCCAGCTCTCTGCAGGTCATTCACCAGGTCCCCCCGTGTGGTTCTGGGATCTTTGCTCACCGTTCTCATGATCATTTTGACCCCACGGGATGAGATCTTGCGTGGAGCTCCAGATCGAGGGTGATTATCAGTGGTCTTGTATGTCTTCCATTTTCTGATGATTGCTCCCACAGTTGATTTTTTCACACCAAGCTGCTTGCCTATTGTAGATTCACTCTTCCCAGTCTGGTGCAGGTCTACAATACTTTTCCTGGTGTCCTTCGAAAGCTCTTTGGTCTTGGCCATGGCGGAGTTTGGAGTCTGACTGTTTGAGGCTGTGGACAGGTGTCTTTTATACAGATGATGAGTTCAAACAGGTGCCATTCATACAGGTAACGAGTGGGGGACAGAAAAGCTTCTTACAGAAGACGTTACAGGTCTGTGAGAGCCAGAGATTTTCCTTGTTTGAGGTGACCAAATACTTATTTTCCACCCTGATTTACGAATAAATTCTTTACAAATCCTACCATGTGAATTCATGGATTTTTTTTTCACATTCTGTCTCTCACAGTTGAAGTGTACCTCTGGTGCAAATTACTGACCTCTGTCATCATTTTAAGTGGGGGAACTTGCACAATCGGTGGCTGACTAAATACTTTTTTGCCCCACTGTATACCCATTCTGGCTTCTAATGCTTTCAGACCTGAGCTTGTGTTAGTGTGACAGGCCTCAATTTCCGGAAATATCTTTATTTTTTTTAGCTTGACCACTCTGAGTCCAGTCTTTCTCTGTCGCCAAAAGAATTCAAAAGAACGGAATTTAATAAGGCTGACACACTGACTGAAGACATTTAGTTTGAGTGGTCCTGACTCTTGGTGGCGCTGTCACTTGGTGTTCGCTCGCTCTGCGGTATAGTATCACTTCCTGTTCCTGCTCAAACACAGTGGTGTTTCTGAGTAGCTTATTTGCTTACCAATTTAATTAACAACTTTTAAATACATTCTTTTTCATAGTATAATCTTCACGTGCTTCATCCGAAGCACACTTTCTGTGTACTCACTACCTAATTTATAGCCAAAGTATTCACTCACTTTCTCTGTACTGTTTCGCTAGCTTAGCCTAGCTCGTAGCCGACTCGTTAGCACCATGGCTACTTCACCTGTCCCTCCTGCTCTTTCTTGCTCATTCAATTCAATTCAATTTTATTTATATAACGCCAAATCACAACAAAAGTCGCCTCAAACCCAACAATCATATGACCCCCTATGAGCAAGCACTTTGGCGATAGTGAGAAGGAAAAACCCCCTTTTAACAGGAAGAAACCTCCGGCAGAACCAGGCTCAGGGAGGGGCGGCCATCTGCTGCGACCGGTTGGGGTGAGAGAAGGAAGACAGGATAAAGACATGCTGTGGAAGAGAGACAGAGGTTAATAACAGATATGATTCAATGCAGAGAGGTCTGTGTCAGATGTTTAGTTACTCCTCGGCCTCCTTTAGCAATAATGATATCTGTAACAAATGTAGCATATTTGCAGCTCTGGAGGCCAGGATTACTGAATTGGAGACTCTGCTTCGCACCCTTCATTCACCCATAGCTAGCCAGGCCCCTGTAGCTGGTGCAGCCGAAGATGGCGTAGGCCCCGCTAGCTGTTCCCCGGCAGACCCCAAGCAGCTGGGGAAAGATGGCGGCTGGGTGATGGTGAGGAGGAAGCATAGTCCTAAACAGAAGCCCCAGGTACACCGTCTAACCGTTTTTCCCCACTCGGCGAAACACCCGCCGGGGGTCAAACTCTGGTAATTGGTGATTCTGTTCTCAGACACGTGAAGCTAGAGACACCGGCAACCATAGTCAATTGTCTTCCAGGGGCCAGAGCAGGCGACATTGAAGGAAATTTAAAACTGCTGGCTAAGGGTAAACATAAATTCAGTAAAATCATAATTCACGTCGGCAGTAATGAAACCCGGTTACGCCAATCGGAGGTCACTAAAATCAATATTGAATCGGTGTGCAACTTTGCCAAAACAATGTTGGACTCTGTAGTTTTCTCTGGTCCCCTCCCCAATCAGACCAGGAGTGACATGTTTAGCCGCATGTTCTTCTTAAATTGCTGGCTGTCTGAGTGGTGTCCCAGAAACGATGTGGTCTTGTTAGGAGAGACGGCATCCATCCCACTTTGGATGGAGCAGCTCTCATTTCTAGAAATATGGACCAATTTATTAAACCCCCCAAAATATGACTATCCAGAGTTGGGACCAGGAAGCAGAGTTGCAGTCTTACACGCCTCTCTGCAGCTTCTCTCCTCCTGCTACCCCAAAAACCCATCTCCATAGAGATTGTGTCAGCTTCCAAAAAGACAAAAAACAAACTAAAAACCAAAAACAAACAACTTAAACATAAACAATTACAAAGAAAGAACAATACAGTATCCACATCTGAACCAAAGAGTAAAACAGTGAAATGTGGATTATTAAATATTAGGTCTCTCTCCTCCAAGTCTGTGTTAGTACATGACTTAATAATTGATCAACAAATTGATTTACTCTGCCTTACAGAAACCTGGTTGCAGCAGGATGATTATGTTAGTTTAAATGAATCAACACCCCCGAGTCATTCTTTTTTTTTTTTTTTTTTTTGCCTGTCCCGTTTGGCTCTTTTGCCATCAGAATTGTTGTCTAAAGGCAAAGAAAGATGCCCAACGGATTTACTTTACCAAATTGACCATCCCAGCCTTGCCGTAATGGTCCATTTGATTCACCTTTTATTGTTTATTTTATTTTCACTTAATGAATACGGGACAGACTTGACTGGGGGAAAGAAGGGGAGAAAGAAAGAGGGAAAGAGAAACAGCTGAGAAGAGGGACGGGGGAGAAGGACAAAAAACAAAAACCAACAGAACGGGCAGAGAAAAAAAAAAGAAAAAAAAGAAAAAGAAATAAAAAATGCATATATCAACCACCTGGATCACCTGCTGAGAAAGAAAGAAGAAAACAAGCAGAAGAGAACAAGAGTAATAGAATAAACAACATCACAATGATATATGGGAATATGACAGTAAATACTAAATGTTAAACATTATTGTGCAGCACATAAGATCAACAGAACACAGTGTGCTTTGAGGTAGGAGCCAAAAAGGGTGTAGTTTGTGGGTGTGATCACCCGTGTGTACACCTGTGAGCATGGACGCGCTTGTTTTTTTAAAAGGTTCCTTCATGTAATGATCTGCTAGAGGGTGTGGGGGGGCCACAGCCCCGTCCTCCAGGGCATGAAGCAGGTATGGAGGAGATCAAAACTCCAGACATCCAGAGGCCCCCAGAACACAAGAGACCAAGGAAGACCAACAGAGGGGCAGCCGCGCCACTGTCCCAGAAAGAGCTGAGGAGAGTCCCAGATGAGGGCTCACTCAGCAGCCGCGGAGCAGAAGCCCGGGGGAGTTGCAGTGACGCGCCCGTGAGCTCCGCCGGCAGCCAGCCGTGCCTGAGTGACCGAGCCCCAGGCCGAGAGGCCGGGGGCACCCCACCTCCGAAGTGGCCCGAGCGAGCCCCAGGCTCCAGGCCCCGATAAGCGGCCGTCAAGGAGTGAGCCGGTGTGTACCTGGACGCCCACCCCCGGACACAAAGAACCACCAACGCACCGACACCTGAGGGAGTCCGCCACTGGCAGGGGAAGTGGTGGTAGGGGGAGATAGGCCTCCAAACCTTGGAGGGCCTGAGATGTCCCCAGAGAGGTGGCGCCTGACACCCAACCTGACATATAGACACAGAAATACAGGCACACACATATACAAACATCCATTCCCACCCTCATGCTCTCATGAATGACTTAGTTAGAATGACTCTCCCCCGAGTCATTCTAACTACCAGAAATCTCGAAGCACAGGCCGAGCGGGCGGTGTGGCAGCAATTTTTCACACCAGCCTATTAATTAATGAAAGACCCAGACAGACTTTTAATTCATTTGAAAGCCTGATGCTTAACATTGTTCACCCCAGCTGTGAAACTCAGAAACCAGTCTTACTTGTTATCATCTATCGTCCACCTGGGCCTTACACAGAGTTTCTGTCTGATTTCTCAGACTTTATATCTAATTTAGTTCTGAGCTCAGATAAAATAATTATTGTGGGTGATTTTAACATCCATGTAGATGCTAAAAATGACAGCCTCAACATGGCATTTAATCTGTTATTAGACTCAATTGGTTTCTCTCAAAATGTAAAAGAACCCACCCACCACTTTAATCACACTCTGGATCTTGTTTTAACATATGGCATAGAAACTGAACATTTAACAGTGTTTCCTGAAAACCCTCTCCTGTCTGATCATTTCCTGATAACATTTACATTTACAATAATTGATTACACAGCGGTAGAGAGTAGACTTTATCAAAGTAGATGTCTTTCTGAAAGCGCTGTAACTAAGTTTAAGAATATAATCCACCCACTGTTATCATCTTCAATGCCCTGTACCAACACAGAGCAGAGCAGCTATCTGAACGCGACCCCAACAGAGGTCGATTATCTTGTTAATAATTTCACCTCCTCACTACGTACGACTCTGGATACTGTAGCTCCTGTGAAAACGAAGGTCTCTAATCAGAAGTACCTGACTCCGTGGTATAATTCTCAAACACATACCCTAAAGCAGATGACTCGTAATCTGGAGAGGAAATGTCACAAATTTAGAGGATCATCATTTTGCCTGGAGAAATAGTTTGCTGCTTTATAAGAAAGCCCTCCGCAAAGCCAGAACATCTTACTATTCATCACTGATTGAAGAAAATAAGAACAACCCTAGGTTTCTCTTCAGCACTGTAGCCAGGCTGACAAAAAGTCAGAGCTCTTTTGAGCCAACCATCCCTTTAATGTTAACTAGTAATGACTTCATGAACTTCTTCACAAATAAAATTTTTATCATTAGAGAAAAAATTACCAATAATCATCCCACAGATGTAATATTATCTACAGCTACTCTTAGTACCATTGATGTTAAGTTAGACTCTTTTTCTCCAATTGATCTTTCTGAGTTAACTTCAATAATTACTTCCTCCAAACCATCAACGTGTCTTTTAGACCCCATTCCTACAAAACTGCTTAAAGAAGTCCTGCCATTAATTAATTCTTCTATCTTAAATATGATCAACCTATCTCTAATGATCGGCTATGTACCACAGGCCTTCAAGCTATCATTAGAAGACATAGCATACATTTTCACTGCTATGCAGATGACACCCAGCTCTATCTGTCCATGAAGCCAGATGACACACACCAATTAGTTAAACTGCAGGAATGTCTTAAAGACATAAAGACCTGGATGGCCGCTAACTTTCTGCTTCTTAATTCAGATCAAACTGAGGTTATTGTACTCGGCCCTGAAAAGCTTATAAATATGGTATCTAACCAGATTCTTACTCTGGATGGCATTACCTTGGCCTCCAGTAACGCTGTGAGGAACCTTGGAGTCATTTTTGACCAGGACATGTCCTTCAACGCACATATTAAACAAATATGTAAGACTGCGTTCTTCCATTTGCGCAACATCTCTAAAATGAGAAATATCCTGTTTCAGAGTGACACTGAAAAACTAGTTCATGCATTTATTACTTCCAGGCTGGACTACTGTAATTCATTATTATCAGGATGTCCAAAAAACTCACTGAAAAGCCTTCAGCTAATCCAAAATGCTGCAGCAAGAGTCCTGACAGGGACTAGAAAGAGAGAGCATATTTCTCCTGTTTTGGCTTCCCTTCATTGGCTTCCTGTTAAGTCCAGAATTGAATTCAATATCCTGCTCCTCACATACAAGGTCTTAAATAATCAGGCCCCATCTTATCTTAATGACCTTGTAGTACCATATCACCCTATTAGAGCACTTCGCTCTCGCACTGCAGGCCTACTTGATGTTCCTAGAGTATTTAAAAGTAGAATGGGAGGGAGAGCCTTCAGTTTTCAGGCCCCTCTTCTGTTGAACCAGCTTCCAGTTTGGATTCGGGAGACAGACACTATCTCTACTTTTAAGATTAGGCTTCAAACTTTCCTTTTTGCTAAAGCATATAGTTAGGGCTGGACCAGGTGACCCTGAATCCTCCCTTAGTTATGCTGCAATAGACGTAGGCTGCCGGGGGATTCCCATGATGCATTGAGTTTTTCCTTTCCAGTCACTTTTCTCACTCACTATGTATTAACAGACCTCTTTGCATTGAATCATATCTGTTATTAACCTCTGTCTCTCTTCCACAGCATGTCTTTATCCTGTCTTCCTTCTCTCACCCCAACCGGTCGCAGCAGATGCCCTCCCTGAGCCTGGTTCTGCCGGAGGTTTCTTCCTGTTAAAAGGGAGTTTTTCCTTCCCACTGTCACCAAAGTGCTTGCTCATAGGGGGTCATATGATTGTTGGGTTTTTCTCTGTATCTATGAAGCGCCTTGAGGCGACTTTTGTTGTGATTTGGCGCTATATAAATAAAAATTGAATTGAATTGAATTTGAGCTTTCCATCACAGCTTCTTTTGGTCAAGGATGAAATACATATAAATATATTTTTTGTTCCAGCTGATCATCAGGAGGCGATGAGCCATTTAGACTCAGCTCAGCCACTACAGAGGAAACAATGACTTCAACCCAAAAGGTGAGCAAAAATATCTCTGTTATTGAAACTGTGTGCACGTCACAACTCTCATTGTAACTCATAATTGTAATGTGATAATATCACCAGAAGGTGGTGGTAACACACCTACGACGTGTTTGTTGACATCTTTGATTCCACTAATGGAGTTTCAGTTTGTTCCACGACTGCATTTAACTTGAGACTGACATGGCGGGAGCATATTGACCGGATTGAAACAAATGCAAAAAAGTTATTAATGTTATGAGGTGTGTAGCTGGGAGGGGTTGGGGAGCGAGCTCTTCTGCTTTGAAAAGACTTTACCAGGCATTAATTAGGTCGGTCTTTGATTATGGGTGTGTGGCATATGGTTCAGCAGCTCCCTATGTGTTGAGAAGTTTAGATGTTCTGCAATCGGAAGCCCTTAGAGTGTGCTGTGGAGCTTTTAAGACGTCTCCAGTTGGTGCCCTACAGGTGGAGATGGGAGAAATGCCCCTAGATCTTAGGAGGAAGCAAGTATCGGTGAATTACTGGGTTCATCTTGGTGGTCATGGTGACGCACATCCCACAAAGGAGGTACTTTTGGAATGCTGGGAGTATGGAAGAAGTCAGAAGGATCATTTTGGAAAGGTGGGGAATCAGTGGGCTAAGGAGTGTCAGGTGTATGAACTTAAAATATGTCCTGCAGTAGTGTTCTCTGTGGTTCCCCCATGAT
Source organism: Copadichromis virginalis (assembly GCF_057382275.1). Taxonomy (NCBI): domain Eukaryota; kingdom Metazoa; phylum Chordata; class Actinopteri; order Cichliformes; family Cichlidae; genus Copadichromis; species Copadichromis virginalis. The sequence goes on from NC_140626.1 coordinate 32,918,524, forward strand.
TATTGGAGACCCCTCCTGTGGACTCCTGTATTCATGTGTTCACGGATGGTGCTAAAAGTCCAGTTACTGGAAGTACAGGGTTTGGAATAGCAGTTCCGTCAAAAAATATTGGAATACACAGACGCACTTCAGATGGACTGGCAGTGTACTCGGTTGAAATGGTAGCAATTTTGGTAGCATTGAAATGGGTAGAGTGTTCGAAAATCAGGCAGGTGGTAGTGTGTTCTGACTCGGCAGCTGTTCTTTCAAGTCTACAATCATTTTGTTCGAAGACAAGGCAGGGCATGCTGTATGCTATTCTGGAGACTATCAGCAGAATAAGGTGTTGTGGTGGCAATATTCACTTTCTTTGGCTGCCAGCTCATGTAGGGATCAATGGAAATGAAAAGGTGGATAGGTTGGCGAAAAGAGCGTTGACTAAAAATAGGACTGAGATGGAAATTACAAGCAGCGGATCTGAAGCAAAAGGTATTGTTTGGAGGCAGGTTGTTCAGGAGTGGCAGAAGCGGTGGGATTCAGGGAGTACGGGCAGGCAATTGTATCATCTTAAGAAGGAGGTGGCAGTGAGTAGGTTTTATGGGGGTAATAGGAGAGATGAGGTGGTCATTACCAGGCTTAGACTGGGACATTGTGCATTGAATAAAACACTACAGATGATAGGAGAACATGAGACGGGGCTTTGTGGAGTGTGCCAGGAGGAGATGGAGACAGTAGAGCATGTAATACCCTTACACCGCAGTAAGGGTTATGATGTGCAGAGGAAAGTTCTGCAGAATAGATTGAAGGAGTGGGGAATTGGGGAATTTAATCTGAAGAGTGTGTTGGAGGGTAGTAGGGCACAGGTGAGGGAACTGGTGGGGTTTCTGAAGGATATAGGTGTTTATGAAAGAGTGTAGGGTTTTTTTTGTTTTTTGTTTTTTGTTTTGATACAGCTTGTAAACTCACTGTCTGACCCATACTCCGGAACAGTAAGAGGTGGTAATGCTCCTTTACGTTGGATGTCAACCGCCGTTAAACACAAAGAAGAAGAAGAAGTAGACTGCATTTCACTCACTGCCTCTGTTTGTATCTCTGTCACTGCAGGACCAACATGGAGCGAGAAGTCAGCGCTCTCAGGAGGCCGACAAACCTCACAGAAGAAAGGGAGAGAAAACATACAGCTGTGATGAGCGTGGGAAGGATTTTACCAAGGCTGAACACCTAAAAACACACCAACTCATCCACAGTGGAGTTAAACCGTACAGCTGTGACTTGTGTGGAAAATCTTTTACCCTGGCTGGAAACTTAAAAAAACACAAAATCATCCACAGTGGAGTTAAAGCATACACCTGTGACTTGTGTGGAAAATCTTTTACCCAGGCTGGAAGCTTAAAAACACACCAACTCATCCACAGTGGAGTTAAAGTGTACACCTGTGACTTGTGTGGAAAATCTTTTACCCTGGCTGGAAACTTAAAAACACACCAACTCATCCACAGTCGATATAAAGTGTACACCTGTGACTTGTGTGGAAAATCTTTTACCCAGGCTTTTAGCTTACAAACACACCAACTCATCCACAGTGGAGTTAAAGCGTACACCTGTGACTTGTGTGGAAAATCTTTTACCTGGGCTGGAAGCTTTAAAAGACACCAACTCACCCACAGTGGAGTTAAAGCATACAACTGTGACTTGTGTGGAAAATCTTTTACCCAGGCTGGAAGCTTAAAAGCACACCAACTCATCCACAGTGGAGTTAAGGCATACGCCTGTGACTTGTGTGCAAAATCTTTTACCCTGGCTGGAAACTTAAAAGCACACCAACTCATCCACAGTGGAGTTAAGGCATACACCTGTGACTTGTGTGGAAAATCTTTTACCCAGGCTGGAAGCTTGAAAACACACCAACTCATCCACAGTGGAGTTAAGGCATACACCTGTGACTTGTGTGGAAAATCTTTTACCTGGGTTGGAAGCTTAAAAACACACCAACTTATCCATAGTGGCGTTAAAGCATACACCTGTGACTTGTGTGGAAAATCTTTTACCCAGGCTGTTAACTTACAAACACACCAACTTATCCACAGTGGAGTTAAAGCATACACCTGTGACTTGTGTGGAAAATCTTTTACCCAGGCTGTTAGCTTACAAACACACAAACTCATCCACAGTGGAGTTAAAGCATACACCTGTGACTTGTGTGGAAAATCTTTTACCCACGCTGGAGGCTTAAAAACACACCAACTCAGCCACAGTGGAGTTAAGGCGTACAGCTGTGATCAGTGTGGTAAAGCTTTTGCTCGCCATACCTACTTACAGCATCATCAAGTTATCCACTCCGGATTTAAGGCGTACAGCTGCCACATTTGTGGAAAAACCTTCCGCTGGCTAAGTAGCCGAAATATTCACCTCCGCATTCACACTGGAAATGACGTTTACTGCTGTGACCAGTGTGGTAAACTGTTTGTGAAATATAAAGACTTACAACACCATATGTTTACCCACACTGTTGGGAGACCTTATAAATGTGACGTTTGTGATAAGACCTTTAAAGCTCCACGTTACCTTAAAATCCACCAACAGATCCACACCAGAAAGAAACTGCAAGTGCAGTTACTGTGAGTTATGTATGTATATTGTTATCTTCTTATTTAAGACTGACTTTTTGGATCAACTCTTCGCATTAAATTGTGTTCGCATGTAGGGCTGCGCCATATTATACCGTTCGCGGTAATACCGGTACAATGCTAGGCAACGATAAGAAAATGAAATATTGCGGTAGAATATGGGTAGACCGTGCATGCGCAGTGACGAAAAAGCACGGTGGTAATTGAGAATGAGAATGGGGGGGAAAGCAGATTGTTGAGTGAAACGGATGAACCAGAATTAGTTTGTAAAAATGGTGCAACTTAACTGGTGTGGTGTTTGTTCGTCAGATAGACAACAAAGCACATTTTTTTGCACTAAGGTGCTTGTAAATCTGGGAGTAATCTGGGTCCTAAACTCCTTTAAGGTCCCGAAGTCAAACGAATATCACTAGGAGTTAAAAACTGTCTAAATTCTTCCATCTTTAATAAAACAATCAGCGCTGTTGCTTTACCAGGTGTAACTATGATGTTTAACACCCAGGCATCCATGAAAACAGAATTCATTACATTTAGCAGAGTTAGAAGTTAGCAGGAAGTTAGCGGAAGTTAGCTCGCTAGTTTCGCTAGTTACCTAAGCATGATATAGCATGTTCTGACTGAGAGATTTCTGAAAAAAATCTAACGTACAGCTCTGCTATCACTTCCAACATAAATGAAGACAGGAAACAAAACAGCAGTGACGTTTGTAGGGTTACTGAAGTTTGGCTAGCTGGTATGTAATGTGCTACATGATCGCTAGCGACACAGCTATGTTAGCATAACATAAACAGAAAAGCTGGAGGATGAACGCTAACACTTTTCCACTCAATAAAAGTTAACGTGAAGGTTCCTGATGGTTAGAGACAAATGCAATCGCATGGCAGGATGCTGTAAACAGACCAAACTTCAGTCAGGAGAACAACTAAGATAATCCATCCACAATATGAGGTTAGTCATTAATATACTGCAACAAGAATCAGAATCAGAAACTTTATTGTCATTGTCACAAGAACAATGAAATTAAGAATGGTCCCCGATCATTGCATCATCCCTAGCAATATCAAAATATAAATAAAACAATAAAATTCAATAAATAAAATAGATAGAATACTTAAAATACTAATAAGACGTAACAGTAAAACATTCACATACATTCCCACACACATGCTTCAGACCGTGCATAGATTAACACAAGAGTGGCGTGATGGACATTTTTTTGTAGTACTCAGATGTGTTATTGCAGTTGGATAACAACTGTGTTTGAGTCTGTTAGTCCTTGAGCTGATTGCCCTGTACCGTCTGCCTGAGGGCAACAGTTCAAACAGGGAGTGGCCAGGATGTGAGGTGTCTTTTATGATATTTTGGGCCTTTTTAAAACAGTGGACGTTGTGTAGAACTTCCAGTGTGGGGAGAGAGCAGCCAGTGATCTTTTGGGCGGTGTTAATGATCCCTTGGAGTGCTTTCCATGAACAACATGAGAATAGAGCAGCTGTGATAGAATACAGAATTAATGAATCAATGGTACAGAAGTAGAGGAAGCAAGAAGAATGAGTTGAATAGTTTGATTTATCTGACTGCTTTGTTTCGCTTAATGTGCCTAATAATCCCATGCACCTTGTGGTCCGAAAAATACATATTTGACTTTTTTATTTGGCACACTGCAGTTTAATGTAGCAAAGCACCTCTTTTTAACTTCAGTGGATGTTATACATGGTTATGCTCAGGATATGTCAGCCCATTTCTACTGGAAATGCCTTTTGGTTAAACTTTCAGAAAGGAATTTGCATTTGCACTGTTAAATATTTATATAGCTTTAAAAAACATAAAAAACAGCTGCTTGTTTAAGTAAAATAAATGGATGTTTGGGGGTTTTTTTGCACTGTATTTATTTGCCCAAGAGTAAGTTTGCTAATGTTGTTGGTTGAAGCTAATAGAAGCAGTCACGAGAACTAAATAATAGCGCTGTTTTAACGGCACCCTCATCATAGTGCTCTCAAATGCAGCAGCAATCCATTTACTCAAAGTCATAACAGATAGAAAGCAAGGCAGTAGCCTGTGTTCAGAAAAACCCAAAAACATTTTATTCAAATATAATAACCACAATGGTGGAGAGGGAAACAAAGAGAAACTGGCTTCTTTTTCCAGTATAACCATGTTTACAGGCTGTTCTAGTGTTTATGTTTTACACGCTTGTCCAAACAACAAATAAGTTAAATTTCAAAAGGTCTTTTCCAGCGAACATAAGAAGAAAATAAAAGTCTGGCGTAGAGTTAAGTCTTCAGTGTGATTTAGTGCATCTCAAATAAATGAATAATCCAAAAAGTATTGTTAGGATTTAAATATATATATATTCTTAATGCTTATTTTCTGATTAGATTGTTTCATGTATTTTAATAATAGAGGCCTTTATAAACCAGGCCCAGAGGTGACAAAGATCTAGGTCGGAAGGTGACAAGTTGCCCTGGCAACAGACTTTAGAAAGGAGAAGTAAAAAAAAGAGGAAGTTTAGTGCAGAGCTGCACCTGAAATCTGACACAAAGAAAGAGGAACTGAGTAAACTGAGGGTGTGTGTGTGACGTGCAGCGGAAATATATATAACCATGCTGGCTGCTACTGCTTTCAGACCTGAGCGTGTGTGTTCATGTGTTCGGGTCTCCGTTTCCGGAAATGTAAAATAAAGATAATTTTTTTCAGCTTTCTTTGCTGCCAAAAGAATTCAAAGAACGAAATTTATAGTATCTTTATTAATACTGGAACAAACAAGCAAATAAGGTAAAATATTCCCTCCAAACAAAACGTTTAAAAACATACAAATTTGACAGGAAATCTATCTGCACCTTCCAGTGTGCAATGTGGCAATAAGTTCGCCCATGTTTGGACTTCTTCTGTGTTCCGCAAATCAGTCCGTGGATGATTACATTGCTCCGCCCATCAAAAAGTCTACGCATGCGCGAATATCTCAGTTAGTGGACTGACGATTGTTGGTTGGAAAATTTTTACATTTCACCCAACCTTACTGGGTAGTCTAAAGAGCACTGAAAGGAAGGCAACTGGACTTCCTTGAAGATGTTTCAACTATCTTCCGAGAAGCTTCTTTGGTCCTAAGAGCAATTAGGTCGGTTTACCAGGTCCCAATTCAATTTGATTTTGACTCTATCAGAAATATTATTCTTATATTATAATATTATAATTATGATCATATAGCTTAGATATATATAGTGTAGCCCTGACAGAGCCCATCACCCACTGGGAACGAGTCCTTATTGCCGGCAATGCGAACCAAGCTCTTGCAACGGTTGTATAGGGATCGAATGGCCCGTAGCAATGGGCCAGACACCCCATACTCCCGCAACACCTCCCACAGGACACCCCAAGGGATTGTTCCTCCTGTATCCGAGGTTCGACTAGCGGACGAACTCTCCTTTCCAGCACCCTGGCATAGACTTTCCCAGGGAGGCTGAGGAGTGTGATCCCCTGTAGTTGGAACACACCCTACGGTCCCACTTCTTAAAGATGGGGACTACCACCCCGGTCTGCCAGTCCACAGGTACTGCCCCTGATCTCCACGCAACATTGCAGAGGCGTGTCAACCAGGACAGCCCTACATCGTCCAGAGCCTTCAGGAACTCAGGGCGGACCTCATCAACACCAGGGGCTCTGCCACCAAGGAGTTGTTTAACTGCCTCAGTGACCTCGCCCCCGGAAATTGGCGGGTCATTCCCCTCATCCCCAGACTCTGCTTCCTCCTCGGAAGACGTGTCAGTGGGATTAAGGAGGTCCTCGAAGTATTCCTTCCACCGCCTGAAAATTTTCTCAGTCGACGTCAGCAGCGCTCCTCCAGCACTATACACAGTGCAGGTAGAGCACCGCTTTCCCCTCCTGAGACGCCTGACGGTTTGCCAAAATCTCTTCGAGGCAGTCCAAAAGTCTTTTTCCATGGCCTCTCCGAACTCCTCCGAACTGTTGAAGCTCTGCCGGAGGTGTGCGTGTGTGATCTCGCGGACTGGGGCCTCTGCTAGATGTTCCCAGCACACCCTCACTACGCGTTTAGGTGCACCAGGTCTGTCCAGCGTCCTCCCCCGCCACCTGATCCAACTCACCACCAGGTGGTGATCAGTTGACAGCTCAGCCCTTCTCTTTACCCAAGTGTCCAGAACATATGGTTGCAGGTCTGGTGATACGATTACAAAATTGATCATCGACCTACGGCCTAGAGCGTCCTGGTGCCACGTGCACTCTTATGTTCGAACAAGGTGTTCGTTATGGCCAATTTGTGATTAGCACAGAAGTCCAATAACAAAGCACCACTCGGGTTCAGATCAGGGAGGCTGTTCCTCCCAATCACGCCCCTCCAGGTCTCGCTGTCGTTACCCACGTGAGCATTGAAGTCTCCAGGTGGAGCACCTTCCAGCACCCCCCCCCCCCCCATGGACTAAGGCACGGCCAGACACTCGCCTTGGGCACCCTCCCCGGGCCTGGCTCCAGGGCGGGGCCCCGGTAACCCTATCCCGGGCGGGTTAACTGTTCGCTCGATGTTCTTTTCATAAGGGTCTTCTGAATCGCTCTTTGTCTGGTCCCTCACCCAGGACCAATTTGCCATGGGAGACCCTACCAGGGGGCAAAAGCCCCCAGACAACATATCCCCTGGGATCCCTGGGACACACAAACCCCTCCACCACGCTAAGGTAGCGATTCAAGGAGGAGATTTTCCAATTGGCTAAAAATTACAGGGGAGAGGGATGCTGCTAGCTAGCCAGTCCTGTATAATATGGCCTTAAAGCGAGCAAAAAAAGGTAATTCCTGGACTTTTATGCCAATTTGGACAGAAGACTGGGGTTTTGTGCAACAGAAAGATCATGCTATATGTGCCCTTTGCCTTGAGAGTGTTGGTTGCCAGACCTCCAATGTTAAACAACAGTTTGAGATGAAAGATCAAGAAGCTTCAAGTATGAGGCAGAGAAAGTTGAATCAATTACACGTGCTGTGTCAAGATATGAGAAGCAAGCAAGTACTCTTGCACATTTTTACAGCTGCTAAACATCATGGACCATAAGTAAGTTTTCGTATTGGGCAGTGCATTGCTAAACATGGAGAGCTGTTTACAGACGGAGAATTTATTAAGGAGGCTTTTCTCTCAAGCTCAGAGATGTTATTTAATGGGCTTCCAAACAAAGATGCAATTAAAGCAAGGATTCAAGACATATCTGCATCAGCCAGAACTGTGGAATGATACATCCAGGAAATAGGTAACAATGTCAGAGCCCAACAAACAGCTGCTTTGAAAGAAGCCCAGGTGTTTAGTGTAGCTTTGGACAAAAGCGTTGATATCAGTGAGGTTCCACGTTTGGCTGTTCTGGTAAGATCCTGTGATGTGGAAGTACAAGAGGAACTCTTCTGCTTAACCCCAATGCCTGAAAAAACGTGATGTGGGGTGTGGTGAGGCGTGGTCGGCGACGCCATGCAGGTCTGCAATCACGTCCGCCGTGTGAAAACACGCTCTAAATGATGATCTGTGGTCCCGCCGTGCCTTATTCACACCACGTGAGGGTATTGGCAAGGTTTTTAAGGAGTGTTTTGATGAGCGAGGCATTGGCATTACATTGTGCTGTGACAAATAATGATGCACCAGCCATTGCTGGAAAACACAGGGGTGCTGTTACCTTAATTGAGGAACAAGTTGGTCATCTCATCATTAAACAACACTGAATAAAAGAGTTAGAAAACCTTTGTGCCAAGATGTCAAATTCAGATCTTCATGACGCCATGGCCACAGTGGCAAAAATCGTGAACTTTATAGTTAAGCAATCTGCTTTGACACCGCCAATTCCAGTCTGTGCTCGACGAGATGGATAGCTCATGCATAGACATCCCACTCCACTGTGCTATCAGATGGCATAGCTGTGGAAATGTTCTGGAACGATTTGTGGATTGTTTTGATGTGGTTAGAAAAAATCCTGGCAGAAAAGGTGCAAAGCCGTCCGAAGTCAGAGACCAGAATTGGGTTGAAAAACGGGACACTTCAGCGAGTTACAAAATGTGATCCCCAGATAACACAACTGGCAAATACAAAGCAGGGGCAGGGATCACATTAACCTGCAAATCCCAACATAACTCTTCCAAAATTATTAGACACCCAAGCAATGGCACTGGATTCGCTACTGACGCCAGGTGAACTCCAGGAAGCTCTGATAAATATGCCCAATCATAAGGCTCCAGGTCCAGACGGTTTTTCAACAGATTTTTACAAAGAATTCTGGACGATTGTGGCACCAGCTTTTCACAGGATGTTGCAGGAAATCAAAGAAAATGGTAGACTACCACCATATATGAACTCTGCAAATATCAGTCTCTTACTAAAACCAGGCAAAGACCCTGTATTTCCTTCAAGCTATCGTCCAATATCCCTTATTAATGTAGACCTTAAAATAATCTGCAAAGCTCTCTCAAAAAGATTAGAGAAAATAACCCCCCTTTTAATTCATCCTGACCAAACTGGTTTTATAAAAGTTAGGCACTCATCAACAAATACACGTAGATTACTTAATTTAATAGACCACTCATGCAGTAAAAACATTGAAACCATAATCTTTTCTTTAGATGCAGAAAAAGCATTTGACAGAGTTAACTGGAAATTTCTATTTGCAACTTTACACAAATTTGGTTTTGGATCCTCTTTCATAAACTGGTTAAAAATATTATATAATTCCCCAACAGCTTGTGTCAGAACAAATGACCAAACATCCTCCAGCTTCCCTCTCTTGAGGGGCACCAGGCAGGGATGCCCACTCTCCCCTTCACTGTTTGTAATTTTTATTGAGCCACTAGCAGCAGCAATTAGACAGGCTACAACAATTACGGGCATAAAATGTAAGAATGTAGAACATAAAATCAGCCTTTATGCGGATGATGTGTTACTTTTTCTCCAAAATTCACAAACCAATCTCTCTGGGGTAATTGCATTGATAAATTCTTTCTCAAGTGTCTCAGATTATTCAATTAACTGGTTGAAATCAACAGTTCTTCCGATTAATTGCTCCTTCCATAAATTCTTCTCCTTCCCCACTGCAATCTGGAAATATAAAATATTTAGGTATTAATGTCTCTCCTAAGCTTTCACACTTAACTAAATTAAACCACATCCCACTTCTAAAGAAAGTAGAAGGCGATCTGACTAGATGGAAATCTTTACCCATATTACTCATGGGAAGGGTCGCCGCTATAAAAAAGATGGTCTTGCCAAAAATAAACTATTTATTTTCAATGATCCCAAATAAGCCATCACAAGATTGGTTCAGATCTCTAGACTCGTATATTTCTAAATTCCTTTGGAAAGATAAACCCCCACGTATCAGCTTAAAAACACTACAAAAGACCAAGGATAAAGGAGGATTAGATCTGCCAAACTTTAATCACTATTTTTTAGCCAATAGGCTTCAGTTCATCTGTTTGAGTACTTGTTTGAGTACTTACGATTGTTTTGTTTTTTTGTTGTTGTTTTTTTGTACTTTTCATATTTTACATTTATATTTATTATTGAAACTTGCACCAAGGGAGCGGCACTCCAATTTCGTTGTACTCTGTACAATGACAATAAAGGCTATTCTATTCTATCTCTAGATGGTTTAAACACACCCTCTTAGATGAACCTTGGATAGATGTAGAACAGGCACTATGTAATAATCTAGAAATTTCATACCTACCATTTTTCAGCTCAAACATCAAACGACATGAATGCTTTAAAAGCATCAACATCAGCTCTTCTCTGACAGCATGGTGGGAGATTCTAAAAATGACAGAGTCTTCATTAATCCCATGCAAACGTACACCTATCTGGAACAATCCGGACATATTACAAAACAATAATATGATAAACTTTCCAGTTTGGAATTTCAAATGAATTAAATACTTGGAACATATATTGGAAGGAACAAACTTTATTTCATTTGACAGACTAGTTACACAATATGGGATCAACAAGAAACGATTTTTGGAATATCAACAAATTAAATCCATAGTAAAAAGAAATGTAATCCTAGTGAAGCTGAATTACAAACACCATCGAGTGTGGTACAATTTTTTAGTCTAAAACCCCCCAAATTATTGTCTAATATATACAGAACACTTTCTAAAATAGATGAATCAATATCCCTTCCTTGCAAAATGGGAAGCAGATTTATCGATCAGCTTAGACCAAAACCTTTGGTCTCAGATATGCTTAAAAACCTTTCAATGGATCAGCAATCCTAGTTTTCAATTAATACAATACAAAATATTACATAGAGTGCAATATACTGGTCATGGGATGTTCAAGATGGGCTATACGCTGTGAAGATCAGAGAAATATTTTACTGCTATTGTTCATGGTCATCATCACTACCATTGCATTAATAACATTAATAACATAATCTACAGCATTGATATTGTATTCAGATGTTTAAACATATTGGCACCCAATTAACTTTTATTACAGGTGCAGTTATAACCACTTTAAAGTGTTGAGTTAAATCTATAATCTTAAATGCTTTTGAATGCTTCATAATGTTAAAAGTTTATATGCAGATTATATTGCATTATAAAAGAAAGCCCTAACTCTGAGTACACTCTGTGCCAAAGTAGACAGGAAACGTAGGCTTTTGCAGAGCGTGCTTGTGAAAGTGAAACTAAAGCAGAGTCTAAGTGTGAGTTACTTTGAGAAGCTGTTGGGAGGATGCTATTTGAATAATCAGGTTATTCATTATTATCTTTTATTCATTTATATCTTTTTATTAAGCTTTGAGTAGTGGCATTCATTTACAGCATTTATTCAATATATTACATATATATATAGTAGGGGTGCAACGATACACAAAATTCACGGTTCGGTTCGGTTCGATACTTTGGTGTCACGGTTCGATATTTTTTCGATACAAAAAAATGTTCATGCATTTTTAATTTGTCATTTATTAAAATTATAAATATATATTTTAACTCAAAAGTACAGTTTTTAAATTTAACCCTAACCCTTGTGCGTGTTTTTTATTTTGACAGCGGATGCGCACCTGCGGACCACTTATGTGCAGCCCTGGTTATTTAGCTCGTCATATTGCAGCCACAGAAATTCTTTTGTCCATGAAACCATAAAGCTGCACTTTCTTTTTGCCTTATAGTCTGATTTGTCATAACTTCTCCTGCTGCTTTTACACACTCACTCACATAAGCTCAGCGATTCTCTGCGCGATCAACCTCTCACATGTTTAAGCTTGCTGCGGGAGATTTCACTTGTCATGTTTGCATAGTAAGCTAACGATTAATAAGACGATGTCAGAGGAATTGGTGCACAAATTATCATCACTCACAGATCAGTGCTGTCGCTCTCTATACACAGTTCGCACGATTGCAAAGTGAAAGCAAAAAAACGAGCGCAAATTCAAACGCGACTTCAATATGTCACATATTGACAGTGGCTCACCGATGCCAATGACATAATTACCCAGCTACATTTCTGAAAGAATGCAAAAGCATTGACATATATTTTTCCTACAATAGCCCGACGGGCAGGGCAGAGATAGATTTTGGTAGCCCGACTGAAAAAATCGCTAGCTAGGACGTCGGGCTAGCGATATTGCAAGCCCTGTATCTGATTGAGGAATCACTCATCTTTGGAAAAGAGAGTTTATTACAGAGAAATGGCTCTTTCCAAAATAAAAGCTATACTATCCGCTTCTTCTGGGCTATATTCTCAGCAGCATAAGGAGAATCATGTGCTAACAGCTGTCTAAATGACTCGGCTAAAGTTAGTAGCATGCTTGTTGTTTTTGTCTTTGCACTAGGATGATGTCGGTGTAAATGTGCAGTCATATTCGTTGTGTTCCCACTAGTGCTTTCAGGTTAATCTCGTTGAAATGACCTTAACGCCACAACACGGCAAATCTCCATTAACGAGCTACCGCCGATCACTCTGTGCATGGGGCTAGACGGCCAACACGTTAACGAGCTAACTGCGCTAGCACACTAGTTCACACCAATGTAATTGAGCATTGCATGGCACATCCAACATACTGTTTTACTTTAGTCCATGACTCGCTTACCTTCAGGGTCATACGTCACATGAAAACCAAAATAATTCCAAACGCCAGATCTGAATGAGGGTGGGGGAGGTCCATGTTGCTGAGAGCTTAACTTCTGTCTCGCTAGCTTGCCCTGCGCTCTTCCTTCTGACTATGCTGTCTGTGTTGAGCGCTCAGTGGATCTGCGCTGGACAGTGCAGCCTAGGCGGAGTAGTCGAACACAGATTCACTGAGCGCTCAACACAGACAGCATCGTCAGAAGGAAAATTGATAAAATAAATTACAAATGTTGTATTGTTCGATACATATGCGTACCGAACCGAAAGCACTGTATCGAACGGTTCAATATCGATACGAATATCGTTGCACCCCTAATATATAGTTATAGTAAACTGCTACACATCTGAGAGTGGCCTCTGTCTGGTTGTGAGCATTAGTGGGTGAGGTGAGAGGTTACACAGAGTGCCAATTGAGGTCAGGACACACACACACATACACACTGTAGGTAGGCTTATGTTCTAGGTGAGAGTTCAGACATATTTTGCTTGTAACTACATTTTTGTGCGTGCAGAATTTCTAGTTTGTTGCAGAGCATGGCCCGAGGTTTTGGAGAAGCGAGAGCGAGCTACCGGAAGCACCTGGCGTGGAGGCGAAGAAGATGCTCTTTCAAACAGTGTTAAAGTCGTTAACGGAGCATTTGTGGTTTTGAAACTTATGCATGTGATGATGCATGAGGGGGCGTCATAAAATTAAACCCTGATGGTATAAAACAACTGCTTGTGTATTGTTAGGGAGATCGATGCTGTCTGAGTACAGTGTTCATCTCCCACACGTGTGTTCATTAAAATCATCATTTGACTCCACCCGGCCGGATCAGTGTTTTATTTTGGAATTCCTCCTGTATCCCTCCTCAATATTTGAACCCTTAACAACGCCTTCCAACAACTGCTCACACTGTCTAGCAAATACACCGGACAATTACATCCACGCTCTTTGGTTCTGTCCACCAGTTCAGAAGTTTTGGCGCGAGATATGTGAAGACTTATCAAAGTGTCTGAAATGTAACATTCCAGCCTCCCCTTTAGTATGCGTGCTGGGCAACTTGGATGAGGTCACTGCAGAAATAAACATGTTGTTTTTACGGCCCTATGCATTGCCAAGAAAATGGTCCTCATTAACTGGAAAAATAAAAATAATCCTAATTCTAACCAATATAAAAACCATCTAATAGATCACATTAGTCTTGATACAGCCTCTGCCATCACATTTGATCAATCCCTTTGGGCTCCTTTGATCGGCTTCATCACCTAGTGGGGGTGGGGGGTCATGGTTTGGTCCTGCCTTCGCTATTGTGGTTGATATGGGGGTAGGGACGGCCTTAGGACGTCTGGGGAGTCCCTAGGGACGTTTCCCTAGAGGGACTAACCTGGGGGATGTGGCCATGACCTGGTTAGGGGCTCTGGTGGCTCTTAGATGGTGTTTTCCTTGTGGCTGCATACAGCGGAGATGGGGGAGGGTCTGTGCTGGCGGATGTTGGTTACTGGCCTGGTAGCCTGGCTGCTGCTGGGTGGGTCCGAGATGGGCGTGGAGGCTTGGGGGTCTGGGGGTGCTCGGCCCCCGGTCTGGGGTGCTGGCTGGGCCTTGGGGGCTTGGGTCCTGGCTGTTGTGTCGCCAGAGCTGTGGGTGGGTGGGTGGGTGCAGGTGGGGCTTAGCCCCAGTGCAGGGGACCTCTGATGCATCGGTCCAACTAGGGGGCTCTCTAACTGGTGGGGAGGCTGTTATATCTTTGCAGGTGGTCTCCTCTCTACAGGAGCTCACTCTGCAGGTGGGGGAGAGATATAGGAGAGGTGGAGAATGAACTCAACCTGGATGTCTATTGTGTTGTGTAGTTCGGGAGATGATTGGATGATGGGGTGCAGTTTTCTCCCGGGTGGAGTCGGGTGGGCTCCCCCGGACTCTGTGGGGCTGGGCGCTGCTGCTGCTGTGGGCCCCGGTCCGGATGGGCCTGGGCCCCTTTGCCCTTCCCTCCCCATCTCCAGCTGCCTCCCTCTTCCCGCTCCACCACAATCACCCACACATTCAGGGCCTTGGGTTAAAGGTGTGTCACCAGGGTGCAGGGGAGGCATCCCCCCCTCTGTCCCCTTCTGGCTGCCTCTGCCTCAATTTTATCCCACAACTTAGACATTCACATTACTCACACTCTCATTACACATACATATAGGATCTTGGGGGTGGGCACGCTACACTGTTTCCAAATTACCATCAGGGTGTACAACTTCACCCCTGGCGTCGTTGCCCACCTCCCAATTTTAAATACATGTAGACATTGAGAGCTAGCAGGAGGGGCTGTGCGCTTACCTGCTGCTCTCTGGCAGGTAGCTCCATGCCCTCCTTGGTTTTAATTGCACCTTAGAACACACATGCATCAACACTACAATGAGCGGGTGGAGGGAGGTTTGGAGTCTTCTCTCACCCCCGTTCTCTGCGGCCTGCTGGAGCGGGGGGGGCTAGGAGGAGTTGGCCGTCCGACTGCGGTCTGGAATGTGGGGCCTCCCTGCTGCTGCTGAGCCGGGGCAGTCTGCTTCTCTCCACCCCAGGGAAAAGGGTTACACTACCTGGGTCTTGGTGCAGTTTCCCCCTCCGGGGGCAAGGGTACCTAGCCCTGGGGCTTAGAGTACGCTTGGGGAGTGTGATTGTGTGTACAGCGTCTCTCAATGTCTGTCTCCACGTTGGGTGAATGTTGAGTGCATATTAGAGCATGAGGGTGGGAATGGATGTTTGTTTCTGTGTGTGCCTGTATGTCTGTGTCTATATGTCAGGTCAGGTATCAGACGCCACCTCTCTGGGGACATCTCAGGCCCTCCAAGGTATGGAGGCCTATCTCCCCCCACCACTTCCCCTGTCAGTGGCAGACGCCCGCAGACATCGGTGCCTGGGGATGGGCGTCCAGGTACACACCGGCTCACTCCTTGGTGGCTGCTTGTCGGGGCCTGGAGCCTGGGGCTCGGTCACTCAGGCACGGCTGGCAGCCGGCGGAGCTCCCGGGCACATCACTGCAACTCCCCCTGGCTTCTGCTCCGCGGCTGCTGAGTGAGCCCTCATCTGGGACTCTCCTCAGCTCTTTCTGGGATAGTGGCACAGCTGCCCCTCTGTTGGTCTTCCTTGGTCTCTTGTGTTCTGGGGGCCTCTGGATGTCTGGAGTCTTGATCTCCTCCATACCTGCTTCATGTCCTGGAGGACGGGGCTGTGGCCCCCCCACACCCTCTAGCAGATCATTACATGAAGGAACCTTTTAAATACGAGCGCGTCCATGCTCACAGGTGTACACACGGGGACTCACACACACAAACTACACCTTTTTTGGCTCCTACCTCAAACCACACTGTGCGCTGTCGATCTTACGTGCTGCACAATAATGTTTAATATTTAGTATTTACTGTTACACTCCCATAGATCATCGTGATGTTGTTTTTTTATGTTGCTCGTTTTGTTCTTTCTTCTGCTTGTTTTCTCTTTTTTCTTTTTCAACAGGTGATCCAGGAGATTGATATATGTATTTTTTGTCTGCTTATTTTGTTTCTATTTTGTTTTTTGCCCTTTATCCCCGTCCCTCTTCCCCGTTGTTTTTCTTTCCCTCTTTCTTTCTCCCCTTTCTTTTCCCCAGTCAAGTCTGTCCCGTATTAAACAAGTAAAAATAAAATAAAATGAACAATAAAAGGTGAATCAAATACACCATTACTGGGATGGTCCATTTAGTAAAGTAAATCCGTTGGGCATCTTTCTTCGCCTTTAGACAATAATTCTGATGGCAAAAGAGCCAAACGGGACAGGCAAAAAAAAAAAGAAAAAGAAGAAGGATCTAAAACTTGGAGATATAGTCATTATAATGGATTCTTCTACACCATGTGTTTCCTGGCCACTTGGAAGAGTTCTGGAAACCATTCATGACAAAAATGGACTTGTACAATCTGTACTTTTAAAAACAAAAACTAACATTCTTGAAAGACCTGTAACTAAACTTTACCTGTTACATTAGACATTGGTATAAAAGTGTATTTAAATGCTCTGTTTGCTTTTGGTTATTTATGTGACTTTATATGTCTAAAGTAGACTGTGTGAGTGGCTCCTTATTTTCTTTGTGATTAGAATTGCCATGTCTGATAGCCATTACAATTAGTGGTTGGGGCGTAGGAGCCATTTTTGGGTTAATAACATATGTGGCCACCAGAGGTCACCTTTTTCTGTTTTGGTATGGTTTGTTCATGTAAAGGTATTTAAGGTAGACACACTTAGTCGGCATCAGGTGTGTCGTTAATTGTAAGAAGGCAAACAGTTTGTGACCGGCAGTGTTGGGTAAGTTACTTTAAAAAAGTAATTAATTACTAATTACTTAGTCAGTACTCTACAGTACGCAGAGGTAGCATCTCTTCCACAATGTTGCCTGCAATCATTTTTTTAAGCTCACCTTCAGACGTTTTCTGTGCTGCTGAAGTAAAATCCAGCTTTGCCTGCTTAGCAGGAGTTGCCATGGTGTTATCCATGGATGATGAACAAGAAGTGTTCGTCTATGCTCTCATGTCATGCGCTTCATTAGATTACTCATGCTATTAACAGCTGCTGATAGTTTTTTCTCGCCAAGACATATAGCTTACATATTACTGTAATATTCTTGTCTGCTTGTTTCAGAAAAGTGAAGAGACGGGACTATGTCCATTTCATAAAACAGCCACTCGCTTCAGCCGAGTCCGACATCTTCCACTTTAGAATACAACTATGCAGCAAACTGGTGCGAAATGACACGCACCTACACTACAGCGATGTTAAAGCGGCAGAGTTTACTTCTATGTTTAGAAGACAAATTATTGAAATTAAATAACAATATTCAGCGAGTTTAATTATTTTACAATGTAACGCAAGTACATTGAACAGTAATTAGTTACTCTATTTTTTCAGTGGAAAAGTAATTTAATTACAGTAACGCGTTACTTAGTAACGCATTACACCCAACACTGGTGACCGCTGCGCTGTTATGTTAAGATGATATTGGAATAAAGACCAAAAAGGAAGAGATAAGTACTGCTGGAGCTATTGGACTGTTTAATTAATTCATGCATACCAGGGACATCGTGTCACCCCCGTTAACGACCACCTCAGTGGCTTCAAGCGTAGGCTTTGCCTCTACAATTATTCCTGTTAAATATTAAACTCCACTGAGACAGCTGGTGACACAAATCTGAAGGCTAGACTGTCCCAGTTTCCAGCCTCGCATTTCCAGCCTTCTCAGTCTTCGAAGGATCCTGCCCACATAGACCGCGAAGGCTGGTTCCTCTGAACAATGCGGCTTATGTTTTGGGATACACAATTCATAGCGCGGCGGTGGGTGTGGATAATTTTGCCGCAAAATGCGGCAGAAGGGAGCGGCCGAAGAGTGAACTTCGCATTTATTCATGTGCAAATGTTTAATAATGAAGAACATTAAAACATTACTGTTGGCCACATGTGAGCAAAGTTATGAGACATTAGTGATGTTTGTGCTAGAGATGGCACGATACTACTTTTTTATGTCCGATACTAATATCTTAAATTTGGATATCTGCCGATACAGATATGAATCCGATGTAGTGTGTCTTTTAATTAATAAAATAGTTTTTTAATATCTTGCTGCATTTTGTATAAGTTCATACTCAAGTTTAAATAAACAACAACACTAAAGCTATTCTGTTATACCTGTATGTAAAAAATACACTGCACCCAAAATATTTCATAGTTCAGCAACAGTGATCAATCTAATAAACTTAAACCTGCTCCATCTGTTGGGTCTGTCTAGCACAGGCCCACCGCTGGAACGAGACAATTTAACTACACAGCAAAAGCACCGAACACCAAGTAAGCAAAGTTCTTTGTGTTACTCATGCATGAGGGAGACCAGAGCCAGATGTCGTTCCGCCCACTTGACCTCTGTCGGACTCTCAGCCAGGTTCCCCATAGCACTAATTTTATTGTGGTTAGATGAATATGCATAGGTTCATCAACATATGACGTCTACATACACACAAAGAGTACCTTGCCTGTGCGTTGTGCAAGTGTGTGTGTGTGTGTGTGGGGGTGGGGGGGGGGGGGGGGTCAGTTATAGTGTGACCCCATAAACGACTTCCCTAAACCTGCTGGCCTGGAAGTCCAGCAGTTCATCTAAAAACCATGGCATTAATTATACAACTATAAGCATACAATCAGTAGATATTTCTAAGCATAAATGACAATCAACAATACAAATCTAACACCATCCTTCCTATTCTGGTACGAATAGGGTTGCAAACTCCAAGCAAAAGAAAGAAAATAGGGAACCAGCCCCCACCCTCCACCTCGTGATGCTTAATCAATGTAATCAACTTTAATTTGATGCAGTGTGAAAAAAATGCACATAAATAAATTATTTTTCAACGATAATAATAATTCAGCATCTTTCTTCAACAGAATTGCAGACTGCACAGATGGTACCTTCCCAAAGGAAATAGTACTATAACTTACTAGGGTATATTAGACTTAACAGTTACTATTTACAGTATTGGACTTCTATACATTTTACATCAGATTAAAACTTTGGGTGTAAGATTTAGATAATTATTTATTAAAAGCTAGACATTTTAAAACAGAATAAAAAAGAAAATTATGCCTTTGTGCCCCCCTTTTCCCTGTTAATGCCCTATCGGCCCCCCTGGCTAAACTTACCAGCCGTCAGTTACGTAGAAAAAGATCCTGGTCTAGAAAGTAATATTAAATAAATTCTAACAACAGCTTATCAAGCTTAAACGTGCTGCTGTTGTTCAGCCGCTGGTTTCCTCTTTCTGGCGCAAAGTGGGCAAAAAACAAAGATAGAAGGACTCGCGACAGAAAAGCCGAAAAGCTGATCATTAATCAGTTTCACGATGGAATTAGCAGCAGGAGAGGGAGGGAGAAGAGGCACTTGCTCCATACATCGGTTGTTAAGCTTAACACGGGAATGCTTTACAAACATTCAGAGATGAACTTACTCACTTGCTTTACTTCTCTCTGGGATAACTTCCTCGGAGATGAAATGCCGCATTGCTAGCGAGGCCACAAATACACACAGCCGCCGAGAGCACACTGCTGTGTGGCCGGCATAGTGTACAGGAACATCTGTGCCGAGTATAACCTGGAAGTCCCGAGGTCAAAATGGGAGATGCCCCCAAGGGTGGTGGAGAGTGACCGAGCTAAGATCCTGTGGGACTTCCAGATACAGACGGACAAAATGGTGGTGGCTAACCAACCGGACATAGTGGTGGTAGACAAACAGAAGAAGACGGCCGTAGTGATCGATGTAGCGGTTCCGAATGACAGCAATATCAGGAAGAAGGAACACGAGAAGCTGGAGAAATACCAAGGGCTCAGAGAAGAGCTCGAGAGGATGTGGAGGGTGAAGGTAACAGTGGTCCCCGTGGTAATCGGAGCACTAGGTGCGGTGACTCCCAAGCTAGGCGAGTGGCTCCAGCAGATCCCGGGAATAAGGCTGAGGGTCGCAGATGCCAACAGACTTAATAAACTGATCCGTAAGGCCAGCAATGTTGTGGGGATGGAGCTGGACTCCCTCAAGGTGGTGTCGGAGAGCAGTGGCGTGTCTAGAAAATTTTTGTTGGGGGGGCCAGGTAGGGGCACAGATTTGGAGAAGGGTGGCAGATGTAATTGGCAGATAATGTTAAAAACAATTCTACCAACCGTTCACCATAATTCAATAATCCTATAAACCTAATAACCGAATGCACTTTTAACTCTTATTAGAATGAGATTTTAACCACTACGGTGCAAAGTTTTTAGATACTGCGTTGATAAAGTACAAGAGATACAATCAGTGCTTTGTCAGTGTTTACTCAGCATTCAAGGACAGCAGTATTTGCATAGTATTTTTACTGACATGTAGTGCACATATGTTTTGGGCAAAAACATTTTTGAATATTAAAATACGAACATTTGTAACAAACAATTGAAAAATTAGCCAATGCAAAACTTTATCTGCCTGTTAAAAAAAGAAGATAATCTTCTCACAAACTGGTGTTTGATTTTGAAACAGGAAAAAAGTGGAGAAACAACTGAAAAGACTAACATTTGAATAAAACCTGAAAGCAAGTAAATACTTTCTGTGCTGCCTTATGGTAAACTTTGGTAATATTGATCAAGAACAACACTGGCTGATGATAAAATACAGTCAGCTGGCATGGTGACACTGCCAGTATTAACCTGCAGGGCTGGACTGGGACAGAAAATCGGGCATTTTCACTACAGACCGGCCCCCCAGGTAGTAAAGCCATAAAGACTTTGACTGAAAACAAACGCTGTGGTGACAGTGATGTACAGTCTTGTTGGTATATGTATGATTTCTATACATTTTACGTCAGATAAAAACTTTGGTTGTAAGATTTAGATAATTATTTAATAAAAGCTAGATATTTTAAATGAGAATAAGAAAGAAAAGTATTTCTTTGTGCCCACCTTTCCCTGTTAATGCCCTACCTGGCCCCCTGGCAACACTTTGCTAGATCCGCCCCTGCACAGTTACCAGCTGTCAGCTACATAAAAAAGGATCCTGGTGTTATTTGTCTCTCAGAAACAGTTCATAACTTCAACTCATTCATGTCACCTAAAAGGTAAACCTGTTTCTCCATCACCTGTTCAGCTCTGATGATCCAGTAAGGACATCTCCTGGTTTCATCTTCATGTTTCCCTCTCACCACATATCCAAACCAACATCATGACCAGCAGCTTTACAGCTGTGGCTCCAGCAAACATCAGCTGATACTAGAAATTAATATTAAATACATTCTAACAACAGCTGATCAAGCTTAAACGTGCTGCTGTTGTTTAGCGCAACATCTGCTGGTTTCCTCTTTCTGGCGCAAAGTGAGCGATAAACAAGAGAGAAAAGCTGATCAGCTGATCATTGATCAGTTTCATGATTGAAGTAGCAACAGGAGAGGGAGGGGGGGAGAATGAAAGAAGAGGCAGCTGTGCAGCATAACGACAGAATAAATCCAGCTTTGTGTCTTTTTCCATTCTAGCTGAAGTTCGGGACAAACTGCGTCTCTTCTCAGCTCAATACGAAACGTGTAATATTTTCTCTGAATGAGGGACCATTCCATTTTTTTAAGGAGCCGTTGGCAACTCTACTAACTAACCTTATGAATAAAATAAAGTTCACTATCAGTAACATCATAGCACCACCCAGCTGTATAAAAACTCCGTCAAGCTGGCTAGAACGCAGTATGAGTTATTGCAACTGACAGTAAAAAGTCAGCAACATGAAAATAAACTCCACCTAAACTTAGTTTATATCTGACCCAGATAGACTGCAGGTCATAACTTCTTACCTGAAGTTCAGTTCACCTGACACTCGGACTGGTGGCCGCCTCGGGTCTCTCCTCCTGCCTCCCCTTCCCTCATCCACCTGTTGCCTCTGTGGAAGCCCCGCCATAGCCACCACCAAACAACGGAGTTATTTCTACACATCGACCTGCATCTGGCCAATCCACCACCTCTCATTGTTCATGCCGTTACAAAAAAAATAAAAAATAAGTCACCGGGCACATGCCCGGTATGCCCGATGGCCAGTCCAGCTATGTTAACCTGCAACCAAATCTGCAGCTCCATACAGCAATGTTACGACTTAGATTATATCGTATAACTCATAACTCTTATGTTAGCTGCCCTCAGTAGCATACTGTCTGAAATATTCCACGGCTGCAATAATTCTTTAAGTGTTATTTTTTCCTTGGTATTCTAATTTCACCGAAGTTTACTAAACTCAACAAACTTAATATTACTTACCGGGACATTTATTCTGTCCTCATTTTCTTTCACCGAAGAATAGTTTCCTGCGGTGCCGTCTTTCTGCTTGGCTCTCCTACCTTTGCTAACGTGATGCACATAGCGCAGAAGCCGATGCTGCATTCACTTACACTCGGATATCTGAGCTTCACCGTGAAAACATAATCGGACATTTGATATTTGATTGAATTGTATTGTTTTGCCTTTGGGGTGGCACCTGGGGTGGCCAGTCTGGTTGGGGGGGTGGCCTGTGCCCCCCCAGGCCACCCCGCTGGACACGCCATTGTCGGAGAGGCGGATGCTGTCCAAGATAAAGACAATGTTGGATAACACCTCCCACCCACTCCATGACATGTTGGTCAGTCACAGGAGCTCGTTCAGTGAGAGACTGAGATTACCGAAAAGCACCACTGAACGACACAGGAAATCATTCCTGCCTGTGGCCATCTCCCTGTACAATGCATCCACTTAACACACTGTTTGCTGCTACAACTACACATGTTTCTTTTCCAAATATTTATTTATAAGTGACTTATGTATGTATGTATGTATATATATGTATATATTGTACTATTCTTAGTTAGCATATTGTCTGTCTTGTCTTAATGTTGGTTTATAATGGAGCAAAAAATTTCTCCTTCATTTCTGTCAAACAAAGCTGTATCATCATCATAGTGTCATGGTTGCTAGGCAACCTGAACGGCCCGACGAAGGCTAGACCGTCCCATTTCACAAGCCTCTCACTTCCGCGCACCGTACGTAGTACACGTAGTGCGCGTATTTCAAGCGTACGGTCTCTTAATTGGGATACAGCCATTGATACGGAGAGACTAGTGTAAGGCTGTTCCAATTCTCAGCACCGCTCTTCTCTTTTCCTGTGTCCTTAGCAATTCTCCTTCCCATGATGACGTTTTCAACGAGGCCCAGGAAAAGAACCGAGGAAAAGGAAAGAGGAGGTACTTTTGGAAAACACCCCACCTACTCACGATGTGTAGCGCAGTCACGTGACCACACAGTAACAAACCACAGCAGAGTCGGAAGAGTGGGGCGGAGCAAATGTGTGCAGGACGGGAGTCGAGCAGAGAGAGCTGCTTTGTCATGAAACGGGAGTAAAATAGTGAACTTAGAGGAGAGAAACAAACTAAAGTATCGATCATAAACCACTACCAACGTTTGGATCGATATCTGCATCGATCTGCCCACCCTTGTCTCCTGGATCGTAGCTGCGATCAGCGTGAACCACGTGGGTCTCTGCTCCCTGATCTGTTTCCTGTGTTTGGAAAGAGTTGCAGCTTCATCGCGGAGTTTCTCTCGGTTTGTGGGCTCATCTAAAGGTAAGCACCGAGCTAACTTTACTGTGAGTTCAGTTCATGTTGAGTTTAGCTCCTGAATGAGGTCTTCTGCTGCTCTCCTCGGTGTCTGTTCACAGTTTATTGTGAACACGTTGAGAGAAGAGTGAGAGAGTGTTTGGAGAAAAACACCAACTAATCATTAGCTCAGCATGCTGGGAGAAGTTGGAGCAGAAAAGTCTTTTCATTGTCCCTGCAGCTGTTTTTCTGCCTGCACCAAACCTCTACAGCCTCATTTCTATTTGAAGTGATAACAGGAAGTCAGAGCGATCTGCTGCAGTATCAGGGTCACTATAACTTTATTGTCCAGCTGTATGGGCTCAAAATGTGGTCATAAATATTTTGTACTTGTAAAAAAGATTTGTATGTGTAAAAAAGATTTGTGTGTGGACTTAGGGAAAAAAAAACCTCCAAGTTACAAGTACGGATTTTGACCCTATTTTTCTTCCTTTCATCTGATTGGTCAATGTCATGTCAATCACAAATGTAACAATCCAATCAGAGAACAGATGGGTTTGGCTGTCGGAGGGGCGCTGTTTTGAACTGCAGGTCCTTGAAGGGTGATACAGTTTGAAGCTGGAGGATCGCTATATAAATATCCGATAGCAGCTAGGTCCCCTAACTTTCAGTAGCTGTTGAAAGGAAAAAGTTGTGGTATGTCAGTGGTTAGAAATACCATTATTACTTTAGGATTAGTTTAACACAAAGTCAGGGCTGACCCAGGACCATTGCTGCTCACATCGGACGCAGGATGTGCTGCTAATGCTAACTGCTAACTAAAAGCAAAGGATCCAGAATTTGTTGCTGGCTGCTGGGCTCTGTGGGTTTTTGCAGCAGCTCTACCTGTACTAGATGCACCTGCTCCTTGTCTTTTCTATCTCTGACTTTATGTCCTCTACAAGAGTTTGTTTTTTTTGCTAGTTCTTCAAATGTTCAATAAAAACATGTATGCTAATTCATAACGAAGAAAGCTTTGTAATGAAGACTGTCATTTCCAAAACACTGCCCGCCCCCAACCCGCAGTCCGCAGCGCTGTTGAAAAGGCTGTGGAAGTCCCTGTATTAAACACGTAGACCTGTGACACAAAAAAATCACCAAACTCGGACGACCACAGACTGTTTTCCTTCGTGGTGATGAAGGAAAACGCTGGGTTGGCATGTAAAAGGTCATTTATTCCCTTCAAAGACCTGCAGTTCAAAAAAAGCGCCCCTCGACAGCCAAACCCATCTGCTCTCTGATTGGATTGTTACATTTGTGATTGACATGACATTGACCAATCAGATGAAAGGAAGAAAAATAGGGTCAAAATCCGTACTTGTAACTTGCAGGGGTTTTTTTTCTAAGTCCACACACAAATCTTTTTTACGCACACACAAATCTTTTTTACACACACAAATCTTTTTTACAAGTACAAAATATTTATGACCACATTTTGAGCCCATACAGCTGCTGTGGATGAACACATGAGAGGACGTGAACTCCTACAAAGTCTCATTTTAATGAGTGTGGCTGCTGTAAAGTGATGCACAGGAAGATGTTAACAAAAACTAATGAAACAAAGATGAAAGTTCATATTTGAAAGCGCTGTGAATTAAAATATAATGTGGTGGTTAATGTGCAGCTCTTGGTGAGTTGGGAGAAGAAGAATGTTTTTAATCCTGTTGGGTATTGTTAGGATTTAAATATATATATTCTTAGCTGTGAACCAGAGCTGGTCATTATTCTAACTCACCCTGGTGTGTGATGCTTTGCAGCTTCCTCACAGAAGCTGATGTCACAGGATGTCACAGCATCTCTATAATAATCCAAATTGTTGTTAACAATCCTGAAAACCTGCCAGTCGGTGCAGTCCAGACACACCTGCAGATTCTCCACAGCCTCATCAGTCCACTGCTTCAGTGTCTTCACAAAAGCTTAAGACAGTTTCAGTTTGTGCCTGTTTGCAGGGATCAAGTGAACCATGACATGGTCTGAGAATCTTGATGTAGTGTCAGATGATGACCCTCTTACTATCAGCTCACCTTCTGTTTTGTAGAGTATTTTTCTTTTCCTTTTTTAAAATAAAATCTATGAGGTTCAAATGAAGCACCAAACTTCTTTTACTCAATCAGTGGAGGTTCATTAGTGCATTTTCTCACCACTGTTTTTAACTAGAGGCTGTTACGAAATAAATATATATCCTTAGTCCTTATTTTCTGATTATATTGTTTTTTGTGCTTTGTAATAAAGTCTGTGAGAAAGAACGAGGTTAGAGGGTGACAGGTTGCCTAGCAACAGAGGCTTCAGTAAGGGGACATTAAGAAACAAGAAGTATAGAGCTGCTGCACCATATTAATAAAACACAGGAAACTAGATGGAAAAAGCGTGTGTTAGTGTGACAGGCCTCCGTTTCCGGAAATGTAAAATGAATATCTTTTTTTTTTTTTTTAGCTTGACTACTCTGAGTCCAGTCTTTCTCTGTCGCCAAAAGAATTCAAAAGAACGGAATTTAATAAGGCTGACACACTGACTGAAGACATTTAGTTTGAGTGGATTTGAGCTTTCCATCTCAGCTTCTTTTGATCAAGGATGAAATACATATAAATATATTTTTGTTCCAGCTGATCATCAGGAGGAGACGAGCCATTTAGACTCAGCTCAGCCACTACAGAGGAAACAATGACTTCAACCCAAAAGGTGAGCAAGAATATCTCTGTTATTGAACCTGTGTGCAGGTTACAACTCTCATTGTAGCTCATAATTGTAATGTCATACTATCACTAGAAGGTGGTGGTAACACACCTACAATGTGATTGTTGACATCTTTGATTCCACTAATGGAGTTTCAGTTTGTTCCACGACTGCATTTCACTCACTGCCTCTGTTTGTATCTCTGTCACTGCAGGACCAACACGGAGCGAGAAGTCAGCGCTCTCAGGAGGCCGACAAACCTCACAGAAGAAAGGGGCAGAAAAAATACAGCTGTGACGAGTGTGGGAAATCTTTCACCCACGCTGGAAGCTTAAAAACACACCAACTCATCCACAGTGGCGTTAAAGCATACATCTGTGACTTGTGTGGAAAATCTTTTACCTGGGCTGGAAGCTTAAAAACACACCAACTCATCCACAGTGGCGTTAAAGCATACATCTGTGACTTGTGTGGAAAATCTTTTACCTGGGCTGGAAGCTTAAAAACACACCAACTCATCCACAGTGGCGTTAAAGCATACATCTGTGACTTGTGTGGAAAATCTTTTACCCAGGCTGGAAGCTTAAAAACACACCAACTCATCCACAGTGGCGTTAAAGCTTACACCTGTGACTTGTGTGGAAAATCTTTTACCCAGGCTGGACGTTTAAAAAGACACCAAGTCATCCACAGTGGAGTTAAAGCATACACCTGTGACTTGTGTGGAAAATCTTTTACCCAGGCTGGAAGCTTAAAAAGACACCAACTCATCCACAGTGGAGTTAAAGCATACACCTGTGACTTGTGTGGAAAATCTTTTACCTCGGCTGGAAGCTTAAAAAGACACCAACTCATCCACAGTGGAGTTAAAGCATACACCTGTGACTTTTGTGGAAAATCTTTTACCCAGGCTGTTAACTTACAGACACACCGACTCATCCACAGTGGCTTTAAAGCATACACCTGTGACTTGTGTGGAAAGTCTTTTACCCAGGCTGTTAGTTTAAAAAGACACCAACTCATCCACAGTGGAATTAAAGCATACACCTGTGACTTGTGTGGAAAATCTTTTACCCTGGCTGGAAGCTTACGATCACACCAACTCATCCACAGTGGAGTTAAAGCATACCGCTGTGATCAGTGTGGCAGAGCTTTTACCCACAGTGGCCTCTTACAGCGTCATCAAGTTATCCACTCTGGATTTAAGGCGTACAGCTGCCACATATGTGGAAAAACCTTCCACTTGCTAGGCAGCCTAAATATTCACCTCCGCATTCACACTGGAAATGACGTTTACTGCTGTGATCAGTGTGGGAAACCGTTTGTGAGATATAAAGACTTAGAACGCCACATGTTTACCCACACTGTGGGGAGACCTTATAAATGTGACCTGTGTGAGAAGACTTTTAAAGCGCCACGTTACCTTAAAATCCACCAACAGATCCACACCAGAAAGAAACTCTGCAAGTGCAGTTACTGTGAGGTATGTATGTATATTGTTATCTTCTTATTTAAGACTGACTGTTTGGACCAACTCTTCTCATTAAATTGTGTTCGCATGTTAATAATTCTACTGGACTCAATGGCATCTACTGGAATTTTGAAAATGTCAGTAAAGAACATAATAAGTCATCAAACTAAAAACCATGATTACTGTAACTTTGCATCCATATTTGAGGATTTGCAGTTGCACTTTCATTCAAATATAATAAACACAATGGTGGAGAGGGAAACAAAGAGAAACTGGCTTCTTTTTCCACTATAACTATGTTCACAGGCCGTTCTAGTGTTTATCTGTCTTACACAGATAAACACAGATATCTGTCTTAAAATGTGTTCAATGTGCTGCCCATTGTGTTGGATTGTCAATGCAACCCTCTTCTCCCACTCTTCGCACACTGATAGCAACACCGCAGGAGAAATGCCAGCACAGGCATCCAGTATCCGTAGTTTCAGGTGCTGCACATCTCGTATCTTCACACCATAGATAATTGCCTTCAGATGACCCCAAACATAAAAGTCTAAGGGGGTCAGATTGGGAGACCTTGGGGGCCATTCAACTGGCCCACGACAACCAATCCACTTTCCAGGAAACTGTTCATCTAGTGATGCTCGGACCTGGCACCCATAATGTGGTGGTGCACCATCTTGCTGGAAAAACTCAGGGAACGTGCCAGCTTCAGTGCATAAAGAGGGAAACACATCATCATGTAGCAATTTCAAATATCCAGTGGCCTTGAGGTTTCCATTGATGAAGAATGGACCCACTATCGTTGTGCCCCATATACCGTGTTGGGAAGGTTACTTTTAAAATGTATTCCATTACAGATTACAGAATACATGCCCCAAAATGTATTCTGTAACGTATTCCGTTACGTTACTCAATGAGAGTAAAGTATTCTGAATACTTTGGATTGCTTAATATATTATCATGCTTTTTACAACTATGTGAATGTACTATTGCTGTGTGATTTATTACTGTTACTGAAGGTCTGCGGCTCTGAACCGTAGTAAAGGCACCTCTGACTAATATGGGTTCCGTGTCGGGCTCATAGCCGAAAAATAGCTTTACTTTTTTTTTGTGGGTCAACTTTTCTTGCGAGAGACAGAGAGAGGCGTTGAAAGGCTGCTCCAACAGAGCTTATTGTTTTGGAGGAAAACACGAACAGAGTGTACATTCGAGTCTTAATAGCTTACTTGCACACAATGCACCCGACCCCTATTGCGCCTCCTGCGGGTGGTGGGCCTGCGGGAGGATAGGCCCATGTCTCCTCTTCGGGCCCCATGGACTAAGGCACGGCCACCAGACACTCGCCCTCGGGCACCCTCCCCGGGCCTGGCTCCAGGGCGGGGCCCCGGTAACCCTATCCCGGGCGGGTTAACTGTTCGCTCGATGTTCTTTTCATAAGGGTCTTATGAATCGCTCTTTGTCTGGTCCCTCACCCAGGACCAATTTGCCATGGGAGACCCTACCGGGGGGGCAAAAGCCCCCAGACAACATATCCCCTGGGATCCCTGGGACACACAAACCCCTCCACCACGATAAGGTAGCGATTCAAGGAGGAGATTTTCCAATTGGCTAAAAATTACAGGGGAGAGGGATGCTGCTAGCTAGCCAGTCCTGTATAATATGGCCTTAAAGCGAGCAAAAAAAGGTAATTCCTGGACTTTTATGCCAATTTGGACAGAAGACTGGGGTTTTGTGCAACAGAAAGATCATGCTATATGTGCCCTTTGCCTTGAGAGTGTTGGTTGCCAGACCTCCAATGTTAAACAACAGTTTGAGATGAAAGATCAAGAAGCTTCAAGTATGAGGCAGAGAAAGTTGAATCAATTACACGTGCTGTGTCAAGATATGAGAAGCAAGCAAGTACTCTTGCACATTTTTACAGCTGCTAAACATCATGGACCATAAGTAAGTTTTCGTATTGGGCAGTGCATTGCTAAACATGGAGAGCTGTTTACAGACGGAGAATTTATTAAGGAGGCTTTTCTCTCAAGCTCAGAGATGTTATTTAATGGGCTTCCAAACAAAGATGCAATTAAAGCAAGGATTCAAGACATACCTGCATCAGCCAGAACTGTGGAATGATACATCCAGGAAATAGGTAACAATGTCAGAGCCCAACAAACAGCTGCTTTGAAAGAAGCCCAGGTGTTTAGTGTAGCTTTGGACAAAAGCGTTGATATCAGTGAGGTTCCACGTTTGGCTGTTCTGGTAAGATCCTGTGATGTGGAAGTACAAGAGGAACTCTTCTGCTTAACCCCGATGCCTGAAAAAACGTGATGTGGGGTGTGGTGAGGCGTGGTCGGCGACGCCGTGCAGGTCTGCAATCACGTCCGCCGTGTGAAAACACGCTCTAAATGATGATCTGTGGTCCCGCCGTGCCTTATTCACACCACGTGAGGGTATTGGCAAGGTTTTTAAGGAGTGTTTTGATGAGCGAGGCATTGGCATTACATTGTGCTGTGACAAATAATGATGCACCAGCCATTGCTGGAAAACACAGGGGTGCTGTTACCTTAATTGAGGAACAAGTTGGTCATCTCATCATTAAACAACACTGAATAAAAGAGTTAGAAAACCTTTGTGCCAAGATGTCAAATTCAGATCTTCATGACGCCATGGCCACAGTGGCAAAAATCGTGAACTTTATAGTTAAGCAATCTGCTTTGACACCGCCAATTCCAGTCTGTGCTCGAGGAGATGGATAGCTCATGCATAGACATCCCACTCCACTGTGCTATCAGATGGCATAGCTGTGGAAATGTTCTGGAACGATTTGTGGATTGTTTTGATGTGGTTAAAGAAAATCCTGGCAGAAAAGGTGCAAAGCCGTCCGAAGTCAGAGACGAGAATTGGGTTGAAAAACGGGACACTTCAGCGAGTTACAAAATGTGGTCCCCAGATAATACAACTGGCAAATACAAAGCAGCGGCAGGGATCACATTAACCTGCAAATCCCTGAATTAAGAAAAGTCATATATGCCCAGTTTACTTTTTTCTTATCATTGTTTTACCATCTGCATTTTCTGTTGTATATTTCCTTTGCTGTTATGGTTAAATGTTATGTTATGGATAAAAAGTGTTTTTTGAAATATAGCAAATATAGTTCTATAAAGTTGTTCTGTATAGTGTGCAACTGTTGATATGCAGCATTATTAAATTTATTGTTAATAATAATAGATACTTTATTGATCCCCATGGGGAAATTACTTGTTTTTCTCTGCATTTGACCCATTCACTCAGTGAAGCAGTGGGCAGCCCACTAAGCAGGCGCCCGGGGAGCAGTGTGTAGGGACGGTACCTTGCTCAGGGGTACCTCAGGGTAGCCTTTAAGTGGATTCGAACCGCCGACCTTCTGATCATGGGGCGACCACTTTACCTACTGAGCTATCCCTGCCCTGCGATGACACATTGACTTTTGAGGAAATTTTAGATGCCACTCATCATCAGAAAGGTTGCCTACGCCTGCTCTACAACAAAGACCTATTGAGTCTCAGTACCAGGTCACTTTACTCTAGCATGCAAAGTGCTTTACCGTGTTGTATAAAGCACTTTGAGTGCTCAGGCAGAGTAAAAAAGTGCTTTATAAGAATCAATCCATTTTACTTGTATTTACTAACTGAACAACAGGAGGGTCATCTAACTAAAACCAATCAGTGTATCCCACCTGACCCCCTCAGAATCAGCTTACTTTTAATAGTTTGTGAGTTTTATTTAAATGTCCTCAAAGTATGGTGAGAGTCTGTCTGCAGCCAGGGTACCAGTGCTTGTTGCTGTTCCTCTACATCAAAGACATTTATTGTATCCCATTAAGCTGAGTGTTATAATGAAAACAGTAAAGTGTAATTGGACATTGGCAGAGATGCTCTTTATTTCAGGCGACTTTCAGAATTAAAATGTTGAAGGAATTCCCTGACTTACACTGTCTTTGTGTCTTTGTTTAGAAGCAGAGCGACACAGATGGATCCAGTTCTCAACCCTGTCGTCGCTGTGGTGGTGGGAAAGACTTTGACTCTGCAACAGACCCTAAAAATATATCAACGTAGACACAGTGAAGACAGAACCAACTATTGCAAAGAACGTGAGAGGCTTCCCCACTCGAACTAATTTAAAAATACATGAACTCATTCACAGTGGGGTTAAAAAGCACATCTGTGACCAGTGTGGGTCATCCTTCACCTTTGCAGGTCACCTTAAAAGTCATAAACAAGTCCACACCGGAGAGAGACCATACAAGTGTAAACACTGTGACGGAAGCTTCTCACGATCGAGGCATCTTAACCTTCATGAACGTACACACATGTAAGATAATTTACCTGTGACCAGTGTGACCAGAGCTTCAGTCTCAGTTCATACTCCAAACACAAACGATCCCACACTGTAAATAAACGTTTTCACTGTTGCCAATGTGCAAAAACATTCACTTCATTATCTGCTCTGTGCAAACATCAGCGTGATCATGCAGGACTGAAATCAGTAAATCAAAATGAATCTGCAGAGGCAGAAAGATCCTCTTCTGGTTTTGGGGTCAGACTTAAAAACCTTGAGATCAGGCTCCAGAGAGTTCAGATGGACTCCTGTAAAGAGTGTCAGCTGATGTCACACGTGGATGAAGTTATTCAGTGTTTTTATAGTTTTGTATTTTCATTGTTTTGAAGTCTTAATTTGTATTTTACTTTTTGAAATTTAGTTTAAAGCTGAACTGGGGCTGGGCGATATTTCTATGTAATACTAATTTATTCCACAAGGTGGAGCTTTATTTGATCAGCCAAAGACCACATTCATATTTACAGTGGTGGCCTGCAAAAGACAACACATCTTTAGAAAAATTGGGGTAAAGCAGCAAAACACTGTTAGAGGTTAAAGTTTGCAGATTATTGATGTTGTTCATCAGCTCTAACACAGTGAGACCAGTCATGGCCCAGTGCTCTGGGGTTTTCTTAAATGCTGTTTAATTGTTTCTACTCTGGTTTAGTGTGATGGCCATGAGTGATGTCTCTGTCAGCAAAAAGGCTGTAACACTGTCCGTGATAAAGATGCTAAATAGAACCTTCAACCTCCCCATTGTCTTTCTTCCTTCCTGCATTCAGATGAATAAATTAGCTTTTTGTTTTCTCTTATGTCTGTAAAGGTTCTCAGTCATCCAGGTCGTCGTAGTCTAAGGAGCTTGGAAAGAAAAGCATTTGGATTTCTTTAAGTTGCTTGAAGACGTTTCACCTCTCATCCTAGAATCTTCTTCGGGTCTAAGGTCAAATGGTGGAGAGTTCCAGATTTAAGCTCTGTGGGAGCGTCCCCCCGAGAGGGACTTCCTAATGATCCTCTACCTAATCACACAAGACAAGATGTGAAAACGGGTGTAGGTAGGATACAATTTAAACAAGTAGTATAAAAGAGGTGATATTTTTGGTGACAATGCTGGTGTGAAGATTGTGCTGTTTTGATCTCAGCACTGGAGCCCCCCAGGGGTGTGTTCTGAGCCCCCTGCTGTACTCTTTGTACACATATGACTGTGTGGCCACTACCAGCTCCACCACCATCATCAAGTTTGCTGACGACACCGTCGTGGTGGGCCTGATCTCTGATAACAACGAGACGGCCTACCTGAAGGAGATTAGGAATCTGGAGAACTGGTGCCAGAGGAACAACCTCCTTCTAAACGTCAGTAAGACAAAGGAGCTGATAGTGGACTTCAGCACTAAGCAGGAGAGGAACTACCAGACCCCTGTCATCAACGAGTGCCCAGTGGAGAGAGTGGACAGCTTCAAATACCTCTGAGTTCACATCACGCAGGACCTGTCATGGTCCTGTCACATCAACACCGTGGTGAAAAAGGCCCGACAGCGTCTCTACCACCTCAGACGCTTGAGAGACTTCCAACTGCCCTCCAAGGTGCTCAGGAACTTTTACTCGTGCACCATAGAGAGCATCCTGGCGGGAAACATCTTAACCTGGTTCGGGAACAGCACCATGCAGGACAGACGAGCTCTACAGAGGGTTGTGCGGTCAGCTGAGCGCACCATCCGCTCCGAGCTCCCTGACCTGCACTCAATCTACAGCAGGCGGTGCTGGACCAAGGCCAGGAAGATCGTGAAGGACCTCAGCCATCCCAACAACAGACTGTTCTCTCTGTTGAGGTCAGGAAAGCGATTCCGCTCCCTGAAGACCAACACAGAGAGACTGAGGAGGAGCTTCTTCCCGCAGGCGATACGGTCTCTCAATCACACCACCACACAGTACTGACCCAC
Organism: Copadichromis virginalis; assembly: GCF_057382275.1. Lineage (NCBI taxonomy): Eukaryota > Metazoa > Chordata > Actinopteri > Cichliformes > Cichlidae > Copadichromis > Copadichromis virginalis. The sequence goes on from NC_140626.1 coordinate 32,952,784, forward strand.
ACATATGGTTCTTACACACACACTGGACTTTCTGGACTTTGGTTTTGCACAACACTGGACACTATATTCTTCATTTCCGGTTAATACTTGTACAGCTGCTGTTATTGTGTATATATTTATTTATATTTAGATTTCTTCATACATTCTTATATAGTTCTATATTGTGTATTGTGTCTTTTGTTGTACAGTTATTTTATTTTCAACTTTAATTTATATATTTATCTTTATCTTATTCTTCCCAGTTAAATTTACCCTTCATTCTAATTTGTGTTGTACAGTTATTTCATTTTTAACCTTAATTTATATTTTATTCCTTCCTAGTTAAATTTACCCTTTTTAATTTTTCATATTTATTTCCTATCTTATTCATAGCCTTTTCCTTTTTTGTTCTCTTTAGGTCACGAGCAGTCGTCCAAGCATTTCACTGCATATCGTACTGTGTATGACTGTGTACGTGACAAATAAAATTTGAATTTGAATTTGATGGCGTTGCAAATATTCCTTTCATTCCTTTAATATTCCTTTAAAACCAAGGAAATATTTGGTTTCAACGCTCAGTTTATTTTCAGGGAATATTCCAGCAGTTAAAAGTGTTGATAAATGAACTCGAGTGTCTAAAAATGGGCAAAAAGGGCAAATTGCAAACATATGTACATTGTGTGTAATGGGATTTGGCAAGATTGAGAGATCTGCCGGACATAAAGAAAAATGTAAATATGAGACTGACAAAAAATTGATAAAAAGAAAGACTAAATGAAGCAAAACACTGGATGGTACAGCTCATGAAGGCACAAACATGGCCTGCTACTGGATGTGTGAGAGGCAGAGAGAAGGGGGTGGGCTCCCAGACATCGCAGTGAAGGTCAAAGGTGAAAATAAGACATGCAGAGATTCAGCAGAGAGAAGACGCTCACTGTCTGTGCATGTTAAGAATATCATGATTAAATAAAGTTCGTTTAGGGATTTTTATACATTGCAACGCTCTATTAAGAGTTGGCCCTCCATGTAATAATGGGGTAAAAGCGTGAATTTAGCTCTTTGATTGAACTGAATTTTTGAGACTGACATGCAAAGCTGCAGAGGGATTTCCAAACATGCTTACATATCATAACCAGTTAAAGTCAGGGTGCAATTTTCCTGGGCTAAAGGAGTCTGAACACAATATCCCAGACTTAGATAATAAGTACAAAATAAGGTTATTTTAGTTACTCTCATAAATTCTGTGTAATTATCTATAAACTCATATAAAAAAAAAAAAAGAAACACCCAGCACGCCCCTGCGGGCGGTTTATCCTTCCAGCTCAGGTCCTCTACCAGAGGCCTGGGAGCTTGAGGGTCCTGCGCAGTATCTTAGCTGTTCCCAGGACTGCGCTCTTCTGGACAGAGATCTCCGATGTTGTTTCCGGGATCTGCTGGAGCCACTCGCCTAGCTTGGGAGTCACCGCACCTAGTGCTCCGATTACCACGGGGACCACCGTTACCTTCACCCTCCACATCCTCTCCAGCTCTTCTCTGAGCCCTTGGTATTTCTCCAGCTTCTCGTGTTCCTTCTTCCTGATATTGCTGTCATTCGGAACCGCTACATCGATCACTACGGCCGTCTTCTAATGTTTGTCTACCACCACTATGTCCGGTTGGTTAGCCACCACCATTTTGTCCGTCTGTATCTGGAAGTCCCACAGGATCTTAGCTCGGTCATTCTCCACCACCCTTGGGGGCATCTCCCATTTTGACCTCGGGACTTCCAGGTTATACTCGGCACAGATGTTCCTGTACACTATGCCGGCCACTTGGTTATGGCGTTCCATGTATGCCCTGCCTGCTAGCATCTTGCACCCTGCTGTTATGTGCTGGATTGTCTCTTGGGCATCTTTACACAGCCTGCACCTGGGGTCTTGTCTGATGCGATAGACCCCAGCCTCTATGGATCTTGTACTCAGAGCTTGTTCTTGTGCTGCCATGATTAGCGCCTCTGTGCTGTCTTTCAGTCCAGCTTTGTCCAGCCACTGGTAGGATTTCTGGATATCAGCCACCTCCTCTATCTGCCGGTGGTACATACCATGCAGGGGCCTGTCCTTCCATGATGGTTCCTCGTCTCCCTCCTCTTTCTTGGGTTTCTGCTGCCTGAGGTATTCACTGAGCACTCGGTCAGTTCAATTATTTATTTTTACCAGTGAAACCAATATAACATCTCCACATTCACAAATATACATTTCTGACATTCAAAAACACAACAAAAACAAATCAGCGACCAATATAGCTACCTTTCTTTGCAAGGACACTCAAAAGCCTGCCATCCATGGATTCTGTCAGTGTTTTGATACCAGCCCAAACCAGTACTCCACCTCCACCTTGCTGGCGTCTGAGTCGGACTGGAGCTCTCTGCCCTTTACCAATCCAGCCACGGGCCCATCCATCTGGCCCATCAAGACTCACTCTCATTTCATCAGTCCATAAAACCTTAGAAAAACCAGTCTTGAGATATTTCTTGGCCCAGTCTTGACGTTTCAGCTTGTGTGTCTTGTTCAGTGGTGGTCGTCTTTCAGCCTTTCTTCCCTTGGCCATGTCTCTGAGTATTGCACACCTTGTGCTTTTGGGCACTCCAGTGATGTTGCAGCTCTGAAATATGGCCAAACTTGTGGCAAGTGGCATCTTGGCAGTTGCACGCTTGACTTTTCTCAGTTCATGGGCAGTTATTTGGCGCCTTGGTTTTTCCACACGCTTCTTGCGACCCTGTTGACTATTTTGAATAAAACGCTTGATTGTTCGATGATCACGCTTCAGAAGCTTTGCAATTTTGAGACTGCTGCATCCCTCTGCAAGATATCTCACTATTTTTGACTTTTCTGAGCCTGTCAAGTCCTTCTTTTGACCCATTTTGCCAAAAGAAAGGAAGTTGCCTAATAATTATGCACACCTGATATAGGGTGTTGATGTCATTAGACCACACCCCTTCTCATTACAGAGATGCACATCACCTAATATGCTTACTTGGTAGTAGGCTTTTGAGCCTATAGAGATTGACAGACCACGCATTGCATGCTGGGAACTTGTGGCAAAACAATCCAAGTGTCATGGTCCTGGGTCGGTGACCCAGCGCTTTTAGTTTGTTATCATTTTCTAGATGATGATTGTTTAAGTTCTGTGTTCTATTCAGTCTGCCTCTGAGTCTGCGTCTGTATCTGTCTGTCTATGGTGTCTCCCCATCTGTTTGTGAATCTGTCTGTTTAGTTCAATGTCTTGTCTGGTTCCATGTGTCTGAGTTTCCTGTTTTATTGTGAAGGTCCGTGTCGTATGTGAGTGTGATCAGTTTACGTTTCCCCTGTCCCATCAGCCCAGATTCCTCCCAGCTGTGTTGCCCTCCTGTCTCTCATCCCATGATTACTGGTGTGTGTATTTAAGCCCTGTGTGTTCTCCTGCCTGTTGCCGGTTCGTCTGTGTAACTCCGCGTCAGTCTGTGTTCCTCGGTGTCCTGCTCGTCTCTCTGCCTCTCTTCCCTTTTTGTTTCATCTCAGGTTTGTCATTTAGCTTTCCCAGTTCAGGTCTTTAGTTTTGTCTTCCCTCTTGCCTGTTTTGCCTTCTCACCACTGTGTAAATAAACTCACCGGCATCTCATCCACTGCCTGCATCTTGGGTCCTTCTTCTAACTCCACACGGCTCGCCTCGGCAGCCGTGACAGTACGAACCGGCCAAATATGGACCCAGCGGCATTCGCACCTTCCAAGGGGCTTCGGGAGGAATTAACCGATTCAGTTTCCAAATGGACTAATCTGTGGCTAGAGCATGAGGGGGAGGAATTTCGTCATGCTCTGGAGGCCCGAATACAGCAGCTAGTTTCCAATCACCCCTGGCTGCTGGATTCACTTCACCCACTCCTACAGGACTTCATCCTCAACACGCTTCATCTTCACCCTCCAACTGCGACAGCTGACCTGCCTGGCTTACCGGAGGATTCTCTCCCCAGTCCACCAGAGGACTCTCAGCTGGACACAATGCCGCCCGATCAGTCGGCTTCCCCCTCCTTCCGGGCTAAACGGCGGTCACGCCGCCGTCATCCTTCGCTTGCCAAACCAGCTCTCGGGGTCAGTGAGAGTGACGGTTTCATGTACATGCAGCCCCCCAGTGGCCAGCTCACACCAGCCCAGGCTTGTTACAAAGCACTGGGAATCATCCTCATTCCACCCAGCCCATCCACCTCACAGCAGGAGCAGCCACTTCAGAGCTGCCTCATATCACCGTCCGCTTCCCCGGCCGCTCTCGCCCCTTCTCCCAGGCTGAAGCGACGTCCGCATGGCCGTCAGTTACCGGCGGATTCCGTGAGTCAGGAGCGCAGTGTTTTTTCTGCTCCATCTGAGCGTGCATTCATGAACACTCTGTCAGGTATTCCTGAATCTAGTAATTCAATACCAGTCAACTCAGGGTTATTCAAATTTGAAAAGAGTAATTCGGAAATGGTTAATTCTTTGTCTGATACTCCAAGGTCCGTTAACACTCGCTCTGAGGATCTAGAGGACTGCTTTCATTCTGCCTCTTCCGAGTCCTGTGTTATGCCAACCCGGACTTTCAAACCGAAATCTGGAAATAAGAAAGACTATCTACCAGAATCTCAGTTAGCCGCCCGGCCAGAATCTCAGTTAGCCGCCCGGCCAGAAGCTCAGTTAGCCGCCCGGCCAGAAGCTCAGTCGCCACCTCCACCACCGTTGTCATCACAACCATTATGTCAGTCACCCTTAGTCCAGCCTCCTGTTCAGCAGCCGCTAGCCCGGCATCCTGTATCAATTGCTTCACCTGTAAAACAATACGAGTCAATTCAACCCGAAAAACACCATTCCTCGCCCGTCCATTCCAAGCAGAGGGACACATCTAATAATAATGTCAACACTCCTCAAAGGCTGGCCAGTTCTGAAACCGAGGTGCACTCCAGGGCCTCCCCAGAGGCTGGGCTTCAGCCCCCAGCAGACTCCGGACCCCTGGAGGTTAAGAAGCCAGCTGAGGGCCGCACCCGGCTGTCGCTGCCTGAGCAGCGTCGATGCTCTATGCAGCTGCAGCCTGCTATGTGTTTGCCAGAGGCCACCGCGCCTGCTGGTCCTGTCCTGTCCCTGCCAGAGGCCACCGCGCCTGCTGGTCCTGTCCTGTCCCTGCCAGAGGCCACCGTGCCTGCTGGTCCTGTCCTGTGCCTGCCAGAGGCCCGTGCGCCTGCTGGTCCTGTCCTGTGCCTGCCAGAGGCCCGTGTGCCTGCTGGTCCTGTCCTGTGCCTGCCAGAGGCCACCGTGCCTGCTGGTCCTGTTCTGTGCCTGCCAGAGGCCCGTGTGCCTGCTGGTCCTGTCCTGTGCCTGCCAGAGGCCCGTGCGCCTGCTGGTCCTGTTCTGTGGCTGCCAGAGGCCCGTGTGCCTGCTGGTCCTGAGACTGTTCTCACTGGAGGGCCCGAGGATCCCGTCCAGCCTTTTGCATCATCAGCTGGGGGGCCCGAGGAGCCCATCCAGCCTCCTTCCTCGTCAGCTGGGGGGCCCGAGGAGCCCATCCAGCCACCAGCTGCTCCACCAGCAGCCTCATCCACGCTTGCAGCAGCAGCAGTTTCATCCATGCCGCCACCTGCTGCAGCGCCTCCGTCTGCATCCTCCACGCCGTCGCCTGGCCCGGCCTCTGCTGCATCCTCCACGCCGTCGCCTGGTCCGGATTCAGCATCCTCAGCGTCGCCTGGTCCAGCGCCTGCTTCGGCTTCATCCGCTTCGCCTGGTCCAGCCTCCGTGTCTTCATCCTCGCCTGGTCCAGCCTCCGTGTCTTCATCCTCGTCTGGTCCAGCTCCCGCATCACCTGCAGTGGCCTCCTCTTCAGCTTCAGCTGCTTTGCCTGGTCCAGCTTCAGCATCCTCATCAGCTGCTGCCTCGCCTGGTCCGGCTTCCGCATCTTCATCAGCTGCTGCCTCGCCTGGTCCAGCTTCCGCATCTTCATCAGCTGCTGCCTCGCCTGGTCCAGCTTCCGCATCTTCATCAGCTGCTGCCTTGCCTGGTCCAACTTTAGCTTCTGCTTCAGCCTCGTCTGGTCCAGCCTCCGTGTCTTCATCCTCATCAGCTTCGTCTGGTCCAGCCTCAGCTTCCGCCTCGTCTGGTCCAGCCTCCGCTTCGCCTGGGGCTGCAGGGGCCACGCAGCCTTCAGGTCCCCTACTACCACCTCCACATCGTCGGTCATCTGCCAGGCCGCTTGTTGGGCATCTCCGCCACCGTGGACGCCCTCCTGAACGCCGCCACTGCCTTCCGCGTGGCCGGCCTCCGGACTTGTTTCCACGCCGCTGTTGCCGTCCGCACGGTCGGCCCCCAGAACTGTTTCCACGCCGCTGTTGCCGTCCGCACGGTCGGCCCCCAGAACTGTTTCCACGCCACTGCCTACTGCGTGGCCGGCATCCGGACCTGCCCCGCTGCCATTCGCATGGTCGGCCTCCTGAACTTGACCATCTGGGCCTTTTTGGACTCTGTCCCTCCGTCCTGGGCCCCCTCCGCCCGCCCTGGTCGGGTCCTTTTCTGTTTTGTTTTGGTCGGTTTTTGTGTTTCTGCTGGGCTGTCTGGGGCCAGCCCTTAAGGGGGGGTGGGGGTACTGTCATAGTCCTGGGTCGGTGACCCAGCGCTTTTAGTTTGTTATCATTTTCTAGATGATGATTGTTTAAGTTCTGTGTTCTATTCAGTCTGCCTCTGAGTCTGCGTCTGTATCTGTCTGTCTATGGTGTCACCCCATCTGTTTGTGAATCTGTCTGTTTAGTTCAATGTCTTGTCTGGTTCCATGTGTCTGAGTTTCCTGTTTTATTGTGAAGGTCCGTGTCGTATGTGAGTGTGATCAGTTTACGTTTCCCCTGTCCCATCAGCCCAGATTCCTCCCAGCTGTGTTGCCCTCCTGTCTCTCATCCCATGATTACTGGTGTGTGTATTTAAGCCCTGTGTGTTCTCCTGCCTGTTGCCGGTTCGTCTGTGTAACTCCGCGTCAGTCTGTGTTCCTCGGTGTCCTGCTCGTCTCTCTGCCTCTCTTCCCTTTTTGTTTCATCTCAGGTTTGTCATTTAGCTTTCCCAGTTCAGGGGCCCGTTCTTCGTACCTCGCTAAGTAGGTTAGCCGGATTAGATTGTTGACGATTTCGCGTGATCCTGGATCAGTCGGTTCCCCGAAGCTCATCCGGGACTTGCTGTCATAGCAACAGAGCCGTAAGCGTAAACCTGCTCGGGAGCAGGTTTACTTTATGTAAACAGGATTAGATCGCGGCCACGCAGGTATGTCCGCTTCATTTATACGAAAGCAACAGCGATATTTTTCCACTGTTTCACCATAAATAAATATTATCAATGTAACTAAAGATAATGCAGCACTTGATCCTTTTATTGATGTCACACAGATACATACAGGTCATTTCCTAAAAAAGGGAAATGTACTATTAACATTCTATTACATGTATGTGATTATTACAGATGTAATTCATATTTCAGAGTAGTAATTGTAAATTACTTCGTGTAATCAAGATGAGAGACCACGGCTATAAAAGCGAAGGTGGATTTGGGAAGCCTGTCGCAGCCATGTCCTGTCCGTATACGCGACCAACCCATTGCGGAAGGTGCAAGATTGATAAGGAGAGTCCTCAGAATTCAGCGTATATTGCGGGACAGACAGGATCCTTTAGCTCAGCGCGACAGTGTGCTCATAGAGAGATATCGATATTCCCGTGAGGGTATTATTTACTTAACCAACTTGTTGACGAGGGGGTGCAGGACCACCACCTGTCTTTTTTTCCTCTGCCCTTTTCTTGGTTGCTGTTATGAACAAACTAACAGAGTATTACAGGCCAGTATTACCTTGCCAAGAGACGCAAAGCAATCTAAGAGATAAATATTACCATTCTGTAGAATACTCCTGTATTCCACTTTTACTTGTTCCCATGTTCTTGTGGGTCCTGTTGTGGCTCTAATGTGAAAGGGGATATAATATAACATATTATAATATAATATAATGCCATATGATATTGGACAATATAGTGTCATATGATAGATCTACCCTACCGCCTACTGGTGTTGGCCAGAGGGGCCGATGGCGCGATATGGCAGCCTGGCTACAACCGTAGCTGCCTCCACCAGTGTGTGAATGTGGGAGTGAATGAATAGTGGTATCGTAAAGCGCTTTGGGTGCCTTGGAAAGCGCTATATAAACCCAATCCATTATTATTATTATTATTAAATTACCTACGAGTTTGATTTGTCAGCAACTTTCTGCCAGCCCTCTCTCCTTGCTTTTGCAGCCTTTGCAGTGTTCTCTTGCGTTTTAATTAAACTCTGAAACTCCTGAAATCCCTCACTCATGAGTTCTTGCTCTGCTGCCGGAAAATACCGAGCACGCCCCTTGGACATTTTCGCCGACCAATCAGCGGGTTGCCGATCAATGTTTCTACTATCGATGCGTAGCCCCTTTTACGACACCCAGTGATGTCACATTCCTGCGTCCAGCTGTAGTAATCGTCAACAGCAGGTGTGTTCGGGGAACCGGATTAGCGAGCTCACGGTTAGCGCGATGATTTGATCTTGGATGTGTCATTTGATCTTGGATGTAGTAAGCGACGTACGAAGAACGGGCCCCTAGTCTTTAGTTTTGTCTTCCCTCTTGCCTGTTTTGCCTTCTCACCACTGTGTAAATAAACTCACCGGCATCTCATCCACTGCCTGCATCTTGGGTCCTTCTTCTAACTCCACACGGCTCGCCTCGGCAGCCGTGACACCAAGTACCGCATCAAATGCAAGCATTTGCAGCACCGCAAAACGTTCATTCTTCGGTTCCAATAAATTCTTGCTTTTTCTTTGCCCCCCAAAAAGGTATGTACAAAACGAAGGAGAACAATGCCGGTCCGTACAAAGACAGACTTGATGAAAAGTCAAAGAAAAGATACGAGGAAAAAAATCAAACCAGTGAAAGGGTTAGATCCTTACGAGCACACAGAGGGACAAAATACGTTAGCGTGCTGCCCAACTTTCACCATGCTCATATTTATAATTATACGGTTCTTGGAGTGAGTGCATACACTCATGAAGTTTAGTAACTTCAGGTCACTGCAACAAGCCCAGGTACAGTTTACCGACAGATGGGTACAGGACCTTGAAATGCACCGTGTAGAAAGTAAAGACCATCGTACGTATCATAAGTTTACCAGTCTCACAAATCGTCTTCATAAATACACATTCGTTAACAGTTTATTAATAGGACCTTTGAGCTCAATGGTAATTAATTAGTAGTGGAAATAATTTCTGGTACGCGTTACAGAAATGTAGCAGTGACAATAATATTGTATGCTGTAATCGTACTGGGCAATTAGTGATACAAAACAACTGTTTTATCCTGTGAATAAAAGTATGTTTTTGTCAATGTACCATGGTAATAACAGAAGCGAAACACAATATTGTGTCAGGACAATTTACTATTTATGCACAATAAACAAAGGAGCGACAATTTCTGTTCAGCGCCAGACTTGCTTGTAACCTATATCACCAATTATGTTATGAAAAATGACGTATTAACTACAACAGCAGACTGACGTCACATTTTCAATCTCTATACAGCTTGGAGTAAGACGGCATGCATGAAGAGGATGATGTGGACAAAATACTCATTTGCCTAATAATTCTGCACTCCCTGTATACAGTGGGGCAAAAAAGTATTTAGTCAGCCACTGATTGTGCAAGTTCCCCCACCTAAAATGATGACAGAGGTCAGTAATTTGCACCAGAGGTACACTTCAACTGTGAGAGACAGAATGTGAAAAAAAAATCCATGAATCCACATGGTAGGATTTGTAAAGAATTTATTCGTAAATCAGGGTGGAAAATAAGTATTTGGTCAATAACAAAAATACAACTCAATACTTTGTAACATAACCTTTGTTGGCAATAACAGAGGTCAAACGTTTACTATAGGTCTTTACCAGGTTTGCACACACAGTAGCTGGTATTTTGGCCCATTCCTCCATGCAGATCTTCTCGAGAGCAGTGATGTTTTGGGGCTGTCGCCGAGCAACACGGACTTTCAACTCCCGCCACAGATTTTCTATGGGGTTGAGGTCTGGAGACTGGCTAGGCCACTCCAGGACTTTCAAATGCTTCTTACGGAGCCACTCCTTTGTTGCCCGGGCGGTGTGTTTTGGATCATTGTCATGTTGGAAGACCCAGCCTCGTTTCATCTTCAAAGTTCTCACTGATGGAAGGAGGTTTTGGCTCAAAATCTCACGATACATGGCCCCATTCATTCTGTCCTTAACACGGATCAGTCGTCCTGTCCCCTTGGCAGAAAAACAGCCCCATAGCATGATGTTTCCACCCCCATGCTTCACAGTAGGTATGGTGTTCTTGGGATGCAACTCAGTATTCTTCTTCCTCCAAAGACGACGAGTTGAGTTTATACCAAAAAGTTCTACTTTGGTTTCATCTGACCACATGACATTCTCCCAATCCTCTGCTGTATCATCCATGTGCTCTCTGGCAAACTTCAGACGGGCCTGGACATGCACTGGCTTCAGCAGCGGAACACGTCTGGCACTGCGGGATTTGATTCCCTGCCGTTGTAGTGTGTTACTGATGGTGACCTTTGTTACTTTGGTCCCAGCTCTCTGCAGGTCATTCACCAGGTCCCCCCGTGTGGTTCTGGGATCTTTGCTCACCGTTCTCATGATCATTTTGACCCCACGGGATGAGATCTTGCGTGGAGCCCCAGATCGAGGGAGATTATCAGTGGTCTTGTATGTCTTCCATTTTCTGATGATTGCTCCCACAGTTGATTTTTTCACACCAAGCTGCTTGCCTATTGTAGATTCACTCTTCCCAGTCTGGTGCAGGTCTACAATACTTTTCCTGGTGTCCTTCGAAAGCTCTTTGGTCTTGGCCATGGCGGAGTTTGGAGTCTGACTGTTTGAGGCTGTGGACAGGTGTCTTTTATACAGATGATGAGTTCAAACAGGTGCCATTCATACAGGTAACGAGTGGGGGACAGAAAAGCTTCTTACAGAAGACGTTACAGGTCTGTGAGAGCCAGAGATTTTCCTTGTTTGAGGTGACCAAATACTTATTTTCCACCCTGATTTACGAATAAATTCTTTACAAATCCTACCATGTGAATTCATGGATTTTTTTTTTCACATTCTGTCTCTCACAGTTGAAGTGTACCTCTGGTGCAAATTACTGACCTCTGTCATCATTTTAAGTGGGGGAACTTGCACAATCGGTGGCTGACTAAATACTTTTTTGCCCCACTGTATATATATATATATATATATATATATATATGTGTGTATAACTAGACTTTTTGCATATTATGTAAGGTGTGGCTATATAAATATATGTACAACTCTGTGTATATGTGTTTATGGACAGGCATGCAATGTAGTGACAAGAAAGTAGCCTTGCAGGGAAGGAAAGACCTGAATCTCTCATGGTTGGGGGTTGGGGGATGGTGTGTTTGCACAACAAAAGCAGGAGAACAATGGAGCTGAAGACCTGTGAAAATCTCAGCGGGGTGCCAAGAGGTGTTAGGGTCGGGGGAATTTGCGCAGGGCTAGTAAATCTAGTAGTAGGGACTTGCACCAGGGAAAAAAAGGCTCAGTAATTCTAGTGTTATGGATCAAACCTCTACCAACATGACATTGATTATGCAACTCTAAGCATATATGAGTAGATATTTCTAAGCATAAATGACAATCAACAATACAAATCTAACATCTGCAGTTCCACACTCTCATGGGAAACTACATTCTCCCCCTCCAGTCTCTTATCCTCCTGCTCCTGCAGTAACAAAACAACACAAAGCATCCACCGTCTGTTGCAGGCTGGATGAATTGTTGCTCAACATTTACTACTCCTAAGGTCGGCTCGGGACTCATGTGATCAGTGTCCCCTATAAGTGAATTTCTCCCAAGCCCATTATAATCATGGAGAAGCACACTTTGCGACTGTTTTCAGTAAGAACATTTCATAGCGCTTTAAATTTCAATCTTTCAGGCCTGGTTTAAAGAGCTAATTATTAAATCATGAACTCACAAAATATCAAAATATCACCTCTTGTGGATCACACCTCTCAGTGCACTGTAACAAAAGCAAAAACAAACGTAACCAATAAAATACTAATATAATAACATATACTAGGGCCCGTTGCAGACATGTCCAAACATAAAACCATCTCTCTCTCTCTCGTAGAGAAAGAAAACAACCCAAACCTCACTGATAAAATCAACCTACTACTCAGCAAAACCCAAAAATCAGTGAGACATTCACAGGAAGGTTTTGCTTCCTCCCGGGACAACATTGTGTGGGAATGAGAACATCAGGTACTGTAGCACCTTTTGTTCCTTCTTGAATTAAGTCTCAATCACAGAAAATGTGGCGCTCCGAAATAAAACTTACATTCAAACTTCATCATTTTCACTCTGTACCACTGCTCCTCATCAGGGCTGTGTCAAGCACAGTAAACATTTCAGTCGAGGCCTTGAGCCATAAAGAGACATCACGCACAGACATTCTTTTCATAACCAGACAATTTTAGACCTTGTTCCTTAAATCTACCTAAATGCCCCCTGGGTGACATAAAACACATTCTAAGTAATCAATGGCTTCTTGTAACAGATTCTGTATTTGGATGTTTGTGTGCAGCATTTCACATATCAGCATAAGCATTTGTTAGCAAAGCATTCTTCATTGCATCAGCGTGTGTGTGTGTGTGCATCACTCTTCATTGCACGAGCATGTGCACGTGTATTTGTGTGTGTCACTTCTCAGTGAATCAGCGTTTCGGTTTAGGTGTGTGTGTCATTTCTCACTCAATCAACGACTGCGCACGTGTTCATGTGTGTGTATCACTTCATTCTGGATCAGTGTGTGTGTGTGTGTGTGTGTGTGTGTTCATCACTTTCCTGTTTTTGTGTTTTGGGTAAACCACTGCCTGAAGCATACAGAGAAAAAACAAAAAACAAAACAAAAACAGACGAACAGGAAAATGATGTTGTGTTGGTTGTGAGGGAAGAAAACACCAAGCCAGGCCCTGTGTCAGCCTTCCCTTCCCCCCCTTTTTTTTCTCACAATATAATCAACTCCTAGCCCACCAAGTTGACAGGACAACACAGATACATGTTTAAATTCTTAAGATCATGTTTAAACTCACAAAAGAGAATTTTCCTTCCTTCATTAATTACTTGTGTTGTTCAATCAGCAGAAAACCTCTCACAATTTGACTCTCTTAACCACTAAATTTATTGTTTCATCACTGGTTGGTCATACCAGTCTCTTTCTTTTCTTTCTTTTTTAAGTTGTTGTCCTACAACCCAGAGAGTTCATTTGTTAGTAGCATATAAACTTCACCATTTAATAACAGGTGTATTTTAAGTTCTCTCTCTCTGTGCCTCCCCAGGCCAAACATTGTTCAGACTTGTTATGATGGGGCTTATGGGCACATTCTTATGGGTACCAGCGCATCGTGGAGGTAAAGGAAATGAAATGGCAAATAGGACAGCAAAAGTCGCAACAAGGAGACCGATGGTAGATATGGTTATTAGTGTGAGTAGGACGGAGCTCAAGAGTACAGTGCGATACAAAATGAAGGAAAGGTGGCAAAAGCAATGGGAGGAAGAGAGGAAAGGGCGATGGTTTTATAAAATCTAAAGGAAAGTGGGGAAAATGAGAAGTACAGGCCGAAACATGATAGAGGATACGATTATATCTCGACTGAGATTCGGACACACTGGTTCAAATAGCACCTTGTTTTTAATAGGTAAACACTGTACAGGGGAGTGACTGCAGTAGGGAACAGGAAACAATAGAACATGTCAGAGGTTTGATATTGAAAGGAGACAACTGATCAAAAAGCTGGACGGTATGGAAGTGAAGTTGGACTTGATTGATCTGTTTTGCACGACCTCTTTAAGTGAAAGTTATCAGGCTGTATTTTGGTTTTTAAGGCAGACCCATTTGTTCGAGAGGATTTGATTTATTATTATTTATTTTTTTTTGTCTTTTCTGTCCACACTCCACACCAGTTAGTGGCGGTAATGCACCATTTTGCTGTTTGCCAACCGCCAGTAGACCCTATACGGCAGAAGAAGAAGGGGGCGGAGCAAGATTTGTTAGCAGGAGAGGAGCCGAGCAGAGAGAGCTGCTTTGTCATGAAACGGGAGTAAAGTAGTGAACTTAGAGGAGAGAAACGAATTAAAGTATCGATCATAAACCACTACCAACGTCCTGATCGATATCTGCATCGATCTGCCCACCCTTGTCTCCTGGATCGTAGCTGAGATCAGCGTGAACCACGTGGGTCTCTGCTCCCTGATCTGTTTCCTGTGTTTGGAAAGAGTTGCAGCTTCATCGCGGAGTTTCTCTCGGTTTGTGGGCTCATCTAAAGGTAAGCACCGAGCTAACTTTACTGTGAGTTCAGTTCATGTTGAGTTTAGCTCCTGAATGAGGTCTTCTGCTGCTCTCCTCGGTGTCTGTTCACAGTTTATTGTGAACACGTTGAGAGAAGAGTGAGAGAGTGTTTGGAGAAAAACACCAACTAATCATTAGCTCAGCATGCTGGGAGAAGTTGGAGCAGAAAAGTCTTTTCATTGTCCCTGCAGCTGTTTTTCTGCCTGCACCAAACCTCTACAGCCTCGTTTCTATTTGAAGTGATAACAGGAAGTCAAAGCGATCTGCTGCAGTATCAGGGTCACAATAAACTTTATTGTCCAGCTGCTGTGGATGAACACATGAGAGGAAGTGAAATGCCTGGCTGACAACTGTATAAAACAAAAAGTACACACAATATTCGAGGCACACAGTGTGTTACACCCCTGAAAACGAGAAATATATCAACTTTTAAACACTTTTACCTGAAAACAGGGGAAAAGAATCACGAGAGTGATCATGACTCATGCACTAGTTTATTGCAGTGAAAATGAACAGAGACGTTTCACATTCTGTACTGCTAAATGTCACGTGGTGGAAGAAAAACACTAAATAATAAACCAAAACACTAAAGTGATTACAGGACAGCTGTGGCTACAATGTAGCTGCCATTGCCAGTGTGTGAATGGGTGGATGACTGGATATGTAAAGCGCTTTGGGGTCCTTAGGGACTGAGTAAAGCGCTATACAAATGCAGGCCATTTACCATCTTACCATATATGCCAGAACAGGTTTCCTGACAAAATGGCTGACAATAGCGGCGTTTTTAGTTCCTGCCGTTATCTTACTGGCCATTACACAGTACAAAACTGACGCTCAAAACCGCCACGTATATGCGCACAAATACAATGTTTCTAAACTCTTACAAAACAATGAAGGATTACCTCTTAAATATCTTAACAGTGTACACATGGGAAATATATCAACTTTTAAACACTTTTACCTGAAAACAGAGGGAAAAGAATCACGAGAGTGATCATGACTTGCGTCTCTCATGCAGTCGTTTATTGCAGTGAGGAGAACGCACGAAACTCTTAACCATTTTCTTACCATATTTACATTATTTTTTCCTTATATCAGCTGATATGAATTAGTATTAACTGAACAGTTTTATATGCAGTAGTCCTTCAACCTGGCACAAGTGCACACTGTGGGAATTTACGACTGTGCGTAAATCCCCCCTAATTTTGGTATGATCCGAGCTCAGACACTAAGCGACTGAGCGAAGGGGCGGGGCAGCTGCTGCCTGCGAGTGGGCTGTTGGAGAAACGCAGACAGAGCAGAACTGAAGTTTGACCAGGTACCAAAGCAAATCATTCGTGCCGTACAAATAATGTAAATATGACGGTGCATCACGAAAGATTGATATGAAACTGATCACTTGACCAATATTACGTTACTTGCTCTTCAAGTGAATCAACAAATGGCAAAATGAAAAGCCGAACAACAACAATGCTGTTTTTTAGAGAGTCTTAGCTTACATGTGTGTTTATTTCATATTTTCAGTTGTTACCCTCCACAGCTAAATAAATCGGTTTCCGCTGTCTATTTTAATCACTTTCATCAAGTGTACATATGCACTAGGTTTATTGTTAATTAATAAGAAACTCCAGACGATTCCATTCTGAGCTGAAGAAGCTTCTGATTGGTTCGTAGAGTCCATGTGAGTAAACTGGTGGCACAGCTGTGGATGCATATAAGGCAAAACACAGAGCCTGTTTCTGTGACATGGGAACATCAAGAGATGTCAACAAAACACCAGGGCCCTGTTTCAGGAAGCTGGTTTAGAAAACTCAGAGTGAAAAACGATACTCAGGGTTGAGTAACCCCGAACTGTCCAACTCGGAATATTCGGTTTCAGAAAGGCTGATAACAATTAGTTCAGTCAACGCGGAGTTGCTTTAACCCCAAGTGAAGCGCGCGGACGAGGATACATAAAGCCCTGATTAGTGGAGCACAGATTAAGCGAGTCACCATGGAGACGGAGGGAAAGAAGGCGCGGTCAATGTATTTTACAGCGCTTGAGGCCGAAATTCTGATGGCAGCATATGCCGATAACATGCAAATTTTGCAGAAAAAAAGGTAACACAGCCTCAGCTGCAAAACAAAGGGAGCATGCATGGCAAAACATAGCCGACAGAGTCAATGCGTGAGTGTTAATATAAACATTGATCTAGGGATTTCCACCCATTTAACACGTTATTTTATCATATGTTATTTTATTTGTTATTTTATACATTTTATGTTGTGATGTGATGTGAGCGCAGGTGCAACCCAACAGGCCCCAAACGTTCCTGGCAGCAAGTAAAAATGAAATATAAAAATATGGTCCAAACAGGTGAGGTGTAATTGTATTATGAGCCATAGTGCTTGGTCTGTTTGTCCTATGTAAATCAATTGCAGTTAGAGGCTACATTAATTTTCTTTCTGTAAGCACTTATTGAAATTATCTGAGCACATTACAAGTACATATTTGCTTACTCTGTATGCTCAAATGTGACCCCGTTATAGCCAACAGAAAAAAAGCGGAGGCCCGAAAAACAGGTGGGGGTCCTCCACCACCACCACTCACAGAGGCTGAGCAGTTGGCCCTCAGCCAAAACAGTGGGCGCCCTGTGGCTGAAGGCATCTCTGCGGGGACATCCTCTGAGTCAATAACCCCGCAAGACACAAGTGCCTACATAGGGGGTAAATTCAAAATAATACATGATGTGCATACATCCTTTCTTCACAGTCACCTTTGCAGTGCTGCTCATTCATTTGATAAACTCTTCACCATAATGAATTTGTTTGTAGTGAAGTTATTTTCCTACTGATTTTGCCTTGCCTCAGTCTTGGTTGTCTTTGAGAGCATAATGACAATGAAGTGTAAGGTGATAGGTATGTTTGTTAATTGCCATTTGGTCCCTTGTAAGTTATAAGTGACCTGTATAAACCTCATATTCTATCAGTTGATGGTGATGGTGTACTGCATCTGGTGCAGCCTCCTGTTGAGCCAGACCAACATGCAGTTGTGAGTAATACTCCACAGATTATATGAGTTTACAGTAGAACAGCAATGTTGTTTATTTCTTTACTACAGGAAAATAATGAAGAAACATTGACAGCTGTTACAGAGGAGGAAGCAACAGAGGCACTTTATGAGGTTTACATCTTTTAATACTTTGTGCACAGGAAACACAGGCGACCAATAAAGCCAGTTGAACAGAAAATCTGTTTATTCGTCTATCATCAATCAAACCCATCGAAGTCCTCATCTGTGTCTGAATTGAACAGCTGCGCTAAATCTCCATCAAACATGCCAGGTTCACTTTCTTCACCGTCAGAGTCACTTTCCGTGCCGTGCGGCTCCTCGGAAATGATGCCGGCTTTTGCGAAAGCTCGAACAACAGTGCCAGCAGACATGTTAGCCCAAGCATCTACAATCCATTGGCAAATTGTGGCGTAACTCGCCCGGCGCTGCCTTCCACTCTTAGTGAAACTGTGGTCTCCACCGGTCATCCATCGCTCCCAGGCCACTCGCAGCCTTACTTTGAACAGGCGGTTCACACCGATGTACAGCGGTTGGAGTTCCTTTGTCAGGCCTCCCGGAATGACAGCAAGCTCACAGTTCATTTGCTTCACAAGTTTTTTCACATCGGCTGTGAGATGGGCACGCATAGAGTCACAGATTAAGAGCGATGGTGATGCGTGGAAAAAACCACCTGGTCTCCTTACATACACCTCCCTCAGC
Source organism: Copadichromis virginalis (assembly GCF_057382275.1). Lineage (NCBI taxonomy): Eukaryota > Metazoa > Chordata > Actinopteri > Cichliformes > Cichlidae > Copadichromis > Copadichromis virginalis. Next base: position 32,970,952 of record NC_140626.1, read on the forward strand.
CAGTCTTTCATCATTTCCTCATCCATCCAGCCCTTTTCATTTGCCTTAATGATGATTCCTGCTGGAAACTTCTCTTTAGGCAAAGTCTTTCGCTTAAAAATCAACATAGGCGGCAGTTTCTGTCCATTAGCATGGCAGCCAAGCACAACAGTGAAAGAAGACTTTTCATACCCCGTTGTGCGTATCGCTACCGTGCTGGTCCCCTTCTTCTCCACAGTGTGACTCACCGGGATGTCAAAAGTGAGCGGGACCTCGTCCATGTTTGTGATGTGGCTGGGCTGGATGTTTTTGTCGCCGATGTGTTTGCTGCAGTAGGAGCGGAAGATGGCCAGCTTTTCCTTATAATCCGCTGGAAGTTGCTGCGCTACCGTAGTCCTGGTCCGGATGGAAAAATGGCACCGTTTCATAAAACGAAAGCACCAAGACGGACCTCCTTGGAAATGTTCAATGTTCATCTCTTCAGCTAGTGAAACTGCTTTTAGCCGAATGGTGACCGTCGAAACGCTTCTCCCGCTCGTTCTTTGCTCGATGATCCACCGCTCGAGTCTTTCCTCCAACTCGGGCCACCTCGCCTTATGTCCGCGGAAACTCAGCTGCGTTTTCTTGACCTGCCGGAGCTTGTTTTCCAGCTTCCTCCATTTGCGAACCATCGATTCGTTAATCTTAAATTCTCTCGCCGCTGCTCGATTTCCATGTTCCTCCGCGTAGCTGATGGCCTTCAGTTTAAACTGTGCTTCGTAAGCGTGTCTCTTTGCCATTTTCAGGGTTGTTAAAACAACGATGTCCTGCATAATGCACATACCTGTTCTTTTATACAGGTATGTGCGATTGTCCCGGTATATACGATCAACGCCCACACTTCAGCCTTTAACGTTCTCATGGTGTTCTCTACTACGTCCTCCTTACAACACATAGGGCGCGCCGCACTTTTTGAAGAAAATCTAAGACTTTTAAGTGCGCCTTATGGTCGTGAAAATACGGTAGCCAGATTATATCGCTGCTGTGGGCCCGGTTCAGGGTCAGGGTAAGGGGTAAGCAAATAGGGTAAACATGGATACCCCCTATCACCAAGCAAGTAGCCAGTAGAGCAGGGCGATATGGCCAAAAATATTTATCACGATATATATTTGAAAATTTGCGATAACGATATAACCGACGATATAATTGATGCGAGACAAAATACAACTCCACAACATTACTAGCGCAAAAAGACAACCTTCCATTTATTTTCACTTAAACAAGAAGCTGGTTTTTATGTACATTAAAGCTTTATAAAAATGTAACAGTGCAAATGCAAATTCCTTGCTGAAAGTTTAACCAAAAGGCATTTCCAGTAGAAATGGGCTGACATATCCTGAGCATAACCATGTATAATATCCACTGAAGTTAAAAAGAGGTGCTTTGCAACATTAAACTGCAGTGTGCAGTACGTATTTTTCGGACCATAAGGTGCACGGGATTATAAGGCACATTAAGCGAAACAAAGCAGTCAGATAAATCAAACTTTATTAAACTCATTCTTCTTGCTTCCTCCACTTCTGTACCATTGATTCATTAATGTTGAATTCTCTGGCAGCTGCTCTATTCCCTTGTTGTTGCAGTATATTAATGACTAACCTCGTATTGTGGATGGATTATCTCAGTTGTTCTCCTGACTGAAGTTTGGTCCGTTTACAGCATCCTGCCATGCGATTGCATTTGTTTCTAACCATGAAGAACCTTCACGTTAACTTTTATAAGTGGAAAAGTGTTAGTGTTCGTCCTCCAGCTTCACTGTTTATGTTATGCTAACATAGCTGTGTCGCTAGCGATCACGTAGCACATCATTATATACCAGCTAGCCCAACTTCAGTAACCCTACAAACGCCACTGCTGTTTAGTTTCCTGTCTTCATTTATGTTGGAAGTGATAGCAGAGCTGTACGTTTGATTTTTTTCAGAAATCTCTCAGTCAGAACATGCAATATCATGCTTAGGTAACTAGCGAAACTAGCGAGCTAACTTCCGCTAGCTTCCTGCTAACTTCTAACTCCGTTAAATGTAATAACTTTTGTTTTCATGGATGCCTGGAAGTTAAACTTTATAGTTACACCTGGTAAAGCAGCAATGCTGATCGTTTTATTAAAGATGAAAGAATTTAGACAGTTTTTAACTCTCAGTGATGCTGCAGTGTTGTTTGACCTGAAGTATACGGAGTTTAGGACCCAGATTACTCCCAGATTTAAGAGCATCTTAGTCCGACAAATATGACAATAACAACGGCTGCTTGCATGTTCTGCAAAAAAATGTGCTTTGTTGTGTATCTGACGGACAAACACCAAACCAGTTCCACATCACGGAAGTTGCACCATTTTTACAAACCAATTCTGGTTCATCTGTTTCACTCAACAATCGGCCATGTGCGTATGAAAACAAAGGCACTGCGCATGCGCGTTTTACTCCCATTCTATCGCGATATTTCATTTTCCTATCGTTGCCTAACATTATACCGGTATTACCGTGAACGGTATAATATGGCCCAGCCCTAGTAGCCAGTGAACTCTCCTAAGACAGAAGGATACACTTCTGAAGCAATTGGTCTTTATATATTTTAAAGTATTCTCAACTCACCATGTCCACATTTTGTGCTCAGTGTACATTCACGGAATATTTGTGAGTCATGGACAGAGCCTGGCCACTTGGCTTCCACATTTGTGATAATGTTGGCAGCATCATATATGATCTTCACAGTGCAGAGAACACAAATTAGCATCCATTACTATAATGAAATAATTTGTTAGTTTGAAATGCTACAGGGAACTATGTACCTGTACATTAATGCTGTGGAAAGACTTCCTGTTCACATAGTCTCCTTCATTTACTGAAGGAGCAATGATTGGAATGTGAGTGCCATCTGTACAGCCAATCACGCCTGGGAACCGTGAAAATAAATGTAAAATTTAAGTAGTAGTCCAAGTATCACCACATCATAAATTAAGTTTTGGTCATCCTGATACCTGCAACTTTGTGGCATCCCTCTTTGATGAATCTTGTGGGTCTATGACCGGGGAACACCACAAACGAGTACAGGAGACGTTTCAGTGCAACTGTAACATTCCTGACTGCCCGACAGACGGTAGCCTTGGAAACGTGCTCAGCGTCACCAATATTATACAGAAAGCTCCCGTTTGCAAAAAACCGAAGTGCAATACAAATAATATGTAATGAACTGAGAGCATGTCCGCGATGTCACATGCGTAATATTAGGCCTGAGGATGTTATCCAAATAAATTATAGATTGTGCTGAGAAACGGTAACGTTCGCACAGAAACTCATCAGGAAATGATAAAATGTCCAAACGCGCTCTGATCACTCTCTCCCGGCGGAGAGCTCTGCGGAGAATTTGGGCTTCACGATCTACTGGCTCTTCAAGGACGGGGCACGCCATGTCCGACACTTCCTACTGTCAGGTTTCCGACAAAGGGGCGGAGACAGTCAGGGTTAGTTGTAGTAAACCTGCTAGGGGGCAGGTTAGCTTCACGGAGTGTGTCGTCATAGTGACTCACTCAGAATTAATCTAAACTCGCTTTGTGAAACCGAAAACCCAGAGTTTTCGTTAACTGAGGGTATACTTACTCAGATTTTCCACTAAACCGGCTTCCTGAAATAGGGCCCAGGAAGACAACTGTGGAGCTCCATAAGTGTGGCTCAAGTTTGAATACAATTTGGTGCCATTTACAATTAATACAGATAGTTTCTCTCTTTACTCTTAAAGTTAACAAATATGTTTTTTATATTTATCAATCTAAAAAAATAAACATTTAGTCTGATTTGATGTTACAATTAAGAAAGTGTTTTTATCCGAAGAGTGTGTAAATATCTGGTTTCCACTGTATATTTGATGATGTTGGTGTTTGGCTTGATTGTCAGCACAGAGAGGGAGAGAGAGGAGAATGAGGACAGAACAGAGATGGAACAAGAGCAGGTGAGACACACATGTTAGTCCAGGAGTGGGCAATCTCAGTCCACGAGGGCCGGTGTCCCTGCAGGTTTTAGATCTCACCTTGGGTCAACACACCTGAATCACATGATTAGTTCGTTACCAGCCTCTGGAGAACTTCCGGACATGTTGAGGGGCTAATTTAGCCATTTAAATCAGCTGTGTTGGTTCGAGGACACATCTAAAACCTGCAGGGACACCGGCTCTCGTGGACTGAGATTGCCCACCCCTGTGTTAGTCAAATGGTTGTTTACCAAAAGTATCACTGTATCATAGGTCCTCATGTATCTCGTACCTAGTGTTTCTTTTTAGGTTTGTTATTTTTCAAATTCTATATTTATTAAGTTATGCAGCTTGTTTGCACAACAAGGCTAAATAATTATATAAACTTTTCTCAATCTAAATAGTGGACTTTGGTAGAATTAAAAAATAAGTGTAGTGCAGGTCTATGATGATTTTTAGTTCTACTATCATCTAGTTCTGATTCTGGTTCTGTCTTGGTTAAATCCTCATTAGTCCTGTTTTAATACCGGATCAGTTCTGGGTCTGGTTGAATTGGGGTTTAGTCCGCGTGTCATGATACAGCCCTGGTTTTGTTCTGCCTTGCCTGCCAAAACGGAGCCTATTAATCTTTCAGTCATTTCTAAACCCCCCCCCCCCCCCCCCCACCCACCCTTTAGGGCTAAGCCCTGGGTGTATCAAATGTCTGCCTCCGCCTCTGCCTGAAACACTTCCTGCTTTTCCAGCCTCAGGCTCCTTTAGCTTAGCTGTGAACCAGAGCTGGTCAGAGCTGGTCAGCTGCTCACCCTGGTGTGTGATGCTGTGCAGCTTCCTCACAGATGCTGATGTTACAGGACGTCACAGCATCTCTATAATAATCCAAACTGTTGGTAACAATCCTGAAAACCTCCCAGTCGGTGCAGTCCAGACACACCTGCAGATTCTCCACAGCCTCATCAGTCCACTGCTTCAGTGTCTTCACAAAAGCTTTAGACAGTTTCAGTTTGTGCCTGTTTGCGCCTGTTTGCAGGGATCAAGTGAACCGTGACATGGTCTGAGAATCTTGATGTAGTTTGAGATGATGATACTCTATCAGCTCACCTTCTGTTTTGTAGAGTATTTTTTATCCATTTTGTTTAATAAAATCTATGAGGTTCAAATGAAGCACCAAACTGCAGTTACTCAGTGGAGGTTCATTACTGCAGTTTCTCACCACTGTTGTTAACTGTTCCAGCTGATCATCAGGAGGAGACGAGCCATTTAGACTCAGCTCAGCCACTACAGAGGAAACAATGACTTCAACCCAAAAGGTGAGCAAGAATATCTCTGTTATTGAACCTGTGTGCAGGTTACAACTCTCATTGTAGCTCATAATTGTAATGTCATACTATCACTAGAAGGTGGTGGTAACACACCTACGACGTGTTTGTTGACATCTTTGATTCCACTAATGGAGTCAGTTTGTTCCACGACTGCATTTCACTCACTGCCTCTGTTTGTATCTCTGTCACTGCAGGACCAACATGGAGCGAGAAGTCAGCGCTCTCAGGAGGCCGACAAACCTCACAGAAGAAAGAGAGAGAAAACATACAGCTGTGATGAGTGTGGGAAGGATTTTACCCTGGCTGGAAACTTAAAAAAACACAAAGTCATCCACAGTGGAGTTAAAGCTTACATCTGTAAGTTGTGTGGAAAATCTTTCAACCGGGCTGGAAGCTTAAAAACACACCAACTCATCCACAGTGGAGTTAAAGCATACAGCTGTGACTTGTGTGGAAAATCTTTTACTTTGGCTGCTAACTTAAAAAGACACCATCTCATCCACAGTGGAATTAAACCGTACACCTGTGACTTGTGTGGAAAATCGTTTACTCACGCTGAAAGCTTAAAAACACACCGACTCATCCACAGTGGAGTTAAAGCATACAGCTGTGACTTGTGTGGAAAAAGTTTTACTTTTGCTGCTAACTTAAAAAGACACCATCTCATCCACAGTGGAATTAAACCGTACACCTGTGACTTGTGTGGAAAATCTTTTGCCCACGCTGGAAACTTACAAACACACCAACTTATCCACAGTAGATTTAAAGCATACAGCTGTGACTTGTGTGGAAAGTCTTTTGCCCACGCTGGAAGCTTAAAAACACACCAGCTCGTCCACAGTGGAGTTAAAGCTTACACCTGTGACTTGTGTGGAAAATCTTTTGCCCACGCTGAAAGCTTAAAAAGACACCAACTCATCCACAGTGGAGTTAAAGCGTACACCTGTGACTTTTGTGGAAAATCTTATACCCACGCTGAAAGCTTAAAAAGACACCAACTCATCCACAGTGGAATTAAACCTTACACCTGTGACTTATGTGGAAAATCTTTTACCCAGCCTGGAAACTTACAAACACACCAACTCATCCACAGTGGAGTTAAAGCATACACCTGTGACTTGTGTGGAAAATCTTTTACCCAGGCTGGAAGCTTAAAAAGACACCAACTCAGCCACAGTGGAGTTAAAGCATACAGCTGTGATCAGTGTGGTAAAGCTTTTACTCACAGTGGCCTCTTACAGCGTCATCAAGTTATCCACTCTGGATTTAAGGCGTACAGCTGCCACATATGTGGAAAAACCTTCCACTTGCTAGGCAGCCTAAATATTCACCTCCGCATTCATACTGGAAATGACGTTTACTGCTGTGATCAGTGTGGGAAACTGTTTGTGAGATATAAAGACTTAGAACGCCACATGTTTACCCACACTGTGGGGAGACCTTATAAATGTGACCTGTGTGAGAAGACTTTTAAAGCGCCACGTTACCTTAAAATCCACCAACAGAGCCACACCAGAAAGAAACTGCAAGTGCAGTTACTGTGAGGTATGTATGTATATTGTTATCTTCTTGTTTAAGACTGACTGTTTCGTTCAACTGTGCTCATTAAATTGTGTTCGCATGTTAGTAATTCTACTGGACTCAATTTTGGAATTTTGGAAACAGTGCATTTAGATAATGACTGAAACCAGCCCACTGAAGGAACAATGTGCTGGGAGTTCAGTTCCTTAAGCTTAATTATGCAGATTCTCATGACCATTGATCAACAACCACTGACCATTATGCAAATGTACTGTTTATAAGATTGGGGGAAACTTGCAGTCAGCTGAGACTGAAGGAGTCACTTGGATGAGTGACGAAACGTTTCTCCCACAAAATTATATGTCCAGATGAACAGAATCAATTTTTGGAGGTTTACTTACCTGGATGATTGAGCATGCATCAAGATGGGTTGACAATGTTTCTTTCTCGCTGATATAACGGGACACCTCAACGAGTTACAAAATATGATCCCCAGATAACACAACTTTCAAATACAAAGCAGCGGCAGGGATCACATTAATCTGCAAATCCTTGTTTAAAGATAAGTCATATTAGCCCAGTTTATTTTTTCTTATCATTGTTTTTGGGGCGAATGTGGCTCAAGAGTTGGCAGTTCTTCTTGTAATCGGAAGGTTGCCGGTTCGAGCCCCGGCTCCGACAGTCTCGGTCGTTGTGTCCTTGGGCAAAACACTTCACCCGTTGCCTACTGGTGTTGGCCAGAGGGCCCGGTGGCGCTAGTGTCCGGCAGCCTCGCCTCTGTCAGCGCGCCCAAGGCAGCTGTGGCTACAATGTAGCTGCCATCACCAGTGTGTGAATGGGTGGATGACTGAATGCAGTGTCAAGGTCCATAGGGATTAAGTAAAGCGCTATACAGGCCATTTACCATTGTTGTGAGACGACCATTAATAGCATCTGCATTTTCTGTTTGTATAGTTCCTTTGCTGTTATGGTGTTCTTGTTATGGATAAAAAAAATTTTTTTTGAAATATAGCAAATCTATTTCTATGAAGTTGTTCTATATAGTGTGTAAGATAAGATGACCTTTATTAGTCCCACAGGTGGGAAATTTGTCTCGTTACAGCAAAAGTGCAAAGTTATGTAGCACTTAGCAGTTATGTAACTGTTGATATGCAGCATTATTAAATTTATTGTTAATGCAATTGTTGATATGGTAAATTGACTTTTGAGGAAATTTTAGATGGCACTCATCATCAGAAAGGTTGCCTACCACTGGTAGAAAGGTTGCTCTACAACAAAGACATTTATTGAGTCTCAGTACCAGGTCACTTTACTCTAGCATGCAAAGTGCTTTACCGTGTTGTAAAAAGCACCTTGAGTGCTCAGGCAGAGTAAAAAAGTGCTTTATAAGAATCAATCCATTTTACTTGTATTTACTAAATGAACAACGGGAGGGTCATCTAACTAAAACCAACCAGTGTATCCCACCTGACCCCCTCAGAATCAGCTTACTTTTTATTTCAGGCCACTTTCAGAATTAAAATGTTGAAGGAATTCCCTGACCTACACTGTCTTTGTGTCTTTGTTTAGAAGCAGACCGACACAGATGGATCCAGTTCTCAACCCTGTCATCACTGTGGTGGTGGGAAAGAGTTTCACTGTGACCTTTTGTGGAAAAACTTTCACTCTGCAACAGACCCTAAAAATCTGGACTTCTTTAAATTGCTTGAAGATTATTTCACCTCTCAACCGAGAATCTTCTTCAGGTCTAAGGTCAAATGGTGGAGAGTTCCAGATTTAAGCTCTGTGGGAGCGCCCCCCTTAGAGGGACCTCCTAATGATCCTCTACCTAATCGCACAAGAGAAGGTGTGAAAACGGGTGTAGGTAGGATACAATTTATACAAGGAGTATAAAAGAGGTGATATTTTTGTCAATGCTGGTGTGAAGATTGTGCTGTTTTGATTGCTTTGCAAATATTCATTTCAATAAATCCAAGGAAATATTTGGTTTCAACGTTCAGTTTATTTTTAGGAAATATTCCAACAGTTAAGTGTTGATAAATGAACTTGAGTCTCTAAAAATGGGCTAAAGGAGATGTGAAGTGCAAACATATGTACATTGTGTGTAATGGGATTTGGCAAGATTGAGAGATCTCCCGGATATAAAGAAAAATGTAAATACGAGACTGACAAAAAAATTGATAATAAAGACTTAATAAAGCAAAACACTGGATGGTACAGCTCATGAAGGCACAAACATGGCCTGCTACTGGATGTGTGAGAGGCAGAGAGAAGGGGACGGGCTCCCAGACATCGCAGTGAAGGTCAAAGGTGAAAATAAGACATGCAGAGAGAAGTCACTGTCTGTGCATGTTAGGAATATAGTGATTAAATAAAGTTCATTTAGTGAATTTTTTTTAAAAATTTTTTTATATATATATACATTGCAATGGTTCTCATTAAGAGTTGGCCCTCCATGTAATAATGGGGTAAAAGAGTGAATTTGGCTCTATGATTGAACTGAATTATTGAGACTGACATGTAGAGCTGCAGAGGGATTTCCAAACATGCTTAGATATCATAGCCAGTTTAAGTCAGGGTGCAATTTTCCTGCGCCAAATTAGTCTGAACAGAATATCCTAGACTTATATAGTAAGTACAAAATTACAGGCTGAGAATTGTTAGATAATAGTGTAACCCATGTGAAATACAGGTCCGTAAAATCCCCCCCCCCCCTTCTTTTTTTTATCTAAGGCTATAGCCTGTTATTGTCAGAAGGGGGTGCTGTAATGCAGTTTTGTGTTCTGACAACCGTGCGTCTAGTGCGCAGGAAGCATTACCTGTCTCTTCCTATGAGATCTTCCCTCTCTGATGGCAGTCAAGTGTGTGTCGGAGCTCACCGAAAAGTATTTGGTATGCAATGCTGCAACCTGATTAATGAGACCAGATTGTTTTACGTATAAATGCTAATAAGCTACTCTTTTATTAGGCCCCGAACTCTGACCACAAAGGGAATAACGTCTGTCCAGTTATTTGTGTTGGAATATCCCAGTGAGTGACATGCCGTTTGTTCATCAAATTTGGTGTGTTGTTTTACTTTTCTTGTTGTTCTTCACAGTGTGTTATAAGTGTTGAATGCTTTGAGCTAAAGGTGTTTTACTGCCGATGCTAGCTGCTAATAGCTGTTAGCTACCCTACCCCCACGAAGCCATATTCCGATCGGGGAGGTATTCGGATAGAAGCACTAGCTCTGGTTATATTAGAATGGTTAAGTCTTAATAGAAATGAGCATATTTCAAGTTCATTAGTACTTGCACTGTGAATTAAGTTACATTTGCTTGTTAGCCTTATGGATGAATGTAACCTTGATTGCGATGACTATTTACATTACTGTATAAGCTGCTGATGTTCTTTATTGTGATATAATTGTGATAAAATAGTTGATACTGGTACAAACAAGTTACTGTAACTCTTGTAACTTGGTAAAGCTAAATGGAATGCCATTTGTTATTAATACATTTGGAAAAGAAGTTCATGAGCTCATGTTAAGAACACAAGATGGAAAAGAAATTCATTGTTCTGCACTGTTTGTGTAGATTGGTTTTTTGAACTACTAGAAAGGATTCTGGAGAACCACTGACGGCGAGAACAGCCCAAATGAGATCCTGAATGATCATGAAATGATGTGGCCAGCCATGCGATCGGATTGTAGGATTTGCCTGAGAAACTGATTCAAGCATCCCTGTATTTCAGACAAGCCCTATCCCAGATAATAGGGTTTGCACACTGACACTTCCGCTACAGGTTTCAACGACTTTAAAGGACAATTCAGACTGGACAATTCAAACTTCACAACGGGAACACTTCCATCCGTTTTATTCATTCAAAAGAGTTCTGATACAATTCAGTATAAGTCTTTCATTCGACTGTCTTTATTTTATTTGTTCTGCTTTATATCTATTCACCTTTAAAATGCACTATTAGTGTGCAGTTTGGTTTATTGTGCTGTATATGTTTATGAATGGTACTGAGGCAATAAAGGTCTCAGTTGTTCATTTCCAAGCCAATTCCTTTTGTGAGTCTCCAAAACAAAACCTCCTTCTGAACCTAGTAAGATGTTTAGGGTCTCTATTTGAAGTGAAAGTGTACTGGTCCTGAGTAGAGGTGCTACACAAATGTGGCGCACCAGCCAGGAGGTTTAATTCCTTTTATTTTTGGAAGTTTAGCAACTGGTGCTTTCATGCCTTTTGGGTCAAATCATTACATTTGTCAATGACATTCTGGGTTGGAGTAATAAGAACATGGATGTAATCCAAACTGAAGGTGTCAAAGTACCTAACTCTGTCCTAGTAGGAGGGTAACAGGTGATGAGGTTGACAATGAGGTTATTGATTACTTAGGGTAGTTTGGTTCCATTGGAAGAGTAATTAAAATAACTAGCACAGAGGCACATTTTAAAAACACAGCCATTGTGGAGTTCCAATCAGGTGAACCAGTCCAGTTCCTTAAGGATAGCTTACCTTGCAAAAGACAAAGCCATAACCCAAGTGTTGTCCATCATATCCAGCTTCTGTCTGGCTGTATGCTGCAGACAGGGGTTCGTGTTTAATCCATTCTTACCTAACTGAACTAAAAGGTCTTGCCGAACTGAGTGGTGCAGATTTTGAGGTTTTATTAGGTGAGCTGGCCAAAATGAAGAAGTCCACTGAGAGTAACCCCACAGTTGGACCAAATGCATCAGTGCCTAGTCAAAATCCGCAGTTCACTAGTGACACAGACTGAGATGAACCAACCATCATTGAGGATCAAAGTCCTGTTAAATTGGGCAGTGGTTCAACCCACTCGCCTGAGCATGGCTCTCACTCATCCTCTCCAAGTGTAGAGGTGACTGCCTCGCACAGAACAACCACTATCTACTTACCACCTGAACAGCTCACTCCACCTGAAGTACAGAGAGTAGTAGTTGAGGATGTCATTATGAACAATGAAATGCCTTCTCAAGGTCACGCAAAGGCCCTTCTCGGAGAAAACCCCTTGCTCTACTTTCGAAGCTGATTATGATACGTGGCGCAACAATGTTGAATTCCCCCTCACAGATCGTACCATATCTGACAAACTTAAGGTAACGAAAATAGTTGAGAGCCTTCTTCCGCCAACTGCTGACATTGCAAAGCACTGTGGTCCTAACGCTTCATGATTATATCAGCCTTCTTCAATCAATCAATCAAAATTTATTTATATAGCACATTTTTAAGACCGAAGTACACCAAAGTGCTTTCCAGTAAAATCGCAGTACAAATAAAATCACAATAAAATATAAATTACAAATATCTAAAATATAAGATAATTCCATAATCTAAATACAGAGCCAGATGTAAATTACCCTAATTCGCCTTAAATGCCAGATCAAACAAATACGTTTTTAAATGTGATTTAAAAGACTGAATGGAATCTGACGCGCGAATATGAAGAGGGAGAGTATTCCATAGCCTGGGTGCAGCAACGGCAAAGGCACGGTCTCCTCTGGTCTTCAGCCGAGACCTAGGTTGCACCAAGAGCAGTTGGCCCGATGATCTTAGTGCTCTCTGAGGGCTGTACAGACAGAGGAGATCAGCTAAGTAGTCAGGTGCCATATTGTTTAAAATTTTCTAAGTAAACAATAGGATTTTAAAATCAATTCGATATTTGATAGGAAGCCAGTGTAAATTTTTCTTGACATATCCTATGGCACTGTTGATGATGGGGATGAGCTTTTTGCCAAATTCTTGAGCACAAACCAGAACTCAGGTGAAAAGCCTTCTGCCTATTTACAGCGGTTGCAGATAACCCTGAGTAAAGTCATTAAAAGAGGCGGCATCACTACAAATGATTCACTTCCGCTTCCGGCTGCATGGAGTGAAGTAGTGGGTGTGTCCAGCTCCGCTTATTAATTCTAAATATTGCATTTTCCAGACAACGTAATTCTTATTCTTGGTTAGCTGAAACCACACTAAAATGGATACTAAGAAGACCAGAAAATGTCTGTGAAGGTTCTCAGTCATCCAGGTCATCGTAGTCAAAGGAGCTTGCAAAGAAAAGCGTCTGGACTTCTTTAAGCTGCTTGAAGACGTTTCACCTCTCATCCGAGAAGCTTCTTCAGTTCTACACATCAGAAAATACACACAAAAGACCATAGACATCGATTCGACCACCTCAAGGACCTGAAGGACAGAATTGTTTAATTCCATGTGTGTGTCTCTTGCAGTCCTCCATAAGAGTCCTTCCGGGCGTAACATTGTTACAGAGAGACGGGTGTAAGGCTGTTCCAATTCTCAGCAGCGCTCTTCGCTTTTCCTGAGTCCTTAGCAATTCTTCTTCCTATGATGACGTTTTCATCAAGGCCAATGAAAAGAAGTTAGGAAAAAAGGAGAATGGAGGAACTTTTGGAACATACCCCATGTGGTTAAGATGTGCTGCTGAGTCACGTGACTGCACGTGACTGGGACATTGTGCATTAAATAAAACACTACAGATGATAGGAGAACATGAGACGGGGCTTTGTGGAGTATGCCAGGAGGAGATGGAGACAGTAGAGCATGTAATACTGCGGTGTAAGGGTTATGATGTGGAGAGGTCAGTTCTGCAGAATAGATTGAAGGAGCGGGGAATTGGGAAATTTATTTATTTATTTATTTATTTTTGGATACAAATTGTAAACTCACTGTCTGACCCATACTCCGGAACAGTAGGAGGCGGTAATGCTCCTTTACGTTGGTTGCCAACCGCCGTTAAACACAAAGAAGAAGAAGAAGAGAAGAGGGCGGAGCAAAGTGTGTGTGCACGAGAGGAGTCGAGCAGAGAGAGCTCCTTTGTCATGAAACGGGAGTAAAGTAGTGAACTTAGAGGAGAGAAACAAACTAAAGTATCGATCATAAACCACTACCAACGTCCTGATCGATATCTGCATCGATCTGCCCACCCTTGTCTCCTGGATCGTAGCTGAGATCAGCGTGAACCACGTGGGTCTCTGCTCCCTGATCTGTTTCCTGTGTTTGGAAAGAGTTGCAGCTTCATCGCGGAGTTTCTCTCGGTTTGTGGGCTCATCTAAAGGTAAGCACCGAGCTAACTTTACTGTGAGTTCAGTTCATGTTGAGTTTAGCTCCTGAATGAGGTCTTCTGCTGCTCTCCTCGGTGTCTGTTCACAGTTTATTGTGAACACGTTGAGAGAAGAGTGAGAGAGTGTTTGGAGAAAAACACCAACTAATCATTAGCTCAGCATGCTGGGAGAAGTTGGAGCAGAAAAGTCTTTTCATTGTCCCTGCAGCTGTTTTTCTGCCTGCACCAAACCTCTACAGCCTCGTTTCTATTTGAAGTGATAACAGGAAGTCAGAGCGATCTGCTGCAGTATCAGGGTCACTATAACTTTATTGTCCAGGTGCTGTGGATGAACACGTTGTTTTTGTAGATCTGGGGTTTATAATAGCAGCAGTATTAATGAGACAAGGACAGCTCTGTCTTAACATAGTGAGTCCCTTTATTGGCAGGCCACAACACAAAAAACCAGACGGTGCTGCATGAACCATTTAATTAGTCCCTACCATAACACCCCTCCTCTGAGTATTCAATTCAGTTATATTTATATTTTTTTTATATAGCACCAAATCCTCAAGGCGACTGTTGTTGTGATTTGGCTTCTAGGATATCTTCTTTCCGTAGTTTGGTTACTTGGTGGTATATGAGACTTGGGTGGGTGGGGGATTGTCTCAATGAGATAATATCGTGGAGAATTCCGCTCTGCTTTATATTGTCCCGTTTTCTTTCATGTCCCAGATCCAAACTTGATCTCCTGGTTGTAGTCCAGTGAGGTCTTGTGCTCTCTGTTGTTGAACCATTTCCACTGTTTCTATCTCTCCTCTCTCTCTTTTTTTCTTTTTTATGTCTCTCAGCATAGTGATGTTTATCCTGCCTGGTTTGAGGCAGGATGGAAGTATAGGGGCTGTGGTACGAAGTTTCCTCCCCATTAGAATCTCTGCAGGGCTATGTCCATTGGCAAGTGGTGTGGTGCAATATGCCATGATGGTGAGAGATGGGTCTGCTTTCTGTAGAAGGCTTTTTACTGTTCTCATTTCTCTTTCAGTCTCACCGTTTCTCTGAGGGAATCTCAGGCTGGAAGCGGTGTGGGCAAAGCCCCACTCTAGAGCAAACGTTGGGAAGAGTTCTGAGGAGAATTGTGGGCCATTATCTGACTTTAATTATGTTGGTATGCTGTGGCGTGCCAATACGGACTTTAAGTGTTCAATCATTGCTGCTGATGTGTTAGAAGACAGCTCAGGTATTTCTGTGTATCTTGAGAAATAGTCCACTACAACCAAATACTGGCTGTTACTCCAGTTACAGCAAGCTCACAGTTCATTTGTTTCACTAGTTTTTTCACATTGGCTGTGAGATGGGCACGCATAGAGTCACAGATCAACAGCGATGGTGATGCGTGGAAAAAACCACCTGGTCTCCTTACATACACCTCCCTCAGCCAGTCTTTCATCATTTCCTCATCCATCCAGCCCTTTTCATTTGCCTTAATGATGATTTCTGCTGGAAACTTCTCTTTAGGCAAAGTCTTTCGTTTAAAAATCACCATAGGCGGCAGTTTCTGTCCATTAGCATGGCAGCCAAGCACAACAGTGAAAGAAGACTTTTCGTGCCCCGTTGTGCGTATCGCTACCGTGCTGGTCCCCTTCTTCTCCACAGTGTGACTCACCGGGATGTCAAAAGTGAGCGGGACCTCGTCCATGTTTGTGATGTGGCTGGGCTGGATGTTTTTGTCGCCGATGTGTTTGCTGCAGTAGGAGCGGAAGATGGCCAGCTTTTCCTTATAATCCGCTGGAAGTTGCTGCGCTACCGTAGTCCTGGTCCGGATGGAAAAATGGCACCGTTTCATAAAACGAAAGCACCAAGACGGACCTCCTTGGAAATGTTCAATGTTCATCTCTTCAGCTAGTGAAACTGCTTTTAGCCGAATGGTGACCGTCGAAACGCTTCTCCCGCTCGCTCTTTGCTCGATGATCCACCGCTCGAGTCTTTCCTCCAACTCGGGCCACCTCGCCTTATGTCCGCGGAAACTCAGCTGCGTTTTCTTGACCTGCCGGAGCTCGTTTTCTAGCTTCCTCCATTTGCGAACCATCGATTCGTTAATCTTAAATTCTCTCGCCGCTGCTCGATTTCCATGTTCCTCCGCGTAGCTGATGGCCTTCAGTTTAAACTGTGCTTAATAAACGTGTCTCTTTGCCATTTTCAGGGTTGTTAAAACAACGATGTTCCACATAATGCACATACCTGTCCTTTTAGACAGGTATGTGCGATTGTCCGGTATATACAATCAACGCCCACACTTCACCCTTTAGCGTTCTCATGGTGTTCTCTACTACGTCCTCCTTACAACACACAGGGCGCACTGCGCTATAGGGCGTGCCGTACTTTTTGAAGAAAATCTAAGACTTTTAAGTGCGCCTTATGGTCGTGAAAATACGGTAATCTCATTCTCAGTCTTTGTACTCGTGGCGGTAGTTCATCTAAGTTCTTGGAGACTAAAAGTAGCTCTAAAGGCTTGTGATCTGTCACAACATGAAACTTGATGCTGATGAGAAAATCACTTGCACGCCCAGGTTATGGCTAATAGGGCTGCCAAAAATGATTCTTTTGATAGTCGACTAGATTATTTTTGCGATAATCACGTCATGCATCCATTGGATGGAAAATGAACTGCTATTTGCACCAGCATGCATCTGCTCTTATATAATTATCATTAGCTTATAGTGTTTAAAGTATGTGCTAACCAAAAATAAAGACAAGATGACAGTTTATTAAACTTTTAATGAAATTTGCAGATTGCCTCTGTGGAGTTCAATAACCTCAGCCTCCTGCTTCTTGCTGTCTAAAAAATAGCAGGACACTGGAGTAAATTCTACCATCTTACCCTTCTGTTTAACCAGTTTTCTGTTTGACGTTTATTCAGCTGTGTGAAAACTGTAACTTTAATCTCAGCCAAACCGATTTACCAAACGGTAACATTTTTACAATAATCTTTATTCTACACGAGGTAGTTTAGATGAACAGAAATTTGAAGCATTCTTTACTGATTTAAACCTGCCACAGCTTTCTGCTACTGACCAGCAGATTATAGATGCTCCAATTACAGTGGAGGAGATTACCCGTGCAATTAACAGTATGCCACTTAATAAAGCTCCAGGATTAGATGGGTTACCATTGGATTTCTATAGAGCATTTGAGGATATGTTAAGTCCCCTGTTGCTTGATGTTTTTAATGAGGCTTTTAAAGTAGGCTCATTACCTCAGTCAATGCACTCTGGACTTATAACATTTATTCCTAAAACTGGGAAAGACCCTTTAGACCCAAGTGGTTGAGCCCCATATCTTTGCTGAATTCTGACCAAAAAATCTTGTCAAGGGTCTTCGTGGGTCGATTAAAAGTAGTAATGGCGAAAAAATTATATATATGATTCAGTATATCCAAAAGTGGCCCTATCGCTGGATGCTGCTAAAGCTTTTGATTGTGTTGAGTAGGATTATTTGTTTAAGACAGACCTTCCCAAAGTGTGGGGCCCGCCCTTAGGGGGTCACAGAGCCATTGCAGGGGGAGAGCGGTATGAAAAGGGGGGAAAAAACCCCAAAAAACCCAATGTAAAACCTGAAGATAGAGACAAAATACTGTTAATCTGACTACCTGCCATTCTGCAATTCATCTCCTGTAAACAATAACGTGGCGCACAGCGTGACGTGAAAAAAAGGCACATACCTTTGACCTCTGTATTCCTTGTCCACACGTAAACAGAAAAAAATGAGTTTTAAAAAAAATCTGTTTTCGGTGATTCGAAACGCCGTTTACGTGTGGACGAAACAGCTGCGTTTTCAAACATACCCGTGTAGGTGCGGACGTATTTGGAATTTCGATGGTTAATAGTCAACATAAGCTTCTATGATATGCAGATGATCAGAGATGGGCAGTAACGCGTTACTTGTAATCTGATTACTTTTTTCGAGTAACGAGTAAAGTAAGGGATTACTATTGCAAAAACGGTAATTAGATTACCGTTACTTTCCCGTAGGAACGCTGCGTTACTAAAACCGTGATTTTTTTGCAAGAATGTCTCATGACAATGACGTAAGTGAGTGCGACGTTCGTGGCAACAGCTGTGTGCAGATCAACAATGAATAATATATCGAGTGCGGGAGAGAGCATGAGTGTGCAGCGTTTAAAGCGTGGAAGTACTGACCTTACTTTGAGTTTGATTCCATAAAAAGTGACAAAAACATTAGCGTCCATCGTGCGTGGGAAGAAAAATTCTTTTTACAGCGAAAAAAAGCCCTAAACTTCCAAACAAGCACCGAGTGCACAACGACGTAATGGGAAACTCACAGAGAAACTCGCGGATTCTTCCACTGACCGCGGCACACCTGCACCAGAGCACACCTCCGCCTACCCCAGTCCTGCTTTACAGGTGAAAATAGAGCAACAGGACCGCTGAGTCTTTGACTTTATTTATTTTCTGCTGTGTTTTACTTGCATCTATTTGAAAGAGTGAGTGTAAACACAAAAAAAAAATTATTTTATGTGCTGGAATGTGCAGAAAATAGGTTTAAATATTAAAAAAAATTTCTTCCAGTCAGAGAATGGTGCATATAATTAAATTTTTGCTTGATGCATAAAGTTAAAAGATTAAAACTAATAAAACAAGTTTTAAAAAGAGACTTTTCCATTTGATTACATTTTGTATGATGGATTATGTAGAAAAAGTAGAATTGGGCTGAAAGATCTATCGCTTTATCACCTCTTCAGGTTGTAAATCGTGTTTTTAAAAAGTAACTAAGTAACTAAGTAATTAATTACTTTTGAAAATAAGTAATCAGTAAAGTAACGGGATTACTTTTTTGGGAAGTAATCAGTAATTAGTTACTGATTACTTTTTTCAAGTAACTTGACCAACACTGCAGATGATATGTTGTTACTTATGACCCAGTCTGGGAAGTCAATTCCAGCCCTATTAGAATGTATAGAAAGCTTTACGCTGCTTTCAGGGTATTGCGTCAACTGGGCAATGCCTATGTCAGGACACTGCCCTCATACTTTATATAAACAGTGGGAGTTTGGGTGGTCTGTGAATGGTTTGAGGTATTTGGGGATACAAATGACCTCAGATTACACTAAGATGGTCTGAGCAAATATGGAGCCAATGTTTGAAAGAATAAAAATGGAATTTGGTAGATGGTCCGGAATACGTCTCACAATATGTGGTAAAATGAGTTGTATTAAGATGATGACTGCACCCATGATCTTTTATATTTTATCCAATATTCCATTACACATTCCAGATAAGTATTTCAAAGATCTAGATTTTTTGATTCGGCAGTTTCTTTGGGGTAGCTCACCACATCGTTTAAGTATTAAGAAACTTCAAGCGAGTACAAAACAAGGAGGTTTTTCATTGCCTAATTTCCAGTGGTATTATTGGGTGATGAATGTGAAACGACTTAGAGCTTGGTTACCCTACTGCACCAGTTAAACCCATCTGGTCCCATATGGAGACGGAAGTTAATGGCGGTATTTCTCCTTGGAGGGAGCTGTTTGATACCAGTCATAAACGTACCCATCCTATAATTGCAAATGCGAAGACATTGTGGTGTAAATTACATAGGGTGGGTCGCTGGGACTTTATTAAATCTCCTTCGGCATCCTTATGGGGAAATAAAATAATTTTAATTGGAGGGACATCGGTTGACTGGTTACAGTGGTGTAAGGCAGGCATCCGTAATGTATCAGATTTATTTGATTGTGGGACTAAATGTTTTTTAAGCTTTGATAAAATTGTGGAATTATATAAGTTGCAGCGTAATCAATTCTGGAGATATGTCCAAATACATAGTTCATTATCAAAGTGGTTGGGAACCTGTCCTGTGGGCAGCCCTGTGGAAGTCCTGCTCTCAAGACCATTACCTCTAAGATTTATCATTTATCGCAAGAACGGTCGGCTGACCCTCTCCTTAAAGTTAAGGGCTACTGGGCCCAGGACATGGCATTGGCCATATCTTCAGTTGAATGGGATTCATGTTTTCAAAATGTTAATACTAGTTATAAAGAAACAGGCAGTAGATTTATTCAACTTAAAATAATCCATTGGTGGCATCGAACACCGCAACAATTGTATAAATGGAACCTGGCCTCTACGGACGAATGTTGGAGATGTGATGGTCAAAATGTTTCGATTTTACATATCTTATGGAGCTGTTCGGGACTTCGGAATTGGTGGGAAAATATAATGGAGGTAATTTTCAGTGTTTTGAAAAGGAGATTTGGTATCTCACAACAACTGTCCATACTTGGCATTTTCCAGTTATACAAAAAGATTAGGCCAAAATGCAAAACACTGTGTGGCTGAAAACTAACACTGCACATCACTCTCAACACACCATCCCCACTGTCAAATATGGTGAGGCAGCATCATGCTCTGGGGGTGCTTCTCTTTAGCAAGGACAGGGAAGCTGGTCAGAGTTGATGGGGAAATGGATGGAGCCAAATACAGAGCAATCTTGAAAGAAAACCTCTTGGAGTCTGCAAAAGACTTGAGACTGGGGCGGAGGTTCACCTTCCAGCAGGGCACCCACCCTATACATAAAGCCAGGGCAACAATGGAATGGTTTAAAACAAAACCTATCCATGTGTTAGGATGGCCCAGTCAAAGTCCAGATCTAAATCCAATCGACAATCTGTGGCAAGATCTGAAAACAGCTGTTCACAAACACTGTCCATCTAATCTGACTGAGCTGGAGCTGTTTTGCAAAGAAGAATGGGCAAGGATTTCTGTCTCTAGATGTGCAAAGCTGGTAGAGACATACCCTAAAAGACTGGCAACTGTAATTGCAGCAAAAGGTGGTTCTACAAAGTATTGACTCAGGGGGCTGAATAATTACGCACACCCCACTTTGCAGTTATTTATTTGTAAAAAAAAAAAAAAAAAAAGTTTGGAATCATGTATAATTTTTGTTCCACTTCTCACAAGTGCACCACTTTGTATTGGCCTTTCATGTGGAATTCCAATAAAATTGATTCATGTTTGTGGCTGTAATGGGACAAAATGGGTCAAAGTTCAAGGGGCCAAATACTTGTGCAAGCAAAACTGGTGATCACACTGATAATGTGGTCCCATTCAGCAAAGTGGGCCAAAAAAATTGCATAAAAAGCTTAATATCTCAAAGTATAAAAGTTATGTGCACCAGAAGATATAGCAGGCATTAGCAGAAGGAGCAGAACAGTTTAAAGTGTGAATGGTGAAAATCAGATGAAAACTGAGGGAGTAGTTAACCAGCAAATGTCTGAGCAACTAGAATAAGGTAGAACTAGAAAAGTTGCATTTCCTGCGAAAATCCAGTGTGAATGCCGTGTAGTGGAATCTGAAAACAGCAGAAGAAGGAGAAACCGCTGAAAAAACACTGCGTAGAAGCTGATTTTTTTCCTGAAAGCTGCTGCATTCACACAATAAAGAATAAAGAAAAACAGGAACACAATCGTGTGAATGCCTCACGGCATTCGCACTTCTGCTGTTTTAATTGTGTGAATGCCGTGTGGCATTCACACAATTAAAACTAAGTAGCTGCCACCATAGTTGAAAACTGGAATTGGCTGAGCCACGCTATGAATTCTGGGATAGGTTGGTCACGAAGAATACACCTGACCCATCCTTCAAATCTAGTGAAATGTAGCACGCATTTGTCGACTGCATTTGGAGAAGTCTTCTAGTTTGGACAGCCTTTGTTATCACCTACGATACTGGAAACTGCTTCTTCTTCTTTGGCGTTTAACGGCAACTGGGATTCTTGTAGATGTAGTGCTGCCATCTTCTGTTTCAGTCCGTTAGTACACTCTTGAATCCTACGTATTCCTGTGTCTTTCAGGATCTTACAAAGCTTCAAAGGATGCGTCAACTATTAAATTAGTTGTCAGCAAATTTAATAGTCGAAGTAATCGTGACTAGTTGACAAATCCTGGCAGCCCTAACGGCTAATGCCTCCTTCTCTATTTGAGTATATCTTTGTTGTGTGGGGGTTGATGCTTTTGAAGTGAAGGTCACTACCTTGGTTGAGTCTTCCTCTTGTTTCTGAAGTAGCACTGCTCCCAGTCCATAGGAGGATGCTTAAGGCTGATACTGTTGTTTGTGCTTTGGGACTGTAGACTGCCAGGTACTCAGTACTGACTTAATGCTGTCAAACACTGTTTGTTGAGCCTCACTCCAACAGTACTTTTTTGCTACGGAGTAGTTCTCTCAATAGCTGTTTTTTCTGCTTGGTGGGGAAACATTGCCTTGATGATTAACCATTTTCAGAAATTGTCTCGCTCCACTTACATCAGCCTCCATGTTGCTGACCATGTTCACTTTTTCTGGGTCTGCTTTGACGCTTGTACTGTCAATGATCTGTCCAAGGAACTTGATCAAGGTTTTTGCAAAGTCGCATTTCTCACTTTTCAATGTCACACCTGCTTTTGTGAACCACACAAGGACTGCGACTAGTCTCTTGTCGTGCTGGGCCTGTGTGTCCAAAATGTCATCCATTTGGCAGACAACTTCGTCCAGCCCCTCCAAGACTTGAGACATTCATTTTTGAAAATGCTCAGGAGCTGAAGATATGCTGAAACAGTCTATTGAAACAATACCTTCCAAATGGCGTGATGAAGGTTGTGAAAAGAGCTGACTGCTTGGAAAAAGGTATTTTCCACAATTCTGAGTTAGCATCGAGTTTTGAGAAGAACTTTGCGCCTTCTAGCTGTCCTAGGGTGTGCTATACTGATTGCAACATGTGTCTTTCTCTTTTCACAGAATTGTTACGTTTGGTCAAGTCAATACACACACTTCTTCTCTGTTTGGTTTGGGTACTGGAAAGATTCCTGCACAGCAGTCCAGTAGACTGCTACACTCTGGAGATTACCCCTAACTCTTCTATACAAGCTAGCTCCTTTTTGATTTTAGGCAGTAGGGAAGTGGGACCCTTTTTGGGGTCAACAGATAAATGGCTTAGCATCTGCTTTAAGCTCAATTTTGTATTCCCCCTCCATTTGTCCTAAACAGCTAAGTAGCTTCAGAAACTGCTGCTTTACCGCCTCTGCTGAAGGGAGTGACACTGCTTCTATTCTGTCCACTAACCCAAGCTCTACACTTGTTGGGCAGCTAAGTAACCCTTGTGTCAGGTCTGCTACTACATACACAGTATTGTAGTGTTGCCCGGAGTACTCAGGTTAGCTGTAAATTTCTCTGTAACTGCTAACTGCTTTCTTTTGTAACTGCTTTTTTCTTTCAGGCAAGACTGTTACATCCGCTCTTTTGTCAATTTTGAGCCAACAGGTCTATATTGTTAACTTTTTTTTTTAGTCATCCATGCATCCTCAGTTCTATCAGATGCTACTGTGCTACTTCCCTCTCTTCAATGTCACCACCTGCTGCCCATATTTCTCCCAGTGCCCCCGACCTGCACACTCTTGCATAGTGACCTTTCTTTTTACACTGATTGCAGACTACCTCTTTGGCTGGGCACTGCTTCACTGAGTGAATGGGTTAAATGCAGAGAGGGATTTTCCCCACGGGGACCAATAAAGTACACTTTCTTCTTCTTCTTCTTCTTCTTCTTTTTGCTGTGAGGTGTTGTCTTTCCACATCGATTGCATTGCCTTGTGTCATGTTTCATGTTCCTCTCTGTGTTTTGTGGCACAGTCTGTTCTGGTTTGAAATGTTTTATCTTTGCTAATGATGTCCACGTTGCAAGGATTCTCCTGCTTGAAGTTGTTTTTAAGAAGATGCTGGTGCTTCTTAACAAGCTCACTTTGGGGAATCCCTATCACTGCTTTTTCTAACATGAGCTTTGCATCCACTTGCAGTTCCTCCGAGAGCCTCTTGTCTCTCATTCCGACAGCGAGTCTGTCAATTATCATTTCACTGTACAGCGCCCCGTAGTCACAATGCTACGCCAAGGCATATAGGGATGTAATAAACCGATCTGCCGTCTCTCCCACTTCTTGCTGCCTTCGGTTGAACTTTTCACGTTTAAAAGATAATGTTTCTTCTGACTACAAAGTGTGCCTTAAGTTTGTTTTTGAGAGTGTGGTACTCACTCACCTCCTTTTCGGTCAGGTTCATTGAAGTGATCATGTCTTCAGCTTTATAGCCCAATGAATATATTAGAGAACCAAGGCTGGCCATTATTCTAACTCACCCTGGTGTGTGATGCTGTGCAGCTTCCTCACAGAAGCTGATGTCACAGGATGTCACAGCATCTCTATAATAATCCAAACTGTTGATAACAATTCTGAAAACCTGCCAGTCGGTGCAGTCCAGACACACCTGCAGATTCTCCACAGCCTCATCAGTCCACTGCTTCAGTGTCTTTACAAAAGCTTTAGAGAGTTTCAGTTTGTGCCTGTTTGCAGGGATCAAGTGAACCATGACATGCTCTAAGAATCTTGATGTAGTTTGAGATGATGATACTCTTACTATCAGCTCACCTTCTGTTTTGTACTGTGTGTTTTTTATCCATTTTGTTTAATAAAATCTATGAGGTTCAAATGAAGCGCCAAACTGCAGTTACTCAGTGGAGGTTCATTACTGCAGTTTCTCACCACTGTTGTTAACTGGAGGCTGACACACTGACTGAAAACATTTAGTTTGAGTGGATTTGAGCTTTCCATCTCAGCTTCTTTTGATCAAGGATGAAATACATATAAATATATTTTTGTTCCAGCTGATCATCAGGAGGAGACGAGCCATTTAGACTCAGCTCAGCCACTACAGAGGAAACAATGACTTCAACCCAAAAGGTGAGCAAGAATATCTGTTATTGAACCTGTGTGCAGGTTACAACTCTCATTGTAGCTCATCATTGTAATGTGATAATATCAGCAGAAGGTGGTGGTAACACACCTACGACGTGTTTGTTGAGATCTTTGATTCCACTAATGGAGTCAGTTTCAGTTTGTTCCACGACTGCATTTCACTCACTGCCTCTGTTTGTATCTCTGTCACTGCAGGACCAACACGGAGCGAGAAGTCAGCGCTCTCAGGAGGCCGACAAACCTCACAGAAGAAAGGGAGAGAAAACATACAGCTGTGATGAGTGTGGGAAGGATTTTACCCTGGCTGGGAGCTTAAAAAGACACAAAGTCATCCACAGTGGAGTTAAAGCGTACAGCTGTGACTTGTGTGGAAAATCTTTCAACCGGGCTGGAAGCTTAAAAACACACCAACTCATCCACAGTGGAGTTAAAGCGTACACCTGTGACTTATGTGGAAAATCTTTTACTTTTGCTGCTAACTTAAAAAGACACCATCTCATCCACAGTGGAATTAAAGCGTACACCTGTGACTTGTGTGGAAAATCGTTTACCCACGCTGAAAGCTTAAAAACACACCGACTCATCCACAATGGAGTTAAAGCATACACCTGTGACTTGTGTGGAAAAAGTTTTACTTTGGCTGTTAACTTAAAAAGACACCAACTCATCCACAGTGGAATTAAACCGTACACCTGTGACTTGTGTGGAAAATCTTTTGCCCACGCTGGAAGCTTACAAACACACCAGCTCGTCCACAGTGGAGTTAAACCGTACACCTGTGACTTGTGTGGAAAATCTTATATCCACGCTGAAAGCTTAAAAAGACACCAACTCATCCACAGTGGAGTTAAACCGTACACCTGTGACTTGTGTGGAAAATCTTATACCCACGCTGAAAGCTTAAAAAGACACCAACTCATCCACAGTGGAATTAAACCTTACACCTGTGACTTATGTGGAAAATCTTTTACCCAGCCTAGAAACTTACAAACACACCAACTCATCCACAGTGGAATTAAACCTTACACCTGTGACTTGTGTGGAAAATCTTTTACCGAGGCTGGAAGCTTAAAAAGACACCAACTCAGCCACAGTGGAGTTAAAGCATACAGCTGTGATCAGTGTGGTAAAGCTTTTACTCACAGTGGCCTCTTACAGCGTCATCAAGTTATCCACTCTGGATTTAAGGCGTACAGCTGCCACATATGTGGAAAAACCTTCCACTTGCTAGGCAGCCTAAATATTCACCTCCGCATTCATACTGGAAATGACGTTTACTGCTGTGATCAGTGTGGGAAACTGTTTGTGAGATATAAAGACTTAGAACGCCACATGTTTACCCACACTGTGGGGAGACCTTATAAATGTGACCTGTGTGAGAAGACTTTTAAAGCGCCACGTTACCTTAAAATCCACCAACAGAGCCACACCAGAAAGAAACTGCAAGTGCAGTTACTGTGAGGTATGTATGTATATTATTATCTTCTTGTTTAAGACTGACTGTTTCGTTCAACTGTGCTCATTAAATTGTGTTCGAATGTTAGTAATTCTACTGGACTCAATTTTGGAATTTTGGAAACAGTGCATTTAGATAATGACTGAAACCAGCCCACTGAAGGAACAATGTGCTGGGAGTTCAGTTCCTTAAGCTTAATTATGCAGATTCTCATGACCATTGATCAACAACCACTGACCATTATGCAAATGTACTGTTTATAAGATTGGGGGAAACTTGCAGTCAGCTGAGACTGAAGGAGTCACTTGGATGAGTGACGAAACGTTTCTCCCACAAAATTATATGTCCAGATGAACAGAATCAATTTTTGGAGGTTTTCTTACCTGGATGATTGAGCATGCATCAAGATGGGTTGACAATGTTTCTTTCTCGCTGATATAACAGGACACCTCAACGAGTTACAAAATATGATCCCCAGATAACACAACTTTCAAATA
Source organism: Copadichromis virginalis (assembly GCF_057382275.1). Classification (NCBI taxonomy): domain Eukaryota; kingdom Metazoa; phylum Chordata; class Actinopteri; order Cichliformes; family Cichlidae; genus Copadichromis; species Copadichromis virginalis. The sequence continues at coordinate 32,997,571 of NC_140626.1, forward strand.
CAAAGCAGCGGCAGGGATCACATTAATCTGCAAATCCTTGTATAAAGATAAGTCATATTAGCCCAGTTTATTTTTTCTTATCATTGTTTTTGGGGCGAATGTGGCTCAAGAGTTGGCAGTTCTTCTTGTAATCGGAAGGTTGCCGGTTCGAGCCCCGGCTCCGACAGTCTCGGTCATTGTGTCCTTGGGCAAAACACTTCACCCGTTGCCTACTGGTGTTGGCCAGAGGGCCCGGTGGCGCTAGTGTCCGGCAGCCTCGCCTCTGTCAGCGCGCCCAAGGCAGCTGTGGCTACAATGTAGCTGCCATCACCAGTGTGTGAATGGGTGGATGACTGAATGCAGTGTCAAGGTCCATAGGGATTAAGTAAAGCGCTATACAGGCCATTTACCATTGTTGTGAGGCGACCATTAATAGCATCTGCATTTTCTGTTTGTATAGTTCCTTTGCTGTTATGGTGTTCTTGTTATGGATAAAAAAAAATTTTTTTGAAATATAGCAAATCTATTTCTATGAAGTTGTTCTATATAGTGTGTAAGATAAGATGACCTTTATTAGTCCCACAGGTGGGAAATTTGTCTCGTTACAGCAAAAGTGCAAAGTTATGTAGCACTTAGCAGTTATGTAACTGTTGATATGCAGCATTATTAAATTTATTGTTAATGCAATTGTTGATATGGTAAATTGACTTTTGAGGAAATTTTAGATGGCACTCATCATCAGAAAGGTTGCCTACCACTGGTAGAAAGGTTGCTCTACAACAAAGACATTTATTGAGTCTCAGTACCAGGTCACTTTACTCTAGCATGCAAAGTGCTTTACCGTGTTGTATAAAGCACTTTGAGTGCTCAGGCAGAGTAAAAAGGTGCTTTATAAGAATCAATCCATTTTACTTGTATTTACTAAATGAACAACGGGAGGGTCATCTAACTAAAACCAATCAGTGTATCCCACCTGACCCCCTCAGAATCAGCTTACTTTTTATTTCAGGCCACTTTCAGAATTAAAATGTTGAAGGAATTCCCTGACTTACACTGTCTTTGTGTCTTTGTTTAGAAGCAGACCGACACAGATGGATCCAGTTCTCAACCCTGTCATCACTGTGGTGGTGGGAAAGAGTTTCACTGTGACCTTTTGTGGAAAAACTTTCACTCTGCAACAGACCCTAAAAATCTGGACTTCTTTAAATTGCTTGAAGATTATTTCACCTCTCAACCGAGAATCTTCTTCAGGTCTAAGGTCAAATGGTGGAGAGTTCCAGATTTAAGCTCTGTGGGAGCGTCCCCCTTAGAGGGACCTCCTAATGATCCTCTACCTAATCACACAAGAGAAGGTGTGAAAACGGGTGTAGGTAGGATACAATTTATACAAGGAGTATAAAAGAGGTGATATTTTTGGTGTCAATGCTGGTGTGAGGATTGTGCTGTTTTGATTGCTTTGCAAATATTCATTTCAATAAATCCAAGGAAATATTTGGTTTCAACGTTCAGTTTATTTTTAGGAAATATTCCAACAGTTAAGTGTTGATAAATGAACTTGAGTCTCTAAAAATGGGCTAAAGGAGATGTGAAGTGCAAACATATGTACATTGTGTGTAATGGGATTTGGCAAGGTTGAGAGATCTCCCGGATATAAAGAAAAATGTAAATACGAGACTGACAAAAAAATTGATAATAAAGACTTAATAAAGCAAAACACTGGATGGTACAGCTCATGAAGGCACAAACATGGCCTGCTACTGGATGTGTGAGAGGCAGAGAGAAGGGGACGGGCTCCCAGACATCGCAGTGAAGGTCAAAGGTGAAAATAAGACATGCAGAGAGAAGTCACTCACTGTCTGTGCATGTTAGGAATATAGTGATTAAATAAAGTTCATTTAGTGAATTTTTTTTAAAAAATTTTTTATATATATATACATTGCAATGGTTCTCATTAAGAGTTGGCCCTCCATGTAATAATGGGTAAAAGAGTGAATTTGGCTCTATGATTGAACTGAATTATTGAGACTGACATGTAGAGCTGCAGAGGGATTTCCAAACATGCTTAGATATCATAGCCAGTTTAAGTCAGGGTGCAATTTTCCTGCGCCAAATTAGTCTGAACAGAATATCCTAGACTTATATAGTAAGTACAAAATTACAGGCTGAGAATTGTTAGATAATAGTGTAACCCATGTGAAATACAGGTCCGTAAAATCCCCCCCCCCCCCCTTTTTTTATCTAAGGCTATAGCCTGTTATTGTCAGAAGGGGGTGCTGTAATGCAGTTTTGTGTTCTGACAACCGTGCGTCTAGTGCGCAGGAAGCATTACCTGTCTCTTCCTATGAGATCTTCCCTCTCTGATGGCAGTCAAGTGTGTGTCGGAGCTCACCGAAAAGTATTTGGTAACCTGGTTAATGAGACCAGATTGTTTTACGTATAAATGCTAATAAGCTACTCTTTTATTAGGCCCCGAACTCTGACCACAAAGGGAATAACGTCTGTCCAGTTATTTGTGTTGGAATATCCCAGTGAGTGACATGCCGTTTGTTCATCAAATTTGGTGTGTTGTTTTACTTTTCTTGTTGTTCTTTACAGTGTGTTATAAGTGTTGAATGCTTTGAGCTAAAGGTGTTTTACTGCCGATGCTAGCTGCTAATAGCTGTTAGCTACCCTACCCCCACGAAGCCATATTCCGATCGGGGAGGTATTCAGATAGAAGCACTAGCTCTGTTTATATTAGAATGGTTAAGTCTTAATAGAAATGAGCATATTTCAAGTTCATTAGTACTTGCACTGTGAATTAAGTTACCTTTGCTTTTTAGCCTTATGGATGAATGTAACCTTGATTGCGATGACTATTTACATTACTGTATAAGCTGCTGATGTTCTTTATTGTGATATAATTGTGATAAAATAGTTGATACTGGTACAAACAAGTTACTGTAACTCTTGTAACTTGGTAAAGCTAAATGGAATGCCATTTGTTATTAATACATTTGGAAAAGAAGTTCATGAGCTCATGTTAAGAACACAAGATGGAAAAGAAATTCATTGTTCTGCACTGTTTGTGTAGATTGGTTTTTTGAACTACTAGAAAGGATTCTGGAGAACCACTGACGGCGAGAACAGCCCAAATGAGATCCTGAATGATCATGAAATGATGTGGCCAGCCATGCGATCGGATTGTAGGATTTGCCTGAGAAACTGATTCAAGCATCCCTGTATTTCAGACAAGCCCTATCCCAGATAATAGGGTTTGCACACTGACACTTCCGCTACAGGTTTCAACGACTTTAAAGGACAATTCAGACTGGACAATTCAAACTTCACAACGGGAACACTTCCATCCGTTTTATTCATTCAAAAGAGTTCTGATACAATTCAGTATAAGTCTTTCATTCGACTGTCTTTATTTTATTTGGTTCTGCTTTATATCTATTCACCTTTAAAATGCACTATTAGTGTGCAGTTTGGTTTATTGTGCTGTATATGTTTATGAATGGTACTGAGGCAATAAAGGTCTCAGTTGTTCATTTCCAAGCCAATTCCTTTTGTGAGTCTCCAAAACAAAACCTCCTTCTGAACCTAGTAAGATGTTTAGGGTCTCTATTTGAAGTGAAAGTGTACTGGTCCTGAGTAGAGGTGCTACACAAATGTGGCGCACCAGCCAGGAGGTTTAATTCCTTTTATTTTTGGAAGTTTAGCAACTGGTGCTTTCATGCCTTTTGGGTTAAATCATTACATTTGTCAATGACATTCTGGGTTGGAGTAATAAGAACATGGATGTAATCCAAACTGAAGGTGTCAAAGTACCTAACTCTGTCCTAGTAGGAGGGTAACAGGTGATGAGGTTGACAATGAGGTTATTGATTACTTAGGGTAGTTTGGTTCCATTGGAAGAGTAATTAAAATAACTAGCACAGAGGCACATTTTAAAAACACAGCCATTGTGGAGTTCCAATCAGGTGAACCAGTCCAGTTCCTTAAGGATAGCTTACCTTGCAAAAGACAAAGCCGTAACCCAAGTGTTGTCCATCATATCCAGCTTCTGTCTGGCTGTATGCTGCAGACAGGGGTTCGTGTTTAATCCATTCTTACCTAACTGAACTAAAAGGTCTTGCCGAACTGAGTGGTGCAGATTTTGAGGTTTTGTTAGGTGAGCTGGCCAAAATGAAGAAGTCCACTGAGAGTAACCCCACAGTTGGACCAAATGCATCAGTGCCTAGTCAAAATCCGCAGTTCACTAGTGACACAGACAGAGATGAACCAACCATCATTGAGGATCAAAGTCCTGTTAAATTGGGCAGTGGTTCAACCCACTCGCCTGAGCATGGCTCTCACTCATCCTCTCCAAGTGTAGAGGTGACTGCCTCGCACAGAACAACCACTATCTACTTACCACCTGAACAGCTCACTCCACCTGAAGTACAGAGAGTAGTAGTTGAGGATGTCATTATGAACAATGAAATGCCTTCTCAAGGTCACGCAAAGGCCCTTCTCGGAGAAAACCCCTTGCTCTACTTTCGAAGCTGATTATGATACGTGGCGCAACAATGTTGAATTCCCCCTCACAGATCGTACCATATCTGACAAACTTAAGGTAACGAAAATAGTTGAGAGCCTTCTTCCGCCAACTGCTGACATTGCAAAGCACCTTGGTCCTAACGCTTCATGATTATATCAGCCTTCTTCAATCAATCAATCAAAATTTATTTATATAGCACATTTTTAAGACCGAAGTACACCAAAGTGCTTTCCAGTAAAATCGCAGTACAAATAAAATCACAATAAAATATAAATTACAAATATCTAAAATATAAGATAATTCCATAATCTAAATACAGAGCCAGATGTAAATTACCCTAATTCGCCTTAAATGCCAGATCAAACAAATACGTTTTTAAATGTGATTTAAAAGACTGAATGGAATCTGACGCGCGAATATGAAGAGGGAGAGTATTCCATAGCCTGGGTGCAGCAACGGCAAAGGCACGGTCTCCTCTGGTCTTCAGCCGAGACCTAGGTTGCACCAAGAGCAGTTGGCCCGATGATCTTAGTGCTCTCTGAGGGCTGTACAGACAGAGGAGATCAGCTAAGTAGTCAGGTGCCATATTGTTTAAAATTTTCTAAGTAAACAATAGGATTTTAAAATCAATTCGATATTTGATAGGAAGCCAGTGTAAATTTTTCTTGACATATCCTATGGCACTGTTGATGATGGGGATGAGCTTTTTGCCAAATTCTTGAGCACAAACCAGAACTCAGGTGAAAAGCCTTCTGCCTATTTACAGCGGTTGCAGATAACCCTGAGTAAAGTCATTAAAAGAGGCGGCATCACTACAAATGATTCACTTCCGCTTCCGGCTGCATGGAGTGAAGTAGTGGGTGTGTCCAGCTCCGCTTATTAATTCTAAATATTGCATTTTCCAGACAACGTAATTCTTATTCTTGGTTAGCTGAAACCACACTAAAATGGATACTAAGAAGACCAGAAAATGTCTGTGAAGGTTCTCAGTCATCCAGGTCATCGTAGTCAAAGGAGCTTGCAAAGAAAAGCGTCTGGACTTCTTTAAGCTGCTTGAAGACGTTTCACCTCTCATCCGAGAAGCTTCTTCAGTTCTACACATCAGAAAATACACACAAAAGACCATAGACATCGATTCGACCGCCTCAAGGACCTGAAGGACAGAATTGTTTAATTCCATGTGTGTGTCTCTTGCAGTCCTCCATAAGAGTCCTTCCGGGCGTAACATTGTTACAGAGAGACGGGTGCAAGGCTGTTCCAATTCTCAGCAGCGCTCTTCGCTTTTCCTGAGTCCTTAGCAATTCTTCTTCCTACGATGACGTTTTCATCAGTTCTGCAGAATAGATTGAAGGAGCGGGGAATTGGGAAATTTTTGTTTTTGTTTTTTGTTTTGTTTTTTGGATACAAATTGTAAACTCACTGTCTGACCCATACTCCGGAACAGTAGGAGGCGGTAATGCTCCTTTACGTTGGTTGCCAACCGCCGTTAAACACAAAGAAGAAGAAGAAGAAGAGAAGAGGGCGGAGCAAAGTGTGTGTGCACGAGAGGAGCCGAGCAGAGAGAGCTCCTTTGTCATGAAACGGGAGTAAAGTAGTGAACTTAGAGGAGAGAAACAAATTAAAGTATCGATCATAAACCACTACCAACGTCCTGATCGATATCTGCATCGATCTGCCCACCCTTGTCTCCTGGATCGTAGCTGAGATCAGCGTGAACCACGTGGGTCTCTGCTCCCTGATCTGTTTCCTGTGTTTGGAAAAGAGTTGCAGCTTCATCGCGGAGTTTCTCTCGGTTTGTGGGCTCATCTAAAGGTAAGCACCGAGCTAACTTTACTGTGAGTTCAGTTCATGTTGAGTTTAGCTCCTGAATGAGGTCTTCTGCTGCTCTCCTCGGTGTCTGTTCACAGTTTATTGTGAACACGTTGAGAGAAGAGTGAGAGAGTGTTTGGAGAAAAACACCAACTAACCATTAGCTCAGCATGCTGGGAGAAGTTGGAGCAGAAAAGTCTTTTCATTGTCCCTGCAGCTGTTTTTCTGCCTGCACCAAACCTCTACAGCCTCATTTCTATTTGAAGTGATAACAGGAAGTCAGAGCGATCTGCTGCAGTATCAGGGTCACAATAAACTTTATTGTCCAGCTGCTGTGGATGAACACGTTGTTTTTGTAGATCTGGGGTTTATAATAGCAGCAGTATTAATGAGACAAGGACAGCTCTGTCTTAACATAGTGAGTCCCTTTATTGGCAGACCACAACAAAAAAAACCAGACGGTGCTGCATGAACCATTTAATTAGTCCCTACCATAACACCCCTCCTCTGAGTATTCAATTCAGTTATATTTATATATTTTTTTATATAGCACCAAATCCTCAAGGCGACTGTTGTTGTGATTTGGCTTCTAGGATATCTTCTTTCCGTAGTTTGGTTACTTGGTGGTATATGAGACTTGGGTGGGTGGGGGATTGTCTCAATGAGATAATATCGTGGAGAATTCCGCTCTGCTTTATATTGTCCCGTTTTCTTTCATGTCCCAGATCCAAACTTGATCTCCTGGTTGTAGTCCAGTGAGGTCTTGTGCTCTCTGTTGTTGAACCATTTCCACTGTTTCTATCTCTCCTCTCTCTCTTTTTTTCTTTTTTATGTCTCTCAGCATAGTGATGTTTATCCTGCCTGGTTTGAGGCAGGATGGAAGTATAGGGGCTGTGGTACGAAGTTTCCTCCCCATTAGAATCTCTGCAGGGCTATGTCCATTGGCAAGTGGTGTGGTGCAATATGCCATGATGGTGAGAGATGGGTCTGCTTTCTGTAGAAGGCTTTTTACTGTTCTCATTTCTCTTTCAGTCTCACCGTTTCTCTGAGGGAATCTCAGGCTGGAAGCGGTGTGGGCAAAGCCCCACTCTAGAGCAAACGTTGGGAAGAGTTCTGAGGAGAATTGTGGGCCATTATCTGACTTTAATTATGTTGGTATGCTGTGGCGTGCCAATACGGACTTTAAGTGTTCAATCATTGCTGCTGATGTGTTAGAAGACAGCTCAGGTATTTCTGTGTATCTTGAGAAATAGTCCACTACAACCAAATACTGGCTGTTACTCCAGTCAAAAAGATTTTGCAGTAGAGTTGGACATGTTTTATTGTTTCATCTCTGTGTTGCTGCTGTCTTATTTGTTGTTGTCTGTCCTCTATTTCAGGAAGGCCTGATGTGCATACAAGTCCATTTCATCTCTTAATGTCGTGTTAGAAACCGCTCTTTCTGGCACTCTGGGCAGCACGTCTGCAGTTGCTGTGTGTATGACATGTGAGATGGTGAAAGAGAACCTCATTACCGTATTTTCATGACCATAAGACGCACTGTACTAAAAGGCGCAGTCTCAGTTATGTGTGCCATTACTGTATTTAACACACACATAAGGCGCACTGGATTATAGGGCGCATACAAGTACCGTATGCGTATTTAAAAATAAAGCGGGAGCAAACCTGAGTTCGGTACCTTACTCACATTTTTATCATCAATCAAACCCATCGAAGTCCTCATCCTCTGTGTCTGAATTGAACAGCTGCGCTAAATCTCCATCAAACATGCCAGGTTCACTTTCTTCACTGTCAGAGTCACTTTCCGTGCCGTGCGGCTCCTCGGAAACGATGCCGGCTTTTGCGAAAGCTCGAACAACAGTGCCAGCAGACATGTTAGCCCAAGCATCTACAATCCATTGGCAAATTGTGGCGTAACTCGCCCGGCGCTGCCTTCCACTCTTGGTGAAACTGTGGTCTCCATCGGTCATCCATCGCTCCCAGGCCACTCGCAGCCTTACTTTGAACGGGCGGTTCACACCGATGTCCAGCGGCTGGAGTTCCTTTGTCAGGCCTCCCGGAATGACAGCAAGCTCACAGTTCATTTGTTTCACTAGTTTTTTCACATCGGCTGTGAGATGGGCACGCATAGAGTCACAGATTAAGAGCGATGGTGATGCGTGGAAAAAACCACCTGGTCTCCTTACATACACCTCCCTCAGCCAGTCTTTCATCATTTCCTCATCCATCCAGCCCTTTTCATTTGCCTTAATGATGATTCCTGCTGGAAACTTCTCTTTAGGCAAAGTCTTTCGCTTAAAAATCACCATAGGCGGCAGTTTCTGTCCATTAGCATGGCAGCCAAGCACAACAGTAAAAGAAGACTTTTCGTGCCCCGTTGTGCGTATCGCTACCGTGCTGGTCCCCTTCTTCTCCACAGTGTGACTCACCGGGATGTCAAAAGTGAGCGGGACCTCGTCCATGTTTGTGATGTGGCTGGGCTGGATGTTTTTGTCGCCGACGTGTTTGCTGCAGTAGGAGCGGAAGATGGCCAGCTTTTCCTTATAATCCGCTGGAAGTTGCTGCGCTACCGTAGTTCTGGTCCGGATGGAAAAATGGCACCGTTTCATAAAACGAAAGCACCAAGACGGACCTCCTTGGAAATGTTCAATGTTCATCTCTTCAGCTAGTGAAACTGCTTTTAGCCGAATGGTGACCGTCGAAACGCTTCTCCCGCTCGCTCTTTGCTCGATGATCCACCGCTCGAGTCTTTCCTCCAACTCGGGCCACCTCGCCTTATGTCCGCGGAAACTCAGCTGCGTTTTCTTGACCTGCCGGAGCTTGTTTTCTAGCTTCCTCCATTTGCGAACCATCGATTCGTTAATCTTAAATTCTCTCGCCGCTGCTCGATTTCCATGTTCCTCCGCGTAGCTGATGGCCTTCAGTTTAAACTGTGCTTCATAAGCGTGTCTCTTTGCCATTTTCAGGGTTGTTAAAACAACGATGTCCTGCATAATGCACATACCTGTCCTTTTATACAGGTATGTGCGATTTTCCGGTATATACGATCAACGCCCACACTTCACCCTTTAGCGTTCTCATGGTGTTCTCTACTACGTCCTCCTTACAACACAGAGGGTGCACTGCGCTATAGGGCGCGCCGTACTTTTTGAAGAAAATCTAAGACTTAAGTGCGCCTTATGGTCGTGAAAATACGGTAATCTCATTCTCAGTCTTTGTACTCGTGGCGGTAGTTCATCTAAGTTCTTGGAGACTAAAAGTAGCTCTAAAGGCTTGTGATCTGTCACAACATGAAACTTGATGCTGATGAGAAAATCACTTGCACGCCCAGGTTATGGCTAATAGGGCTGCCAAAAATGATTCTTTTGATAGTCGACTAGATTATTTTTGCGATAATCACGTCATGCATCCATTGGATGGAAAATGAACTGCTATTTGCACCAGCATGCATCTGCTCTTATATAATTATCATTAGCTTATAGTGTTTAAAGTATGTGCTAACCAAAAATAAAGACAAGCTGACAGTTTATTAAACTTTTAATGAAATTTGCAGATTGCCTCTGTGGAGTTCAATAACCTCAGCCTCCTGCTTCTTGCTGTCTAAAAAATAGCAGGACACTGGAGTAAATTCTACCATCTTACCCTTCTGTTTAACCAGTTTTCTGTTTGACGTTTATTCAGCTGTGTGAAAACTGTAACTTTAATCTCAGCCAAACCGATTTACCAAACGGTAACATTTTTACAATAATCTTTATTCTACACGAGGTAGTTTAGATGAACAGAAATTTGAAGCATTCTTTACTGATTTAAACCTGCCACAGCTTTCTGCTACTGACCAGCAGATTATAGATGCTCCAATTACAGTGGAGGAGATTACCCGTGCAATTAACAGTATGCCACTCCAGGATTAGATGGGTTACCATTGGATTTCTATAGAGCATTTGAGGATATGTTAAGTCCCCTGTTGCTTGATGTTTTTAATGAGGCTTTTAAAGTAGGCTCATTACCTCAGTCAATGCACTCTGGACTTATAACATTTATTCCTAAAACTGGGAAAGACCCTTTAGACCCAAGTGGTTGAGCCCCATATCTTTGCTGAATTCTGACCAAAAAATCTTGTCAAGGGTCTTCGTGGGTCGATTAAAAGTAGTAATGGCGAAAAAATTATATATATGATTCAGTATATCCAAAAGTGGCCCTATTGCTGGATGCTGCTAAAGCTTTTGATTGTGTTGAGTAGGATTATTTGTTTAAGACAGACCTTCCCAAAGTGTGGGGCCCGCCCCTAGGGGGTCACAGAGCCATTGCAGGGGGAGAGCGGTATGAAAAGGGGGGGAAAAAACAAAAAAAACCCAATGTAAAACCTGAAGATAGAGACAAAATACTGTTAATCTGACTACCTGCCATTCTGCAATTCATCTCCTGTAAACAATAACGTGGCGCACAGCATGACGTGAAAAAAAGGCACATACCTTTGACCTCTGTATTCCTTGTCCACACGTAAACAGAAAAAAATGAGTTTTAAAAAAAATCTGTTTTTGGTGATTCGAAACGCCGTTTACGTGTGGACGAAACAGCTGCGTTTTCAAACATACCCGTGTAGGTGCGGACGTATTTGGAATTTCGATGGTTAATAGTCAACATAAGCTTCTATGATATGCAGATGATCAGAGATGGGCAGTAACGCGTTAAGTAACGCGTTACTGTAATCTGATTACTTTTTTCGAGTAACGAGTAAAGTAAGGGATTACTATTGCAAAAACGGTAATTAGATTACCGTTACTTTCCCGTAGGAACGCTGCGTTACTAAAAAGGTGATTTTTTGCAAGAATGTCTCATGACAATGACGTAAGCGAGTGCGACGTTCGTGGCAACAGCTGTGTGCAGATCAACAATGAATAATATATCGAGTGCGGGAGAGAGCATGAGTGTGCAGCGTTTAAAGCGTGGAAGTACTGACCTTACTTTGAGTTTGATTCCATAAAAAGTGACAAAAACATTAGCGTCCATCGTGCGTGGGAAGAAAAATTATTTTTACAGCGAAAAAAAGCCCTAGACTTCCAAACAAGCACCGAGTGCACAACGACGTAATGGGAAACTCACAGAGAAACTCGCGGATTCTTCCACTGACCGCTGCGGCACACCTGCACCAGAGCACACCTCCGCCTACCCCAGTCCTGCTATACAGGTGAAAATAGAGCAACAGGACCGCTGAGTCTTTGACTTTATTTATTTTCTGCTGTGTTTTACTTGCATCTATTTGAAAGAGTGAGTGTAAACACAAAAAAATAAAAATATTTTATGTGCTGGAATGTGCAGAAAATAGCTTTAAATGTTAAACTAATTTATTCAAGTCAGAGAATGTTGCATATAATTAAATTTTTGCTTGATGCATAAAGTTAAAAGATTAAAACTGATAAAACAAGTTTTAAAAAGAGACTTTTCCATTTGATTACATTTTGTATGATGGATTATGTAGAAAAAGTAGAATTGGGCTGAAAGATCTATCGCTTTATCACCTCTTCAGGTTGTAAATCGTGTTTTTAAAAAGTAACTAAGTAATTAATTACATTTGAAAATAAGTAATCAGTAAAGTAACGGGATTACTTTTTTGGGAAGTAATCAGTAATTAGTTACTGATTACTTTTTTCAAGTAACTTGACCAACACTGCAGATGATATGTTGTTACTTATGACCCAGTCTGGGAAGTCAATTCCAGCCCTATCAGAATGTATAGAAAGCTTTACGCTGCTTTCAGGGTATTGCGTCAACTGGGATAAATCAGAGGCAATGCCTATGTCAGGACACTGCCCTCATACTTTATTTAAACAGTGGGAGTTTGGGTGGTCTGTGAATGGTTTGAGGTATTTGGGGATACAAATGACCTCAGATTACACTAAGATGGTCTGAGCAAATATGGAAGAATAAAAATGGAATTTGGTAGATGGTCCGGAATACGTCTCACAATATGTGGTAAAATGAGTTGTATTAAGATGATGACTGCACCCATGATCTTTTATATTTTATCCAATATTCCATTACACATTCCAGATAAGTATTTCAAAGATCTAGATTTTTTGATTCGGCAGTTTCTTTGGGGTAGCTCACCACATCGTTTAAGTATTAAGAAACTTCAAGCGAGTACAAAACAAGGAGGTTTTTCATTGCCTAATTTCCAGTGGTATTATTGGGTGATGAATGTGAAACGACTTAGAGCTTGGTTACCTACTGCACCAGTTAAACCCATCTGGTCCCATATGGAGACGGAAGTTAATGGCGGTATTTCTCCTTGGAGGGAGCTGTTTGATACCAGTCATAAACGTACCCATCCTATAATTGCAAATGCAAAGACATTGTGGTGTAAATTACATAGGGTGGGTCGCTGGGACTTTATTAAATCTCCTTCGGCATCCTTATGGGGAAATAAAATAATTTTAATTGGAGGGACATCGGTTGACTGGTTACAGTGGTGTAAGGCAGGCACCCTTAATGTATCAGATTTATTTGATTGTTGGACTAAATGTTTTTTAAGCTTTGATAAAATTGTGGAATTATATAAGTTGCAGCGTAATCAATTCTGGAGATATGTCCAAATACATAGTTCATTATCAAAGTGGTTGGGAACCTGTCCTGTGGGCAGCCCTGTGGAAGTCCTGCTCTCAAGACCATTACCTCTAAGATTTATCATTTATCGCAAGAACGGTCGGCTGACCCTCTCCTTAAAGTTAAGGGCTACTGGGCCCAGGACATGGCATTGGCCATATCTTCAGTTGAATGGGATTCATGTTTTCAAAATGTTAATACTAGTTATAAAGAAACAGGCAGTAGATTTATTCAACTTAAAATAATCCATTGGTGGCATCGAACACCGCAACAATTGTATAAATGGAACCTGGCCTCTACGGACGAATGTTGGAGATGTGATGGTCAAAATGTTTCGATTTTACATATCTTATGGAGCTGTTCGGGACTTCGGAATTGGTGGGAAAATATAATGGAGGTAATTTTCAGTGTTTTGAAAAGGAGATTTGGTATCTCACAAAAACTGTCCATACTTGGCATTTTCCAGTTATACAAAAAGATTAGGCCAAAATGCAAAACACTGTGTGACGGAAAACTAACACTGCACATCACTCTCAACACACCATCCCCACTGTCAAATATGCTGAGGCAGCATCATGCTCTGGGGGTGCTTCTCTTTAGCAAGGACAGGGAAGCTGGTCAGAGTTGATGGGGAAATGGATGGAGCCAAATACAGAGCAATCTTGAAAGAAAACCTCTTGGAGTCTGCAAAAGACTTGAGACTGGGGCGGAGGTTCACCTTCCAGCAGGGCACCCACCCTATACATAAAGCCAGGGCAACAATGGAATGGTTTAAAACAAAACCTATCCATGTGTTAGGATGGCCCAGTCAAAGTCCAGATCTAAATCCAATCGACAATCTGTGGCAAGATCTGAAAACAGCTGTTCACAAACACTGTCCATCTAATCTGACTGAGCTGGAGCTGTTTTGCAAAGAAGAATGGGCAAGGATTTCTGTCTCTAGATGTGCAAAGCTGGTAGAGACATACCCTAAAAGACTGGCAACTGTAATTGCAGCAAAAGGTGGTTCTACAAAGTATTGACTCAGGGGGCTGAATAATTACGCACACCCCACTTTGCAGTTATTTATTTGTAAAAAAAAAAAAAAAAAAAAAATGTTTGGAATCATGTATGATTTTTGTTCCACTTCTCACAAGTGCACCACTTTGTATTGGCCTTTCATGTGGAATTCCAATAAAATTGATTCATGTTTGTGGCTGTAATGGGACAAAATGTGTAAAAGTTCAAGGGGCCAAATACTTGTGCAAGAAAAACTGGTGATCTCACTGATAATGTGGTCCCATTCAGCAAAGTGGGCCAAAAAATTGCATAAAAAGCTTAATATCTCAAAGTATAAAAGTTATGTGCACCAGAAGATATAGCAGGCATTAGCAGAAGGAGCAGAACAGTTTAAAGTGTGAATGGTGAAAATCAGATGAAAACTGAGGGAGTAGTTAACCAGCAAATGTCTGAGCAACTAGAATAAGGTAGAACTAGAAAAGTTGCATTTCCTGCGAAAATCCAGTGTGAATGCCGTGTAGTGGAATCTGAAAACAGCAGAAGAAGGAGAAACCGCTGAAAAAACACTGCGTAGAAGCTGATTTTTTTCCTGAAAGCTGCTGCATTCACACAATAAAGAATAAAGAGAAACAGGAACACAATCGTGTGAATGCCTCACGGCATTCGCACTTCTGCTGTTTTAATTGTGTGAATGCCGTGTGGCATTCACACAATTAAAACTAAGTAGCTGCCACCATAGTTGAAAACTGGAATTGGCTGAGCCACGCTATGAATTCTGGGATAGGTTGGTCACGAAGAATACACCTGACCCATCCTTCAAATCTAGTGAAATGAAGCACGCATTTGTCGACTGCATTTGGAGAAGTCTTCTAGTTTGGACAGCCTTTGTTATCACCTACGATACTGGAAACTGCTTCTTCTTCTTTGGCGTTTAACGGCAACTGGGATTCTTGTAGATGCAGTGCTGCCATCTTCTGTTTCAGTCCGTTAGTACACTCTTGAATCCTACGTATTCCTGTGTCTTTCAGGATCTTACAAAGCTTCAAAGGATGCGTCAACTATTAAATTAGTTGTCAGCAAATTTAATAGTCGAAGTAATCGTGACTAGTTGACAAATCCTGGCAGCCCTAACGGCTAATGCCTCCTTCTCTATTTGAGTATATCTTTGTTGTGTGGGGGTTGATGCTTTTGAAGTGAAGGTCACTACCTTGGTTGAGTCTTCCTCTTGTTTCTGAAGTAGCACTGCTCCCAGTCCATAGGAGGATGCTTAAGGCTGATACTGTTGTTTGTGCTTTGGGACTGTAGACTGCCAGGTACTCAGTACTGACTTAATGCTGTCAAACACTGTTTGTTGAGCCTCACTCCAACAGTACTTTTTTGCTACGGAGTAGTTCTCTCAATAGCTGTTTTTTCTGCTTGGTGGGGAAACATTGCCTTGATGATTAACCATTCTCAGAAATTGTCTCGCTCCACTTACATCGGTGGGTGCCTCCATGTTGCTGACCATGTTCACTTTTTCTGGGTCTGCTTTGACGCTTGTACTGTCAATGATCTGTCCAAGGAACTTGATCAAGGTTTTTGCAAAGTCACATTTCTCACTTTTCAATGTCACACCTGCTTTTGTGAACCACACAAGGACTGCGACTAGTCTCTTGTCGTGCTGGGCCTGTGTGTCCAAAATGTCATCCATTTGGCAGACAACTTCGTCCAGCCCCTCCAAGACTTGAGACATTCATTTTTGAAAATGCTCAGGAGCTGAAGATATGCTGAAACAGAGTCTATTGAAACAATACCTTCCAAATGGCGTGATGAAGGTTGTGAAAAGAGCTGACTGCTTGGAAAAAGGTATTTTCCACAATTCTGAGTTAGCATCGAGTTTTGAGAAGAACTTCGCGCCTTCTAGCTGTCCTACGGTGTGCTATACTGATTGCAACATGTGTCTTTCTCTTTTCACAGAATTGTTACGTTTGGTCAAGTCAATACACACACTTCTTCTCTGTTTGGTTTGGGTACTGGAAAGATTCCTGCACAGCAGTCAGTAGACTGCTACACTCTGGAGATTACCCCTAACTCTTCTATACAAGCTAGCTCCTTTTTGATTTTAGGCAGTAGGGAAGTGGGACCCTTCTTGGGGTCAACAGGTAAATGGCTTAGCATCTGCTTTAAGCTCAATTTTGTATTCCCCCTCCATTTGTCCTAAACAGCTAAGTAGCTTCAAAAAGTGCTGCTTTACCGCCTCTGCTGAAGGGAGTGACGCTGCTTCTATTCTGTCCACTAACCCAAGCTCTACACTTGTTGGGCAGCTAAGTAACCCTTGTGTCAGGTCTGCTACTACATACACAGTATTGTAGTGTTGCCCGGAGTACTCAGGTTAGCTGTAAATTTCTCTGTAACTGCTAACTGCTTTCTTTTGTAACTGCTTTTTTCTTTCAGGCAAGACTGTTACGTCCGCTCTTTTGTCAATTTTGAGCCAACAGGTCTATATTGTTAACTTTTTTTTTAGTCATCCATGCATCCTCAGTTCTATCAGATGCTATTGTGCTACTTCCCTCTCTTCAATGTCACCACCTGCTGCCCATATTTCTCCCAGTGCCCCCGACCTGCACACTCTTCCATAGTGACCTTTCTTTTTACACTGATTGCAGACTACCTCTTTGGCTGGGCACAGCTTTTTGCTGTGAGGTGTTGTCTTTCCACATCGATTGCATTGCCTTGTGTCATGTTTCATGTTCCTCTCTGTGTTTTGTGGCACAGTCTGTTCTGGTTTGAAATGTTTTATCTTTGCTAATGATGTCCACGTTGCAAGGATTCTCCTGCTTGAAGTTGTTTTTAAGAAGATGCTGGTGCTTCTTAACAAGCTCACTTTGGGGAATCCCTATCACTGCTTTTTCTAACATGAGCTCTGCATCCACTTGCAGTTCCTCCGAGAGCCTCTTGTCTCTCATTCCGAGAGCGAGTCTGTCAATTATCATTTCACTGTACAGCGCCCCGTAGTCACAATGCTACGCCAAGGCATATAGGGATGTAATAAACTGATCTGCCGTCTCTCCCACTTCTTGCTGCCTTCGGTTGAACTTTTCACGTTTAAAAGATAATGTTTCTTCTGACTACAAAGTGTGCCTTAAGTTTGTTTTTGAGAGTGTGGTACTCACCTCCGTCAGGTTCATTGAAGTGATCATGTCTTCAGCTCTATAGCCCAATGAATATATTAGAGAACCAGGGCTGGCCATTATTCTAACTCACCCTGGTGTGTGATGCTGTGCAGCTTCCTCACAGAAGCTGATGTCACAGGATGTCACAGCATCTCTATAATAATCCAAACTGTTAATAACAATCCTGAAAACCTGCCAGTCGGTGCAGTCCAGACACACCTGCAGATTCTCCACAGCCTCATCAGTCCACTGCTTCAGTGTCTTCACAAAAGCTTTAGACAGTTTCAGTTTGTGCCTGCTTGCAGGGATCAAGTGAACCATGACATGCTCTAAGAATCTTGATGTAGTGTCAGGTAGGGCTGCCACAAACGATTATTTTGATAGTCGACTAGTCACCGATTATTTTTGCGATTAGTCGACTAATCAGATCATCATCCATTGGACGTAAAACGTGGAGCTTATTGCACCAGCAGCATCTGCTCTTATATAACTATCATTAGCTTACAGCTTTAAGTGTTTAAGGTATGTGCTAACTAAAAATAAAGACAAGATGATAGTTTATCAAATTTTAATGAAATTTGCAGATTGTTTCGGTGAAGTTTAATAAACTCCTTGCTATCTAAAATATAACGGGACACCGGAGTATATTCTCGAGCATCTCACACTTCTGATAATCAGCTGTCTGCTTGACGTTTATTCAGCTGTAAAAAAAAAAAACAAAACTATAACTTTAATCTCAGCCAAACCGATTTACTCAGGAACAAATAAAATACTAAAAAAAAGCCAAACAATAACATGTTTAAGTTATCTAAGTGACTTATATATCATGTTTAACCTGAGTAGCGAAAGACGGCGGTGGGTTTGAAAACGATTTGCCAGGAGTCCGGTGTTCCCACGGGCTCTAGTGAGCCTTGCCCCCGGCTAGCTATTGAAAATATGTGGTGTCTTGATAAACTGAGCAGATATTTGAGGTTTCCACAGCTACATTCTCGCCTGAAAATATGTTAAACGTTTATTTTGTGACCCAGAAAGAATAATAAGAGTAATATTTGCCATTGTTGGAAACTGAGCTGGGCTGCGCTATGAATTCTGGGACAGAGCTACCTCTTTTTCGGGGTTTAACGGCAGCTGGCATCCTTGTACATGCAGTGCTGCCATCTTCTGTTTCAGTCCGTTATTACACTCTTAAATCCTACTACTTATTCCTGCGTCTTTTGGGATCTTACAAAGCTTCAAACGACTCGTCGACGATTTTGATTTTCGACGTAATTGTGACTAGCCGACTAATCGTGGCAGCCCTAGTGTCAGATGATGACCCTCTTACTATCAGCTCACCTTCAGTTTTTCAAAGTTTTTATCCAATTTGTTTAATAAAATCTATGAGGTTCAAATGAAGCACCAAACTAAAGTTATTCAGTCAGTGGAGGTTCAGTAGTGCAGTTTCTCATCACTGTCGTTAACTGGAGGCTGACACACTGACTGAAGATATTTAGTTTGAGTGGATTTGAGCTTTCCATCTCAGCTTCTTTTGGTCAAGGATGAAATACATATAAATATATTTTTTGTTCCAGCTGATCATCAGGAGGAGACGAGCCATTTAGACTCAGCTCAGCCACTACAGAGGAAACAATGACTTCAACCCAAAAGGTGAGCAAAAATATCTCTGTTATTGAAACTGTGTGCAGGTTACAACTCTCATTGTAGCTCATAATTGTAATGTGATAATATCAGCAGAAGGTGGCAGTAACCAGTGTTGGTCAAGTTACTTGAAAAAAGTAATCAGTAACTAATTACTGATTACTTCCCCAAAAAAGTAATCTCATTACTTTACTCATTACTTATTTTCAAATGTAATTAATTACTTAGTTACTTAGTTACTTTTTAAAAACACGATTTACAACCTGAAGAGGTGATAAAGCGATAGATCTTTCAGCCCAATTCTACTTTTTCTACATAATCCATCATACAAAATGTAATCAAATGGAAAAGTCTCTTTTTAAAACTTGTTTTATTAGTTTTAATCTTTTAACTTTATGCATCAAGCAAAAATGTAATTATATGCACCATTCTCTGAGTTGAATAAATGAGTTTAACATTTAAAGCTATTTTCTGCACATTCCAGCACATAAAATAAAATATTTTGTGTGTTTACACTCACTCTTTCAAATAGATGCAAGTAAAACACAGCAGAAAATAAATAAAGTCAAAGACTCAGCGGTCCTGTTGCTCTATTTTCACCTGTATAGCAGGACTGGGGTAGGCGGAGGTTTACCCTGGTGCAGGTGTGCCGCAGCGGTCAGTGGAAGAATCCGCGAGTTTCTCTGTGAGTTTCCCATTACGTCGTTGTGCACTCGGTGCTTGTTTGGAAGTTTAGGGCTTTTTTCGCTGTAAAAAATAAGTTTTCTTCCAACGCACGATGGACGCTAATGTTTTTGTCACTTTTTATGGAATCAAACTCAAAGTAAGGTCAGTACTTCCACGCTTTAAACGCTGCACACTCATACTCTCTCCCGCACTCGATATATTATTCATTGTTGATCTGCACACAGCTGTTGCCACGAACGTCGCACTCGCTTACGTCACTGTCATGAGACATTCTGGCAAAAAATCACAGTTTTAGTAACGCAGTAACGCAGCGTTCCTACGGGAAAGTAACGGTAATCTAATTACCGTTTTTGCAATAGTAATCCCTTACTTTACTCGTTACAAGTAACGCGTTACTGCCCATCTCTGGTGGTAACACACCTACAATGTGTTTGTTGACATCTTTGATTCCACTAATGGAGTTTCAGTTTGTTCCACGACTGCATTTCACTCACTGCCTCTGTTTGTATCTCTGTCACTGCAGGACCAACGTGGAGCGAGAAGTCAGCGCTCTCAGGAGGCCGACAAACCTCACAGAAGAAAGAGAGAGAAAACATACAGCTGTGATGAATGTGGGAAGGATTTTGCCTGTTCTAAACACTTGAAAACACACCAACTCATCCACAGTGAAGTTAAAGTGTACAACTGTGACGAGTGTGGAAGATCTTTTACTGATCCTGGAAACTTAAAAAGACACCAACTCATCCACAGTGAAGTTAAAGCATGCAACTGTGACTTGTGTGGGAAATCTTTTGCCCACACTGGAAGCTTAAAAACACACCAACTCATCCACAGTGGAGTTAAAGCATACACCTGTGACTTGTGTGGGAAATCTTTTGCCCAACCTCGAAACTTAAAAGCACACCAGTTTGTCCACAGTGGAGTTAAACCGTTCACCTGTGATCAGTGTGGTAAAACTTTTGCTCGCAGTAGCCAGTTACAGTGTCATCAGGTTACCCACTCTGGAATTAAGGCGTACAGCTGTGACATTTGTGGAAAAACTTTCAGTCGTGTAGAGACCCGAAATAAACACCTCCGCATTCACACTGGACATGACGTTTGGTGCTGTGATCAGTGTGGCAAACTGTTTACAACACATGCACGGTTACAAAACCACAAGTTTACCCACACTGAGGAGAGACCTTATAAATGTGACCTGTGTGAGAAGACTTTTAAATCTCCACGTTACCTGAAAGAACACCAACAGATCCACACCAGGAAGAAACTCTGCAAGTGCAGTTACTGTGAGGTATGTATGTATATTCTTGTCTTCTAATTTAAGACTGACTGTTTGGATCAACTCTGCTCATTAAATTATGTTCGCATGTAGTAATTCTACTGGACTCAATGGCATCTACTGGAATTTTGAAAACGTCAGTAAAGAACATAATAAGTCTTCAAACTAAGAACAATCATTACTGTAACTTTGTATCCATATTTGAGGATTTACAGTTGCACTTGTTCTGATTCATTATTTAAATTATTTGTAATTTTCAAATCTCAACAGGACATAAAAACTTTATGCCAGGGGTGTCAAACTCATTTTAGTTCAGGGGCCACATGGAGAAAAGTCTATTCTCAAGTGGGCCGGACTGGTAAAATCATTGTATATACTAACTTAAAAACAACAAGTTCAAATTGTTTTCTTTGTTTTAATACGATCAACATAAAAATAAAGCTAGAGCCTGCGGACAGTATGTTCAAAATAGTACAGGCACAACATAGCTATTAATTACAAAACACCTCAAGTTATTTGAAAATTCTGAGGACTAAGAACACACAAGCACACAGTGCCTCAGTGATTCACAGAAGTATATCACAGATCACAGAACTACATCAGGGTGTCTCATGCAGCACTTTCAGTGGGGTTGCATAGTTTATTTGACTCCTAATACCTGGCATCTTTTAGCTTTCACCAGCTCATCAATATCAGGCTTCACATCCTGAGCGGCAGCTAACTTCAGGATGTGATTCGAGTGCCTGTGCGTGAGCCTTGAGCGCAGTTTTGTTTTATTTATGCTCACTACAGAGAAAACTTGCTCACAAAGATACGTGGTTCCGAACATGCACAACAGTTTTGCTGTGAGGGCTGTCAAGTTGGGGTAACCTGGCAAGAGATTCTGATAGAATGTGTTCAAGCCAGCTGCGGCAAATTTGCCCTTCAAATCCGAGTCACACTGCAAGTCTATTATTTCAAGTTGGATCCTGACAGGCAGATCAAAGGGATTCACGGTGAACAGCGAGCAAAAACCTTTGAAGTCTTTCTCCAGTTCACCAAAAATCTGAAATCGTTGCTCAAACTAGTAACAGTCCCGTTATTTTATCTTTAAACCGCTTCATATCTGCCACACTTTGGAAGTGAGCTGCATCACCACCAGCGAGCTGCGTCTCCCACAATAACAGCTTCAACTTGAAAGAACGTATGCTGTCATAATACTGCGTGACAACGTGCAGCTGTTTGTTCAAGTTATTCAGGTCCTCTGTAACATCCACCATAAATGCAAGGTGCTGCATCCATTCTGCGGAATGAAATTCTAACACTGGTTTGCCCTTTTCTTCCATAAACTGTTCAATTTCTTCTCGTAAATCAAAGAAACGCCTCAGCACAGCACCTCGGCTCAACCATCTTGCCTCAGTGTGGCATGGCAGGCCATAGATGTGGTCTTTCTCTCTGAGAAGACTGTCAAACTGACGGTGATTGAGGCTTCTGGATCGGATGAAATTAACAGTTTGGATGACCACCTTCATGACATTATCCATTTTCAGTGACTTGCAACACAAAGCCTCCTGGTGCCAAATACAGTGAAAAGTCCAAAAATCACGTCCTCCATTTGCAGATTGCACTTTATCTCTGAACTTTTTTACAACGCCTGCTTTGAGGGCGCACCATCTGTAGCCAGGCTAACAGCGCGCAACCAGTCCACCCTGTCCAGCGCGCCGACGAGTGCAGTGAAAATATCAGCTGCGGTCGTTGTATCTGTCATCGGTACCAACTCCACGAACTCCTCGGTGACGGTCAATGTGTCATCAACTCCGCGGATGAAAATTGCCAGTTGTGCAACATCTGTAATGTCCGTGCCTTCATCAATTGCAACTGAAAACACAATAAATGACTTTATTTTTGGCTTCAACTGGCTGTCCAAATCCGCTGAAAGATCAGAAACCCTGTCGGCAACTGTGTTTCTTGTCAGGCTGATATTTGCAAAGGCCTGGCGCTTTTCAGGGCACACAATCTCCGATGCCTTCATCATACATGTTTTTACAAATTCACCCTCACTAAATGGTTTTGAAGCTAGTGCAATTTCGTTAGCAATGAGGTAGCTAGCTTTCACTGCAGCATCACTGATGTCTCGGCTGTGAGTAAACACAGACTGCTGTTTCTTCAGACCCGGCAACAGTTCATTCACCTTCTCTCTTCTCCGCTGTCCTTGAAAGTTGTCGGCATGAAGACTCACATAGTGGCGACGGAGGTTATATTCTTTCAGCACTGCAACATGCTGGGAACACACCAAACATACAGCTTTCCCATTCACTTCTGTGAATAAATAGGAGGATGACCATTTTTCTTGGAACACTCTGCACTCTGCATCCACTTTTCTCTTTTTTGACAGAGACATATTGGGGCAATAAGGGTGCCAAAGCACATCAGGTTTAAATTTCGCGGGCAAAACAAAGTAGCTCACAATTGCTATTGCGCCATCCAATGGACACAATTGGAACAGCAGCTTCTTTATTGAAAAATTGCTGCTCATTTTTATACTTTACAAAATCATCTCACGGGCCGTTTTAAACCCGTTTGTGGGCCTGATCCGGCCCGGGGGCCGTACGTTTGACACCCCTGCTTTATGCACAGCACAGGTGTCCAAACTTTTTGTAAAAAGGGCCAAATTTTATAAAGTGAAGATGCACGGGGGCCAGTGGTTGCTTTTGACATTTTTTCTTCATAACAATGTTACATGTAAAGACAGGGTGGGCCATTTATATGGATACACCGTAATAACATGGGAATGGTTGGTGATATTAAAGTCCTGTTTGTGGCATATTAGTATATGTGAGGGAGCAAACTCATCAAGATGGGAGGTGACCATAGTGGCTATTTAGAAGTCGGCCATCTTGGATGCAACTTTTGTTTTTTCAATAGGAAGAGGGCCATGTGACACATCAGATTTATTGGTAATGTCAGAAGAAAAACAATGGTGCTTGGTTTCAATGTAACTTTATTCTTTAATGCATTACTTTTAATAGTCTATAGGTTTTACTTACATTTCCTCAAAGTATGGTGAGCCTCTGTTTGCAGCCAGGGTACCAGTGCTTGTTGCTGTTCCTCTACATCAAAGACAGTTATTGTAGCCCAGTAAGCTGAGTGTTATAATGTAAACAGAAGAAATGTAATTGGACGTTGGCAGAGATGCTCTTTATTTCAGGCAACGTTCAGGATGATAAAGTTGAAGGAATTCCCTGACTTACTCTGTCTTTGTGTCTTTGTTTAGAAGCAGAGCGACACAGATGGATCCAGTTCTCAACCCTGTCGTCACTGTGGTGGTGGGAAAGACTTTCGATGTGACCTTTGTGGAAATACTTTCACTCAGCAACGAAACCTAAAAATACATCAACGTAGACACACTGGAGACAAAATGAACTACTGCAAAGAATGTGGGAAAGGCTTCCCCACGTTAGGTGATTTAAAAAAACACGAACTCTTCCACAGTGGTGTTAAAAAGCACATCTGTGATCAATGTGGGTCATCCTTCACCACTGCAGGTGAGCTTAAATGTCATAAACGAGTCCACACAGGAGAGAAACCATACAAGTGCAGACACTGTGACAGAAGCTTTTCACATCCAGGGTCTCGTAACAAACATGAAAATAGACACATGGACGAGAACTTCAGCTGTGACCAGTGTGACAAGAGTTTTAGGAATCTCACTACATACTCCGATCACAAACGATCCCACGTTTCAAATAAACTCTTTCACTGTTACCAATGTGTAAAAACGTTCACTTCATTATCTGCTCTGTGCAAACATCAGCGTCATCATGAAATCACTCCCATCTCTGGATCACAATGAATCTGAAGATCCTCTTCTGGTTTCTGGGTCAGACTTAAAATCAGATCAGGCTCCACAGAGTTCAGCTGGAATCTGCTGCAAAAAGTGTCAGCTGATGTCAGACTTGGATCTGATGATGTAGCTTTGATTTCTGGACCTGCAGGAAGTAATCCTGAATGTTTAATTTGGGAAGGTGTAAGTAAAGATATGCACATCAATTTTCCTTCTTTTAATTTTGCATAAATAAGATAAGATAACCTTTATTTGTCCCACGCGTGGGAAATTTTATTGCTCTAAAATGTTATCCCTCTTACATTCAAATAATTTTCCTTCAGGAAACAATAGTGTTTAGCAGTAGTGCTTGTAATATAAATCTATAGAAATATATTTTACATCCAGTTACTATTACAGCAAAAGTTCAAACTTCATGTTTAAAGAAGAACACTGCAATAATCTAATCAGTTCAATATTTTTCTAGTTTTATATTTTCATTGTTTTTGAAGTCTTTATTTCTATTTTACTGTTTAAAATTCTGTTTGAATCTGAATTGGCTTTGGCTGCATTTCAATGCAATAATTTATAAAGAAATTTATACCACAAGGTGGAGCAGTGAGTCTATTTATGCTTTATTTAATCAAGCAAAGAACACATTCATATATACAGTGTTGGCCTGCAGAGGGTAAAGTATTTTTAGAAAATTTGGATAAAGCATCAAAGAACTGTTAGAGATTAAAGTTCTCAGAGGACTGTTGTTTGTCAGCTCAGGGCTTATTTCTAATTGGTTCTTTAATTGTTTAGTGTGAGGGACATGAGTGATGTCTCTGTCAGCAAAAGAACTGCAAAGCTGACAGTGATAAAGATGCTAAAGAAAACCTTTAAAACATTTTTTCAGTAGTCAAATGAATAAATCAGTTTCTATATTCTTATTGTGCAGTGTGGAGGGGTTTTTTTCTTCTTTTTGTTTTTTCTTGAAGGATAAAGTGTCATGGTCCTGAGTCTGAGGACTCAGTGTTTTGTGTTTCCTTATGCTTTTTGTTCATTCCGAGTATGTATTCTGTTGTGATTTTGCCATTTGTTAGGTTTCTGTTCTTTGCCTGGCTGCTCCCTTCTCTGTGTTCCCTCTGTCTGTCCATGGTGTTATTGTGTCTGCTCATGAGTCTGCCTGTCAAGTTCAGTGTCCTGTCTGGTT
The DNA here is from genome assembly GCF_057382275.1 of Copadichromis virginalis. Taxonomy (NCBI): domain Eukaryota; kingdom Metazoa; phylum Chordata; class Actinopteri; order Cichliformes; family Cichlidae; genus Copadichromis; species Copadichromis virginalis. Next base: position 33,023,239 of record NC_140626.1, read on the forward strand.
CTCTGTGTCTGTTAGTTTCCTGTTTTATTCTGAAAGTTCATGTCTCATGTCAGTGTGTTCAGTTTTACCTCTCCCTGTCTCGTTAGCCTAATTGCTCCCAGCTGTGTCTCCCTCCTGTGGCCCATTCCCTGATTATTCCCTGATTACTCCCTGTGTATTTAAGCCCTGTGTTTTCCTGTGCTCTGTCACGTCGTCTGTTTAGTTCCATGTCAGTCTGCATTATTCTGTTACCCGGTATTCATTCTGCGTCTCTCTGCCATCTCTCTTTGTTCATTTTACTCCTCCTCCCGTGAGTGTCTGCTTTAAGTTTTGTTCTTTAGTTTTCCCAGTTTAGGTTTGTTTACTCCCTGCTCTGCTCTTCCTGTTTTGTCACCTTCTCACCGCTGTAAATAAAAACTCACTCGCACCCCAGCCAGTACCTGCATTTTGGATCCTTTTTTCAATACACCACACGACTGCCCCCAGCCGTGACATAAAGGTTACTCTTTCAACTTTGGTAAATGACTCTCCAAAGGAAACGCTTGTACTATAGCGTAAAATCTGGGATCTCCATCAATTGGTCTCAGAACTGAAGAAGTCCCTCAAATTATAGGTGAAAATGCTTGAAGAAACACAAAGAATTCCAGTCACAATTCTTTCAGTCACCATTGCCTTTTCCTCTGGTTCCTCTACAAATATTTGGATCGGTATCTGCATCGATCTGCGCACCCTTGTCTCCTGGATCGTAGCTGAGATCAGCGTGAACCACGTGGGTCTCTGCTCCCTGATCTGTTTCCTGTGTTTGGAAAGAGTTCCAGCTTCATCACGGAGTTTCTACCAGGGTGAGATGCTGGAAGCAGATGTGACCTACCTAGCTAGAGAAGCTCTCGTGGAGGCTGGCTTAATTTTGGAGGAAGAAGGTAGACAGCAGTTAGCATAAGCTGGCCTTTGACTGGACTACAATGAATGAATTGACGACAATGAAAGTCTGGTTGGAACGCTAAGTTGGAAACGGGCGATAGGGGAAATTGGTTCAAATGAAGCGAGTGCTTCAAATAGTAAGAGAGGAATTCAAATTAATATTGAACCTTAAGAAGAAGAAGAATGAGAACATACGATTAAGTCCAATTGTGGTATCAAGAGAACTGAAAAAGATGATAGGAAATGTCAAACAAGCAAGAATTCTAAGGTATGGGAACCTGTTGATGTCAGGTAAGACAGAGGAGGAAATAAAATAATGCGTACTGAGAGGATATGTAAAAAGACTGTTGTAGAAAGGAGGCTTGAGGGAGAAAATAAAACAGTCATTTATGAGATCAGTCGTTGTTGATCAATGGACATGATAATTTGCATATTAATGATCAAGGAACTGACCTCACAGAATATTGTTCAGCTGAGACTGAAGTCACTTAGATGAGAGATTAAATGTTTCTACCGCTGAAAACACTACGTTCAGATAAACTTTTTAGGATTTACTTATGTGGAAGATAAATTAATATCATTAACAAGCTCTGTGACATAATATTGGGTCTGTTCTTTAGATCTGTTGTTTAACTTCTTTCACTTGGGATATCACCTCTCTCGCGACATTCATCATACTCCAGCCTCTCATTATCACCTTGACTGCATCCCAAACTAAAGTGGGCTCAACCAGGCTATTCTTATTCTCTTGTAAATATCCAATGATTTCTCTCCTAGTGTCTTTTATAATACTTTCATTGTTTAGTATACTCATGATCAGTCATTTTACTCCTGGATAAATGGATTGTCTTATGGTCAGAGACATCTGCTGTGTTGGTAGAAGACTAATTGTTCTGATGCCTGTTCACTACATTCATAAGAAAGTAATCAATACCAGAGCATATATAATGAGTAACTGAGAAGTGTGTATCTCCAACAGTTGATTCTGTTCATCTGGACGTAGCGTTTTGTGGAACAAACGTTTCATCACTCATCCAAATGACTTCTTCAGTCTCAGCTGACTGCAGGTTTCCCCAATCTTATAAACAGTACATTTGCATAATGACTGAAACCAGCCCACTGAAGGAACAAATGGGCTGGGAGGTCAGTTCCTTAATCATGATTATGCAAATTCTCATGACCATTGATCAACAACCACTGACCAAAACCCACTGATCAAAGAGTACCGAGCCATGAGTACCGTTCACAGAGAATTGTGGAATGGCTGAAATCACAGCATTGTAAGATGGGGAAAGATGTACCGTTAGGCCCCCTCCTCGATTCAGAGATGGTCTTTCCCTTTTCACATAAATGGCCTCCTTGACTCCGCGGCTTTGGCTGCATTTCAATGCAATAAATGCAGCTGGCCGCTGTGTCAGTGGGGATGGTGTTCGCTCTGTGTTGTAGCGTCCTAATGACACCCAGTTTGTGCTCCAGTGGATGATGAGAGTCAAACCTTAAATATTGATCCGTATGTGTAGGTTTACGGTGCACGCCAGCTTCCATCAGTATGGGGGACATCTAAAAGCTGACGTGTACCGTAAACCTACACATACGGATCAGTATTTAAGGTTTGACTGACTAAATGTGTTTATCCCAGCTGGACTTTTGTCAAAGCTGGAAAAGCACCTAAAGAAAGCTCCAGCTGATCCAGGAGAGAAGGACAACCGCTGCCTAAGCGAAAACCTGTAGTGATCCCATATGTGTCAGGAGGATTGGAGCAGTTGAGACACATTTTTTCTAAACACCGGGTCTCTGTGGCTTTTAAACCCCAAACACGCTGCACAAAAAATTGGTCCACCCCAAGGATCGGGTCCCCCGACACAAACAGAGTAACATAGTGTACGCTGTTAAGTGCCAGGAGGACTGCCAGGATTTATACATCGGGGAAACCAAACAACCTCTGGTCTATTTACACCTACAGGCCAGTGGACACTCTTTCAAGGATGAGGATGTACACATCTTGGACAGGGAGTAGGGATGGGTATCGTTTTGGTTTAATCCGATACCAGTACCAAACTGGTACTTTTGAAACAGTGCCGGTGCTTAAATAATGGAGAACACACAATTTGTCCAAAAAACTCTCACGTTTAGCTGGGGGGGGGGTGTTTGTGAAAAGATAACAATGTTAACCTTTTCTGCAGATATGGGGCATAAATAGTATCACTTTCGGCTGGAAGTAGTGCATAATCAATGGAGAAAAAAACACAAACTTTGTCCAAAAACCTCTCATGTTCAGCTGTTTTCCACTTTTTCTTTGGTCATTTTAGCCTTTTTGGCCAGGGTGAAGGGAGTATCTGCCATCAAACAAGAAGACAGCCGCATGTAGCTATGATGGTGTTTGCTAGTTCACCTTACATGCATTAATGTAATAGCGTGGTTAGCCTACTCAACGTAAATTACACACGAACAACATTAAGCTACTCACGTAGAGAAGAACGGCTGCTGCTGCATCATCATCCTCATCATTTCTGCTACACTGGCAGGGCTAGGGGCCAGGACTCTCCTCTTCGGGTTTTTGGGGATGTTGCTAACTCCGGGTCCGATAACAGGCACCACACCCACAGTAGATGTGCTCGGTGTGAGGTCTCGCAGCAAGCTATCAAATACGGCGCATTTCTCGGCTTTTAACAAAATGCTATACGTCACCAGGTGTTTCATCAGATTCGAGGAGTTACCTCCTTTGCACAGTGTCAGCTTAAAGCACTTGTTGCTGCTGAGTTTGCATCTTTTGCTGTGAAGTACAGCCAGACTTTTGACCGCTTCGCCTTGGGCATTTTTAATCTGTAGCTCTGCTCTAAAAGAACGTACGTACCTGTGCCCGCCTACTACGCTCGCAAAGGTAAAATGATTGGCTAGAATTCAAAGCATATTACATCTCGGGGGGGGGGGGGGGGAGCACTGAAAGAAAGCACAGAAATGTGCTGTGAATGTGTAACACAGTCATGTGTGTACAGAGTGTACAGTAGGGGACTCAGTACACAGCCTTGTTGAGAGCCGGTGTTGAGGCTGAGGGCTGAGAAAAGATGAGGCCCCACTCTAACTCTCTGTACACGATCTGAGAGGAAGTCTCTGATCCAGCGGCAGGTGGTAGCAGGAAGTCCAATTTCCAGCAGTTTAACTATTAGTCTGTCTGGAAGTATTGTATTGAAAGCAGAGCTAAAGTCAACAAAGAGCAGCCTGGCGTAACGGCCCTGCACTTCCAGGTGAGAGATGGTGGTGTGGAGCGTTGTAGCGATGGCATCTTCAGTTGATCTGTTAGCTCTGTATGCAAACTGGAGCGGGTCGAGTGTGGGTGGCAAGCAGGACATTTTGTGACATCGGACTAGTTTCTCGAAGCACTTCATTATAACAGGTGTTAGAGCAACTTGTCGGTAGTCGTTGAGGCTGCTAATGTTAGTACGCTTTGGCAGTGGGACAATTGTGGCTGACTTTAGGCACGGCGGGACGCAGGACTGGGACAGTGAAGTGTTGAAGATCTTAGTGAAGACCCCAGCCAGCTGGTCTGCACACTCTTTTAGGACCCTTGCGGTTACCCCATCTGGTCCGGCGGCCTTCCTGGGGTTCACAGCCCTCAGTGTGCGCCTCACCTCATATTCCTGTACTATGAGGCTTGGGCTGCTGTTGCTGTCCGATGTTTTTGCTGCTGCTGCCTCTGGTCCCTTCACCTCTAAGTGTGCAAAGAGCAGCACAATTTAGTGGTTCAACAATACAGAATAAGCTCATGATTCATATATGAGTCTCTCCCCGACAACAGCGAGGAAATTGAGATAAAGTTTTTTAACATCAAATGAAGTCTTTGCTGCTGCAGACGTTAGTAAATCTGACCCAAAATGTTACTTCCTCTTTAAAATTCAAACTTTGTAAAGGAATATTTTTAAGAGACGGTTCTCATTTATATGACCACCATAAAACAACAGGGTTAGAACATATTGTGGCGAAATAAGATGTTTGTTTTGTAATCTTCAGCACATTGTAGTTTCAACAGGGCGGACAGCCGGTGTCACATTGTTAAAGAGAGATGAGAGTAAGGCTGTTCAAATTCTCAGCCCGCTCTTCTCTTTTCCTTAATCCTTAACAATTCTACTTCCAACGATAACTTTCTCAAGAACACAAGGAAAAGAAGAAAGGGGGTCGCTTTGGAACACACCCCACGATGTTGCGCTGTGCAGCTGATTCACGTGACCGGACACCAACAAACCACGGCAGAGCAGGAAGAAGAGGGCGGAGCAAAGTGTGTGAGCAGGAGAGGAGTCGAGCAGAGAGCGCTGCTTTGTCATGAAACGGACGTAAAGGACTGAACTTAGAGAAGAGAAACTAAAGCATCGATCATAAACCACTACCAACGTCCTGATCGATATCTGCATCGATCTGCCCACCCTTGTCTCCTGGATCGTAGCTGAGATCAGCGTGAACCACGTGGGTCTCTGCTCCCTGATCTGTTTCCTGTGTTTGGAAAGAGTTGCAGCTTCATCGCGGAGTTTCTCTCGGTTTGTGGGCTCATCTAAAGGTAAGCACGGAAGCAGGGCTAGCGATTTTTCCAGTCGGGCTAACAAAATCTATCTCTGCCCGTCGGGCTGTCATAGGAAGGAAAAATATATGTCAATGCTTTTGCATTCTTTCGGAAATGTAGCTGGGTAATTATGTCATTGGCATCGGTGAGCCACTGCCAATATGTGACACATTGAAATCACGTTTGAATTTGCGCTTGTTTTTTGCTTTCACGTTGCAATCGCGCGAACTGTGTATAGAGAGCGACAGCACTGATTGGTGAGTGACGATTATTTGTGCACCAATTCCTCTGACGTCGTCTTATCAATCGTTAGCTTACTATGCAAACATGACAAGTGAAATCTCCCGCAGCTTAAACATGTGAGAGGTTGATCGCGCAGAGAATCGCTGAGCTTTACAGGGAGTGCAGAATTATTAGGCAAATGAGTATTTTGTCCACATCATCCTCTTCATGCATGTTGTCTTACTCCAAGCTGTATAGGCTCAAAAGCCTACTACCAATTAAGCATATTAGGTGATGTGCATCTCTGTAATGAGAAGGGGTGTGGTCTAATGACATCAACACCCTATATCAGGTGTGCATAATTATTAGGCAACGTCCTTTCCTTTGGCAAAATGGGTCAAAAGAAGGACTTGACAGGCACAGAAAAGTCAAAAATAGTGAGATATCTTGCAGAGGGATGCAGCAGTCTCAAAATTGCAAAGCTTCTGAAGCGTGATCATCGAACAATCAAGCGTTTCATTCAAAATAGTCAACAGGGTCGCAAGAAGCGTGTGGAAAAACCAAGGTGCAAAGTAACTGCCCATGAACTGAGAAAAGTCAAGCATGCAGCTGCCAAGATGCCACTTGCCACCAGTTTGGCCATATTTCAGAGCTGCAACATCACTGGAGTGCCCAAAAGCACAAGGTGTGCAATACTCAGAGACATGGCCAAGGTAAGAAAGGCTGAAAGACGACCACCACTGAACAAGACACACAAGCTGAAACGTCAAGACTGGGCCAAGAAATATCTCAAGACTGGTTTTTCTAAGGTTTTATGGACTGATGAAATGAGAGTGAGTCTTGATGGGCCAGATGGATGGGCCCGTGGCTGGATTGGTAAAGGGCAGAGAGCTCCAGTCCCACTCAGACGCCAGCAAGGTGGAGGTGGAGTACTGGTTTGGGCTGGTATCATCAAAGATGAGCTTGTGAGACCTTTTCGGGTTGAGGATGGAGTCAATGGTGAACAGATCAAAACACTGACAGAATCCATGGATGGCAGGCTTTTGAGTGTCCTTGCAAAGAAAGGTGGCTATATTGGTCGCTGATTTGTTTTTGTTGTGTTTTTGAATGTCAGAAATGTATATTTGTGAATGTGGAGATGTTATATTGGTGTCACTGGTAAAAATAAATAATTGAAATGGGTATATATTTGTTTTTTGTTAAGTTGCCTAATAATTATGCACAGTAATAGTCACCTGCACACACAGATATCCCCCTAAAATAGCTAAAACTAAAAACTAACTAAAAACTACTTCCAAAAACATTCAGCTTTGATATTAATGAGTTTTTTGGGTTCATTGAGAACATGGTTGTTGTTCAATAATAAAATTATTCCTCAAAAATACAACTTGCCTAATAATTCTGCACTCCCTGTATGTGAGTGCGTGTGTAAAAGCAGCAGGATATATATTTTAGTTCTGCTGAGCCAAATAAGACAGGTCAGGGTGAAGAAGTGACAGCCAAAGAAAAGCTTACCACAAAACAGAAAAGTTATGACAAATCAGACTATGAGGCAAAAAGAAAGTGCAGCTTTATGGTTTCATGGACAAAATAATTTCTGTGGCTGCAATATGACGAGCTAAATAACCAGGGCTGCACATAAGTGGTCCGCAGGTGCGCATTCGCTGTCAAAATAAAAAACGTGCACAAGATAAGAAGTTGCAACGCCTGTTTGCGTACATAAGATTTTCTGGAGGAGGACAGACATTTGTTTAGAACTCTTAAAGATGTCGAAGAAGCTCCTTTAAGCAATTACTTTGGTTTTCCTCCACCTCCAAAGAAATGTCAGGAGTACAAACCACAAAAGAAGCGCGTATTCTCGGAAAAGTATTTGCAGGAGGTGAGCTGGCTTCAAACAAATGATGAACGCACAGAGATGTGGTGCAGAATGTGCCGTGAAAATCCCACTCTAGTGGACAAAAACAGTGCTTTTTATATGTACGCAAACGCGCGCTGCAACTTCTTATCTGGTGCGTCTTTTATTTTGACAGCGAATGCGCACCACTTATGTGCACCCGTGTAAATAACATAATGTTCTGCCGGGTGTGTTGTTGGTTTTCCCTCAATTTCTGAGTCAAGTGCCTTTGTTACTGGGACCAATAATTTTAAGAAAGGCCCCCATTAAGACCCATTAGAAATGCACGAAATGCATTATTGCTCAGTCTGCAATATCTTTCCCAGAACAAACACAATTGCAAATAACATACTAAAAATACCTTTAGAACTAATTATTGTAACTCAAATTGGCTTGGTAAGCTCAGTGACCCCTGACCTACATACACAGGTGAATCCAATAATGAGAAAGAGTATTTAAGGGGGTCAATTGTAAGTTTCCCTCTTTTAGTTTGCTCTGAAGAGTAACAACATGAGGGTCTCAAAACAACTCTCAAATGACCTGAAGACAAAGATTGTTCACCATCATGGTTTAGGGAAAGGATGCAGAAAGCGGTCTCAGAGATTTAAGCTGTCTGTTTCACAGTTAGGAACATATGGAGAAAATGGAAGACCACAGGCTCAGTTCAAGTTAAGGCTCGAAGTGGCAGACCAAGAAAAATCTTGGATAGACAGAAGCGACGAATGGTGAGAAGAGTCAGAGTCAACCCACAGACCAGCACCAAAGACCTACAACATCATCTTGCAGCAGATGGAGTCACTGTGCATCGTTCAACCATTCGCCGCACTTTACACAAGGAGATGCTGTATGTGAGAGTGATGCAGACGAAGCCTTTTCTCCGCCCACAGCACAAACAGAGCCGCTTGAGGTTTGCTAAAGCACATTTGGACAAGCCAGCTTCATTCTGGAATAAGGTGCTGTGGAGTGATGAAACGAAAAGTTATTTGGGCATAACAAGGGGCGTAATGCATGGAGGGAAAAGAACACAGCATTCCAAGAAAAACACCTGCTGCCTACAGTAACATATGGTGGTTCCATCATGCTGTGGGGCTGTGTGGCCAGTGCAGGGACTGGGAATCTTGTCAAAGTTGAGGGACACATGGAGTCCACTCAGTATCAGCAGATTCTGGAGACCAATGTCCAGGAATCAGTGACAAAGCTGAAGCTGTGCCGGGGCTGGATCTTTCAACAAGACAACGACCCGAAACACTGCTCAAAATCCACTAAAGCTTTCATGCAGAGGAACAAGTACAACGTTCAGGAACGGCCATCTCAGTCCAGACCTGAATATTATTGAAAATCTGTGGTGTGAGTTAAAGAGTGCTGTCCATGCTCTGAAGCCATCAAACCTGAATGAACTAGAGATGTTTTGTAAAGAGGAATCATCCAAAATACCATCAACCACAATCCAGACTCTCATTGGAACCTACAGAAAGCGTTTAGAGGCTGTAATTTCTGCAAAAGGCGGATCTTCTAAATATTGATTTTATTTCCTTTTTTGCAGTGCCCAAATTTATGCACCTGCCGGATTTTGTTTAAACAATTACTGCACACTTTCTGGAAATCCAGTAAACTTAATTTCACTTCTCAAATATCACTGTGTGTCTCCTATATGATATATTTAACTGACATTTTTAATTGTAGCAACCAACGATTTATACAGGAAAATAATGACTATTAACAAGTTGCCCAAACTTTTGCATCCCACTGTATATGACTTCATAGTTTTATGAGTTGTCCAACTGAAATGTAGATGTTTTGTATAGACAAATGGTCCTTCAACCAGAATCCAGACTCTCATTGGAAGCTATGGGAAGCATTTAGAGGCTGTTATTTCTGCAAAAGGAGGATCTACTAAATATTGATGTCATTTTTCTGTTGAGGTGACTAAATTTATGAACCTGCCTAATTCAGTAACTATTGCACACTTTCTGTAAATCCTATAAACTTCATTCCACTTCTCAATATTACTGTTTGTCTGCTATATGATATATTTAAATGAAATTACTGATCCAAAAAAACAATGAATTATGAAGAACAATCCTGAATATTATCAGGGGTGCCAAAACCTTTGCATACCGGGAGAAACGTTTCATCACTAATTCCAAGTGACTTCTTCAGTCTCAGCTGACTGCATAAACAATACTTTTGCACAATGACTGAAATTCACCCACTGAATAAACAATGGGCTGGGAGGTCAGTTCCTTGATCATTAATATGCAAATTCTCATGACCACTGACCAAAAACCACTGATCAATGGCCATGAGTACCATTCACAGAGAGTTGGGGAATGGCTGGAATCACAACATTGTAAGATAGAATAGAATAAACCTTTAATTGTCCCACAAGGGGAAATTTAGTGATCATGAAAGATGTGCCTTTAGGCCCCCTCCTCGATTCAGAGATGGTCTTTCCATTTTCGCGTAAATGGCCTCCTTGACTCTGCTCAAACTAGCGTTCCTCCCGGTCCAGGATGTCTCATCATTGAAAGAGTTCCCACTGGCCTGTAGGTGTAAATTGACTGGAGAGTCCTGGCCCTACTAAAGAATGTTATCTTGTTTCAGGATACATAATACCTGCCATTATCCAACCCATTCACAGTGTTGAGGAAAGCCTAAGCTGAGAAGGCACCTAAAGTAAGCCCCAGGCGGTAGAGAAGGACAGCTGCTGGTTAAACAAACTCTTAGTGATCCCTCATGTCAGCAGTATTGAAACAGTTCAGACATGTTTTTTTCTAAATGTAGTCTAAGTGTCAGGAGGAATGCCGTGATTTATACATTGAGGAAACCAAACAACCTCTGGCAATGCAGATGGCACAACACAGAAGAGCTACCTATGTTCACATCCACAGGTCAGTGTGGCCTGTAGGTGTAATTCTTAATTCCACTCTGCCTAGATGATACCCATAAATCAGGTGATGTTATGCCATCATTTCTTAGTACACAACAAACACTTCACATTAGAATGAAAAAAAAATCCCAAGTGTGCGGAAGTAGAGGCAGTAGTAGCACATTTAATTATTTACAAGCATAATGTTTGTTTATTGACATACATGGGCAATCAGAGCAATCTGCTGCAGTATCAGGGTCACAATAAACTTTATTGTCCAGTTGTGGATGGTGGAGAGTACCAGCTTTTTAAACCCTGGTAGGGGTTCTCCCTAAAGAAGTGTAATTGACCCACTTTTGATCACATGCCTTATCACATAAGGGATAAAATGCATATCTATACTTTTGTGTCCCAGCTGAGTAACAGGAGGAGAAGAGTCTGGTGGAGCAGCAGAGGAACAGTTTCAGCCATTTGGACTCAGCTCAGCCACTACAGAGGAAACAATGACTTCAACACAGGAGGTGAGAAAAATATCTCAGTTACGCTGTTATTGAAACTGTGTGCACAGCTGGTTGTTAACAGCAGCTTTATCTTTTCCATCCTGGGCTCCTCCATAAATAGAGAAGCTACATTCACAAACAAAAACCACAGAAGTTACAAGAAAATACAAAGATCACATTTTATCAGAACACATTGAAACAACAATGTCATCAGTTGGACTCAGAATTTGTTATGAAGTACAAGATTTTCTCAAGTAATCAATATTTCTTTAATAATGTCATTTTCAGTCCAACTCTCATTGTAGCACATAATTGTAATGTGAAACTATCACCAGAAGGTGGTGGTAACACACCTACAATGTGTTTGTTGACATCTTTGATTCCAAAATGGAGGCAGGTTCAGTTTGTTCCAGGACTGCATTTCACTCACTGCCTCTGTTTGTATCTCTGTCACTGCAGGACCAACATGGAGCGAGAAGTCAGCGCTCTCAGGAGGCCGACAAACCTCACAGAAGAAAGGGAGAGAAAACATACAGCTGTGATGATTGTGGAGAAGATTTTACTGGAAAGTCTAACCTGAAAATTCAACAACTCATCCACACTGGGATGAGACCATTCAGGTGTGACTTGTGTGGAACGTCTTTTACCAAGACAGTAAACTTAAAAAGACACCAACTCATCCATAGTGGAGATAAACCGCACAGCTGTGACTTGTGTGGAAAATCTTTTACCCAACCTGGAAACTTAAAAAGACACCAGCTTGTCCACAGTGGAGTCAAACCGTACACCTGTGATCAGTGTGGTAAAACTTTTAATTGCAGTGGCAACTTACTAAAGCATGAAGTTACCCACTCTGGAATTAAGGCGTACAGCTGTGACATTTGTGGGAAAACTTTTAGCCTTTTAGGGAACAGAAATAGACACCAACGCATTCACACTGCAAATGGTGTTTACTTCTGTGATCAGTGTGGGAAACTGTTTACAACAGATGCACACTTACAATTCCACATGTTTACCCACGCTGATGAGAGACTTTATAAATGTGACCTGTGTGATAAGGCTTTTAAATCTCCACGTTACCTGAGAAAACACCACCAAATGCACTCCAGAAAGAAACTCTACAAGTGCAGTAATTGTGAGGTATGTATTTATATTTTTATCTTCTAATTTCAGTGTCACTGTTTGGATCAACTCTGCTCAGTAAGTAAGTAACTTGTTAGCAAGTTAGTAATTCTGCTAGCTATAACAGCAGTGCTGGCTGATGATCAGATTTCAATCATTATTTCTTTTCATCCATGATCATGAAAAAAGTTCATTATTACTTTTCTGTATTCACAATATCCACGTTGTACCATATTTAGGCCCACATTACATTTGCCATGGCTGCTGGAATTTTGACAGTGTCAGTAAAGAACATAATAAGTCATCTAATTAAAAACAACGGTTACTGTTACCTTGTAGCCATATTTGAGGATTTACAGTTGCAATTCTTTTGAAGCGTTATGTTAATTAACCTTAAATTAAAATCTCAATGGGATATAAAAATACTTCATTTACAGAATATTCAGTCAACTCTCACAAATCTCTTAAAACATTCCTAATATAATACAAAGTGAAAATTTCTCCCTCTTCTATCTAACATTCACACTCCATTGGATCCATCGGAGAACAGCTTGGGGTTAGTATCTTGTGACATGCAGAGTGGATTATGTAGATCAGCAGTCGCCACTAATCATTTTTATCGTTAACTGGGTTTCCCTGGGTCTTTTCCCGTTTTTTTTTTTTGGGTACTGGTTTTATTTTGTTGCATTTATCCTCCCCTCCTTGAAGGCCGATTCGTGAAAATATACACAGACATAAAACAGTCCGTGGCACAAAAAAGGCTGGGGACCGCTGAAGTAGATGACCTGCTCTACCTTCTGAGCTACAGTCACCCTTGAACAGTGGTTCTTAACCTTGTTGGAGGTACCGAACGCTACCAGTTCCATATGCACCTCTTTAGCGAAAAATAAAATACAATTTTTTTTTTCAAATTCAAGACAAAGATGAGCCGTGCATGTCACGGCGGAGGCTTTACCGAAACCCTGAAACAGACTCACCGAACCCGTAGGGTTCGATCAAACCCAGGTTAAGAACCACTGCCCTAGAAATTCCTCAAGTATAGAAAAACTATCTGTATTATATGGTGTCCGTAGAGGTGTTAAAGATGGGAGGCAAAAGCAAAGAGGGGCTTTTTCTTCTAGTCCCGAGCCGGTAAGTAGGATACGAGAAGACTGAAGATCTGCGGTGAAAAGACTTACAGAGAGGGACAACAGAGGAGAAGTCATAGCCCTTCACTGTGGATCGATTGATTGGATTATGAATTTTAAACTGCGTACTCATCGTATGCTGAGTTAGGATCAGAGTCAAGAAGGTGAAGTCGGGGAGCCTTGTACTGGAAACTGGATTCTATCAGTGCGCACGATGATCCTCCTTCCCTCCTAAAAGAAGACACACCTCAACAACGGTTGTAGTCACTCAGCAACAAAATAGTTAGTTTATAGTGTGATAAATTGATTATTTGGATTTGATTGATTAAATTGCAATTAAGCTGTTTGCTAACGCCTGCTGAAATCTTGCTTTAATAAAAATTATTTATCTTAATTCAAAGTCAGAATTGTGGACATTGATTCTATTACCTTCTTAAAACAGTAAATGGTAAGACTTTGTGTGTTAACCCATAACATCAGATTTAGGTTCTTATAGGTTATTCTAGTACTTCATTATAATACGTCCTTGGGATGTACTGTCCAGGTCACAAAATTTTACTCAGCACAATAACAAGTGCTATAGATCATTAGAGGAGAGCTGCCGTTAATAACTGTGGCTTACAAATATGTTTCATTAAGGTTGCAAATGAGAGCATAGAGTCAAAGGAAGTGCAGGGCGGGCACTTAGATGAAGGCAGTTAGAGGCTGAGCGAATCTCCTCGCCGCCGGCTTAAACTAGTCTCAACTTCACCTATCAGGATAATACCCGTAGGGAGTAAGCGACTCTGATCCAAAGGATGGAGAGCTGTCCAGACCACCTGTACAGGGGTAACTGGGATCTAACAGTGTGAATGAGGTATGTTGCATAAAGCACTTTGAGTGCTCAGACAGAGTAGAAAAGTGCTCTGTAAGAACCAGTCCATTTTACTTGTATTCACTGACTGAACAACAGGAGGGTCATCTAACTAAAACCAATCAGTGCATCTCACCTGACCCCCTCAAAATCAAATTCTTTTTAATGGTCTGTAAGTTTTATTTACATGTCCTCATAGTATGGTGAAAGGATGTCTGCAGACAGGGTACCAGTGCTTGTTGCTGTTCCTCTACATCAAAGACATTTATTGTAGCCCAGTGAGCTGAGTGTTATAATGTAAACAGTAAAATGTAATTGGATATTGGCAGAAATGCTCTTTATCTGAGGCGACGTTCAGGATAAAAATGTTGAAGGAATTCCCTGACTTACACTCTTTGTATCTTTGTTTAGAAGCAGAGCAACACAGATGGATCCAGTTCTCGACCCTGTCATCACTGTGGTGGTGGGAAAGACTTTTGTTGTGACCTTTGTGGAAAAACTTTCAGTCATCAGTGGAACCTTACAATACATCAACGTAGACACACTGGAGACAAAATGAGCTTCTGCAAAGAATGTGGGAGAGGCTTCCCCACTCCAAGTGAATTAAAGCGCCATGAATTCATTCACAGTGGGGTCAAAAAGAACGTCTGTGACCAGTGTGGGTCATCATTTTTCACTGCAGATGATCTTAAAAGACATAAACGAGTCCACACAGGAGAGAAACCATACAAGTGCAGACATTGTGAGAAATGTTTCACACAATCAAGTAGTCGTAACCTTCATGAAGGTGCACACGGAAGAGAACTTCAGCTGTGACAAGAGCTTCAGGAATCTCGGTTCATACTCCGAACATAAACAATCCCACGCTGTAAATAAACTGTTTCACTGTTACCAATGTGCAAAAACATTCACTTCATTTTCTGCTCTGTGCAAACATCAGCGTGATCACGCAGGACTGAAATCACTGTATCACAATCAATCTGAAGATCCTCTTCTGGTTTCAGGGTCAGACTTCAAAACCTTGAGATCAGGCTCCACAGAGTTCAGCTGGAATCTGCTGTAAAAAGTGTCAGCTGATGACACACTTGGATCTGATGCGGTAGCTCTGATATCTGGACCTGCAGTGAATAAACCTGAATGTTATAACTAGGAAGGCACAAGTATAAATATTTACATTAGTTTGTGTGTGTGCGTGTGTGTTTTAAAAGGAATTTTAACACTTATCCCCCTACAAAAAGTAGTGTTTAGTCTCAGTACTTCCATGGATGCTTTTGGTGTTTAATAACCAGTAACCATCATGGCTTGATAAATAGACAAATAGATATATTCCCACTCTTAATACACCCAATCACTGCAGTGTCATTAGATAAACATTTACAGGTGGCATGTTTCTGCTTTCTACTAGAAATCTGAGGTGTATAAGGTAAACGGCAATGGAGATCAAAATCCTTCGGCACTATTATTTGCCCTGCAGTGAACTGGAACCTGTTCAGCATGTACTATTAGAATGTCAGGTCTATGTTCAAGAAAGGAACAAGGCATTAATAGCAATTTTTAAGAAGCTGAATGTGACTAGGCTCTTTGACATTCATTTAAACACGAAGCTTCAGAAGGATTTCATAAGATGATCTATACCGCAGTTAGACTTCGGTCTAGCAAAGAGGTGATAAAGATGATTGTGTTACTAACTCTATTGTGTCTTTTTCTTTTACTGTCTGTTGAATTCCCAGTGCCACCAATCTAGGCAACACAGTGGTATAGGATAGTGATGTGCAAATGAAGCAAAGAACCATTTCATCAACTGAACTGAAAATGGGTTCATTAATTCGCATCTAGTGGCGAAATGGGAAACAGTGGGGAAAAAAGTCTAAATAATCATGTACTAAGCATAACTGGGGGTTGTGCAAAAGATACAAATATACTTGTGTAAAGATGGATTTACTGGTCAGTTGATTCTGTAAATGTACGTACTGTAGCTGAAGGAAGGATGTGCTGGGATGGTATGGTGTGCTCATGTAACTAGGGCAGGGTGTGAGAAGGGATGAGGTGCCGAACATTTAGTTTTTATTAAAAAATATTTTTTCCTCTTTTTAGAATTGCTTCATTTTTTGCTGACAGTTTCTTCATGGCACTGATGAGGCTTGGTGTTGCTTTGCTACCACAAACAAATGTAAGGAATTGCTTGGACATGTTCTCTCCCATCAGTTCTGCTGTCATGTTGGTGGTATTGCCCATTATGGCCATCTTAATAAAGATCTATCTGTCTATCTATGTCTCCGTGACTCTCTTCTGCTGGAACATTTCCACTGTTACCATGTAAAATGGGTTGAGCAATGCTAAATAAGATGCTATTTTTCATGGTCCTTGGAAGAGAGAAGATTAACTTCTGTTCTGAGTGATGCCGTATGTGTTAACAGACCTCTCTGCATTGAATAATATCTGTTATTAACCTCTGTCTCTCTTCCACAGCATGTCTTTCATCCTGTTTTCCTTCTCTCACCCCAACCGGTCGCAGCAGATGGCCCCGCCCCTCCCTGAGCCTGGTTCTGCTGGAAGTTTCTTCCTGTTAAAAGGGAGTTTTTCCTTCCCACTGTCATCAAAGTGCTTGCTCATAGGGGGTCATATGATTGTTGGGTTTTTCTCTGTACCTATGTAGCGCCTTGAGGCGACTTTTGTTGTTATTTGGCGCTATATAAATAAAATTGAATTGAATTGAATGCCCGAAGTCCTTGAGCTGTCTGCCTCTCATCAGGTAGCGCTGTAGCATTAAGAAGGTGCTGTTCCAGGGCCTGTACATAGGAACATGCAAACAAACATTTTTAAACATTTGATACATAACTATCAAGGTACATAAGCTGTGTCCAGCCTACGAATCCGCCCGACAAATGTGTCCTGTTTTTTTCCCCAGATTTGAAGGATGGGTCGTTGTGTCCTTTGTGGTCCACCATATTCCAGAATTCATAGCACGGCCCAGCCAATTCCAGTTTCCAACAACGGCGGCCACTACTAAGTTTTAATATTACTCTTATTAATCTTTCTGGGTCACAAAATAATCTTTTAACATATATATTTTTATTTTTAAACCCATGAAAGCATCCTTTTTCCCAGTAGCTAAATCACTTTTTTTTTATCTTAAATTGTGTCGAGTGGAAAGTTTAGATTTTTAATGTCATGTGTGATGTTCTTGTATGTGATTTATTTACTCAGAAATTCCACAAATGTGCCTCTTTTGACAATAATCATTGTATATCTCAGTTTTAACTTTCAGTTCAGTTCCAGTTCAGGGTCACCTACACGGTATCTGCCCACCCCGAGTCCATCACAGGGTTAAATAATTTTGGTCTAATTGAGTAGGATTAATGTGAACTCATCATAAGAAGGTTTTAGGTTTATTCTTTAGTCCAGGCACTAGGACTGCCTCAAGCCTTACTTGAGTCAGGATTCAAAGTTCTGTCTGTCATTTTCCTTAATTATGTTCAGCTGTGTCCAGTTCCCAATTAGCCCTGAGTGTGTGAGAGAGTATTTGTAGCCCTGTCTCATATCTTTTTAGTTAACATGTTAGTTTATGCTTCCTGAGATTCTGTTGCTCTTCGTTTTCCTTGCATTGTGGACTTGAGTGGATAACCCAAATAAAGGTTAGTTTGTGTTTATTCTGTATCCCTGTGAGTCCTGTGCTTTGACTTATGCCTTGCTGAGCCCTGACAATGTAAGAACTTCTGAATGTGCCAGAATCTATTTGGGTCTTAGTTACAGAGAGTTCACTCTGTTATGGCGAAGCATGTGGTCATCATCATGACTGGTCCTTAAAAACGCAGCATCCAACAGGAATACATGCCTTCTCCAGAAGTCTGCACTAAAAGGCAAGATTTTTATTGTTGTTAGGTTTTTAAAAAACCCAAGTTTTCTGTGTCATAAGAGTGGTTCACCCGTTACTGGGTTACACTGGCATACTGTCACTAACTGGCTCAAAGCAATTTATGTTCAAGTTTGGGGGCAAATAAGCATGAAACACTGCCTACAGACCAATAAATTCTCTGATGATGGTCAAAATCTGTAGAAGATCACTGAGACCTGTGATTGGATAGTAGGTGGGTCTAAAGTCTGTTCTGTAGAATAAGCATGTGTTTGAAATATTTTCGTATTTTTATTTTTTACATGCCTCGATACTGAAACGCCACCAGATCTGTTTGTGTCCCTGCTGGTTAGCAAGTGGAGAAGAGTCTGACGAAGCAGCAGAGCAACATTTTTGAGTCATTTAGGCTCAGTTTAGCCACCACAGAGGAAACGATGACTTCAACAGAAAAGGTATGGAAAATATGTTTCACTACTATTGAAACTGTGCCCTTCATCGTCTTCGGTTGGTTTGCTTGATGATGGTCACAATTTGCTCAAAAGATGACACAAAGTTCATTTTAACGGGCACCAAAACACAGGCTAGGTTTATATTAAGCCCCCAATAGTACATCATGTAATGTTATTTGTATATATTACTCTTTCTATAATATAATTTTAATTACTGTTGTAGCACACATTACATTTACACTTTTCCTTCATTAGATATTATTGTATTACAGTTTGGAAATGTTATACAGTAGTTGTTGTGGTAATCCCTAGTCTCTCATCCTGTAGTTCAGCAGACTTGAACGCCACTGTGTTGGAGTGCAGCTGGTGGCAGTAGTACTTGCTCTGCTCTGCTACATGCTTTAGGGTCACTCTAACCAGAACCTGCAAAAGTTCCACATTTTACTATTGTAATTCTTTATAAAATTCTTGTCAAAATAATGTGAAATTATTTTAGGGTTTGGCCTAGTAGTCTCATTAAATGTAACTCTAGGGATAAACAAATGCTGGTGTAATGACGGTGTCAGCAGTCTAAGGTGTTCTAGAATACAATTTAAAAACCTGTAGAAATATAGACCTCTCCCTTTCCTATCCCCCAGCCATGTCTGCCCAGTCTGTAACAACTGAAAATAAAATGAAAAATAACAACAAAGGTTGATCAAATGGACCAAAACGGCAAGGCCGTGATGATCCGTTGGGTATCCTTGTTGGCTTTCAGCTAAATTTGTCTAATCTAAGCAGTCAAATCAAAGACAAGAACAAGACTGAATATTTGTGTGTACAAGCACTAGGAATGGCGATGACGTGAGAATATTTAAATACTTAAATCTGATAGTTCCATAGACTATACTACCAAATTATTGTTTGGTTCTTCTGACCATTTGTATATAATGTACTACCACTAGTAGATGGTTGAAATGGGCCTCTGGTTTAAAATTATACAGAAAACTGGAGGGAGTTTGACTGTTCAGTTTGTTCCATGACTGTATTTAACTCAATGCCTCTGTTGGTATTTCTGTTGCTGCAGGATCGAAATGGGCAAAGATGTCAGCCCTCTCAGGAGGCTGACAAACCCCACGGGGGAAGAAAATACAGCTGCAATGAGTGTGGGAGAGCTTTTACTCGAAAGGAGTCCCTAAGAAAACACACAGACTTCCACACTGCAGAGATTCTGTTCATCTGTGACTTGTGTGGAAAATGTTTTACTTGCTTTGGTAAATTGCAAAGACACCAACTAATCCACAGGGGATATAAACAGTTTAGATGTGACTTGTGTGGGAAGTCCTTTACTCAGCAAAGTGCCCTAAAAAAGCATAAAGTCTCTCACAGTGATATTACAGCATACCGTTGTGATCATTGTGGGAAGCGTTTTACTCAGAAAGAAGGCCTGGAAAACCACAAGTTCATCCACAGTGGAGTTAAACCATACAGATGTGATCAGTGTGGTAAAGATTTTACTCAAAGTGGTAGCTTACGGAGGCATAGAGTTACCCACTCTGGAATTAAGGCATACAGCTGTGACATTTGTGGGAAAACTTTCAACCATTTAGGGAACAGAAATAGACACAAACGCATTCACACGGGACATGATGTTTACAGCTGTGATCAGTGTGACAAGCAGTTTACAGAAAAAAGATACTTACAACAACACATGTTTACCCACACTGAGGAGAGACCGTATAAATGTGAACTGTGTGAGAAGACTTTTAAACTTTCATCGTCCCTTAAAATGCACCATCAGATCCACACCAGAAAGAAACTCCACAAGTGCAGTTACTGTGAGGTATGTATTTTTATTTTTTTTTTCTTTCTGGGGTGTCAATGCTCGTTTCTGTTCCTCTACGTCATAGAAACAGAATTTATTTTAAAGTTTATTTAAACGTGTAACTTATGTTAAATGTATTTGTCTTTGTTTAGAAGCAGAACAACCCAGAAGGATCCAGTTTTGAACACTGCTATCGTTGTGGTGGTGGGAAACCATTTCGTTGTGACATTTGTAAAAAACCTTTCAGCCAGGAAAGGACCTTAAAATTACATCAACGTAGACACACTGGACACAAAATGAACTACTGCAAAGAATGTGGGAGAGGCTTCCCCACTCCAAGTAAATTACGACGACATGAACTTATACACAGTGGCATTAAAAAGTACCTCTGTGGCCAGTGTGGGTCATCATTCGCCACTGCAGGTAACCTTAACATGCATAGACAAATCCACATGGGAGAGAAACCATAAAAGTGCAGTCACTGTGAGGAAAGCTTCTCACATTAAAGTACTCGTAACTTTCATGAAAGAACACATAAAACTACACCTGTGACTAGTGTAACAGGAGTTTGATCTTAAAAGTATTTTAAAGTGTAAATAATTTGTTTTATCTTTGAGGAATTAAATGTGGTATAACCTCCACACACTGTCCTGCTTACCATTAAAGTTGAATATTGGTAAGTGTGGCTGTGTGGTGCTTATACTATTTTTCTCCACAAAGAGAAGGTTCCCAAGTTTCTTTAAGAATTGTTTTTTTTTTTTTTTGTTTTGTTTTTGTTTTTTTTACTTTAAATGAATAGAAATTTCCTACTAATTTTATTTTTTATCTTGTATAGAACTTTTTAAATGCTTATTTAACCTGCTGTGGTAATCCCCACTACTTTTCACAGAACTGATCCAGAAAGGTCAAATGCAACGTAAGAAAATGTTAGCGAATGGGGAGAACTGCTGATACAATGGTAGAATACAAAATCACAAAAGACAATGCGTTTCTGGGGAGACAATTTTGCCAACGAGCTTCAGAAGGGGAAAACTACAAATAATGGGACATATTACACTTAAACACATTTAGAAAGGGTGGCGAGTTCTCAAGTTCTTTGACGGGGGAAAAAAATAAAAATTTGGCGTTTTTTCATCACAAAATTTATGTAGTATTGTAGATGTTTAATGTTAGTGGTTTACTGTTAGCCTGTTACTTTTGCAGCTTTGCCATTACATGATTGTCTTCTCACAAACGCTTCCATTGAGACTTGTCCAGGATGCTGGGTGTAATTTATTTATTAACATTTCTAGGCCAATTTAAGATTTGAAGACTTTTTTTTTTTTTTTCTTTTTAAATGTTCTGGGGATGTTCATCAAATATGACTAAGGTAACACTAATTTGGTGTAAAAATAAATAATTGGTTTCATAACAAATATTTGAGCCATGATTTCACTTCCACCGTCTGAGTAAAGACTGACATGACAAATGGTAACATTTAACAGTCTGAATCCAATTTTTATTTATTTTATTTATTTTTCTCCCCCTGACACAGATGGACGATTATTGGAGATTGTTGTGTTTTTTTTTTTTTTTTTTTTTTTTTTTTTTTTTTTTTGGGTCCCAGTTGAAATGAATGAGAAACTTTATAAATTCTGCTAAAACTTGCTTGATTAGATTATAGCTTTTCTGCTAAGACAAAGTATTTCATGTAAATCATAGTATTTTTACAGAGTCAGTGTTTCTGCTAAATCATTGTATTTCTGCAAATTCATAGTATTTGACACTGCAAAGTATTTTTATTTTTATTTTTTTAGCTCAATCAATCTTTATTTATAAAGCACTTTTCATACAAAAAATGTAGCACAAAGTGCTTAACATAGTTAAAAGCAGCCCACCCCACCCTCCAACTCACTCCCCACACTCTCATTAACATAAATGATGTGAATACACACACACACACACACACACACACACACACACACACACACACACACACACACACACACACACACACTCTTAAAGAGTAAAAATTGGGCTGGGTCAATCAACGTATTTCACCCAAATCACAATATTTAAGCCAAATCATAGTATTACTGCTAAATTGTAGTATTTGAGCCAAGTCATAGTGTATATAGGCTAAAACATAGTATTTCTGTCAATAGCAGCAATACTATGATTTCACACAAATACTATGACTTAGCAGACACACAGTTGACTGATCTAGAAACTGCCAAATTATATTATTTCTGCTAAATCATAGTATTTGTGCTCAAACATAGTAATTCTGCCAAAGCATAGTATTGGTGCCAAATGGTAGTATTTTTGCTTAATCATAGTATGACCGAGAAGGTTAAGTGTCTTAACTTCTTTTCAGCACAAAGTTCTGCTTCACCTGTTTCAAGCACAAATTTAAGTTTATTCACCTCATTTCTGCAGAAAGTTCAACTTTGTCGGCTAATTTTTCAGCTCCTTCAGTTGAAGCCTGCTATATCTTTTGGTGCTCATAACTGTTATACTTTTTTTTTTTTTTTTTTTTTTAATTTATATATATATATATTTTTTTTAGATAGATCAGTTTTTCAGCAGATTGTTCTCCTTCTTCTGCTGTTTTCCGATTCCACTACAAGGCATTTTCGCAGGAAATGCAAACTTTTCTAGTTGCTTCTTTCTTCTTTGCCATGGAACTACTTTTGCAGTTTTTGTGCGATTTTCACCATTCAAATTTTAAACTATTATGCTATTTCTGTTAATGCCGACTATGACTTTTGGTGCTCATAACTTCTATACTTTTCGAGATAATTCGTTTTTGTGCTTTTTTTTTTTTTTTTTTTTTTTTTTTTTCTCTCCCCGGTCCCATTGAAATAAATGGACCACATAATCAGTGTGGTCACTGATTTTGTTTGTGGGGTTGAGCTGTGTTCTTAGCTTGGTGAGATGAGCAGCTGTTCTCAGAGCGGGAGGCCCGGGTTCAAATCCCGCTTATGGTAACAATTTTTTCAGTTTAACATTTAAACTTTTTAACTGTTTTCAATACAAATTTCAGCTTCTACACCAGTTTTCAGTGGATTTCTTTCCCCCTCCCTTCAGCACACAGTTTTACTACTTCTGCTGTTTTCAGCAAATTCCACTACAAGGCATTCACCAGAGGTGGGTCGAGTATCCAGAAATTGTACTCAAGAGTAGCATTACTTTTAAATATTATTACTCAAGTAAAACTGAAAAGTAGTTGTCAAAAAAGTTACTCAAGAGTAAAAAAAGACTACTCAAGTAGCGAGTAACTGTTTGAAACGTCAGATTTATTTATTTATTTTTAAACTATTGTCACAACCTGCGGGATCGGCAAGGCGCTGGTCAGAATCTCTCCACTCCTAGCCCCCCTTCTCTTCTCTTTTTCCTCTCCCTCTTCCCTGTTTTGCCGGGGCAGAACTCATGGCGGGTTCACGCCCTCGGTCCACGCCTTCCCGGATCGTGCACACCTGGGCCTCATCAGACCAGCCGGTATATGAGAAGGAGATCAGCTGTTCAACGCTGGATTGTTGTGAAGGCTCTTGTCAGTACACACCTAGCTCAAGTTTGCCGTGCCTCTGCCTCAGACTTAACGTGTTCCTTTGTTCCTAGATTCCCCGGACCCGTCCCCGTGTTTCCCCGTGTGGAAGGTGTGACAGGTCGCTAGCGGAGTGGAGAGAGGCTGTTCTGAGCACGTGTGTGATTTCCCCGTTTTCCCTGGAGCCCTGGACCCCTGCCCCCCACGTCTTGTATATAGCACTAACCTTGCACTGTCTGTACATTCACTTGGTGAAGATCTGTAATAAACATCTCTGTTTGAACGCTACCCAGGAGTCCTGCAAGTGGATCCTTTAAGCAACGCGTGGCACTAATTTCCAGATTTCAGTTTTTCACAACATGAAGCTTTTTTTTTCACTAATACCGACAGTAAATAATACAAATATATAAACAGTTCAAACAATTTCCAGTGACAAGATATGCTGTTAACTTCATATTCATTTTTGCTCCAAATGGCACAGCAGCCTCAGAAAACATTAGAACCATTCATCTTGAACATATGTACATACAAGGCAGCCCAGTTTACCATAAATTGTTTGGGTGTGTGTCTATTTCTGCATATTTAACAAAAATGTGCCATTTCTTCACTCAGTGAGGTGATGGTTACGCTTCAGCAGCAGTTTGCTCTCAAGGTGGTTTTTGTGAAGCTGTGTTACGTTCCCCTGAGGGGTCTAGGCGGGGAGGGGGAAGTAACAAAAAGTGACCGGGTCAGAAAAAGGAGGCAAAAGGGTTAAATTAAAGAGTTTTATTAAAGTTTCAATTTATACTAACTAAAAGAGACAGACAAGCCACTATGACCATTTAAGAAAACAAACAAAACTCAGGCGTTGGTCAATAAAGTAAAACGTAAGCCAAAAAGAAAGAGCAGCTCCTAATTTCTCCTGCATTAAGGAAAATCCCTTCACATGGAACAGAGGAGGCTGGAGTGCAGAGAAACTGGTAGAGATGCAGTTATACAGTCTACCTGGGCCCCACAAACTATCAGCTAAAGAGATTAAATACATTAAATTGCTGCACATTTTGCAGACTAACAGTTTAAGATTATTTAATAAATTAAATATATCTTTCTATAACATTAAATGTAACGAGTCAAATAGAAGTCTTTCTAAAGTTATTTAATTATATTTATATTATGAAAAGCAGATTTGTTGACATCTTAAGTTTTTCCCGTTTTCAGATAAAATAAAAATGCACAAAGCAAATACAAAAACAAGAACACAAAGCTGGAAAACCCACCCGATTGACCAAAATGAACTCAAAATTCTCCCACACAATAGAAACTCCTCTATTCCTCGCTGGCTCCATGTCTCTCAGTAGAAATATCAGTGGTTTGCTATCTGTCACCATCAAAACGCTCCACAAATCCTGTGAAAGATTCACTTCCTTATAAACCATTGAACGAGACACCGAAGCAGTCACGTTCTAAACGAAGCTTCGGACGTCACTGATCACGTGACTCTGGCCAAACGAATCAAGCTTCGACACAGAGCTTCTGAAGCAGTGTGTTGATTTTTTTGACACACGCACCGGAGCGTCAGCTTCAAGCAGACCATCACTATCAGTTTGTTTTACTTTTAAGTGGGTGAGTGATAGTGTTAATAATAATAATAATGGATTGCATTTATATAGTGCTTTTCTAGGCACCCAAAGCACTTTACAATTCCACTATTCATTCACTCTCACATTCACACAATGATGGAGGGAAGCTACAGTTGTAGCCACAGCTGCCCTGGGGCAGACTGACAGAAGCCATATCGTGCAGATAAGATGACATGTTTAAAAATGCCAACTAAGACCATATGAATATTTAGTTGTGTTAGGAGAGCTGGTAATAAAGTACTCAAGTTTGTGCTTTGGCTCAAGCTTATTTTGGAGGGATCAAGGTCCAGAGGGGCTTTTCAAAAAAAATTAGGGGTCCTAGAGGAACCCTTTTGAGGGAGGAGGTGTTACGTCCCTCTGCATCCCCTAATCTCCTCAGTATGTTCAGCTGGTGCTAATTGGCCCCACCTAGGCAGGTGTTGGTAAAAGCATATCTGAGGCAGGCTTTCAGGAAGCCTTACTAGCCATGCCTGGGTGGTAGCAGCCATGTTAGCCAACCTGCTATGCATTTTAGGATTAAAACCTCTTCTCACTAACACTCTGGTATTCATCTCCTTTTTTGTGTTGCGGCTTTTGAGCCAGGTAGTAACAGTG
Source organism: Copadichromis virginalis (assembly GCF_057382275.1). NCBI lineage: Eukaryota > Metazoa > Chordata > Actinopteri > Cichliformes > Cichlidae > Copadichromis > Copadichromis virginalis. Next base: position 33,049,123 of record NC_140626.1, read on the forward strand.
CTTGAAACTCTTTGCGCAAAGACTTGATAGTTTTATTGACAAAAGAAAAAACAACATATAAATGAAAATCAATTTGGATTTTGTAAAAATAGATCAACGGCATTGGCATTATTGACTTTCATTGAAGATATTTAATCTGCAACCCATAATAATAAATAAACAGTTGGGGTATTTGTTGATTTAAACAAAAAAGCTTTTGACACGTTACAACATTATATTTTGATTTCTAAATTGTATAATTATGGTGTGAGAGGAGTGGCATTGAATTGGTTAAGGAGTTATTTAGAAAATGGGCTGCAATATGTACATTGTTTCGAGAACACCTCTGAAAGATTGAAGATTGTATTGGGCGTTCCTCAAGGTAAAAAGGTTAAATTTTATTTTATTTGCAGGTGACACAAATTGCTCAGGAGAGAATTTGAAAGATATGAAATCATGGTTTCTGAGATGTAAATTTTTAAGAAATGGTTTGATGTAAATAAATTATCTTTGAATCTGACAAAAACGAAATTGATGATATTTGACAATTGTGTAAAGGAAGAAGTTATTATGCCCATTAATGGAGAACTGATTGAAAGAGTTTCGCTTTTTGGGTGTAATAGTAGATGAAAATTTGACGTGGAAATCACAAATTGAGTACATTAGAAAGAAAATGGTCAAAAACATTTATATTTTGAGAAATGTAAAAGATTTATTAGACTACAAATCAATGAGCAACGTTTTTCGTTGGTTTTCTCATACTTTAGTTATTGTGTGGAAGTCTGGGGAAATACATTGGTGAATACTAAAAACCCTCTAAAATTAATACAGAAGAAAATGATACGAATGATTCATAACGTTAAATATAGAGAACATCCAAATAAATTATTTATAGAAAAAAACTATTAAAATTAGGATATTTACTGAAACTACAGACAACACTAAAAATAATATTTTGCCTTTCAAGTTACAAAGTTTATTTTCAATGTGTTTGGAGGGAGAAGACAGAAGGAAATTTCATTTTAAGCATCAGCTAGCTAGGACTACACAAAGATTAATGAGTCCAACGGTTAGGGGTATATGACTGTGGAACTCTCTTCTTTATAATCTAAAGAATTGTACAAATTTACATTGTTTTAAAAATTGTTAGATGATAATTCAATATGAAGAATATGAATGAAATTGGAGTTAATTGAAGATTGAAATTTGAAAATTGAAGATTTCTTTTTTTCTTTTTTTTTTACATTTTTTGCCTCATTTTATTCTATTCACTTATCTTTTCTCCTTGTTATTATGTGATGTGGTATATTGCTGATTGTAAATTTGTTTTGTCTGCGTTAGGACCTAGAGATATATGTTCGTTTGTTCCTCGGTTTTTGGTGTCCACTTGTAATATAAGTTGGATCACAGACAGGGGGCAGGGTTTAATAAGAATATTTTCTTCTTCTTGCTCCCACTCCACGCATGGTTGCAGTGCTATACCGAAAGAAAGTATGGTTTGTTTGTCTGAAAGAAAACTGTTGAAACTGTTGAACCAAGTGTGAAATAAATAAATGAAATGTGTGTGAATTTTGCTTTCCACTGTTTGTGTGTTTTGTTGTTGTTGGGTAGATAGCTTGTACTGGAAGGACTGTAAGGTGCTAGTTCAGGTTTGCAGCTACCACTCCCCGGAGTGTCGGCCAGAACACTGCTCAAGGCCCGGATGAATGTTCAGAAGGGAGACAATGAAGACACCGAGGATAGTGCAGACTCTTGTATTGACTTCACACAGTTGAAGGTAACAGGGATTGTCAGAGGAGCAGGTATTGCATACAGGTTTAGGTGCGTGGGCATGGGTGTGTGTGTGTGTGTGTGGTCTCTGAACGGAACAGAAAGAAAATACTACATTACTAAAGTGTTCACAACAATATCTCCAGAGTACATCAACATAAACACAGGCGGGAAATAAACTAACATCCCCTTTAATACCATAGGCCATATATTACCCACGACTCACACATAGACCCCCTGAGAGAGCTAACCAGGTACACAGCTATACCCAACCACACGGCAGGAAAGTTAGCTTAGCTTAGCTTAGCATCCGCTAACGGCACAGACAGAAACATAGTCATTTCCCCCCTAACCTTGGTTACAGTCCCAAACACATCTTATTATCACATCCTCACACATCACCAACTTACGTTGCTCATTAACGCACACTTCTCACGGAATAACCAATTCTCTGCCGGTAATCTGGAGCAGAAAAGCTCAGGTGCTTTGCCCACGTTTCTCCCTGGACATAGTCTCTCATACAAAGCGGTGGGGTGACCTCTACTGGCCACTCTAAAAACTACAGGTGAACTAACAACTGAACAGAATAAAACCATAACTATGGGGCCTTTTGTACAGCCGCCCCCAAATGTATGAAGTACATTTGCTCACAACAAAAGGCAATTTTACAAACAAAGTCACGGTGATTGTCCTTTGTCTTCGTCCGGGAGGGCAGGCAGCACCACCAGCCTCGCCACAGGTCGGGTGAAGGTCCGGTCCTTCACCTTGATGTCAGCAGACCTGATGTGCCCGTCGGGACTGGGGTGGACTTTGGAGATGCAGCCCACGAGCCAGGAAGCACGAGGCAGCTGAGGATCTACGATCATCACCACTGAACCTTCTGTGACATCTGCGGGGGATGACCGCCATTTCTGCCGAAGCTGCAGGCTTGGAAGGTACAGCCGGATGAATCGAGACCAGAAGTGGTCAGCCAGCACCTGGGAGTGCTTCCACCTCCGGCGACTCAGGAGCTCTTCTCTGGGATAAGCCACTTGAGGAAGTGCTCCGTCAGGCCGCCCCATCAGAAAGCAGTTGGGGGTCACTGGATCAGGATCACTGATGTCAGACGGGACATAACCTAGTGGTTTGGAGTTCAAGATGCCCTCCACCTCCACAAGGACCGTGTGGAGGACCTCTTCTTGAAGGGGTTGGGATCCTACTGTAGTGTAGAGTGCCGTCTTGACAGACCTAATCTCCCGCTCCCACACTCCCCCGAAATGAGGAGCCGCTGGTGGATTGAAGTGGAAGACGATCTTATGGGGAGCCAGGAGCTTCTGCAGGTCAGAGGTCATGGCTGCAAAAGCTGCTTGGAGTTCCCTTTCTCCCCCACGGAAGTTGGTCCCTTGGTCTGAGTACAGCTCAGCTGGAGTTCCTCTCCTGGCAATGAAACGTCGAAGTGCCATTAGGAAGGCATCTGTATCGATGGAGGTTAGGACATCAAGGTGGACCACTCTGATAGTTAGGCACTTAAAGATGATGCCCCACCTCTTCTCCACACGGTGCCCGATTTTGACCTCAAAGGGTCCAAAACAGTCCACGCCTGTCGAATAAAAGGCAGGTTTGTAAAGGCGGAGGCGCGCAACTGGCAGGTCCGCCATCTTGGGAACCGTCGGTCGGGCTCTCCATCTGCGGCACTCAAGACAGGTCCTTTGAAAACGCCTAACTGCTTCCCGGCCTCTCAGGATCCAATGAGTGCGCCGAATCTCCGCGAAGACCCTCTCTGGCCCTGGATGGCGCAGGCGACTGTCGACGTCCTGGATGAACAGGCGGGTGACTGGATGTGTCGGATCCAAAACTAAAGGATGGGAGCTGGTAAAGGCGAGATCTTCGGAGCGGCGAAGACGCCCACCTACACGGATGACCTCATTCTCGTGGTCGAACTCAGGGGATAGTGCAAGGAGACGACTGTTGCGACTGATGGATTTCCCCTGCTTAAGAAGTCGATACTCCTCAGGGAAGCTCTCCTGTTGAGCTTCTCTCAGGACGTTCATCTCTGCTCGAACATAGTCATAAGTCGATGAAGTTCCACCGCCTTTGGCCGCCCCATGCAACTGCGTAATAGCAGCTTCCAGCAGCTGTGTCCAGGTGTCATATTTGCTGAAGTTCGAGGTGGCGGGGTCGAAGGTGGTAGAAAATCCACAAAAGGTCTCTTTACGGAGCTCAGATGGGCCTGGAGGCTCAGCCAGGGTGCCACTTGGCTCTGGAGGCCACTGTTCTGGACCTAGGAGCAGGAAAGGAGGCCCTTGACTCCATCTATTGGGTCTGGTCAGCTCGGGAAGGGACTTCCCACGGGTTATATCATCTGCGGGGTTCTGGGCTGAGTCCACATAGCGCCAGGTGTGCGAGTGAGTTAATTCCTGGATCTCAGCCACGCGGGTGCCGACGAAGACCTTGAAGTGGCATGACTGGGACCTCAACCAGGTGAGTACAGTTGTGGAGTCAGACCACAGCACTATTCTCTTTATGTCCAGAGTGAGCTCATTTCTCAGGAGACGGGAAAGATGAGCTCCGGAGAGGGCACCACACAGCTCAAGTCTAGGCATGGAGAGAATGGGTTTAGGGGCAACACGGGAGCGAGCCATCAGGAAGGCTAGATGTGAGCTGCCATCACCTGTCACTGTTCTCATGTAGGCCACTGCGCCATAAGCCTGCTCTGACGCATCACAGAATATGTGAATCTCTCTCTCACTAACTGACTCCGTGATGTGCTTTGGGAGATACGGGCGAGGAAGCAGGACTTGTGCAAGGAACGGCAATTCCTCTTCCCAGGTTTTCCACTGCTGGAGTAGTTCTGGCGGAAGCTGCGGGTCATCCCATCCCCTCTGTTGATCCCAAAGGCGCCTCACTAGCATCTTGGCTCGGGTGGTGTACGGTAGGATAAAGCCCAGTGGGTCGTATTGGCTTGCGAGAACTTTATAAATATTCCGCATGGTGGGGGCGCCATAACTGATTTTGCGGTGTCTGTAACCCAAGGTGTCCGTGGGGAAGTGCCAGCTAAGGCCCAGAGTTGGCTCAGAGGTGTCTGATTTGTCTTGAGTGAGCCAAAGTTCTGCACTTGTGGATCTGAGGTCTTCAGGTAGGTGGCCAATGGTGCTGGGTTCATTACTGGCCCACTGGCAAAGGACAAATCCAGCAGAAGACAGGAGGGCTCTTAGCCTGTCCACTAGGTCCCGGGCTTCTTCAGGGGTCGGCACGCTCTGGAGAAGGTTATCAACATAGAAGCACTGTCCCACAGAGTGACGTAGCGGATCATCTCCTTCCGTGTGGTCCCTGGCGTGGCGCTGCAGAGCGAAGGTTGCACAGCATGGGCTGCAGGTTGTACCGAAGGGGAGGACCTGCCATTCATAAACGGCCACCGGTTCCTCGGGGTGCAGATCCCGCCACACAAACCGCAGGAGGGAACGATCTTCGGGAAGAAGGCGAATCTGGTGGAACATACCTTTAATGTCACCACTGATGGCTACGGCATGCTCTCGAAAGCGAAGGAGGACACCAAGGAGCGATGCGCTCAGGGTGGGCCCAGGTAGAAGATGTTCGTTGAGGGCTTGGCCTTGGAACTGGAACGAACAGTTAAACACAAGGCGATCTTTGCCATTGTGGCTAACAAGGTGGTGAGGGATATACCATGACTCATCTGCTTGAGCAACCTCAGAGGGGGACACCTTAACCACCGAACCGGCCTGGACCAACTTCTCTATCTCCGCCCGGTAGATCTTAGCTCGTTCTGGATCTTTCTGGAGCCTTCTCTCCACACTTCTCAAACTGGGAACAACAGCGTTAGGGCTAGCTTTAAGGTGTGGCATGTTCTCGCGGCGAAGGAGGGGGGTGGCATAGCGTTGGATGCCCTCGACATCTACACGAACTGTCTTCTGCTCTAGCAGGCTAACTGCATAGTTATCTTCTCTTGAACGGGTAACCACCTTGCCTTCTGGCACCGGGACAACATCTACCTGCCATAACTTCTCTACATGTTTGAGTAGCTCACTCACCTGGGGAGGAAGGGCAGTCGTGAAGAGGCACTGTTGTGGCAGCGAAGAGGAACCTATAAGGCTGGAGGGACCCTGTAGTGTCCACCCTAACCTGGTGCGCATAGCAGCAGGACCACCCGGTGGACCAAGACGGACAGCTTCAGTTGGAGTGATGAGCTGTGGGTGGTCACTGCCAATAAGAAGGAGAGGTTTGACCCTCTTGAAGGACTGGAGAGGCAGGCCTCGGAGGTGTCTGTACTTCCGCTGCAAGGACTCCACTGGGTAGCTGTGCTCGGCTAGGTCGATACGGGTGGTGGTGAAGGCGTTGCGGACTTTGTACTTCAGCTTAGGTTTGCCACCAGGGGAGATCTCGAATGAGACACATGATCCTTGGAGAGTTTGCACATCTTGCCTGATAGTGCGCAATGGAAGTGTCTCTGGGATGCCTTGAAGGTCAAGCTTCTGGGCAGCGGTGGGTAGCAGCATAGTCCTCTCTGACCCATCATCCAAAACTGCGTGAGTGCTCAAAGTCTTGCCATTATGGTGAAGGATGACTGGGACAACCTTTAACAGGACTTGGCCGCTCTCTGTAGGACGATCGACGTACAGGACGCCCGTAGGATTCTCACCTTCTCGTGGGGGAGCAGACACTGGGCCATGTGGCTTCAAGGACTTCGAATTCACGTCGTGAAGGACCTGCAGATGACGACCCTGACACAGGCTGCAGGGTTTCTTGAGGGTACACTGTGCTGCCTGATGGGAGCGTGCGCAACGCCAGCACCTCTTGTTAGTCTTTATCCAGTCTGTGAGTTGTTCGCGACTCAGCTTGATGACCTCCTGACACTGACTCAGGTGATGGGCATGGTTATCGCAAAAGGCGCAGTAGGGTTGCTGCCTAGCTTTGTTTGGAGTGGTACCTAGTGACCTGGGTGAGCTCTCTCCACTGTGAAGAACCGCAACAGAGCGTCTGCTTGGTCTGACATCAGGCTTCTCTCTGGTGATCGCTGGAGTGGGCAGGCCGTCATAGTCCTGACACCAGGATTCGTACTTTAACCAGGTAGCTAGGTCGTCCAGGGTGTAAGCCTGACCAGAATGGTTGTACATGCACCGACGGAAATCAGCTCTTTGCTCTGAAGGAAGCTTACTAAGGAGTCGAGCCACATGGGAGCCACACTGGAGTTCGACCTCCCCATCAGGGCCTAAAGTCTTCAGCATGCCCACGAGCGACTGGATGTGGAGAGAGAATCGCGCAAATGCGGCTGCATCCCCTCGGCGGATGTCAGGTGAGTCCATGACAGCAGCAATCCTTCTCAGGTCAAGCTGGTGGGGCTGCCCAAGCCTGTCGTTAAGAGCGTTCATAGTGTCACTGAAGGGCGTGGCAGAATGGAGGTAAGCGTCCGCTATCAACTTTGCTTCCTCCAGGTGTAGGTGATCTAACAAGACTTGGTACCTGAAGAGCTCTGAACTCTCCGGGGGCAATAAGTTCTCTAGCGCCATCTTTAGACGAGCAAATTCCCCAGGATCACGGCGTGAGAGCTTGGGAATGCTTGGACGAGGCCCCCTGTAGGTCAAGAAAGGAGTAGATGAGGACGGGGGTGGAGTTGGCAGTGGTTGCAATGGAGGGGGGTGTGCTCTCGGAGGCGGCGCTGGAGGGTAGGTGATCCTTGGCTGAGGAGAAGTGAACCCTGGCCTAGATTCATGTGGGGGGATGATCTGACTCTCCTGTGCAGCCATAGACTCCCTCTTCAGATCCTGGAGCTCTTTCAGCATCGTATCGATGCGGTCCGCAACTGGACCCTGGCTGGAGACAGACTCCTCCTTGAACACAACAGGAGGAGGTGGTGGAGGCCAGTCCTCTTCCTCTTCAGCAGGGGGTGGCTGGAGATGAACAGCAGGGGCTCTGGGCGGTGGACTGAGCTGCAGACTCTCTGCACGGTCCAGCAACTGCAGCAAACTAGCATGAAGGGCCTGGAAATTAGCCAGCCCGGCTCTCATCTCGTCATGCGACTGCTGGAACAGGAACCTTTCACGCTGTATATCTTCTAACTCTGCTCTCAATGGTGTGACATGGCCGTGTGAGCCGTCATCAGAGGGATCAGACGGAGGATGGTGGGAAGAACGGTTGTCGCCTTCTGTCCCACTTTCCTCCTGGTAACCTGCACCAAGCCCGGGGAAGTCAGTCTCATAAGCTTCATAGCGGAGGGGACGTACATTACGCCGTGGGCGCGCACCAAGAGCTGAGAAGTTCTGAATATCATCCATCTTGTTAGGGTAGAAGCAGCTTACATCCGGCTCGAAGGACCATTAATGTTGGGTAGATAGCTTGTACTGGAAGGACTGTAAGGTGCTAGTTCAGGTTTGCAGCTACCACTCCCCGGAGTGTCGGCCAGAACACTGCTCAAGGCCCGGATGAATGTTCAGAAGGGAGACAATGAAGACACCGAGGATAGTGCAGACTTGTATTGAGTTCACACAGTTGAAGGTAACAGGGATTGTCAGAGGAGCAGGTATTGCATACAGGTTTAGGTGCGTGGGCATGGGTGTGTGTGTGTGTGTGTGGTCTCTGAACGGAACAGAAAGAAAATACTACATTACTAAAGTGTTCACAACAATATCTCCAGAGTACATCAACATAAACACAGGCGGGAAATAAACTAACATCCCCTTTAATACCATAGGCCATATATTACCCACGACTCACACATAGACCCCCTGAGAGAGCTAACCAGGTACACAGCTATACCCAACCACACGGCAGGAAAGTTAGCTTAGCTTAGCTTAGCACCCGCTAGCGGCACAGACAGAAACATAGTCATTTCCCCCCTAACCTTGGTTACAGTCCCAAACACATCTTATTATCACATCCTCACACATCACCAACTTACGTTGCTCATTAACGCACACTTCTCACGGAATAACCAATTCTCTGCCGGTAATCTGGAGTAGAAAAGCTCAGGTGCTTTGCCCACGTTTCTCCCTGGACATAGTCTCTCATACAAAGCGGTGGGGTGACCTCTACTGGCCACTCTAAAAACTACAGGTGAACTAACAACTGAACAGAATAAAACCATAACTATGGGGCCTTTTGTACAGTTGTGTTGATTAAAACAACCAATGCAGCTTTCACAGTTTTTCACATTTTGAAACTGTGATCTTTGGAGATGTGGAATGTAAATGTGTTTGTCTGAAAAACACTTTGGATCAACTTCTGTTGTTTTAAATGTGCTACATCAATAAGAATGATTTTTACAAGAAACACAAAAAGTGTTTACATTATTCGGACATAAAAACAATTAAAGTTTGAATTCCGAAAATTTTTAATTAAATTCCAATACAATAATTATACATTGACACGAAAGCTGACATTACTTTTAATGTTAGCTTTTAGTTTATAGGTAATCAGCCCATGAAGGTCCAACATGAGACATAACTGAAACTTTACTTTTAGCACTAAATGAGCGACCTGAATATTCTTTCACTCTCTGAGAGGACTCTGTCAGTGTCAGTGACCTCTGACTGGATTGTCGTTTGCATTTACAGCAGTAAAGTATCTCCACACGATTCTCCTCCATCTCTGTAGCCCAAATGTAGTTTCCAAGTCACGTTACCGCACAGCAACGATTTAAAGCAGAGCAGGAAGAAGGGGGCGGAGCAAAGTAGCAGAGTAGTCGAGCAGAGAGAGCTGCTTTTTCATGAAGCGGGAGTGAAGTAGTGACCTTAGAGGAAAGAAAAAAACTAAAGTATCGATCATAAACCACTACCAACGTCCTGATCGATAACTGCATCGATCTGCCCACCCTTGTCTCCTGGATCGTAGCTGAGATCAGCGTGAACCACGTGGGTCTCTGCTCCCTGATCTGTTTCCTGTGTTTGGAAAGAGTTGCAGCTTCATCGCGGAGTTTCTCTCGGTTTGTGGGCTCATCTAAAGGTAAGCACCGAGCTAACTTTACTGTGAGTTCAGTTCATGTTGAGTTTAGCTCCTGAATGAGGTCTTCTGCTGCTCTCCTCGGTGTCTGTGAACACGTTGAGAGTGAGAGAGTGTATTGCAGTGTTTTTTGGTTTTTTTGGATAGCGGCGCGGTGGGTCGCAGGGTCCAAACCATGGTGCTATTTCGTCTTTTTCTATTTAAGTTCTGGTTTAATGTAAAATTGTAAAGTCCGTCGAAACTACAGAAAAACCGTCTATAGCCGACCAAAACGTTTGGATTTAGTAAAACGCCAGCAAGCGCAGCTAGATGGAGACATGCTGCGCTGCTGCGGCATTTTGTGAGCTCCAAATAGACGGGATAGGACGCCGCGTCTCAGCGTCGGCCCGTCGAAAACTGTGTGCGCGAGGTGGATGCGCGACAAGCGAGCCGAGATCGATGTTGGGCTAAAAGCTAACCGTAGCTAACCGGTGTTCCAGATTAACTGGCGTAAGTCGAACAGCTGTATGGTAAACATGCTTTTGAGGAGCCGCTGATGAAAAACCAGCAAAAACACCAAATATTTTATCTGTGACATTTTTGAGGTTCTCTCAAACACAATCCGTTAGTCTACTTGCTGTTGAACCACAAAGTGTTTTAAAATGTCGCGTTTACCTTGTGATATTCTCACGAGGCGATCGCGAAAACGGCAAACAATAAACGTCACCACAATGATGCTCTTCACGGTACACCAACAGTAAACGATATGGAGAATCTTGTCTTCGTTATCGCTACTCTTGTACCATTTATTACTCAGATTTCAGTGTTTTCGCTTCACAACTAAAGCGTGCAGTTTACTATATGTGCACTCTAGTGATGTGTCGGTCGCGAACGAAACGGCTCTTAGAGTCGGACCTTTAAAGTGAACGATGCGAGCCGACTCCTTATTGGGAGCCGTGTTGTTGTTGATTTTTTTTCTTCTTTTTTTTTCTCTCACCCTCTCTCACACACTTTTTTTCCGCTTCACTCTGCACACGAGCCTGTGCTTTGCACTGGGAGGAGGGGGGAGGGCGGTAGTTAGGCAGTAGCACAGGAACAGAGCTGGAGGGAAAGAGAGAAAGAGAGCCAGGGACAACAACGTCACATTAGAAAGGTATAGTAATCATACACAACTATTTTCAGTTGCGGATGATAAAGGATTCAGAAAGTTTATTCATGCAGGTCCATATGACAGAGAATGTGCATCTTCTTTTTGTTTTCATATTTTAAATTAGGTTTAATTAGGGCTGGGTATCATCACTGATTTCTAGATTCGATTCCGATTCACAAGGTCCCGAATCGATTTGATCCACGATTCGATTCTATTTGAATCTGGGAAATTTTGCTTCAGTCAGAAATATTCTAATTCAGATCAGTACATTTACATATTTTTGTATCTATAAAAAGGAAGCTGACACTCGCAAAACTTTATCAAAGGTGTGAGCGTCACAACAGAGGCCTTTATGTCAAAGTAGCTGAAGATAAAACACAGAAAAACATGAAGGTGATTTTCCTGGCCTGGGATTTTATAAAAATATTCTGCAGTACGTCAAAAACAAAAGAAAACCATTAATCAACACATGAACATTACCTCTGACCTTACAGCGGTTTTATTAGAGACACCGCTAAGCTCGAAAGTAAGTAAAAGGAAAAAAAAAAACAGCGGCCGACAGCGCTGTAAACAACGGTAGACTTGTGCGTAACAAGCAAGCCAATAATGCAGAAAACAGATTTTTAGAAAGGAATGAAGTACAGAGAGAGAGAGAGAGCTGTGCATGAAGTGTGATTTTTATCATGGTGGAAGCAAAACGGCAAAACTAAGAGGGAATCCATGGCGAAGTTTATGGGAAGCGTAGTTTGGACCTCCTTTGCTGCTGGTTCGGTCAGTATTGTTTGGTGAGAGATAAAACCTGCAGCTTTAGAATCAGCGCAAAAAGGGCGTGAACACAAAGCGCGGACCCGCCAAAACATTAGAATCAGCGAGCTGTCGGCTTTCAGCCCCGACCGTGTCCGTGCCGTCAGGTGAGAAAGGCGACATCTCACTGATTCTGATCCACCGGTCCGCGCTTTGTGTTTACGTCTTTGTGCAGAATCCGTGTACCTGCTGTCATTTCCTGTTTTAGCTGTTTGGTGGTTGTTGAAATTTTGTGAGGTTTCACCTGAGGGCAAAATAAATTTATATTAAAAAATCGATTCAGGATTTTAATGAATCGATATCACGTTATCCAAGCTAGAATCGATTTTAATCGATTATCAAAACCCACAAATGAACATTTTATTTTTAATTATTTGAATATATGTGAGTGCTTGTGTATAAATACACAAATAATACACATATGCTTTCAATTGTGTAAAGTGATCTAGGTAGCTCTGTTTTGGAAGTTCAGTTAACGCTGCAAATGTGTTTTGGAGTTTGTACATGCGTTGTCTCTAACACACACACACACACACACACACATACATACATACATACATACATACATACATACATACATACATACATATATATATATCTATCAGTAGGGCTGCCATGATTAGTCGACTAGTCACGATTACGTCGACTATCAAAATCGTTGACGACTGACTTAATAGTCGACGTGACGTTTGAAACTTTGTAAGAGCCCAAAAGACGCAGGAATAAGTAGTAGGATTTAAGTGTAATAACGGACTGAAACAGAAGATGGCAGCACTGCATGTACAAGGATGCCAGCTGTCGTTAAACCCCGAAGAAGAAGAAGCTGTGTCCCAGAATTCATAGCACGGTCTTGCTCAGTTTCCCACAATAGCGGCAACTACTTAGTTTTAATATTACTCTTATTATACTTTCTGGGTCACAAAATAAACGTTTAACATATTTTCATGCGAGAATGTAGCTGTGTAAACCTCAAATATCTGCTCAGTTTATCAAGACACCACATATTTTCAAAAGCGTCCCGACGTTTTTGGAGACGTCTGTTACACAACAGGTCAATACCTAGCCCGGGTTCAAGGCTCACTAGAGCCGTGAGAACACCGGACTCCCGGCAAATCGTTTTCAAACCCACCGCCGTCTTTCGTTACTCAGGTTAAACATGATATATAAGTCACTTAGATAACTTAAACATGTTATTGTTTGGCTTTTTTCAGTATTTTATTTGTTCCTGAGTAAATCGGTTTGGCTGAGATTAAAGTTATAGTTTTTACACAGCTGAATAAACATCAACCAGACAACTCAATATACTCCAGTGTCCTATTATATTTTAGATGGCAAGGACCAGACAGCCGAGTTTATTAAACTCCACTGAAACAATCTGGAAATTTCATTTAAATTCAGTAAACTATCATCTTGTCTTTATTTTTAGTTAGCACAGACCTGAAACACTTAAAGCTGTAAGCTAATGATAGTTATATAAGAGCAGATGCTGCTGGTGCAATAAGCTGTACGTTTTACGTCCAATGGATGATGATCTGATTAGTCAACTAATCGCAAAAATAATCGGTGACTAGTCGACTATCAGAATAATCGTTTGTGGCAGCCCTAATAAACATATATGTAAAACTACTTTTTTTTTTTTTTTAAATTAGTAATTCATTTTGTGCATTATTTTATATTGTTGTTAATAATAATTTAATTAAAGCAACAAAACAACATGAAGAGCTGGTTGGGAGCCAAAAGAGCTGGATCTTTGTAGTGAGTCGAGCTGAAAGACCCGGTTCTCTAAAAAGAGTCGGAATTCCCATCACTAGTGCACTCAAATGGTGTCGAGTCAACTAGCGCCACCTGTGGCCAAGTGCCATAGTCTACAGCCAGAGTAACCTGTTACACACATCTTCCCCGACGTTTGAATTTGTTTCATACACAATACATTTGTAACTTTCAATTTTTTCTCTTTTTGCGTCTTGCAAATAAACCTTTAAACTGAATGAAATCATTATGTATTTATTTACATCAGTAAGAAATGCCAAATTATATTCACAAAGAGAGTTGGTAGTTATATACAGTTTAATAAATATTTGTAAGGAGATGGCATTTACTGTGAATTTACAGTGATTAGTTACACTGTGATTAGTAATAAATAGACCCAGTGTGATTGAGTCGACCCTGTGAGAGTGGGTGGATTTAAGAAAGTGAGTGACACAGGTGTGTCAGTTGGTTTGTCATCTGTTTTTGAGTGTGGAGGAGAGTTAGAAAACTTTCTTTTTAATGCTAAGTTAGGAATATTCATGATTTAATTTGCAAAACTTGCATATGATCTCCAGTTTGTAGCAGATCTACTGACTATCATATAGCAACTGGAGCAGATTCAAATGTTGTTCAGTTCATTACTGCCACCCGGAAACATGTTGAAAGATGCAATGCCAGCGATGTGGAATGTAAAGACCAAAACCAGTCATTGTTAGAATAGAATGGAATAATCCTTTAATTGTCCTACAAGGGGAAATTTGGTTGTAACAGTAGGAAGAAAAACGCATATACAAACAAACAGGACACAGAACAGAAACATACACAATTTTTTAACAAATTTACTTCAAGGACAATAGTTACCAAAAACAGAGTACTGTACAGTTACTAAAATTAAATACAGATAAGAGGCAAACCCGGGTTGTAGTTTGAATCGATTGATAAAATAGTGCGGTTACAGCGCTGATGTAAACATCTGTTTGTTGGGAGCAGTGTTGATTGTACAGTCTGACACTGCAGGGAGGAAGGACCTGCAGAAACACTCCTTCATGCATCGAGGATGCAGCAGTCTGGCACTGAAGCAGCTCTGCAGCAACATCTACATGCATGGGCTGGGAGACTCTGTCCATCAGAGATGTTATTTTGGCCAGAGTCCTTCTGTCTCCCACCACCTGCACTGGGTCCAGAGTGCATCCCAGAACAGAGCTGGCCTTCCTGATGAGTTTATCCAACCTCTTCCTCTCATCTGTCGATAAACTGCTGCTCCAACATACCTCACTGTAAAAATGACAGATGCCACCACAGAGTCATACAAGGTCTTTAGAAGCGCTCCCTGGACTCCAAATGACCTCAGCCGCAGTGTTGTGGCTCCAGTCCAGTTTATTCAAGTGAACACCCAGGTACTTATACAAGTGAGGGCTCATCACAGTCCTCACCTGTAGGTGGCAGCATGGGGAGTTGATGGAGAGGTCTGCAGCGTAGAGGGTGAAAGGAAGACCAACTTCCTAACTGGCAGACCACAGGCAGTAAGGATGGGCGGACATGTCTCAGCCTCCACCACTCTCAGCACTGGAGCCCCCCAGGGGTGTGTTCTGAGCCCCCTGCTGTACTCTTTGTACACATATGACTGTGTGGCCACTACCAGCTCCACCACCATCATCAAGTTTGCTGACGACACCGTCGTGGTGGGCCTGATCTCTGATAACAACGAGACGGCCTACGTGAAGGAGATTAGGAATCTGGAGAACTGGTGCCAGAGGAACAACCTCCTTCTAAACGTCAGTAAGACAAAGGAGCTGATAGTGGACTTCAGCACTAAGCAGGAGAGGAACTACCAGACCCCTGTCATCAACGAGTGCCCAGTGGAGAGAGTGGACAGCTTCAAATACCTCGGAGTTCACATCACGCAGGACCTGTCATGGTCCTGTCACATCAACACCGTGGTGAAAAAGGCCCGTCAGCGTCTCTACCACCTCAGACGCTTGAGAGACTTCCAACTGCCCTCCAAGGTGCTCAGGAACTTTTACTCGTGCACCATAGAGAGCATCCTGGCGGGAAACATCTTAACCTGGTTCGGGAACAGCACCATGCAGGACAGACGAGCTCTACAGAGGGTTGTGCGGTCAGCTGAGCGCACCATCCGCTCCGAGCTCCCTGACCTGCACTCAATCTACAGGAGGCGGTGCTGGACCAAGGCCAGGAAGATGGTGAAGGACCTCAGCCATCCCAACAACAGACTGTTCTCTCTGAGGTCAGGAAAGCGATTCCGCTCCCTGAAGACCAACACAGAGAGACTGAGGAGGAGCTTCTTCCCGCAGGCGATACGGTCTCTCAATCACACCACCACACAGTACTGACCCACACATACAGTTCTTACACACACACTGGACTTTCTGGACTTTGTTTTTGCACAACACTGGTCACTATATTCTTCATTTCCAGTTAATACTTGTACAGCTGCTGTTATTGTGTATATATTTATTTATATTTAGATTTCTTCATACATTCTTATATAGTTCTATATTGTGTATTTTGTTGTACAGTTATTTTATTTTCAACTTTAATTTATATATTTATCTTTATCTTATTCTTCCCAGTTAAATTTACCCTTCATTCTAATTTGTGTTGTACAGTTATTTCATTTTTAACCTTAATTTATATTTTATTCCTTCCTAGTTAAATTTACCCTTTTTAATTTTTCATATTTATTTCCTATCTTATTCATAGCCTTTTCCTTTTTTGTTCTCTTTAGGTCACGAGCAGTTGTCCAAGCATTTCACTACATATCGTACTGTGTATGACTGTGTACGTGACAAATAAAAATTTGAATTTGAATTTGACAACAGGGATCATTTTTTGTCTCTTCATTATACAGTCAGATTAGCTTGTGAGAACCATCTCTATCACCATGTTTGAAATCATAGGGAACTAAACTTTTTTTGTTGTTGTTGCCACTGAGGAGAGTAGTAATTTTTGTTTGATAATCCAATGTGTTACGAACAACAGTTGTCTTTTTCTCAGGGATGTGACTGCTTTCTCTTCTTGTATTATAAGGTTTGATGTAGGAACTTTTGCACTGCAGTGGCTGAGACTTTGGTCCTGATTTGTTCTGATTTAGGTTGTGGTAATTTATTAATCTTTATGGTGGTTTCCCTGGCTGTGATGAGCTCCACTATGGGCAGCAATTGTGGAAATGTGGCAAAATCGAGTCTTTTGGCTGGCATAGTGTAAGCTCCTTAAATTACCACAATCTGGATGCCTGAGAACCTTCACAGAGACTGATAGGTTTGTAGCTTGAACCTATTCGCTGGAACGTTGAAGGCAATATAATTACACAGCAAGCAAGACACAAATAGGCAAAGTTCTTCTTGTTACTCATGCATGAGGGAGACCTCATTAACATATGACGTCTACATACAAAGAGGTGTGTGTGTGTGTGTGTGTGTGTGTGTGTGTGTGTGTGTGTGTGTGTGTGTGTGTGTGTGTGTGTGTGTGTGTGTGTGTGTGTGTGTGTCAGGAAGAGGGTAGCCTCCCCCTCACCCTAGATGGTTCACCCTAGATAACACGGTGAGGAAGTCCAGCAGTTCATCTAAACAAAAAGCACTTAGACTAGAACAGACGTAGCTACGTTAATCCTACCATAAAACAATAAGACAAGGTACGACCTCTCTCGTGCTCTCTAATGCACACAAAGTTTGCAGACTATCAAGGATCAAGCCTCTACCAATCTACAACTAATTATAAAACTCTAAGCATATATAAGTAGATGTTTCTAAGCATAAATGACAATTAACAATACAAAACCTAACAGAGACGTTATTTTTAGAATCCAGACAAGGATTTTACAAACTGTATGTGTGCGTGAGAGATGTATAGAAAGAATATACATGTATTTTATCCCTGACAAAAATATATATATAAATAAAAAAATATATACATTGTTTGTGTGTTTCAGCCATTTGGACTCAGCTCAGCCACTTCAGAGGAAACAATGACTTCAACTCAAAAGGTGAGGAAAAATATCTCAGTTACACTGTTATTGAAACTGTGTGCACAGCTGGATGTTAACAGCAGCTTTATCTTTTCCATCCTTGTTTGAATTCATAGGGAAGGGATTTGGTGTGTGGTAAACAGGTAAATGAACTTTTTTTTTTTTTTTTTTTTATTTGAATATATATGAGCGTTTGTGTATAAATACACACACGATACACATATGCTTTCAATTGTGTAATTTAAGTGATCTAGGTAGCTCTGTTTTGGAAGGTCAGTTAACGCTATTAATATTTAGTATTTATTTATTTATTGTCATTGTCAAGAACAATGAAATTGCGTTTGGGGCTTCCATACAACCCAAAAAAAAAAAGAAGAAAATAATAAATACCCCTTAAAACCCAAGTGTACATATTTAACCCAGTGTGACTCCAATGCAATAAGACAATCCTTAGCAATAATGTTCGTAGAAATTCAGACAAAGACCTGAGAAACATGACAAAATACAACAATGCAACCCATTCAATATTATTGTACTGTGAGATATGATATCAGATATGATAGTTATCTATTTAAGAAAGAGGGGGGGGGGGGCAGGAGGGGGAAGAGAATAAAGATATGATGCACCAATGCAGACCAGTTCATTGCTATTAAGAAGTTGGATATGGTTATTGTCCGTGAGAGGGGGGCAGAGAGTTCAGGAGCCTCACAGCCTGTGGATACAGGCTGTTGGCCAGTCTGGATGTTCTGGATGTACTACTACTACTAACGCTAGAAATGTGTTGGAGTTTGTACGTGCCTTGTCTCTAGGGGCCACCACATATATAAATAAAACCACTGTAGTAATTCTTTTTTTTTTTTCTTTTTTTGCACAATTTTATATTTTTGTTAATAATAAATTAATTAAACCATCAAACAACCTGAAGAGCAGGTTGGGAGCCGAAAGAGCCGTCTCTTTTTAGTGAGCCGAGCCGGAAATCCCATCACTACTAGCAAACACGCTTTGCTTGTGATTGAAAAAAGGAAAAGCACTCCTTCCCTATTGGTGGGAAAATATACCATTTCAACCAATCAAAAAATTATATGGCAACATGTGGCATCTGGTTGTTTGGGAAGAGGGGGAAGTTTTAGGAATGACCAGTGAATGAGAGAGAGAGTTTTGATACGTGAGAGATTTGTGACGTTTTACCGTATTTGGAGTCTCAAGTTAGTGTGTCATCTTGTGTAGTTAGTGTGTAGTGTAGTCGTTGTTTTCTTTTGTGTGTCAATTATCAGTGTTGGGTGTAATGCGTTACTAAGTAATGCGTTACTGTAATTAAATTACTTTTCCACTGAAAAAGTAGAGTAACTAATTACTGTTAAATGTACTTTCGTTACATTGTAAAATAATTAAACTCGCTGAATATCATTATTTAATTTCAGTAATTTGTTTTCTAAACGTAGAAGTAAACTCAATCGCTGTAGTGCAGCTGCACGTCATTTCGCGCCAGTTTGCTGCATAGTCGTATTCTAAAGCGGAAGATGTCGGACTCGGCTGAAGCGAGTGGCTGTTTTATGAAATGGACATATTCCCGTCTCTTCACTTTTCTGAAACAAGCAGACCAGAACATTACAGTGAAATGTAAGCTATGTCCTGGGGAGAAAAAACTATCGGCTGCTGTTAATAGCACGAGTAATCTACTGAAGCGCCTGACACGAGAGCATAGACGAACACTTCTGGGTGATTCTTGTTCATCATCCACGGATAACACCGCGGCAACTCCTGCTAAGCAGGCAAAACCTGATTTTACTTCAGCAGCACAGAAAGCGTCTGAAGGTGAGCTTAAAAAGATGATTGCAGGCTACATTGTGGAAGAGATGCTACCTCTGCGTACTGTACAGTCTCCGTCTTTAAAAAACTTTATTTATTGTTTAAAGAGTTTAATTTCTATTGTTTGCCCACTCAAGGTTTATAGGGATTTTAAGAAGTATTTAGTTAAATTATTTATTTAGCAATTAAGTTACTTTTCTGACACAGTAATTAGATAAGTATTTTAAATACAATATTGACTAAGTAATTAGTAATTAATGACTTTTTTTAAAGTAACTTGTATATGAATATTTCATACTTTAAGGCTGCCTGTTTATTTGGGGACATGAACAAAATACATTGGACTTGTACATAATAACATCACAGATGATAAATTAAAAAGATTTTAAGTAAATGCTTGTGCATTCTTCAAGTCTTGTTGAATATGTTGAATTGAACTATGTGATCTATTTAACGCCTCTCCCAGTCAGTGCTGTTCTCCATGCCTGTGTGACTGTACATGATGTTATTAGCACAAACGCTTTAAAGGTGATCATTTAGGACTTTAGCAATAATACAGACAGCAATGTAGCTAGCAATAAAACTGTTTTATTGGAAATAAACTTAAAAAAAAACCACATCTCTCCATCCATTCGCTTCCGCTTATACTTTTTCAGGGTCGCGGGGGGCGCTGGAGCCTATCCCAGCTGTCATAGGGCGAGAAACAAACATCTGTCTCCTATTTTTTTTTTTTTTTTTTTTTTTTGTCACACAGGAAAGAAGCATCATTATCCACTGATAAGACTTATTTCTTTCTTTTATTTTTTCTGTTTTTTCAACAGAAGAATATCTCTAACAAGTTGGTTTATTCACATTTTCACATCTTTAGTTGTAAGTGAAATGTGCATTTTGAGTTTATACACTATGTATATAAGGCGACCGTTCCTTTTGCAGTATTTTTGTGTGGTGCGTTTTTCTATGTCTTAACAAAGGGGTTACAAAGGTGTTTAAGTTCACCTAGGATGATTTTTTTTTTTATATTCCCACATGGTCTTACTGAGGTGATGAGAATTAAAATTCGCATTCTTTTTTTTTTGGGGGGGGGGGGTAGGGGGTGCTGGAAAAGCTTGAAAAGGGACCTTGAAAGTGCTTAAAGTGCTTGAATTTGACACTGAAAACGTCATATAAACCCTGAATGGAGTTTCAGTTTGTTCCACGACTGTATTTCACACACTGCTTCTGTTTGTATCTCTGTCACTGCAGGACCAACATGGAGCCAGAAGTCAGCGCTCTCAGGAGGCCGACAAACCTCACAGAAGAAAGAGAGAGAAAAAACACAACTGTGAGTTGTGTGGAAAATCTTTTACCCGGGCTGAACGCCTAAAAACACACCAAGTCATCCACAGTGGAGTTAAACCTTACAGCTGTGAATTGTGTGGAAAGTCTTTTACCCAGGATGGAAGCTTAAAATCACACCAAGTCATCCACAGTGGAGTTAAAGCGTACAGCTGTGATCACTGTGGTAAAGCCTTTGCTCACAGTAGGTACTTACGAATTCATCAAGTTGTTCACTCTGGAATCAAGCCATACGGTTGTGACATTTGTGGAAAAACCTTCACCCAGTCAGGGCACCGAAATGTTCACCGGCGCATTCACACCAAAAATGATGTTTACTGCTGTGATCAGTGTGGAAAAGTCTTTGTGAACTCAAAAGATTTAGAGAGCCACATGTTTACCCACACTGAGGAGAGACCTTACAAATGTGACCTGTGTGAGAAGGCTTTTAAAGAGCCACGTTCGCTGAAAAAACACCAAAAAATTCACACCAGAAAGAGACTCTACAAGTGCAGTTACTGTGAGGTATGTATTTATATTTTTACAGTTGCAGTTATTTTGAAGTATTAAATCAATGTAGTTTAATTTTCAAAAGTGAAGTGAAATTTATTTTGGTCAACAACAACACAGGTTATTGTCTTGATGCATTCTCAATCATCCAGGAAGGTAAATCTCCAAAAAGTTGATTCTGTCCATCTGGACGTAGCGTTTTGTGGGACAAACGTTTCGTCACTCTTCCGAGTGACGTCTTCAGTCTCAGCTGACTGCAGGTTTCCCCAATCTTATAAACAGCACATTTGCATAATGACTGAAACCAGCCCACTGAAGGAACAATGGGCTGGGAGGTCAGTTCCTTAATCTTAATTATGCAAATTCTCATCACCATTGATCAACAACCACTGACCAAAACCCGCTGATCAAAGACCACTGATCAATGGCCATGAGTACCATTCACAGAGAGTTGGGGAATGGCTGCAATCACAGCATTGCAAGATGGCGAAAGATGTACCAAAGAATGCATTGAGTAAATGTGTTTATCCCAGCTGGACTTTTGTCAAAGCTGGAAAAGCACCTAAAGAAAGCTCCAGCTGATCCAGGAGAGAAGGACAACCGCTGCCTAAGCGAAAACCTGTAGTGATCCCATATGTGTCAGGAGTATCGGAGCAGTTGAGACACAATTTTTCTAAACACCGGGTCTCTGTGGCTTTTAAACCCCAAAACACGCTGCACAAAAAATTGGTCCGCTCCAAGGATCGGGTCCCCCGACACAAACAGAGTAACATAGTGTACGCTGTTAAGTGCCAGGAGGACTGCCAGGATTTATACATCGGGGAAACCAAACAACCTCTGGTCTATTTACACCTACAGGCCAGTGGACACTCTTTCAAGGATGAGGATGTACACATCTTGGACAGGGAGGAACGCTGGTTTGAGGGTGGAGTCAAGGAGGCCATTTACGTGAAAAGGGAAAGACCATCTCTGAATCAAAGAGGGGGCCTAAGGGTACATCTGTCACCATCTTACAATGCTGTGATTGCAGCCATTCCCCAACTCTCTGTGAATGGTACTCATGGCCATTGATCAGTGGTCTTTGATCAGTGGTTGTTGATCAATGGTCATGAGACTTTGCATAATTAAGATTAAGGAACTGACCTCCCAGCCCATTTGTTCCTCAGTGGGCTGTTTTCAGTCATTATGCAAATGTATGTTTATAAGATTGGGGAAACCTGCAGTCAGCTGAGACTGAAGAAGTCATTTGGATGAGTGATGAAACGTTTCTTGGGAGAAACATTATGTCCAGATGAACAGAATCAACTATTGGAGAACACAGATTATCGTTTTACATAAAAGTAGTCAATCATACAGTAACTGAAATGTCCATTCAAGTATTCAATTTCACTCCCAAAACTGACACACATCTATACGTAACATTGGTTCTCACTTTAGGTATTTCAAACTTATAAGACCCCCTCAAATCATATTTTCCATCTCTTAGTTTAAACATACTTAAAATACAAATTGGAACATTCTTTTTCATCACTAGATACATTATTTCTAAAGTTTTAGAATGTATAATGTCCATGAATTTTAACATAGATGATCCTACAAAAACTGGTTGGTGGACTCCTTAAATCAAACTTTATTTATTATTCCAATAGCTCGTTTTTGCAATTTTAAAAAGTGTGTGTGTGTGTGTGTGCGCGCGTGCGCGTGTGCGTGCGTGTGCGTGTGTGCGTGTGTGTGTGTCCAAATTTCTGCACAATAGGTCATATAAGGCAAACAAAGGGAAGTATACAATGATTCAAAGCTAAATAAGACATGAAAACTTCATGTACAGAATATTCAGTCAAATCTGACACAAATCTATTGAAACTCCTGATGATGGAAAAAGTAACGTTTTAAAAGCTCCTCCCCTTTCTATCTAACATTCACACTCCAATGGATAAATCGGAGAGCAGCTTGGGGTTAGTATCTTGCAGCATCCAGAGTAGAGCATCTAGGTGTTTAACCATTCCCATTAGGTAGATTACTTACAAATGAAGAGTCTATTTTGTCCAGTAAGCTGAGCGTTATAATGTAAACAGTAAAATGTATTGGATGTGGGCAGAGATGCTCTTTATTTCAGGTGATGTTCAGGATAAAAAATGTTGAAGGAATTCGCTGACTTACACCGTCTCTGTGTCTTTGTTTAGAAACAGAGCGACACAGATGGATCCAGTTCTCGACCCTGTCATCACTGTGGTGGTGGGAAAAACTTTCACTGTGACCTTTGTGGAAAAATGTTCAGTAATCAATGGAGCCTAACAATACATCAACGTAGACACACTGGAGACAAAATGAACTACTGCAAAGAATGTGGGAGAGGCTTCCCCACACCGAGTCAATTAAAAAACCATGAAGTCATTCACAGTGGGGTCAGAAAGCACGTCTGTGACCAGTGCGGGTCATCCTTCACCACTCCAGGTGACCTTAAAGTGCATAAACGAGTCCACACCGGAGAGAAACCATACAAGTGCAGACACTGTGACAGAAGCTTCTCGCAATCATCTGGTCGTAGCAAACATGAACAAACACACTGGAAGAGAATTTCAGCTGTGACCAGTATGACAAGAGCTTCAAGAATCTCTGTTCAAATTCCAAATACAAACGATCCCACGCTGTAAATAAACTGTTTCACTGTTACCAATGTGCAAAATCATTCACTTCATTATCTGCTCTGTGCAAACATCAGCGTGATCATGCAGGACTGAAATCACTGGATCACAATGAATCTGAAGAGACAGAAAGATCGTCTCCTGGTTTCAGGGTCAGACTTAAACACCTTGAGATCAGGCTCCACAGAGTTCAGATGGAGTCTCCTGTAAAGAGTGCAGCTGATGTCACACTTGGATCTGATGCGGTAGCTCTGATTTCTGGGCCTGCAGTGTATATAATCCTGAATGTTTCATCCAGGAAGCTGGAATAGAATAGAATCCCTTTATTGTTGTTATACAGATGTACAATAACATACAGAGCATCTCCTACTCGGTACAAACATGTAAGCAGGGGCTTACAGTTGCTGCAGTACTATATACCCATTGGACAGTGTTTGCAGAAAACCAAATATATTAAAAAATATCCAAATATAGAATTGGTGGTTCAAAAGTTACAATTTGGATTATTGAAAAGTACTTGTTTATAGAGGGAATAATGACCATTTTAAAGATTTTGAAACCTGTCGTTGCCTAGTTTCTCTTTAGTGTCTTTACGCTATCCTTGAAGTCCACATGTTATTGAATGTATTTTGATTCACATGTTCTGCAGCTGTTTTCTTGTTGATTTGAAGTTTGTGTTATGAAATCCTGATACACTTAGAGTTCATCAAATATAACTAATGCTTTGTCTAGTGTTTTCTTAAACAGTTTGATGTGAAAAATGTGTAGTTTGAGCCATGATTTCAGGTTCAGATCAACTGTTTTCAGTGGCAGAGGTGGAGGTTTATCAGAGGAGACTTGGCTGTTCTCCGATCACACTGAACAGGGTTCCTGCAGCTTATTATAAACTGAAATTCTCTTCAAGGAAAATAAGGTCATAAAATTTTATCTCAAAACCTTGCTGTAGGTATGAAGTTTGCAAAGGGTGTGTTTAAGATGCTAAACGGATGAGTTTTCCTTCCAAACTGCAAACAAGCTGTGCTTTCTAACAACCAAAGTGAGATTAATCAGACTACTTTCATAATCCATAAGGACATTATTATGTACAGAAGGGTAAATTGAGCTTAAGAGTTTTTAGTGTCATGAAAATGACTCTCCTTTTACCTGACTATAATCACTATGGTAAGCAGGGATGCACCAATACTGGTATCTGGTATCGGCCTCAACACCACATTTTCTAAAGTACTCGTTACAAGTCCCCCGATAACGGGGACCGATACACCGGTCTGAGAAATGTCTATGTTTGAGCGGCAGGTAAGGGGTTAATCACAGGTGCCGAGTTCCCACGCGCTGGAACAGCACGTATTACATGCTCCAGTCCCTCATTGAGCAAAAGCGAGTGGTGGGCGTGTATGTGTCCGAGCATGAACTCCCTGGCTGTATCCCAATTTAGGGACCATCAGAGACCCTTGTCTAGTAGAGCGCAGTCCTAGGAACAACTAAGATACTACGCAGGACATTCAAGGGGCGAGAGGGAATATTTTAAATATTTGATATGTACCATGTCTGCTTGAGCAGAAGTGTGGTGAATGGTTGCTTGTCAGTGTTGGTTCTCTTTCACTCTAGCTGTGGCTGTCCTCCAGATTTTTGAGCCTCTCTTTGCCTCTGTTTGCACCCACAAACTTCCATTAGTCAACTAAAATGTGCTTCATATTTTGTCTGTCACAAGTTTCTTGCTCTGATATTCAAATCATTGGTAATTGTTAGAAAAACAGTAGCTTGGTGTACATGTACTGAATGTGATTCTAACTGCTTTGGATAACATATAATAATGATGGAAAATAAGCATTTGGTCAATAACAAAAGTTAATCTCAATACTTTGTTATATACACTTTGTTTTCACAAGCCCAACAATAACACTTCTCACTATTGCCAATATTAACAAAACTAAAAAGGGTAGGCCAAGTTATATATATTAAGAAAAAGAAAATAAATAATGATGCTGTAGTGTTCATTTGACTTTGGGACCTGAAGTGGAGTTTGTACCCGGAAACGGCTAATGACATCAGACTTCTAAGACCAGATTCCAAGTTCACCATCAGGATCGCTCAGCGTCGACATCATGAGAACTAATTATAATGAAGGCCGTTACATTTAGAAACATCATCGTGTCTTAAACATAAAAATATAATGCTACTTTAGCTTGTGTCACATATTCAGTGAAATTAAATAACTTAAGCCATCACGTACAATGGTTTGCAATAACATGTTTATCAAAATGGGTGGTGTATTTGGGATCATTGTCATGCTATAAAACCCAGCCACCTTTTATGATCAATATCCTTGCTGATGGAAGGAGGTTTTTCACTCAAAATCTGACAATAATTAATGAAAATTGTAAATAATTAATGAAAATTGTAAATAATTAATTAAACAAATACTATTGACACATTTAATTATTTATTTCACATTTTAATTAATTATTGAGACATTTCAATACTTATTTAATAGTGTATTTAATTAATTCATTTTGGCACACTTGACTCTTCATGTCTTACCATGAATTTATTTTATCTGTCAACCTCACCCATCAAACCCAGGGGGCGGGGTTAACGCTAATCAAGTCAAAACCATTGCTTTAGCCTGGTGGCCGTTGTTTTTAGAAGGCGTTACTGGATATCAACAACCGGCATGTGGAAACTAAGAGAACTGAACTTTGAAAAACCCAGTTTGTGTGTCACCAAATACCATTGTAATATTTTTTTAGCTGAGAATGTAGCGGTTTAATCTTCATGTGTCTGGTCGGTTTGTCAAGATACAGCCTCTTTGCAAAAGTGCTTTGATGATTTCGGAGATGTCTGCCCAGCCCAGTCTTACGGCAAAGCGTGCGAGAGACCCGCTCGCCTCAAAGCGCAGGCCCCGGTACTCAGCTGCCATAACCCCCGCAGTACACTGACTTCATTTACTGAGGTTATATTTATCAGGTTTTTATTTCATAATGTTCATATGTGTCATAAATGTTTAAGTCGCCAGTTCTGAATCATAACTAACATTAAAAACATGTTTAGGAGGAGAGAGAGCAAAAAAATCAGATTATTTCGGGGCGATCGTGGCTCAAGAGTTGGGAGTTCGCCTTGGCCTTCGCCCGACTCCGACAGTCTCGGTCGTTGTGTCCTTGGGCGAGACACTTCACCTGTTGCCTACTGGTGGTGGTCAGAGGGCCCGGTGGCGCCAGTGTCCGGCAGCCTCGCCTCTGTCAGTGCGCCCCAGGGTGGCTGTGGCTACAATGTAGCTGCCATCACCAGTGTGTGAATGGGTGGATGACTGGACGTGTAAAGCACTTTGGGGTCCTTTGGGACTAGTAAAGCGCTATACATATACAGGCCCTTTAACATCTGATCTTTGGGTTTTTGTTGAATACTCAGCCTGACCTGTGTATAAGATAAGATAAGATAACCTTTATTAGTCCCACACGTGGGAAATTTGTTTTGTCACAGCAGGAAGTGGACAGTGCAAAAGTTATGACGCAAAAATTAGAATACAATAAGAATAAATACAGTACACAACTGTACAGAATAGAATAAAATAATATACTATATACAGTAGAATAAAATAGAATAAAAATATACAATAAGATAAAAATAGAATACGAATGCTATATACAACTGAGTAAAAATACAACGATGCCAGAAAGGATTATTGCACTTAGTGTTATTGCACATGTGTGGATGTGTGTGTTTGATCAGCTGCAAAAGTCTTTGTTGTGGAGTCTGACAGCAGTGGGGAGGAAAGACCTGCGAAATCTCTCCGTCCCACACCGTGGGTGCCGCAGTCTCCCACTGAAGGAGCTGCTCAGTGCTGTCACAGTCTGCTGCATGGGGTGGGAGACGTTGTCCAACAGGGATGACAGCTTAGCCGCCATTCTCCTGTCACTCACCACCTCCACTGGGTCCAGAGGGCATCCTAGAACAGAGCTGGCCCTTCGGATCACCCTGTTCAGTCTCTTCCTGTCCCCAGCAGAGATGCTGCCGCCCCAGCAGACCACACCATAAAAGATAGCAGAAGCCACCACAGAGTCATAGAAGGTCTTCAGGAGTGGGCCCTCCACCCCAAACGACCTGAGTCTCCGCAGCAGGTACAACCTGCTCTGCCCTTTCCTGTAGAGGGCGTCTGAGTTATGAGTCCAGTCCAGTCTGTTGTTCAGATGAACACCAAGGTACCTGTAGATGTCCACAGCCTCAATGTCCATACCCTGGATGTTCAGTGGTTGCAGTGGAGAATGCTTGTGCCTGCAGAAGTCTACCACCAGCTCCTTGGTTTTACTGGCGTTGATCTGGAGGTAGTTCAGCTGGCACCAGTCCACAAAGTCTTGAGTCAGTCCTCTGTACTCCTTGTCGTCCCCATCAGTGATGAGGCCGGCTATTGCAGAGTCATCAGAGAACTTCTGCAGGAAGCACTGGGTGGAATTGTGGGAGAAGTCTGCAGTGTAGATGGTGAAGAGGAACGGAGCCAGAACCGTTCCCTGTGGGGCCCCCGTACTGCAGACGACCCTGTCCGACACACCGAAACACAAACTGTATTAAAAGAAATAACGTTGGTGTTTCCATCATGTAGTAACTGCTGGCTTTAACTGTACAAAGGTTGTTCGACAGTATGAAACACATACAGACTTCATGATGTTCGGCTAATATTTTTATTGTGAATATTAATCATGAGGGTAAACGGCCCTGTATACCACGGAGCGAGGTCAGCATATCCACGATATCTTCAGCTCTCTGTGTTAACCCATCAAACTAATCTAATGGTCATCTACGAATAATTCACGGGGTCATATCAATATGATTTTAACAAAAATCATCCTTAATACTGCCAACCATTCCAGAGACGTGCACTCAAACTTTACAACCGCATCACTTAACACTGCAGTTTTACATGTGCACTTTTTTTTTTTTGCAGTCCATTCTGAGCTTTGTTGGTCTACGTGCCATCGGGTGAGAAAGCCGACAAAGACAAAGCAAACCCCATGAATTACCAAAGATTCACACCAAACTTATCACAAAGATGACATTCTTGGTTGCTTTAACAAACATTTTATTATGTCATGGTTTCATTCACTCATGATTTGTCGTGAGCACTTCTTTAGTTTGAACCCAGTGACAGTATGAAGTTATTAGATTTGTTTTTATCTCAGTGTTTTCACTTCCAGCCATAAAGTATTTCCACATGGGGCTCCTCTTTTAATTAATTCCAAATTTAATTAATTATTTAATGGTGTATTTAATTAATTCATTATGGCAGTCCTGGCGTTCCATACTCTTTCTCACGCTCTCATCTCAAAAATGTGATTTCTCAGCGTAGCTCCATCATGTGACCGCACAGAAACGAATAACAGCAGAGCAGGAACTAAGGGGGCGGAGTAAAGTGTACCGCAGAGGAGACGAGCAGAAAGAGCTCCTTTTTCATGAAACGGGAGTAAAGTACTGAACTTAGAGGAGAGAAAAAACCGAAGTACCGATCATATACCACTACCAACGTTTGTATCGATATCTACAGCCATCTGCCCACCCTTGTCTCCTGGCTAGTAGCTGAGATCAGCGTGAACCACGTCGGTTCACGCTGATCTGTTTCCTGTGTTTGGAAAGAGTTGCAGCTTCATCGCGGAGTTTCTCTCGGTTTGTGGGCTCATCTAAAGGTAAGCACCGAGCTAACTTTACTGTGAGTTCAGTTCATGTTGAGTTTAGCTCCTGAATGAGGTCTTCTGCTGCTCTCCTCGGTGTCTGTTCACGGTTTAATGTGAACACGTTGAGAGAAGAGAGAGTGTATTGCAGTGTATTTTTGGAATGGCGACGCGATAGCTTACAGCGGCCCACGGCCACACCGAGTCCAAACCATGGTGTGGGGCTGCTCGTTATAACGAAACATATCGGTTGACAATAGGAAAACATCTATCGTTTCATATCACTCTGGGCCTGTCTCAATAGAGATTGACAGACCACGTGACTTTGGCGCATTGCATTGTGGGTGGCAACAAAATCAAAAAACTCCATCAGGCGCTAGCATTTCCAGCACCGGTGATCATTCATTCTGCGGTCCTAATCCCTACTTGCATTTTATTTGCCCCAAAAACATATATGTGAACACGGCAGGTCCGTACAAAGCCAGACTTCACGAAAAGGCAAAAAAAAAAAAAAAAAAAAAAAAAGAGGAACAAAATCAGAGGAGTGAAAGGGTCAGACCCATACAAGCATACAGAGTGGAGTAAGGACGTTAGCCTGCTGCCCAGCTTTCATCACGCACATATTTATTATTATATGGTCCTAAGTGTGAGTGCATACACTCACAAAATGTTTAGTGACTTCAGATCCCTGCAACAAGCCCAGGTCCAGTTTACTTTGGTGATTTGGACTATTCCATTTCACAGCTGTTGTTACATTTTTGTCCTTTATCTCCTGTACAGGCCAACGCAATCTAATTGTTGTTTCAGGTTGTAGTGTTACACAACATTTTCAGATCTAATAGAGATAAAATTTAATCGTAATTCATTCAGTTATTATCTTTGTTTATAACTGGCATTATTGTTTCATTCTATTATAGAATCTTCCAAAAAAGAGGCTAAATTGTATTCCGTCATACTTTATTAGCTGCTTTGGTGAAAAAATAATCAACAATGCAATAAAAAAAACATATCAAAACAACTTACTGGAAAACCGTTATTCATCACTTGATTGCTTCAATACAACACTTGGGCACATATGTGCTTGACTTTTCGTGGCTGTTTTGATATTGCTCTCTTTTTCTTAACTGATCAAATCTTGTTGTGGTAGCAGCTAGGGCTGCCATGATTACGTCGACATTCGTCGACTCTTTGTTACTTCGGAAACATGGCTTGAACAATTTCTCTTCCACATCGGAATCCAATAAAAACCGTTCTCTTTACCCATCGGCTTCCAGTGGCTGTCATGCAACTGGCCCTTGCCAGTTAATGCAACAATAATGCAACAGCTTCTTGCCATTCTTCATGTTTCTTTTTATCGTTGTGTGACTTTACTTGTGAAAGCCTCTCTGCGCTAGTACCGCTTGCCACTCGCACCTACAATCCTTTGCGGTTTTATCCCGGAAATGACATTTTATGCGTACTTGTGCATACTTCCGTACTCGTGGTACGCCATCAGTCGGAGACCAAGTAGTTTTCCAATCCGGTCTTTAATTTTGACATCATTAGCCGTGCCTGGGCCCAAGCTCCGCTGCAAGTCCCTAGGGCTGTGTTCCAATCCAGCAACCACACTCTTCGTAGTGCGCATTTGGAGACCAATTACGTCACAGCGACAGCTGTCCCAACTCGAAGTGGTACTCCAAATGCGGTCGACCAATGCGCCAACGATGGCCCCAAATTTGAAGTGTGGTCTGGTGTAGACTTCATGGTCCCATATATCCCACAATTCATAGCGCTGTGGAGGATGTGGATAATTTTGCCACGAAAATACGTGTGACGGCTGAAGTGGGTGGCCGAGGAGTAAACTTTCAAAAGGAAGTACTGAGTATTATGTCACTTATTTACAGTGGGGCAAAAAAGTATTTAGTCAGCCACCGATTGTGCAAGTTCCCCCACTTAAAATGATGACAGAGGTCAGTAATTTGCACCAGAGGTACACTTCAACTGTGAGAGACAGAATGTGGAAAAAAAAAACCATGAATCCACATGGTAGGATTTGTAAAGAATTTATTCGTAAATTAGGGTGGAAAATAAGTATTTGGTCACCTCAAACAAGGAAAATCTCTGGCTCTCACAGACCTGTAACGTCTTCTGTAAGAAGCTTTTCTGTCCCCCACTCGTTACCTGTATGAATGGCACCTGTTTGAACTCATCATCTGTATAAAAGACACCTGTCCACAGCCTCAAACAGTCAGACTCCAAACTCCGCCATGGCCAAGACCAAAGAGCTTTCGAAGGACACCAGGAAAAGTATTGTAGACCTGCACCAGACTGGGAAGAGTGAATCTACAATAGGCAAGCAGCTTGGTGTGAAAAAATCAACTGTGGGAGCAATCATCAGAAAATGGAAGACATACAAGACCACTGATAATCTCCCTCGATCTGGGGCTCCACGCAAGATCTCATCCCGTGGGGTCAAAATGATCATGAGAACGGTGAGCAAAGATCCCAGAACCACACGGGGGGACCTGGTGAATGACCTGCAGAGAGCTGGGACCAAAGTAACAAAGGTCACCATCAGTAACACACTACAACGGCAGGGAATCAAATCCCGCAGTGCCAGACGTGTTCCGCTGCTGAAGCCAGTGCATGTCCAGGCCCGTCTGAAGTTTGCCAGAGAGCACATGGATGATACAGCAGAGGATTGGGAGAATGTCATGTGGTCAGATGAAACCAAAGTAGAACTTTTTGGTATAAACTCAACTCGTCGTGTTTGGAGGAAGAAGAATACTGAGTTGCATCCCAAGAATACCATACCTACTGTGAAGCATGGGGGTGGAAACATCATGCTATGGGGCTGTTTTTCTGCCAAGGGGACAGGACGACTGATCCGTGTTAAGGACAGAATGAATGGGGCCATGTATCGTGAGATTTTGAGCCAAAACCTCCTTCCATCAGTGAGAACTTTGAAGATGAAACGAGGCTGGGTCTTCCAACATGACAATGATCCAAAACACACCGCCCGGGCAACAAAGGAGTGGCTCCGTAAGAAGCATTTGAAAGTCCTGGAGTGGCCTAGCCAGTCTCCAGACCTCAACCCCATAGAAAATCTGTGGCGGGAGTTGAAAGTCTGTGTTGCTCGGCGACAGCCCCAAAACATCACTGCTCTCGAGAAGATCTGCATGGAGGAATGGGCCAAAATACCAGCTACTGTGTGTGCAAACCTGGTAAAGACCTATAGTAAACGTTTGACCTCTGTTATTGCCAACAAAGGTTATGTTACAAAGTATTGAGTTGTATTTTTGTTATTGACCAAATACTTATTTTCCACCCTGATTTACAAATAAATTCTTTACAAATCCTACCATGTGAATTCATGGATTTTTTTTTTTCACATTCTGTCTCTCACAGTTGAAGTGTAGCTCTGGTGCAAATTACTGACCTCTGTCATCATTTTAGGTGGGGGAACTTGCACAATCGGTGGCTGACTAAATACTTTTTTGCCCCACTGTATGTGCAAATGCTTAATAATGAAGAACATTAAAGTATTGTTGGTGGCCACATGTCGACAAAGTTATGTGACATTAATGATGTTTGTACTAACTCTGTTTTAAAGCCTTTACTTTAAAATGTATGCCGTTCAATGGGTTGACCTTAATCTTATGGAGAATGGGATGATTTTATGGAGAATTAAATTCAGTAATATATCCACAAACACAACAAATTGAAAGCCAGTGAATACTGCTCGGTTTGCAATCCTGAATAACATGACACAAGCAGGATTCACTTAAGGCTGGGCGATAAGGTCTAAAATCTATATCACGGTATAATTTGAAGCATGTGCGGTAATGATATATATGACGATATAGTATATTCTTTCTTCTATATAATGTACTTTACACACTTTAAAGTCACACTTAAAATCCTTTAATTTTCTTAAAAATCGACAGTGTGCTTTGTATGAATTATGGTTGTGCTTACTGACCGATTATACATAGCACATGGCGTGCAGAAATCTTTCAAAGAATGTTTTAGTACGACTTTGGTAAGTTATGAAGGCACATTGCTTGATGGAGTCAGGAGCCACGCGAGTTATCTGGGTCCTAAATTCCATCTCTTCAGGTCCCAAAGTCAAACGAACACTGCGGCATACTGAGAGTTAAAAACTGTCTAAATTCTTTCATCTGTAATAAAATGATCAGTGTTGCTGCTCCGCCAGGTGTAACAATTAAGTCTAACATCCAGTGTCGCAAAATCAATCAATCTAGAGCAGTGTCACAAACCACGGAGGCCCCAGGAAAGTGCAATCAAACGATGAGTTTATTAACAGCCCGGAGAAAAGATCAACATATGTCTTCTGACTAAAGCAGTGGGAATGACAGATTAAAATAGGTTCCAGACATTAGTCACAGTTAATGGTGCATCTTGTACATCTTTAATGGCTATAAACAGACATAGAACTTCTCTTTTCTATAACACCTTCCATACAAGGTAATAAGCTTCAAGCCCTCAGGGTCTCTGGGGCTAATTATTGACTCTGGTCATCTGTTGGCAAGTAGAGTAAAATATAGTGAGACACCAAATGAGTTAAGGCCTCAGGCCGGACACATTCCTAGATTATATGTGTTATATGTATTTTAAGCATGCATGCAATCATCCTTCTATGTTCTAGTTTCCCTCAGCATGTATCACCTGGACAGTCACGCCAGTGAAGCTTAAGACCCTTAATGAACCGAACATCAACTCAAAATAAGCACAGATATGCAATGTGTATAAAATACTTCTAACCGCACTTGTAATAAAAGTTAACATAATGGAAGGATCCTCAAATGGACATCTTCAATAAACAACTGTAATGCAATATCAATACTGTGAGAAATATTATTACATGAAATAATGCTGTAAAGAATGTTATTAATGTAATTATAATGATGCAGATTATATGGCAGCAATAAAATAATTTCTGTATCTCCACACCAGGCATCATGAAAACCGAATTTATGAAATTCAACAGAGTTAGAAGTTAGCAGGAAGTTAGCTCGCTAGTTTCCACCTAAGCATGATATAGCATGTTCTGACTGAGATATTAGTGAAACAAATTAAAATGTACAGCCATGCTATCACTTTCAACATAAATGAAGACGGAAAACTAAACAGCAGTGATGTTTGCAGGGTTACTGAAGTTGGACTATTTGCTATATATTGTGCTACGCGATCGCTAGCGACACAGGTACGTTAGCATAACATTAGCACAGTGAAGCTGAAGGACGAACACTAACTTTTTTCCACTTGATAAAAGTTAACGTGAGGGATTCTGGTGGTTAGGGACAAAAGCAATCACATAGCAGGATGCTATACACAGGCCAAACTTCAGTCAGGAGAACAACTGAGATAATCCATCCATAATAAGTGGTTCGTTTTTAATGTACTGCTGCACGAGCTAGGCGGTAGTTGCATCATAAGGTTTTAAAAACTGAGCTTTAAAATGATTAGTGGTAATAAAGACCAAGAGAGGCCGACAGTGATCACTGAGTGTTTTTAGGGGCTTTTTGAGATAAAGTAGAACAAGATATAAAGCAATAAACCATGTTAAAAACACAAAAGCCTTATTAAAGGCGAAGTAGTTTGGGCCTGGAATTAGCCATTGAAGACTTGATTTAAAGTACGCATCGAGCTGAGAACGTGAAAAATTCCTAGATGTGTTCTCGTTCCTCCTGTTTTATCAAGCATGCATTGGTGGTGACTTGTGTGTACTTAGTACAGCTAAATATCCTAGAATGCATTTCATCCAAACGCCAAACACGGCAATGGTAGATGAGCGCGGCTAAAACTTAAATATTACTCTATATCTAAAATCACAAAATAAAAGTTATTTTAATGTGAATGTAGCTGTGTAAGCTTCAGATATCTGCTCGATTCAGCAAGATATACATTTCCAAAGTGATCCGACATTTTTGGGGATGTCTTTTACCCACCAGCTCCATAGCTGACCGGGAGATCGAGGATCACTAGAGCCGGTGAGAACAGCGGACTCCCAGCACATCGTTTTCAGCAATATTTTCTCATCGATTTGATGGTCACTGTTAGTGGTGCAACGGGTCAAAAATCTCACGGTTCGGATCGGATCACGGTTTTAAGTCACGAATTGGATCAGCAAAAACAGGAAAAAAAAGACAAAAATTCGACTCGCCATTTACTTAAGTATTTTTGCCTCTTAAAAAACATTCAACTGAAGACTCATTCCACGCACTTATATAAAAACAAATTAAGGTACAATATAGGGGTGGGCGATATAAACGATATATGATATAAACGATATAAATTTGACCAACGATAGAGATTTTGACTATATCGCTCTATCGAGATAGCGCATGTTGATGATGTCATCAAGCTGTGCCTGTTTTGGTCGAAAGCATCGCAGCGGCTACAACCATTATCATCTGCAAATTATGGCGACAGTCATAGCAAAGAGATGAAGCACTTTAGAAATATGGGGAAAGCCAAAAACTGCGCTTCCTCTACTTCCGTAACACTGATTCATTAATGTTGAATTCTCTCGCAGCTGCTCTATTCCCATGTTGTTGCAGTATATTAATGACTAACCTCGTATTGTGGATGAATAATCTCAGTTGTTCTCCTGACTGAAGTTTGGCCCGTGTACAGCATCCTGCTATGCGATTGCATTTGTCCCTGACCACCAGAATCCCTCATGTTAACTTTTAATGAGTGGGAAAAAAGTTGGCGTTCAGTCAGTTTGTCTCCACTGTCTGTTGTTATGCACACCATTTTTTCCTCCTCCAAACTCCAAGAGATAAGACCCTCCTTTAATCCATGTGCTAGAGTCTCGCCTGTGTGATCCTCGGGGAAAAAGGCAGTTTGTAAGCACCAACTTTTCATGGTGAAGTCCCTGGTAACATAATGGACTGTCAGGCTCATGTAAGGCTCCATAGTTTGACTCGACCATAAGTCTGTCGTTGCCGCAAAATGTTGTACTGCTTGTAATTCCGTTGAATAAAGAAACAATAATTTTTGCCTTTTTAAAAAAAAATTAAAACCACTTTGTAACTGATGTGATGTTCTATAATGTAGAATCCATATCATTTATAGTTTACAAATGACAAAATGTTTACACAAAATCATGACAGTTTACACGATATCACCCACTACTAACATTACTTTAATTACTGTATCTTTTGAAAAATTACCGCTATTTAGACAGCACAAGAATATTCAACAGGAGCAAGTTTCATTTTATCTGGTTTTACCACCATACTGTTCACCAAAACGGCAGCAAACCTTCACCATCTTATCCAGAAGGGTCACCTCTTCACCCTGACTGAAAATGTCTGGAGCACACCAACAGATATTTGGAGATGGAAGAGAACTGGATATCAGCTCGTCTCACAGCTGCTATCCAGGCTGGACGCCTTCGTTTGGTAACATCGATACACGAGCTGCCTCATGTTGCTTCCAGGTTGGGAAAGAATGAAAAGATAAACCCTTTTCAAGCTTATTGTCTTGCTGGTCGTGCGATCGAACATTGCAGCCGACCACACAGCAAATACGAACCATGGCTGTTGTGTGTGCCTTCGCTCCTTTTTCGCTTGCACTTTGCTTTGACCCCAAAAATGGCGCATCAGGCCAAAATCCTTTCCACGCCCACCCCCGTGACATCACGCTCCAAAGCCCTATATAAGTGAAAAGCGAGATTACATCAAAGGGAACTTTAGTTTCATCTGGATCAAGTGTAAGTTTGTTTGAGTGGGACTCCTTCTTTGTGTGTATATATGGAAGTCCATATATACAGGGTGCAGCATCCACCGGGTAAAGGTGGTGGTATGCAGGGAGCTCAGTGACTTTTTCAAGTTCTTGTTGCAGCTGATGACTTTCTTTTTGTAGTTGCTTCTGGGGTTTCACCTTGAAGCTTCATAGGTATTGTTGTCACTGAGTGTAGTAATGTTTATTTGCTCTGCTTCTTCTTGTCAGGGATAAAATACATATCTATACTTTTGTGTCCCAGCTGAGTAACAGGAGGAGAAGAGTCTGGTGGAGCAGCAGAGGAACAGTTTCAGCCATTTGGATTCAGCTCAGCCACTACAGAGGAAACAATGACTTCAACACAGGAGGTGAGAAAATATCTCAGTTACTGTTATTGAAACTGTGCACAGCTGGTTGTTAACAGCAGCTTTATATTTTCCATCCTGGGCTCCTCCACACATGCAGAATGTACGTCACAAACAGAAACCACAGAAGTTACAAGAAAATACGGAGATCATATTTTATCAGCACACAATTGGGGGGGGGGGGGGGGGGAACAATGTCATCAGTTCAACTCAAACTTTTCCAAAGAGGAAATATTTTTTTCCCAACAAACAATTTCTTCAATAATGTTTTCTTTCCATTTTCTTTATTATCAGTTGAACTCAGTTTTTTTTTTTTTTTGTTGTTGTTGTTTTTTTTTTATGAAGTAAGGCAAATTTATTTGTATAGCACAATTCAACAACAAGGTGATTCAAAGTGCTTTACAGAGACATTAGAAACAAAAACAAATAAAAAGCATGATTTAAACATGTAACAGCTTTTTTCCAGTGATCAATATTTCTTCATTGTAGCACATCATTGCAATGTGATACTATCACCAGAAGGTGGCGGTAAAACAACTACAATGTGTTTGTTGACAACTTTAATTCCACTAATGGAGTTTCAGTTTG
This sequence comes from Copadichromis virginalis, assembly GCF_057382275.1. Lineage (NCBI taxonomy): Eukaryota > Metazoa > Chordata > Actinopteri > Cichliformes > Cichlidae > Copadichromis > Copadichromis virginalis. The sequence goes on from NC_140626.1 coordinate 33,087,096, forward strand.
TTCCACAACTGCATTTCACTCACTGCCTCTGTTTGTATCTCTGTCACTGCAGGACCAACACGGAGCGAGAAGTCAGCGCTCTCAGGAGGCCGACAAACCTCACAGAAGAAAGGGGGAGAAGAAATACAGCTGTGAGGAGTGTGGGAAGGATTTTATTTGTCCTGCAAACTTAAAAAGACACCAACTCATCCACAGTGGAGTTAAACCGTACTGTTGTGAGTTCTGTGAAAAGCCTTTTACCCAGGCTGCAGACTTAAAATCACATCAACTCATCCACGTTGGAGTTAAAGCGTTCAAATGTGACTTGTGTGAAAAGTCTTTTACCCATCCTGGAAGCCTAAAAAGACATCAACTCATCCACAGTGGAGTTAAAGCATACAGATGTGACTTGTGTGGAAAGTCTTTTACCCACCTTGAAAGCTTAAAAATACACAAAGTCACCCACAGTGGAGTTAAAGCATACAACTGTGACTTGTGTGGAAAGTCTTTTAGCCAGGCTGCAAGCTTAAAAACACACCAACTCATTCACAGTGGAATTAAGGCATTCAGCTGTAAGTTGTGTGGAAAATCATTTACCCAGTCCCAAAACTTAAAAAAACATCAAGTTACCCACTCTGGAATTAAGGCGTACAGCTGTGACATTTGTGGAAAAACTTTCAGCCATGTAGGGTACAGAAATATTCACCTACGGATTCACACGGGCAATGATGTTTACTGCTGTGATCAGTGTGGCAAACTGTTTACAACAGATGCACAGTTACAAAGCCACATGTTTAGCCACACTGAGGAGAGACCTTATAAATGTGACCTGTGTGATAAGGCTTTTAAAGAGCCAAGTTCCCTGAAAAAACACCAACAGATCCACACCAGAAAAAAACTCTACAAGTGCAGTTACTGTGAGGTATGTATTTTTCTTTTTAGACTTGCACTTATTTTGAAGTATTATGTGAATATAGTTTAATTTCAAAGCTAAACGAGACATAAAAACTTAATGTACAGAATATTCAGTCAAACCTCACACAAACCTTCTGAAACTTTCCTGATGTTGGAAAAAAATGTTTTTAAAGATTCTTCCTTTTCTATCTAACAATCACACTCCAGTGGATACATTGGAGAGCAGCTTTGGGTTACTTTCTTGTGGCATGCAGAGTAGCGCATCCTTAGGTTTAAAAATCAGTCTTTCCATTAAGTAGATTACCTACAAATGATGAGACATTTTCACCCAGTAAGTTGAGTGTTATAATGTAAACAGTAAAAGGTAACCGAATATTGGCAGAGCTGCTCTTTATTTCAGGTGATGTTCAGGATAAAAATGTTGAAGGACTGACTCACACTGTCTTTGTGTCTTTGTTTAGAAGCAGAGCGACACAGATGGATCCACTTCTCAACCCTGTCGTCACTGTGGTGGTGGGAAAGACTTTCGCTGTGACCTTTGTGGAAAAACGTTCAGCCATCATCGAAGTCTAGAACTACATCAACGTAGACACACTGGAGACAAAATGAGCTACTGCAAAGAATGTGGGAGAGGCTTCCCCATACCAAGTATATTAAAAATACATGAACTTATTCACAGTGGGGTTAAAAAGCATGTCTGTGACCAGTGTGGGTCATCCTTCACCACTGCAGGTCACCTTAAAAGTCATAAACAAGTCCACACAGGAGAGAAACCATACAAATGCAGACACTGTGACAGAAGCTTCTCGCGTTCAACTAGTCGTAACGATCATGAGAGTACACACATGGAAGAGAACTTCAGCTGTGACCAGTGTGACAAGAGCTTCAAGAATCTCAGTTCATACTCCAAACACAAACGATACCACGCTGCAAATAAACAGTTTCACTGTTACCAATGTGCAAAAACATTCACTTCATTATCTGCTCTGTGCAATCATCAGCGTCATCATGCAGACCTGGAGTCTCTGGATCACAATGAATCTGAAGAGACAGCAAAGTCCTGTTTGGAGGGTCAGACTTAAAAACCTTGATCAGGCTCCACAGAGTTCAGCTGATTTCACACTTGGATCTGATGAGGTAGCTCTTATTTCCGGACCTGCAGTGAGTAATCCTGAATGTTACACTCAGGAAGCTGAAATTATAAATATGTACGTCAAGTTTTTATTTTTCTTTGATTACCTTTGATGCTCTGTTTCAACATGAATGTTTTTTATTTATTTATTCATTTCATAAGTTACCTCAGTTGAATTCCATGTTCATGTTTAATCCTCCTGTTTTGTAATCTGTGCTCTTAAATTGCTTTTCTCCCAAAAGTCCAAATAATTTTACACCAGTTGCTCGTGAAGCTTCTAATATGAACTAAATTGGTCAACAGGCTTTGAAACAACGACTGATGTGACTTGATACCGAAAATAAAAAAATAAAAATAAAAAATTCAAGCTAAATTTGTGTTGGGCTGTACTTTCATGTAAAACCAGTTTGTGCCAGCAGTTGGAGAAATGACTCACTACAACCATTATTCAGTCTTTAATTCTGGCGTCAATAGCCGGGAATGAGTGCGCTAACATACCTGCAGGTTGCTGTTTTAATGAGTGTTTGATGGAAAACGACAAGAGCGGAGTTTGCGCTCTCCAGTCACATGATAGGTGAGTACTAGTAAATAATTTTTCAGTACTTGTACGTAGGGCTGCACCATTTTGCATAAAATGAGAGTTACGATTTTTTTTGCTTAGAATTGAGATCACGATTCTCTCTCGATTTTTTTTTTTCCAATATAAATATTTATCGCACTTATTAACTGCACATCAACTTCGTAACAGTTGAGACTGAACATAAAAACAATAAATGTCTCACTTGTCTACGCTTGCGTACAAAATATTTAATATTTACAATACTTTAACAATAACATTTTGAACAGTATTCTTTGCGTGTGTAAGGTGATGAGAGAGGTAGGTAATAGGTATGTTTCTTAAAATGTAAACCACAAATATTAACAAAATATAACGCTTGACATGACGATATGATAGTTGACCATGGCAGGACCACAACAGAGAACGTAGTCCTTTTTTTATGCAGCCAGCTGCTTAAAGGTGTTTTGCCAAGAACACAAGTCGGTCAACATTTTGAGGCTTCAGTGAGGAACGGAGACACGTTACAATGTCCCCCCTGTGCTGAACACCCTTTCAGAAAGGGAACTTGTGGCAGGAATACAGAGGTATTTTTTTGCCAGTATGGACAGTCTTGGAAATTCTCCCTTGTGTTCCCTCCACCAGACTAAGGGGTCCGCTTCACTATCAATGTTGCTTAAGAGCAAATATGACAGTAGTTCTGAGACGACATCTTGCTCAGGCTGGGATGGTGTCTCATTGCCTTTTGCTGCTTTAAGGAAGCTGCCTAAGGTCTTTCGGCTCTTCTTCATGGGGGCAGCCGGGGATGCAGTTGAGGTGGAACTCAACTAATCTTAACATTCTGTTCCACACCACAGTAATACCTTTAAAATAATAAAGTACAATATAAAAATTTTTCTAAGAATTTAAAATGTGTGAATATCATTATGAGTCTGATGTGATCTGATGTAAACATAATTACCACAACTGAATTTATGCTAGTCATCTCATGTGTCAGTCTGGCTTTTTTTTTTTTTTTTTTTGTCCTCATGGATGTAGTCCATCTTGGATCCAGAGATGTGGCAATGTCTAACAGCTCCTGTGTGTTTGGATCACTGTACTTTTCCTGAAGGTACCCCAGGACTTTGGACTTAATTGATCGTGTGAGATCCAAGTCATCTTCCTGCACAGCCACAACTGATGTTTCAAAGAGGTGGAGAACCGGTTTCACTGAGATGTTCACATATTGCTCTCCTGACAGGGCATCAGTGAAGTCTGTCAGTGGGCTGAGTGTTTTGTTGAGTGCCTCGAGAACTTCAACATCCTGCCATGTTGGAACCAGGTGTCTAGTCTTCCGATCAGAGGAGAGAACATGTGAAATAGCAGGTAGCTGTTCAAGTACCCTCTGGACCATAGCTTGTCTGGAGCCACATCTTGTTGGACACTCCATTTTAAGCTTGTGCTCTGGTAGCTTAAGCTCATTTTGGGCCTCAGCAAGTTCCCTCTTCCGTCTCCAACTGTAACTGAAGCAGCCCACAATTTTATGTAATATCTATGCACCTAATGCAGACATACCCGCCTTTTTTCATAATCTGTCACAGTATATTTTGGAATTAGAAGGTGCACAAATAGTGGTAGAAGGAGATTTTAATCAAATACTGGATCAAGACCTAGATAGATCACTTCCTAGGAGAGGCACAGAGAGTAAATCTGTAGTTGCCATAAGGCAGATGACCTCAGATTTAGGTCTGAATGATATTTGGCAGACAATGCATCCAGAAGACAGGGAGTATTCCTTTTACTCTCCACCTCATAATGTTTATACTAGAATCGACTACTTTCTTATTTCTGAAGCCTTAGCCAGCAAGCTTTTTGCAGAGACCTACAGCACGATCAATTCTTGGATCTTTCATTGCATTCTCTAACAAGAAAAAATAAAATTTGAATCAGTTCTTGTCATGAACTAATTTATTATTATATTTAAAATCTTACAGTATCATTATCAATATCATTATTGCCTAATTATTATTGTTGTTTAAAACATACAGCTGTATTAATATGAACTATTTTTGTAGTATTATTAATGCTGCTATTGTTGTTTATAATATACATCATACTAGCATACAGCTATTGTTTTTTTTGTTTTTGTTTTTAAAAAAAAAAAAAATTATCAACTTACAAGAGCAGCAAGATGTAGTCTGTGGCCAAAACACTGAAGCTTTGTCCAGTTAAGGGATGCTGCTTTCACAATGTTGGCTCCACTGTCTGTTGTTATGCACACCATTTTTTCCTACTCCAAGAGATAAGGCCCTCCTTTAATCCATGTGCTAGAGTCTCGCCTGTGTGATCCTCGGGGAAAAAGGCAGTTTGTAAGCACCGACTTTTCATGGTGAAGTCCCTGGTAACATAATGGACTGTCAGGCTCATGTAAGGCTCCATAGTTTGACTCGACCATAAGTCTGTCGTTGCCGCAAAATGTTGTACTGCTTGTAATTCCGTTGAATAAAGAAACAATAATTTTTGCCTTTTAAAAAAAAAAAAAAAATTAAAACCACTTTGTAACTGATGTGATGTTCTATAATGTAGAATCCATGTCATTTATAGTTTACAAATGACAAAATGTTTACACAAAATCATGACAGTTTACATGATATCACCCACTACTAACATTACTTTAATTACTGTATCTTTTGAAAAATTACCGCTATTTAGACAGCACAAGAATATTTAACAGGAGCAGGTTTCATTTTTCCCTGGTTTTATTATCACACTGTTCACCAAACGCAGGAAACCTTCACCATCTTATCCAGAAGGGTCACCTCTTCACCCTCACATGGAAGAAGTAATCTGATTGGCATGGTAGTATGTTTGAAGCAGGTCCCTTGTGTAGAGCTGGAACCCAGTCATGATGTGCTTCACCCATTTCATCGGCTGGTTTACTGCAATAATGCCAAATAATTAGCAACTCTATAAATAGAAGGTAGTTCTGCAAAATCACTCAGTAGGATGTTTGTTCTAATTTGCTATGAGCTCAGAGTGCATAGAAAATAAAACTAATAGACTATAAAGAGTGATATGAACATGTTTAGAACTTACCGGAATGAAAATGTCAGGAGCACCAACAGATATTTGGAGATGGAAGAGAACTGCACGTCAGCTTGTCTCACAGCTGCTATCCAGGCTAGACGCCTTCGTTTGGTAACATCGATACATGAGCTGCCTCATGTTGCTTCCAGGTTGGGAAAGAATGAAAAGATAAACCCTTTTCAAGCTTATTGTCTTGCCGGTCGAGTGATCGAACATTGCAGCCGACCACACAGCAAGAACGAACCATGGCTGTTGTGTGTGCCTTCGCTCCTTTTTTGCTTGCGCTTTGCTTTGACCCCGAAAATGGCGCATCAGGCCAAAATCCTTTCCACGCCCACCCCCGTGACATCACGCTACAAAGCCCTATAGGAGGACGCGCTGTCGTGTCATCCATGTTTTCTACAGTCATTGATCTCTATCCGTTCTTTAAGTCTGACGTCACTAGCCGTGTTTGGGCTCAAACTCCGCTGCAGGTCCCTAACGATCAGTGTGGCATCACGGAGAGTTGAAAAACTGTCTAAATTCTTTCATCTGTAATAAAATGATCAGCGTTCTGCTCTTCCAGGTGTAACAATTGAGTTTAACATCCAGTCATCCATGAAAATGGAATTTATGACATTTAACGGAGTTAGAAATTAGCAGGAAGTTAGCTCGCTAGCTTCCATCTAAATATAATATAGCATGTCCTGACTGCGGGATTTTCGAAACAAATTAAGACGTACAGCTCTGCTATCACTTCCAACATAAATGAAGACAGAAAACAAAACAGCAGTGACGTTTGTAGGATTACTGGAGTTTGGCTAGCTGGTATATAATAATGTGCTACGTGACCGCTAGCGACACAGCTATGTTAGCATAATATAAACAAGCTAACTTTTTTCCACTCAATAAAAGTTAACGTGAGGATTCTCGGTGGTCAGGAGGACCAAATGTAATCGCGTGGCAGGATGCTGTAAACGGACCAAACTTCAGCCAGGAGAACAACTGAGATAATTCATTCATAATAAGTGGTTCGTTCTTAATGTACTGCTGCACGAGCTAGGCGGTAGTTGGGTTAGTCATTCATATACTGCTGCATGGGCTGGGCTGTAGTTACATCCTAAGGTTTTAAAAACTGAGCTTAAATAAATGATTAGCGGTAATAAAAGCCGAGGGAGGTCAACAGTGACCACTGACTGTTTTTAGGAGCTTTTTGAGATTAAATAGAAGAAAATACAAAACATTAAACATGTTAACAACACAAAAGCCATATTAAACGCAGACTACTTTAGGCCCGGAAGTAGGATTTGTCACGTCATCACTTAAAGACCGGATTAGGGAAACGAAAGAGCAGGTACTTTGTGTGTGTTCAGCGAAGTTGTGTCACGCCACCGCACTGCAACAAATCACCGCAGAGCAGGAAGAAGGGGGCGGAGTCTTTTTTGATATAGAGAAAGTGTATGATATGATGTGGAGGGAAGGTCTATTAATAAAAATGAGGTAAATGGGTATAAATGGTCGAATGTTCAGATGGATTAAGGATTTTTTGGAAGGCCGACGAATAATAGTGAGGATTGGGAGGAGTTATTCGGAGAGTTTGCCGATAGAAAATGGAACGCCACAAGGAAGCATAGTTAGCCCGTTATTGTTTTCACTGCTGATAAATGATGTGTTTAAGAACATAGAGGGTGGGATGGGGCAATGTGGGCAAGAGGACGAAGGTTAGACTTTTTGGTAAAGAAAGTGCAGGGGGCAATCACAGAAATAGAACAGTGGTCATATAAATGGGGGTTTAAATTCTCAGCTGATAAGACTAAAATAATGGTTTTTACAAGAAAAAGAGTTGGTGTTGACATCAGGGTCAGATTATATTGATAAGAATTAGAAAGGGTAAAACAGTTTAAATTTTGGTGGTTGTGGATTGATGAAAGGGTGATGTGGTAGGACTTGACTTAAGCGGCCAAAGAAGTGCAGGAGGCTGATGCTGTCCAGTGTAGCAAGTGATTTATTCACCATTTTGTGACCCAAATAATATTTACAAAGAAACAAATAAGAAACTCAAATTAACTCAGTTCAAATAAACATAAGTGAACTTAAATCAACGGAAATTAAGGTCAAACTGCACACAGCTACACCTAGTGATGGCCCGCTTGAAGCTGACGCTCCGGAGCGTGTGTCGAAAAAAACAACACACTGGTTCAGAAGCACTGTGTCGAGGCTTGCTTCGTTTGGTAAAAGTCACGTGACCAGTGACGTCCGAAGCTTCATTACGCACGTAACTGCTTCGGTACCTGATTCAAACAGATATAAGGAAGTGAATCATCCACGGGATTCGTGGAGTGTGTTGATGGTGACAGATAGCGACGAGGTGATCATTCCACTGACAGATATGGAGCCAGCGAGGAAGAGAGGACGTTCTGGCGTGTGGGAATATTTTGAGTTGATTTTGCTCAATTCATTTTATCTGCCGAAGTGAAAAACTTGAAATGTCCAAAATCATGTTTTCATAATGTAAATATCATTACAGCATATGACTTTAGGAACACTTCCATGTGAATTAAAGCTAATGAAGACTACAAAAATGTATTTGACACTATACGTACATTACATTGCTACACAGTTTAGAAAATCATTTTGTTTATTGTTTTTAGGTGATAGTCTGCACGACCCAGGAATACCTGCATATCTACCAGCTTGCAGTGTGGTTCCTGCACTCCACAGCCTCTTCTGTTCCATGCAAGTGGATTTTCTCCAGGGCAGGAGAAACTATTTCTAAGAAAAGAAACAGACTCAGCCAGCGCACAGTAACACTAATCCTCTTTTTAAATGTAAATAACAAAAGGGCTACCTTACATTGATCATGTTTTTACTTTGCAAGTTCTTGATTAGGGATGGGTTTTGATTATCGCTTTTCTGATTACAATCCATGCTAAATTGAATAAAGTGATATTGATTCATTAAAATCCCGTGTCGATTTGTGAATTAACGTTATTATGCCTGAAACGCCAGCATCTCAGGTTAAACCTCACAACATGTCGTCAAACACCATACAGCTAAAACAGTAACTGGGAGCAGGTTTACGGATTCTGCATACAAACGTGAACACAGAGCGCGGACCCGACGCGTCAGAGTCAGATTTTGATGTGTCGTCAGGTCCGCGCTGTGTTTGCCTCTTTTTTTCTTCGCTGGCTTCTGCAGCTGCAGGTTTCATAACTCTCTGTTTACATCTCTAATTAAGTCTCACATGTGTCAGCTTTCTTTTAATAGATACGAAATTATGGATATATACTGTTAAATGATCAGAATTGTAATATTTCTGACTGAGGCAAAACTTTCCAGATTCCAATCAAATTGAATCGGATCCTGTATCGAATCAAAAATGATTCTACAAATCAGTGACGATGCAGCCGTACTCAGCTCCCTAAGCATTTTCCCTTTCCAGTTCACAATCAATCCCACCCCTAGGTCAAAAATATGTATAGGACAATTGGCCTTATCTAATATTTTGTATGAACCTGTCAAGCTGTCCAGTGATTAAACGACAAGTAGATGGAGGCAGGACTTCACAGCAGGGGCATACTCCATAATGTGCTGTGCATTATCATATGTATATTATATATATTGCTCACTTATTGTATTTACCAACATCAAGGAGTTATGAGCAAAGAAAGGCCACACCATAGTGCATGTTTAAATAGGGAAAGTTTATTGATCAAAATGTATTACGCAAATACGCATTACATTTTTTTCAGCCCCCCAATCGAGTAAACAAAACCAATTACATGTTCAAAGCAACGGAACGGTGGCCCAATATCAGAGAGAACTCCACTCTTGAGTGAGCAGTGATAATTGAGCAGTCCGTTTTATTTTGCAGATTCAAGCTGCTCTTCAAAATTTTCACCACCAGATGTCACCGGAGAGGACTGTGTTGAAAAGCTTCGAGTAATGAACCGTTTTTCAATACAAGCTTCAGTGCTTCGGAAAGCTTCATTTGGCCATCACTAGCTACACCGATTGAACCTTTCTCCTCAAACACCTGAGTTCTGCTTAAATAGTCCACTTAACCAAACAATTTCTCCTCTCGACTATTCCATTCAGTAGGTAGGTAAGATGAACATGATTATATTCAAACCTCTACTGCCACTCTTTACTAGCAACATAAACTCTATGGTGTAATCAATACATATTACATCAATAAATGTATTTATCCATAAACCCTCTAAAATCAACTTTATTAAATTATAAGAGTTCTTCCCCTTCTGCACTTGGTCTCTTCCTGTGACCTCAGATGAACCCAGAAGCTATAAAGCAGGAAGTAAAACTACATTTCCTCCTTTTGTTTCTGGAAGACAGGTAGGTAAGGTAGGTTCTAAACAATACAAATTAACAGTTGAAGTAAATAACATGTTAACTTAACAAACTTGTATGAATTGATTTAAACCAAGATGTTATATTATATAATCTGTAAAAGTGCAAAACATAAACAAACCCGGGATATTAGATGTTTGCCTATTGCAGATTACATGCGAAATATGGTTAAATCAAAACAAGAATGTTAACTAAGAATATGGACAAATCGTACTTTCACCCACTTTGTCACAGGTGACATGGACTTTACATATTCAGAAAATAATAGACCAATGCAAGAAAGTAGTGATGGCCAAATGAAGCTTTCTGAAGCTTGTATTGAAAAACGGTTCATTACTCGAAGCTTTTCAACACAGTCCTCTCAGGTGACATCTGGTGGCCAAAAATATGAAGAGCAGCTTGAATCCACAAAATAAAACCAACTGCTTCATTAAGATTGCCCACTCACTCTACAGAGTGGAATTCTATCTGATATTGGGCCGCCGTTGTGTTGCTTTGAACGTGTATTTTTTTTTTTTTTTTTTTTTTTTTTTTGGTGGTTAAAAAAAATGGTTTATTTGTTTAATAAATAATTTTGACCAGTAAACTCTCCTTGTTTAAACATGCACCATTGTGTGGTCTTTCTTTGCTTGAGACTTCTTGATGTTGGTAAATACAATAATTGAAAAATACCACGTTACATATGATAATGTACAACACATTATGGAGTATGCTTCTGCTGTGAGGTCCTGCCTCCATGCACTTATGCAATTAACCGCTAGACGGGTGTATATATAAATAATATTATATTAGGGAAATTTTCCTATACATGTTTTTGACCTGGGGGTAGAATTGATTGTGAAAGGGAAAATGCTTATGAACTTGCAAACTAAAAGCATGATGCATTTAAGGTAACCCTTTTTCATTTTTATTTAAGAAGAAAATTTGTTCCACTGTGCGATGGCCGAAACTGTTCCTTTTCGTGGAGATAATTTCCCCTGCATTAAGGAAAATCCCTTCACATGGCCCAGAGGATGCTGGAGCGCAGAGAAACTGGTGGAGATGCAGTTATACAGTCTACCTGGGCCCCACAAACTATCAGCTAAAGAGAATAAATAGATTAAATTGCTGCACATTTGGCAGACTAACATTTTCAGATTAATTAAACAATAAAATATATCTTTTACAACATTACATGTAAAGAGTCAAGTGGAAGTTTTTCTACCGAAGCAGTTAGGTTCTAAATGAAGCTTCGGAGGTCACTGATCACATGGCTCTGGCCAAACGAAGCAAGCTTCGACACAGTGCTTCTGAAGCAGTGTGCTGATTTTTTTTGACACACGCACCAGAGCTTCAGCTTCAAGCGGGCCATCACTACAAGAAAGTGTTGAATATAATGAGGTGCTTAGTGGGAACTGACTGGGGGGTTGATAGGAAATCTTTAAAAGCTTTATATACTGGGTTGATTAGGTCAGTATTGGATTATGGGTGTGTCGTATATAATTCTGCTGTCAGAACAAGTCTTTGTAAGTTGGATGGTATCCAATATCAAGCGTTAAGACTTTGCTCAGGCGCATTCAAAACAACATCTGCAGTAGCTGTACAGGTAGAAATGGGAGAAATGCCATTACAAATAAGAAGAGAGCAACTGGCATTGAATTACTGGGCAGGTTTACAAGGACGTGGTCAGGATCATCCGACAAAAACAGTTTTCCAACCATGCTGGGAAAAAGAGAAACATGAATAGAAGAGTTTTGGGTGGACAGTGGGACAGAAAGCAGCTGAACTTAATCTGGACAAGATAAACATAAGTCAAACAGCACCGTTGCCTACAATACCACCATGGATGCTCCCTGATGCAGTAGCAGATTTCACATTGTTAAACAAAAAGAACAAGGAGAGGGGTTTATCTTAAATCTACATACAGCACAGGAATATATTAATCAGTATTAGAGTTATGTCAAAATCTACACAGATGCATCAAAGAATACAGCCAACCAAAGCGGGATAGCCTTTATTGTTCCTGAATTTAATATCAAGGTGGGGAAAAGGATCAGTGACGATTTATCAGTGTACACGGGTGAAATGGTTTCATTATTGTTAGCTGTCCAGTGGGTTGAAGAAACAAAACCACTAAGATCTGTGACATTTTCAGACTCGAGCTCCTCACTGGCCAGTCTGCAAGACTGTCACTCAGACTGCAGACCTGACATTCTGATAGAGATCCAGCAAACATTGTTCAGACTTGTTATGATGGGGCTTATGGTCACATTCTTATGGGTACCAGCGCATCGTGGAGGTAAAGGAAATGAAATGGCAGATAGGACAGCAAAAGTCGCAACAAGGAGACCGATGGTAGATATGGTTATTAGTGTGAGTAGGACGGAGCTCAAGAGTACAGTACGATACAAAATGAAGGAAAGGTGGCAAAAGCAATGGGAGGAAGAGAGGAAAGGGCGATGGTTTTATAAAATCTAAAGGAAAGTGGGGAAAATGAGAAGTACAGGCCGAAACATGATAGAGGATACGATTATATCTCGACTGAGATTCGGACACACTGGTTCAAATAGCACCTTGTTTTTAATAGGTAAACACTGTACAGGGGAGTGACTGCAGTAGGGAACAGGAAACAATAGAACATGTTTCTTGAATTGTCAGAGGTTTGATATTGAAAGGAGACAACTGATCAAAAAGCTGGACGGTATGGAAGTGAAGTTGGACTTGATTGATCTGTTTCGCACGACCTCTTTAAGTGAAAGTTATCAGGCTGTATTTTGGTTTTTAAGGCAGACCCATTTGTTCGAGAGGATTTTATTTTTTTTTTTTTTTTTGACATTCCGGTCCGCACTCCACACCAGTTGGTGGCGGCAATGCACCCTTTTGCTGTTTGCCAACCGCCAGTAAACCCTATACGGCAGAAGAAGAAGAAGAAGAAGAAGAAGAAGGAAAAAGAAGAAGAAGGGGGCGGAGCACAGTGTGTGTGCAGGAGAGGAGCCGAGCAGAGAGAGCTGCTTTTTCATGAAACGGGAGTAAAGTAGTGAACTTAGAGGAGAGAAACAAACTAAAGTATCGATCATAAACCACTACCAACGTCCTGATCGATATCTGCATCGATCTGCCCACCCTTGTCTCCTGGATCGTAGCTGAGATCAGCGTGAACCACGTGGGTCTCTGCTCCCTGATCTGTTTCCTGTGTTTGGAAAGAGTTGCAGCTTCATCGCGGAGTTTGTGGGCTCATTTAAAGGTAAGCACCGAGCCACATCCAGGGTTAAAAAAGCATTATGTACAGTTCAGTGCGGGCATCGCTATTCAACAGTACCTTTCGGTGCACCTCGTAAATTCAGGAAACTGTACACCTAAACTCACAAGGTTGTTTAAATGATCCTGTAGTTTTCTTCTCCTTTACGAGGATGGCCGGAATATTAGGGGCCTGCTGCATATGTATTCCTTACAGTAGTCACAACCATAGCTAATAGTAATAATTTAATAATAGTAATAAGGTATTTTCAGTACTAAGATCAAATTTGGAGCTTATATTTTGGTCGTTTGTTTTTATTATTATTCTTTTAGTTAAAGTAAAGAAACTAAAATGTTAAATTATTCTTAGTGTTTTTATTATTTTATTATCATCATATTACTTGGTTTTATCCCAAAAGCTAATATAACAAATAAAATACTCTCAAAATTACATATTTCATTAGTTTGGGGTTGTTTTTGGGTTGGGCATAGTCTGATGAGAAGGGGAAGGATTTTGGGAGAACTACATGTGTTTTATTGAATCTATAAACAGACACACACAGTGCAGTGAGGAATTAAATCCACATTTGGCAGCACTGAAAATTATACAGAGATCTTTGACTTTTGAACTTCTCCCTTAATAGAGATGTTATGTTACCAGATGTTACGCTATGAGTAAAAAAAAATGCTTGGACACTGCCAGCATAATGGGCAAGTTTTTGATGAGGCTCACGTGCAAACCTAAAGCAGAAGATGAAGATCACCAAATATGCTTCCAAACCAACATCCTTCTAAGCCAAAGAGTAGAAAATATGATGACGTGTATCTTACCTTTTGCTTCACTTGCACAATTGTGGTGTTGGGTGTAATGCGTTACTATAATTAAATTATTTTTCCACTGAAAAAGTAGAGTAACTAATTACTGTTCATTTTTAGGTATTTTAATTACAGTTACTTACAATGTACTTGTGTTACATTGTAAAATAATTAAACTCGCAGAATATCATTATTTAACTTCAATAATTTATCTTCTAAAGGTAGAAGTAAACTCTGCCGCTTTAACATCGCTGTAGTGCAGCTGCACGTCATTTCGCGCCAGTTTGCTGCACAGTCGTATTCTAAAGCGGAAGATGTCGGACTCGGCTGAAGCGAGTGGCTGTCTTATGAAATGGACATATTCCCGTCTCTTCACTTTTCTGAAACAAGCAGACCAGAACATTACAGTAATATGTAAGCTATGATCCTTGTTCATCATCCACGGATAACACCGCGGCAACTCCTGCTAAGCAGGCAAAACCTAATTTTACTTCAGCAGCACAGAAAGCGTCTGAAGGTGAGCTTAAAAAATGATTGCAGGCTACATTGTGGAAGAGATGCTACCGCTGCGTACTGTAGAGTCTCCGTCTTTAAAAAAAACATTTATTATTTAAAGAGTTTAATTTCTATTGTTTGCCCACTGAAGGTTTACAGGGATTTTAAGAAGTATTTAGTTAAATTACTTATTTAGTAATTAAGTTACTTTTCTGACACAGTAATTAGATAAGTATTTTAAATACAATATTGACTAAGTAATTAGTAATTAATGACTTTTTTAAAGTAGGTTTCAATAATCAATTTTCTGATCGAGGTATTAAATCCTGAATCGATTTTAAATATAAAACGTGTATAACTGAAGACAGTAGTGACATCTTTAACCAGGTCTTCCCATTAACACCTCACCTGTCCAGAGGTTCAGTCAATGAGCTTGTCAAGGTCAAATTTATTGATATGGCACATTTCAAACAGCTGATGCTGCACAAAGTGCTTAACAATATAAAAATGGCATTAAAAAGCAACAATGTAATGCAATAATAACTGTATAAAACAATAATAGGACAGTAAGAGAATTAAAACAATAACTAAAACTAATTCAAATAAGACCAAAATGCTTGGGTCATAGTGTGTTAAAAGCCAGGGCATAGAAATGTGTCTTCAGTAATGATTTAAATTGCTCAAGTGTTTGTGCAGATCTAATATTTAAGGGGAGACTATTTCAAAGTCTGGGACCTGCCACAGAGAAGGATCTATCACCACGAGGTTAGTCCGTGGGATGGACAGCATTAGTTTTGAGCTAGACCTTGTGGTTTTTCCTGGAGCATAGGCAGAGAGGAGCTCAGACAGGTAAGAAGGGGCTCGGGCATTAAGTGACTTAAAAACAAAAGGTAAAAGTTTAAATTTGATCCTGTAGGAGACAGGAAGCCAGTGTAAAGAAGCTAAAACTTGGGTTATATGCTCTCTCCATTTGGTACCAGTTAGGAGTTGAGCAGCTGCATTTTGAACCATCTGAAGACGATGGATGGTGGCCTGATCTAGACCATAATACAATGAATTGCAGTAGTCTAATCTGCCAGTAAGGAAAAGGTGAATAACACGCTCAAAGACGTTAGAATCAGAATCAGAAAGGGTTTTATTGCCAAATGTTGAGCGGGTTTACAACATTAGGAAATTGCTGCGGTGCTTCAGTGCAAACATACTGTTATAAATACTGTTATAAATTAAGCTTAAATAGACATGAAAATAAAAATAAGAATAAGAATTAAAAGTGCTAAGTAGATAGATAGATATATACATGATATATACATGAGTGCAGGTGGTGATCAGTGCCAAACATAGAATGATGCAGTGAACACAGCGTAGGGTCATGTGTTAGTGGTGGGAACAGTCATATGGTTATTGTTCATGTGTCCAACAGCAGAGGGGAAGAAACTGTTCTTATGGCGAGAGGTTCTGGTGCGAATGGACCGGAGCCTCCTGCCTGAGGGGAGCAGGTCAAACAGACTGTGTCCAGGGTGAGAAGGGTCAGCTGAGATCCGAGCTGCACGCCCCAGTGTCCTGGAGGTGTACAGGTCCTGCAGAGATGGGAGTCTGCAGCCAATCACCTTCTCAGCAGAGCGCACAACACGCTGCAGTCTCTGTTTGTCCCTGATAGTGGCTCCAGCGTACCACACGGTGATGGAGGAGGTGAGGATGGACTCGATGATTGCGGTGTAGAATTGCATCATCGTCCGTGTTGAATTTCTTCAGCTGCCTCAGGAAGTACATCCTCTGCTGGGCTTTCTTAATGACGGAGGTGATGGTGGGCTCCCACTTCAGGTCCTGGGTGATGGTGGTACCCAGGAAGCGGAATGAGTCCACAGAGGTGATGGGGGTGTCAGTCAGGATGATGGGGGGGAGTGGAGCTGTGTGCTTCCTGAAGTCCACAATAATTAGCCGGGAGGTATGGCTTTACCTTGGCTAGCTGTCTTAACTGAAAAAAGCAGGACTGAACTACTGCACTCACCTGCTTATTCAATTTAAAAGAACCATCAAGGTTGACTCCGAGGTTTTTTACATGTGTTTTACAATAGAAGGAAAGGGTGCCCAGAGTGCTGTCGATATGATTAAAGTTGCCAAAAATGACAACCTCAGTTTTATTTTCATTTAGCTTTAAAAGAATTTAATGACAACCACTGTTTGACATCATCAAGGCAGCGTAATAAGAGCTGGGGACGGTCTGATCCTGCTTTTAAAGGTAGATAAATCTGGAAATCATCAGTAAAACAGTGAAATTAAATGCTGTAGCACGAGAAGATGGAGCCCAACAACAACAACAACAACAACAACAACAACAAATAGAGTGCGAACAGGGCAGGATCCAAAAGAGAGCCTTGAGGTACACCGTATTTAAGAGGGGCTATTTTGGAGTTGTGGGGGCCTATATTGACATAAAAAAGACCTTTCTGACAAATAGGACCGAAACCACTGTGAGGCAGATCCTTTTAGGCCAGCGTGAAATTCTAGCCGTGATAACAGGATGTCGTGGTCAACCGTGTCAAAAGCTGCTGACAAGTCCAACAATAAAAGGGCAGCACTCATTTTCGTGATTTTCCGCGTCATTTTCGCGAAAATGTAGTTTTGTTTTTTTTCATCAGTGTCTTGTAAGCCTATACTGGTGTTTTTAAAAGTTATGTTTGATTTTATGACTTTCTGTGTCGTTTCTGGGATTCTTAAAGTCAAATTGCACCGCTGGAAATCGTTTGTTTTGATGCATATGCTGTTTGTTTTTTTGTTTTTTTTGTTTTTTGCAAATTTGCAGTATAATATTTATTTTTGTTTTTCCTGCAGTATATAAAAATTGGTGTATTTCAAAAATAAAACTATGAAGACACTTAAAATAAATTATCTTTGGTGGGAAACTATTTTGTGCAACTTTTTTGTATTTACAGTTTTGAGGGATAAGCCTCTTAAATTTCTCTAACTAGAAATATATGTTAAAAAAACAAAACGATTTTCAACTTTTTTGTAGTTTATTGCAATTTATGTAATTACTATGCAATTAATGCATATATTCAAATTTGGGCTATAAATGGTAAATGGCCTGCATTTGTATAGCACTTTACTCAGTCCCTAAGGACCCCAAAGCGCTTCACACTACATTCAGTCATCCACACACTGGTGATGGCAGCTACATTGTAGCCACAGCCACCCTGGGGCGCACTGACAGAGGCGAGGCTGCCGGACACAGGCGCCACCGGGCCCTCTGACCACCACCAGCAGGCAAACATGGGGTTAGAAACTTGCCCAAGGATATTTGGCATGCAGCCAGGAGGCAGCCTGGGATCAAACCACCGACCTTCTGATTAGTGGCTGACCTGCTCTGCCACCTGAGCTACAGCCACCCCGGTTGTATTGTATTGTTGTATTGATGTATAGCAACTTGAAATGCTCCAAAAATGGCACTACAACATGTAAAAATATAATATAAGCTCTGGCGGACTTGGTTCTATGGTAGGTCTTAAAGGGTTAAGGACATTAAAAAGTACCTGATGCCTGTGACTGTTTACTGACACTAAGTTTGAGACAAACCGTGTCTTTGCAGCTTTTACAGCTTCTTGGTAAGCAGAAAAACGAGTCCTTAAAATCTGTAGGGAAACGTGCAATCTGTCCTTTTTCCATCTCCTTTCGGCGCGTCTGTAGTCACGTCTAAGGGAAGCGCGTATGTTCGTTCAACAACGGCTCTGATAAATGCTTAGCGCGCACAGTCCTGAGCGGAGCAATAGAGTCCAAGATATCAGTGCAGGTAGAATGAAGAATGTCCGAAAGGTCCTCAACACCTTTACACCCCTCCGACAGCCAAACCCATCTATTCTCTGATTGGATAGTTAAATTTGTGATTGACATGACATTGGCCAATTAGATGAAAGGAAGAAAAATAGGGTCAAAATTTGTACTTGAAACTTGAGTGCAGAGTTTCACACGTATGCACTTTTTGTTACAGTACAGTATTACAACCGTGTATTTACCTGTTCCGTATTCCATATATGTATTCTGTTATTAGCTAGACAAAGAGAATCAACATATTTCACTGTCATAGACATACCTAGTTTTCTTATCAAGCTTTCTTCAAAACAAATGCTAAAAAGATAAATCCATAAATCCCAAATATTCTGAAAGAATTATGTAATCAGCACCATCTCAGTATGTGTGATGAATTTAAGGAAACGCTTTATGGCAGAAAAAGCGACTAAAACAATACATGATGGAGCCGAACAGTAACATTACAGAATGTTGGGGGTGTGCGATCCAAACTAATGTGCTACCCATAGCATGCTG
Organism: Copadichromis virginalis; assembly: GCF_057382275.1. Lineage (NCBI taxonomy): Eukaryota > Metazoa > Chordata > Actinopteri > Cichliformes > Cichlidae > Copadichromis > Copadichromis virginalis. The sequence goes on from NC_140626.1 coordinate 33,105,938, forward strand.
CTAAAGCCGTAAACAAATGCTTACAAAAATCTAATGTATTATACTACGCAATGTTGTGCGCTTTCAGTTTCCGACTTTTATAACTAATCTATGAAATATATCGGGTGTGACTGCTTTTACTTTATATTTCTGGCACGATGCTGGCCGGCAAGCAGGACAAACATGATCAGACAGGGAGACGTGGCATGTCGTTCCTGAATACTCCACCATTATGAGAAAACAGTGCGGATCATAGACTTCTGACTGCTAACAACAGGCCAAACCATGGTCTCACACTGCCACCTACTGGTTCAAAAATGAATCATATGCTACAAATATCCCGGACTAGTTACCAGGTCTCCTATTAAAACTAGTTAATTTAGGGCATTTTCAAATGAAAATGTCACTTGCTTAAACATAAACGAATTCACAAAAATGTGATCACACGTTGGTGGGTATCACACAAGGTTCACAAGCAACACCAGTTTGCAAAATACAAGAAACAACCGTCAGGTGCTCAAAATGAACCTTAGACTCAAACATTAGAACCGGCTGTTCCCCACAGTATGCCATGTAATAAATGATGTCTAAAAATATCTAGTTTCATGCATTGGTCAAAACACTCAACTCCATGTACACAATGCTCAGCTGAAAACACTTCACAAAAGTCAAGTTGCCCGACATTTACAGAATTTAAAGAAAATGCACTATTTTGGATATATATTGTTATCAGGATGAGGAATGTCTTATATTGGGATATAAGATTTTGGTCTGCTTCTTTTTGTCAGGGATAAAATACATATCTATACTTTTTTTTGTGTCCCAGCTGAGTAACGGGAGGAGAAGAGTGGTGGAGCAGCTAATTTCAGCCATTTGGACTCAGCTCAGCCACTACAGAGGAAACGATGACTTTAACACAAAAGGTGAGAAAAATATCTCAGTTACACTGTTATTGAAACTGTGTGCACAGCTGGTTGTTAACAGCAGCTTTATCTTTTCCATCCTGGGCTCCTCCATAAATAGAGAATCTACGTTCACAAACAAAAACCACAGAAGTTACAAGAAAATACAAAGATCATATTTTATCAGCACACATGCACACACATGGCAGTCTGTTACACAGGGGGCAGCTCCTGTATCGAATCTTGCTAACTTGAGGTATGTAATCTGTGTAGGACCATGAATTGAAGGAGCCCATGTCTGGCACATATAGGAGTGTACCCTGTAGAGCAGTGATTCCCAAACTTTTTTGCTGGGCCCCCCTTGTTTTACAAGAAAAATGTTCGCGCCTCCCCTTCTCGCGCGTGAACAAACACCCTCCAACCACACACGCCCATATTTTGCTCCATTGCGGTTTGTTTCACACCTCAAACATTTAGTAAACAATTAAGCAAATACAAGTAATCTGCAATAAATTACAGGTAGTAATAAAATAAACTACTAACTCTTTTACGCTGCGTCCGCACCTACACGGGTATTTTGGAAAACGCAGCTGTTTCGTCCACACGTAAACGGCGTTTCGAATCACCAAAAACTGAGTTGTTTTTTTTTTAAACGCATGCTCAGTGAGTTCCTCGGGCAGCAGAAATCCAAGGAAGAGGAGGAACCATAATGGGAGGACAGGCCCCTGCACGGTATGTACCACCAGCAGATAGAGGAAGTGGCTGACATCCAGAAGTCCTACCAGTGGCTGGACAAAGCTGGACTGAAAGACAGCACAGAGGCACTAATCATGGCAGCACAGGAGCATGCTCTATGCTCGATAGAGAATGGGGTCTATTATACCAGGCAAGACCCCAGGTGAAGAGGGTGTAAAGTTGACTCCAGCACTTAACAGCAGGGTGCACGATGCTGGCAGGACAAACATGGAACGCCATAACCAAGTTATTGCTCCAAAAGTTGATTCTGTTCATCTGCACGTAGCGTTTTGTGGGAGAAACGTTTCGTCACTCATCCAAGTGACTTCTTCAGTCTCAGCTGACTGCAGGTTTCCCCAACCTTATAAACAGTAAATTGGCATAATGAATCTTGTAGTATTGTCTTTACCTCATTTATTTTTTTTATTTCCTTAGATTATCTCTCTGTTCAACACTTTCGCTGACACTTGATGTCTTTTAAATGTTCTATACAAAGAAATCTGTCTTGACTTGACTGCAGTGTGTTTAGTGACATCTTTGACTCCACTAATGGAGGAAGTTGGAAGGTTGAGTTTGTTCCACGACTGCATTTCACTCACTGCCTCTGTTTGTATCTCTGTCACTGCAGGACCAACATGGAGCGAGAAGTCAGCGCTCTCAGGAGGCCGACAAACCTCACAGAAGAAAGGAAGAGAAAACATACAGTTGTGATGAGTGTGGGAAGGGGTTTACCCGTCCTAGAGGCCTAAAAACACACCAATCCATCCACAGTGGAGTTAAATCTTACAGCTGTGAGTTGTGTGAAAAATCTTATACCCAGGCTGGACACTTAAAAACACACCAAATCATCCACAGTGGTGTTAAAGCGTACAGCTGTGATGAGTGTGGGAAAGATTTTTCTCGAAAGGATTCACTAAAAACACATCGGCTTAGACACATTGGGGAGAGACCATTCAGCTGTGACTTGTGTGGAAAATCTTTTATCCTTGCTGAGTATTTGACAAAACATCGACGCATCCACACTGGGGAGAGACCATACAACTGTGACTTGTGTGGAAAGACTTTTACCCAGGCTGGAAACCTAAAAAGACACCAGCTAATCCACAGTGGAGTTAAACCGTACACCTGTGATCAGTGTGGTAAAGATTTTCCTTACAGTAGCTATTTACGGCTTCATCAAGTTACCCACTCTGGAATTAAGGCGTACGGTTGTGGAATTTGTGGAAGACACTTCAGCGGCAAACAGAGCCGAAATAAACACCTACGCATTCACACCAAAAATGACGTGTGCTACTGTGATCAGTGTGGCAAACTGTTTATGACATACAACAGCTTAAAACAACACATGTTTACACACGCTGAGGAGAAACTTTATAAATGTGACCTGTGTGATAAGGCTTTTAAATCTCCACGATCCCTCAGAGTCCACCAACAGCTCCACACCAGAAAGAAACTCTACAAGTGCAGTTACTGTGAGGTATGTATTTATATTTTTATTTTACCCTGGACTGTTTGGATTTATCACACTTGAATTTCAGTTCAGAGGTTTGCTTCCATGATCCTTACAAAAACACTGAATAACTAATTCTCTGTAGACACAGTATCCACTTTGTACCATATACAGGCCCATGTTACATTTGCCATTTCTGCTGGAATTTGGCAAGTGTCAGTAAAGAACATAAGTCATCTATCTAAAAACAATGATCACTGTTACTTTGTATCCATAATCGGATTTAGAGTTGCAATTCATTTGAAGCATTTTTTTGAACTAATTTTAATATCAATGCAATCACATAGCAGGATGCTATACACGGGCCAAACTTCAGTCAGGAGAACAACTGAGATTATTCATAATGATAAATTGCAGATGATGATGGTTGTAGCCGCTGCGATGCTTTCGACCAAAACAGGCGCAGCTTGGTGACATCATCAACATGCACTATCGCGATAGAGCGATATAGTCAAAATCTCTATCGTTGGCAAAATTTATATCATTTCTATCGTATATGAGGCATGTTGTAAAAAGCTCTTTGAGTGCTGAGGTAGAGTAGAGCCATTGCGGGTGGGTATAAATTTAAAAAAAAAGGCACTGCTAGCATAGTAGAGAACAGAAGCATCACCAAATATGTTTTCAAACCAATCTCTTTCAAGCCAAAGAGTAGAAATTTGATGAAGCCTATCTTACCTTTGTCTTCACCTTTACAATGGTGGATAATGAGGACAGTTTAAAGCCAAACAAGCTAAATGCCACTTGGAGACAAAACATCCACAGCACGAAGACAAGTCAGTTTACTTTTTTTAAACAAAAATTTGTGAATAGTTGTCCTTAACAGTGTCTTTTTAATAAAGCTGCATCCGTGCCAGCAAATGCTTACCTCTGCTCTTATAAAGTTGCCTACCAAGTGGCACAGTGTAAAAAAGCCACACGCAATTGCGGAGGAATTAATAGCATCAGCATATTTATGATATGGGGGCAGGGAAAGCTCAGTAGGTAGAGCCTAGAGCTGGGCGATATGAGATTTTTTTCATATCACGATATGTTTTTTTCATTTCAGGCGATCACGATATCTATCACGATATAAGCCAAATAACTATATTTGTAAGATTTAAATGTGCCGTTGCTCACAAGTAAAATGTGAAATAATCAGCAGCTTGGTCAAAGGAGCTTGCAAAGAAAAGCGTCTGGACTTCTTTAAAGAAGTCCAGACGCTTTTCTTTGCAAGCTCCTTTGACTACGATGACCTGGATGACTGAGAACCTTCACAGACATAATCAGCAGCTTGTTTTGATTTAAATATTTATTTCCCATAATAAGTTCAACAGGGTAGATGTACTTAAGGAACATGAGACTTTTTCAGATAAATAAAGGCAAATATTGCAAACTACACAAAAGGCAGCCGCTAAAGCGTTTAAGTTTCAAAATAGAACAAACGAAACAGACTAAACTGTCAATTCCACTTAGAAACAAAATATTAATTCTAAAAATAAATCTTAGTTTGTTTTACAGAAGAACAGACAAAACTGACTAACTTTTGTCAATATCAAATAAACTGAGAACTAAAAGGAAATTCTCAATCTCTCCTTGTTGTATAGCTGAGCTTTTCAAACAGTTGTAACAGTTACTTTAGTCTGACAAAAGCCGAATGACGAATTAGCGCTTCCAGTCAGACTGAGCTGCACCGCTTTATTGTATTTCCAGACTTGCTTTCGGCACAATTTACAGTGCACGCTACTCTGTTTTTGTCAGACTTGAAATAGCCGAAATACCTTCACACTATGGAGCTTCTATGGCTCTTCCGTTCGACAATCTCTCCGGCATTGGAACCATCATCTGTTTTCTCTTCGGTAACCTTCGGTCACGCTCGGTTGATTTTTCCAGTCGGCACACTCATTTCCTCCATTACCCGGGCGGCACGGCGGCTGGCTGCTTCCCAAACAAATACACGTGTGTGGCTTGGCACTTGTGCTGTACGTAATAAGTCACGTGATGTGACGCTGCAGCTGTGATTGGTTCGGCTCTGCACTACTTAATTTGGATTGGCTGTTCTTTTTTTTATTTTTTATTTTTATTTATTTATTTATTTATTTATTTATTTATTTTATTGTTAAGAGGACAAGAGAGATGAGGTCTATCGCAATAGTTTAATTTTTCTATCGAGAAAAAGTTATTTCGCAATACATATCGTTATCGTTCTGTCGCCCAGCTCTAGTAGAACCCCATGATCAGAAGGTCCGACATTCAAATCCCCTGAACAGCTACCCTGAGGTACCCCTGAGCAAGATACCGTCCCTACACACTGCTCCCTGGTGCACCTCCTTAGTGGCTGCCCACGGCTTCACTGAGTGAATGGGTCAAATGCAGAGAGAGTAATTTCCCCACAGGGATCAATAAAGTACACATTTATTATTATTATTATTATTATTATTATTATTACATGTCAGAGGACATAGTGGAACAGCCTAATGATAAGGTGCATGATAAACACTTTTCTCTGCAGATGGATGAAGCCACTGACAGTAACAGAGACTGCTTACTGATAATGTATGTCAGAGCGTCTATTCTTTTAAAAGATTTAATTTGCTTCAGCAGTTGAAATTAAAAGTTACAGTGCTGAACACTGATGTGAAATCAGCGGTCTGTTTTCTCACAAAGGATGCCCTTAGAGGAGGGCCGCGCAGTTTTATGCTAAAAGAAAAATGTATTGTTATGACTATTTTCTTCTGGCTTCTCCTGGCTGGTTCTCCTCTTGCACCTCATTCACATTTGACCTCGTCTTGTATCATCCCTCTTCCTGGAATAAGATGGAGAACGAAAAGTCACCTCCCCAACCTATCTTTGCTGCATTTAAAATTATCTAGCAATTTTCAGCATACCGTTTCTAGTTATTATCTAAGCTCAGGACATGTTCGGTCTCCCTTGGTCAAGCAAAAGTATCTCCCTGACTTTAACCAGTGTGATGTGTAAGCATGTTTGCAGAACCCTCCGCAACTCAGCATGTCAGTCGCAATAATTCATAGTGCTGAATGAAGGTTTTGACCATCACTACATGGAGTGCCAACTCTTTAATGAGCACATAGCAATGTGTACATAAAAAACAGCACTGTTTAATCATTTTATTTCTAACTTCGCCCAGTAAGCTGAGTGTTATAATGTAAACAGTAAAATGTAATTAGGCTGCTCTTTATTTCAGGCGACGTTCAGAATAAAAATGTTGAAAGAATTCCCTGACTTACACTGTGTTTGTGTCTTTGTTTAGAAGCAGAGCGACACAGATGGATCCAGTTCTCAACCCTGTGAGCACTGTGGTGGTGGGAAAGAGTTTCTTTGTGACCTTTGTGGAAGAACTTTCAGTAATCGTGGGAGCCTAAGAAAACATCAACTTAGACACACTGGAGGCAAAATGAACTACTGCAACGAATGTGGGAGAGGCTTCACTACTGCAGGTGACCTAAACCTGCATAAACGAGTCCACACAAGAGAGAAACCATACAAGTGCAGACACTGTGACAAAAGCTTCTCACAATCAGCTCATTGTAAAACACATGAACGTACACACGTTAAAGGGAACTTCAGCTGTGACCAGTGTGACAAGACCTTCAGAAATCTCAGTTCATACACCAGACACAAACGATCCCACGCTGCAAATAAACTGTTTCACTGTTACCAATGTGCAAAAACATTCACTTCATTATCTGCTCTGTGCAAACATCAGCGTGGTCATGAAATTATTCCCATCGCTGGATCACAATGAATCTGCAGAGACAGAAAGATCCTCTTCTGGTTTCAGGGTCAGACTTAAACACCTTGAGATCAGGCTCCACAGAGTTCAGCTGGAGTCTCCTGTAAAGAGTGCAGCTGATGTCACACTTGGATCTGATGAGGTAGCTCTGATTTCTGGACCTGCAGTAAACACACTGAATGTTAAATTTAGGTAGTATGGAGATAAACATAAAGTTTATTTTCCTTTGAGCGATATTAGTGCTTTTTATCCCTGTCACATTTTAATCTTTGTTCCCTTAGTACACAGTAGTGTGTAGTAGTTGTACTTTTTATTGTATTATAAAAGTTATAGGAATGTGTTTTTTACCAAACTGATATTGCATGAAAACTGCAGATGTGGATAATAATAACTTCATAAAGCATTTTCAAACAAAATACCAAGCAGCAATTTTACATACAGTGGTCATTTATCGCAGGAGTTATGTTCTAAAAATAACCCACGATAGGTGAAATCCGCAAAGTATCCAACTTTATTTTTTACAATTATTATAGATTATAGATGTTTTAAGACTGTAAAACACCCCACTACACACTTCATACATTTTTGTCAGACAGACATGGACAATTTTCACACTTCTCTTGTGAAAGTTCAAACCTTCGTAGAAAAAGACGTCCAGTATTATAGAATGAAACCACAGGCACTCACAGATGCCTTTGATGGTGCAAAACATTTCGTCAACATTGTGTTTTTTGGGAAGAAAACTGTCACGAGGCGGGATGGACTCATGCGCAGACAAGGGAAGCTAAATGCAGTTCCTTTTATTAACACACAACACCAGGTGCAACTATATATAGGTGAGAGAGGGGGGGGGATCCAGAGGGGCACAGGGGACGTCCAGAAATAGGGGCTCTTTACACATGAGGAAATCGTCACACAGTTCCAAAACACAACACACCAGCAACTCCACTCGCCCAGGGTTTTAAGGGAAAGAGAATCCTGCGCACAGGAACAAGCGGTTAATCCAGAAAGATAAAACGAAGAGACAACTTGAAACTAGGGTACGGAAGCTTACAACCGAGGTTACTCAATAGTCCAACCATGAGATGTTTCCAGCCACTGCCTTAAGTAGTGGACGCTGGTGAAGTGATGAGCCACAGGTGCGAAGGGCAGGATCGGAAGCCTGCAATGAGCTCCGCCCAGGCGACACATGGTGAGCGTGAGGGAGAACCAGAAACATATGTAGCCAACCTGAGTCCGCCAGGCAGACATGGGGACCATGACAAAAACTTACAAACAGACAGTACAGCATCTCACAGTCGCACTACTAGCGATCGAAGATTTATGTAAATTTGACAGGAGACACGGCAGACCACTGTGACTCAAGGTCTGATTATTTAAGACCTTGAGTCACAGTGGTCTACAATCAGTACCCAGAACATAATCCGCTGTTAAAAAAAATTAAATAAATAAAAAAACACGCAAATTTGCACACAAAAAAATCAGACCAGGAAAAGTGAACCATGTTATAGCGCCAGGCAACTGTATATACATGTGTATATATTTTTTTCATTATAACTTTCTTGCTTTTTTCCAAATCTAACTTCTTTCTATGTATTTGGATGTACAGTGGAACCACAACTTACGAAATTAATTTGTTCCCAAGGGTCTTTTGTAAGTCGAAAATTTTCGTAAGTCGAAGCACCCATTGCGCATTTTGAGTGAGGCGATGCTGAACGATAGGCTATAGGCTAATTGCTAACTAGAACAACAATATGTCGTTCAAGTGGAACAGCGAAGCGCAAGTACGGAACCCAAGGGGTTGTCACATGATTCGGAAGGCATTGTGGGCATTGTAGGCTCAGCCAATCAGAGCCAGTGGATTTCGTTACCCGGGCATTTTGCCGTAACACGGGCAGAAATATTGTCGTTCAGTGCCTTCATAACTTGAATTTTTCGTTAAACGGGGTATTCGTGAGTCGGGGTTCCACTGTATTTATTTTATCTGTTACCTCAGTAAAATTTTAATTGTTTTTCTATTTAATCTTCTTATGCTGTGGTAATCTGTGCTCTTAAAAGTGTTTCTTCCCAAACTCCAAATAATGTCACACGAGTTGCTCTTAAAGCTTCCAGTATGAACTAAATCTGTCAACTGGTTTGTACCAGAAGATACAGCAGTGAGTCAGTGTAACCTTTAGTTTATTTACTGTATCTTTGACGTCCACATGTTGTTTGTTATTGGATGCATTTTGATCCATGTTCTGCAGCTGTTTTCTTGTTGATTTTAAGTTTGTATTGTCAAATCCTCATTCTGTTAAACCATTAGTTATATTTGATGAACTCTCTGTAAAGTTTGTTTTATAAAACACTTTGGTGTGAAAAATAAAGAGATGGTTTCACAACAAGTAGTTTGAGATTTGAGTTAAGATTCAGATTGATTGTTTGAAGGTTAGGGTTAGGAAAGTATGAGTAAAGATCATGTTTCTTTTAGCATTGTTAATGGCCAAAAATGTTATTCTAGTTAGAGTCCATGAACACTAAACTGTTTCAGACCAGTTGACGTTCAATTCAATTTTATTTTTATAGCACCAAATCACAACAAGAGTCGCCTCAAGGCGCTTTATATTTTATGGTAGGCCCTACAATAATACATCCAGAGAAAAAACCCAACAATCATATGACCCCCTATGAGCAAGCACTTTGGCGACAGTGGGAAGGAAAAACTCCCTTTTAACAGGAAGAAACCTCCGGCAGAACCAGGCTCAGGGAGGGGCGGGGCCATCTGCTGTGATTGGTTGGGTTGAGAGAAGGAAGACAGGACATAGACATGCTGTGGAAGAGAGACAGAGGTTAATAACAGATATGATTCAATACAGAGAGGTCTGTTAACACATAGTGAGTGAGAAAGGTGACTGGAAAGGAAAAACTCAATGCATCACGAGAATCCCCCAGCAGTCTACATCTATTGCACCATAACTAAGGGAGGATTCGGGGTTACCTGATCGAGCCCTAACTATATGCTTTAGCAAAAAGGAAAGTTTGAAGCCTTATCTTAAAATCCAAGCGGGAAGCTGGTTCCAGAGAAGAGGGGCCTGAAAACTGAAAGCTCCCCCCCCCCCTTCTACTTTTAAATACTCTAGGAACAACAAGTAAGCCTGCAGTGCGAGAGCAATTATATAGGGTGATATGGTACTACGAGGTCATTAAGATAAGATGGGGCCTGATTATTTAAGACCTTGTATTTGAGAAACAGGATTTCGATGTTCAATTCTGGATTTAACAGGAAGCCAATGAAGGGAAGCCAAAACAGGAGAAATCTGCTCTCTCTTTCTAGTCCCTGTCAGTACTCTTGCTGCAGCATTTTGGATTAGCTGAAGGCTTTTCATGGAGTTTTTAGGACTTCCTGATAATAATGAATTACAGTCGTCCAGCCTGGAAGTAATAAATGCATGAACTAGTTTTTCAGCATCACTCTGAGGCAGGATGTGTATATATAGCTTTTGAGCTCGAGACATACCAAGGGCTCAGAGAAGAGCTCGAGAAGATGTGGAGGGTGAAGGTAACGGTGGTCCCCGTGGTAATCGGAGCACTAGGTGCAGTGACTCCCAAGCTAAGCGAGTGGCTCCAGCAGATCCCGGGAACAACATCGGAGATCTCTGTCCAGAAAAGCGCAGTCCTGGGAACAGCTAAGATACTGCGCAGGACCCTCAAGCTCCCAGGCCTCTGGTAGAGGACCCGAGCTTGAAGGATTGACCGCCCACAGGGGCAAGCAGGGAATTTTTATATATATATATATATATATATATATATATATATGCCACTGAAAACGTTACATCCAGATGAACAGACTCAACCTTTTGGGATGTATGGAACATTGTATTTGTTTTAATTACATTATTATTTGGTGCACGTGTTTTTTGCTGCCATGATGCCTGGTCTCTATTGGAAACGACATTTTTAATAAATCTCATTCCCATTCATTTTATAATAAAAGAATTAATAAAAAGTTATCCTGTGGAAAAATGGTAAATGGACTGGTTCTTATGTTGTGCTTTTCTACTCTTCTGAGCACTCAACGCACTTTATACAACTTGTACATTCACCCATTCACACCAGCATATTTCTTTCCTAGGTGCTTTCTAACTGACATTCACACACATTCATACTCCGATGGATGCATCGGAGAGCAATTTGGGGTTAGTATCTTGCCCAAGAATATTTGGCATGCAGACTAGGGGAAGCCAGGAATTGAACCACCAACCTTCTGATCAGTAGCTGACCTGCTCTACTACCTGAGCTACAGCCAACCAAAGAGGGGAATTTTTGATTCCTGTGCGCATTACCTCCTGGTACCCTGCTTCCTAGCAATGTATTCCCCCTTAGACTTACCTAAAGAAGCGCTTACACCTGAGTTGATTTGTTGTTGTTGTCTTCAAACATTCTTTATTTTCAGACCACTGCACATTGTTCATTTAACCTTCTGAACTATTCCATTTGAGTCCTCCAAGTGACTGTTTTGCTAGTTTAAGTCTTCTTCCTGTTTCCACTACTTAGTCAAAACCAGCAATAACAACCTGTATAACACGTAACACTGTGGCTTAGCTGGTCAAAGTTACCTGCCTTATAAACAAAAATCTCAGTAGTGCCTATAACCTACAGCCATACATGCTCTTTCTCCTTAGAGAATGTTGACTGTAGGGCAAAACGGTGTCTAACCCTGCTGCTTGATGAACACCTTCCTAAATCAGTGAGCCAATGAATAAAAGCCATTTTAGGAGAAATATACTATGTGAAATTTTGTGTAAATCACATTTGTGTGGCTCATTTAAATCTTCTTCTGAAAGTGAAACACTTAAAAATACATATGCCATAACCTTTGAGTCACAAGCTGACCCTGAGCCTCCCCAGTAAATCCAGCAGCTTTTTAACACCAGAAGTCTTTCATTTGCTGCAGACGTTAGTAAATCTGACCCTAAATTATAACAAGCTGTTCTTGTTTATTTGGTTGTGGACTTTGGGAGGTCCAGAGCAGGTCCACAGGTCCAGTTCAGATAGAGGGGGAGGAGGTGGAGGTGGTCACCACATACAAGTACCTCGGGCTGTGGGTGGACAACAAACTGGACTGGTCATGCAACACAGAGCACCTGTATAAAAAAGCCCAAAGCCGACTGTACTTCCTCAGGAGGCTGAGGTCTTTTAACATCTGCAGGAAGCTCCTGAGGATGTTTTACCAGTCGGTGGTTGCTGGAGTACTTTTCTATGCTGTGGTGTGCTGGGGGAGCAGCACAGCAAAGAAGGACTCATCCAGGCTGGAGAAACTGATCAGGAGGGCTGGCTCTGTGGTCGGCATGAAGCTGGACACTCTGGTGACAGTGGCAGAGAAAAGGACATTAAAGAAACTGCTGGACATTATGAACAATGCTGGGCATCCTCTGCACACGGCCATAAACAATCAGAAGAGTCTGTTCAGTGACAGGTTGCTTCTCCCCAAGACAAGAACTAACAGACTTAAAAACTCCTTTGTCCCACACGCCATCAGACTGTTTAACTCCTCTCTGGAGGGGAGAGGGAGGGGAGACAGGGGGACAAAGGAGGGGGGAACAACTAAGCTGTAGTGCCTCTTCACCTCACTGTGCAATACGTTTTGTTAATATACAACAGTACAATAGACTTCAATACTTGGAATGCGCAATTCCCTTGTATTCATATTCCTATTTAATCTATTTATCCATTTTGAATACTCTGTGTATATATGTTAGATTTCTGCTCACAGTCTGTAACTTCTATTGGTGCTGTACTATTGGAAACCGAATTTCCCGGAGCAACCCACCCGAGGGATTAATAAAGTTTTATCTAATCTAATCTAATTTAAAAAAAGCTGGGCTAGAACACATTGTGACAAAGTGAAATGTTTTTTTTTTAGTGCATCTTCTGCACATTGTAGTTTCAATGTAGTTTTCAGTTCTTCTCTTTTCCTGAGTCTCTTTTCCACGACGTTTTTATAGAGGCTAAGGAAAAGAAGCTAGGAAAAGGAGATAGGAGATGGAACGCACCCCACGTGTGCGCAGTGACCGCACAGCAACGAACCACAGCAGAGAAGGAAGAGGGGGCGGAGCACACTGTGCGCGCAGGAGAGGAGTCGAGCAGAGAGAGCTGCTTTGTCGTGAAACGGGAGTGAAGTAGTGAACTTAGAGGAGAGAAACGAACTAAAGTATCGATCATAAACCACTACCAACGTCCTGATCGATATCTGCTTCGATCTGCCCACCCTTGTCTCCTGGATCGTAGCTGAGATCAGCGTGAACCACGTGGGTCTCTGCTCCCTGATCTGTTTCCTGTGTTTGGAAAGAGTTGCAGCTTCATCGCGGAGTTTCTCTCGGTTTGTGGGCTCATCTAAAGGTAAGCACCGAGCTAACTTTACTGTGAGTTCAGTTCATGTTGAGTTTAGCTCCTGAATGAGGTCTTCTGCTGCTCTCCTCGGTGTCTGTTCACAGTTTATTGTGAACACGTTGAGAGAAGAGTGAGAGAGTGTTTGGAGAAAAACACCAACTAATCATTAGCTCAGCATGCTGGGAGAAGTTGGAGCAGAAAAGTCTTTTCATTGTCCCTGCAGCTGTTTTTCTGCCTGCACCAAACCTCTACAGCCTCGTTTGTGTTTACCACGGTCACCACATCCACGGTTTAAAAACGACATCCACGGTTATTTAAAAGGCTGTTTTGTTTCGGTTCTTCTTTGCTGGGATCAGCATATCTGTAATCATGTCGTTGGTGTTTTTCATGCAGTGCTTTATATAATTCAGTCATAACTGTCTGTAGTTATTATATTAATTTCTTTCTCCTACAGTTAAAATAACCACACTACGGACGGATAAGCGTCGGTTCGTCAGCAAAGACAGTAAAACCATCGTGTGGCTCAGCCGACCGCTTATTTATTTTTCATATAACCCTTTCACAATAAAGTTAAAGATCCTGTTGAGACTTTTCAAAATAAACCAAAAATAATGACAATATACAGTATTATCAAACATCAAATTTCAGAATATGCATCAAACAAGTTACCTCACATAGAACATGAAGTCCCTGTAAATGACTCTTACACTGTATATATGAGAGGTGAAACATTTGCAGAGATTTGCACAAGATTTTCAGTCACTTTTTTCTAACCTTCTTAGACTCAGAACTAAAGATGTCCAGCTTTGTGTGTCTGTCGAAATACTTTTAATAGAACAAAAGACAGTCAGCATCCAAAGAGGACCGAAAGCAATGATCAGAGTATTTCTCCACCTGCTGTATATGTATCCCTTAAATTTGCAACATCTATAGCTAACAATAATTATGATATTATAGTATTTTCAATTATAGGATCAAATTTGAGCCTCTATTCTCAAGACTTGTGTTTTCTGAGCATTTGTTTTGATTCTTGTGCTTTTAGTTAAGGAAAATTAAAGAGACTAAAATGACACATAATTCTTAGCGTTTTTATTATAATTTATTATCATCTGTCTTCTCAGATGAGAGGTAAAACGTCTTCAAGAAGTCCAGTCGCTTTCTTTCTAAGCTCCTTCGATTACGATGACCTGAATGACTGAGAACCTTCACAGACATTGTTGATTAACATGACACTAACATTACATTTTCCATTAGCATTGGTGTGAGCCTTGTATACTGATAAGATTCATGGAGAAGAGGAGGACAAAAACAGTGATGCTGTCACATTTTGGGAGAGCTGCATGTGTTTTACTGAATCAGGAAACAGACACACACAGTGCAGTGAGGACTTACATCCAGATTTGGCAGCGCTGAAAGTACGAGAGAGACCTTTGACCCCTTAATAGAGATGCTTAACCAGATGTAAAATAATCAGAAATGTACCCAGTGACTGAGCCGAACAATACTGGTTGGGAGTGTAAAGAATATAAATGAATAAAAAAATGCCTGTCTCTACACAGGGGAATGGGCTGATACTGTGACTTTGGGAGAAAATGTCACATTTTTACAGCCATACAATTTGAAAATGATCACAAGTGTACAAGAGAACATGTTTAAGGTTTGCAGGAAACATTTTATTTGAATTCAATTTCAATTATACAGCAACAAGTCACAACAACAGTCACCTCAAGGTGATTTTAATTATGAATCTTTGAATATATGCTGCTACAGCCGTGAATGTGGGAATTCTTGTAATTTCTGGATGTAATAATTTCACATTTCTGAAGACAGCTTTGAGAAAAATACAGGCTTAATAGTTGGTAACAGCTTGGTTATGATACTGTATTAACTAACTTATAATTTATTCCAGCAAATCAAAATTAACCCAAAATGTTCTTTTAAACAACTTTATGTCTTTAAGAGTATGGATTGCTGAAATTATGAGGTGCACCTAAAGGCACCATGAATAGCCATAGCATGTCCGTGGTTCCTGTTTGAATTGATAACAGGAAATGGATTAGAGCAATCTGCTGTAGTGTTAGAATTTTAGATAACTTCACTAATGAGCAGCAAGCTCCAATGCATTTATTTAGTTGCAAGGAAGCAATGGCATACACAATATTATCCTGGGAACAGATATGTGTGAGATGCTCTTACAGAAAGAGTTCAGTTACATGGTCTACCTGTACATGATTCTCTCCGTGCTTTGGATAATGGATGGCAGAGGAGTCACAACAAGGCCGGAGGAAAAAGACTGATTCGAGGGACATGAAGACAGAGAGATGCATTCCTTCAGTTTTCTGAAAAGAGTGTTGCCTAGCTTTACTACATTTTTCTGTCATTTCACTCCTGTTTATGCTACACTCCTTTATAATATTTACTCAAGATGCAGTGAATAGTGTTTTTCTGCTAATACATCAGTGTTACTTTAGGGAAGACAACTCCCAGTTTCTAGTTTCTATGCCCCACTCCTTTACGATTTGGGGCAACTGCTTAAAGTCTTTTAGTGTGAACAAGTTGAAAGGCATGAGCAGAGAAACTAATGCACAGGTTCCTTTCCCTTCAAAGGGTAGTCTAGCTCTCAGCTTGCCATCCCTGCATAGCTACCACACATCAACCCTTTCTGTGGTATGGTTAACAAACCAATCCTTGAGGTAAGGGCCAGGGGCTTGGGTCACATCATAGATGATGTTGCACCAGCTGAAGTCCTGCATATCCCAAACTTGAACATGCCTGTAAAAACAGGTGTAATTTTCATGTTAACTTTTAGCATTTGGAGGCAAAGATTTACAGGCCTCACTTGGAGGGTCAGTGAAGTGCTCGTAAACAACTGAAAGCCTGAAGTGGGGGAGTTGTTGGTGGAGTGGAGTCTTCAGGCTTGTGGTTGGTTCACTGTCGGAGTGTTTTCCAGACTGAAGCAGAGTCATTAGCTGAAAACAGTTTTTGGACCTGAAAGTCTTTCAAACTGTCTCTGTCCCCACTCTGAAACACTTCCTGCTTTTCCAGCCTCAGCCTGCTTTGGCTTAGCTGTAAACCAGAGCTCGTCATTATTCTAACTCACCCTGGTGTTTGATGCTGTGCAGCTGTCCTCACAGAAGCTGACGTCACAGGTTATCACAGCATCTCTATAATAATTATTAAATCTGGTTCTTGTCATTCTCTTACTGAATAGAGAGAACACGACTCAGTTAATCAAAATATTTATAATTTTTATTTAATTATCTCCCAGAAGAGAGAGACCTGCACAGCCCAAAAAGCCAGTTGCAAAATCTCTAGCATTAGAAGCCAAAAATGTCAATCATATAAGTGTTATTTTAGTCCTTTACACGTCACACATAGTTTCAATCAAAAAAAACCTCCTTCTGTGTTACTAGTTCCACTTTTTCTGTCTGGTTTCCTGTATTTTATTAATATGTCTGTGCAGCTCTGCACTAAACTTCCTGTTTTTTAAACTTCCACTAACTTAAGCTTCTGTTGCTAAGGCGACCTGTCACCCTCTGACCTAGTTCTCTCTCACAGCTGGCCTTGCTTTATAGAGGCCTTTATTATTAACATACATAAAAGAATATAATCAGAAAATAAGCATTAAGAATATATGTTTATTCCGTAACATAATCCAAACTGTTGGTAACAATCCTGAAAACCTGCCAGTCGGTGCAGTCCAGACACACCTGCAGATTCTCCACAGCCTCATCAGTCCACTGCTTCAGTGTCTTTACAAAAACCTTAGAGAGTTTCAGTTTGTGCCTGTTTGCAGGCATCAAGTAAACCATGACTTAGGTCTGCATTAGGTCTGAGAATCCTATGTATTGTGAGATGATGACCCTCTTACTATCAGCTCACCTTCAGCGTTTTTGCGTTTGTTCGTAACGCAAGAACAAACGTGTGGAAAAAGCGTGAGTCGTTATCACCAGAGATTTTGAGTGAAACCATTTTCAAACCTTGATTCACCCTATCATGTGGTTAGCTGCTGTCCCTATTAAAGAGCAAAGAGCCTTTCTTTCCACTTATTCCATGTAAAGGATGGCTACAATGAGTAAAAACATGGGAGCTAATTGCATATCCCTGTTTCTGTCTGTAGAAACCGTTGTTGTATTTAAAACTCTGGTTTCATCTGGATCAAGTGTAAGTTTGTGGACCTTGTTGGTGAAGTCAGCAGAGTTTTTGATGTGATGGTGTGTGTTCTCCACAAGGGGAGCTAGGATGGTGATGAGGTGCTTGGAAATGTTGTAGGTGGCTGAGTTTATGCTGCTGCCAATCCAATCCTTTGTGTATCTATGGAAGTCCATATATACAGGGTGCAGCATCCACCGGGTAAAGGTGGTGGTATGCAGGGAGCTCAGTGGCTTTTTCCCTTTCAACTTCTTGTAGGCAGCTGATGACTTTCTTTTTGTAGCTGCTTCTGGGGTTTCACCTTGAAGCTTCATAGGTATTGTTGTCACTGAGTGTAGTAATGTTTATTTGCTCTGCTTCTTCTTGCCAGGGATAAAATACATATCTATACTTTTGTGTCCCAGCTGAGTAACAGGAGGAGAAGAGTCTGGTGGAGCAGCAGAGGAACAGTTTCAGCCATTTGGACTCAGCTCAGCCACTACAGAGGAAACAATGACTTCAACACAGGAGGTGAGAAAAATATCTCAGTTACTGTTATTGAAACTGTGCACAGCTGGTTGTTTTTTTGTTTTTTGTTTTTTTAAAAGCTCTGTTTGTATCTCTGTCACTGCAGGACCAACATGGAGCGAGAAGTCAGCGCTCCCAGGAGGCCGACAAACCTCACAGAAAAAAGAGAGAGAAAAAATACAGCTGTGAGGAGTGTGGGAAGGATTTTAGCCATCCTAAAAACTTGAAACCCCACCAACTCATCCACAGAGGAATTAAATCGTACAGCTGTGCTGAGTGTGGAAAATCTTTTACCCAGGCTGGACACTTAAAAACACACCAAATCACCCACAGTGGAGTTAAACCGTACATCTGTGACTTATGTGGAAATTCTTTTACTCAGGCTGGAAGTTTAAAAACACACAAATTCATTCACAGTGGAGTTAAACCGTTCAGGTGTGATTTGTGTGGAAAGTCTTTTACCCATCTCGGAAGCTTGAAAACACACCAGCTTATCCACAGTGGCGTTAAAGCGTACAGCTGTGACTTGTGTGGAAAATCTTTTAGCCAACCTGGCCACTTAAAAACACACCAACTCATCCACAGTGGAGTTAAAGCACACAGCTGTGACTTGTGTGGTAAAGCTTTTACACGCAGCAGCCACTTAAGAAGCCATCAAGTTACCCACTCTGGAATCAAGCCGTACAGCTGCGACGTTTGTGGAAAAAATTTTGCCCAGCCAGGGCACCGAAATATACACGTACGGATTCACACCAAAAATGATTTTTGCTTCTGTGATCAGTGTGGCAAACTGTTTGTGACACACAAAGACTTACAGCAGCACATGTTTACCCACACTGAGGAGAGACCTTATAAATGTGACCTATGTGTAAAGGCTTTTAAAGAGCCACGTTCCCTAAGAGTCCACCAACAGATTCACATCAGAAAGAAACTCTACAAGTGCAGTTACTGTGAGGTATGTATTTATATTTCTTTCTTTTTACAGTTGCAGTTATTTTGAAGTACAATGTGCATTTAGTTTAATTTCGAAACGAAATGAGACATGAAAACTCAGTGAATTCTGACACAAATCTCCTGAAACTTTACTGATGTTGGAAAAAAGTAAAGTTTTAAACCTTGTCTCATTTCTATGTATCTAACATTCAAAGTCCAATGGATCCATTAGAGAGTCCCTTTTGGTTATTATCTTGTGGCATGCAGAGTAGAGCATCCAGGGGTTTAACATCCAATCTTCCCATTAAGTAGATTTCCAACGAATTAAGAGACATTTTCGCCCAGTAAGCTGAGTGTTATAATGTAAACAGTAAAATGTAATTGGACACTGGCAAAGATGCTCTTTATTTCAGGCAATGTTCAGGATAAAAATGTTAAAGGAATTCTCTGACTTACACTGTCTTTATTTAGAAGCAGAGCGACACAGATGGATCCAGTTCTCAACCCTGTCGTCAATGTGGTGGTGGGAAAGTGTGTCGTTGCGTTGTTTGTGCATAACATTTCAAACATCAAGAGAGCCTAAAACCACATCAGTGTAGACACACTGGGTACAAAATGAACTACTTCAACGAATGTGGAAGAGGCTTCCCCACATCAAGTCAATTAATAAAAAAGCAATTAACCATAAAGCACTATCTCCTTCACACTGGTATTCAAAAGCACCTTTGTGACCATTGTCAGTCATCCTTCATTACTGCACGTGACCTTAAAGTGCATAAATGAGTCCACACGAGAGAAACCATACAAGTGCAGACACTCTGACAGAAGCCTCCTACATCGGCTCATTGTAAACGTCATGAGATTACACACATTGAAGGGAACCTGCTAAGGAAGAATTTCATGGCTCTGAGTACCGTTTGGTTTTTTGTGATGTATATGAACAATAAACTTCCTGAATCTTGAATGTAGAGTCCATCAGAACACAGAATTATATTTCAAATATATTTACGACTTAATTTAAACAGAATGTGGGAGAGGCTTCCCCAAACCAAGTGAATTAAAAAAACATGATCTGATCTCAAGTGGGGTTAAAAATCGCCTCTGTTCTCTGGGCTTTACTTTCCTGTAATACCAGTTTGTACCAGAAGATGGAGCAGTGAGTTAGTGTAACCTCTTATTCACAGTGGCAACAAAGTAGTGATGGGAATTCCGGCTCTTTTTAGAGAACTGGCTCTTTTGGCTCAGCTCACTAAAAAGATTGCCCAACTGGCTCTTCAGGTTGTTTTGTTGCTTTAATTAATTTATCATTAACAATGATATAACATTATGTACAAAAGGAATTACTAATGTTTAAAATAAAACGTGGTTTTATTTATATATGTTTATATAGAAATATATACGGTGGCCTCTAGAGACAAAGCATGTACAAACTCCAAAACACATGTCTAGCATTAACTGAACTTCCAAAACAGAGCTACCTAGATCACTTAAATTACACAATTGAAAGCATATGTGTATTGTTTGTATATTTATACACAAGCACTCTTATATATTCAAATAATTATGATTAAAAATGTTCACCTGTTACTACCACACACCAAATTAGGTCATTGGTACACCCTGGCTTGTGTAGCCACTAGGTAACAAAAGCTCAACACTGCGCCTAGCATCCTGGAGCACTTCTGTTTGGAGTTTGTACGTGCTTTGTCTCTAGGGGCCACTGTAAATATGCTTTTATTTATTCACTCCACATAAAATGTAATAAAATACAAAAAACAACTATTTACATTTCAACTTTTAACTATTTAAATTTTCAACCTTTTCCATTTAAACACATTTAAAGTGAAACAACACAAAACACTGCAAACCACAATACAATTAAATATAAATTAAAATATGCAAAAGAAAAGAAGATGCACATTTTCTGTCATATACGCCTGCATGAATAAACTTTCTGAATCCTTTATCATCCGCAACTGTAAATAGTTGATTTGATAATTACTATACCTTTCTAATGTGACGTTGTTGTCCCTGGCTCACTTTCTCTCTGGCTGTATCCCAATTCAGGTTCTGCAGCCTTAACCTACGCAGCCTTAACGGTCCACAAGGGCCGCGTACTCAAAGACCACTAAGACCGGAAGTGCGAGGCTTGTGAAATGGGACGGTCTAGCCTCCGTCGTGCTGCCCAGGTTGCCTAGCAACAGCTGGAAACGTTTCATACAGCTTTATTTGACAGAAATGAAGAAGAACATATTTTGTTCATTTGTTTATTTGTTGCTACAAGAGCTTTGTGTGATTTGAGGAGTATCTGAGGCTGAGACCACGGAACTGCAAAACATGATTGTTGGGCTTCATTTCTGTACTGAACAGTCATTTTAAGATTAGCTATTAAATAACAATTAGCTAACGTTGTTCTTGAGACTAAAGTCAGTGTAAATATAATATGACCAATATTATAGTTAATCATTATTAGTTATTACAGCAGTGAACTTGTTTCTGCCTTTCATAGTGTGTAACTTGAAGGCCCTGAGTACTTTCTCCCACACTGGAAACACTGGGATGATCACATTATTTGAACATTACCTAATAAGACTGATTCAGCACAGACAGTTATGTTAAACTTTCCTAGCAGTCCTTCACAAACAGGGAACAGTCTGTCTATTCTCTCCATCTGTCAGCTGCTGCTGGCTCTTCCTCCTCCTCTTCCTCACACACTGCTGAGTTTGTCCTGGTGGATCATCAGGGCTGCAAAGCCTCACAGATGATGTGCAGCAGTGGGTCCCTCAGTCTGTCCTCACTCTGGACACTTGCAGTTGTCACACATGGACATCAAATGTGTGATAAGCTGCAGGATTCAAACACAAGTGTAACTTATAAACACATGTTCATACTTTTATTCCACAATCAGAGAGAAAGAAACAGAGAGAGAGTGCAGGACAGACAGACAGGTGACAGTCTCAGGGGTACACACTGCTACACAACAGCACCAGAGAAGCAGGATTTAGTGTTTGTGTTATTACGAAACAAGAAGAGTTCCAGATGGTACAGTGGACACATGTGTGACTGCTGTGATTAAAGCATCTTTCTTTCAGCTTAACGAGTGAACCGTCAGCTCGTTCAAACACACGTTAAAGTCCGTTTGGCTCGACACCACCGAACAGAGGCAGCAATATAACACAGCTAACATTAACAATGCAGTGAATCCTGCTTGTGCCGTGATATTCAGGACTGCAAACCGAGCAGCATCACTGACTTTCAGCTTGTTGTGTTTGTGGATATATGACTGACTTTAATTATCCATGAAATCATCACAATCTCTGTAAGATTAAGGTCAGCTATTGAACGGCGTATATTTTAAAGTAAAGGCTTTAAAACCAAGTTAGTACAAACATCACTAATGTCACATAACTTTGCCGACATGTGGCCAACGGGAATGTTTTAATGTTCTTCATTATTAAACATTCGCGCATAAATAAGTTACATAATATTCAGTACTTACTTTTAAAAGTTTACTCTTCGGCCGCTCCTCTTGCACCGTTTTTTTCGGCAAAATTATCCACACCCACCTCCGCGCTATGAAGTCTGGGATATGTTGGGCCACGAAGTCTACACCGCCACAACCTTAAAATTCAGGGAAATGAAGGACGCATTTGAGGCCGCATTTCGAGCAGCCTTTGAATTGGGACAGCCTTGGTCGCGTCGCTGTGACGTAATCGGCCTTAAAATGCGGCCTTTAAGGCTGCAGACCCTGAATTGGGATACGGCCTCTCTCTCCCTCCCGCTCTGTTCCTGTGCTACTGCGAGTGTAACTACTGCCCCTCCCCCCTCTGCCCTGTGCAAGCACAAGGCTTACATGCGGAGTGAAGCAGAAAACAAGTGCGAGAGAGAGGGTGAGAGAAAGAAAGAAAAAAAAAACACGAGCCGGCTCTCAACTCAAAGAGTCGGCTCTAAGAGCCGTTTCGTTCGCGACCGTCACATCACTACAGCAGCACACATCAGGACCATTTTAAACATCACATTTTAGGTAATTAAAATTCCATCAAACCTCTACTTTTGGCTCCTCCTTTCACTTTAGTGTGTTTACCGTATCCACAAATTGGCCACATTTTGTTATTTTTAGTGAATGCGTTTTGATCCAGATGTTCTGAAGCTGTTTTCTTGTTGATTTGATGTTTGTATTATGAAATCCTTATGCTGTTAAAGCATTAGTTGTATTTGATTAACTCTGTGTAAAGTGTGTCTAAATAAGCAGTTTAGTGTGTAAAATTAAGAAATTGTCTCACAACAAATAGCTTGAGCCAGGATTTCAGATTCAAACTAATTTAACTGTTTTCAGTGGCACATGTGGAGGTTTATCAAAGGAGGAGACTTGGCTGTTCTCCACTCACAGTGAACAGGGTTTTTTGCAAAAACCTGCTGTGGGTATGAAGTTTGCAGAGGGCGTGTTTGAGATGCTAAAAAGATGATTTTTCCTTCCAAAGTCCAAACACAAAACTGTGTGATTGTTAATACCTGAAGTGAGATTACAGGAAGATAAGCTGAAAAAAAATATTAGTGCAGTGTGCACTCCTGTGTTTCTAAAGAGCAGCTTTTACAGTGACTAATGAAATAAAGGCTAACCATTCCAAAACCACCTTTGCGCATGTTACCATTAGTGGAGGTCCAGTTTGTGTGCACTGGCATGGATCTCATCGGGTTGTTTTCAGTGTTGGGCAAGTTATTTTGAAGAAGTAATTAGTTATAGTTACTTCTTCAAAAAAGTAACTGAGTTAACAATTGATTTACACTATTATAAAAGTAACTAAATACTACAAAATATTTTTTTAAGTAATAATGTTTATAATGTTACAGTTTGATACTCTGATGATTTCTTGTGAGCATTCCTTTAGTTTGAACCCGGTGACAGTATGAAGTTATTATGAAGTTCACTGCTCTGTCACAATCACCATGGTTCATCAACATTTCATGATGTGTGTGAATTTTTCTTTCCACTGTTGGTGTGTTTTGTTGTGTTGATTAAAACAACCAAATGCAGCTTTCATAGTTTATCATGTGTTGTGAAACTGTGATCTTTGGAGACATGGAATGTGAATGTGTTGTCTGAAAAACACTTTAGGTTAACTTCTGCTGTTTTTAAATGTGCTACATAAATAAGAATGATTTGACTCGAAAAATAAAAAGTGTTTTTATGTTCAGACGTCTTTATTCTTGAAGTTTAAAGTTGGATTGTTAAATTCTAATAAAAGTGGTAATTTAACACATTCTAATAATAGTAATAATGATGATTATGATAATAATAATAATACATTTTATATATAGGCGCCTTTAAGACCCTCAAGGTCACCTTACAATGGCACAGAAGGAAGAACAGCACCTTAGCATGACGTTATACTATAACCATAACCTTAAGAAGTATTCCGGATGGGTGAGAGAAAAAAGTTAATTCGTTGTTGGATTTGTGCGCATGCGCCACGTCTGCGCGGAAACATTGGGTAGGATGTTTTTCCAGGTAGGATCGATTCCCAGAACACCAGCTATCCGAAAACAGCCCAGTGGCTAACAGCTGGTGCTAATATCTGACAGTAAATATGTCCAAAAGTACTTTTTTTTGCCTTTTCGTCAAGTCTGTCTTTGTACAGACCTGCCGTGTTCGCCGTCGTTTTGTACATCACTGTTTTTGGGGCAAATAAAATGCAAGTAGGGATTAAAACCGCAGAATTAATTATTACCGGTGCTGGAAATACTAGCGCTTGATGCAGTGTTTTGATTTTTTTGCCACTTGTACCCACAATGCAATGCGCGAAAGTCACGTGGTCTGTCAGCAGCGGCAGCATCCACTCCCCCTTCTACCCTGTGAAAGGGTAGATTTGATTGGGATTAATATAATATATAAAAAATATATTATTTTTAATGTCAGCTTTTAGTTTACAGGTATGACTGAAACTTCATTTCAGCACTAAATGAGCGACCTGGATATTCTTTCCCTCTCTGACTGCGTTGCTGTTTGCAAGATTAATAACGGGAAAGCAGGAAGAAGGGGGCGGAGCAAAGTGTGTGCGCAGGAGAGGAGCAGAGAGAGCTGCTTTTTCACGAAACGGAAGTAAAGTAGTGAAGTTAGAGGAGAGAAACAAACTAAAGTATCGATCATAAACCACTACCAACGTCCTGATATCTGCATCGATCTGCCCACCCTTGTCTCCTGGATCGTAGCTGAGATCAGCGTGAACCACGTGGGTCTCTGCTCCCTGATCTGTTTCCTGTGTTTGGAAAGAGTTGCAGCTTCATCGCGGAGTTTCTCTCGGTTTGTGGGCTCATCTAAAGGTAAGCACCGAGCTAACTTTACTGTGAGTTCAGTTCATGTTGAGTTTAGCTCCTGAATGAGGTCTTCTGCTGCTCTCCTCGGTGTCTGTTCACAGTTTATTGTGAACACGTTGAGAGAAGAGTGAGAGAGTGTTTGGAGAAAAACACCAACTAATCATTAGCTCAGCATGCTGGGAGAAGTTGGAGCAGAAAAGTCTTTTCATTGTCCCTGCAGCTGTTTTTCTGCCTGCACCAAACCTCTACAGCCTCGTTTCTATTTGAAGTGATAATCAATTTTGAATTGATTTTCTAACCCACCCCAACTCACCCTGGTGTGTGAGGTGGGGTGGGTTTAGAAAATCGATTCAAAACTGATTCAAATTGATTTTAGCATGAACAATGCGATATCTATTTATTAAATCGTAAATGGATTTTGAAATATAAATATATTTTGCCAGAAATGCCAGAATCTCAGGTTAAAACTCACAAAACTACTTCAACAACCACAAAACAGCTAAAACGGGTTATCTGCTGTAAAAAGCCAGGCCAGGGAAATGTCCTTCATGTTTTCCTGTGTTTTATCCTCAAATACTTTGACTGCCATAATGCTTACACCTCTGATGAAGTCTGACAAATGTCGATACTGATAAATTACTAGAATTATAATATTTCTGACTGTGTGAGTCAAAATTGAATTGAATCAAGTCCAGACCTGCTGAATCAGAATCAAATGGATTATAGAAATCTAGGCCGAGGCTCGAAAGAACGGGATGTAGCTGTGGGTGATGAGGAAAGATGAAAAGAACAATTGATAACTTTTTCATTAAGTTAAGGCCTGATCTGTCTGAAATTCATAGCCAGTGCTCTGACACGGAGCCATCAACCTTTCAGCTTATTTTTAACACTGGTTCAGAGACCGCATCAAATAATGAGCCACATATGATTGACTCCGAGCCACAGCCCACTGACAGTAAAAGGGGGAACGTGAATACATTTCGAATAGAGTAGCTTGACCAATTTCCCTGGCTGTGATACAGTAAAGCTGACAACATAATGCACTGCGTTTACTAGTGGTGCAACAGATCAAAAATCTCACGGTACGGATCGGATCACGGTTTTAAATCACGGATCGGATCGATTTTTGGATCATCAAAAATAGAAAAAAAGACAAAAATTCGACTCGCCATTTACTTATTTAATCAACTGAAGACTCATTCCACGCACTTATATAAAAACAAATTAAGGTGCAATATGGACATTATGGACCAGGCTGGGCAGCCTCTGCAGCCTCTGCACACGGCCATAAACAACCAGAGGAGTCTGTTCAGTGACAGGTTGCTTCTCCCAAAGGCAAGGACCAGCAGACTTAAAAAGTCCCACACGCCATCAAACTGTTTAACTCCTCGCTGGAGGGGAGAGGGAGGGGAAACGGGGACAAAGAAGGGGGGAACAAGTAAGCTGTAGTGCCTTTTCACTGTGCAATAGTTTTTGTTAATATCCAACGGTGTAATAGACTCACAATACTTGAAATGTGCCGTTCCCTTGTATTCTTATTCCTATTTATTCTTTGTATCCCTTTTGTATTCTCTGTATTTATATATGTGTAAATATGGTATATTTCTGCTCACATTCTGCGACTTCTGTGGGTGCTGTGCTACTGGAAACTGAATTTCCCGGAGGAACCCACCCGAGGGATAAATAAAGTTCCATCTAATCTAATGTAATCTATAGGGCAGTGCAGGGCTTTGTATCTACCACTCCGCTGTGATATAACGAGCGGTCACGGTCACGTGGCTTTCCGTTGCCCTGGAGCTTCACCCATTTGTAGTTAGAGCAACAGAAGATGCCTGGGACAGTTCACCCATGACTTTAAACCTCTCCTGCTCATACATGCTTGGAACCATCTTGTCACACTGAAGTGGACGCACAACGAGATATCATAGCGTGGCTCAAGCACGTTCATCACAGTTTAAACCGCTTGTTTTGCACAACGGAATACGGCCTCCCGTCTGCAGCTAAACACCCCAATAGCTTTAGTAATAGCTTTAGCCCGGTCGGATGGGGCAGCAAAAGGCTGCTTAAATGCCGCAAACTCCTCTGCTCCTTCACTTGGACCGCTAGCGCTGACCATAACTACTGCTTGACAGACTGATCAAGCGCACCAAACACATACTTTTTTTTCTTTTCTTTTTCGAATCTTCGGATCACGTGCGTACCGAACCGTGGAGAGGGATCGGTTTGGATTTCGGATCAACCGTGATCCGTTGCACCACTAGCGTTTACTGTCGTGAGTGTGGAAAGACCATGCCCGGCAATTCTGTATTCATGACTCTTAATTGAAACGCTGAAAAAGCACAGTGTATCCAGAAAACAATTACCGTATATGTTGTGATAAATGCATTGTCCAAGTGCCCCAACTCCCCACTGCTTTCAGTGGCAGGCAGCAGCAAACAGGTCGACGGAGGAGGCCGATGTGATGACTAAGTTTAACATTGTCTACAATATTACCTAAAACTGCCAAAGCACTTTAAGCACAAGCACTTTTTCAGTAACATATCTTTCTTGTAGAGCAGTGTTCCAAATAAAGAACTTTGTGTTGACAAGATTGTTAGTTAATCATTTACAAATCAATATTGTCTGTAAGCACAGCAATTTAAAGAAAAAGTCACAGTTAAAACTGCGGTGTTCAACGATGTGGTTGAAAAATTGTGGTGCACCTAAGGAAAAAAGTTAGGCACACCAGGGCAATCTTGGCAAAAAGTTAGTCTAGAGTCTTCCTGTTAAAGAGCCAAGAGCCTTTCTTTCCACTTCCTCCATGTAAATATGTCTGTGAAGGTTCTCAGTCATCCAGGTCCTCGTAGTCAAAGGAGCTTGCAAAGAAAAGCGTCTGGACTTCTTTAAGTTGCTTGAAGACGTTTCACCTCTCATCCGAGAAGCTTCTTCAGTTCTAAGGTCAAATGGTGGAGAGTCCCAGATATAAACCTAGTGGGAGTTTCCCCCCACAGAGGGACAAAAGGACCCCCTGATGATCCTCTAATCGCCTGAGCCAAGGTGTAAACTGGGCGTGGGTCCCAATCAGCCAGAGTTTCGGGTGTGTTCATTGTGAAACCTGGCCCCACCTTATCATGCGAATTCCTGAGGTCAGATGGCCCAGGATGTGAGTGGGTGTTAAGGCGTCTGGGAAGGGATCTCAAAACTGGATTATAGATGGCAGAGAGTTGGTGTCGTAAACCCCGCCTCTGTTCAAAGATGGTCGCTCACAGTGGACATAGATGACTTCTTTCATCTATAATCTTTAATAATCTATAATCTTTCATCTATAATCCAGTTTTGAGATCCCTCCCCAGACGCCTTAACGCCCACTCACATCCTGGGCCATCTGACCTCAGGAATTCACATGATAAGGTGGGGCCAGGTTTCACAATGAACACACCCGAAACTCTGGCTGATTGTGACCCACGCCCAGTTTCCCACCTTGGCTCAGGCGATTAGAGGATCATCAGGGGGTCCTTTTGTCCCTCTGTGGGGGGAAACTGCCACTAGGTTTATATCTGGGACTCTCCACCATTTGACCTTAGAACTGAAGAAGCTTCTCGGATGAGAGGTGAAACGTCTTCAAGCAACTTAAAGAAGTCCAGACGCTTTTCTTTGCAAGCTCCTTTGACTCCTCCATGTAAAGTTTGGCTACAATGGGACACACTGGGGAGCTCACAGCACATCCATGTTTGTGTCTGTAGAAACCCTCGTTGTATTTAAAATATGTGGTGGTAAGGCAGACGTCTAACAGTGTGCAGACCTGATCAGGGTGAAGCTGGTTCTGGTTTTAAGGCGCTGTCTTGATGTAGTTGTTTCCTGACAGTCTCCACTGCCTCGGTTGGAGGTGTACAAGTGAAAAGTGAGACCACATCAAAGGACACTCTGGTTTCATCTGGATCAAGTGTAAGTTTGTGGACCTTGTTGGTGAAGTCAGCAGAGTTTTTGATGTGATGGGCTGTGTTCCCCACAAGGGGAGCTAGGATGGTGATGAGGTGCTTGGAAATGTTGTAGGTGGCTGAGTTTATGCTGCTACCAATGAGCCTGAGTGGGACTCCTTCTTTGTGTATATATGGAAGTTCATATATACAGGGTGCAGCATCCACCGGGTAAAGGTGGTGGTATGCAGGGAGCTCAGTGGCTTTTTCCCTTTCAACTTCTTGTAGGCAGCTGATGACTTTCTTTTTGCTTCTGGGGTTTCACCTTGAAGCTTCATAGGTATTGTTGTCACTGAGTGTAGTAATGTTTATTTGCTCTGCTTCTTCTTGTCAGGGATAAAATACATATCTATACTTTTGTGTCCCAGCTGAGTAACAGGAGGAGAAGAGTCTGGTGGAGCAGCAGAGGAACAGTTTCAGCCATTTGGACTCAGCTCAGCCACTACAGAGGAAACAATGACTTCAACGCAGGAGGTGAGAAAAGTATGACAGTTACACTGTTAATGAAACTGTGCACAGCTGGTGTTTGTTGACATCTTTGATTCCACTAATGGAGTTTCAGTTTGTTCCACGACTGCATTTCACTCACTGCCTCTGTTTGTATCTCTGTCACTGCAGGACCAACATGGAGCGAGAAGTCAGCGCTCTCAGGAGGCCGACAAACCTCACAGAAGAACGGGAGAGAAAATATACAGCTGTGAAGAGTGTGGGAAGGATTTTACCCAGTCTGGGAGCTTAAAAACACACCAAAACATCCACAGTGGAGTTAAACCGTACAGGTGTGACTTGTGTGGAAAATGTTTTACCCAGAAAGGACACTTAAAAGCACACCAACTCATCCACAGCGGAGTTAAACCATATAGCTGTGAGTTGTGTGAAAAGTCTTTTAACCAGCCTGGAAGCCTAAAAAGACACCAACTCATGCACCGTGGAGTTAAAGCATACAATTGTGAGTTGTGTGGAAAATATTTTAGTCAGAAAGGATATCTAAAAACACACAAACTAATTCACAGTGGAGTTAAAGCGTACAACTGTGAATTGTGTGGAAAGTCTTTTACCTATCCTAGAAGCTTAAAAACACACAAACTAATTCACAGTGGAGTTAAACCATACAGCTGTGAGTTGTGTGGAAAGTCTTTTACCCAAGCTGAAAGCTTAAAAACACACAAACTCATCCACAGTGGAATTAAAGCATACAGCTGTGAGTTGTGTGGAAAGTCTTTTACCCAAGCTGGAAGCTTAAAAACACACCGAATCATCCACAGTGCAGTTAAAGCACACAGATGTGACTTGTGTGGAAAGTCTTTTACCCATTCTCAAAGCTTAAAAACACACAAACTCATCCACAGTGGAGTTAAAGCATACAGCTGTGAGTTGTGTGGAAAGTCTTTTACGTATCCTAGAAGCTTAAAAACACACAAAAACATCCACAGTGGAGTTAAACCATACAGCTGTAATCAGTGTGGTAAAACTTTTGCTCAAATTAGTAACTTACAATGTCATCTAGTTACCCACTCTGGAGTTAAGGCGTACAGCTGTGACATTTGTGGGAAATCCTTCAGCACGCCAGGGTACCGCAATGCTCACTTACGGATTCATACCGGACAGGATGGTTTCTGCTGTGATCAGTGTGGGAAACTGTTTACAACAGCCACACACTTACAAAGCCACATGCTTACCCACACTGAGGAGAGACCTTATAAATGTGACCTGTGCAATAAGGCTTTTAAATCTCCACGTCACCTGAAACTCCACCAAGAGATCCACACCAGAAAGAAACTCTACAAGTGCAGTTACTGTGAGGTATGTATTTATTAGGGGTGCAACGATACACAAAATTCACGGTTCGGTTCGATACTTTGGTGTCACGGTTCGATATTTTTTCGATACAAAAAAAATGTTCATGCCTTTTTAATTTGTCATTTATTAAAATTATAAATATATATTTTAACTCAAAAGTACAGTTTTTAAATTTAACCCTAACCCTTGTGCGTGTTTTTTATTTTGACAGCGAATGCACACCTGCGGACCACTTATGTGCAGCCCTGGTTATTTAGCTCGTCATATTGCAGCCACAGAAATTATTTTGTCCATGAAACCATAAAGCTGCACTTTCTTTTTGCCTTATAGTCTGATTTGTCATAACTTCTCCGTTTTGTGGTAAGCTTTTCTTTGGCTGTCACTTCTTCACCCTGACCTGTCTTATTTGGCTCAGCAGAACTAAAATATATATCTGTCTGTGAAGGTTCTCAGTCATCCAGGTCATCGTAGTCAAATATAAATCCTGCTGCTTTTACACACGCACTCACATAAGCTCAGCGATTCTCTGCGATCAACCTCTCACATGTTTAAGCTGCGGGAGATTTCACTTGTCATGTTTGCATAGTAAGCTAACGATTAATAAGACGATGTCAGAGGAATTGGTGCACAAATTATCATCACTCACAGATCAGTGCTGTCGCTCTCTATACACAGTTCGCGCGATTGCAAAGTGAAAGCAAGAAACAAGCGCAAATTCAAACACGATTTCAATATGTCACATATTGTCAGTGGCTCACCGATGCCAATGACATAATT
Source organism: Copadichromis virginalis (assembly GCF_057382275.1). Taxonomy (NCBI): domain Eukaryota; kingdom Metazoa; phylum Chordata; class Actinopteri; order Cichliformes; family Cichlidae; genus Copadichromis; species Copadichromis virginalis. Next base: position 33,137,603 of record NC_140626.1, read on the forward strand.
ACCCAGCTACATTTCCGAAAGAATGCAAAAGCATTGACATATATTTTTCTTCCTACAATAGCCCGACGGGCAGGGCAGAGATAGATTTTGGTACCCCGACTGAAAAAAATCGCTAGCCCCGGGACGTCGGGCTAGCGATTTTGCGAGCCCTGTATCTGATTGAGGAATCACTCATCTTTGGAAAAGAGAGTTTATTACAGAGAAATGTCTCTTTCCAAAATAAAAGCTATACTATACGCTTCTTCTGGGCTATATTCTCAGCAGCATAAGGAGAATCATGTGCTAACAGCTGTCTAAATGACTCGACTAAAGTTAGTAGCATGCTTGTTGTTTTTGTCTTTGCACTAGGATGATGTCGGTGTAAATGTGCAGTCATATTCGTTGTGTTCCCACTAGTGCTTTCAGGTTAATCTCGTTGAAATGACCTTAACGCCACAACACGGCAAATCTCCGTTAACGAGCTACCGCCGATCGCCCGTTCATGGGGCTAGACGGCCAACACGTTAACGAGCTAACTGCGCTAACACACTAGTTCCCACCCATGTAATTGAGCATTGCATGGCACATCCAACATACTGTTTTACTTTAGTCCATGACTCGCTTACCTTCAGGGTCATACGTCACATGAAAACCAAAATAATTCCAAACGCCAGATCTGAATGAGGGTGGGGGAGGTCCATGTTGTAAGGAGAGCTTAACTTCTGTCTCGCTAGCTTGCCCTGCGCTCTTCCTTCTGACGATGGTGTCTGTGTTGAGCGCTCAGTGAATCTGCGTTCGACTACTCCGCCTAGGCTGCACTGTCGAGCCTAGGCGGAGTAGTCGAACGCAGATTCACTGAGCGCTCAACACAGACAGCATCGTCAGAAGGAAAGTTGATAAAATAAATTACAAATGTTGTATTGTTCGATACATATGCGTACCGAACCGAAAGCACTGTATCGAACGGTTCAATATCGATACGTATATCGTTGCACCCCTAGTATTTATCTTTTAATTTTAGCCTGACTGTTTGGAACTACTCTGCTCATTCAATTTGTTAACTTTCTGTAATAACTCCTTAGTAATTCTACTGCATATAAAAGCAGTGCTTATTGGATTTTAGTCTCAGCTATTATTTATTTCTTCCATAGTCATAAAACCAGTAAGTAATAACTCTTCTGTAGTCACAATCTCCCCATTCTCCCATAGTTAAGACTGCTACAATTTGGCCAGTGTTAGATGACTTATTATCTTCTTTACTAACTAAAATCAGTTATTGTTGCTTTAAATTGGGAGCGAGACCGATTTGGTTGCAACTTTTCATGTGTATTTATGAAGAACATGATATAACTTTTTGCTTAGATACAGTTGTTTTTGTTTTAAATAAACTGGATGCAAAAATGAAGAATTATTTTAACCTGCATGTCCTGAACCAGAAGCTGGTCTTGAGTCTCTCTGTTCTTGACAGGATGGCGTGGAGCAATGGTTTGTTGTTGGGATGGACTGGGTCCTTCAGTGTCTGAGCTGCTCTGGACCAGCATCTCCTGGTGTAAATGTCCTGTAGGGAGAGGAGAGGAGTCCTTCAGCAGCAATCTAATATATAAATCTGCCATCCTTAGTACAGCCGTTCCCATACCAGGATGAGATGTTCTGTGTGAGGATGCTCTCCACAGGGGCTGAATCGAAAGTTCTGAGGATCCCTGGACAGACACCGAACTTCCTCAGTTGTCAGAAGTTGTACAGGTGCTGGCTAGCCTTTTTGTATGTGGGCAGACCATGTCATACCTGAGGAGATGTGGACACTGGGATACTTACACCAACCTCCTTGGTGTTGCAGACGTTCAGCTGGAGGTGGTTATCCTGGCACCACAATGACAGATTCTTCATTTCCTCCATGTAGGCCGCCTCATCGTTGTTGGAGATGGCACCCAACACCACTGTGTCGTCAGTAGATCACAATGGTATTAGAGCTATGAGTGGCCACGCAGTCTGAAGTATAGACAGAGTAGAGCAGTGGCGAGAGAACACACCCCTGTGTTCTCTCGCCACTGCTCTACTCACATAGTTACCCTGTTTCCTGTCCACATGGCTGAGAGTGGTGTGCAGGATATGGACGATGACGTCCTCTGTGGATCTGTTGGGTTGGTAAGCAAAGTGGAGTGGATCTGTGGTATTTGTGGTGGAGAAGGAGATGATGTTTTTCCACAGCCTCTCAAACACCTTCATTACCACCAAAGTCAGTGCAACTGGCCGGTAGTCATTCAGGCATGAGGGCTTGTTGTTCTTGGGCGCAGGGATGATTGTGGATCTCTTGAAGCATGTGGGGGCCACAGACTTTGCCAGAGACTCACTGAAAATGGAAGTGAGCTTACTTGCTAGCCGGTCCACAGAACAGACGCAGCAGATGGCCGGTGATGCTATCTGGCTTAGCCGCTTTCCTTGTGTTCACTCTCAGCGACGCATGGACGGCGTGCTTTACGATACGGATCACCGGTCCCTTGCCGTTGACATCACCGTCCTCTGTTGTAAGGCAGTAGTTAGCATTAGCCACCTGGCTAACCTCGAAACTGGTGTAGAACGCGTTCAGCTCATTGGTAAATGCAGAGTCTGCATTGATCGGCGCAGTGTCTCTGGCTTTGTAATCTGTGATGGTGCTTAATCCCTTCCACATGCTACCCAATTTCGCTGTGCAAGAAACTGCACAATGACAATAAAAGTTCTAAAAATGTTGAAGGAATTCCCTGACTTACACTGTCTTTGTGTCTTTGTTTAGAAGCAGAGCGACACAGATGGATCCAGTAGTCAACCCTGTCGTCACTGTGGTGGTGGGAAAGACTTTCGTTGTGACCTTTGTGGAAAAACTTTCACTCGGCAACAAAGCCTAAAATTACATCAGCGTAGACACACTGGAGACAAAATGAACTACTGCAAAGAATGTGGGAGAGGCTTCCCCACATCAAGTGCATTAAAAAAGCATGTACTCATTCACAGTGGAGTCAAAAAGTACGTGTGTGACCAATGTGGGTCATCCTTCACCACTGCAGGTGAGCTTAAAGTGCATAAACGAGTCCACACAGGAGAGAAACCATACAAGTGCAGACACTGTGACAAAAGCTTTTCACGATCGAGCAGTCATAACCTTCATGAACGTACACACATGGAAGAGAACTTCAGCTGTGACCAAAGGCATCAGCGTGATCATGCAGGACTGAAATCACTGGATCACAATGATTCTGCAGAGACAGAAAGATCCTCTTCTGGTTTCAGGGTCAGACTTAAAAACTTTGAGATCAGGCTCCACAGAGTTCATCTTGAGTCTCCTGTAAAGAGTGCAGCTGATGTCACACTTGGATGTTATGAGGTAGCTCTGATTTCTGAACCGGCAGTGAATAATCCTGGATCTTAAATTTGGGAATCTGCAAGCATAGACCTGAAAATCAAGGTTTTCTCCCCTGAGGGAGTTAATGCTCTAAATTTCTATCCCTGTTAAATGTTAATCTTTGTTCAATTAGAACACAATAGTGTTTAGTAGTTGTACTTTTTAAAGTAATATAAACGCTATGTGAATATGTTTTTTTTTTTTTTTTTAACCAAACTTATATTGTACCAAATATCAGTGTATGGCTATATGCATCAATTTCTTTCATTTCAACTTTCTTTTTTTTTCTTTTTTTTTTTAATAAACTTGTTTTTCATCTATTTATCTTGTGTTACCTCAGTTAAATTTGAATGTTTTTTTTATATTTAAACTTGTGCTTTGGTAATCCCTGTTCTTAAATCCATTTCTTTCAAAACTCCAAATCATTTCACACTAGTTTTTGCAGTAACTGGTACAGGATTTTACATTTAAAAGCTGCAAAGTATTTTCTCCCTTCCTGATTTTTATGTGTGTTACAATTAAGTGCTTTAGTTCATTAAACAGACTTTGAAAAACAAAATGTTTGTATGTATTAAGGGAAATAAATAAAGCCAAGCAGTCTGAATAAATCATAAATGCCAAAGCCTATCTTAGGGGTAGTATTAGTTCATATACCACAATGCAGAAAAAGGCATCAACTTGATTATGAAGCAGTTCTAAGTGAATGTGTACTCATCAGAGTGTAGTAATACAGATAGGAAGATGGCAGGATTTTTAGATAAGCACTTTTTGTATCGTTATCAGAGAATCCAAGGGAAGCATTAAATACCCCAGTGACTGAGGAGGAAGTGCCACTTGCTATCAGTTCTTTTAAAGGAGGAAAAGCATCAGCACTTGTTGGTTTCTGCTCAGAATTTTATTAAAAAACTACATCATCTTCTTGCCAGATCATTGACGGATATTTTTTTAGACTCTTTTAAGAATGAATGTCTTTCCCCAACACTTAGACAGGCTAATATTTCGTTAATTTTAAATAAAAATTAATCACCAGATAGGTTTGGATCATATAGGCGGATCAGCCTCATCAATGTCGATTCTAAATTACTCTCTAAGCTATTAGCGATGAGACTGGGGGGCATTCTCCCATTGCTTATAAACCCTGATCAAACAGCTTTGTCCACAATCATTTCTCATTTATAAATATTAGACGATTGTTAAATATTATACAATATTCGAATCAGACAAATTATATGGCTTATGTTATATCTTTAGATTCTGAAAAGGCATTTGCCAGAATCGAGTGGACATGCTTTTTTTTACCGTATTACAAAGATTTGGCTTAGGCAAGGGTTTTATTGGATGGATTAAAACTATCTACAAACCTCAACAAGCCTATGTTATAACAAATGGTGTACAATCATCAGTCTTCCCGATCGTTGGGGCGATCGGGAAGGTGAACTCCCAACTCTCGTGGCTCAAGAGTTAGGAGTTCGCCTTGTAATCGGAAGGTTGCCGGTTCGAGCCCCGGCTTGGACAGTCTCGGTCGTTGTGTCCTTGGGCAAGACACTTCACCCGTTGCCTACTGGTGGTGGTCGGAGGGCCAGTGTCCGGCAGCCTCGCCTCTGTCGGTGCGCTGTGGCTGTGGCTACAATGTAGCTGCCATCACCAGTGTGTTAATGGGTGGATGACTGAATGAATGAAATAAAGTGCTTTGGGGTCCTTAGGAACTAGTAAAGCTCTATACAAATACAGGCCATTTACCATTTCACACTACAAAAGAGATATGAGGCATCTTTGCATTAGCACTTGAACCTCTCCTGAGGCCATTTGCCAAGATATGCATGGCATATGCTGTCGATATTTTGTTCTTATTAAAACCAGAACTATCAATATCAGACATTATGTCTATTATATGTAAGTTCAGCTGGTTCTCTGATTCCAGAATTCATTTAGGGAATTCAGAGGTTATGCCGCTGGGTGATCAGGTTAACTCTCTGACAGATATTTGCAATTTTCAATGGTCCTCTTGCGGTCTCACATACCTTGGGCTAAAAATTCTTAAAGACCGATGGAAACTGAACTTGTCCCCAGTTCTCATTGGAAAAACAAAAAAGAGAGAAAAGATTTGGACAGATGGCAAAGTTTGCTGCTTTCTCTTTAGGAGCCATGTGAGCCTAATTAAAATCAATATTCTCCCTTGTTTGTTATATCCAGTACAAATGTATGGGCTCAAATTGTGGTCACAAGTATTTTGTACTTGTAAATCAGTTTTGTACTTGTAAAAAGAATTTGTGTGTGTGTAAAAAAGATTTTTGTGTGGACTGGCAGTTCCAAAGAGCGCCCCTCCGACAGCCAAACCCATCCATTCTCTGATTGGATAGTTACATTTGTGATTGACATGACATTGGCCAATCAGATGAACGGAAGAAAATTAGGGTCAAAATTTGTACTTTTAACTTGAAACTTGAGTGCAGAGTTTCACACGTATTTTTTTTGGCTAAGTCGACACTATTAAACCCGGTTCTTTGATCCCCATGATAGAACGGAGAAAACCCGACTCAGGAGTGGTCAAAACATTTATGATCCTTTATTCAATCATCTTCCGGAAGAGAGAGCCCTGCACAGCCCAAAGCCAGCTCTAGCATTTAGAAGCTAAAATGTGTCTCATATAGGTGTTATTTTGGTCCTTTACACGCCACACATAGTTTCGATAAAAACAACTGCTTGTATGTTACTAGTTCCGCTTTGTCTGGTTTCCTGTATTTTATTAATATGCCTCTGCAGCTCCACACTAAACTTCCTGTTTTTCAGTCTGGCTGAGCACTTGGTTTATGAGTCAAAACTGGCCTTGCTTTACAAGCCTTTATTATTAAAATGCATAAAACAATATAATCATAAAATAAGTGCTAAAAATATATATTTAACAACACACAAATATCTTTTTTACACACAAATTCCTTTTACACATACAAATCCTGATTTACAAGTACAAAATATTTCTGACCACAATTTGAGCCCATACAAATGCTACCTCTATGGATAACCCCGAATGTTTCTCGGGATATAGAAAAGGTTTTTTCAAAATATATCTGACATGGAAGAAACCTGGATTAGAAATTAGACTCTTACAATTGCCTACACATAGGAGAGGCATAGGTTGTCAAATTTAATTTTCTATAAATGGTCAGGCCATACCCGTTTTTTTTTATGGAAGTGGTTACATGGTTATCTCAATTTTGATTCCCTCCTAGACTCTTGGTCTGCTTCACCTTTTTAACTTTGGAGCCTAGTTGTAACAAAAAGAAACTTTTTCCAGCTAATCAATCTAATCTTGTTCATTCCAAAGTTTCACAATCTGCAGAAACAGCTACGTATGATGATTTGGAGACATTTCTTATAAAGCAAAAAGACAGAACTAATTTTATTTCTGCCTTTTATTCTTTACTATATGCTCATAGTAGCAGCACACTGAGTGTTATGGGAGGGGGATCTTAATAATGAGTATACAGAGGAGGCTTGGAAAGGAGCCATTCCCATAGCTACATCTACTTTTACTTGCAACCGCTTACGAGAAACCCAATACAAAAATTTACACCGCCTATATATAGCTCCTAATGTTTTGCATAAGATTACACCTCAGGTTTCCCCCTTCAGTATCAAATGTCAAAATGAAACTTGCATCCTTGTCCATTACCTTTGGGAATGCAAATTAATCGAACAATTTGGAGTTCTATATCTCAAGTACTGAGTAATATTTTTAAGAATGGGATCCAAAAGGACCGTGGATATTTTCTTCTTGGTTCACTTTCAAAAGAATGAACATTAACTTACTTGCAGCATAAACTATGTGATAAACTGTTACTGTTAGCTGTTTTCAGGTGCCTCCAGGTAATTAGGAAGTGAGCACCAAGGATGAGAGTTCACTCTTGTAGTTTGTTTTTTAAATCTGTGGGTGAATAGGTAGTTTTTTCTTTTTCCTCATAGTTTCTTTTTCTCCTCTTTTCCCCATATGTGTAATTGTAAATGTAAGGACTTTAACTGTATGCGATTCCCTTTCTTTTGCTTCTTTGTTATGTTTTTGTGTTTGTTCGGATGATAAATAAAAACTGTTGAATCACAAACTCACCTGAACTGGATCCTATCATTTTTATTTTTGTGTCATTTCTTGTAGATTGGTTTACCCGAATGTAGAATCTCTCTGTCATGGTTTGATCAGTAAACCTCATCCAGCTGGCTGCACTGAGAGGGAACCTGCTATACTGTGCATGTATTGAATTTTCCATTTGATGTTGTTGAATTCTTCCTTATTTTGTTGTATCCCTTTATGGACATGTAAAGAAAATCATTGTTGAGCTAATGCACGGTTTACTTCTGATCTATCTAAACTTCTCCATGAGCAGAACATGGCGTGGGCCAAAGCCCGGAGAACTAACCTCCACACTGATCGGCTGTTTTTCAAGCAGCTGTGTGACACGTGCACAGTTGTCATTAGAAAAGTCAAAGGTGATCATTTTCTTACAGAGACAACAATCTCAATCACACAATCTCTATAACCGCTTAAAGATTCGGGAGACATTAAAATGATCTGGTAATAAAACTGTTGGTCGGCTTAATTAACATTTTATGATGTTATAAGAAATAAATGTAAAATTACATAAAAGGTTCTGACTGTATAGTTTCTTTGTTTTTTACTGTAGTTGTAAAAATTTAAGTTTTTATATTGGAAACTTTTGTGTCATCTAATTGTTTACGACATTTAACCTGATCACTAGTGATGTGTCCTGTGTGTCGAAGCTTTGAAGAGTGTCGGGTAATCTTGGGGGAGTTTATGTGAAGCGCGTATCGAGGCTCGCTTTGATTACGTATGTAGTGACGTTCGAGGCCTCGTGGGCAGTCAGTAACATGTGACTGATTCAGGAACTGGCTCACCAGTTTGCGCCAGATTCGAATTAAAATGGGCAGCAAAACACAGCTGATTTCCCATCACACTGTTGTGCTACATAGTTACTTGACCATTTCTTCTTTGATGGAACCAGCAAGGAAGAGATTTTTTTAAATCTCATCTCTCCTAATAAAGTATGCACACAGTAATAAATATAACAAATGATAAGCACCATAATATAAATAAACAACACCACAGATCCTATAATCTGATTTCTGTCTTTTAGTTTACTAAAACGTGAAGCGCCACACGCTAGTTTGTGTCATTATCCAGATGTACATAAGCATGATGGCACAGTTACACAATCACACTAAAACTCGGTGCTGATAGTTTCCACTTTCTCTTTTGTATTAGACATATGGAGACAATATTTGGGATAAATAACCATGAAAACTATTTATTTATTCAGTTTAGAGGTTTACAAATCACATTATTATGATTAAAGAGCCTGTTTCACTTGAATCGTCCACTTGATGGCGCAGTAGAGTCGACCAGTTGGATGGAAAGCTTCAGTTCATCACTTCCCCAATACTTGCACTACCTATGTGACCAAACATCTGACATTTATAGCGCCTGAGTGGAGGAGGCACATAAACACAGACACTAAAACTCACGTATCCCACCATGACTTTATCTAGCAAAGTATTACCTTGAATCTCAAGCAGTACTGACAGACTATCCACATTTTCTCCATTTCTAACAGCTTTTAGTCTTTTTTATTCCAGTGATCTCTCCTCCTTTGATCATTTTCCTCAATGGAGAATAACTGAAATCCCTCCTCCTCCTTTCTACTCACCCACTATTTTCCTTTCCATGACTTCCTTTTAACAAACCATTTGCAATTTAAGTGTTTTATTCTTTTGTTCTGCATTTTTAAATTTTATACACAAACTCCCGTCTCGGAGCACCTTAGCTAGCTCCACATCAGATTATGCCAAAACACCCACCTAAATTCAAACTGCTTGTCTCACAAAAACTCCACCTATTGTCCCGCTCAACCCATCTATCCTCCCTAGAGCAGCCCAACAAGTCTTCACAGGGCCCAGTTTATAGCCAGCCCAATTCAGTCTCGAGTATATGTTGAAAATACGTCATAACTTTGAGTCACAAACTGACACTGAGCCTCTTCAGTAAATCCAGCAGCTTTTTAACATCATTAGAAGTGTTTGAGCTGCTGCAGATGTTTGTAAATCTGACCCTAAATGTTCCTTCTTCTTTAAAATTCAAACTAATGAATTGATATTCATTAGTTTGAATTAAGGGATTTAACAGGTTGTTATTGTTTATATGAGCTCCATAAAACAACAGGGTTAGAACACATTGTGAAGAAGTAAGATGTTTGTTTTGTAGTCCATCTTCTGCACATTGTAGTTTCACCAGGCGGACATGCGGCGTCACATTAAAGAGAGATGAGTGTAAAGCTGTTCATATTCTCAGCACCGCTCTTCCCTCTGAGTCATTAGCAATTCTCCTTTCCACAATGACGTTTTCATCGAGGCCAAGGAAGAGGGGTTAGGAAAAGGAGATAGGAAGTACTTTTGAATAGCACCTCACGTAGTTACATGTGTACAGCTGTGTCACGTGACCGCACAGCAACAAACAACGTCAAAGCAGGAAGAAGGGGGCGGAGCAAAGTGTGTGTGCGGGAGAGGAGTCGAGCAGAGAGAGCTGCTTTTTCACGAAACGGGAGTAAAGCAGTGAACGTAGAGGAGAGAAACAAACTAAAGCATCGATCATAAACCACTACCAACGTCCTGATCGATATCTGCATCGATCTGCCCACCCTTGTCTCCTGGATCGTAGCTGAGATCAGCGTGAACCACGTGGGTCTCTGCTCCCTGATCTGTTTCCTGTGTTTGGAAAGAGTTGCAGCTTCATCGCGGAGTTTCTCTCGGTTTGTGGGCTCATCTAAAGGTAAGCACCGAGCTAACTTTACTGTGAGTTCAGTTCATGTTGAGTTTAGCTCCTGAATGAGGTCTTCTGCTGCTCTCCTCGGTGTCTGTTCACAGTTTATTGTGAACACGTTGAGAGAAGAGTGAGAGAGTGTTTGGAGAAAAACACCTGCTAACCATTAGCTCAGCATGCTGGGAGAAGTTGAGCGTTTGCTGGCAGAAAGTTGGAACCTTTAGCTGCACTGCGTAAATTCTTTACGCTCAACGAGATAGGGTTGTTTAAAGGCTGCTTTGCTTTATTTTTAATTTGTTAGGTTAGGTTAATATCTGTAACCACCTTGTTGTTCTTTGTTTTTAAAGTGTTCCTGCAACTGCAGCATACATGCTAAGCTAGCTGTACCACGTTACTTCCGCGCATTGCATTGTGGGTACGAGTGGCAACAAAATTAAAACATCAACAAATCATTAATTCCGCGGTTTTAATCCCTACTTGCATTTTATTTGCCCCAAAAACAGTTATGTACAAAGTCCGTACGAAGATAGTTTCCAAAAAGGCAAAAAATCAAGTATGAGGAAAAATCAAAGGAGTGAAAGGGTCAGACCCATACAAGCATACAGAGTGGAGTAAGGGCGTTAGCCTGCTGCCCGACTTTTATCACGCACATATTTACTATTATATGGTCCTAAGTGTGAGTTCATACACTCACAAGATCCCTGCAACAAGCCCAGGTCCAGTTTACTTTGGTGATTTGGACTATTCCATTTCACAGCTGTTGTTAAAATGTTTTCTTTATCTCCTGTACAGGCCAACGCAATCTAATTTTTGTTTCAGGTTGTAGTGTTACACAACTTTTTCAGATCCAATAAAAATAAAATAGGTGTTTCGTAATTCGGTCAATTTATTGTCTTTATATGTAACTGGCATTATTGTTTCATTCTATTATAGAATCGTATAAGAAAGATGCAAAATTGTAAAAATCCATTGTGCTTTATTAGCTGCTTCGGTGAAGAACAAATCAACAATGCAACAAAAAAAACATATCAAAACAACTTACTGGAAAACAGTTATTCATCACTTGATTGCTTCAATACAACACTTGGGCACATATATGCAGGACTTTTCGTGGCTGTATTGATATCGCTCTCTCTCTTAACCGATCAAATTTGGCTATGGTAGCAGATTTAAACTCGGTCTGACCCAGGTTGATAGAGGGCGCCAGTCTGGATCACATTCCAGCATTTTGTAGGCTGGTTTTCCTACAAAATACAACAAACATTAGCCCGCAAAGCTATAGTGAACAAAGCAGCATAGCGCAACGAATTCAATTCCAAATAAATATAAGACTTAACCTAGACGTAACCTACATCAACGATTATGTTATGATAAATTACGTAATAACTACAACTAGAGCTGGGCGATATGAGATTTTTTCATATCACGATATGTTTTTTTCATTTCAGGCGATAACGATATCTATCACGATATAAGCCAAATAACTATATTTGTAAGATTTAAATGTGCCGTTGCTCACAAGTAAAATGTGAAATAATCAGCAGCTTGTTTTTATTTAAATATTTATTTCCCATAATAAGTTCAACAGGGTAGATGTACTTAAGGAACATGAGACTTTTTCAGATAAATAAAGGCAAATATTGCAAACTACACAAAAGGCAGCCGCTAAAGCGTTTAAGTTTCAAAATAGAACAAACGAAACAGACTAAATTGTCAATTCCACTTAGAAACAAAATATTAATTCTAAAAATAAATCTTAGTTTGTTTTACAGAAGAACAGACAAAACTGACTAACTTTTGTCAATATCAAATAAACTGAGAACTAAAAGGAAATTCTCAATCTCTCCTTGTTGTATAGCTGAGCTTTTCAAACAGTTTTAACAGTTACTTTAGTCTGACAAAAGCCGAATGACGAATTAGCGCTTCCAGTCAGAGACTGAGGCTACGTACACGGGTATTTTTGAAAACGGAGATTTTCCATTTTCGTTTTAAAAAATAATCCCGTCCACACATAAAGGCAGAAATGAAGGAAAACGCTGCTATGAACATGCCAAAGCAGCAGGTGGCGCTAGATTCCTAACCGTGCAGAAATGTTGGCCAATCAGAAGTCTAGAAGCCTCGGTGGGAAAAAGTAAACAAAGCTGGGGCATAGAAGCAGAACCGAGTCGTATGTGTGGAGGGACAGTAACTGTGTGTATATGTAAGCATTTAAACACTGCAGAGAGTAGAATTAACAGTATTGTAGAAATTCATTTCACCGAAACAATAACGTGGCGCACAGTGTGACGCATGCACCAGTTTATTGTATTTCCAGACTTGCTTTCGGCACAATTTACAGTGCACGCTACTCTGTTTTTTGTCAGACTTGAAATAGCCGAAATACCTTCACACTACGGAACTTCTATGGCTCTTCCGTTCGACAATCTCTCCGGCGTTGGAACCATCATCTGTTTTCTCTTCGGTCACGCTCGGTTGATTTTTCTAGTCGGCACACTGATTTCCTCCATTACCCGCTGGCTGCTTCCCAAACAAACACATGTGCGGCTTGGCACTTGTGCTGTACGTAACAAGTCACGCGACGTGACGCTGCGGCTGTGATTGGTTCGGCTCTGCGCTACTTAATTTGGATTGGCTGACCTTTTTTTTTTTATTTTAAGAGGACAAGAGCGGCGAGGTCTATCGCGATAGCTTAATTTCTCTATCGAGTAAAAGTTATATCGCGATACATATCGTTATCGTTCTATCGCCCAGCTCTAACTACAACAGAAGACTGACCTTTGTGGAAATTCTTGGAGCAGACTAACACGTGAGCTTGAGTGTTCTGAAAAGTTATATTTGGTCTTCGAGTGGCTGCAATCCAGGCCATCCGTCGCCTCTTTGTTACTTCGGAAACATGGCTTGAACAATTTCTCTTCCACGACGTAATCCGATAAAAACCGATCACTTTACCCGTCGGCTTCCTGTGGCTGTCATGCGACCGGCTATTGCAGTTAATAATACAACAGCTTCTTGTCATTATTTGTTTCTTTTTATCGCTGTGTGACTGTTTTCATATGAAAAATGTAAATCTCTATTAGATTATGATAGAAAAAATGGTGATTTGGCCTAGCACATGCACACCCCACATACCTTGAAACATTAGTTTTAGAGGCCCAAAACACCCAACCGAACCATTTAATTTTTGTTAAATTAAAGACTAATTATGTCTTGGGTTTTAACTATTTAATAATAAAGAAGGAAACATCACAAAAAGCACTTAAGGTCATGAAAATTATTTTCAATTCATTGACACATCCACCTTATTTATTGAAAGTATCGGTATCAGCGATACGGGCCCATATCTACTTGTTATCGAATCGATACCAAAATATGCATCTTATTGCTAGCCGTGGGGATTAGTCAGGGCTCTAGAAACTAATTGGTTGGATATTCGATCTAATTTCTCAATGGTGTGACTAATCCTAGGTCGTCCAAGTAAAAAGGTCGCCTGTGGTCAATGACAGACAACGTACTGCCCATATATTGTGATCTAAACCAATCAGAGATAGTCAAGGGCGGAACCTCTAAGATGTCCATGCCCAAGGTATGGATATTGAGATGATCAATTCCAAGCCTTTATGGCATTTTTAATTTATTCTTCCTTTTTATTTTATATATCTTGAGATGTTTAAATTTCAGCTCAGTGAAGCACTTTAAGCACAAGAACTTCTTCAATGGTGTATTTTTTGGACTATAAGGCAGACTTAAAATCCTTTAATTTTCTCAAAAGTGTGCCTTATGTATGAATTCTGGTTGATAAGTGAAACTTTTTTCAACTTATTCTTCTTGCTTCCTCCACTTCCATACCATTGATTCATTAATGTTCAATTCTCTTGCAGCTGCTCTATTTCCATGTTCTCCTGGGTGACTGAGTTTGCTTCATAAATTCAAATTCAAATTTTATTTGTCACGTACACAGTCATACACAGTACGATATGTAGTGAAATGCTTGGACAACTGCTCGTGACCTAAAGAAAACAAAAAAGGAAAAGGCTATGAATAAGATAGGAAATAAATATGAAAAATTAAAAAGGGTAAATTTAACTAGGAAGGAATAAAATATAAATTAAGGTTAAAAATGAAATAACTGTACAACACAAATTAGAATGAAGGGTAAATTTAACTGGGAGAATAAGATAAAATATATAAATTAAAGTTGAAAATAAAATAACTGTACAACAAAATACACAATATAGAACTATAAAAGAATGTATGAGAGTCATAAGCAGAGTCTCTTAAAAGATGCCATTTTGGGGGCCTTACACACACAACAGAGTATTATTATGTTGAAGCACAATACGTATCACTCCGCGAGGATTCTGACTGTGGTAGCCTTAATGCTCTGACAATCCATCAAGCGGTGCAGCTTTGTGGACACTGTTTTTCAACAGTGTCCACTGCCTCACTGTGGTTTGATCTGAATCAAGTGTAAGTTTGTGGACCTTGTTGTTAAAGTCAGTGGAGCTTTTTATGTGGGTGTGGGGTGTGTTCCCCACAAAGGGTACTAGGATGGTAGTAATGTGCTGGACAATGTTGTAGGTGGCTGAGTTTATGCTGCTACCAATGAGCCTGAGTGGGACTCCTTCTTTGTGTATCTATGGAAGTTCATATATACAGGGTGCAGCATCCACCGGGTAAAGGTGGTGGTATGCAGGGAGCTCAGTGGCTTTTTCCCTTTCAACTTCTTGTAGGCAGCTGATGACTTTCTTTTTGTAGCTGCTTCTGGGGTTTCACCTTGAAGCTTCATAGGTATTGTTGTCACTGAGTGTAGTAATGTTTATTTGCTCTGCTTCTTCTTGTCAGGGATAAAATACATATCTATACTTTTGTGTCCCAGCTGAGTAACAGGAGGAGAAGAGTCTGGTGGAGCAGCAGAGGAACAGTTTCAGCCATTTGGGCTCAGCTCAGCCACTACAGAGGAAACAATGACTTCAACACAGGAGGTGAGAAAAGTATCTCAGTTACTGTTATTGAAACTGTGTGCACAGTAGAGCAGGGCGATATGGCCAAAAAAATATGTCACACTATGTATTTGAAAATTTGAGATAACGATATAACTGACGATATAATTTTTGCGAGACAAAATACAACTCCACAACTTTACTAGCGCAAAAAAACCCCCATCCATTTATTTTCACTTAAACAAGCGGCTGTTTTTTTTATGTGCATTAAAGCTATATAAATATTTAACAGTGCAAATGCAAATTTCTTGCTGAAAGCTTAACCAAAGTGCATTTCCAGTAGAAATGGGCTGACATATCCTGAGCATAACCATGTATAATATCCACTGAAGTTAAAAAGAGGTGCTTTGCTACATTAAACTGCAGTGTGGCAAATAAAAAAAGTCAAATTTGTATTTTTCGGATCATAAGGTGCACGGGATTATAAGGCACATTAAGCGAAACAAAGCAGTCAGATAAATTAAACTTTATTAAACTCATTCTTCTTGCTTCCTCCACTTCTGTACCATTGATTCATTAATGCTGTATTCTATCACAGCTGCTCTATTCCCATGTTGTTGCAGTATATTAATGACTAACCTCGTATTGTGGATGGATTATCTCAGTTGTTCTCCTGACTGAAGTTTGGTCCGTTTACAGTATCCTGCCATGCGATTGCATTTGTCTCTAACCATGAGGAACCTTCACGTTAACTTTTATCGAGTGGAAAAGTGTTAGTGTTCGTCCTCCAGCTTCACTGTTTATGTTATGCTAACATAGCTGTGTCGCTAGCGATCACGTAGCACATCATTATATATCAACTATCCCAACTTCAGTAACCCTACAAACGTCACTGCTGTTTAGTTTCCTGTCTTCATTTATGTTGGAAGTGATAGCAGAGCTGTACGTTTGAATTTTTTCAGAAATCTCTCAGTCAGAACATGCAATATCATGCTGAGGTAACTAGCGAAACTAGCGAGCTAACTTCCGCTAGCTTCCTGCTAACTTCTAACTCCGTTAAATGTAATAAATTTTGTTTTCATGGATGCCTGGAAGTTAAACATCATAGTTACACCTGGTAAAGCAGCAATGCTGATCGTTTTATTAAAGATGAAAGAATTTGGACAGTTTTTAACTCTCAGTGATGCTGCAGTGTTCGTTTGACTTTGGGATCTTACAGGACAGAGTTTAGGACCCAGATTACTCCCAGATTTACGAGCACCTTAGTCCGACAAATACGGCAATGACGACGGCCCGCTTGTATGTTCTACAATAAATGTGCTTTGTTGTATATCTGACGGACAAACACCAAACCAGTGAAGTTGCACCATTTTTAAAAACCAATTCTGGTTCATCCGTTTCACTCAACAATCCGCTTTCTCCCCTCTCATTCTCCGTTGCCGCCGTGGTTTTTCGGCTATGTGCGTATGAAAACAAAGGCACTGCGCATGCGCGCTTTACCCATATTCTGTCGCGATATTTTATTTTCTTATCGTTGCCCAACATTTTACCGGTATTACCTTGAACGGTATAATATGGCCCAGCCCTAGTGCACAGCTGGTTGTTTTTTCAAGTTAAAGTCAGCTTTATTGTCAAAGACCATACATACAGGCCCTAAGTGTACACTAAAATAATATAAAGATAAAAAATAAAATAGGAGCGTTATGTACAATAAAATACTGTACAATTATTTATTTATTTATTTATTTATTTATTTTTGTCCCGTTTGGATCTATAGCCATCAGAATTGTTGTCTTAAGGCCAAGAAAGATGCCAAGCGGATTTATTTTACCAAGTGGATCATCATGGCCTTGCCATATTGGTCCATTTGATTGACCTTTATTATAATTATGAATTTATTTTATTTTCAGTTGCTACAAACGGGACAGACTGTACAATTATTTAAACAGCAGTGTCCAACACAATCATGGTGCAGGAGCCATACCACACAGTGATGCAGCTGGTGAGGATACTCTCGGCGGTGCCTCTGTAGAAGGTGCTCATAATTGGGGTTGAGGCTCTTGCTCTCCTCACTTTTGCAGAGGCTGTAGAGTCGTTATTAAGCTTTGCTGACATGTGACGCAGTGTTTTTTGACCAGGAGAGATCTGAGATTTGCACACCCAGGAACTTGGTGCTGCTTACCTCTATAATGGGGCGATATGGCCAAAAATATTTATCACGATATACATTTGAAAATGTGCGATAACGATATAACTGACGATATAATTAACACGAGACAAAATACTTTCCAACCAATGTTCCCTCTAATTTTTCATGTGTCTGAGCGAACACACAAACTCCCTGAGCGGACACTTGGACCACTGTGAGCAACAGCAGACGTGTGCACTGTGGTCGCGCTAGTCCATTGAAGTTACATGGTTTATTAAAATAATAAAATTACAGCATTTACATTTATGTTAGACTACTTTTAATTAACTGCTTTAGCCCACTTACAATGAAAATTTAAAAAAAATCTTGTTCATGACCTGTGTAGCATGTTAACACTATTGAAAGTAAAAATAAGAGAGTCCTGTAACTCTCTCTCTGCAAAATACAGTATATAATGACCAATGTTGGGCAATTAATTATGCAGTTACAAAAAAGTAACTGCGTTTTGCAAACAACAAAGCTTTTTGCAGCTATTTACATAAAAATGCAGCCAAGGTGATTTTAAATAAACATTTCAAACTATTTACAGAACAATCAGCTGTTCTGCATCAAATCTGATGCCACACAAATTATTTGTGTCACTCTAAAAATATTTCTGTCAACTATGAGATAAAGGAGAACAACAGCCTGATACCTGCAGGCCTGACAGCAGGAGATGTATCACTGCTGTAACACCTGTAACATTCAGCAGTCGCCTCATTGTTCTGACACACACAACAACACTATTGGCTACACTACAAACTAACTACACACTAACTACACAAGATTATCTCTCACATCTCAACCCACCGCCGTCACTCCTAAAACTTCCTAAACCACTAAATGCCATGTTGCCATCATTTTTTGATTGGTCGACATGGTACATTTTCCGAGCAATAGGAAAGGGTGGGGGTGTTTTTGGTTTTGTCTTTGCTCACAGGCGGAGAGCGTTTTCCTTATAAAACGCCGTTATGACCATTTTTTCCCCCCCGCAGTAAACAACGACAGTATTCAGGAAGAAAACCAAACATTGCAGATATTTTTATCATAACTCTGGTTTTACGTGGCCGATCAACACAATTTAAAAACTGGTATAAAGTCCACACTTTTTCAATCAACTGTTCCGTCTGTCCTGCTCACATCTCCAATGGTTGTACATGTTGTCATTTACTTGACTTCACTGCACATCAGCTGCTTTGCCAGCTAAAACACTGGTGTCGGCACATAAGGACGCTGTGATAGTGTCCTTATGTGCAGGCAGGCTATAGACAGGCTATATATGAATGTGAATCGCATTATTGGCTGGACTATGGGATAATGTGGCATTGTTCTAATCCCATACGGGAGCAGCCAGTCACTTACTGACTAACACTGCACAGGGCTTGCAAAATCGCTAGCCCGACGTCCCGGAGCTAGCGGTATCTCCGGTCGGGCGACCAAAATCTATCTCAGCCCCGCCCGCTGGGTTATCATATAGCCCGACGGGGCTCCTCCATACATAAAGAATCCACATTCACAAACAAAAACCACAAAGTTATAAGAAAACACAACGATCATATTTTCAGCACACATTGAAACAACAACATCATCAGTTGGACTCCCCATTTTTCATGAAATGAAAGATTTTCTCCAGCGATCAATATTTCTTCAGTTATGTTATTTTCATTCCAATTCTCATTGTAGCACGTCATTGTAATGTGAAACTACCAACAAAATGTGGTGGCAACACACCTAGAACTTGTTTGTTGACATCTTTGATTCCACTAATGGAGTTTCAGTTTGTTCCACGACTGCATTTCACTCACTGCCTCTGTTTGTATCTCTGTCACTGCAGGACCAACATGGAGCGAGAAGTCAGCGCTCTCAGGAGGCCGACAAACCTCACAGAAGAAAGGGAGAGAAAACATACAGCTGTGATGAGTGTGGGAAGAATTTTAGTGGGGCTGGACACTTAAAAGCACACAAACTCATCCACAGTGGAATTAAAGCATACAGCTGTGAGCTGTGTGGAAAGTCTTTTACTCAGGCTGGAAGTTTAAAAACACACAAACTCCTCCACAGTGGAATTAAAGCATACAGCTGTGAGCTGTGTGGAAAGTCTTTTACCCAACCTCAAGGCTTAAAATCACATCAGCTCAGCCACAGTGGAATTAAAGCACACAGCTGTGAGCTGTGTGGAAAGTCTTTTAAGACGGTTGGACACTTATATAGACACCAACGCATCCACAGTGGCTTTAAACCATACAGCTGTGATCAGTGTGGCAAAACTTTTTCTTGCAGTGAAAACTTACAACTTCATCAAGTTGTCCACACTGGAATTAAGCCGTACAGCTGCGACATTTGTGGAAAAACCTTCCGCTGGCTACTCAGCCGAAATAATCACGTACGCATTCACACCAAAAATGATGTTTACTGCTGTGATCAGTGTGGCAAACTGTTTGTGAGATATAAAGACTTAGAACGCCACATGTTTACCCACACTGAGGAGAGACCTTATAAATGTGACCTCTGTGATAAGGCTTTTAAAGATCCACATTCCCTGAAATCACACCAACAGCTCCACACCAGAAAGAAACTCTACAAGTGCAGTTACTGTGAGGTTTGTATTTATATTTTTACAGTTGCAGTTATTTTGAAGTATT
Organism: Copadichromis virginalis; assembly: GCF_057382275.1. Taxonomy (NCBI): domain Eukaryota; kingdom Metazoa; phylum Chordata; class Actinopteri; order Cichliformes; family Cichlidae; genus Copadichromis; species Copadichromis virginalis. Next base: position 33,157,557 of record NC_140626.1, read on the forward strand.
ATGTGAATTAAGTTTAATTTCAAAGCTAAATGAGACATGAAAACGTCATGTACAGAATATTCAATCAAGTTTGAGACAAATCAGAATCTTTCCTGATGTTGGAAAAACGTAAAGTTTTAAAAGCTTCTCCCCTTGCTGTCTATCTAACATTCACACTTGGGAAAGCTTGGGGTTAGTATCTTGTGACATGCAGAGTAGAGCATCCATCGATTTAACCAACAATCTTCACATGAAGTCGTTTACCTACAAATGAAGAGTCATTTTCGCCCAGTACGCTGAGTGTTACAATATGTAATTGGATGTTGGCAGAGCTGATCTTTATTTCAAGCGAGATTCAGGATAAAAATGTTGAAGGAATTCCCTGACTTCCACTGTCTTTGTGTCTTTGTTTAGAAGCAGAGCGACACAGATGGATCCAGTTCTCAACCCTGCCGTCACTGTGGTGATGGGAAAGCGTTTCACTGTGACCTTTGTGGAAAAACTTTCAGTCAGCAGTGGTGCCTAACATTACATCAACGTAGACACACTGGAAACAAAATGAACTACTGCAAAGAATGTGGTAGAGGCTTCCCCACACCAAGTACATTAAAAATACATGAGCTTATTCACAGTGGGGTTAAAAAGCACGTCTGTGATCAGTGCGGGTCATCCTTCACCACTGCAGGTCACCTCAAACAGCATAAACGCGTGCACACAGGAGAGAAACCATACAAGTGCAGACACTGTGACAGAAGCTTCTCACAATCAAGTAATCGTAACCTTCATGAACGTAGACACATGGAAGAGAACATCAGCTGTGACCAGTGTGACAAGACCTTCAAGAGTCTCAGTTCATACTCCGAACACAAACAATCCCACACTGTCCCCACAGTTTTACAGTTACCAATGTGCCAAAACATTCACTTCATTATTTGCTCTGTGCAAACATCAACATCAAGCGGACCTGAAGTCACTGGATCACAATGAATCTGAAGAGACAGAAAGATCCTCTTCTGGTTTCAGGATCAGACTTTAAAAACCTTGAGATCAGGCTCCACAGAGTTCAGCTGGAGTCTCCTGTAAAGAGTGTCAGCTGATGTCACACTTGGATCTGATGAGGTAGCTCTGATTTCTGGATTTACAGTGAATAATCCTGAATGGTACATTCAGGAAGATAGAAGTATAGATATCTACATCTAATTCTTGTTTTTCTTTGGCTACCTTTGATATTCCATTTCAAAATGAATGTGTTTTTTCATGTATTTAGTTTTACTTTAGTTTATTTCCTGTCCTGTTGATCCACATGTTCTGTAGCTGTTTTCTGTTTGTCGTTTGTGTTGTGAAATCCTGATACTACTAAAGATTTGGTTATATTTGATTAACTCTAACGTTTGTTTTATTAAACACTTATTAAATAGTTTGGTGTAAAAAAATAAAATAAAGAAATTGTCTCACAACAAGTATTTTGAGCCATGATTTCAGGTTCAGATTAACTGTTTTTAATGGCACATGTGGAGTGCCATCAGGGGACACTTGGTTGTTCTCCACTCACACTGAACAGGGTTCCTGCAACTCAGTAAAAAATTATCTTCAATGAAAATAAATTCGTAATTTTCATCCCAGAACTTTGCTGTGGATAGGTAGTTTGCAGAGGGTGTGTTTAAGATACTGAAAGGATGAGTTTACCCTTCCAAACTGTAAACAAACTGTGTGCTTATTAATAACTGAAGTTAGATTACAGGAGGGTAAATTGAGTTTAAGAGCTTTTAGTGTCATTAAGATGGCTCTTCTTTTACCTGACTTATATCCCCATGAAAGCTTTCCATGTAGGGGATGTTGACTGAGGTAATGCAGTCGGACAAGGGAGGATCCACACAGATACATGACCTCAACCTCTTTAAAGCTTGGCGAGAGGTTCTAGTGAGCCTGGTTAAGGGAACAGATGAGTTGGGGCCGGAGGTGCCAAGTTCTACCATTCCCGCCTCCCTCCTTTTTGATAACCATCTCACACAGGACCAGAGGACGAATTGCAACAGTGTTTTGCAGATGTGTTCTCCCCCCTGCCTAACTGTATGACTCATCATCGAGCACCATGCAGTCTGGCGTGATGGTGCATTCACAGCCCTATGTGATGCCTGAACATAAAAGGCAATTGTTCAGAGAGAATTTTCCAAAATGCTGAAAATGGGAGTAATAGAAGAATCGCAACCCCATAGTTGTAGTTGTAGCCTCAGTTGGGCGGCGGGGGGTGTGTGGCAGAGGTGTGGTCTGGCCTGCTGCATTGGTTAGTTAGTTAGTTAGTTAGTTAGTTTTGACCTGGACCTCACGGTTCTTTCTGGAGCATAAAGAAATAGGAGTTCAGACAGGTAAGAATGGGCTTGGCATTTAAGGGATTAAAAAAAAAGTAAAATTTTAAATTGGATCCTGTAAGTAAAAAGAAGCAAGAGGGGCCAAAACTGGCCTAATATGCTTTTTCCATTTTGTGCCAGTTAGCAGATGAGCAGCTGCATTTTGGACCAACTGAAGATGATAAAGAGAGCAATGGTTCGAACCAAACTACAGTGAGCTGCAGTAGTCGAGTCTGCAAATAATTGCTGTATGAATAACACGTTCAAAGACATTACAGTTTTTCTGAATTGCTAAAACACTAACTCCCATTGCAAAAACTAAACTGTCAACTAAGAAAACTCTTTCATCAAATCAATCCCACAGTTGCCAAAATCTTAAACACTATTCATCTGGCTAAGACACCATTTGCAAATCTGAATCTCCAATTTACCAAAACTCTAAACACATTCTCAAACACAAAACACATTTAGAAATGTGGTGCACTTGTACCCAGAATGGTGCACACAGGCTACTAACACACTTTCTTCATCATTAACACACTACCACTCAAAATTGAGAAGACATGTTGAAACCTCTTCTTCTGCTTTTGCTAGACTGAATCCACAGGGATGTATTCATGAGGTCTAACCATTGAGTCAAGCTCAAAGATTCTCTGTACACAACAAACTAATTTTAGTTCTGTAAATGAAATAGAATCATGTATAAATGTGCTATGTATACAAGTATACTTATAACTAAATCTAATATAAATAAATGGGGGCAATCGCTGCTCAAGAGTTGGGAGTTTACCTTGTAATCGGAAGGTTGCTGGTTCGAGCCCCGGCTCGGACAGTCTCGGTCGTTGCGATGGAGTTCTCCACAGTCATCTTACTGTTGGGCCACACAACAACGAACCTCTAGCAACATTCCGTTGTGTTTTGTGTGCTTTTGCAGCATTTTTCTTTTTGCAGCATTTTTCTTTTTGCAGGTGTTTTTCTTTTTGCAGGCGTTTTTCTTTTTGCAAGTGTTTTCTGAAGTTGCAGTCCATTTGGCCTCTCAGCGCCACCGTATATGTCTGGAGGCTCACATCCGCCAAGGACTGGGTACAAGACTTGGCTATTTTAAAGCCTCCACGTTGTCAATTCTCCATCATTATAACAAAGGTAAGTCAGCTTGAGTACTGCAAGTAAAATGCCTTTGATTTTGCCCGGAACATTCAGATTAGTGCAAACATAAATTCATTCATGAGGGGGAAATTACAGTGAGAACATTTGGAGGCTCTGTTAGATGGATAAAATAGTGAGTTCAGTGCATTGATGTGACATTGGCCTAAAGGATTTAGTCATTCTTTGTGGTTAAAGAAATTGCACTAATTAATTTATATGTATTATGAATAATCCTAATTATACATCTTGCTTCTGTGTTTATGTCCTGTGTAACTTAAAATACATTCTATTTTGGTTTTATACATTGATTAATGACCTGCAGAATCTCTTTATCATGTTAAGTGATTTATAATTCTCACTTAAAGTCGATATTCTCCCTCTCCCTCTTGAAAGTGATTACATCCTTGCGTTACATAGTTTAGTTTCATTTTTTGCAGTTGGGTTTCTGAAAAAAACAAACAGGCAGACTTAGAATATAACATGCAGCATTCTATAGATAGATACATTAAAAGTTGTTTTTTTATTACATGCATGTGCTAACTTTCTAAACACTTTGTTACATTTGTTATAAATGGATTTGAAAGTAGATAAAAATTGTGTCAGCCTTGGCTCATTAAATTTCTTGTCTTTAAATTAACTTTGTCTGTGTGTTTCAGGTACTGCACTCTCAAAGACTGAATGAACTACCATAAATAATAATAATAATAATGTGTATGTGTTAGTCCATATTGGGAAATTACTCCTCTGCATTTAACCCATTCACCCAGTGAAGCAGTTGGCAGCCACCAATGCAGCGCCCGGGGAGCAGTGTGTAGGGACGGTACCTTGCTCAGGGGTACCTCAGGGAAAATGCAGATAAGAATGGACCATCTCTAGTGGAAAGTTACTGAGTCACTGATGTTTAGACTAGAATGAGAGAGCTTCTGTAATATAACTGTTAGGGACACTCCACCATTTTGAGATCCGTGTCAACGTGTCTTGCAGGACGCATCTCCCTTCTAGAAGTATTGTGAAATTAAGTGTTAAATGGTTTACTGAGTAGTGTTTTGTCTTTTATTGGATGCCTCTGAGGAATCAGAAGAACTTGGTGAAGTGTTGATATTTAATAATAGATAAAAAGATAAATAAAAAAATTACATGTATGTGCTAACGTTCTAAACACTTTATTTGTTACATTTGTGATAAATGAATTTGAAAGTAGATAAAAAACATTTGTGTCAGCCTTGGCTCTATGATTGCCATAATGAATGAATTAAATACACCATTAAATAATTAATTAAATGTGGCAATAATTAATTACCTAAATATTTACGACACTTGTAATTAATTATTGACATATTTAATTAATTAATGACACGTTTAATTAATTATTGACACATTTAAATAATTATTGACACATTTAAATAATTATTGACATATTTAATTAATTATTGACACATTTAATTAATTATTGACACATTTAAATAATTGTTTAATGGTGTATTTAATTCATTCATTTTGGCACAGTTGACTCCTTCAGGTCTCACCATGAAATAAATGTATCTGTCAGCCTCACCCATTAAACTCAGGGGGCGGGGTTAACGCTGATCGAGTCAAAACCATTGCTTTGGCCTGGTGGCCATTGTTTTTAGCACACAACAACCGGCACGTGGAAGCTAACAGAACTGCACTTTGAAAAACCCAGTTTGTGTGTCTCCAAATACCATTGTAATATTTTTTTAGCTGACAATGTAGTGGTTTAATCTTCATATGTCTGGTCGGTTTGTCAAGATACAGCCTCTTTCCAAAAGTGCTTCGATGATTTCGGAGATGTCTGCCCAGTCTCACGGCAAAGCATGGGATAGACCCGCTCGCCTCGCAAGCATTCGAGCTTTTATTACCACCGACAAAGCGCAGGCACAGCCGACACAGCTGTAGTAACCCCCGCTGACTTCTTTTACTGAGGTTATATTTATCGGGGTTTTATTTCCTGATGTTCTTATGTGTCCTACGTGTTTCAGTCGCCAATTCTGAATTAGAATCAGAATCAGAATCAGAATGGGGTTTATTGCCAAATGTTGAGCAGGTTTACAACATTAGGAAATTGCTGCGGTGCTTCAGTGCAAACATGGTGTCATAAATAACACTTAAATAGACATGGAAAAAATAAAAGTAGGGATAAGAATTAAAAGTGCTACGTGGAAAGATATGTGCATGAGATATACATGAGATATATACATGAGAGTAAGAATTAAGAGTGCTACGTAGAAAGATATATACATGAGTGCAGGTGGTGATCAGTGCCAAACATGGAATGATACAGTGAACACAGCGTAGGGTCATGTGTTAGTGGCGGGGACAATCATATGGTTATTGTTCATGTGTCCAACAGCAGAGGGGAAGAAACTGTTCTTATGGCGAGAGGTTCTGGTGCGGATGGACCGGAGCCTCCTGCCTGAGGGGAGCAGGTCAAACAGACTGTGTCCAGGGTGAGAAGGGTCAGCTGAGATCCGAGCTGCACGCCGCAATGTCCTGGAGGTGTACAGGTCCTGCAAAGATGGGAGTCTGCAGCCAATCACCTTCTCAGCAGAGCGCACAACACGCTGCAGTCTCTGTTTGTCCCTGATAGTGGCTCCAGCGTACCACACGGTGATGGAGGAGGTGAGGATGGACTCGATGATTGCAGTGTAGAACTGCATCATCGTCCGTGTTGGCAGGTTGAATTTCTTCAGCTGCCTCAGGAAGTACATCCTCTGCTGGGCTTTCTTGATGACGGAGGTGATGGTGGGCTCCCACTTCAGGTCCTGGGTGATGGTGGTACCCAGGAAGCGGAATGAGTCCACAGAGGTGATGGGGGTGTCAGTCAGGATGATGGGGGGGAGTGGGGCTGTGTGCTTCCTGAAGTCCACAATAATCTCCACTGTCTTCTGGGCATTCAGCACCAGGTTGTTGTGGCTGCACCAGGACACCAGACGTTCAACCTCCCTCCTGTAGGCAGACTCATCCCCGTCCGAGATGAGTCCGATAACGGTGGTGTCATCTGCAAACTTGATTAGCTTGACAGACTGGTGGGTGGAGGTGCAGCAGTTGGTGTACAGGGAGAAGAGCAGAGGAGAAAGAACACAGCCCTGAGGGGAGCCGGTGCTGATGGTCCGGGAGTCCGAGACATTCTTTCCCAGCCTCACATGCTGCTTCCTGTCCGTCAGGAAGTCAGTGATCCACCGGCAGATGGGATCAGGCACATTCATCTGGGAAAGCTTGTCTCGGAGATGGTCTGGAAGGATGGTGTTGAAGGCAGAGCTGAAGTCCACAAACAGGATCCTGGCGTAGGTTCCTGGGGAGTCCAGATGCTGCAGGATGAAGTGTAGGGCCATGTTGATGGCGTCGTCTACAGACCTGTTGGCTCTATATGCAAACTGCAGGGGGTCCAGGAGGGGGGCCGTGAGGGTCCTGAGATGGGAGAGAACTAGGCGCTCAAAGGACTTCATGACCACAGATGTCAGAGCCACGGGTCTGTAGTCATTTAGTCCAGTGATCCTAGGTTTCTTGGGGACAGGGATTATGGTGGAGGACTTGAAGCAGGCAGGCACATGACATGCCTGCAGTGAGGAGTTGAAAATGCCAGAAAACACTGGGGCCAGCTCGTTTGCACAGTGTCTGAGGGTGGCAGGAGACACACCGTCTGGGCCGGGAGCTTTCCGAGCATTCAGGTTCTTAAACTGCTTCCTCACATCTGCTTCATGAATATGAAGAGTTGTGGTGGGAGGAGGTGGTGTGAAATCCTCTTTTGTGTGGGGTGAGGAGGGGGGTGTTGTAGGTGAACGGTTTGAAGGTGGTGATGGCTCTATGGAGGGGGGAGAGGTGGGGGAATGAGTGTCCAAAGTGCCTCTATTGTTGGGGTCGTTGGAGGTGTGAAGGCTGCCTGATGGCTCGTCAAAACGGCAGTAGAAGTCGTTGAGGGTGTTGGCTAAGAGCAAGTCATCAGTGGAGTGGGGGGTTTTAGGCTTGTAGTTTGTGATATTCCTAAAACCTTTCCACACAGAGGCCGAGTCATTCTCTGAGATCTGCTGCTGCATCTTCTCAGAGTGCTGATGTTTAGCAATGTCCACTTCTTTAGTGAACCTGTACTTGGCCTCTCTGTAGCAGTCCCTGTCTCCGCTTCTGAACGCCTTTCTCTTTTCCAGCCACAGCTTTTTGAGTTTAGGAGTAAACCAGGGTTTGTCATTGTTATAACTCACCCTGGTGCGTGATGGCACAATGCTGTCCTCACAGAAGTGGATATAGGAGGTGACAGTGTCCGTAAACTCGTCCAAGCTGTTAGAAGCAGCCTTCAATGTGTCCCAGTCTGTGGTCTCCAAACACGTGCGAAGCTCCTCCACAGCCTCGTTGCTCCAGTTTTTTAGTCCTCACGACAGGTTTGGAGAGCTTCAGCCTCTGTCTGTACGCGGGGATCAGGTGGATCATGACGTGGTCAGAAAGTCCGAGTGAAGCGCGGGGCACCGCGCGATAGGCCCCGCTGATCGTGCTGTAACAGTGGTCCAATGTCCTCTCCTCTCTGGTCGGGCATTTAATATACTGCTTGTATTTTGGAAGCTCATGGCTCAGATTGGCTTTGTTAAAGTCCCCAAGAGCAATGATGAGAGAGTCCGGGAATGTCCGCTCCATGTGCAGTATCTGCTCCGCGAGTGCGCACTGAGCTGCCTGCGCATCTGCGTCTGGCGGGATGTAAACAGCGGCCAGGATGAATGAAGCAAACTCCCGCGGAGAATAAAACGGTTTGCAGTGAATAAAAAGATATTCCAGAGAGGAAGAGCAGTGCTGAGCAATCACTGTCACATCTGTGCACCAGCCACTATTGATGTAGAAGCAGAGACCTCCACCTTTGGACTTACCGGAGAGAGCGGCCTGCCGGTCCGCGCGCAGCAGATGGAAGCCCTCCAGTTTGAGCGCGCAGTCTGGGATGTTCTCACTGAGCCACGACTCCGTAAAACATAAGACACAGGAGGAGGCAAAGTCTCTGTTCATGCTTCTCATCAGGGCCAGTTCGTCAATCTTATTCCCGAGTGAGCGAACATTAGAAAGGAAGATCCCAGGAAGAGCGGTTCGCAGTCCGCGTCTCCTCAAACGCATGAGTGCGCCGGCTCGCTTCCCTCTCTTTCGGCGTCTCGCTTTCCTGGTCAGAGTCAGCAGTAAATCTGCCGCAGATGCGACAAATATTGGAAATAAATCCACAGGCGTTGTAGTCCTGTAGTTAAGGAGCTCTTCTCTGGTGTACGAATATCCAGAGGAGTGCCCAGACACAGAAGAAATGCACAAAAACAAAACAAAAGTAACGCACTGAAGCACCAGGGCGACCATCCGCGGCGCCATCTTGGTTATATATATCTAACTATCTAACGAATTATAACTAACATTAAAAACATGTTTAAGGAGGAGAGAGAGAAAATAAATTCGATTAACATCTGATGTTTGGGTTTTTGTTCAGTAATCAGCGTGACCTGTGTATAAACGCATAAAAGAGATAACGTTGGTGTTTCCGTCATGTAGTAACTGCTGGCTTTAACTGTACAAAGGTTGTTCGACACTATGAAACACATACAGACTTCATGATGTTCGGCTAATATTTTTATTGTGAATATTAATCATGAGGGTAAACAGACCTGTACACCACAGAGTGAAGTCAGCATATCCACGATATCTTCAGCTCTATGAGTTAACACAGTTTCCCAGCTGACTAATCTAACGGCCATCTACGAATATGTCACGGGTCATATCAATATGATTTTACAGAAAATCATCCTTATTACTGCCAACTATTCCAGAGACGTGAAAATCTACACCATAAAGAACAAAAAAATATAGCAGTCTAACGCAACACTGTAACAAAGATGAACCGTCAGTTTGTCACAGATCAAAGTGTGAATGAAAGTGATTGGTTGAACAGGTGTCCGTGATGTGTGTTTTCTGCATTTTCATCAGCATAAGAGACTCAGCAGCAGATTAGAATAACATTTATACATTTAATAAATCACCAAATGAATACACGATCTAACCTGTTCCGACAATTTGAGTTTGTGTTCTCTCAGCTGCAGACTCGCTGCTGTTTAAATGTTTGAGAGGAAGATTAGATATAATGCAAACATCAAGCTGTGTGCCGGTGATTGAACATGAGCACTTTTGCAAACATGTTCTATGTTGACAACCTGACCAGACATGTGAAGATTACGTTGCGACATTCGCAGCTAAAACACTATTAAAAGTGTAGTTGGTGACAGAAAAACGGGGTATTTTAAAACTACACCACCACCATTGCTGCCTGTGATTTGAAATGCATTCTGGGATACCTGGCTGCCCCAAGTGTACACAAGCAATCGATTATCTAGGATCGACCTGTCTTGACTTACTTTGCACGGCAACCAATCAAATGTTAGAGAAGCTGCATGGCAGCGTTAACCCCGCCCACTTGGTTTGATGGGTGAGGCTGACAGATAAAATTATTTCAAGGAGCGAGATAAAGGGGACTAAAGTGCCAAAATGAATTAAATAAATAAATCATTAAATAATTAATTAATTAAAACTGTCAATAATTATTAATTAATTAACTACATGTGTCGTAAATATTTATGTAATTAATTATTGCCACATTTAAATATTATTTAATGGTGTATTAAATTAATTCATTTTGGCAGTCCTGGCGTTCCATATTGGCTCATTAAAGTTCTTGTCTTTACATTAACTTTGTCTGCGTGTAATCGTGATACAGCCAGCGACGCTGTGCAACTAAGTCACGTGACCAGAAACCAACAAGTCACGACAGAGCAGGAAGAAGGGGGCGGAGCAAAGTGTGCGTGCAGGAGAGGAGTCGAGCAGAGAGAGCTGCTTTTTCATGAAACGGGAGTAAAGTAGTGAACTTAGAGGAGAGAAACAAACTAAAGTATCGATCATAAACCACTACCAACGTCCTGATCGATATCTGCATCGATCTGCCCACCCTTGTCTCCTGGATCGTAGCTGCGATCAGCGTGAACCACGTGGGTCTCTGCTCCCTGATCTGTTTCCTGTGTTTGGAAAGAGTTGCAGCTTCATCGCGGAGTTTCTCTCGGTTTGTGGGCTCATCTAAAGGTAAGCACCGAGCTAACTTTACTGTGAGTTCAGTTCATGTTGAGTTTAGCTCCTGAATGAGGTCTTCTGCTGCTCTCCTCGGTGTCTGTTCACAGTTTATTGTGAACACGTTGAGAGAAGAGTGAGAGAGTGTTTGGAGAAAAACACCAACTAATCATTAGCTCAGCATGCTGGGAGAAGTTGGAGCAGAAAAGTCTTTTCATTGTCCCTGCAGCTGTTTTTCTGCCTGCACCAAACCTCTACAGCCTCGTTTCTATTTGAAGTGATAACAGGAAGTCAGAGCGATCTGCTGCAGTATCAGGGTCACTATAACTTTATTGTCCAGCTGCTGTGGATGAACACATGAGAGGAAGTGAACTCCTACAAAGTCTCATTTCAATGAGTGTGGCTGCTGTAAAGTGATGCACAGGAAGATGTTAACAAAAACTAATGAAACAGATGAAAGTAAACAGTGTTCATATTTGAAAGCACAGAGAAAAAAAATATATTGTGGTGGTTAATGTGCAGCTCTTGGTGATTTGGGAGAAGAAGAATGTTTTTATCGTGTTGTGGATTGAATGTTGGATTTTATTTTTATTTGTTGTTTACAGAAAACAGAAGTTTTGTCCACTTGTGGTTTACGATGGAGACTTTGAGTCTGGTCCAGCTGCCTTTTGGGGGTTCTGTCTCTTAAAGAGTATTTACATCTCTCATGTAGGGAGGGAGGACCCATGGAGGGTGCAGACACTGTGAAGTAGTGATGAGGTCCAGGACAGGTTTTATAATCACGGGGGTTGCTGAAGGTGTTGAAAGTCTTGGGTGGGGGGTAACAGGTCATTGTTGGTAGAATCCACAGCAGGAGCTGTTCAGGCTGTTGGTGTGCATTGTTGGTGCAGTGGGGTCTTTAGGTTTGTGGTTGGTTCACGTTCTGAGTGTTTTTCAGACAGAAGCAGAGTCGTTAGATGAAAACAGGTTTGGGAAAGTCTGAGGAACTTGGAAAGAAAAGCGTCTGGACTTCTTTAAGTTGCTTGAAGACATTTCACCTCTCACCCAAGAAGCTTCTTCAGTTCTAAGGTCAGATGGCGGAGATTCTCAGATTTAAACCCTAAAAGGACCCCCTGATGATCCTCTACCTAATCACATGAGCCAAGGTGTGAAAATGGGTGTGGGTCACAATCAGCCAGGTCATTGTGAAACCTGGCCCCACCCTATCATGTGATTTCCTGAGGTCAGATGGCCCAGGATGTGAGTGGGCGTTAAGGCGTCTTATAAAGAAAGTGACTGGACTTCTTGTGTGGCTCGGTGCTGTCCCTGTTAAAGAGCCAAGAGCCTTTCTTTCCACTTCCTCCGTGTAAAGTTTGGCTACAATGGGACACACTGGGGAGCTCACAGCACATCCATGTTTGTGTCTGTAGAAACCCTCGTTGTATTTAAAATATGTGGTGGTAAGGCAGACGTCTAACAGTGTGCAGACCTGATCAGGGTGAAGCTGGTTCTGGTTTTAAGGAGCTGTCTTGATGTAGTTGTTTCCTGACAGTCTCCACTGCCTCGGTTGGAGGTGTACAAGTGAAAAGTGAGACCACATCAAAGGACACTCTGGTTTCATCTGGATCAAGTGTAAGTTTGTGGACCCACAAGTGGAGCTAGGATGGTGATGTGTTTTTGCTGAGTCTGAGTGGGACTCCATCTTTGTGTATCTATGGAAGTCCATATATACAGGGTGCAGCATCCACCGGGTAAAGGTGGTGGTATGCAGGGAGCTCAGTGGCTTTTTTCAAGTTCTTGTAGGCAGCTGATGACTTTCTTTTTGCTTCTGGGGTTTCACCTTGAAGCTTCATAGGTATTGTTGTCACTGAGTGTAGTAATGTTTATTTGCTCTGCTTCTTCTTGTCAGGGATAAAATACATATCTATACTTTTGTGTCCCAGCTGAGTAACAGGAGGAGAAGAGTCTGGTGGAGCAGCAGAGGAACAGTTTCAGCCATTTGGACTCAGCTCAGCCACTACAGAGGAAACAATGACTTCAACACAGGAGGTGAGAAAAGTATCTCAGTTACACTGTTATTGAAACTGTGCACAGCTGGTTGTTAACAGCAGCTTTATCTTTTCCATCCTGGGCTCCTCCACACATACAGAATGTACTTCATAAACAGAAACCACAGAATCCCCAAAAGTTGACTCTGTTCATTTTGATGTAGCGTTTCCAGTTGCAGATGATCCGTCACCACCAAGTCATTGGTTCAGGTATGTGGATGACACCTGGGTGAAAATCAAACTCAGCACGTACCACATTTCAGGCATCACATTAACTCGGTGCACCGACACATCAAATTCACCAGGGAGGATATGAAAAGTGGCAGGTTAGCCTTCTTAGCCTGTGAGATTTCTATCAGTAATGGGGGACATCTAAAAGCTGATGTTTACCCTAAACCTACGCATACAGATCAGTATTTAAGGTTTGACTCTCATCATCCACTGGAGCATGAACACAGAGCAAACACCATCCCTACTGACACAACAGCCAGGAAGTAGAAGAATATGCCATCAAGAAGCCCCTGAGTAAATGTGGTTATTCTAGCTGGACATTTGTCAAAACTGGGAAGGCACCTAAAGAAAGTTCCAGCTGATCCAGGTGAGAAGGACAACCGCTGCCTATGTAAAAACTCGATGTGATCCCATTTGTGTCAGGAGTATCGGAACCGCAGAGACTCATTTTTTCAAAACATCTTGGTGGCTTTTAAACCCCAAAACACGCTGCTCCAAAAATTGGTCCACCCCAAGGATCGGGTCCCCAGACACAAACAGAGTAAAACAACCTCTGGCTAAGAGGATGGCACAACACAGAAGAGCTGCTTCGTCAGGTCAGGACTCTGAAGTCTATTTAAACCTACAGGCAGGACAGGGAGGAACTCTGGTTTGAGTCAAGGAGGCCATTTACGTGAAAAGGGAAAGACCATCTCTGAATCGAGGAGGGGACCTAAGTATTACGCTGAAAAAAACCACAGAAGTTACAAGAAAATATAAAGATCATATTTAATCAGCACACATTGAAACAATAGCATCAGTTGAACTCACAATTTTTCATCAAGTAAAAGATTTTTTTCCCATGATCAATATTTCTTCAATAATGTCATTTTAATTCCAACTCTCATTGTAGCACATCATTGTAATGTGATAGTATTACCAGAAGGTGGTGGCAACACACCTACGACGTGTTTGTTGACATCTTTGATTCCACTAATGGAGTTTCAGTTTGTTCCACGACTGCATTTCACTCACTGCCTCTGTTTGTATCTCTGTCACTGCAGGACCAACATGGAGCGAGAAGTCAGCGCTCTCAGGAGGCCGACAAACCTCACAGAAGAACTGGACGGAAAAACTACAGCTGTGATGACTGTGGGAAGGGTTTTATCCGGGCCGACAGCTTAAAAAGACACAAACTCATCCACAGTGGAGTAAAAGCACACAGCTGTGACTTGTGTGGAACATCTTTTGCCCTGCCTGAAAATTTAAAAACACACCAAGTCATCCACAGTGGAGTTAAAGCACACAGCTGTGACTTGTGTGGAAAATCTTTTAACCTAGCTGGAAACTTAAAAACACATCAACTTACCCACAGTGGAGTTAAAGCACACAGCTGTGACTTGTGTGGAAAGTCTTTTAACCTAGCTGGAAACTTAAAAACACATCAACTTACCCACAGTGGAGTTAAAGCACACAGCTGTGAGTTGTGTGGAAAATCTTTTAACCTAGCTGCAAACTTAAAAAGACACCAACTCATCCACAGTGGAGTTAAAGCACACAGCTGTGACTTGTGTGGAAAGTCTTTTAGCCTGGCTGAAAGCTTAAAAACACATCAACTCATCCACAGTGAATTTAAAGCATACTGCTGTGACTTGTGTGGAAAGTCTTTTACCCTGGCTATAAGCTTAAAAAGACACCAACTCACCCACTCTGGAATTAAGGCGTACAGCTGTGACATTTGTGGAAAAAATTTCAGCCAGCCAGGCAGCCGAAATATTCACCTACGGATTCACACTGGAAATGATGTTTACTGCTGTGATCAGTGTGGGAAACACTTTACAACAGCCACACAGTTACAGCGCCACATGTTTACCCACACTGAAGAAAGACCTTATAAATGTGACCTGTGTGATAAGACTTTTAAGTCTCCACGTCACCTGGAAAAACACCAACACGTCCACACCAGAAAATAACTCTACAAGTGCAGTTACTGTGAGGTATGTATTTATATTTTATTCCTGAATTTTAGCCTGAGTGTAACAAGTCTGATTAGGCGACGTTCAGGATCAAAATGTTGAAGGACTGACTTACACTGTCTTTGTGTCTTTGTTTTGAAGCAGAGCGACACAGATGGATCCAGTTCTCAACCCTGTCGTCACTGTGGTGGTGGGAAAGAGTTTCACTGTGACCTTTGTGGAAAAACCCTCAGTGATCAAGAGAGACTAATAAGACATCAACGTAGACACACTGGAGACAAAATGAGCTACTGCAAAGAATGTGGGAGAGGTTTCACCACATCAAGTGCATTAAAAAACATGAACTCTGTCATAGTGGGGTCAAAAAGCACGTGTGTGACCAGTGTGGGTCAACCTTCATTACTGCAGTGCAGATAACATTAAAGTGCATAAACGCGTCCACACAGGAGACACCATACAAGTGCAGACACTGTGACATAAGCTTCTCGTGTTCAGGTAATCGTAACGTTCATGAACGTACACACATTGAACTTCAGCTGTGACCAGTGTGACAAGAACTTCAGACTCCACACACAAATGATCCCAAGCTGTAAATAAATGTGCAAAAACATTCACTTCATTATCTGCTCTGTGCAAACATCATCTGAACTTTACTGTTTTGGAGGGGGCAAACACAGTGTACAGATGACTGTTAACATGTGCTTGTCAGGCACTCTTTTTGGCTGTCGTGGTTTACACTTTACACTCTTTCATCTTCCTTCGTTTCTCACCTGTACCAAACATTGACTCTCATGGTCATTTTCCCCTCTCTCACGCTCACACACAACAGGAGGGGCAGCCCCACACATTCTCCCTGCAACACGGACTGTACGACCCACGAGGCTACATTGTTAAAGGTCTGTGCCTGTAACACTCTGCTCATATTGTCTTCATATTACTTTTTTTTTTTTAAATAATAATTAAAAAAAAAAATTCTTCACGTCGATATGCGGGCCCTGAGTTTGAGACCCGTTTTAATCTTTGTTCCCTTAGAACATTAGTAGTTGTACTTTTTACTGTATTATAAAAGTTATAGGAATGTGTTTTTACCAAACTAATATTGTATCAAAACTGTCGAGATGTGTGTGTGTATATATATGTGTGTGTGTGTGTGTATGTGTGTATATATATATATATATATATATATATATATATTTATATTTATATTTATTAGGGGTGCAACGATATTCGTATCGATATTGAACCGTTCGATACAGTGCTTTCGGTTCGGTACGCATATGTATCAAACAATACAACATTTGTAATTTATTTTATCAACTTTCCTTCTGACGATGCTGTCTGTGTTGAGCGCTCAGTGAATCTGTGTTCGACTACTCCGCCTAGGCTGCACTGTCCAGCGCAGATCCACTGAGCGCTCAACACAGACAGCATAGTCAGAAGGAAGAGCGCAGGGCAAGCTAGCAAGACAGGGAACACAACGAATATGACTGCACATTTACGCGACATCCTAGTGCAAAGACAAAAACAACAAGCATGCTACTAACTTTAGCAGAGTCATTTAGACAGCTGTTAGCACATGATTCTCCTTATGCTGCTGAGAATATAGCCCAGAAGAAGCGGATAGTATAGCTTTTATTTTGGAAAGAGACATTTCTCTGTAATAAACTCTCTTTTCCAAAGATGAGTGATTCCTCAATCAGATACAGGGCTTGCAATATCGCTAGCCCAACGTCCCGGGGCTAGCGATTTTTTCAGTCGGGCTACCAAAATCTATCTCTTCCCTGCCCGTCGGGCTATTGTAGGAAGGAAAAATATATGTCAATGCTTTTGCATTCTTTCAGAAATGTAGCTGGGTAATTATGTCATTGGCATCGGTGAGCCACTGTCAATATGTGACATATTGAAATCGCGTTTGAATTTGCGCTTGTTTTTTGCTTTCACTTTGTAATGACAGCACTGATCTGTGAGTGATGATAATTTGTGCACCAATTCCTCTGACATCGTCTTATTAATCGTTAGCTTACTACGCAAACATGACAAGTGAAATCTCCCGCAGCTTAAACATGTGAGAGGTTGATCGCGCAGAGAATCGCTGAGCTTATGTGAGTGCCTGTGTAAAAGCAGCAGGATTTATATTTGACTACGATGACCTGGATGACTGAGAACCTTCACAGACAGATATATATTTTAGTTCTGCTGAGCCAAATAAGACAGGTCAGGGTGAAGAAGTGACAGCCAAAGAAAAACTTACCACAAAACGGAGAAGTTATGACAAATCAGACTATAAGGCAAAAAGAAAGTGCAGCTTTATGGTTTCATGGACAAAAGAATTTCTGTGGCTGCAATATGACGAGCTAAATAACCAGGGCTGCACATAAGTGGTCCACAGGTGTGCATTCGCTGTCAAAATAAAAAACACGCACAAGGGTTAGGGTTAAATTTAAAAACTGTACTTTTGAGTTAAAATATATATTTATAATTTTAATAAATGACAAATTAAAAAGGCATGAACATTTTTTTGTATCGAAAAAATATCGAACCGGGAATTTTGTGTATCGTTGCACCCCTAATATATATATATATATACACATACACACACATCAATGTCTTTCATTTGACGTTTCTCAGTTTTTAAACTGTACTTGTTTTTCATGTATTCATTTTATGTGTTACCTCAGTTACACTTTAATCCTTTTTCATATTTAATATTCTACTGTGGTAATCCTTGTTCTTAGATTCCTTCCTCCCAGAACTCCAAATAATTTCACACCAGTTGCCCTTAAAGCTTCCAATATGAATTAAATCCGTCAGCTGTCTTTGAAACAACAACTGCTGTGACTTTATGTCCAGAAAAAAGAATCTCAAGCTAAACTGGTGTTGGGCTGTACTTCCATGTAATACCAGGTTGTACCAGAAGGTGGAGCAGTGCTCCAAGAGCACGTTCTTATTCACAATGGCAGCAAAGAAATGTTAAAAGCAGCACACATCAGGGTCGTTTTAAAGATAGCAGATGACTCCTTTTAGTTCATTCAAATTCTATCAAACCTCTACTTTTGGCTGCTCCTTTCACTTTAGTGTATTTACAATATCCTTGAAGTCTACGTGTTGTTTTTTAATGAATTCATTTTGATCCACATGTTCTGTAGCTGTTTTCTTGTTGATTTGAAGTTTGGATTATGAAATCCTGATACTGTTAAATCATTAGTTATATCTGATGAACTGTGCAAAGTTTGTAGGGTGTGAAAAATAAAGAAATGGTCTCACAACAAGTAGTTTGAGCCATGATTTCAGATTCAAACTAATTTAACTGTTCTCAGTATCACAGATGGAGGTTTATCAGAGGAGGAGACTTAGCTGTTTTCCACTCACACTGACCAGGCAGCTCATTAAAAACTCTGGATCGATCTTCCAGGACAAAAAGGTCATAAAATGTTACATTTTTCTCAAACACTTGCTGTGAGTATGAAGTTCGCTGGGGGTGTGTTTAAGATGCTTAAAGGATGAGTTTTCCTTCCAAAGTGCAAACAAACTGTGTGCTTGTTAAAACCTGAAGTGAGATTACAGGAGAGTAAGTTGAGAAACAAAAGTATCTGGGGTGCGGTGTGGCAAGAAGATACTCTGAAACAGAAAATCAAAGTATTGGAGCAGGTTTTACCGTGACCAATCAAAGAAAGCCCGGCAATTCCAAAAGCATCTTTGCCCCTTTTACCATTAATAGATGTAAAGTTTGAGTGCATATGCATGAACCTCATCCAGCTATTACACAGAGGGCACATGGATATCGCTTTGTATTAGTTCTGGTCAATTATGCACCACAATATCCCAAAGCAGTGCCACTGTGCAGGATTTCTGCAAAAAGTGTGGCATAGGCTTTCATTTCATGCCCAGAGTTGGTATCCCCAAAGAGATACTTACTGAGAGTGATGGGTTGGTGGAGCAGCTGAATAAGACTTTAAATTCCATGATTCACAAGAGGAATAGACTCTAATACAGACAGCACTCAGAGACACAGGGACTGAGAGCAAAAAAGACTTTTATTACAGAGTGCGTGCAAGGGGCACTCAGCAAGTTAACCATAAACTGAAGTAGAGTAACAAAGCAAACTATGAATCTACACTAAAAGTACTCTTATGGAACACTATGAACTTATAGTATACTGTGAGTAATCGAGCTGGATGAGACAAGGGAAGCAAAACTAGAAACACTGACATGAGACACGGACCTTCAAAATAAAGCCGGAAACACACTGACTGAACTCTAGACATGTAAACTTAACAGCAACTGGGGAGACAGAACATGGGAACATGAAACATGGTACAAAAAGTCACAGTAGACACAACATGGAACACAGGGAAGCCATATTACAAAACCTAAGAACTAAACCAGAATCGTGACACACGGTAACTTCCAGTGCAGGACCCCTGAGGAGTGGGGCGGAATTTTTACGATCACTGTAAATGAGGGGAACGGGTGTAAGCTGGGATTTTGGAAGCTGATCCAAAGTGTATGTAGCAAATTGCAAACAGTCTTACTTTTATTCAGGTGGAGGCAAAGCACAGAGGAGTAGGTGGTCCGGGTGTGGAGAAGAGGTAATCCTGAGGAGTGAGTTTGTTAAAGTCAGAGTGTTGGGCAGGGAGGCAGGCGAACATGAGTGGGAAGCTGCAAGTAGACCAGCAATTGAACCAAAGAAGGTTATGACAGTGACTCAGCAACATCCAGAGGTTTTCTGCGAGCAGAAAGTACAGAGGTCAAACACACGAAAAACTCTGTTGTTTGCAGTGCAGGAGGCCTCCACGGGATTTTGTGCCTTTGCGTTGCATCATCTGACCATCAGCGGCAGCAGCACCTGCACAACAGTGGGGCTAGACTCAGATTATTTTCACTGGGAGACAAAGTTCTTGTAGTTTACTCCCTTCTGCTAACTTGAAAGAGGTGAGGCAGTTCTTGGAACTGACTGGTTACAACCACCAGTTCGTGGCCGGCTTTCTAGAGCTGACCAGTCCCTTAATTTAATTAATTCTTATGGAGATTTACTGCAATTGGCTATAAGTGCTATCAGATTCATTTACAGCTTACTGTAACTCACTAAATTTCTTTGAGATTGTTGACAGTCCCATCAGATTGAATTCAAAATTTCCAGAAATCCATCTTTGTTTGATTTCAATATCACAGACATCCTGCATAAACAAACAGCTGCTTCAGTGTTTGCAGATGACATTAGTGACCATTGCAACAGTCAAAAGCAGAATTCATGATCCATTTCATCTTGATTGGAAAAGAATTTATCTCATACCAGATATGGAATCTGCCTGGAAATTATTTTATGAAGAACAGGATATTTTAGTGATATTACACAAAGAAGAAGAAAGCAGTCTTACATATTTGTTTAATATGTGCATTGAAGGACATGTCCTGGTCAGAATTACTGAAAGGTTCCTCACAGTGTTGCTGGAGGCCAAGGTAATGCCATCCAGAAAACAAGTAAATCCTTATTTGGTTCAGTGGAAAGACAAGCTGTTCCAATTGCTTTCCAATGGTGAAAGTCTTGATGGATGGCTGCTCTGAGGAAAGGCAGCTCAGAAACTTTACCAGCGGGACACATTATTGTGTGCCTCAACTTCACTGGGTTTTTCAGTCTTTTATCACAAGCTACTCTGCCTTTTTTTTACTTTCATTGGTTAGGTTTATGGATTAGAGATCTGATGTAGATTATGATATTAACATTTTGGGACACATCGTCAGCCAGTCTCTCCACCAAACATTGTTTAATTTCCACCTTCTTAGAATGCAACGGAACATCCACATTGAATAAATTAGCCACTACTAACAAATCTGCTTTATTGCACCGCTCCAACTTTTCAATGGAGGGCTGTTGCGCAAAATCATCCATGTCAAACGACATCATGAGCAAAGCAAAAAAGAAAAACACAACTCTGCAGACAACTAACCACATCCAATCACTCTAGGTCCGCAAAACTCGCGCCCAATGCATAGATGGATGACACTCTCCCTTTTTCCTCAACTCCCACATTGACGGTCCCCCCACCGTAAACATCAAAAGGAAACAAATTACACGAACGAAAAAGGGACGAGCCCCTAGGTTAGTATCTTGTAGCATCCAGAGGTTTAAACATCAATCTTCCCATTAAGTAGATTACCTAGAAATGAAGAGTTGTTTTCGCCCAGTAAGCTGAGCGTTATAATGTAAACAGTAAAATGTAATTGGACGTTGGCAGAGATGCTCTTTATTTAAGGAAATGTTCAGGATTAAAATGTTGAAGCAATTCCCCGACTTACACTGTGTTTGTGTCTTTGTTTAGAAACAGAGCGACACAGATGGATCCAGTTCTCGACCCTGTCATCACTGTGGTGGTGGGAAAGACTTTCGCTGTGACCTTTGTGGAAAAACCTTTAATCGGCAGCGGAACCTAAAATGGCACCAACGTAGACACACTGGAGACAAAATGAACTACTGCAAAGAATGTGGGAGAGGCTTCCCCACACGGAGTCAATTAAAAATACATGAACTCATTCACAGTGGAGTCAAAAAGCACGTGTGTGACCAGTGTGGGTCATCCTTCACCACTGCAAGTGAGATTAAAGTGCATAAACGAGTCCACACCGGAGAGAAACCATACAAGTGCAGACACTGTGACGGAAGCTTTTCACGGTCAGGTAGTCGTAACCTTCATGAACTTACACACATTGAAGGGAACTTCAGCTGTGACCAGTGTGACAAGAGCTTCAGGAATCTCAGTTCATACTCCGAACATAAACGATCCCACGCTGTAAATAAACTGTTTCACTGTTACCAATGTGCAAAAACATTCACTTCATTATCTGCTCTGTGCAAACATCAGCGTGATCATGCAGGACTGAAATCACTGGATCACAATGAATCTGATGGGACAGAAAGATCCTCTTCTGGTTTCAGGGTCGGACTTAAAAACCTTGAGGCTCCACAGAGTTCAGATGGAGTCTCCTGTAGAGAGTGTCAGCTGATGTCACCCTTGGATCTGATGAGGTAGCTCTGCTTTCTGGACCTGCAATTAATAATCCTGCCTCTTAAATTTATGAAGTTGCAAAGTATTGTCCTCCTTCCTTTTTCTTTTAGTTTTCTGTCATTTCTTAAAGATTGTTTTGCCTGAATGTTGAATCTCTCTCTCGTGGTTTGATCAGTAAATCTCATGTGGCTGGCTGCACTTAGAGGGAACCTGCTATACTGCACATGAATTCAATTTTGCATTAGATATTGTTGAATTCTTCTTTATTTTGTTGTATCCCTTTATGGATGTGTAAAGGAAATAAATGCAGACATAATGCATGGTTTACTACTGATCTAGCTAACCTATTCCACGAGCACAACATGGCATGGGCCAAAGTCAGGAGAACTAAGCTACACACTGATTGGTTGCTTTTCAAGCAGCTGTGTGATGCATACACAGTTGTCATTAGAAAGGTCAAAGCTGATCATTTTGTTGTGGAGACTTATAGGGGCTATTTCAAACAAATAGCCCCTATAAGATTTGGGTGACGATAAAATTACCTTGTACATTGTGAATGGGTTAAATGCAGAGGAACTATTTCCCTATGGGGACTAACACGCACACTTGTAATGAAACTGTTGTTTGGCTTAATGAACATTTTATGATGTCCCTGAAACTCTAAATCAGGGGAGTCAAACTCATTTTACATCACAGCTTCTGTGACCTTTAGTGGGCCAGCCCAGTGAAACTCCCCTTTCTGTCAGTAATGAAATTACATATTTAACTGCTTTTATACACAACAAATGAGAAAGAAAGAAATCTGTCAGCATGATTGTTTGGACTTGAATTGTGAGAAATAAATTTAGAATTGCAGAAAAAGTTCTGACTGTACAGTTGTTGTTTTTTTTTAACCCTATAAGATAAGATAAGATGACCTTTATTAGTCTCACAGGTGGGAAATTTGTGTTGTTACAGCAAAAGTGCAAAGTTATGTAGCAGAAATTAGAAAACACTGGAATGCAATAAAATAAAACAGAA
The DNA here is from genome assembly GCF_057382275.1 of Copadichromis virginalis. NCBI lineage: Eukaryota > Metazoa > Chordata > Actinopteri > Cichliformes > Cichlidae > Copadichromis > Copadichromis virginalis. The sequence continues at coordinate 33,180,353 of NC_140626.1, forward strand.
ATACAAATACTATATACAACTGAGTAGGAAAATACAACTTCGTCAGAAGAAGAATTGCACATATAGCAGTCTTATTGCACATGTGTGTGTTTGATCAGCTGCAAAAGTCTTTGTTGTGGAGTCTGACAGCAGTGGGGAGGAAAGACCTGCGAAATCTCTCCGTCCCACACCGTGGGTGCCGCAGTCTCCCACTGAAGGAGCTGCTCAGTGCTGTCAGAGTCTCCTGCATGGGGTGGGAGATGTTGTCCAGGGATGACAGCTTAGCCGCCGTTCTCCTGTCACTCACCACCTCCACTGGGTCCAGAGGGCAGAACAGAGCTGGCCCTTCGGATCAGCCTGTTCAGTCTCTTCCTGTCCCCAGCAGAGATGTTGCCGCCCCAGCAGACCACACCATAGAAGATGGCTGAGGCCACCACAGAGTCATAGGTCGTTTGGAGTGGGCCCTCCACTCCAAACGACCTGAGTCTCCGCAGCAGGGAGATCCTCTATTACTCCCATTGTAGGCAATCCATCTTTTAAACCATCTATTCTACACAGTACATTTAGACTTTGGAAACCGGTAGGACTTTGCACAATCGGTAATCTATACTAGGAGGATGTTTTTGCCTCTTTCAAGCAGTTACAAGAGCTATACAAGCTACAAGGGAGCAACTTTTTTCTCAGATACCTCCAGATAGGAGACTATGTCAGGAAATGCATTTCGAGTCATTGTGAGTTTAGTTTAGTGTAGTTTTCTCTGGTCCCCTCCCCAATCAGACCAGGAGGGACATGTTTACCTGCATATTCTCCTTAACTTGCTGGTTGTCTGTGTGGTTTCCAAAAAATGATGTGGGCTTCATAGATAACTGGGAAGCTTTCTGGAGGACACCTGGTCTTGTTATGAGAGACAGCATCCATCCCACTTTGGATGGAGCAGCTCTCATTTCTGGAAATTGATCAAATTGATCAAACCCCCCAAAATGTGACTATCCAGAGTTGGGACCAGGAAGCAGAGTTGCAGTCTTACACGCCTCTCTGTAGTTTCTCTCCTGTCACCCCCACAAAACCCCATCTCCATAGAGACTGTCAGCTCCCAAACTGTCACGTCTGGCGTGGCAGGCGTGTGGAGTAGGAGAATAGGACTCAAGATGCAACTTTTGATGTAAGTGAGCTTTATTTTATAAGGTGGGTGAAAACAAACAGAAACAGCAAAAGCGAGGATGAAAACTAAGCAAAACCTAAACTGGGAAAAACTAACGAAACAAACCTGAAACCAAAAACAGAGATGCTGCTTCAGAAGCACTGTGTCGAGCATTGATTTGTTTGGCCGGAGTCACGTGATCAGTGACATCTGAAGCTTCATTTAGAACATAAGTGATTCAGTGGTTTATAAGGAAGTGAATCATTCATAAGATTTGTGGAGTGTTTTGATAGTGAGAGATAGCAAACCACTGGTCATTCCACTGAGAGAAACTGAGTCAGGGGAGGTTTTGTCATGTGTGGGAGTGTGTTATCTGAAAACGTGAAAAACTTGAAAATGTCAGAAAACAGCTTTTCATAATGTAAATATTATTACAGTATATAACTTTAGAAACACTTCCATTTGACTTGAATTTAATATTATAAAAAATGTAAACTTAAAATGTTATTCTAAAATGTGCAGCAATTTAATTGGTTTATTCTTTTTAGGCGATAGTCTGTGGGACCAAGGAAGGCCTTATACCTGCATCTCTACCAACTTGCAATTTCTGGGCACTCCAGCCTCTTCTGTTTCAAGCAAGAGGATTTTCTCTAAGGCAGGAAAAGAAACAGACTCGGTCATCGTACAGTGAAGCAAATTCTCTTATGAAATCAAAATGAAAAAGGGTTACCTTAAATGGATCATGTTTTTACTTTGCAAGTTCATAAGTAGGGCTGGGTTTCGATTATCGATTTTACGATTAAAATCGATTCTAGCTTGGATAAAGTGATTTTTAAATATACATTTATTTTGCCTGAAACGCTAGAATCTCCACACATAGGACTCAGTTCTGCTTCTACGTGTGAGGACGGCAAGATGGCGAACTAAGCAGCTGTCCTTATCTTAGCTCTGGTGCAAGGTACCTTTTAGCCCTCCTTTTTTGATGATTTGTTCCCTCAAAAATCTTACGCCGACTTCACAAAGATGCCAAAAAACCAGAAGAAGGACAAAGGGGAAAGCAAGTCTTCCCAGAACGATAAAATACAAGATTTGGCTTCAGCTGCGCATGATCACAACTACTGCCTCTCAGACATGGAGTTTGAAAGTGGCGACGGGAAAAAAAGAAATCTGGAGGAAATTAATGACTTGCTTCTCTCGACTCTGTCTAAAGGTGACCATCCGAGAAAGATTGCTAATCCCAGTCCCACAGCGAGCGACATACTGGCAGCTATTCAAGCTCTCCACATGCGATTTGATAAACAAGATGACAAAATGGCGGACATTAACAACAAATTATCGGAGAATGCCTCGTTGATTGCCAGTCGTGCTGAGTCCATTGAATTCAATGCAACTGAAGTCCGTGAAGTCCGTCCCTAAACAGGAAAGTAAACTAAGTTTTTATTTTTTTATATATATTCAAGTTTGATATTTTTAATATTTTGAACTCTATTTTTATTTATCTTTAATGCTACGCACGTGTTTATCCTTTGTGTCGTTGAATGTTAGAGGTTTCAGGGAAAAGGTTAAAAGAAAAGCAATGTTTATGTTTATCAAAGGGCTAAAAGCGAATTGCGCCTTACTACAAGAAACTCATTCAAGTGACGCTGATGCCACCTTCTGGTCAAAACAGTGGGGTGAAAAAATCCTCTTCAGCCACGGATCCAACCACTCTGCTGGAGTAGCCTCATGTTGTCCAGGTGTGAGAGGACAGAGTGCAGTGCGATGGAGACTGCATCCTCTGTGCTCCTGTTCTGGCGGTATGCGAATTGGTGGGGGTCCAGGGTGGGGGGGAGACAGGATTTGTGAAGTGGTGTTGGAATTTCCAAGTAAGAAATGCATTCCTGCCCATGCACTGCTGGCTCTGTTCTGCTGGCTCCGGGTCCATTACGCTTGCATTAGAGCCTCTTATTGTGTGTTTTGTTTGGGTTTCCAGCAATGCGTGGAATTACCAAAACTGGAGAGGGGATAGCCTAACACAGTGGTTCCCAAACTTTTTTTGCTAGACCCCCCCTTTGTTTTACAAGAAAATCTTTGTGCTCCTCCCCTGACGTACACATCACTCATTTTTCAAACTCCATTGCAGTTTATTTTACACCTCAGACCTTTTGTAAACAATGAAACAAAAGTTAACTAAAATAAATTACAGGTTGCAATAAAATAAACCACTAAACAAACCATCTTTATGGTGTAATTATTTCATGTATAGTTGTTTGTTTGTTTGTTTGTTTGTTTGTTTGTTTTACTGTGTAATAATATTCAACACTGCTATCAATACATTTTTCAAAAAACATCTGTGCAAAATGGGTTTAAAAACAAAAACAACTGTGGGATACTGTTCTTCCGTGATTTGAACCAGGGAAACAAATTGTGGCAGGATCAGCCTGATATTATTTGTATCCCACTGTAACTTAACTGTATAAAGAGCTAATATCACCAAAATGTCATTATAAGAAGTGTTTGTGAAATAAAAATCAAGAATGTGGGATACTGTTTGTCCCACAATTGGACAGCCAGTGCGTGCTCCCTACACAGGGGAAATAAATTCTGTTAGTGATACATACTATGGCACCACCATGGTATGTATAACTTATAGTCAGACTAAAGCCAGACTTTCAGATCCTCCCTGTCTGGAGGTAACGCTCCCTGATTCCTAAATGTACTCTTTTTCCAGTGGATTAAGGTTTGTTGCAGGTTACACAGGGATAAGGGTATCCAGGTTTTCCTTTCAGCAACTTCAACTGGGTGACCATGGCTCAGGGGGTTTGGGAAGCGTATCTGTAACCGGAAGGTCGCCAGTTTGAACCCGGGCTCTCTGTCCTGGTCGTTGTGTCCTTGGGCAAGATACTTTACCCTACCGCCTACTGGTGTTGGCCAGAGGGGCTGATGGCGCGATATGGCAGCCTCGCTTCTGTCAGTCTGCCCCAGGCTACAACCGATGTTTTTCTGGGTTTGGCGCATGTTGCTGTATGCCTTACAAAATCTCTAAGTCTAAGTCTTGTGTGTGATTGTTCTAACATAAACAGCTCCATCAGTTTCCCTGACTCTGTGGTTGCCTTCGGTGTGCAGCACTGCTACAAATTGCTAACTGTTTTGGCAACTACAGGTTGTCCACTGTTGCCGAGTATTATATGGCCATGGAGGTAGCTACAACTGCTTGGAGGTTGAGGTTGCTCTAGAAATTGTATCGATACAGTGGCATTTATAAATGCACACTAGCTCCTACTATGCTTCCATCAGTCTGAAAGAATATTTGTCATTTAGAACAACTCAAGAGTCAACCTGCTCCCCAGTTGGTTGTATTCTGGTTATAAATCTATAGAACAGGAAGGTTACTGAGTGCAAATGTAATAGTTAATTAGTTAAGGAATTTCTTTTAAGTATGACTTTCTCTCTATGTAGACAGCAACAGATATGTGATTTGAATAATTAGAAACATATTGCATGTAATTACCAACCTGAAGGAATGAGGATGAGGATATAGATGTATTGGCAAGACAGTCATTCAAATCATAATCTCTTGATTTGCAGATACATTAAACAAAGCTGAAGTTAAGTATTATAATTATACAGAGTCCCAAGAATGTGGCAGGATAACTGGAATATCAGCATTCATAAAACATTCAGAAATATGGTCACTGGAAGAGAGTGGGTAGGTACCAGAGAGAAGAAACAGACAAGTACCAAACAGCAATGTGTGCTAACTAGAGGTCAGCGATCTGTCGGCTTCAGCCCCGACGGCGGGTCCGTGTCCATGTGAGAAAGGGGACATTTTACTGATTCTGATGCATCGGCGGGTCCGCGCTTTATGTTTACGTCTTTGTGCAGAATCCGTGTTCCTGCTCTCATTTACTGTTTTAGCTGTTTGGTGGTTGTTGAAATTTTGTGAGGTTTAAACTGAGATTCTGGCTTTTCGGGCAAAATAAATTTATATTTAAAAAATCAATTCAGGATTTTAATGAATCGATATGACATTATCCAAGCAAGAATCGATTTCAATCGATAAATCGATAATCAAAACCTACCCTTAGTGCTTACTGCAAAGAAATTGAATCTGTTAAGCATGCACTGTTAGAATGCCAGGCACATGTCCAGGAGAGGAAGACGTTAATGGCAAATTTTGAGAAGCTAAAGATATTTTACATTAGAAAAACAGCCAGAAAAACTGTCTCAGGTCTGTGGTCAGCTGTTGAAATTTGTGATTAGAATGGATGCGTTTTTTTCCAGTTCCTGATCCACATTCCAGTCCAGTAGGTGGCGGTAATGCACTTTTGCAAAATGCCATTACACTTAAAAGAAGACTAAGAAGAAGAGTAAGGCTATCCCACTAGCATTGTTTTTATCGATAGTTGTGTCAGTCTGCTGACTTCGGCTCCATCACGGAGGTTCTCTCTGTTTGTGGGCTCATCTAAAGGTAAGTGTTTAGTAGGGATGGAAACTGAGATCATTTAGTCTAATTCCTTGGAATTGTTAGTCTGCCCGTCTACCCCCTGTCTTTTCTTACACTCGCGCTGTATTCAGCTGTTTTCAGTTCGTGTGTTGAAAAATGGTGGCGCAGTCTACAGCGTGGACATTGGCATTACTAGTTGTTATTGAACTAAAGAACGAGAGCGCGATGGTAGACGGGAAACGTCCTCCAGGATAGAAACAACACATAACGCTGCTAACACAACTTTAGCTCTTTGCAAGCATTTGCACAGACGGCATGCTAACGCTCAGCTAGCATAGAACTCACAGCGAAAGCTGAGTGAATAGAGATTGACAGACCACGTGACTTTCGTGCATTGCATTGTAGTTACGAGTGGTATTGCATTTCCAGCACCAGTAATCATTAATTCTGCGGTTTTAATGTCTACTTGGATTTTATTTGCCCCAAAATCAGTCATCTACAACACGACGGAGAACACGGCAGGTCCGTACAAAGGCAGACTTGACGAAAAGGCAAAACAAAGAACGAGGAAAAATCAAAGGAGTGAAAGGGTCAGACCCATATAAGCATACAGAGTGGAGTAAGGACGTTAGCGTGCTGCCCAGCTTTCATCACGCACATATTTATTATTATATGGTCCTAAGTGTGAGTGCATACACTCACAAAATGTTTAGTGACTTCAGATCCCTGCAACAAGCCCAGGTCCAGTTTACTTTGGTGATTTGGACTATTCCATTTCACAGCTGTTGTTACATTTTTGTCCTTTGCGTTGGCCTGTACAGGAGATAATCTAATTGTTGTTTCAGGTTGTAGTGTTACACAACATTTTCAGATCTAATAGAAATAAAATTTAATCGTAATTCATTCAGTTATTATCTTTGTTTATAACTGGCATTATTGTTTCATTCTATTATAGAATCTTATAAGAAAGAGGCAAAATTGTATTCAATGGTGCTTTATTAGCTGCTTCGGTGAAAAACAAATCAACAATGCAACAAAAAAAACAACTTACTGGAAAACAGTTAATCATCACTTGCTTGCTTCAGTACAACACTTGGGCACATATATGCAGGACTTTTCATGGCTGTTTTGATATCGCTCTCTCTCTTAACCGATCAAATCTGGCTATGGTAGCAGCTTTAAACTCGGTCTGACCCAGGTTGATAGAGGGCGCCAGTCTGGATCGCATTCCTGCATTTTGTAGGCTGGTTTTCCTACAAAACACAACAAACATTAGCCCGCAAAGCCACAGTGAAAGTAGCATAGCCCAACAAATTCAATTCAAATGAAGACTTATTTGTAACCTACATCAACAATTATGTTATGATAAATTACGTAATAACTACAACAGAAGACTTACCTTTGTGGAAATGCTTGGAGTGTTCTGGGACGTTATATTTGGTCTTCGAATGGCTGCAATCCAGGCCATCCGTCGGCTCTTTGTTACTTCGGAAACATGGCTTGAACAATCTCTTCCACGACCGAATCCGATAAAAAACGATCACTTTACCCGTTTCTACCTGTTCATATTTCTACAGTATAATCTACGTAACTTTGAAGTCTCCTTGAGCGGATTTTCATCTTTGCTATCTGCCTATCGCCTTTGTGTTCATACCTAAATACTAGGAGAAATATCAAATGTGTCTTCAGCAGTGTTGGGGAGTAACGGAATACATGTACCGCCGTTATGTATTTAAAATACAAAATATGAGTAACTGTATTCTGTTACAGTTACCGTTTAAAAAGGTGGTATTTAGAATACAGTTACTTTGTTGAAATAAATGGATTACACGGCGGTACTTTCCTGTTTCATATTGTCGCGGGTCAGGCCTGTTTGGGTTTTGTTTGACAGCTACGTGCTGTTGTTCCAGGCGGCAGCGTTACGGTTGCCATGGTTACAGGGCGACGCTCTCTCTCTCTCTCTGCGACTGTGTGTTTCCTGGGTGAGAGAGCGCCTTTTTGTTGTTGTTGTTATGCTAAGCTAATAGGCAGAATGCTACAGGCAGAGGCAAAGAATGTAGCATCATAGGCAGTGTAGTCCGTGCTGCAGGGAGAATGGACTGCCATACACGTTATGGGTCTGTGAGCAAGAGGAGGGAGAAAAAGGAAAGTCATAAAGTACAAGCTGTCATCGAGCAGAAACGGGAGCTGGAAGCATGTAAATATAATAATAACCACTGCAGCCAAAAAGAGAGTCTGATGAGCCCAGTTGTAAGTAAGCTATTAAGACTCGACTGTACGCTGTGTTCGTGTTTTCCTCCGAAAACAACAAGTTCCATTGGAGCAGCCTTTCAACGCCTCTCTCTGTCTCTCGCAAGAAAAGTTGACCCACACAACAAAGTAAAGCTATTTTTCGGCTACGAGCCCGACACGAACCCGACGTATTAGCCAGAGGTCCCTTTACTACAGTTCGGAGCCGCGGACCTTCAGTAACAGTAATAAATCACACAGCAATAGTACATTCACATAGTTGTAAAAAGCATGATAATATATTAAGCAATCCAAAGTATTCAGAATATGTTTCTGTCATTGAGTAACGTAATGGAATACATTTTAAGAGTAACCTTCCCAACACTGGTCTTCACACACAGTTAACACACACAGTTTTTTGACAAGTAATGTGTTGCGTGGCATATTCACATATATGTATGACTGCTGAAAATGCTCACCATTGAAAATAGATATAACTTAAATAAATGTAATTATTAATCCCTGAGGAAACACATAATATCCTTAGAATAGGGCACTGGAGGTCGTGACCTAATTTCTCAATGGTGCAACCAAAAAAAATCTTGCGTCACGCTGGTGCGATTAGCCGTTCAAGAAAGAAAAAAAACCCAGTCTGAAAGTCTCTGTGTGGTTAACAACAGACACACATTATGCCCATATCATGGTCTAAACCAATCAGAGCTAGTCAAGGGTGGGACCTCTTTTATTGACTGTGTTCCAGATATTCCTGTAGGTGCAGGCGGAGAGAGGGAGGTGAGTGGCCTAGGCCTGATAGAAGTAGATGTAGCTGTGGGTAATGAGAAAATCTTTTAAGAAAGATTAATAAATTTGTCATGAAGTTGAGGCCTGATCCATCCGAAATTCATAGCCAGTGCTCTGACAGTGAGCCATCAACCTCTGAGGTTATGTTTAACACTGTTTCGGAGACAGCATTAGATAATGAGCCACATATGATCGACTCCGAGCCAGAGCCCGCTGACAGTAAAAGTGGGGCAAGTGTATACAATTCAAAGAGAGTGGCTTGACCAGTTTCACTGGCTAAGATACAGTAAAGCCAGTCAGTCTGCCCCAGGGCAGCTGTGGCTACAACTGTAGCTCGCCTTCACCAGTGTATGAATGTGGGAGTAAATGAATAGTGGTATTGTAAAGCGCTTTGAGGGGTCCCGAAATGCGCTATATAAATGCAATCCATTATTATTATTATTATTATTATTATTAAAGCTGACAACATGATGCGCAGCATTTACTGTGGTGCAATGGTGGTTTTTGATACGGGAGACATGGGCCATACCACAGAGTGGCATCGTGGGCATCAGCAGAAAAAGATGCTTGCACCCATGCTGCCCCGACATCATAACAGCTCAAATGTGCAGTTGATGTGATAGTGACGGGCTGCTGAACCAATCAACTGGAATTCTTTTGGAACACCAAAAATACTTTGGCTCACGTGGTTTCATGGAATTATGTAAAATAGTGTCGTGGAGTGTCATAATGCTATTAAAATCCTCACATATTTGAAACTGTAAAAGACAGACATAGCTTTGATTCAAGAGATACATCTTGATGAGGTGGAATCATTAAAGTTGAAAAGAGACTGGGTGTCCCAAGTTTACCTTAGTGCATTTTCCAGTAGGAAAAGAGGCGTGGTTATATTGATTAGAAGAAATTTGGATTTTCAAGTACTCAATCATTATACGGATCTGGAGAGTAGATGGGTGGTCTTGGATGCATGTCTACAGGGGCAGAAAGTGACATTGGTCAACATATATGCCCCCAATTCTCCTCAACCACAATTTTTTCATGAAGTGTGTAGCACAGTGCGGAATATTGGAAATATAAATATTGTAATTGGTGGGGATTTTAACCAGGTCAGGGATGTGTTTTTTGATTAATCCTCTCGTCTTAGACCAAATAAGCACCCTGTAGATGCTGCTTTGGACGTTGTGTCAGAGGAGCTGAGCCTGGCGGATATACGAAGACTTCTGTATCCTCAAGAAAGAGACTATACTTTCTTTTCCCATCCTCACTTTACTTTCTGGTGTCTCGCTCTCTGGTGAGTCAAATTGTCGGGTCCTCCATTGGTAATATTTCAGTAACTGATCATGCTCCCATTGAAAGTTTTGTCCTTGGGATAAACTAGTCTGTTTTGTTTCGCTTAATGCATCTTATTCCCGAAAAGTAGGATAGTTGTTTCTGGGGTTTCACCTTAAAGCTTCATAATTATTGTTGTCACTGAGCAGTGTACTGTTTATTTGCTCTGCTTCTATTTGTCAGGGATAAATTACATATCTATACATTTTATGTCCCAGCTAAATAACAAGTCTGGTGGAGAAGCAGAGGAACAATTTCAGCCCTTTGGATTCAGCTCAGCCACTAGAGAGGAAACAATGACTTCAACACAAAAGGTGAGAAAAATGATCACAGTTACACTGTTGCTGAAGTTGTGTGCACAGCTGGTTGTTAACAGCAGCTTTATCTTTTCCATCCTGGGCTCCTCTATACACACAGAATCTACATTCACAAACAAAAACCTTAGAAGTTACAAGAAAATACAAAGACCATATTTTATCAGCACTTGCTTACTTAGCACTTAGGCCGAGCAATAAGGCGGTAGACGATGAATAAGGCCCCCAAAGTGGAAGCGCCTTTCACCAACAACATCAGCTAGAGGGTGGGTGCCTGCTCTTTGTGAGACCTCTTCGTTCATCTTCTGGTCCCAATAGGAAATTCTCATGATTCACCGCAGACCACGTTGTTGAAGCATATTCAGGCTTCGAGTGATCGCATTTGTTGAGTGCCAGTCGGAAGATGATAGAGTTAAATAGTTTGATCTTGAGCCTAGCATTCAGGGAGGTCAATTTCCAAATAGGTTGGAGACATCAGAGAACACCGGCCGCCTTCTCTGCTTTGATGTTGACATCTCGATCAGAGATCCCGTCATTTGAGATGATGCTGACCAGATACATGAAATTCTCCACCTCTTCAGCACGTTGTTGGTTGATCATGACAGGAACTAGTGCATGTGCATAGCCAACTCGGAGTACCTTGGTCTTCTTGGCACTGATTCTTAAACCTACTTTCATGGTCTCCCTCTGCAGAGCTGCAGTTGACTCTTGGAGGTCTTACTGAGCCGAGCCCAACAGGGTGATGTTGCCTGGAAAAAAGTCCAAGTCGATGAGATTACGCCCTTTTTTCCAGGGGACACCGATACTAGCTTGGTCAGCTGATCGTCGCATGATGAAGTCACTTGATAAAAGGAAGAGGAAAGGTGATAGTACGCATGCCAGTATTAATAATAATAATAATAATAATAATAATAATAATGGATTGGATTTATATAGCGCTTTTCAAGGCACCCAAAGCACTTTACCATGCCACTATTCATCTCAAAGAAATCTTCTCAGCCATCAGCCGTCTGGATGCAGCAGCGGGAGTTGGCATAGAGACCATGAAGGGCATATACAAACTGCTGGGGGACTCCATAGTGACGTAGGATAGCCTTCTTGAAATCGATGGAATTGATAGAACTCTTCCTTTGGTATTCCAATGTTTGTTCAATGATCGTGCGGAGAGTGAAGATTTGCTCGACACAGGACCGGCCACTCCAGCCTGCTCATCGTCCACTGCGCATCATGAAATTTCCCCTTGTGGGACTACTAAAGGTATATCAATCCCAATTCGAAAGAACGAGGCAAAGTAACTTCCCGGGTACTGACAGTAGCGTGATGCCCCACCAGTTGTTACATTCTCCCAAATCGCCTTTCTTCGGAAGTTTGATGACGCCTTTGGTTTCATCAGGTACACGCGATGTTGACCAGCTGGCGTTTAGGAGTCATGTAAGAGCGAATTCCAGCTGGGGTCCACCGTGCTTCAACATTTTGGGGAGGGCCTCATCCAAGCCAGGGGCCTTTCCACTCTTGAGGACTCAGATCATTGTCTTGACTTCGGTAACACAGATTTGTCCGATATCGACTGGAAAAAGCTCCATGGAGGGTGCCAGGTCTTCGTCCACCTGGTCCTGAACCGACTTCGCCAAACTACATTCATCAATGGGGTCCCATGAATGGTGGGAGGTACGAGTCGTATTCATGTTAAAGCTGGGCCAATTTACCAGTTTGTAACGGAGTCTGTACATTCCATATTCCATAACGGGTAGTTTCTTCTGGGTCGAAATTTGATCGACCATCGAGCAGGTAACGACCTGAGGGCTTTCCTCCACTGCTGTCATCAAGGGTTGCCGATCATCTTCGCCCTGGTTCAATCGATGATGAGATTTGTTTGCTCTTTCCGTAGCAATCGAGGTTTTAAAAGGCGGGGTTGCTAACCCCATGCCCAACCCTCCTCCTTTCTCATATGGCCTTGGGACCGGCAATGGCAGAGTTTTTATCAGCACACAATATCATCAGCTAACTCACAATTTTTCATACAGTCATTTTCTCCAGTGATCAGTACTTCTTTTATTATGTCATTTTCCTTACAACTCCCATTGTAGCACTTCTTTGTAATGTGATATTATCTCCAGAATGTGGTGATAACAGACCTACAACGTGTTTGTTGACGTCTTTGATTCCACTAATGGAGTCAGTTTCAGTTTGTTCCACGACTGCATTTTAATCACTGCCTCTGTTTGTATCTCTGTCACTGCAGGACCAACATGGAGCGAGAAGTCAGCGCTCTCAGGAGGCTGACAAACCTCACCGAAAAAAGGGGCAGAAAAAATACACCTGTGATGAGTGTGGGAAGTATTTTACCCGTCTTGGAAACTTTAAAACACACCAACTCGTCCACAGTGGAGTTAAAGCATACAGCTGTGACTTGTGTGGAAAGTCTTTTGCCCAGGCTGGAACCTTGAAAAAACACAAAGTCATCCACAGTGGAGTTAAAGCATACTGCTGTGATGAGTGTGGAAAGTCTTTTACCCAGCCTAGTCACTTAAATGCACACCAACTCATCCACAGTGGAGTTAAAGCACACAGATGTAACTTGTGTGGAAAGTATTTTACCCGGGCTGGAACCTTAAGAATACACCAACTCATCCACAGTGGAGTTAAAGCACACAGATGTAACTTGTGTGGAAAATCTTTTACCGAAGCTGGAAGCTTAAAAACACACCAACTCGTCCACAGTGGATTTAAAGCACACTACTGTGACTTGTGTGGAAAATCTTTTTCTCGGGCTGACAACTTAAAAACACACCAACTGATCCACAGTGGAGTTAAACCATACATTTGTGACTTGTGTGGAAAATCTTTTGCCCATCCTAGAAGCTTAAAAATGCATCAACTGATCCACACTGGAGTTAAAGCACACAGCTGTGATCAGTGTGGTAAAACGTTTGCTCGCAGTTGCAACTTACGATGTCATCAAGATACCCACTCTGGAATTAAGGCGAATAGCTGTGACAAGTGTGGTAAAACCTTTAGTAGTATAAGTTACCTAAAAAGACACCTGCGGATTCACACTGGACAGGATGTTTACTGCTGTGATCAGTGTGAGAAAGTCTTTACAACAGCCACACAGTTACATCACCACACATTTACCCACACTGAAGAGAGACCTTATAAATGTGACCTGTGTGAGAAGACTTTTAAAGCACCACATTCTCTGAAAGGGCACCAGCAGATCCACACCAGAAGGAAACTCTATAAGTGCAGTTACTGTGAGGTATGTATTTATATTTTTATCTTGTATTTTAAGCCTGACTGTTTGGAACAACTCTGCTCTTTAAATTTGTTTTAGCATGTTAGTTATTCTACTGCAATTAAAGTTAGTGTTGTGAGGTTCATCAGATTTTAGTTTCAGTTATTATTTTTTTCTTCCATGATCATAAAAACACTAAATAATTACTTTTCTACCCTTTCTTCCAAATTTATGACTGCTACAATCTGGTCAGTGTTAGATGACTTATTATGTTCTTTACTAACTAAAAACAATTATTTTTGCTTCAAATTGGGAGTGAGACCGATTGGATTGGAACTTTTCATATGTACTTGTGAAGAATATGATGTAACTTGTTGTTTAGATATGATTGTTTGTATATTAAATGAACTACCGTATTTTCACGACCATAAGACACACTGTACTAAAAGGCGCAGTCTCAGTTATGTGTGCCATTACTGTATTTAACACACACATAAGGCGCACTGGATCATAGGGCGCATACAGTGGGGCAAAAAAGTATTTAGTCAGCCACTGATTGTGCAAGTTCCCCCACCTAAAATGATGACAGAGGTCAGTAATTTGCACCAGAGGTACACTTCAACTGTGAGAGACAGAATGTGAAAAAAAAATCCATGAATCCACATGGTAGGATTTGTAAAGAATTTATTCGTAAATCAGGGTGGAAAATAAGTATTTGGTCAATAACAAAAATACAACTCAATACTTTGTAACATAACCTTTGTTGGCAATAACAGAGGTCAAACGTTTACTATAGGTCTTTACCAGGTTTGCACACACAGTAGCTGGTATTTTGGCCCATTCCTCCATGCAGATCTTCTCGAGAGCAGTGATGTTTTGGGGCTGTCGCCGAGCAACACGGACTTTCAACTCCCGCCACAGATTTTCTATGGGGTTGAGGTCTGGAGACTGGCTAGGCCACTCCAGGACTTTCAAATGCTTCTTACGGAGCCACTCCTTTGTTGCCCGGGCGGTGTGTTTTGGATCATTGTCATGTTGGAAGACCCAGCCTCGTTTCATCTTCAAAGTTCTCACTGATGGAAGGAGGTTTTGGCTCAAAATCTCACGATACATGGCCCCATTCATTCTGTCCTTAACACGGATCAGTCGTCCTGTCCCCTTGGCAGAAAAACAGCCCCATAGCATGATGTTTCCACCCCCATGCACCCTTGGGATGCAACTCAGTATTCTTCTTCCTCCAAACACGACGAGTTGAGTTTATACCAAAAAGTTCTACTTTGGTTTCATCTGACCACATGACATTCTCCCAATCCTCTGCTGTATCATCCATGTGCTCTGTGGCAAACTTCAGACGGGCCTGGACATGCACTGGCTTCAGCAGCGGAACACGTCTGGCACTGCGGGATTTGATTCCCTGCCGTTGTAGTGTGTTACTGATGGTGACCTTTGTTACTTTGGTCCCAGCTCTCTGCAGGTCATTCACCAGGTCCCCCCGTGTGGTTCTGGGATCTTTGCTCACCGTTCTCATGATCATTTTGACCCCACAGGATGAGATCTTGTGTGGAGCCCCAGATCGAGGGAGATTATCAGTGGTCTTGTATGTCTTCCATTTTCTGATGATTGCTCCCACAGTTGATTTTTTTCACACCAAGCTGCTTGCCTATTGTAGATTCACTCTTCCCAGTCTGGTGCAGGTCTACAATACTTTTCCTGGTGTCCTTCGAAAGCTCTTTGGTCTTGGCCATGGCGGAGTTTGGAGTCTGACTGTTTGAGGCTGTGGACAGGTGTCTTTTATACAGATGATGAGTTCAAACAGGTGCCATTCATACAGGTAACGAGTGGGGGACAGAAAAGCTTCTTACAGAAGACGTTACAGGTCTGTGAGAGCCAGAGATTTTCCTTGTTTGAGGTGACCAAATACTTATTTTCCACCCTGATTTACGAATAAATTCTTTACAAATCCTACCATGTGAATTCATGGATTTTTTTTTTTCACATTCTGTCTCTCACAGTTGAAGTGTACCTCTGGTGCAAATTAAATTACTGACCTCTGTCATCATTTTAGGTGGGGGACTTGCACAATCGGTGGCTGACTAAATACTTTTTTGCCCCACTGTACAAGTACCGTATGCGTATTTAAAAATAAAGCAGGAGCAAACTTGAGTTCGGTACCTTACTCACATTTCTATTACCGGTAATCGTCATCATCAACAACACACAAGCATACAAGTGTGCGTATTTAAAATAAAGCGGGAGCAAAACTGAGTTTGGTACTCACATTTTTATCATCAATCAAACCCATCGAAGTCCTCATCTGTGTCTGAATTTAACAGCTGCGCTAAATCTCCATCAAACATGCCAGGTTCACTTTCTTCACCGTCAGAGTCACTTTCCGTGCCGTGCGGCTCCTCGGAAATGATGCCGGCTTTTGCGAAAGCTCGAACAACAGTGCCAGCAGACATGTTAGCCCAAGCATCTACAATCCATTGGCAAATTGTGGCGTAACTCGCCCGGCGCTGCCTTCCACTCTTAGTGAAACTGTGGTCTCCATCGGTCATCCATCGCTCCCAGGCCGCTCGCAGCCTTACTTTGAACGGGCGGTTCACACCGATGTCCAGCGGTTGGAGTTCCTTTGTCAGGCCTCCCGGAATGACAGCAAGCTCACAGTTCATTTGTTTCACTAGTTTTTTCACATCGGCTGTGAGATGGGCACGCATAGAGTCACAGATTAAGAGCGATGGTGATGCGTGGAAAAAACCACCTGGTCTCCTTACATACACCTCCCTCAGCCAGTCTTTCATCATTTCCTCATCCATCCAGCCCTTTTCATTTGCCTTAATGATGATTCCTGCTGGAAACTTCTCTTTAGGCAAAGTCTTTCGCGTAAAAATCACCATAGGCGGCAGTTTCTGTCCATTAGCATGGCAGCCAAGCACAACAGTAAAAGACGACTTTTCATACCCCGTTGTGCGTATCGCTACCGTGCTGGTCCCCTTCTTCTCCACAGTGTGACTCACCGGGATGTCAAAAGTGAGCGGGACCTCGTCCATGTTAGTGATGTGGCTGGGCTGGATGTTTTTGTCGCCGATGTGTTTGCTGCAGTAGGAGCGGAAGATGGCCAGCTTTTCCTTATAATCCGCTGGAAGTTGCTGCGCTACCGTAGTCCTGGTCCGGATGGAAAAATGGCACCGTTTCATAAAACGAAAGCACCAAGACGGACCTCCTTGGAAATGTTCAATGTTCATCTCTTCAGCTAGTGAAACTGCTTTTAGCCGAATGGTGACCGTCGAAACGCTTCTCCCGCTCGTTCTTTGCTCAATGATCCAACTCGGCCACACTTCACCCTTTAGCGTTCTCATGGTGTTCTCTACTACGTCCTCATTACAACACACAGGGCGCACTGCGCTATAGGGCGCGCCGTACTTTTTGAAGAAAATCTAAGACTTTTAAGTGCGCCTTATGGTTGTGAAAATACGGTAGATGGAAAAATGGAGAGTCATTTTCGCCTATTAAGTTGAGTGTTATAATGTAAACAGTAAAATGTAACTGGATGTTGGCAGAGATGCTCTTTATTTCAGGCAATGTTCAGGATAAAAATGTTAAAGGAGTTCCCCGACTTACACTGTGTTTGTGTCTTTGTTTAGAAGCAGAGCGGCACAGATGGATCCAGTTCTCAACCCTGTCGTCACTGTGGTGGTGGGAAAGCGTTTCGCTGTGACCTTTGTGGAAATACTTTCAGTAATCGACAGAATCTAAATCGACATCGACGTAGACACACTGGAGACAAAATGAACTACTGCAAAGAATGTGGGAGAGGCTTCACCACATTAAGTGATTTAAAATGCCATGAACTCTTCCATAGTGGGGTTAAAAAGCATGTCTGTGACCAGTGTGGGTCATCCTTCACCACTGCAAGTGACCTTAAAAAGCATAAACGAATCCACACAGGAGAGACACCATACAAGTGCAGACACTGTGACAGAAGCTTTTCATATTCAGCTAGTCGTAACCAACATGAACGTACACACATGAAAGAGATATTCAGCTGTGACCAGTGTGACAAGAGCTTCAAGAATTTCACTTCATACTCCAAACACAAACGATCCCACGCTGCAAATAAACTGTTTCACTGTTACCAATGTGCAAAATCATTCACTTCATTATCTGCTCTGCGCAAACATCAGCGTGATCATGCAGGACTGAAATCACTGGATCACAATGAATCTGACGAGACAGAAAGATCCTCTTCTGGTTTCAGGGTCAGACTTAAACACCTTGAGATCAGGCTCCACAGAGTTCAGCTGGAGTCTCCTGTAAAGAGTGCAGCTGATGTCACACTTGGATCTGATGAGGTAGCTCTGCTTTCTGGACCTGCAATTAATAATCCTGCCTCTTAAATTTATGAAGTTGCAAAGTATTGTCCTCCTTCCTTTTTCTTTTAGTTTTCTGTCATTTCTTAAAGATTGTTTTGCCTGAATGTTGAATCTCTCTCTCGTGGTTTGATCAGTAAATCTCATGTGGCTGGCTGCACTTAGAGGGAACCTGCTATACTGCACATGAATTCAATTTTGCATTAGATATTGTTGAATTCTTCTTTATTTTGTTGTATCCCTTTATGGATGTGTAAAGGAAATAAATGCAGACATAATGGTTTACTACTGATCTAGCTAACCTATTCCACGAGCACAACATGGCATGGGCCAAAGTCAGGAGAACTAAGCTACACACTGATTGGTTGCTTTTCAAGCAGCTGTGTGATGCATACACAGTTGTCATTAGAAAGGTCAAAGCTGATCATTTTGTTGTGGAGACTTATAGGGGCTATTTGTTTGAAATAGCCCCTATAAGATTTGGGTGACGATAAAATTACCTTGTACATTGTGAATGGGTTAAATGCAGAGGAACTATTTCCCTATGGGGACTAACACGCACACTTGTAATGAAACTGTTGTTTGGCTTAATGAACATCTTATGATGTCCCTGAAACTCTAAATCAGGGGAGTCAAACTCATTTTACATCACAGCTTCTGTGACCTTTAGTGGGCCAGCCCAGTGAAACTCCCCTTTCTGTCAGTAATGAAATTACATATTTAACAAATGAGAAAGAAAGAAATCTGTCAGCATGATTGTTTGGACTTGAATTGTGAGAAATAAATTTAGAATTCCAGAAAAAGTTCTGACTGTACAGTTGTTGTTTTTTTTAACCCTATAAGATAAGATAAGATGACCTTTATTAGTCTCACAGGTGAGAAATTTGTGTTGTTACAGCAAAAGTGCAAAGTTATGTAGCAGAAATTAGAAAACACTGGAATGCAATAAAATAAAACAGAAATACAAATACTATATACAACTGAGTAGGAAAATACAACTTCGTCAGAAGAAGAATTGCACAAGAATTGCACATATAGCAGTCTTATTGCACATGTGTGTGTTTGATCAGCTGCAAAAGTCTTTGTTGTGGAGTCTGACAGCAGTGGGGAGGAAAGACCTGCGAAATCTCTCCGTCCCACACCGTGGGTGCCGCAGTCTCCCACTGAAGGAGCTGCTCAGTGCTGTCAGAGTCTCCTGCATGGGGTGGGAGATGTTGTCCAGGGATGACAGCTTAGCCACCGTTCTCCTGTCACTCACCACCTCCACTGGGTCCAGAGGGCAGAACAGAGCTGGCCCTTCGGATCAGCCTGTTCAGTCTCTTCCTGTCCCCAGCAGAGATGTTGCCGCCCCAGCAGACCACACCATAGAAGATGGCTGAGGCCACCACAGAGTCATAGGTCGTTTGGAGTGGGCCCTCCACTCCAAACGACCTGAGTCTCCGCAGCAGGGAGATCCTCTATTACTCCCATTGTAGGCAATCCATCTTTTAAACCATCTATTCTACACAGTACATTTAGACTTTGGAAACCGGTAGGACTTTGCACAATCGGTAATCTATACTAGGAGGATGTTTTTGCCTCTTTCAAGCAGTTACAAGAGCTATACAAGCTACAAGGGAGCAACTTTTTTCTCAGATACCTCCAGATAGGAGACTATGTCAGGAAATGCATTTCGAGTCATTGTGAGTTTAGTTTAGTGTAGTTTTCTCTGGTCTCCTCCCCAATCAGACCAGGAGGGACATGTTTACCTGCATATTCTCCTTAACTTGCTGGTTGTCTGTGTGGTTTCCAAAAAATGATGTGGGCTTCATAGATAACTGGGAAGCTTTCTGGAGGAAACCTGGTCTTGTTATGAGAGACAGCATCCATCCCACTTTGGATGGAGCAGCTCTCATTTCTGGAAATTGATCAAATTGATCAAACCCCCCAAAATGTGACTATCCAGAGTTGGGACCAGGAAGCAGAGTTGCAGTCTTACACGCCTCTCTGTAGTTTCTCTCCTGTCACCCCCACAAAACCCCATCTCCATAGAGACTGTCAGCTCCCAAACTGTCACGTCTGGCGTGGCAGGCGTGTGGAGTAGGAGAATAGGACTCAAGATGCAACTTTTGATGTAAGTGAGCTTTATTTTATAAGGTGGGTGAAAACAAACAGAAACAGCAAAAGCGAGGATGAAAACTAAGCAAAACCTAAACTGGGAAAAACTAACGAAACAAACCTGAAACCAAAAACAGAGATGCTGCTTCAGAACATGCCCAGAAATTGCAAGTTGGTAGAGATGCAGGTATAAGGCCTTCCTTGGTCCCACAGACTATCGCCTAAAAAGAATAAACCAATTAAATTGCTGCACATTTTAGAATAACATTTTAAGTTTACATTTTTTATAATATTAAATTCAAGTCAAATGGAAGTGTTTCTAAAGTTATATACTGTAATAATATTTACATTATGAAAAGCTGTTTTCTGACATTTTCAAGTTTTTCACGTTTTCAGATAAAACACTCCCACACATGACAAAAAACCAGAAGAAGGACAAAGGGGAAAGCAAGTCTTCCCAGAACGATAAAATACAAGATTTGGCTTCAGCTGCGGATGATCACAACTACTGCCTCTCAGACATGGAGTTTGAAAGTGGCGACGGGAAAAAAAGAAATCTGGAGGAAATTAATGACTTGCTTCTCTCGACTCTGTCTAAAGGTGACCATCCGAGAAAGATTGCTAATCCCAGTCCCACAGCGAGCGACATACTGGCAGCTATTCAAGCTCTCCACATGCGATTTGATAAACAAGATGACAAAATGGCGGACATTAACAACAAATTATCGGAGAATGCCTCGTTGATTGCCAGTCGTGCTGAGTCCATTGAATTCAATGCAACTGAAGTCCGTGAAGTCCGTCCCTAAACAGGAAAGTAAACTAAGTTTTTATTTTTTTATATATATTCAAGTTTGATATTTTTAATATTTTGAACTCTATTTTTATTTATCTTTAATGCTACGCACGTGTTTATCCTTTGTGTCGTTGAATGTTAGAGGTTTCAGGGAAAAGGTTAAAAGAAAAGCAATGTTTATGTTTATCAAAGGGCTAAAAGCAAATTGCGCCTTACTACAAGAAACTCATTCAAGTGACGCTGATGCCACCTTCTGGTCAAAACAGTGGGGTGAAAAAATCCTCTTCAGCCACGGATCCAACCACTCTGCTGGAGTAGCCTCATGTTGTCCAGGTGTGAGAGGACAGAGTGCAGTGCGATGGAGACTGCATCCTCTGTGCTCCTGTTCTGGCGGTATGCGAATTGGTGGGGGTCCAGGGTGGGGGGGAGACAGGATTTGTGAAGTGGTGTTGGAATTTCCAAGTAAGAAATGCATTCCTGCCCATGCACTGCTGGCTCTGTTCTGCTGGCTCCGGGTCCATTACGCTTGCATTAGAGCCTCTTATTGTGTGTTTTGTTTGGGTTTCCAGCAATGCGTGGAATTACCAAAACTGGAGAGGGGATAGCCTAACACAGTGGTTCCCAAACTTTTTTTGCTAGACCCCCCCTTTGTTTTACAAGAAAATCTTTGTGCTCCTCCCCTGACGTACACATCACTCATTTTTCAAACTCCATTGCAGTTTATTTTACACCTCAGACCTTTTGTAAACAATGAAACAAAAATTAACTAAAATAAATTACAGGTTGCAATAAAATAAACCACTAAACAAACCATCTTTATGGTGTAATTATTTCATGTATAGTTGTTTGTTTGTTTGTTTGTTTGTTTGTTTTACTGTGTAATAATATTCAACACTGCTATCAATACATTTTTCAAAAAACATCTGTGCAAAATGGGTTTAAAAACAAAAACAACTGTGGGATACTGTTCTTCCGTGATTTGAACCAGGGAAACAAATTGTGGCAGGATCAGCCTGATATTATTTGTATCCCACTGTAACTTAACTGTATAAAGAGCTAATATCACCAAAATGTCATTATAAGAAGTGTTTGTGAAATAAAAATCAAGAATGTGGGATACTGTTTGTCCCACAATTGGACAGCCAGTGCGTGCTCCCTACACAGGGGAAATAAATTCTGTTAGTGATACATACTATGGCACCACCATGGTATGTATAACTTATAGTCAGACTAAAGCCAGACTTTCAGATCCTCCCTGTCTGGAGGTAACGCTCCCTGATTCCTAAATGTACTCTTTTTCCAGT
The DNA here is from genome assembly GCF_057382275.1 of Copadichromis virginalis. Lineage (NCBI taxonomy): Eukaryota > Metazoa > Chordata > Actinopteri > Cichliformes > Cichlidae > Copadichromis > Copadichromis virginalis. The sequence continues at coordinate 33,202,371 of NC_140626.1, forward strand.
GGATTAAGGTTTGTTGCAGGTTACACAGGGATAAGGGTATCCAGGTTTTCCTTTCAGCAACTTCAACTGGGTGACCATGGCTCAGGGGGTTTGGGAAGCGTATCTGTAACCGGAAGGTCGCCAGTTTGAACCCGGGCTCTCTGTCCTGGTCGTTGTGTCCTTGGGCAAGATACTTTACCCTACCGCCTACTGGTGTTGGCCAGAGGGGCTGATGGCACGATATGGCAGCCTCGCTTCTGTCAGTCTGCCCCAGGCTACAACCGATGTTTTTCTGGGTTTGGCGCATGTTGCTGTATGCCTTACAAAATCTCTAAGTCTAAGTCTTGTGTGTGATTGTTCTAACATAAACAGCTCCATCAGTTTCCCTGACTCTGTGGTTGCCTTCGGTGTGCAGCACTGCTACAAATTGCTAACTGTTTTGGCAACTACAGGTTGTCCACTGTTGCCGAGTATTATATGGCCATGGAGGTAGCTACAACTGCTTGGAGGTTGAGGTTGCTCTAGAAATTGTATCGATACAGTGGCATTTATAAATGCACACTAGCTCCTACTATGCTTCCATCAGTCTGAAAGAATATTTGTCATTTAGAACAACTCAAGAGTCAACCTGCTCCCCAGTTGGTTGTATTCTGGTTATAAATCTATAGAACAGGAAGGTTACTGAGTGCAAATGTAATAGTTAATTAGTTAAGGAATTTCTTTTAAGTATGACTTTCTCTCTATGTAGACAGCAACAGATATGTGATTTGAATAATTAGAAACATATTGCATGTAATTACCAACCTGAAGGAATGAGGATGAGGATATAGATGTATTGGCAAGACAGTCATTCAAATCATAATCTCTTGATTTGCAGATACATTAAACAAAGCTGAAGTTAAGTATTATAATTATACAGAGTCCCAAGAATGTGGCAGGATAACTGGAATATCAGCATTCATAAAACATTCAGAAATATGGTCACTGGAAGAGGGTGGGTAGGTACCAGAGAGAAGAAACAGACAAGTACCAAACGGCAATGTGTGCTAACTAGAGGTCAGCGATCTGTCGGCTTCAGCCCCGACGGCGGGTCCGTGTCCATGTGAGAAAGGGGACATTTTACTGATTCTGATGCATCGGCGGGTCCGCGCTTTATGTTTACGTCTTTGTGCAGAATCCGTGTTCCTGCTCTCATTTACTGTTTTAGCTCTTTGGTGGTTGTTGAAATTTTGTGAGGTTTAAACTGAGATTCTGGCTTTTCGGGCAAAATAAATTTATATTTAAAAAATCAATTCAGGATTTTAATGAATCGATATGACATTATCCAAGCAAGAATCGATTTCAATCGATAAATCGATAATCAAAACCTACCCTTAGTGCTTACTGCAAAGAAATTGAATCTGTTAAGCATGCACTGTTAGAATGCCAGGCACATGTCCAGGAGAGGAAGACGTTAATGGCAAATTTTGAGAAGCTAAAGATATTTTACATTAGAAAAACAGCCAGAAAAACTGTCTCAGGTCTGTGGTCAGCTGTTGAAATTTGTGATTAGAATGGATGCGTTTTTTTCCAGTTCCTGATCCACATTCCAGTCCAGTAGGTGGCGGTAATGCACTTTTGCAAAATGCCATTACACTTAAAAGAAGACTAAGAAGAAGAGTAAGGCTATCCCACTAGCATTGTTTTTATCGATAGTTGTGTCAGTCTGCTGACTTCGGCTCCATCACGGAGGTTCTCTCTGTTTGTGGGCTCATCTAAAGGTAAGTGTTTAGTAGGGATGGAAACTGAGATCATTTAGTCTAATTCCTTGGAATTGTTAGTCTGCCCGTCTACCCCCTGTCTTTTCTTACACTCGCGCTGTATTCAGCTGTTTTCAGTTCGTGTGTTGAAAAATGGTGGCGCAGTCTACAGCGTGGACATTGGCATTACTAGTTGTTATTGAACTAAAGAACGAGAGCGCGATGGTAGACGGGAAACGTCCTCCAGGATAGAAACAACACATAACGCTGCTAACACAACTTTAGCTCTTTGCAAGCATTTGCACAGACGGCATGCTAACGCTCAGCTAGCATAGAACTCACAGCGAAAGCTGAGTGAATAGAGATTGACAGACCACGTGACTTTAGTGCATTGCATTGTAGTTACGAGTGGTATTGCATTTCCAGCACCAGTAATCATTAATTCTGCGGTTTTAATGTCTACTTGGATTTTATTTGCCCCAAAATCAGTCATCTACAACACGACGGAGAACACGGCAGGTCCGTACAAAGGCAGACTTGACGAAAAGGCAAAACAAAGAACGAGGAAAAATCAAAGGAGTGAAAGGGTCAGACCCATATAAGCATACAGAGTGGAGTAAGGACGTTAGCGTGCTGCCCAGCTTTCATCACGCACATATTTATTATTATATGGTCCTAAGTGTGAGTGCATACACTCACAAAATGTTTAGTGACTTCAGATCCCTGCAACAAGCCCAGGTCCAGTTTACTTTGGTGATTTGGACTATTCCATTTCACAGCTGTTGTTACATTTTTGTCCTTTATCTCCTGTACAGGCCAACGCAATCTAATTGTTGTTTCAGGTTGTAGTGTTACACAACATTTTCAGATCTAATAGAAATAAAATTTAATCGTAATTCATTCAGTTATTATCTTTGTTTATAACTGGCATTATTGTTTCATTCTATTATAGAATCTTATAAGAAAGAGGCAAAATTGTATTCAATGGTGCTTTATTAGCTGCTTCGGTGAAAAACAAATCAACAATGCAACAAAAAAAACAACTTACTGGAAAACAGTTATTCATCACTTGCTTGCTTCAGTACAACACTTGGGCACATATATGCAGGACTTTTCATGGCTGTTTTGATATCGCTCTCTCTCTTAACCGATCAAATCTGGCTATGGTAGCAGCTTTAAACTCGGTCTGACCCAGGTTGATAGAGGGCGCCAGTCTGGATCGCATTCCTGCATTTTGTAGGCTGGTTTTCCTACAAAACACAACAAACATTAGCCCGCAAAGCCACAGTGAAAGTAGCATAGCCCAACAAATTCAATTCAAATGAAGACTTATTTGTAACCTACATCAACAATTATGTTATGATAAATTACGTAATAACTACAACAGAAGACTTACCTTTGTGGAAATGCTTGGAGTGTTCTGGGACGTTATATTTGGTCTTCGAATGGCTGCAATCCAGGCCATCCGTCGGCTCTTTGTTACTTCGGAAACATGGCTTGAACAATCTCTTCCACGACCGAATCCGATAAAAAACGATCACTTTACCCGTTTCTACCTGTTCATATTTCTACAGTATAATCTACGTAACTTTGAAGTCTCCTTGAGCGGATTTTCATCTTTGCTATCTGCCTATCGCCTTTGTGTTCATACCTAAATACTAGGAGAAATATCAAATGTGTCTTCAGCAGTGTTGGGGAGTAACGGAATACATGTACCGCCGTTATGTATTTAAAATACAAAATATGAGTAACTGTATTCTGTTACAGTTACCGTTTAAAAAGGTGGTATTTAGAATACAGTTACTTTGTTGAAATAAATGGATTACACTGCGGTACTTTCCTGTTTCATATTGTCGGGGGTCAGGCCTGTTTGGGTTTTGTTTGACAGCTACGTGCTGTTGTTCCAGGCGGCAGCGTTACGGTTGCCATGGTTACAGGGCGACGCTCTCTCTCTCTCTGCGACTGTGTGTTTCCTGGGTGAGAGAGCGCCTTTTTGTTGTTGTTGTTATGCTAAGCTAATAGGCAGAATGCTACAGGCAGAGGCAAAGAATGTAGCATCATGGGCAGTGTAGTCCGTGCTGCAGGGAGAATGGACTGCCATACACGTTATGGGTCTGTGAGCAAGAGGAGGGAGAAAAAGGAAAGTCATAAAGTACACGCTGTCATCGAGCAGAAACGGGAGCTGGAAGCATGTAAATATAATAATAACCACTGCAGCCAAAAAGAGAGTCTGACGAGCCCAGTTGTAAGTAAGCTATTAAGACTCGACTGTACGCTGTGTTCGTGTTTTCCTCCGAAAACAATAAGTTCCATTGGAGCAGCCTTTCAACGCCTCTCTCTGTCTCTCGCAAGAAAAGTTGACCCACACAACAAAGTAAAGCTATTTTTCGGCTACGAGCCCGACACGAACCCGACGTATTAGCCAGAGGTCCCTTTACTACAGTTCGGAGTCGCGGACCTTCAGTAACAGTAATAAATCACACAGCAATAGTACATTCACATAGTTGTAAAAAGCATGATAATATATTAAGCAATCCAAAGTATTCAGAATATGTTTCTGTCATTGAGTAACGTAATGGAATACATTTTAAGAGTAACCTTCCCAACACTGGTCTTCACACACAGTTAACACACACAGTTTTTTGACAAGTAATGTGTTGCGTGGCATATTCACATATATGTATGACTGCTGAAAATGCTCACCATTGAAAATAGATATAACTTAAATAAATGTAATTATTAATCCCTGAGGAAACACATAATATCCTTAGAATAGGGCACTGGAGGTCGTGACCTAATTTCTCAATGGTGCAACCAAAAAAAATCTTGCGTCACGCTGGTGCGATTAGCCGTTCAAGAAAGAAAAAAAACCCAGTCTGAAAGTCTCTGTGTGGTTAACAACAGACACACATTATGCCCATATCATGGTCTAAACCAATCAGAGATAGTCAAGGGTGGGACCTCTTTTATTGACTGTGTTCCAGATATTCCTGTAGGTGCAGGCGGAGAGAGGGAGGTGAGTGGCCTAGGCCTGATAGAAGTAGATGTAGCTGTGGGTAATGAGAAAATCTTTTAAGAAAGATTAATAAATTTGTCATGAAGTTGAGGCCTGATCCATCTGAAATTCATAGCCAGTGCTCTGACAGTGAGCCATCAACCTCTGAGGTTATGTTTAACACTGTTTCGGAGACAGCATTAGATAATGAGCCACATATGATCGACTCCGAGCCAGAGCCCGCTGACAGTAAAAGTGGGGCAAGTGTATACAATTCAAAGAGAGTGGCTTGACCAGTTTCACTGGCTAAGATACAGTAAAGCCAGTCAGTCTGCCCCAGGGCAGCTGTGGCTACAACTGTAGCTCGCCTTCACCAGTGTATGAATGTGGGAGTAAATGAATAGTGGTATTGTAAAGCGCTTTGAGGGGTCCCGAAATGCGCTATATAAATGCAATCCATTATTATTATTATTATTATTATTATTATTATTATTAAAGCTGACAACATGATGCGCAGCATTTACTGTGGTGCAATGGTGGTTTTTGATACGGGAGACATGGGCCATACCACAGAGTGGCATCGTGGGCATCAGCAGAAAAAGATGCTTGCACCCATGCTGCCCCGACATCATAACAGCTCAAATGTGCAGTTGATGTGATAGTGACGGGCTGCTGAACCAATCAACTGGAATTCTTTTGGAACACCAAAAATACTTTGGCTCACGTGGTTTCATGGAATTATGTAAAATAGTGTCGTGGAGTGTCATAATGCTATTAAAATCCTCACATATTTGAAACTGTAAAAGACAGACATAGCTTTGATTCAAGAGATACATCTTGATGAGGTGGAATCATTAAAGTTGAAAAGAGACTGGGTGTCCCAAGTTTACCTTAGTGCATTTTCCAGTAGGAAAAGAGGCGTGGTTATATTGATTAGAAGAAATTTGGATTTTCAAGTACTCAATCATTATACGGATCTGGAGAGTAGATGGGTGGTCTTGGATGCATGTCTACAGGGGCAGAAAGTGACATTGGTCAACATATATGCCCCCAATTCTCCTCAACCACAATTTTTTCATGAAGTGTGTAGCACAGTGCGGAATATTGGAAATATAAATATTGTAATTGGTGGGGATTTTAACCAGGTCAGGGATGTGTTTTTTGATTAATCCTCTCGTCTTAGACCAAATAAGCACCCTGTAGATGCTGCTTTGGACGTTGTGTCAGAGGAGCTGAGCCTGGCGGATATACGAAGACTTCTGTATCCTCAAGAAAGAGACTATACTTTCTTTTCCCATCCTCACTTTACTTTCTGGTGTCTCGCTCTCTGGTGAGTCAAATTGTCGGGTCCTCCATTGGTAATATTTCAGTAACTGATCATGCTCCCATTGAAAGTTTTGTCCTTGGGATAAACTAGTCTGTCTTGTTTCGCTTAATGCATCTTATTCCCGAAAAGTAGGATAGTTGTTTCTGGGGTTTCACCTTAAAGCTTCATAATTATTGTTGTCACTGAGCAGTGTACTGTTTATTTGCTCTGCTTCTATTTGTCAGGGATAAATTACATATCTATACATTTTATGTCCCAGCTAAATAACAAGTCTGGTGGAGAAGCAGAGGAACAATTTCAGCCCTTTGGATTCAGCTCAGCCACTAGAGAGGAAACAATGACTTCAACACAAAAGGTGAGAAAAATGATCACAGTTACACTGTTGCTGAAGTTGTGTGCACAGCTGGTTGTTAACAGCAGCTTTATCTTTTCCATCCTGGGCTCCTCTATACACACAGAATCTACATTCACAAACAAAAACCTTAGAAGTTACAAGAAAATACAAAGACCATATTTTATCAGCACTTGCTTACTTAGCACTTAGGCCGAGCAATAAGGCGGTAGACGATGAATAAGGCCCCCAAAGTGGAAGCGCCTTTCACCAACAACATCAGCTAGAGGGTGGGTGCCTGCTCTTTGTGAGACCTCTTCGTTCATCTTCTGGTCCCAATAGGAAATTCTCATGATTCACCGCAGACCACGTTGTTGAAGCATATTCAGGCTTCGAGTGATCGCATTTGTTGAGTGCCAGTCGGAAGATGATAGAGTTAAATAGTTTGATCTTGAGCCTAGCATTCAGGGAGGTCAATTTCCAAATAGGTTGGAGACATCAGAGAACACCGGCCGCCTTCTCTGCTTTGATGTTGACATCTCGATCAGAGATCCCGTCATTTGAGATGATGCTGACCAGATACATGAAATTCTCCACCTCTTCAGCACGTTGTTGGTTGATCATGACAGGAACTAGTGCATGTGCATAGCCAACTCGGAGTACCTTGGTCTTCTTGGCACTGATTCTTAAACCTACTTTCATGGTCTCCCTCTGCAGAGCTGCAGTTGACTCTTGGAGGTCTTACTGAGCCGAGCCCAACAGGGTGATGTTGCCTGGAAAAAAGTCCAAGTCGATGAGATTACGCCCTTTTTTCCAGGGGACACCGATACTAGCTTGGTCAGCTGATCGTCGCATGATGAAGTCACTTGATAAAAGGAAGAGGAAAGGTGATAGTACGCATGCCAGTATTAATAATAATAATAATAATGGATTGGATTTATATAGCGCTTTTCAAGGCACCCAAAGCACTTTACCATGCCACTATTCATCTCAAAGAAATCTTCTCAGCCATCAGCCGTCTGGATGCAGCAGCGGGAGTTGGCATAGAGACCATGAAGGGCATATACAAACTGCTGGGGGACTCCATAGTGACGTAGGATAGCCTTCTTGAAATCGATGGAATTGATAGAACTCTTCCTTTGGTATTCCAATGTTTGTTCAATGATCGTGCGGAGAGTGAAGATTTGCTCGACACAGGACCGGCCACTCCAGCCTGCTCATCGTCCACTGCGCATCATGAAATTTCCCCTTGTGGGACTACTAAAGGTATATCAATCCCAATTCGAAAGAACGAGGCAAAGCAACTTCCCGGGTACTGACAGTAGCGTGATGCCCCACCAGTTGTTACATTCTCCCAAATCGCCTTTCTTCGGAAGTTTGATGACGCCTTTGGTTTCATCAGGTACACGCGATGTTGACCAGCTGGCGTTTAGGAGTCATGTAAGAGCGAATTCCAGCTGGGGTCCACCGTGCTTCAACATTTTGGGGAGGGCCTCATCCAAGCCAGGGGCCTTTCCACTCTTGAGGACTCAGATCATTGTCTTGACTTCGGTAACACAGATTTGTCCGATATCGACTGGAAAAAGCTCCATGGAGGGTGCCAGGTCTTCGTCCACCTGGTCCTGAACCGACTTCGCCAAACTACATTCATCAATGGGGTCCCATGAATGGTGGGAGGTACGAGTCGTATTCATGTTAAAGCTGGGCCAATTTACCAGTTTGTAACGGAGTCTGTACATTCCATATTCCATAACGGGTAGTTTCTTCTGGGTCGAAATTTGATCGACCATCGAGCAGGTAACGACCTGAGGGCTTTCCTCCACTGCTGTCATCAAGGGTTGCCGATCATCTTCGCCCTGGTTCAATCGATGATGAGATTTGTTTGCTCTTTCCGTAGCAATCGAGGTTTTAAAAGGCGGGGTTGCTAACCCCATGCCCAACCCTCCTCCTTTCTCATATGGCCTTGGGACCGGCAATGGCAGAGTTTTTATCAGCACACAATATCATCAGCTAACTCACAATTTTTCATACAGTCATTTTCTCCAGTGATCAGTACTTCTTTTATTATGTCATTTTCCTTACAACTCCCATTGTAGCACTTCTTTGTAATGTGATATTATCTCCAGAATGTGGTGATAACAGACCTACAACGTGTTTGTTGACGTCTTTGATTCCACTAATGGAGTCAGTTTCAGTTTGTTCCACGACTGCATTTTAATCACTGCCTCTGTTTGTATCTCTGTCACTGCAGGACCAACATGGAGCGAGAAGTCAGCGCTCTCAGGAGGCTGACAAACCTCACCGAGAAAAGGGGCAGAAAAAATACACCTGTGATGAGTGTGGGAAGTATTTTACCCGTCTTGGAAACTTTAAAACACACCAACTCGTCCACAGTGGAGTTAAAGCATACAGCTGTGACTTGTGTGGAAAGTCTTTTGCCCAGGCTGGAACCTTGAAAAAACACAAAGTCATCCACAGTGGAGTTAAAGCATACCGCTGTGATGAGTGTGGAAAGTCTTTTACCCAGCCTAGTCACTTAAATGCACACCAACTCATCCACAGTGGAGTTAAAGCACACAGATGTAACTTGTGTGGAAAGTATTTTACCCGGGCTGGAACCTTAAGAATACACCAACTCATCCACAGTGGAGTTAAAGCACACAGATGTAACTTGTGTGGAAAATCTTTTACCGAAGCTGGAAGCTTAAAAACACACCAACTCGTCCACAGTGGATTTAAAGCACACTACTGTGACTTGTGTGGAAAATCTTTTTCTCGGGCTGACAACTTAAAAACACACCAACTGATCCACAGTGGAGTTAAACCATACATTTGTGACTTGTGTGGAAAATCTTTTGCCCATCCTAGAAGCTTAAAAATGCATCAACTGATCCACACTGGAGTTAAAGCACACAGCTGTGATCAGTGTGGTAAAACGTTTGCTCGCAGTTGCAACTTACGATGTCATCAAGATACCCACTCTGGAATTAAGGCGAATAGCTGTGACAAGTGTGGTAAAACCTTTAGTAGTATAAGTTACCTAAAAAGACACCTGCGGATTCACACTGGACAGGATGTTTACTGCTGTGATCAGTGTGAGAAAGTCTTTACAACAGCCACACAGTTACATCACCACACATTTACCCACACTGAAGAGAGACCTTATAAATGTGACCTGTGTGAGAAGACTTTTAAAGCACCACATTCTCTGAAAGGGCACCAGCAGATCCACACCAGAAGGAAACTCTATAAGTGCAGTTACTGTGAGGTATGTATTTATATTTTTATCTTGTATTTTAAGCCTGACTGTTTGGAACAACTCTGCTCTTTAAATTTGTTTTAGCATGTTAGTTATTCTACTGCAGTTAAAGTTAGTGTTGTGAGGTTCATCAGATTTTAGTTTCAGTTATTATTTTTTTCTTCCATGATCATAAAAACACTAAATAATTACTTTTCTACCCTTTCTTCCAAATTTATGACTGCTACAATCTGGTCAGTGTTAGATGACTTATTATGTTCTTTACTAACTAAAAACAATTATTTTTGCTTCAAATTGGGAGTGAGACCGATTGGATTGGAACTTTTCATATGTACTTGTGAAGAATATGATGTAACTTGTTGTTTAGATATGATTGTTTGTATATTAAATGAACTACCGTATTTTCACGACCATAAGACGCACTGTACTAAAAGGCGCAGTCTCAGTTATGTGTGCCATTACTGTATTTAACACACACATAAGGCGCACTGGATCATAGGGCGCATACAGTGGGGCAAAAAAGTATTTAGTCAGCCACTGATTGTGCAAGTTCCCCCACCTAAAATGATGACAGAGGTCAGTAATTTGCACCAGAGGTACACTTCAACTGTGACAGACGGAATGTGAAAAAAAAATCCATGAATCCACATGGTAGGATTTGTAAAGAATTTATTCGTAAATCAGGGTGGAAAATAAGTATTTGGTCAATAACAAAAATACAACTCAATACTTTGTAACATAACCTTTGTTGGCAATAACAGAGGTCAAACGTTTACTATAGGTCTTTACCAGGTTTGCACACACAGTAGCTGGTATTTTGGCCCATTCCTCCATGCAGATCTTCTCGAGAGCAGTGATGTTTTGGGGCTGTCGCCGAGCAACACGGACTTTCAACTCCCGCCACAGATTTTCTATGGGGTTGAGGTCTGGAGACTGGCTAGGCCACTCCAGGACTTTCAAATGCTTCTTACGGAGCCACTCCTTTGTTGCCCGGGCGGTGTGTTTTGGATCATTGTCATGTTGGAAGACCCAGCCTCGTTTCATCTTCAAAGTTCTCACTGATGGAAGGAGGTTTTGGCTCAAAATCTCACGATACATGGCCCCATTCATTCTGTCCTTAACACGGATCAGTCGTCCTGTCCCCTTGGCAGAAAAACAGCCCCATAGCATGATGTTTCCACCCCCATGCTTCACAGTAGGTATGGTGTTCTTGGGATGCAACTCAGTATTCTTCTTCCTCCAAACACGACGAGTTGAGTTTATACCAAAAAGTTCTACTTTGTCATGTGGTCAGATGAAACCATTCTCCCAATCCTCTGCTGTATCATCCATGTGCTCTCTGGCAAACTTCAGACGGGCCTGGACATGCACTGGCTTCAGCAGCGGAACACGTCTGGCACTGCGGGATTTGATTCCCTGCCGTTGTAGTGTGTTACTGATGGTGACCTTTGTTACTTTGGTCCCAGCTCTCTGCAGGTCATTCACCAGGTCCCCCCGTGTGGTTCTGGGATCTTTGCTCACCGTTCTCATGATCATTTTGACCCCACGGGATGAGATCTTGCGTGGAGCCCCAGATCGAGGGAGATTATCGGTGGTCTTGTATGTCTTCCAGTTTCTGATGATTGCTCCCACAGTTGATTTTTTTTCACACCAAGCTGCTTGCCTATTGTAGATTCACTCTTCCCAGTCTGGTGCAGGTCTACAATACTTTTCCTGGTGTCCTTCGAAAGCTCTTTGGTCTTGGCCATGGCGGAGTTTGGAGTCTGACTGTTTGAGGCTGTGGACAGGTGTCTTTTATACAGATGATGAGTTCAAACAGGTGCCATTCATACAGGTAACGAGTGGGGGACAGAAAAGCTTCTTACAGAAGACGTTACAGGTCTGTGAGAGCCAGAGATTTTCCTTGTTTGAGGTGACCAAATACTTATTTTCCACCCTAATTTACAAATAAATTCTTTACAAATCCTACCATGTGAATTCATGGATTTTTTTTTTTCACATTCTGTCTCTCACAGTTGAAGTGTACCTCTGGTGCAAATTAAATTACTGACCTCTGTCATCATTTTAGGTGGGGGACTTGCACAATCGGTGGCTGACTAAATACTTTTTTGCCCCACTGTACAAGTACCGTATGCGTATTTAAAAATAAAGCAGGAGCAAACCTGAGTTCGGTACCTTACTCACATTTCTATTACCGGTAATCGTCATCATCAACAACACACAAGCATACAAGTGTGCGTATTTAAAATAAAGCGGGAGCAAAACTGAGTTTGGTACTCACATTTTTATCATCAATCAAACCCATCGAAGTCCTCATCTGTGTCTGAATTGAACAGCTGCGCTAAATCTACATCAAACATGCCAGGTTCACTTTCTTCACTGTCAGAGTCACTTTCCGTGCCGTGCGGCTCCTCGGAAATGATGCGAAAGCTCGAACAACAGTGCCAGCAGACATGTTAGCCCAAGCATCTACAATCCATTGGCAAATTGTGGCGTAACTCGCCTGGCGCTGCCTTCCACTCTTGGTGAAACTGTGGTCTCCATCGGTCATCCATCGCTCCCAGGCCGCTCGCAGCCTTACTTTGAACGGGCGGTTCACACCGATGCCCAGCGGTTGGAGTTCCTTTGTCAGGCCTCCCGGAATGACAGCAAGCTCACAGTTCATTTGTTTCACTAGTTTTTTCACATCGGCTGTGAGATGGGTACGCATGGAGTCACAGATTAAGAGCGATGGTGATGCGTGGAAAAAACCACCTGGTCTCCTTACATACACCTCCCTCAGCCAGTCTTTCATCATTTCCTCATCCATCCAGCCCTTTTCATTTGCCTTAATGATGATTCCTGCTGGAAACTTCTCTTTAGGCAAAGTCTTTCGCGTAAAAATCCCCATAGGCGGCAGTTTCTGTCCATTAGCATGGCAGCCAAGCACAACAGTAAAAGAAGACTTTTCATACCCCGTTGTGCGTATCGCTACCGTGCTGGTCCCCTTCTTCTCCACAGTGTGACTCACCGGGATGTCAAAAGTGAGCGGGACCTCGTCCATGTTAGTGATGTGGCTGGGCTGGATGTTTTTGTCGCCGATGTGTTTGCTGCAGTAGGAGCGGAAGATGGCCAGCTTTTCCTTATAATCTGCTGGAAGTTGCTGCGCTACCGTAGTCCCGGTCCTGATGGAAAAATGGCACCGTTTCATAAAAAGTGAAAGTGAAACTGCTTTTAGCCGAATGGTGACCGTCGAAACGCTTCTCCCGCTCGTTCTTTGCTCAATGATCCAACTCGGCCACACTTCACCCTTTAGCGTTCTCATGGTGTTCTCTACTACGTCCTCATTACAACACACAGGGCGCACTGCGCTATAGGGCGCGCCGTACTTTTTGAAGAAAATCTAAGACTTTTAAGTGCGCCTTATGGTCGTGAAAATACGGTAGATGGAAAAATGGAGTCATTTTCGCCTATTAAGTTGAGTGTTATAATGTAAACAGTAAAATGTAACTGGATGTTGGCAGAGATGCTCTTTATTTCAGGCAATGTTCAGGATAAAAATGTTAAAGGAGTTCCCCGACTTACACTGTGTTTGTGTCTTTGTTTAGAAGCAGAGCGGCACAGATGGATCCAGTTCTCAACCCTGTCGTCACTGTGGTGGTGGGAAAGCGTTTCGCTGTGACCTTTGTGGAAATACTTTCAGTAATCGACAGAATCTAAATCGACATCGACGTAGACACACTGGAGACAAAATGAACTACTGCAAAGAATGCGGGAGAGGCTTCACCACATTAAGTGATTTAAAATGCCATGAACTCTTCCATAGTGGGGTTAAAAAGCATGTCTGTGACCAGTGTGGGTCATCCTTCACCACTGCAAGTGACCTTAAAAAGCATAAACGAATCCACACAGGAGAGACACCATACAAGTGCAGACACTGTGACAGAAGCTTTTCATATTCAGCTAGTCGTAACCAACATGAACGTACACACATGAAAGAGATATTTAGCTGTGACCAGTGTGACAAGAGCTTCAAGAATTTCACTTCATACTCCAAACACAAACGATCCCACGCTGCAAATAAACTGTTTCACTGTTACCAATGTGCAAAATCATTCACTTCATTATCTGCTCTGCGCAAACATCAGCGTGATCATGCAGGACTGAAATCACTGGATCACAATGAATCTGACGAGACAGAAAGATCCTCTTCTGGTTTCAGGGTCAGACTTAAACACCTTGAGATCAGGCTCCACAGAGTTCAGCTGGAGTCTCCTGTAAAGAGTGCAGCTGATGTCACACTTGGATCTGATGAGGTAGCTCTGCTTTCTGGACCTGCAGTGAATGTTAAATTAATGAAGCTGTAAGTATAGATATGTACATGAAGTTTATTTTCACTTGAGGGAATTTTAATGTTCTAAGTTTTCATCCCTGATACATTTTAATATTTCTTCCCTTAGGAAACCGTAGTGTTTAGTAGTTGTACCTTTTGCTACATTATAGAAGTTATAGGAATGTGTTTTACCAAAATTGTATCAAAACTACCCATTTGGATATATACATCAGTTCTTTTTCATTTTGATTTTCTTCCTCTTTTCCAAATACTACTTGCTTTTTCTATGTATTCATTTTATGTATTACTTCAGTTACATTTTAATCGTTTTTCATATTTATTCTTCTGCTTTGGTAATCCCTGCTCTTAAATCCTTTTCTTTCAAAGCCTCAAATAATTTCACACCAGTTCAGGCACGTGCAGAGGGGGGGGCTAGAGGGGCTTGAGCACCCGCCCCTTTCCTGATGGGTGCCCAAAGTGCCCTTTTGTTGAGGCAACTTTTCAAAAAAAAATTATTATTATTATTTTTAATGTGTGCATGCGTGCGGAGTCCTGTCTGTGCCCCTCAACAATAATATTTAACTAGTAATCACAGTTTTGCTAAATAAAAGGATCTGGCTTGCATCCGTCACATGATCACATTTAACCAATGATCGCCCTTGACGGCAGAACGCGCTGGTTACGAGCCGGGAATGAGCTTGCAAAGAGCACACGCATTTTAGCGGTCCGGAGCTGCAGGAGAAACACAAGTTAACTCAGAGACACAGACTGATGCGACAAAACCAGTAAGTAGGTGTACAGCGCACACTGTAGTGTGTAGCACCCAGTAGCATTAGCTTATTATGTACACGTTGGTAAGCTGTCTTATTGCAACTGACGAACTGAAACAAACGAGCGTGCTGTGTGTGCAACAGCGCGACAAACATTACCTGTCCTTTTATTTTATTAATGTGTGTGTTTTATTTAGATGGATTTTTAAAAAAAAAATATTACTCATGATATAACATTGTCCAGACATGCCTGGTAAGGACATGAGGAGGAAACAGTAGGAGCTGTGTGAGGCTACTAAAGGCAGGGCTATAACATTTTTCTGTCATCATTTAGATTAAGTGCTGGAGTTGTTAGGTGTGGATAATTAGATTATAGTTTATTGCAATAGCAAGTTGTGCCTTGTTCTCAGATAGACAGCAAGTGGAGAGTGATATATGAAATGATGGGATGGAAGGAAGAAGAGAAGCAAAGAGTGAATCACAGGCAGAGCCTAAGCGCTGTCACCAATCTTTGCATTTTGTTATTATTTCATGACACTTGTTTAATCAGCTACCATCTCTCCTGTGGACTTTTTAATGTCAGCAGTCTCAGATCAACACAGCCCTGCCCTCCATAACATGCCATAAAATAAATAAAATAATATTATAATCTAACAATTCCCAATAAAAATAATATTATAATCTAACAATATTATAATCTAACAATTCCCCCTGATGAGCTCATTAGAATAATGAGCTCACCAACACCCTGTAATCCAGTGTGGCCGGGTTCATCTCTTCTCACTCCTCACGTCCTTTGTCCCCTTGATGGGCGAACCATATGTGAGATGACCTCTGTGTTTGCGCAGTTCAGATGCAAGAAAAACTATTATTCCAACAATAGCAGGTACAGATGACACTCCCCAGTTCTCCCACAGCTTTATTTGGTGCTACCATATACCCTTCAGACGTACTCAGACTAGAACCTCTGTCCAATGAGCTTTTAGCCTTTATTTTATTGCTGCAGCTACCAGTGTCGTCCAGTTGGGTGATCCTCTGCTCTTCTTTCTTCAACCTCAGGGGTTAGACAACCCTTCAGTCGTGGCACAGATCAGGGGATTATTCTGCCCCGATTTCAAACAAAGATCCTTGTATCCTCGGGTCCTGTGTGTCCTCCAGAAAAAGATCAGGAAGGCGTCCCCCTTTTGCCCAAGAGCCTTTCGAACCTCGTTGGTCTGGTGTTCCTGGTTTTCCGCCAACCCCTTCATGGTTATTGCTGTGTTTATGGGATCCATCCTTTTGAGGTGACTACCCGGAGCCCAAACGCCATCACCCTTGGACCCAGTTGGTGTCTCGGCAGTCACCGTATCTATCTCTGCTGCCAAGGATCCTCGCATATCTGTGACCTCGTCTGGTGTCTGTTCCTTTCTCTGTAAGAGACAGAAAACCAAAACACCTCTCCTCCTAACCCTAATAATCTAATGTTGTTATCTACTGACCTTCTAGTGATTCAGAATTGGTTTAGAATATTCAGAATGTCCCAGGGACTTATTCTAATCATATCCTATGTGTGTGTAAGCGTGTATGCATTTAGCCCTCTGCACTCAAAGTCAATACCTGCAATATATCAGTCCGGACCATCACGCCGAACGAAGCTTATGACCTTCAAAAGACCAAGTGCCAACTCATCATAAGCACAATTGCAAGATGTATCTGAAACTTATTAATTTTGTCTAATTAATTCAGTTCATTTCAATGATTAATGCTTAAACATGGAAATAATGATCTATGCTTCTCACTGATTCTCTACAAAAGTCCGGAAACTTCTCGGGCCACTATTAGCTTAAGCTTTACCATTCCTAAGTTATTAAAGACACAAATGAAGTTATAAAAATGTTCAAATAATCCTTGTTTGATGTTAAAGCTCAACTTCCCCCCCTTTTTTGACACATTCCCATGTGTCAAATCAACGGAGCTAGAACATTAAAAGAAAAGGTTAGGCAGCTACAAGGTTTCCCAGATTGATAAATTGATCTGCGTGTGATGTTCTGACTCAGGTATTTAATATTTTAATAAATGTCGTTTAATCAACTGCCACTATTTAAAACTTAGCTTAAAGACATAATTGAATAAAAATCACAAAGAATAACATGATATCAATGTTATGTAAGCGCGTGCGGCCCTCTATGCTCGAAGCCTTTTCCCTCAATAAATCAGTCAGACATTCGCGCTGACTGTAGCTTTTAACCCTCATTAACTTGAGCACAACTCTACAATGAGCAACAAGTTGCAATATGTATAAAAATGATCATGGTTACACCTGCAAAGAAAGATTATATCATTATCCTAACACCTGTAAATAGAAGATTAATCAGAGGTTATAACAATCACAGGAACACAGATGTTAGTATAAGGTCAAAAAGCTTCAATAAATGATCATCGATGCAATGCTTGTTGCATGATTCTCATACAATAATAATGCTGATATTAAAATAACAGTAAAACACCCCCTTTTATCCCGTTTCACTTGGTACATAAACGTTTATAATTGTCTCTTTTAAATGTTATTTCCCCCTGTTCTCCCCTTACTGAGCACAGCAGGGGGATCTTAGTTTTGAATCAGCCATGAATCCAGCTCACCTGATTCATCAGTGAGCTCCACCGTCACTGGCGTCTGACAGGGTGGCGCTGCATACTCTTCCTTTAATGTCACTATTTTCAACCTGTTAATTAGAGTGCTTAAACCTGAAGTCGACTACGTCCACAACAAGTCAATACAGCTGTAAATGTGGCCAATTATCAATCTATTACCAATCAATATCAACAGATAGCTTTTATTTTATGAATGCTTTCAGTCAACCACTCACCCAGAGGATCTCCAATCCCAGGAAATTCCTTCTCCTCATTTAATGAGTCTGTCCTCCTTCCATGCCCTGATAACTGGTCCATCCAGAGCCATATGATCTCAAATATACATAAAACAAGCCAAACCACACCTTGGTCACACCAACCCTTTTCCGCCCCGAAGATGTCCAATGCCATCCTAGTATGGACTGAAAGTGGCTTTAACGCTGACTGTCCTGACAATCCATTTT
Source organism: Copadichromis virginalis (assembly GCF_057382275.1). Lineage (NCBI taxonomy): Eukaryota > Metazoa > Chordata > Actinopteri > Cichliformes > Cichlidae > Copadichromis > Copadichromis virginalis. Next base: position 33,220,157 of record NC_140626.1, read on the forward strand.
ATAACATTCCCTGGTCAGATCTGCCAATCTCCGCCCCAGGGTTTTAACCATTTTGCAATTTTCATTAGTTTCTATGTTTTTTCTAGTTTTGCCTCCAGATTTTCAATTTTTTACCAGTTGCAATCAGTTCTACCAATTCTTTGCTAGTTTAGTCTAGTTTTTATTTTCTGAAAATCCTTAGTTTCAGTTTAGTTTTGATTAGCGCCAGTTATAGTTTTAGTTTTGTTTTGCAAAAATTAAGTGTCACCAAATCCCAGCTCCATTATATCAATCATGCTCTTCTGCTTATCCTTGGGTATTAAGATTATTAACTCTTGCTGCACCAGGTGTTCCTAATTTTGGTTCAAGTGAATTGATAGACCTTTTGAAGGCGATTGTTTCACACATTTATTTAGATGTCCCAGTCCTGTTGTCTCGGGATGCATCACGCTGCCTTATCTGGGGTTAGCAGTTTTCTGGGGATGCGGGTTGAGTGGGGGAGCTCTTCAAGGAGGGGGAGTGTGCTCCCCCTGATGAGCTCTTCAAGATAAGCTAGGTTAGCCTTCTTGTGTGAGCTTTTCAAGTGCACTTTAAGGTTTGTGGGATTTTTAGTTTTATAAATGTCCCTCATAACCCCCTGATGACCCAGTAATTCATTTTTGCGCACTGCAGTACACATTTAGTTTCTGCTTATAGCTCTCATCCTCTACTTGCCACTCCTCTAAGTCCTGATGTTTCTTAGAGAGGACAACAGTACCTTTAACCTTATATCACATGCGTGGGGGTGTGGCCTTGCCAATTGTTTTTTTTCCCACCTTTTCAAAATGGCTGGCGTGCCCACCAGCACATTTTATGAAAGAAAGAAAGGTAAGCATGATATTTACATTTAAAATGTTTTGTTAAACTCAGATTTTTATTTTATTCAAAAATAAACATCTAGTAAATAATTTGAGGAGTCTTTAAGAATTAGGCTTATTGAGTTTCACAGAGAACATGACTAATTTATTAGTGTGTACTCTAGTGCACGTCGGGACTTTGTACTTATATTTATTTCACTTTTTCCTAGTAGACAATTCTTTAACGAAGGCAGAGAGAATTCTTAACAGGATAATTGAGCGAGATTCAAACATAGATTTTTCAGAAGATGAGAGTCATGTGAGCCAGATAGGAGAGGGTGAGAACCCAGGAGGAGCCACACAAAGATTATCAAGATGCAGTGGCAGATGTAATAGAGAAAGTCAAGGTCAAGGTAACTTTATTTATACCCAAAGGCAAGGTAAATTTGCTTTACAAAAAAATGACAGCAGGGCCCCCTGAAAACTGTCGTCCTATCTGGTCCAAAACCAACCTGTAGGAGAATCTGGAATTTTGATTTTGAGTTAAAAATAAAATATGGGTAAAATGCAGAAATGTTTTCCACTAAAGAAAAAAAAAATAAGAGTCACAATTATAGCTGAATCCATGACACCTAATTGTTTCTACAAGATCACGTCGTTGCTAAAAGTCATCAGTGATCTCAATGTGCAAACAGAACTCACAGTATCTGGAGTTCAAGCTCCTCTTGGCTGAGAAACCAGGGACAAACATGTGAACAAGACCTGAATAATACCAGTAATGAAAAGTTCTCTCCGAAAATCAAGAAAAGGAAGCCCCAATCAGATGAGAGTGTAGCAAAATATGGTTCACTCCACTTGCCTGAAATGGTTAACGGTCCAAGGCATTTCAGTTGTAGAATGGTTGGGTGAAACAGTAAAACATATGTGAGATGTGGGAAGTGCCAAATGTTCCTTTGTGTCTCCAAATAAAAATAAAAAATCACAGTACTTCCTCAGATATCATAAATGAATTGACTTTTGTGAAATAGAAAGCCCTGTGCAATCACTTGTTCCTGAACCAATGGCTTACAGCTAGTGAAGTGTCAGTGACTTCTAAGTTGGTCCCTGATCTACATTTTTATGATATTGTTATATAAATAAGTTTTAATATCCTGCTTACAAAAATTTCCGTGGAGCATTTAATTATCTTAAATAGCTCTTGAATGTTGTTAGTTTCACATTCGTGATCAATGAACTCCCCTTGTGCACTGTAGTGCACCTGTTGTAAAATTTAAATAAAATTAGTTAAAAACAATTTTGTTTTTGTAATGTATTTATTTTACCGTCCCAACACTTGATTTATCTTAAAAAGAAAAAGAAAAAAGGAAACTACTCTTCCTTTTTTCTTTTTTCTTCCTCCCTGGGTCTCAAGAGGACATTGTGTCTCTTTCCACTACCAGATTCTTGCTATATCTAAAAAACAGTCATATTCAAAGTGATCCTAAATTGGACTCTGGCGCTTTCTCCCGACTTTCCTGACATGATTCTGCGCGTGGACGGAGCAGCAACACAGATGACTCAACTTACGTACTGCCTTGACTTGACTATTGCAGGGCACGCACACATCAATGAAACTAAACACATTTTGCTATAAATCCAGTTGATTTTAGTTAGTTTTGTGAACCTTCATTACCGTTTTAATCAGTTTTCCTTCTTTGTTTTGATTTTATTTCCGTTAACGCAAATGTTTTTCCACTTCTAGTTTTCGTTATTTCATTTGTTGTCTTTAATAATAATAACCTTGCTCCGCACACTGGAATAAACATAACCAACATGATCAACATTACACTGCGTATCAATTCACCATCTTATCGATTCAAGTGCTCCATCCTTATGTGGTTTGTGACATTATGTTTATCTAAACCTCCACTTTGTCTCTAAATGTTTAAAGAATTTTTTCAAGTTCAGGGTCAAATTTTGAGAATTTGACCATAAGTGAAAGTTATGGCATTATCACCCCCTTTGGGGCTTACCTTTCCCAGTTTTGATGATATTCCTCTATTCTTTGCAAGTACCCCTTTTCGGTGGCGAGAAACTGTTGGTGTGGTCAAGCGGGTGCTGTAAAAACAAAAGCTCAAGACAGAACAGTCACCAGTCATGTACTTCATATTGATCCTCTGAGTGTAATGGTACATTTTAATTTAAACTTCTCAAAACTAAACACAATATTTTACTTATCTTACTCTTGTTCTTGTGCAGCACCACCCCTGTCGGTTCTATCTTACTTTTAAATTGCTGACTATTTCAAGAAAGCACCCAAAAGGCGGGGACCAGTGTTTATCATTACATATCTCTATTTTGCGTGTGACAAGTCTATCATTCCCCTGTTATTCATAGACCTCGGTAGAGGGTTTTTTTTGTTTTTTTTTTTTACCTCTATAAAAGTTAATTGACTCTTTACAGTGACCCACTATGGTTAATAATAACATGTTCAGTCATGAGTGAAATCAAACCTTTTCTTCACTTTAGCATTTAACATTCCCAACCATATAATATGATACATTAATCGAAACACAGCTACTAAAACACAATTTTCTTAATGCAAACATCAGTAACTCAAAATTAGCAACCAAAGGGTTAAGTCTGCAGTTCACACTCCTGTGAAGCTACAGCCTCCCCCTGAAAACTGTCATTCTTCTGTTATTACAAAACAAACCAAAGCAAGACAAAACATCCACCCTTCTTTTAGAGGCTGGGTGAATTGTTTGTGAACATCTACTAATCCTAAAGTCGGTACCGTTTTTCTCTCAGTACCAAGTCAGTTAAAACTTTTAGTCGTCAGTCCATCACAGTCCAGTCACATGCATACATCCACACACATTCATACCAGATATTGCTGATAATGGAGTCTGACACGCAACCTATTCAAGCCTCCATCACCAGCAAGATGACGTCATCATTTTAAAGGAAACAGTTCCTTGTTTGTTTGGGGTTTTTTTGGACTGGATTGACTCGCTGCAATCCTTTTAGGCTCAGGACTTCTCATTCGATCAGTGTCCCATATAAGTGAATTTCTCCCAAGCCCATTATAATCATCGAGAAAAACACTTTGCGACTGTTTTCAGTAAGAACATTTCATAGCGCTTTAAAGTTCAATCTCTCAGGCCTGGATTAAGGAGCCGATTTGTTAAATCAGGAACTCACAAAATACCAAAATATCACCACCGGTGGATCATACCTCTCAGATGTTCTTATCTCAGTGCACTGTAACGAAAGCAAAAACAAACGTAACCAATAAAACACTCATATAATAACAAATACTGGGGCCCATTGCAAACATGTCCAAGCATAAAACCATCCTTCTCTCTCTTAGAGAAGGAAAACAATCCAAACCTCAATGATAGAATCAACCTAGTGTCAAACAAAACCCAAAGATCAACCAAATATTGTGTAGGCATACAGTTACCGAAACTCCTTTTTTTGCACCGACAAAAACATGTCGGATTTACTTGATTCAATAGTGGACAGTGGTTACCAGAGGTGTGGACTCGAGTCACATGACTTGGACTCGAGTCATTAATTTTATGACTTTAGACTTGACTTGAAAAAATGTTCTAAGACTTGTGACTTGACTTGGACTTTTACACCAATGACTTGGGACTTGAATTGGACTTGAACCGGTTTACTTGAAAAGACTTGATATTTTACCCCAAATATAAAATTTAACATGCATATTATATAGAGATTGAAAATGTGACGTCATTCACGGGTAGAACCGCAAAGGATTCTGGGAACTCGTGGCAAGAGGTACTAGCGCACACAGACTTTCAATTGAAATCAGTTATACAGCGATAAAAAGAAACACAAAAATGGCAAGAAGCTGTTGTATTATTAACTGCAACAGCGGGTCGCATGACAGCCACGGGAAGCCGACGGGTAAAGAGATCGGTTGTTATCGGATTACGTCGTTGAAGAGAAATTGTTCGAGCCATGTTTCCGAAGTAACAAAGACGCGACGGATGGCCTGGATTGCAGCCATTCAAAGACCAAATATAACGTCCCAGAACACTCCAGCTCACAGGTTAGTCTGCTCCAAGCATTTACACGAAGGTCAGTGTTTTTTAGTAGTTAATACGTCATTTTTCATAAAATAATTGGTGATATAGGTTACAAGCAAGTCTGGCGCTGAACAGAAATGGTCGCGCTATGCTCCTTTGTTTATTGTGCATAAATAGTGAATTGTCCTGACACAATATTGCGTTTCGCTTCTGTTATTATGGTACATTGACAAAAACATATACTTTTATTCACAGGATAAAACAGGTTTTTTGTATCACTAATTGTCCAGTACGATTACAGCATACAATATTATTGTCACTGCTACATTTCTGTGATGCTACCAGAAATTATTTCCACTACTAATTAATTATCGTTGAGCTCAAAGGTCCTATTAATAAACGGTTAACGAATGTGTATTTATGACGACGATTTGTGAGACTGGTAAACTTATGATACGTACGATGGTCTTTACTTTCTACACGGTGCGTTTCAAGGTCCTGCACCCATCCGTCGGTAAACTGTACCTGGGCTTGTTGCAGTGACCTGAAGTTACTAAACTTCATGAGTGTATGCACTCACTCCAAGAACCGTATAATTATAAATATGCATATAAATATGCTACGATGAGATAGCTGACTTCATCTAACTAGCAAATGTTGTCCAGGCTACGTTGGTGATGCAGTTTTTTTTTATGTGTATGATATTTTTGTCATGCGATTTTAAAGCCGGTCCTACAAGCGCATCCAAGAATAACATGCAGCTTATCTCAGAACTGTCGGTGAAAATTATTCTTGGAGCTAGGTTTAATTGAGCTGCATTTTAAAGAGGTGCAATTTCACAATTTGTGTATATTTTCTAAGTTCACTATTTTGTCATGTGTTGAGAAAAACACAGATTTTAAAATTACATGGTCTAATATTTACATTTAGCATATAACTGCAACATGCTTTTTTTCGTTTTTTTGAATGACTCGAAAGGACTTGAAATTCAAAGTTTCAGACTTGTGACTTGACTCGGACTTTTACACCAGTGACTTGAGACTCGACTCTGACTTGCCTGACATTACTTGAGACTTGACTTGAGACTTGAGGATAAAGACTTGAGACTTACTTGAGACTTGCAAAACAATGACTTGGTCCCACCTCTGGTGGTTACACACAAACGCTTTGCTTTGGCAGAAATTTAAACAACTGGGTTAAATCAACACAACCTTTTCATATTTTCTCCGGAATAAAACTCACACCGTTCATTCATCATTTTCACTCTCTACCACTGCTCCTTGTTAGGCTGTGTTAAGCACAGTGAACAATTCAGTGGAGGCCTTGAGCCATAAACAGACATCACGCACACGCATTGTTTTCATTACCAAACTGCAATAGACCCTGTCCCCTAAATCAACACAAATGCCCTCTGTGTGGCATGAAATGCATTTAACCAATAAACAATCAATGGCGTCTTGTTGTTGTAACCGACTCCGTATTTAGATGTTTGTGTGCAGCATTTGTTAGTAAAGCATTCTTCATTGCATCAGCGTGTGTGTGTGTATCACTCTTCATTCTGAGTCTGTGCATGTAGATGTGTGTGTTTGTGTGGGTGTTTGTGTTCATCACTTTCCTGTTGTGGTGTTCTGGGTAAACCACGGCCTGAAGCGTGCCCTTGGATCCTGCCCTCCTCCATTTCAGTATGTTTACATCCATCGGTTCTGCTGCTCAAAGTTCTGTCCATACTGGTTCTGGCCCCAGTTGGGGCAGTCCTTTTCTCCAGTGTCCTGCATCTTCTCCTTGTTCCGCTCCTCCTTAACTTGACCCTTTTTCTTCTGTAGCTCCTTCAGGGTTTTGATACGCAGCTCAATCGTCTGGATGTCCGTGCCAAGCTCCAGTCTACGCTGCTGCTCCAGCTCTTCCTCTGTTTCTCCCAGCCAAGTCAAGATTTTTGTTCATGTCAGAGGTCCTGAGCCTGCCAGAGCTCCCAGTGCCCAATCACTCTTTAAGTCTGGGACTCTGAGCTGCTGGGATCTGCTAGTCGCCCATCAGTCACAGATATCCCATATATGAGGAGTCCGTTTCTGTGCTTGCAGAAGTGCGGCTGCTGTCCGTTTGTTGCAGGTGGAAACGGCTGACATCCAGAGGGTGTATATGAGAGTCTGCAGCAGCAACCTCCCCAGTGGAAGACCTCAGTGTTTGTTCTGTTAGTTTAACAAAGGCCTCGGGGCTCTCTCTTGTTAGATTATAATATTATTTTATGCCATGTTATACCCCTAACTAAAGATTGTGAATTATTATGTAGTTTTAGTTTGCATTATTCTCCTGAATTAGAAGAAGCTGATAACTATTGCATTCGTTAAACTGATTTGCATTACATTAGACTGCTGATTTATTGTGGATGAATGATATTGTTTTATGATGTTATAAGAAATACTGTTTGCAGAAAGTCATCGCCTTATTTGTCTGATTAGAAGAGAACAGAATATACTGGAGTTTTCTGCCCCAACTCAGCAGGAGCAGATAAACGGGGAGCCAAGGTTGTAGCTTAGGCACCGTGTGAGAGAAAGCATGTGAATGTTTAGGCTTTTATGATAAGGTGGGAGAACCAGAGGCTATAAGAGTTTGAGCAATGCTCCACCATTTTGAGATCTGAGGCTGTCTGCATACAGTGTCCATCTCCCACGCGTGTGATCATTAAAATCATCGTTTGACTTAACCCGGCCGGACCAGTGTTGTTATTGTGGTTTTTTCTCTTGTCTCAAGCATGCAATGTCTTTGAATGGCTGCAATCCAGTCGCCTCTTTGTTACTTCGGAAACATGGCTCGAACAATTTCTCTTCAACGACGTAATCCGATAACAACCGATCTCTTTACCCGTCGGCTTCCCGTGGCTGTCATGCGACCGGCTATTGCAGTTAATAATACAACAGCTTCTTGCCATTTTTTGTGTTTCTTTTTATCGCTGTATAACTGATTTAAATTGAAAGCCTGCGTGCGCTAGTACCTCTTGCCACGAGTTCCCAGAATTCTTTGCAGTTTTACCCCTGAGTGACGTCACATTTTCAATCTCTATTGCCCAGTAGAATTAAAGCATACAATATTATTGTCACTGCTACATTTCTGTGATGCGTACCAGAAATTATTTCCACTACTAATTAATTACCATTGAGCTCAAAGGTCCTATTAATATTGGTTAACGAATGTGTATTTATGCTGTCTTTTTCTTTTCTTTTTTTTCACTTAAATGACCTCGGACAAGAAAGCCTATTTTTTCTGTTGTTCAATACTGAAGGAATTTAAACTTTATATGCAGAACATTGTAGAATATTTTTAAGGTTATCTGCTATAAAAAGCCAGACCAGGAAAATCTCCTTCATGTTTTTCTGTTTTTTATTCTCAGTTACTTTCACACAAAGGCATCTGCTGTGATGTTCACAATTCTGATGAAGTCAGTACTGATAAATGATCAGAATTATAATATTTCTGACTGTCTGCGGCTAAGTTGAATCGAATCGGGACTTTGAAAATGGATTATAGAAATCAGTGATGATACCCAGCCCTAGTGAGCAGCCTAGGCACGACAGAAGTGGATGTAGCTGTAATAGGAAAAGAACTATTGCTAACTTTTCTGTTAAGGCCTGATCCTTCTGAAATTCATAGCCAGTGCTCTGACACGGTGTCATCAATCTTTGAATGCTGAAAAAGCACAGTGTATCCAGAAAAACACATTGTATTATATAAATTATTATAAAATTTGTGTGCGCCTAACTTTTGTGCCGGTACGCCTAACTTTTTAAAGTTCTAGACTAACTTCTAGACTAGACTAACTTTTTGCCATGAGCGTACCGGTACGCCTAACTTTTTAAAGTTAGGCGTACCGGTACGCCCATGGCAAAAAGTTAGTCTAGAGCCCTGTACCGTCATTAAGAAGCGGCAAAACGAATGTGTCTACGCGAGCTAATTTGCGATGTGCACCGCTGGCCCGGCCATTAATTTTTTTAATACACCTTCTCAGATAATTTCACTGCGTGTCGTGCCCAGGGCTGTACTGGGACAAAAATCGCTCTGGGCATTTTGACTACAGACCGGCCCACCAGGTATTAAAGCCATAAAGCCTTTGAATGAAAACAAACACTGTTGTGACAGTGATGTACAGTCTTGTTGGTATATGTATGATTTCTATACATTTTACATCAGATAAAAACTTTGGTTGTAAGCTTCAGATAATTATTTAATAACAGCCAGACATTTTAAATGAGAATAAGAAAGTATTTTTATGTGCCCCACTGTCCCTGTCAATGCCCTACCTGGTCCCCTGGCAAAGTCCCCTGCACAGTTACCAGCTGTTAGCTACTTAGAAAAGGATCCTGGTGTTATTTGTCTCTCAGAAACAGTTCATAACTTCAACTCATTCATGTCACCTAAAAGGTAAACCTGTTTCTCCATCACCTGTTCAGCTCTGATGATTCAGTAAGGACATCTCCTGGTTTCATCTTCATGTTTCCCTCTCACCACATATCCAAACCGACATCATGACCAGCAGCTTTACAGCTGTGGCTCCAGCAAACTTCAGCTGATGCTAGAAAGTAATATTGAATAAATTCGAACACCAGCTGATCAAGCTTAAACGTGCTGCTGTTGTTTTGCGCGACATCCGCTGGTTTCTTCTTTCTGGCGCAAAGTGGGCGATAAACAAACAAGAGAGACGATCAGCTGATCATTGATCAGTTTCATGATTGAAGTAGAAACGGGAGAGGGAGGGGGGAGAATGAGAGAAGAAGAGGCAGCTGTGCAGCGTAACGACAGAATAAATCCAGCTTTGTGTCTTCATCATTGTAGCTAAAGTCCGGGACAAACTGTGTTCCTTTCCAGCTCAAAATGATACCCATAATATTTTCTCTGAATACGTGACGATTCCATTTTTATGGGACAGTCGGCAACTCTACTAACTAACTAACCTTATGAACAAAATAAAGTTATGGTTTATTATGGTTATGCCATCAGTTAACCCTTCGTGTATCAGCTGTGACACGCATGCCCGGGGTTGCCGACCCTGTTCATAGGTATTGTTGTCACTGAGTGTAGTAATGTTTATTTGCTCTGCTTCTTCTTGTCAGGGATAAAATACATATCTATACTTTTTGTGTCCCAGCTGAGTATCAGGAGGAGAAGAGTCTGGTGGAGCAGCAGAGGAAAAGTTTCAGCCATTTGGACTCAGCTCAGCCACTACAGAGGAAACAATGACTTCAACACAGGAGGTGAGAAAAATATCACAGTTACACTGTTATTGAAACTGTGTGCACAGCTGGTTGTTAACAGCAGCTTTATATTTTCCATCCTGGGCTCCTCCACACATGCAGAATGTACGTCACAAACAAAAAACACAAAAGTTACAAGAAAATACAAAGATGATATTTTATCAGCACACATTGCAAGAACAATATCATCAGTTGAACTCTTGAATTTTTCATGAAGTAAAAGATTTTCTCCAGTGATCAATATTTCTTAAGTTATGTCATTTTCATTCCAACTCCCATTGTAACAGTCTAAGGAGCTTGGAAAGAAAAGCGTCTTGTCTTCTTTAAGTTGCTTGAAGACGTTTCGCCTTCATCCAAGAAGCTTCTTCAGTTCTAGGGTCAACTGGTGGAGAGTCCCAGATTTAAGCCCTGTGGGAGTAACCCACCGAGAGGGGCAATGGACCCCCTGATGATCCTCTGCCTAATCACATGAGCCAAGGTGTGAAAACGGGTGTGGGTCACAATCAGCCAGGGTTTCGGGTGAGTTCATTGTGAAACCTGGCCCCACCCTATCATGTGATTTCCTGAGGTCAGATGGCCCAGGATAACTAGCCCGGGTTCAAGGCTCACTAGAGCCCGTGAGAACACCGGACTCCCGGCAAATCGTTTTCAAACCCACCGCCGTCTTTCGCTACTCAGGTTAAACATGATATATAAGTCACTTAGATAACTTAAAAATATTATTGTTTGGCTTTTTTTAGTATTTTATTTGTTCCTGAGTAAATCGGTTTGGCTGAGATTAAAGTTATAGTTTTTACACAGCTGAATAAACGTCAAGCAGACAGCTGATTATCAGAAGTGTGAGGTGCTCGAGAATTTACTCTGTTGTCCTGTTACATTTTAGATAGCAAGGAGCAGACGGCTGAGTTTATTAAACTTCACCAAAAAAATCTGCAAATTTCAATCAAATTTAAAAAGCTATCATCCTGTCTTTAAGGTATGTGCTAACTAAAAATAAACACTTAAAGCTGTAAGCTAATGATAGTTATATAAGAGCAGCTGCATGCTGGTGCAATAAGCTGTACGTTTTATGTCCAATGGATGCATGATCTGATTAGTCGACTATCAAAATAATCGTTTGTGGCAGCCCTACAGCACAGCCATGTTTTTGTCTGTAGAAACCCTTGTTGCATTTGAAATATACAGTGGGGCAAATAAGTATTTAGTCAGCCACCGATTGTGCAAGTTCCCCCACCTAAAATGATGACAGAGGTCAGTAATTTGCACCAGAGGTACACTTCAACTGTGAGAGACAGAATGTGAAAAAAAAAATCCATGAATTCACATGGTAGGATTTGTAAAGAATTTATTGGTAAATCAGGGTGGAAAATAAGTATTTGGTCAATAACAAAAATACAACTCAATACTTTGTAACATAACCTTTGTTGGCAATAACAGAGGTCAAACGTTTACTATAGGTCTTTACCAGGTTTGCACACACAGTAGCTGGTATTTTGGCCCATTCCTCCATGCAGATCTTCTCGAGAGCAGTGATGTTTTGGGGCTGTCGCCGAGCAACACGGACTTTCAACTCCCGCCACAGATTTTCTATGGGGTTGAGGTCTGGAGACTGGCTAGGCCACTCCAGGACTTTCAAATGCTTCTTACGGAGCCACTCCTTTGTTGCCCGGGCGGTGTGTTTTGGATCATTGTCATGTTGGAAGACCCAGCCTCGTTTCATCTTCAAAGTTCTCACTGATGGAAGGAGGTTTTGGCTCAAAATCTCACGATACATGGCCCCATTCATTCTGTCCTTAACACGGATCAGTCGTCCGGTCCCCTTGGCAGAAAAACAGCCCCATAGCATGATGTTTCCACCCCCATGCTTCACAGTAGGTATGGTGTTCTTGGGATGCAACTCAGTATTCTTCTTCCTCCAAACACGACGAGTTGAGTTTATACCAAAAAGTTCTACTTTGGTTTCATCTGACCACATGACATTCTCCCAATCCTCTGCTGTATCATCCATGTGCTCTCTGGCAAACTTCAGACGGGCCTGGACATGCACTGGCTTCAGAAGCGGAACACGTCTGGCACTGCGGGATTTGATTCCCTGCCGTTGTAGTGTGTTACTGATGGTGACCTTTGTTACTTTGGTCCCAGCTCTCTGCAGGTCATTCACCAGGTCCCCCCGTGTGGTTCTGGGATCTTTGCTCACCGTTCTCATAATCATTTTGACCCCACGGGATGAGATCTTGCGTGGAGCCCCAGATCGAGGGAGATTATCAGTGGTCTTGTATGTCTTCCATTTTCTGATGATTGCTCCCACAGTTGATTTTTTTAACACCAAGCTGCTTGCCTATTGTAGATTCACTCTTTCCAGTCTGGTGCAGGTCTACAATACTTTTCCTGGTGTCCTTCGAAAGCTCTTTGGTCTTGGCCATGGCGGAGTTTGGAGTCTGACTGTTTGAGGCTGTGGACAGGTGTCTTTTATACAGATGATGAGTTCAAACAGGTGCCATTCATACAGGTAACGAGTGGGGGACAGAAAAGCTTCTTACAGAAGACGTTACAGGTCTGTGAGAGCCAGAGATTTTCCTTGTTTGAGGTGACCAAATACTTATTTTCCACCCTGATTTACGAATAAATTCTTTACAAATCCTACCATGTGGATTCATGGATTTTTTTTTCACATTCTGTCTCTCACAGTTGAAGTGTACCTCTGGTGCAAATTACTGACCTCTGTCATCATTTTAGGTGGGGGAACTTGCACAATCGGTGGCTGACTAAATACTTTTTTGCCCCACTGTATGGTGGTAAGGCAGATGTCTAACAGTGTGCAAATCTCATTGTAGCACATCATTGTAATGTGATACTATCGTCAGAAGGTGGTGGCAACACACCTACAACGTGTTTGTTGACTCTTTGATTCCACTAATGGAGTTTCAGTTTGTTCCACGACTGCATTTCACTCACTGACTCTGTTTGTATCTCTGTCACTGCAGGACCAACATGGAGCGAGAAGTCAGCGCTCTCAGGAGGCCGACAAACCTCACAGAAGAAAGAGAGAGAAAACATACACCTGTGACGAGTGTGGGAAGGGTTTTACCAAGGCTGGGAGCTTAAAAACACACCAACTCTTCCACAGTGGAGTTAAAGCATACAGCTGTGAGTTGTGTGGAAAGTCTTTTACCCAGACTGGAGACTTAAAAAGACACCAACTCATCCACAGTGGAGTTAAAGCGTACAGCTGTGAGTTGTGTGGAAAGTCTTTTACCCAGACTGGAAGCTTAAAAACACATCAACTCAGACACACTGGAGTTAAAGCGCACAGCTGTGATCAGTGTGGGAAGGATTTTGCCCATCCTAGAGGCTTAAAAATACACAAACTCTTCCACAGTGGAGTTAAAGCATACAGCTGTGAGTTGTGTGGAAAGTCTTTTACCCAGACTGGAGACTTAAAAAGACACCAACTCAGACACACTGGAGTTAAAGCGCACAGCTGTGATCAGTGTGGGAAGGATTTTGCCCATCCTAGAGGCTTAAAAATACACAAACTCATCCACAGTGGATTTAAACCATACAGCTGTGACTTGTGTGGAAAGTGTTTTACCTATAGTCAGTCCTTAAAATTACACCAAGTCACCCACAGTGGACTTAAAGCGTACAGCTGTGATCAGTGTGGTAAAGCTTTTGTGACATACAACGAATTAAAGCAGCACATGTTTACCCACACTGAAGAGAGACCTTATAAATGTGACCTGTGTGAAATGGCTTTTAAAGATCCACGTTCCCTGAAAGTACACCAACAGATCCACACCAGAAAGAGACTCTACAAGTGCAGTTACTGTGAGGTATGTATTTATATTTTTTACAATTTCAGTTACTGCAAGTATTATGTGAATGAAATTTTATTTCAAAGCTAAATGAGACATGAAAATGTCATGTACAGAATAGGGTGTGTATTGGTAAGAATCTGGCGATACAATATCTATCATAATACAGGGGAGATGATACGATATATTGTGATACTAAATACCAGACGATATTTGTGTTTAGGACTGAATTTAATTAGGAAAACTCACAGTAAACAGTCCAAACTGTTAAATGCTTGACATGAAACATCTAAAACAAAAACACTCTAAGTTCAAAATGAATGGAGAAATTAACATCTGCCTTATGAGAAGTCAAATAAACAAACAAAAACTACTTTACTGAAATATCAACTATTTCTTTAACATGAAAAAAGGTAAACAATGTAACATGTTGTTACTTACTAAGTACTATGATTGTAAAATACTTATCCAAAAACTGCTCTATGGAGCATCAAAACAAAGCACTTTTTATGTGACCTTAACATAAACAAATATAAATCAAAAATGAAACTGCTTGAAGAATCCATCCAAGTAAACATTAACAAACAATGTAAAGTGCTATTACAACTAAGTGTTAATAAAATAAAGTACAGCTCTGCAGTGTCCATCAATGGAACACTTTTAGTACAACCTGAAAAAACTCATCTAAATAAAAGTGCTTATGAGACTCAACCAAAATACCAAACATTCTCATATCAGAGATTTTACATGTTAGTGTTTTCTCAGTGCTTATTTTTCAATTTCCAGATCTTTGTGCAGGAATACAAGCTGGTCGACATAGTCAGCTCTCAGGACACTTCTCTGTGCATTTACTATGTCTCCTGCAGAGGAGAAAACTCTCTCTGCAGAGACACTTGTTCCAGGAATGCATAGGAAACTCCTTGCTACTTTGGATAGTTGAGGGTATTACTGTTCATGGTCCTTCCACCAACTGAGAGGATTTCCTGTGAGAGGCAAAGGGCTCTCATCTCTATACCTCTTGATCTCAGCTGCAGCAACATCATGTTCTGATTTTGGTGCAGTATTGTCACTAGTAGAGGCAAATGTAGCTCCAAGCAAGTCCACCAATGCACAGGAGGTCCTCTGTCTCTTTAGGGGTGGCCGAGGGATGGAGTCAAAGCTGTCTTTGTTATGTGGGTGATGAGCCTCCTCTGTGGCATTCTCTTCCTCCACTTGTTTGTCAGTCTCCTTATTCTTTTGCTCCTTAAAAACATTAAATTCAAATAGTATTAATGTCACAAAGTCAAAATTCAAATCCAAGATTCACCCTGTTCTGCACTAATATCTGATGACAAATGTCATCAATATACTTTTTTTTTTTTACTTTATTCACTTCAGTTGAATTTCAGTTGAATTTTTCCAAGTAAATTCATTCATTTATTTACTTACTTTTTTCCCTTCTTTATCACAGTCACTCACCACAGTGTCCAACAGTCTGGAATAGGTCTCACTGGTCTCTGCTTCAGACAGGAAGGGCAGGTCCTTAGACTGAGGATCAACAGTTGATGCCATCCATAGTGTCTCCCTCTCATTTACATATCTCTTTCCCAGATCTTCTGCTATGGCAGTCTTAATGTTCCTTACTGTCGGTGTATCATCAACACTTTCTTGTGCACCCATCACAAGCTTGGCATGAAGAGGAGCAATGATGGACAGGGTTGGCATGCCCTCCTCTGACATCACCAGGGTGGCGTCCTTCATAGGCTTGAGTGCCCTGACAACTTCTTTTGCACATGTGATGTCAGACTCACTTAATGTGAAGATTTCTTTTTCACTCTTCCTAACTTCTGCAGAAAGCAGACCTGCACAGATGGCTGGTTGCTGTTCTAAAAATCGTTCTATCATATCATAGGAGCTGTTCCATCTTGTTATTACATCCGTGATCAATCTGTGAGCAGGTAGCTGAAGGAGGCGCTGTTTCTGCTTCAACTGATTGCTGGCTGTGGTGCTGCGCCAAAAAAAGGCTGTTACACGTCGGATCCTCCCGAGAAGTCGCACCACGGATTGTATTTTCAGTGCTTTCTGTGAGGCGAGATTCAGACTGTGTGCAAAACATTGTATGTGCGTTATGCCTGCAAGTCTAGCCGCGAGAGCCATGTTTGGTGCATTATCGGTAACAACAACAAGGTCCTTTGCGTTCAATCCCCATTCAGCCACAGCATCAGTTAGTAACGCTGCAATGTGCTCACCTGTGTGACTGTCATGCATGGCTCGGGTTTGTAGTACATGAGACTGAAGGTTCCACTGGTCCGTTATGTGATGTGCTGTAACAGTTACGTACGATTCAGTGGCTCTCGAAGTCCAAGCGTCGCATGTCAAAGCAACTGTCTCTGCCGAGCTGAGAGAGTCCAGCACTGTCGCTTTGACTTCTTGGTACAACTTTAATAGAGCGATGTCCGTGATGTGTTGTCGGGAAGGAACGGTGTAATGGGGCTCCAGCGTTTTAATCATATTACGAAATCCTTTATTCTCCACAACACTCAGAGGGCGCATGTCTTTGCAAATAAAAACAAGTACTGACTGCGTTATTTTTGTTGCACGAGTTGAAGTTGCTGGTAGTTTCGAAAAGTTAACTTCTTCAATTGTCCGTTGAGCGGGATCACCTCGTTTCGTTTTAAAATTAGCATTTGGCGCTACATCGCTATGGTGTCTACACACGTGTGTTCGTAAATTCGTGGTATTACCCGAATATTTGACTCTGGCGGTGCAGATTTTACAGACTGCATAGCTCTTGTCATAGTCTTTACTGCCTTCTTTTGTCCTAAATCCAAAATAAGTCCACACATCAGCTTTGAAAGCTGCTGGGGCCGGCTGTATCCTCTCCTCTTCGGTCATCAGTTAGCTAGCACAATTGGCCACACATCCACTGTTCTACTTCGTTGGTTTTTGGCAAACTAGACGCTTCTACAGTTATCGCGAGAACTCGTTTTTCCGTAACGTAAAGGCGGTAAAAACTGCCATCTCCAAACTCCCAGACCCACTCGGCGAAGTTGTCATGCTCCCAAACACTCCCCTGTCCACCAGTCTCTCCACCAAACATTGTTTAATTTCCACCTTCTTAGAATGCAACGGAACATCCACATTGAATAAATTAGCCACTACTAACAAATCTGCTTTATTGCACCGCTCCAACTTTTCAATGGAGGGCTGTTGCGCAAAATCATCCATGTCAAACGACATCATGAGCAAAGCAAAAAAGAAAAACACAACTCTGCAGACAACTAACCACATCCAATCACTCTAGGTCCGCAAAACTCGCGCCCAATGCATAGATGGATGACACTCTCCCATTTTCCTCAACTCCCACATTGACGGTCCCCCCACCGTAAACATCAAAAGGAAACAAATTACACGAACGAAAAAGGGACGAGCCCCTAGGTTAGTATCTTGTAGCATCCAGAGGTTTAAACATCAATCTTCCCATTAAGTAGATTACCTAAAAATGAAGAGTTGTTTTCGCCCAGTAAGCTGAGCGTTATAATGTAAACAGTAAAATGTAATTGGACGTTGGCAGAGATGCTCTTTATTTAAGGCAATGTTCAGGATTAAAATGTTGAAGCAATTCCCTGACTCTCCCTGTCTTTGTGTCTTTGTTTAGAAACAGAGCGACACAGATGGATCCAGTTCTCGACCCTGTCATCACTGTGGTGGTGGGAAAGACTTTCGCTGTGACCTTTGTGGAAAAACCTTTAATCGGCAGCGGAACCTAAAATGGCACCAACGTAGACACACTGGAGACAAAATGAACTACTGCAAAGAATGTGGGAGAGGCTTCCCCACATGGAGTCAATTAAAAATACATGAACTCATTCACAGTGGAGTCAAAAAGCACGTGTGTGACCAGTGTGGGTCATCCTTCACCACTGCAAGTGAGATTAAAGTGCATAAACGAGTCCACACCGGAGAGAAACCATACAAGTGCAGACACTGTGACGGAAGCTTTTCACGGTCAGGTAGTCGTAACCTTCATGAACTTACACACATTGAAGGGAACTTCAGCTGTGACCAGTGTGACAAGAGCTTCAGGAATCTCAGTTCATACTCCGAACATAAACGATCCCACGCTGTAAATAAACAGTTTCACTGTTACCAATGTGCAAAAACATTCACTTCATTATCTGCTCTGTGCAAACATCAGCGTGATCATGCAGGACTGAAATCACTGGATCACAATGAATCTGATGGGACAGAAAGATCCTCTTCTGGTTTCAGGGTCGGACTTAAACACCTTGAGGCTCCACAGAGTTCAGATGGAGTCTCCTGTAGAGAGTGTCAGCTGATGTCACCCTTGGATCTGATGAGGTAGCTCTGCTTTCTGGACCTGCAATTAATAATCCTGCCTCTTAAATTTATGAAGTTGCAAAGTATTGTCCTCCTTCCTTTTTCTTTTAGTTTTCTGTCATTTCTTAAAGATTGTTTTGCCTGAATGTTGAATCTCTCTCTCGTGGTTTGATCAGTAAATCTCATGTGGCTGGCTGCACTTAGAGGGAACCTGCTATACTGCACATGAATTCAATTTTACATTAGATATTGTTGAATTCTTCTTTATTTTGTTGTATCCCTTTATGGATGTGTAAAGGAAATAAATGCAGACATAATGCATGGTTTACTACTGATCTAGCTAACCTATTCCACGAGCACAACATGGCATGGGCCAAAGTCAGGAGAACTAAGCTACACACTGATTGGTTGCTTTTCAAGCAGCTGTGTGATGCATACACAGTTGTCATTAGAAAGGTCAAAGCTGATCATTTTGTTGTGGAGACTTATAGGGGCTATTTCAAACAAATAGCCCCTATAAGATTTGGGTGACGATAAAATTACCTTGTACATTGTGAATGGGTTAAATGCAGAGGAACTATTTCCCTATGGGGACTAACACGCACACTTGTAATGAAACTGTTGTTTGGCTTAATGAACATTTTATGATGTCCCTGAAACTCTAAATCAGGGGAGTCAAACTCATTTTACATCACAGCTTCTGTGACCTTTAGTGGGCCAGCCCAGTGAAACTCCCCTTTCTGTCAGTAATGAAATTACATATTTAACTGCTTTTATACACAACAAATGAGAAAGAAAGAAATCTGTCAGCATGATTGTTTGGACTTGAATTGTGAGAAATAAATTTAGAATTGCAGAAAAAGTTCTGACTGTACAGTTGTTGTTTTTTTTTAACCCTATAAGATAAGATAAGATGACCTTTATTAGTCTCACAGGTGGGAAATTTGTGTTGTTACAGCAAAAGTGCAAAGTTATGTAGCAGAAATTAGAAAACACTGGAATGCAATAAAATAAAACAGAAATACAAATACTATATACAACTGAGTAGGAAAATACAACTTCGTCAGAAGAAGAATTGCACATATAGCAGTCTTATTGCACATGTGTGTGTTTGATCAGCTGCAAAAGTCTTTGTTGTGGAGTCTGACAGCAGTGGGGAGGAAAGACCTGCGAAATCTCTCCGTCCCACACCGTGGGTGCCGCAGTCTCCCACTGAAGGAGCTGCTCAGTGCTGTCAGAGTCTCCTGCATGGGGTGGGAGATGTTGTCCAGGGATGACAGCTTAGCCACCGTTCTCCTGTCACTCACCACCTCCACTGGGTCCAGAGGGCAGAACAGAGCTGGCCCTTCGGATCAGCCTGTTCAGTCTCTTCCTGTCCCCAGCAGAGATGTTGCCGCCCCAGCAGACCACACCATAGAAGATGGCTGAGGCCACCACAGAGTCATAGGTCGTTTGGAGTGGGCCCTCCACTCCAAACGACCTGAGTCTCCGCAGCAGGGAGATCCTCTATTACTCCCATTGTAGGCAATCCATCTTTTAAACCATCTATTCTACACAGTACATTTAGACTTTGGAAACCGGTAGGACTTTGCACAATCGGTAATCTATACTAGGAGGATGTTTTTGCCTCTTTCAAGCAGTTACAAGAGCTATACAAGCTACAAGGGAGCAACTTTTTTCTCAGATACCTCCAGATAGGAGACTATGTCAGGAAATGCATTTTGAGTCATTGTGAGTTTAGTTTAGTGTAGTTTTCTCTGGTCCCCTCCCCAATCAGACCAGGAGGGACATGTTTACCTGCATATTCTCCTTAACTTGCTGGTTGTCTGTGTGGTTTCCAAAAAATGATGTGGGCTTCATAGATAACTGGGAAGCTTTCTGGAGGAAACCTGGTCTTGTTATGAGAGACAGCATCCATCCCACTTTGGATGGAGCAGCTCTCATTTCTGGAAATTGATCAAATTGATCAAACCCCCCAAAATGTGACTATCCAGAGTTGGGACCAGGAAGCAGAGTTGCAGTCTTACACGCCTCTCTGTAGTTTCTCTCCTGTCACCCCCACAAAACCCCATCTCCATAGAGACTGTCAGCTCCCAAACTGTCACGTCTGGCGTGGCAGGCGTGTGGAGTAGGATAATAGGACTCAAGATGCAACTTTTGATGTAAGTGAGCTTTATTTTATAAGGTGGGTGAAAACAAACAGAAACAGCAAAAGCGAGGATGAAAACTAAGCAAAACCTAAACTGGGAAAAACTAATGAAACAAACCTGAAACCAAAAACAGAGATGCTGCTTCAGAAGCACTGTGTCGAGCATTGATTTGTTTGGCCGGAGTCACGTGATCAGTGACATCTGAAGCTTCATTTAGAACATAAGTGATTCAGTGGTTTATAAGGAAGTGAATCATTCATAAGATTTGTGGAGTGTTTTGATAGTGAGAGATAGCAAACCACTGGTCATTCCACTGAGAGAAACTGAGTCAGGGGAGGTTTTGTCATGTGTGGGAGTGTTTTATCTGAAAACGTGAAAAACTTGAAAATGTCAGAAAACAGCTTTTCATAATGTAAATATTATTACAGTATATAACTTTAGAAACACTTCCATTTGACTTGAATTTAATATTATAAAAAATGTAAACTTAAAATGTTATTCTAAAATGTGCAGCAATTTAATTGGTTTATTCTTTTTAGGCGATAGTCTGTGGGACCAAGGAAGGCCTTATACCTGCATCTCTACCAACTTGCAATTTCTGGGCACTTCAGCCTCTTCTGTTTCAAGCAAGAGGATTTTCTCTAAGGCAGGAAAAGAAACAGACTCGGTCATCGTACAGTGAAGCAAATTCTCTTATGAAATCAAAATGAAAAAGGGTTACCTTAAATGGATCATGTTTTTACTTTGCAAGTTCATAAGTAGGGCTGGGTTTCGATTATCGATTTTACGATTAAAATCGATTCTAGCTTGGATAAAGTGATTTTTAAATATACATTTATTTTGCCTGAAACGCTAGAATCTCCACACATAGGACTCAGTTCTGCTTCTACGTGTGAGGACGGCAAGATGGCGAACTAAGCAGCTGTCCTTATCTTAGCTCTGGTGCAAGGTACCTTTTAGCCCTCCTTTTTTGATGATTTGTTCCCTCAAAAATCTTACGCCGACTTCACAAAGATGCCAAAAAACCAGAAGAAGGACAAAGGGGAAAGCAAGTCTTCCCAGAACGATAAAATACAAGATTTGGCTTCAGCTGCGGATGATCACAACTACTGCCTCTCAGACATGGAGTTTGAAAGTGGCGACGGGAAAAAAAGAAATCTGGAGGAAATTAATGACTTGCTTCTCTCGACTCTGTCTAAAGGTGACCATCCGAGAAAGATTGCTAATCCCAGTCCCACAGCGAGCGACATACTGGCAGCTATTCAAGCTCTCCACATGCGATTTGATAAACAAGATGACAAAATGGCGGACATTAACAACAAATTATCGGAGAATGCCTCGTTGATTGCCAGTCGTGCTGAGTCCATTGAATTCAATGCAACTGAAGTCCGTGAAGTCCGTCCCTAAACAGGAAAGTAAACTAAGTTTTTATTTTTTTATATATATTCAAGTTTGATATTTTTAATATTTTGAACTCTATTTTTATTTATCTTTAATGCTACGCACGTGTTTATCCTTTGTGTCGTTGAATGTTAGAGGTTTCAGGGAAAAGGTTAAAAGAAAAGCAATGTTGTAAACAATGAAACAAAAGTTAACTAAAATAAATTACAGGTTGCAATAAAATAAACCACTAAACAAACCATCTTTATGGTGTAATTATTTCATGTATAGTTGTTTGTTTGTTTGTTTGTTTGTTTGTTTGTTTGTTTGTTTGTTTGTTTGTTTTACTGTGTAATAATATTCAACACTGCTATCAATACATTTTTCAAAAAACATCTGTGCAAAATGGGTTTAAAAACAAAAACAACTGTGGGATACTGTTCTTCCGTGATTTGAACCAGGGAAACAAATTGTGGCAGGATCAGCCTGATATTATTTGTATCCCACTGTAACTTAACTGTATAAAGAGCTAATATCACCAAAATGTCATTATAAGAAGTGTTTGTGAAATAAAAATAAAGAATGTGGGATACTGTTTGTCCCACAATTGGACAGCCAGTGCGTGCTCCCTACACAGGGGAAATAAATTCTGTTAGTGATACATACTATGGCACCACCATGGTATGTATAACTTATAGTCAGACTAAAGCCAGACTTTCAGATCCTCCCTGTCTGGAGGTAACGCTCCCTGATTCCTAAATGTACTCTTTTTCCAGTGGATTAAGGTTTGTTGCAGGTTACACAGGGATAAGGGTATCCAGGTTTTTCTTTCAGCAACTTCAACTGGGTGACCATGGCTCAGGGGGTTTGGGAAGCGTATCTGTAACCGGAAGGTCGCCAGTTTGAACCCGGGCTCTCTGTCCTGGTCGTTGTGTCCTTGGGCAAGATACTTTACCCTACCGCCTACTGGTGTTGGCCAGAGGGGCTGATGGCGCGATATGGCAGCCTCGCTTCTGTCAGTCTGCCCCAGGCTACAACCGATGTTTTTCTGGGTTTGGCGCATGTTGCTGTATGCCTTACAAAATCTCTAAGTCTAAATCTTGTGTGTGATTGTTCTAACATAAACAGCTCCATCAGTTTCCCTGACTCTGTGGTTGCCTTCGGTGTGCAGCACTGCTACAAATTGCTAACTGTTTTGGCAACTACAGGTTGTCCACTGTTGCCGAGTATTATATGGCCATGGAGGTAGCTACAACTGCTTGGAGGTTGAGGTTGCTCTAGAAATTGTATCGATACAGTGGCATTTATAAATGCACACTAGCTCCTACTATGCTTCCATCAGTCTGAAAGAATATTTGTCATTTAGAACAACTCAAGAGTCAACCTGCTCCCCAGTTGGTTGTATTCTGGTTATAAATCTATAGAACAGGAAGGTTACTGAGTGCAAATGTAATAGTTAATTAGTTAAGGAATTTCTTTTAAGTATGACTTTCTCTCTATGTAGACAGCAACAGATATGTGATTTGAATAATTAGAAACATATTGCATGTAATTACCAACCTGAAGGAATGAGGATGAGGATATAGATGTATTGGCAAGACAGTCATTCAAATCATAATCTCTTGATTTGCAGATACATTGAACAAAGCTGAAGTTAAGTATTATAATTATACAGAGTCCCAAGAATGTGGCAGGATAACTGGAATATCAGCATTCATAAAACATTCAGAAATATGGTCACTGGAAGAGAGTGGGTAGGTACCAGAGAGAAGAAACAGACAAGTACCAAACGGCAATGTGTGCTAACTAGAGGTCAGCGATCTGTCGGCTTCAGCCCCGACGGCGGGTCCGTGTCCATGTGAGAAAGGGGACATTTTACTGATTCTGATGCATCGGCGGGTCCGCGCTTTATGTTTACGTCTTTGTGCAGAATCCGTGTTCCTGCTCTCATTTACTGTTTTAGCTGTTTGGTGGTTGTTGAAATTTTGTGAGGTTTAAACTGAGATTCTGGCTTTTCGGGCAAAATAAATTTATATTTAAAAAATCAATTCAGGATTTTAATGAATCGATATGACATTATCCAAGCAAGAATCGATTTCAATCGATAAATCGATAATCAAAACCTACCCTTAGTGCTTACTGCAAAGAAATTGAATCTGTTAAGCATGCACTGTTAGAATGCCAGGCACATGTCCAGGAGAGGAAGACGTTAATGGCAAATTTTGAGAAGCTAAAGATATTTTACATTAGAAAAACAGCCAGAAAAACTGTCTCAGGTCTGTGGTCAGCTGTTGAAATTTGTGATTAGAATGGATGCGTTTTTTTCCAGTTCCTGATCCACATTCCAGTCCAGTAGGTGGCGGTAATGCACTTTTGCAAAATGCCATTACACTTAAAAGAAGACTAAGAAGAAGAGTAAGGCTATCCCACTAGCATTGTTTTTATCGATAGTTGTGTCAGTCTGCTGACTTCGGCTCCATCACGGAGGTTCTCTCTGTTTGTGGGCTCATCTAAAGGTAAGTGTTTAGTAGGGATGGAAACTGAGATCATTTAGTCTAATTCCTTGGAATTGTTAGTCTGCCCGTCTACCCCCTGTCTTTTCTTACACTCGCGCTGTATTCAGCTGTTTTCAGTTCGTGTGTTGAAAAATGGTGGCGCAGTCTACAGCGTGGACATTGGCATTACTAGTTGTTATTGAACTAAAGAACGAGAGCGCGATGGTAGACGGGAAACGTCCTCCAGGATAGAAACAACACATAACGCTGCTAACACAACTTTAGCTCTTTGCAAGCATTTGCACAGACGGCATGCTAACGCTCAGCTAGCATAGAACTCACAGCGAAAGCTGAGTGAATAGAGATTAACAGACCACGTGACTTTCGTGCATTGCATTGTAGTTACGAGTGGTATTGCATTTCCAGCACCAGTAATCATTAATTCTGCGGTTTTAATGTCTACTTGGATTTTATTTGCCCCAAAATCAGTCATCTACAACACGACGGAGAACACGGCAGGTCCGTACAAAGGCAGACTTGACGAAAAGGCAAAACAAAGAACGAGGAAAAATCAAAGGAGTGAAAGGGTCAGACCCATACAAGCATACAGAGTGGAGTAAGGACGTTAGCCTGCTGCCCAGCTTTCATCACGCACATATTTATTATTATATGGTCCTAAGTGTGAGTGCATACACTCACAAAATGTTTAGTGACTTCAGATCCCTGCAACAAGCCCAGGTCCAGTTTACTTTGGTGATTTGGACTATTCCATTTCACAGCTGTTGTTACATTTTTGTCCTTTATCTCCTGTACAGGCCAACGCAATCTAATTGTTGTTTCAGGTTGTAGTGTTACACAACATTTTCAGATCTAATAGAAATAAAATTTAATCGTAATTCATTCAGTTATTATCTTTGTTTATAACTGGCATTATTGTTTCATTCTATTATAGAATCTTATAAGAAAGAGGCAAAATTGTATTCAATGGTGCTTTATTAGCTGCTTCGGTGAAAAACAAATCAACAATGCAACAAAAAAAACAACTTACTGGAAAACAGTTATTCATCACTTGCTTGCTTCAGTACAACACTTGGGCACATATATGCAGGACTTTTCATGGCTGTTTTGATATCGCTCTCTCTCTTAACCGATCAAATCTGGCTATGGTAGCAGCTTTAAACTCGGTCTGACCCAGGTTGATAGAGGGCGCCAGTCTGGATCGCATTCCTGCATTTTTTAGGCTGGTTTTCCTACAAAACACAACAAACATTAGCCCGCAAAGCCACAGTGAAAGTAGCATAGCCCAACAAATTCAATTCAAATGAAGACTTATTTGTAACCTACATCAACAATTATGTTATGATAAATTACGTAATAACTACAACAGAAGACTTACCTTTGTGGAAATGCTTGGAGTGTTCTGGGACGTTATATTTGGTCTTCGAATGGCTGCAATCCAGGCCATCCGTCAGCTCTTTGTTACTTCGGAAACGTGGCTTGAACAATCTCTTCCACGACCGAATCCGATAAAAAACGATCACTTTACCCGTTTCTACCTGTTCATATTTCTACAGTATAATCTACGTAACTTTGAAGTCTCCTTGAGCGGATTTTCATCTTTGCTATCTGCCTATCGCCTTTGTGTTCATACCTAAATACTAGGAGAAATATCAAATGTGTCTTCAGCAGTGTTGGGGAGTAACGGAATACATGTACCGCCGTTATGTATTTAAAATACAAAATATGAGTAACTGTATTCTGTTACAGTTACCGTTTAAAAAGGTGGTATTTAGAATACAGTTACTTTGTTGAAATAAATGGATTACACGGCGGTACTTTCCTGTTTCATATTGTCGCGGGTCAGGCCTGTTTGGGTTTTGTTTGACAGCTACGTGCTGTTGTTCCAGGCGGCAGCGTTACGGTTGCCATGGTTACAGGGCGACGCTCTCTCTCTCTCTGCGACTGTGTGTTTCCTGGGTGAGAGAGCGCCTTTTTGTTGTTGTTGTTATGCTAAGCTAATAGGCAGAATGCTACAGGCAGAGGCAAAGAATGTAGCATCATAGGCAGTGTAGTCCGTGCTGCAGGGAGAATGGACTGCCATACACGTTATGGGTCTGTGAGCAAGAGGAGGGAGAAAAAGGAAAGTCATAAAGTACAAGCTGTCATCGAGCAGAAACGGGAGCTGGAAGCATGTAAATATAATAATAACCACTGCAGCCAAAAAGAGAGTCTGATGAGCCCAGTTGTAAGTAAGCTATTAAGACTCGACTGTACGCTGTGTTCGTGTTTTCCTCCGAAAACAATAAGTTCCATTGGAGCAGCCTTTCAACGCCTCTCTCTGTCTCTCGCAAGAAAAGTTGACCCACACAACAAAGTAAAGCTATTTTTCGGCTACGAGCCCGACACGAACCCGACGTATTAGCCAGAGGTCCCTTTACTACAGTTCGGAGCCGCGGACCTTCAGTAACAGTAATAAATCACACAGCAATAGTACATTCACATAGTTGTAAAAAGCATGATAATATATTAAGCAATCCAAAGTATTCAGAATATGTTTCTGTCATTGAGTAACGTAATGGAATACATTTTAAGAGTAACCTTCCCAACACTGGTCTTCACACACAGTTAACACACACAGTTTTTTGACAAGTAATGTGTTGCGTGGCATATTCACATATATGTATGACTGCTGAAAATGCTCACCATTGAAAATAGATATAACTTAAATAAATGTAATTATTAATCCCTGAGGAAACACATAATATCCTTAGAATAGGGCACTGGAGGTCGTGACCTAATTTCTCAATGGTGCAACCAAAAAAAATCTTGCGTCACGCTGGTGCGATTAGCCGTTCAAGAAAGGAAAAAAACCCAGTCTGAAAGTCTCTGTGTGGTTAACAACAGACACACATTATGCCCATATCATGGTCTAAACCAATCAGAGATAGTCAAGGGTGGGACCTCTTTTATTGACTGTGTTCCAGATATTCCTGTAGGTGCAGGCGGAGAGAGGGAGGTGAGTGGCCTAGGCCTGATAGAAGTAGATGTAGCTGTGGGTAATGAGAAAATCTTTTAAGAAAGATTAATAAATTTGTCATGAAGTTGAGGCCTGATCCATCCGAAATTCATAGCCAGTGCTCTGACAGTGAGCCATCAACCTCTGAGGTTATGTTTAACACTGTTTCGGAGACAGCATTAGATAATGAGCCACATATGATCGACTCCGAGCCAGAGCCCGCTGACAGTAAAAGTGGGGCAAGTGTATACAATTCAAAGAGAGTGGCTTGACCAGTTTCACTGGCTAAGATACAGTAAAGCCAGTCAGTCTGCCCCAGGGCAGCTGTGGCTACAACTGTAGCTCGCCTTCACCAGTGTATGAATGTGGGAGTAAATGAATAGTGGTATTGTAAAGCGCTTTGAGGGGTCCCGAAATGCGCTATATAAATGCAATCCATTATTATTATTATTATTATTATTATTATTGTTATTAAAGCTGACAACATGATGCGCAGCATTTACTGTGGTGCAATGGTGGTTTTTGATACGGGAGACATGGGCCATACCACAGAGTGGCATCGTGGGCATCAGCAGAAAAAGATGCTTGCACCCATGCTGCCCCGACATCATAACAGCTCAAATGTGCAGTTGATGTGATAGTGACGGGCTGCTGAACCAATCAACTGGAATTCTTTTGGAACACCAAAAATACTTTGGCTCACGTGGTTTCATGGAATTATGTAAAATAGTGTCGTGGAGTGTCATAATGCTATTAAAATCCTCACATATTTGAAACTGTAAAAGACAGACATAGCTTTGATTCAAGAGATACATCTTGATGAGGTGGAATCATTAAAGTTGAAAAGAGACTGGGTGTCCCAAGTTTACCTTAGTGCATTTTCCAGTAGGAAAAGAGGCGTGGTTATATTGATTAGAAGAAATTTGGATTTTCAAGTACTCAATCATTATACGGATCTGGAGAGTAGATGGGTGGTCTTGGATGCATGTCTACAGGGGCAGAAAGTGACATTGGTCAACATATATGCCCCCAATTCTCCTCAACCACAATTTTTTCATGAAGTGTGTAGCACAGTGCGGAATATTGGAAATATAAATATTGTAATTGGTGGGGATTTTAACCAGGTCAGGGATGTGTTTTTTGATTAATCCTCTCGTCTTAGACCAAATAAGCACCCTGTAGATGCTGCTTTGGACGTTGTGTCAGAGGAGCTGAGCCTGGCGGATATACGAAGACTTCTGTATCCTCAAGAAAGAGACTATACTTTCTTTTCCCATCCTCACTTTACTTTCTGGTGTCTCGCTCTCTGGTGAGTCAAATTGTCGGGTCCTCCATTGGTAATATTTCAGTAACTGATCATGCTCCCATTGAAAGTTTTGTCCTTGGGATAAACTAGTCTGTTTTGTTTCGCTTAATGCATCTTATTCCCGAAAAGTAGGATAGTTGTTTCTGGGGTTTCACCTTAAAGCTTCATAATTATTGTTGTCACTGAGCAGTGTACTGTTTATTTGCTCTGCTTCTATTTGTCAGGGATAAATTACATATCTATACATTTTATGTCCCAGCTAAATAACAAGTCTGGTGGAGAAGCAGAGGAACAATTTCAGCCCTTTGGATTCAGCTCAGCCACTAGAGAGGAAACAATGACTTCAACACAAAAGGTGAGAAAAATGATCACAGTTACACTGTTGCTGAAGTTGTGTGCACAGCTGGTTGTTAACAGCAGCTTTATCTTTTCCATCCTGGGCTCCTCTATACACACAGAATCTACATTCACAAACAAAAACCTTAGAAGTTACAAGAAAATACAAAGACCATATTTTATCAGCACTTGCTTACTTAGCACTTAGGCCGAGCAATAAGGCGGTAGACGATGAATAAGGCCCCCAAAGTGGAAGCGCCTTTCACCAACAACATCAGCTAGAGGGTGGGTGCCTGCTCTTTGTGAGACCTCTTCGTTCATCTTCTGGTCCCAATAGGAAATTCTCATGATTCACCGCAGACCACGTTGTTGAAGCATATTCAGGCTTCGAGTGATCGCATTTGTTGAGTGCCAGTCGGAAGATGATAGAGTTAAATAGTTTGATCTTGAGCCTAGCATTCAGGGAGGTCAATTTCCAAATAGGTTGGAGACATCAGAGAACACCGGCCGCCTTCTCTGCTTTGATGTTGACATCTCGATCAGAGATCCCGTCATTTGAGATGATGCTGACCAGATACATGAAATTCTCCACCTCTTCAGCACGTTGTTGGTTGATCATGACAGGAACTAGTGCATGTGCATAGCCAACTCGGAGTACCTTGGTCTTCTTGGCACTGATTCTTAAACCTACTTTCATGGTCTCCCTCTGCAGAGCTGCAGTTGACTCTTGGAGGTCTTACTGAGCCGAGCCCAACAGGGTGATGTTGCCTGGAAAAAAGTCCAAGTCGATGAGATTACGCCCTTTTTTCCAGGGGACACCGATACTAGCTTGGTCAGCTGATCGTCGCATGATGAAGTCACTTGATAAAAGGAAGAGGAAAGGTGATAGT
Source organism: Copadichromis virginalis (assembly GCF_057382275.1). Lineage (NCBI taxonomy): Eukaryota > Metazoa > Chordata > Actinopteri > Cichliformes > Cichlidae > Copadichromis > Copadichromis virginalis. The sequence continues at coordinate 33,249,960 of NC_140626.1, forward strand.
ACGCATGCCAGTATTAATAATAATAATAATAATGGATTGGATTTATATAGCGCTTTTCAAGGCACCCAAAGCACTTTACCATGCCACTATTCATCTCAAAGAAATCTTCTCAGCCATCAGCCGTCTGGATGCAGCAGCGGGAGTTGGCATAGAGACCATGAAGGGCATATACAAACTGCTGGGGGACTCCATAGTGACGTAGGATAGCCTTCTTGAAATCGATGGAATTGATAGAACTCTTCCTTTGGTATTCCAATGTTTGTTCAATGATCGTGCGGAGAGTGAAGATTTGCTCGACACAGGACCGGCCACTCCAGCCTGCTCATCGTCCACTGCGCATCATGAAATTTCCCCTTGTGGGACTACTAAAGGTATATCAATCCCAATTCGAAAGAACGAGGCAAAGTAACTTCCCGGGTACTGACAGTAGCGTGATGCCCCACCAGTTGTTACATTCTCCCAAATCGCCTTTCTTCGGAAGTTTGATGACGCCTTTGGTCTCATCAGGTACACGCGATGTTGACCAGCTGGCGTTTAGGAGTCATGTAAGAGCGAATTCCAGCTGGGGTCCACCGTGCTTCAACATTTCGGGGAGGGCCTCATCCAAGCCAGGGGCCTTTCCACTCTTGAGGACTCAGATCATTGTCTTGACTTCGGTAACACAGATTTGTCCGATATCGACTGGAAAAAGCTCCATGGAGGGTGCCAGGTCTTCGTCCACCTGGTCCTGAACCGACTTCGCCAAACTACATTCATCAATGGGGTCCCATGAATGGTGGGAGGTACGAGTCGTATTCATGTTAAAGCTGGGCCAATTTACCAGTTTGTAACGGAGTCTGTACATTCCATATTCCATAACGGGTAGTTTCTTCTGGGTCGAAATTTGATCGACCATCGAGCAGGTAACGACCTGAGGGCTTTCCTCCACTGCTGTCATCAAGGGTTGCCGATCATCTTCGCCCTGGTTCAATCGATGATGAGATTTGTTTGCTCTTTCCGTAGCAATCGAGGTTTTAAAAGGCGGGGTTGCTAACCCCATGCCCAACCCTCCTCCTTTCTCATATGGCCTTGGGACCAGCAATGGCAGAGTTTTTATCAGCACACAATATCATCAGCTAACTCACAATTTTTCATACAGTCATTTTCTCCAGTGATCAGTACTTCTTTTATTATGTCATTTTCCTTACAACTCCCATTGTAGCACTTCTTTGTAATGTGATATTATCTCCAGAATGTGGTGATAACAGACCTACAACGTGTTTGTTGACGTCTTTGATTCCACTAATGGAGTCAGTTTCAGTTTGTTCCACGACTGCATTTTAATCACTGCCTCTGTTTGTATCTCTGTCACTGCAGGACCAACATGGAGCGAGAAGTCAGCGCTCTCAGGAGGCCGACAAACCTCACCGAAAAAAGGGGCAGAAAAAATACACCTGTGATGAGTGTGGGAAGTATTTTACCCATCTTGGAAACTTTAAAACACACCAACTCGTCCACAGTGGAGTTAAAGCATACAGCTGTGACTTGTGTGGAAAGTCTTTTGCCCAGGCTGGAACCTTGAAAAAACACAAAGTCATCCACAGTGGAGTTAAAGCATACTGCTGTGATGAGTGTGGAAAGTCTTTTACCCAGCCTAGTCACTTAAATGCACACCAACTCACCCACAGTGGAGTTAAAGCACACAGATGTAACTTGTGTGGAAAGTATTTTACCCAGGCTGGAACCTTAAGAATACACCAACTCATCCACAGTGGAGTTAAAGCACACAGATGTACCTTGTGTGGAAAGTATTTTACCCGGGCTGGAACCTTAAGAAAACACCAACTCGTCCACAGTGGATTTAAAGCACACTACTGTGACTTGTGTGGAAAATCTTTTTCTCAGGCTGACAACTTAAAAACACACCAACTGATCCACAGTGGAGTTAAACCATACATTTGTGACTTGTGTGGAAAATCTTTTGCCCATCCTAGAAGCTTAAAAATGCATCAACTGATCCACACTGGAGTTAAAGCACACAGCTGTGATCAGTGTGGTAAAACGTTTGCTCGCAGTTGCAACTTACGACGTCATCAAGATACCCACTCTGGAATTAAGGCGAATAGCTGTGACAAGTGTGGTAAAACCTTTAGTAGTATAAGTTACCTAAAAAGACACCTGCGGATTCACACTGGACAGGATGTTTACTGCTGTGATCAGTGTGAGAAAGTCTTTACAACAGCCACACAGTTACATCACCACACATTTACCCACACTGAAGAGAGACCTTATAAATGTGACCTGTGTGAGAAGACTTTTAAAGCACCACATTCTCTGAAAGGGCACCAGCAGATCCACACCAGAAGGAAACTCTATAAGTGCAGTTACTGTGAGGTATGTATTTATATTTTTATCTTGTATTTTAAGCCTGACTGTTTGGAACAACTCTGCTCTTTAAATTTGTTTTAGCATGTTAAGTTATTCTACTGCAGTTAAAGTTAGTGTTGTGAGGTTCATCAGATTTTAGTTTCAGTTATTATTTTTTTCTTCCATGATCATAAAAACACTAAATAATTACTTTTCTACCCTTTCTTCCAAATTTATGACTGCTACAATCTGGTCAGTGTTAGATGACTTATTATGTTCTTTACTAACTAAAAACAATTATTTTTGCTTCAAATTGGGAGTGAGACCGATTGTATTGGAACTTTTCATATGTACTTGTGAAGAATATGATGTAACTTGTTGTTTAGATATGATTGTTTGTATATTAAATGAACTACCGTATTTTCACGACCATAAGACGCACTGTACTAAAAGGCGCAGTCTCAGTTATGTGTGCCATTACTGTATTTAACACACACATAAGGCGCACTGGATCATAGGGCGCATACAGTGGGGCAAAAAAGTATTTAGTCAGCCACTGATTGTGCAAGTTCCCCCACCTAAAATGATGACAGAGGTCAGTAATTTGCACCAGAGCTACACTTCAACTGTGAGAGACAGAATGTGAAAAAAAAAATCCATGAATCCACATGGTAGGATTTGTAAAGAATTTATTCGTAAATCAGGGTGGAAAATAAGTATTTGGTCAATAACAAAAATACAACTCAATACTTTGTAACATAACCTTTGTTGGCAATAACAGAGGTCAAACGTTTACTATAGGTCTTTACCAGGTTTGCACACACAGTAGCTGGTATTTTGGCCCATTCCTCCATGCAGATCTTCTCGAGAGCAGTGATGTTTTGGGGCTGTCGCCGAGCAACACGGACTTTCAACTCCCGCCACAGATTTTCTATGGGGTTGAGGTCTGGAGACTGGCTAGGCCACTCCAGGACTTTCAAATGCTTCTTACGGAGCCACTCCTTTGTTGCCCGGGCGGTGTGTTTTGGATCATTGTCATGTTGGAAGACCCAGCCTCGTTTCATCTTCAAAGTTCTCACTGATGGAAGGAGGTTTTGGCTCAAAATCTCACGATACATGGCCCCATTCATTCTGTCCTTAACACGGATCAGTCGTCCTGTCCCCTTGGCAGAAAAACAGCCCCATAGCATGATGTTTCCACCCCCATGCTTCACAGTAGGTATGGTGTTCTTGGGATGCAACTCAGTATTCTTCGTCCTCCAAACACGACGAGTTGAGTTTATACCAAAAAGTTCTACTTTGGTTTCATCTGACCACATGACATTCTCCCAATCCTCTGCTGTATCATCCATGTGCTCTCTGGCAAACTTCAGACGGGCCTGGACATGCACTGGCTTCAGCAGCGGAACACGTCTGGCACTGCAGGATTTGATTCCCTGCCGTTGTAGTGTGTTACTGATGGTGACCTTTGTTACTTTGGTCCCAGCTCTCTGCAGGTCATTCACCAGGTCCCCCCGTGTGGTTCTGGGATCTTTGCTCACCGTTCTCATGATCATTTTGACCCCACGGGATGAGATCTTGCGTGGAGCCCCAGATCGAGGGAGATTATCAGTGGTCTTGTATGTCTTCCATTTTCTGATGATTGCTCCCACAGTTGATTTTTTCACACCAAGCTGCTTGCCTATTGTAGATTCACTCTTCCCAGTCTGGTGCAGGTCTACAATACTTTTCCTGGTGTCCTTCGAAAGCTCTTTGGTCTTGGCCATGGCGGAGTTTGGAGTCTGACTGTTTGAGGCTGTGGACAGGTGTCTTTTATACAGATGATGAGTTCAAACAGGTGCCATTCATACAGGTAACGAGTGGGGGACAGAAAAGCTTCTTACAGAAGACGTTACAGGTCTGTGAGAGCCAGAGATTTTCCTTGTTTGAGGTGACCAAATACTTATTTTCCACCCTAATTTACAAATAAATTCTTTACAAATCCTACCATGTGAATTCATGGATTTTTTTTTTCACATTCTGTCTCTCACAGTTGAAGTGTACCTCTGGTGCAAATTAAATTACTGACCTCTGTCATCATTTTAGGTGGGGGACTTGCACAATCGGTGGCTGACTAAATACTTTTTTGCCCCACTGTACAAGTACCGTATGCGTATTTAAAAATAAAGCAGGAGCAAACCTGAGTTCGGTACCTTACTCACATTTCTATTACCGGTAATCGTCATCATCAACAACACACAAGCATACAAGTGTGCGTATTTAAAATAAAGCAGGAGCAAAACTGAGTTTGGTACTCACATTTTTATCATCAATCAAACCCATCGAAGTCCTCATCTGTGTCTGAATTGAACAGCTGCGCTAAATCTACATCAAACATGCCAGGTTCACTTTCTTCACTGTCAGAGTCACTTTCCGTGCCGTGCGGCTCCTCGGAAATGATGCCGGCTTTTGCGAAAGCTCGAACAACAGTGCCAGCAGACATGTTAGCCCAAGCATCTACAATCCATTGGCAAATTGTGGCGTAACTCGCCCGGCGCTGCCTTCCACTCTTAGTGAAACTGTGGTCTCCATCGGTCATCCATCGCTCCCAGGCCGCTCGCAGCCTTACTTTGAACGGGCGGTTCACACCGATGTCCAGAGGTTGGAGTTCCTTTGTCAGGCCTCCCGGAATGACAGCAAGCTCACAGTTCCTTTGTTTCACAAGTTTTTTCACATCGGCTGTGAGATGGGCACGCATAGAGTCACAGATTAAGAGCGATGGTGATGCGTGGAAAAAACCACCTGGTCTCCTTACATGTAACTGGATGTTGGCAGAGATGCTCTTTATTTCAGGCAATGTTCAGGATAAAAATGTTAAAGGAGTTCCCCGACTTACACTGTGTTTGTGTCTTTGTTTAGAAGCAGAGCGGCACAGATGGATCCAGTTCTCAACCCTGTCGTCACTGTGGTGGTGGGAAAGACTTTCGCTGTGACCTTTGTGGAAATACTTTCAGTAATCGACAGAATCTAAATCGACATCGACGTAGACACACTGGAGACAAAATGAACTACTGCAAAGAATGCGGGAGAGGCTTCACCACATTAAGTGATTTAAAATGCCATGAACTCTTCCATAGTGGGGTTAAAAAGCATGTCTGTGACCAGTGTGGGTCATCCTTCACCACTGCAAGTGACCTTAAAAAGCATAAACGAATCCACACAGGAGAGACACCATACAAGTGCAGACACTGTGACAGAAGCTTTTCATATTCAGCTAGTCGTAACCAACATGAACGTACACACATGAAAGAGATATTTAGCTGTGACCAGTGTGACAAGAGCTTCAAGAATTTCACTTCATACTCCAAACACAAACGATCCCACGCTGCAAATAAACAGTTTCACTGTTACCAATGTGCAAAATCATTCACTTCATTATCTGCTCTGCGCAAACATCAGCGTGATCATGCAGGACTGAAATCACTGGATCACAATGAATCTGACGAGACAGAAAGATCCTCTTCTGGTTTCAGGGTCAGACTTAAACACCTTGAGATCAGGCTCCACAGAGTTCAGCTGGAGTCTCCTGTAAAGAGTGCAGCTGATGTCACACTTGGATCTGATGAGGTAGCTCTGCTTTCTGGACCTGCAGTGAATGTTAAATTAATGAAGCTGTAAGTATAGATATGTACATGAAGTTTATTTTCACTTGAGGGAATTTTAATGTTCTAAGTTTTCATCCCTGATACATTTTAATATTTCTTCCCTTAGGAAACCGTAGTGTTTAGTAGTTGTACCTTTTGCTACATTATAGAAGTTATAGGAATGTGTTTTACCAAAATTGTATCAAAACTACCCATTTGGATATATACATCAGTTCTTTTTCATTTTGATTTTCTTCCTCTTTTCCAAATACTACTTGCTTTTTCTATGTATTCATTTTATGTATTACTTCAGTTACATTTTAATCGTTTTTCATATTTATTCTTCTGCTTTGGTAATCCCTGCTCTTAAATCCTTTTCTTTCAAAGCCTCAAATAATTTCACACCAGTTGCTCTGAAAGCTTCCAAAATGAACTAAATCTATCAACCGGCTTTCAAACAATAACTACTATGACTTTGTGCTTGAAGTCCGCATGTTGTTATTGGGTTTTTTTAAGTTAATGCATTTTAATCCACATGTTCTGCCGCTGTTTTTCCTGTAGATTTGAAGTTTGTATTATAAAATCCTGATACTGTTAAAGCATTAGTTATATTTGATGAATTATGTGTAAAGTTCTTATTAAACAGTTTGGTGTCAAAATAAAGAACTTGTCTCACAACAAGTACTTTGAGCCATGATTTCAGATTCAAACAATTTTTCTTTCTATTTGTATTAGGATTTTTCTCATAGTAATAGAGACAAAAGAAAAAGAATATGGGAACTAAAACCTTGCTCAGGCAATACAAAATTCAGAGGCACATACAAAGGAACAGGGAAATTGAAAATATCTGAAAGCACCTTAGCAACATCAAACCCAATCTTTTGAATTTTCACACAGGACCAAAGACGATGCATAAAGTCCCTCCTCCACATTACACTTCCAGCACAATGGGGAAGAGTTTACATCGATTTTACTTTTTAAAGCGGGTGTTATGTGCAATTTTTTACTGAATCGATTGAGTCCAGTTACAGGCAGATATCTTGGAGGCACAGACCCAAATCTTCTGCCAGTCTTAAACAGTTATAGATGTCCTAGGTGTCTTTCCTGAGCCTGTTTTACAGCCAGGAAGTAAGGGGCTGAACCGGAGTTAAGGACTTTATTAAATGAGCTATTGGACTTCCCAGACTGCAGGGAGGACAAAGCATCCACCACTGCAGACCTAGTAGGGTCCATCATTAGAGTGGTGTCATTAATTATAAAGTGCCTCAGTTGCAGATATCTAGAAAATTCCACATTCTGAAGGCCGAAACATCGTTGCAGCTGCTGAAAGGAGAGCAGAGTCCGGCTTCTAAACAAATCACCCAGGTTAACCAGCCCTCCAGGCAAGAAGTAAGGATCGTTCATAACAGGAGCCAAGGAGGACGTCAAATGGGCCCAGTCTGCCAAAGCACAGATCTCCAGGCCTTGACAGAGCACAGGTCAGGGGTCAGCAACCTTTATGATGATCAGTGCAAACAAGAACTTGATAACAACAAATCAACTGTACAACAGAAAATGCAAATGCTATTTATGGTCTCCTCACAGCAATGATAGGAAACATAAACTGGGCCAATATGGCATTTTTGTTAATACAGGGATACACATGTTAATGTGATCTCTGGTCTCCCACTCAGAGACACAAGTCTCCAAGTGTCCAGCATTCAGACGGCTACCTGAGGACACTTCGTCTGAGAGAAAATCTGCTCACACAGACATGTAGAGCCAAATGCTGTCAATGAGGCCTCTGCAATGTTCTGAAGACAGTTAAACTTGTCAGGTAGTGACGTCCAGCAGGTGAAAAGGCAGCTCCATGAACACGCACAGCTGTGGATTCCAGCTGCGTTCGTTGTTCTGCAAACTTTGACCCCCACAGAGTCGAGCTTTTCAGTTCAATCAGCTGCATTTCGATGTCCAGCCAGTTAAAGCGAGACAAATCCAGCTGCTCATTAAAGCTTTCTGCTTTGATCAGAGAAGAAAACATTGGTCCATACACCTGAAAGTCACGAAAACACATTGCCAATTCTGTCTGGAGTCTACGGATGTATTTGTGTATTTCCGTGGTGCTGATGTTGAGCGGAAAGCTCCTGAAGCATTTGAAGTGTCGGAATGTGGAAATTTCAACATTGAAAAAACTGCCAGCTAACAACGTCCCTCTACGGTGGTTTTTTTTTTTAGCTAATACTACTACTACTACTAATAATAATAATACATTTTATTTAAAAGGCGCCTTTCAAGACACCCAAGGACAGTTTACAATAGGGAAATGGTAAATGGCCTGAATTCGTATAGCGCTTTACTAGTCCCTAAGGACCCCAAAGCACTTTACACATTCAGTCATCCACCCATTCACACACATTCACACACTGGTGATGGCAGCTACATTGTAGCCACAGCCACCCTGGTGCGCACTGACAGAGGCGAGGCTGCCAGACACTGGCGCCACCGGGCCTTCTGACCACCACCAGTAGGCAACAGGTGAAGTGTCTTGCCCAAGGACACAACGACCGAGACTGTCGGAGCCGGGGTTCAAACCGGCAACCTCCTGATTACAAGAGAAACTGCCAACTCTTGAGCCACGATGGCCCCTAATAGGATAAAACACATAATGGAAAAATGACAAAATGAAGAAAAATAAACTACTTCGCATATTTCACCTATTGCAGGTTATTTTTAGAACGTAACTCCTGTGATAAACGAGGGACCGCTGTATTATTAATAGTAGTCTGGGACATCTAATTGATTAACATCAACATTGATTATTGTGCACTATTATTTTTTTCCAAGGTGAGCAAAAATATAAAACTCTCTCTCAGCTTGTCCGTTGCCAAAAATGGCCCTCCTTTTGTGTATGTTCACAAAATGCTGTAAAATGTATATTTATTAAAACATTTATCTACTTTTACTGACTTGACACTTTAAATTATCACCAGTCCATTTCATCAAAACCAAAGTTTTTTCTACATTCTTTTTACTCTTTAAATGCCAGTTAGGCTATATATTACCAGGAACTTTTCAGATAAAAAGGTGATGAAGTCCTAATGGTTTCATAAATCTTCCTATTTCTTTTTTTCATATAAGCATCAGGGACAAGTCTGTCTTGCAGTTGGTGAGGTCACTAATGTGCGCCCTATTTCTTCCAGGATCACTCTTCATTTGTAGGTTTTAGTGGACTCCTACTACTGTGAAGTGGTTTTCATGGGACAAAGGCTTGTATTCCAAGATCTGGGAGACTGTAGAGATGAGCAGTGATGCCCTTCCTACCATCTTTCCAGAAAAATAAGTGATCTGGAAGCTGTTAGGCTTACTTACAGCAGCAGCACTTTCTGCACCTGCATAAACTCCAGGACACATTTGCTAACAGTGTTTGTTGCTGTATGTTTCATTCATTCATTCATTTATTTATTCATTTTCAGGCACAACAAATACCTATATTGAACATAAAATACACAAAACAAAAAACAAAACTTGCCTGAAAAAGGAGTGGGACGAAGAAAACTTATTAAATCCCACCCCTATACTCACTCATCAACAAAAAAAAACAATAAACTTCCCGCAGCTACGCCCATCATTGCATACAGACCCATCAACAGCCCCGGGCAGATACAAGCATCTAAGCGGCAGCTCGCAACCAACAATTAGAGCCTTCATAACTGAATACAGAATATATAAATTATAAATTGCATTACCACAGGTAACAGGCAGTAATAACTACAAGTAACAGACACACATACATATACATACATATATATCTACACACACAAGTACATATATGTAGATACATACGCACACTTTATTTTTTATTTATTTTTTTTGGAATCCATACCAGCAATGGTAAGAGGACAGACATTACAGAGCACACTAAAACCCATCATTGAGTATACTGTGACCAGACCAACTGTTTGTAGAGGAATTTAAATCTATGAATATTTTTGCATTGTTTCAATTGTAAACTCAGACTGTTCCAGATTTTCACACCACATACAGACACACAAAAGCCTTTACGGGTTGTTCGAGTTCTGGGTAATTTGAATTCTCCAAAGCCTCTCACATTATAAACCTTTTCTCGAATTTCAAATCTAGTTTGTAAATTTGCCGGTAAAAGTTTAGTAAAAGCTTTATACAAAATTATGGATGTATTGTAATTAACCAGATCCTGGAATTTAAGTAACTTTGCCTGAAGAAAGAATTTGTGAGTATGATCTAGATAACCAGCCTTGTGAATAATACGCAGTGCTCGTTTCTGTACTGTGACTAATGGATTAGTTGTATTTTTATATGTATTTCCCCACACTTCCACACAATATGTAAGATATGGAAGAACCAGGGTACAGTACAGAGTACGAAGTGCATCTTTATCAAGGAATTGTTTCACTTTGTTCAAAACTGCGAGGCTTCTGGAAATTTTGGTTTTTATGTGTCTGACGTGGGGTTTCCATGAAATTTTGTTATCAATTATAACTCCCAAAAATTTGTTTTCACTCACATTATCAATTGGTACACCTTCAATGATAATTGGTAACTCTATATTATATTTTAAATTACCAAAAAACATTGCTTTAGTTTTATTTATATTTAATGATAATTTATTTATGTCCATCCATTTTTTTATTAATTTTAGCTCCCTGTTTACGGTCATTACAAGATCAGTATAATCATCGCTACTGAAAAATATGTTGGTGTCATCTGCGAACAGTATGAGTTTAAGTACTTGAGAAACATCAAAAATATCATTTATGTATACATTGAAAAGTTTTGGTCCCAACACTGACCCTTGGGGAACACCACATGTAATACCAAGTTTCTCTGAATGGTAATGCCCTATGCTAACATATTGTTCCCGACCTGTTAGGTAACTTTTTAACCAGTTACCAGCTTTCCCTCGAATACCATATCTTTCCAATTTATCCAGTAAAATTGAGTGATTGATTGTGTCGAAGGCCTTTTTGAGATCAACAAAAATACCAACTGCATATTTATTTTTATCCAGTGTATCAGTAATTTCTTCTACTGCCTCAATTATCACCATTGAAGTGGTTCTTTGCGTTCTGAAACCATACTGACCAACATTTATTATTTGATGTTTTTCAAGGAATTTTTCTAATCTTGAATTAAAAAGTTTTTCTAGAATTTTTGAGAATTGAGGCAGTAGAGAAATAGGCCTATAATTGGTAAAACTGTGTTTGTCATTACTTTTATATAGTGGTATTACTTTCGCAATTTTCATTTTTTTTGGAAAACAACCGGACTGAAATGATAAATTACAGATATATGTTAAGGGACTAGCAATATTCAGAATAACCTGTTTAACTACAGACATATTTATGTCATGATAATCCATTGAAGACTTACTTTTACATTTTAATGTGATATTTATTACTTCTTGCTCATTTGTAGCTGAGAGGAACAGTGAAAAGGGATTTGATTTTATATTACTGATATTTTCATTTTTATGACACGGGATGTCCGCTGCTAGTTCAGGGCCAACATTTATGAAGAATTTATTGAACCCATCGACAATATTACTCATGTTGTGATTTTCACCATTTGCATCAGTAAAATATTCAGGATATGATGTTCCAGAAGATCCTTGTTTAATTAAGTTGTTTAACACATCCCAAGTTCCTTTTATATTGTTTTTATTTTCACATAATCTTCTTCTATAATAAAGTTGTTTGCTCGTTCTTATAATATCAGTCAATTTATTTCTATATGCTTTATATCTTTGTTCCACTTCTTTTGTTTTTACTTTGATAAACTGTTTATACAGATTGTTTTTCTTTTTGCAAGCATTAATAATTCCTTTTGTGAGCCAAGGACTTTTTATCTTTTTTTTCTTTGTCATGTGTTCGTTTACAGGACAATGTTTATTGTACCACATAGTAAAAATATCTAGAAAATTATCATAAGCCTTGTCCACATCTGACTCTTCATACACCGAACTCCAATCTTGTTGTGCTAAATCGAAATTGAAGGCATGAATTGCTTCTTCATTTATTGTTCGCTTTGCTATCATGATCTTGGTATCTATTTTTTTTAAATCACAGTCACACAAAGTAAAAACTGGTAAGTGGTCAGTTATATCACAGACAAGCAGACCACTATTAATTTGGAAATCCATGACATTAGTAAAAATGTTGTCAATAATAGTGGCGCTATGTGAAGTTATTCTGCTTGGCTTTGTTATTGTTGGATATAGTGATAAGCTGTACATTGTGTCAGTAAAGTCATCAATGGCTTTTAACCTTGTTGGATTTAGCAAATCAATGTTAAAATCACCACAGATAAATAGTAATTTTTGGTTCACCGAAGCAAACGTTTTTTCTATCCATTCATTAAAAGTGTCAATACTTGAACTGGGTGTCCGATATATACAACTTATTATAACATTTCTCTTTTTTTCATTCATAATCTCAATAGTCAAACATTCCAAAATTCCATCAATAGCCATAGACATAGTTGTTACAACATTATATTTTATAGAGTTATGAACATATATAGCAACCCCGCCGCCCGCCTTATTTAATCTATTCATGTATTTTAAATCATATCCATTCAAACAAAAATCTATTCCTTTATCGACATTGAACCAAGTTTCAGTGATGGTTATAACACTAAAGGGGCGAGAAAATTGTTGCAAATAGTCCTTAATGAAATCAAAATTAGAGTACATACTTCTGCTGTTAAAGTGAATTAATGAGAGCTTCCCGTCTAGGTTAATTTCTTTTTCATATTGTTCCTGAGTGAAATAATTACAATTTTTAACAAAAGCAGAGAGAAAGTTACTTTCAGAATCTATTTCTGGATCTATTATATTATGCTCCTTATATTCACAATCTAGATCAATTACTTTCTGTTGAAGAATTGATTTCAACGTGTCCATGTCATTTCCTGGTGTAATTGATACATTGGTGTCAGTTATACTTGTCCAGATCCTCCATGTTCCTCACTATCAGTACTTTTGCCTCTTCTGGTGTCCCGTTTAGCTTAATGAAAATCTTACAGTTTGTTACCCATGTATGTTGTATTTTACCGTTCTTCTTCAGTTGCCTTGCCTTCCTCACGATGTCTGCGTTTTTTCGTGTCAGATGCTCATTAATGAAAACGTCCGTGCCTTTCAGTTTGCGTCCTTGTTTCAGCAGTGCGACCTTGTTCTTCCGATTGACAAATCTCATAATGATGGCCGGCAGTCTGTCACTCCTCCTGGGCAGTGAGTGACATGCTTCTATGTGCTCCAGGTCCATCTCTATCCCCTTGCTTTGGAGGAAGGACGCCACCTGTTGCTCTACCGAGCGGGTCTCCTCGTCGCTGGGCTCCCCGACATTCCCGGCCACCGCGCGCGCGTACGAGCGCGGCTTGATTTTAATACCGCTGATGACCACGTCGTTCGTACGGGTGTACTGCTCCAGCTCATCCACCCGCCGCTCGAGATCCATGATCCGTCTGTCCTTCTCGGCATTTTGGAGGCGTAGCTGTTTTACCTCCTCCAGAAGCCCCAGAAGCAGCGCCTGCTGTGCCCTGACTGCGGCCACGTCTCCGCACAGCGCTCCGAGGGAGGTTTTAATGTCCTCAACCTCCTCTGGTGTTGGGCCTTTCTTGGGTGGCATACTGAAGCGAGAGCACGAGGCGGCCACCACGAGGGACCCGGAAGCGGAATTTCTGATGATGGCGCCTGGCTAGGCCTGCTGGCTGATGGTGGAGCCTGGCTGTGGCCTGCTGGCTGATGGTGGAGCCTGGCTGTGGCCTGCTGGCTGATGGTGGAGCCTGGCTGGGTCTGCTGGATGTGGCCTGCTGGCTGATGGTGGAGCCTGGCTGTGGCCTACTGGCTGATGGTGGAGCCTGGCTGTGGCCTGCTGGCTGATGGTGGAGCCTGGCTGTGGCCTGCTGAGCCTGGCTGTGGCCTGCTGGCTGATGGTGGAGCCTGGCTGTGGCCTGCTGGCTGATGGTGGAGCCTGGCTGGGTCTGCTGGCTGTGGCCTGCTGGCTGATGGTGGAGCCTGGCTGTGGCCTGCTGGCTGATGGTGGAGCCTGGCTGGGTCTGCTGGTGTTAAAGGGGAGTTTTTCCTTTCCACTGCTCATAGAAGTCAACTGGTAGTTGTGGTTTTCTCTGTTCTCTCTGTAGGGTCTTTACCTTACAGCAGGGGTGGGAGAACTCCAGCGAGCAGGGGTGGGAGAACTCCAGCTTTGAATTTTTTTTTAGAGTTGATATTTTGGCTATGGTGTCTTGTTATGAAATCTACAAGAGTCAAAGTGTTTTTAGCAGGTGCTTCACAGCTAAGTTTGACTGGGAAACTCAAAGCTCAATAGTCTGTATCAACAGAAATTCACTGCAGCCTGTGTAATATTTCATGCATCATAATTTATTCCAGTCCATCTTGCAAATACATATTTGCGTTGTAATGTCATGCACAGACACACACAACTATTAGATCCTTAAGATCAAACCTGTGTCATTCTTTTGGTCCACTGCAGTGTAGTAGTCAAAAAAAAGAAGTGAAGTGGCCACAAATGGCCAGGATAGAGCCCAGAGGGTTAATGCGTAAAATGTATAAAATATTATTGATTACAGGGTAATACATTAATGTTAATAGCAAGTTACAAGTATAAACAATGCTGTTACATTTACACTTAAAATTTTTACTATGAGTATGGACATAAAAAAGTGAACAACATTTTATAATAAGCTTAATTGGAATTCTGTACACTGAAAAAGCAACAACACATAAAAACACAAACAAACAGCCAGTGCCTTCATCTGTCCATGAAATGTCAAACATCACATTGACCCGTAGTCCCTGCTCGTCAGCACATTTAAAAAGAGCTCCATGTCCTCTGCAAACTGAAAAACAAAGAGGAAGAAGTCCCTCTACACAAAAACACTGCAGATGACAGGCCAGGAAAACACCTATTGATCTGTTTGAATGCCTCCTCATCATGTGAGCCTTGAAGTTTTTTTTAAAAAGACTAAGATCACAGTGAGGGAATTTCATTTTCATGGACTTTCCACAAGCCACAGTTTCATTCAGCACAGAGGGAGCACATGAATGTTCTACTGAAGATTCAGAAAATGGTTTAGATGCTGGAGACAAGACATCGAGAGGGAGATGGGGCTCCACGGAGAGTTCAGTGGGGAGCAGTCCTGAATGCTGACATGACAATAATTGCCTTGCCATATCCCCACGCTGTATGACTGTCATGTTACAGACAGGGCAGTGAAAGTGCACCGGCATATCATTTTGTCTGTAAGAGAGAGAAAAACAACATGTAATTTAAATGTAGTTGTATAGAATGCAATCAGTTTATCTAACAATCAGATTGTACATATTAACAAAAACATCCAAGCCATCCTCAATAATGAAAGCAAAATGGTGTGGATCACAAGAGCTGTCAGGAAATGTGGTGAACAGGAAAAAAAAAATTAATGAAAACACGCTTTTTTCTCTCACTGATGAATGACCTGAACTGTACAATGTGAAAAGCAACTTTAAAGTCAACAAAGAGACTGCAGAAGTGCTGAAAAGAAGTGCATATTTATAACTTTAACTATGAGGTATATTTAATACCAACATACCTTTGAAAGGCAAAGCATTTTTACTGTGTCCATTTATATGCTCCTCGATCTTTGCCCTGACAGCAGGGCTGAGAGTGGGGCACAGAGGGCAGTGAAAGAGTCTTCTGCAACATGTTGTGCATTCCTGCAATTCTGGCTTGGAGGCAGAATGGAATAGAGAATATTAGTATTTATAAATGTATACATCTCTTTGTGACGATCTTTACAATGTTGATGCAGGTGGAATGAGAGACATAAATAAAGTGCAATATGCAGTAAACGGAACAACGTGCATTGATGTTACAGATAGTGAAAAGCAGTGAAGTGAATTTGTTCATAACAAGCAAAAATCAAATACGTTTGAAACTGACCACTAAATGCTAACCAGAGGTGTCAAAAGTGCACATTCCTTACTAAAGTTTAGATACCTCGGGGTAGTGATGGCCCGCTTGAAGCTGACGCTCCGGTGCGTGTGTCAAAAAAATCAACACACTGCTTCAGAAGCTCTGTGTCGAAGCTTGATTCGTTTGGCCAGAGTCACGTGATCAGCGACGTCCGAAACTTCATTTAGAACCTAACTGCTTCGGTATCTGATTCAATGGTTTATAAGGAAGTGAGTCATTCGCGGGATTTGTGGTGTTGTGATGGTGACAGATAGCGAACCACTGATCATTCCACTGAGAGATTTGAAGCCAGCGAGGAAGAGAGGAGGTTCTGTTGTGTGGGAGAATTTTGAGTTGATTTTGGTCAGTTGGGTGGGTTTTCCAGCTTTGTGTTCTTGTTGTTTGCTTTTGTTTTGTGCGTGTTTATTTTATCTTATAATGGGAAAACGGTGGCACGGTGGTTAGCACTGTTGCCGCACAGCAAGAAGGTCCTGAGTTCAATTCCAACATCAGGCCAGGGTCTTTCTGTGTGGAGTTTGCATGTTCTCTCCGTGTTTGCGTGGGTTCCCTCCGGGTACTCCGGCTTCCTCCCACCGTCCAAAGACATGCAGCTCGTGGGGATAGGTTAATTGGATAATCCAAATTGCCACTAGGTGTGAATGGTTGTCTGTCCCTGTGTGTTGGCCCTGCGATAGACTGGCGACCTGTCCAGGGTGTACCCCGCCTCTTGCCCTATGACAGCTGGGATAGGCTCCAGCGCCCCCCGTGACCCTGAAAAGGATAAGTGGAAGCGAATGGATGGATGGGAAAAAACTTAATGTCAAAAAAAATCTGCTTTCATAATATAAATATAATTAAGTAACTTTAGAAAAACTTCCACTTGATTCTTTACATTTAATGTTGTAAAAATATATATTTTATTGTTTAACTAATCTGAAAATGTTAGTCTGCCAAATGTGCAGCAATTTAATGTATTTATTCTCTTTAGCTGAGTTTGTGGGGCCCAGGTAGACTGTATAACTGCATCTCTACCAGTTTCTCTGCACTCCAGCCTCTTCTGTTCCACGTGAAGGGATTTTCCTTAATGCAGGAGAAATTATCTCCACGAAAAGGAACAGTTTCGGCCATCGCACAGTGGAACAAATTCTCTTCTTAAATAAAAATGAAAAAGGGTTACCTTAAATGCATCATGCTTTTAATTTGCAAGTTCATAAGCACTTTCCCTTTCACAATCAATTCTACCCCCAGGTCAGAAATATGTATAGGAAAATTTCCCCAATATAATATTATTTATAAATACACCCATCTAGCTCTTGCACAAGTGCATGGAGGCGGGACCTCACAGCAGAAGCATACTCCAGAATGTGTTGTACATTATTATATGTATATTATATGTAATGTGGTATTTTTCAATTATTGTATTTACCAACATCAAGAAGTCACAAGCAAAGAAAGACCACACCATGGTGCATATTTAAACAAGGAGAGTTTACTGGTCGAAATTATTTATTAAACAAATAAACCGCATTTTTTTAACCCCCAAAAATACACGTTCAAAGCAACACAACAGTGGCCCAATATCAGACAGAATTCCACTCTGTAGAGTGAGTGGGCAATCATAATGAAGCAGTTGGTTTTATTTTGTGGATTCAAGCTGCTCTTCATATTTTTGGCCACCAGATGTCACCAGAGAGGACTGTGTTGAAAAGCTCCGAGTAATGAACCGTTTTTCAATACAAGCTACAGAAAGCTTCATTTGGCCATCACTACCTCGGGGGTCTGACCGTTGTTGTAACGCTAACAAAGTGTAAGCAAACTAGATGATTCCTAGAATTATATCATTATTAACGGCAAATTTATACATGAAAGACTCTGTGCCAACCTTTACGATCCACTTGCAAGGTTAAGGATCCATGCAGGAACGAGACAAGAAATAATAATAAAAAAAGAACATATTTCTGCCGACTTTGGAGGTCACGTGTTTCCGGTTAGTGTGGTCACGTGTTTCCGGTTAGTGTGGAGGTCACCTGTGTCCGGTTACTGCGGAGGTCCCAATATGGCGCTCCCCAGCGGGTGCAACCAGACCCTCCCCCCGGTCGCGCGGAAAGAGCTGCTTTTCATGAAACGGGAGTAAAGTAGTGAACTTAGAGGAGAGAAACGAACTAAAGTATCGATCATAAACCACTATCAACGTCCTGATCGATATCTGCATCGATCTGCCCACCCTTGTCTCCTGGATCGTAGCTGAGATCAGCGTGAACCACGTGGGTCTCTGCTCCCTGATCTGTTTCCTGTGTTTGGAAAGAGTTGCAGCTTCATCGCGGAGTTTCTCTCGGTTTGTGGGCTCATCTAAAGGTAAGCACCGAGCTAACTTTACTGTGAGTTCAGTTCATGTTGAGTTTAGCTCCTGAATGAGGTCTTCTGCTGCTCTCCTCGGTGTCTGTTCACAGTTTATTGTGAACACGTTGAGAGAAGAGTGAGAGAGTGTTTGGAGAAAAACACCAACTAACCATTAGCTCAGCATGCTGGGAGAAGTTGAGCGTTTGCTCGCGTTTTGCTCGATTATTTCTTGCTGTGACTCGGGGGCGTTTTTAGCCCATTTTTGAATCACAGGACCCCCAAAGATTCACAGTACTTTATAAAAAGCATATAGTATTTGGTTGAGACGTAATATTTTAAAAACAAAAGTATAGACCCCCCCCCCCAAAAAAAAAAGGTCTGTTCCAGCTCGCCTCTCCCCTACTCTGGCTCTGTTGTCCTTTCTGCCAGAGCGATGGTGGCTGAGACGCAGCAGAGCGGAGGTGTGAGTGCCTGCCTTAAACCAGGACATATTAGCTGCATTTAACCTTCAGTTATGTAGGAGTCAGACCGTGTTTCCTTTTTAGCTGAAAAACATTACACCAGGTAACCTGCAGTGTTGAGAGCGTGTTTTCCGATGTTTGCTACTCTACAGTCCGTCCTACTCTGTAGTAAAATCAGCGACATTTGACCGTCCTGTTGCTCCCATTGGAATTTATGTAGCCTATTTAAAATCTACAACTTAAAATTGTTGTTACCACTGTCCTGTTTGAAATGGAACGAGAGAAGCTGGTTATTTTGTCATATGTGCATGTGCCGATATTAAACCCAGCAGCCACATTCAGGTAAAAGTGTAAGATCAAATGATCCGTCAATAAAGGATAATGTTGGATCAGTGTTTCAATATTTATATCTTTTATTAGATGTACATGTGGTTTGGTTATTTGCCTTTTGGTTGAAAGTACACAGTATATAATGATGTACCACGTGATCGCTTGCAAAACAGCTACGTTAGCGTTAGGGCTGTCTGATATAACGATATATATCGGATGACGATTTAAAAACGTCTATCCTTTCATTTTACGCTATCGTTTGTTTCCTGCTGTTGCAAAAAAATAAAAAATAAACCTTAGACTCAAACGTTAGAACAGGCTTTTCCCCGCAGCAGGCTGTGTAATAAATACTCACAAAGAAAACGGCGTCCGTTACAACTTATGTCTAAAAATGTATCGTTTCATGCATCGGTTAAAACACTCGACTCCAGCTACACGACACCCAGCAGGAAACATTTCACACAAGTCGAGCTGCCCGAGATTCACAGAATTTATGGAAAATTTTACATTTTTGTGATTTATATCGTTATCGGACGATAGATGTCTTATATCGGGAGATGAGATTTTGGTCACATCACACAGCCCTAGTTAGCATAACATTAGCTAAAGGATGAACGCTAACTTTTTTCCACTCGATTAAAGGTAACGTGATGGTTTCTGGTGGTTAAGGACAAATGCAATCGCATGCCAGGATGCTCTAAACAGACCAAACTTCAGTCAGGAGAACAACTGAGATCATTCATCCACAATACGAGGTTAGTTATTAATATACTGCAACAACATGGGAATAGAGCAGCTGCCAGAGAATTCAACATTAATGAATTAATGTTAAAGAAGTGGAGGAAGCGCAGTTTTTGGCTTTCCTCATATTCCAAAAGTGCTTCGTCTCTTTGCTGTGACTCGCCCGCCATAATTTGCAGACGATGTTGTTTGCAGCAGCTGCAATGCCTCCGACCAAAACAGGCGGAGCTTGTTGACACCAACAACATGTGCTATTGCGATAGAGTGATATAGTCAAAATCTCTACCGTTGGCCAAATTTATATCGTCTCTACCGTATACCGTTTATACCGCCCACCCCTACTTATGATTTAATAAAGATATTTACAGACTTTGAAATGACTGAAAGATTTATTAGGGTTTGTTTTGAGTTTTGTTCAAAAGGGAATAACTTCATATAAAAAAAAAATCACATATGCTGGACATCTTAAACAATTTTTTTAATAAAGCAGCACAGCAGAAAAAAATCAGGGCTAACCCTTCACTCTATCATGTGGCTCGGTGCTGTCCCCGTTAAAGAGCCAAGGACCTTCTTTCCACTTCCTCCATTTATAGGTTGGATGCAGTGAGTAACACTGGGGAACAACACACCCTCGTTGTATTTAAAATATGTGGTGGTAAGGCAGAGGTCTAACTGTTGCTATGCTGCTACCAATGAGCCTGAGTGGGACTCCATCTTTGTGTATATATGGAAGTTCATATATACAGGGTGCAGCATCCACCGGGTAAAGGTGGTGGTATGCAGGGAGCTCAGTGGCTTTTTCAAGTTCTTGTTGCAGCTGATGACTTTCTTTTTGCTTCTGGGGTTTCACCTTGAAGCTTCATAGGTATTGTTGTCACTGAGTGTAGTAATGTTTATTTGCTCTGCTTCTTCTTGTCAGGGATAAAATACATATCTATACTTTTGTGTCCCAGCTGAGTAACAGGAGGAGAAGAGTCTGGTGGAGCAGCAGAGGAACAGTTTCAGCCATTTGGACTCAGCTCAGCCACTACAGAGGAAACAATGACTTCAACGCAGGAGGTGAGAAAAGTATCTCAGTTACACTGTTAATGAAACTGTGCACAGCTGGTTGTTAACAGCAGCTTTATCTTTTCCATCCTGGGCTCCTCCATAAATAGAAAATCTACATTCACAAACAAAAACCACAGAAGTTGCAAGAAAATACAACGATCATATTTTATCAGCACACATTAAAACAATATCATCAGTTGGACTGCCCATTTTTCATGAAGTAAAAGATTTTCTCCCGTGATCAGGGCTGGGCCATATCGCCAAAATTCATATCTCGATATTCTGTAGCTGGATGGCGATATACGATATACATCTCGATATTTGGTGATGGTCAGAGGGGCCGATGGTGCGATATGGCAGCCTCGCTTCTGTCAGCCTGCCCCAGGGCAGCTGTGGCTACAACTGTAGCTGCTTCCACCAGTGTGTGAATGTGAGAGTGAATGAATAGTGGCATTGTAAAGCGCTTTGGGCGCCTTGAAAAGCGCTATATAAATGCAATCCATTATTATTATTATTATTATTATTATTATTATTTATTTTAAGCCATAAAGTAAGAACAAAAAGAGTTCTTAGTAAAATCTGTGTCCCAGATTTCGCAGAGGCAGTTTTATTAACAGACAGCATAGATGTACATGAAAAAATTACTCAGAAATAAATTATCAGCATTTATTAAATAATAATGCTCAAGGTATAAAATAAAACAATGTTGTTTTTGCGCATAACAAAAAGCAACCGTGCAGTCAAAATGTAAACTAAAAGATGCTGAGCGTAATAACAAAGACAGATTTCGCAGCTGCTCTGTTCCCATGTTCTACTGTGTACCGTGTGACAGCCGTGTCTCTTAACACGTGCCATTTGTGGTCCTTATACACACAATAAGGTAATATTACGTTGAAGCATGGTACGTATTACTCCGCGACGCTTCTGATTACAGTAGCCGTAATGCCTAGACAAACCATGTGAGTGAAGTTGGCCCCTCACTAGGGGTGCAACGATACTCGTATCGATATTGAACCGTTCGGTAGAGTGCTTTCGGTTCGGTACGCATATGTATCGAACAATACACAATTTGTAATTTCTTTTATCAACTTTCCTTCTGACGATGCTGTCTGTGTTGAGCGCTCAGTGGATCTGCGCTCGGCAGTGCAGCCTAGGCGGAGCAGTCGAGTGCAGATTCACTGACCGCAGGGCAAGCTAGCAAGACAGAAGTTAAGCTCTCAGCAACATGGACCTCCCCCACCCTCATTCAGATCTGGCGTTTGGAATTATTTTGGTTTTCATGTGACGTATGACCCTGAAGGTAAGCGAGTCATGGACAAAAGTAAAACAGTATGTTGGATGTGCCACGCAATGCTCAATTACATGGGTGGGAACTAGTGTGTTAGCGCAGTTAGCTCGTTAACGTGTTGGCCGTCCAGCCCCACGCACGGACGATCCGCGGTAGCTCGTTAACGGAGATTTGCCGTGTTGTGGCGTTAACGTCATTTCAGATTAACGCTGACAGCACTAGTGGGAACACAACGAATATGACTGCACATTTACGCCGACATCATCCTCGTGCAAAGACAAATGGAAGCAGACAAAAACAACAAGCACGCATGCTACAAACTTTACCCGAGTCATTTAGACAGCCGTTAGCACAGGATTCTCCTTATGGGGACCTGATATGTTTAATATGCTGCTGAGAATATAGCCCAGAAGAAGCGTATAGTATAGCTTTTATTTTGGAAAGAGCCATTTCTCTGTAATAAACTCTCTTTTCCAAAGATTTCTCCATTAGATAGATTTATTTTTTTATCCCTTTGTTGTTTCAGCAACATTAAATTTAAAAACTGTACTTTTGAGTTAAAATATATATTTATAATTTTAATAAATGACAAATTAAAAAGGCATGAACATTGTTTTTGTATCGAAAAAATATCGAACCGTGAATTTTGTGTATCGCTACACCCCTACCACTCACCTTCTTCAAATCCAACAAAAGTGGTGTTAATCAACTGTGCTATGTTTGTGCTGCTTCTGTTTTAAAGATATTAATGAAAATGTAAGGGTCAAAATGTCAACCAGCGCCCCCACATTAACTAAATCAAACAAAATTGATGTCAAACATTTGTGTTATGTTTGTGTTGCAAATTTTTTTGTTTCTGCTGCTATCATTTTAAAAATATTAATAAAAATTTCTAGAGGTCAGAGGTCAACCAGCCACCCCACATTAATGGAATCAAACAAAACTGGTGTCAATCAATTGTGCTATGTTTGTGCTGCAAAATATTTTGTTTGTGCTGCTATCATTTTAAAAATGTTAACAAAATAAGGTCTTGATCCGTGCTTAATCATCCAGGTAAGTAAATCCCAAAAGGTTGATTCTGTTCACCTGGACGTAGCGGTTTTAGTGGGAGAAACGTTTCGTCACTCATCCAAGTGACTTCTTCAGTCTCAGCTGACTGCAGGTTTCCCCAATCATATACACTCTCCTTCAAGATGAAAACCAGATTTAAATTTTCTCCTCTTCTTTCCTCATGTACTCTGTATTTCCATTGTTTTGTTTTGTTTTTTCCGTACCTCTCTCACCTGACTTCCCAATGTTATGTTTGTGTATTCTATGTATGGTTGGAAGGGGTGCTCATGATGGTGCCGGATCGTCTGGCAGTCTTTAAAACATTTTTCCTCCGGATAAATAAAGTATTATCAGTTAATCAATCTTTGATTCCACTAATGGAGGGAGTTTCAGTTTGTTCCACGACTGCATTTCACTCACTGCCTCTGTTTGTATCTCTGTCACTGCAGGACCAACATGGAGCGAGAAGTCAGCGCTCTCAGGAGGCCGACAAACCTCACAGAAGAAAGGGGGAGAAGAAATACAGCTGTGACGATTGTGGGAAGGATTTTAATCGGACGTCTGACCTGATACGGCATCAACTCATCCACAGTGGAGTTAAAGCACACTACTGTGACTTGTGTGGAAAGTCTTTTACCCTGGCTGCGAACTTAAAAACACACCAACTCATCCACAGCGGACTTAAACCGTACAGCTGTGACTTGTGTGGAAAATCTTTCACCCAACTTGGACACTTAAAAAGACACCAACTCATCCACAGTGGACTTAAAGCACACAGCTGTGATCAGTGTGGTAAAGCTTTTGCTCGTAGTAGCAGCTTACGAAATCATCTAGTTACCCACTCTGAAAATAATCAGGCGTATAGCTGCGACATTTGTGGAAAAACATTCTGCTCGCTAGTCAAACGAAATATTCACCTGCGCATTCACACTGGACAGGATGTTTACTGGTGCGATCAGTGTGGGAAACTGTTTACAACAGCCACACACTTAAAAAACCACATGTTTATCCACACTGAGGAGAGACCTTATAAATGTGACTGGTGTGAAAAGGCTTTTAAAGAGCCACATTCCCTGAGAAAGCATCAACAGATTCACACCAGAAAAATACTCTACAAGTGCAGTTACTGTGAGGTATGTATTCATATTTTTTCAGTTGCAGTTATTTTGAAGTATTATGTGAATGAAGTTTAATTTCAAAGCTAAACGAGACGTTAAAACTAGCTAACCAGCGAGGAGTTAAAAGCGGCGAAAACAACACCCACAAACTTATCTCACTACAACATAGGGCCGAAAATATGACGTGATTCTAGTGTAATCAAACTCGGGGCTTGAGCTTTATTTCAGGCAATGTTCAGGATTAAAATGTTGAAGGAATTCCCTGACTCTCACTGTCTTTGTGTCTTTGTTTAGAAGCAGAGCGACACAGATGGATCCAGTTCTCAACCCTGTCGTCACTGTGGTGGTGGGAAAGAGTTTCTCTGTGACCTTTGTGGAAAAACTTTCAGTCATCAACAAAGCCTAAAAGTACATCAGCGTAGACACACTGGAGACAAAATGAACTTCTGCAAAGAATGTGGGAGAGGTTTCCCCAAACCAAGTGAATTAAAACGACATGAAGTCATTCACAGTGGGGTTAAAAAGCACGTGTGTGACCAGTGTGGGTCATCCTTCACCACTGCAGGTTACCTTAAAGTACATAAACGAGTCCACACAGGAGAGAAACCATACAACTGTAGACACTGTGACAGAAGTTTCTCATATTCAGGGACTCGTGATTGCCATGAACTTCGACATATTGAAGTGAACTTAATAACAGTGTGACAGGAGCTTTAAGAATCTCAGTTTATAATCCGAACATAAACAATCCCTCACTGTAAATAAACTGTTTCACTGTTACCAATGTGCAAAAACATTCACTTCATTATCTGCTCTGTGCAAACATCAGCGCGATCCTGCAGGACGGACTGCACTGGATCACAGTGAATCTGAAGAGACAGAAAGATCCTCTTCTGGTTTCAGGGTCAGACTTACAAACCAGATCAGGCTCCACAGAGTTCAGATGGAATCTCCTGTAAAGAGTGTCAGCTGATGTCACACTTGGATCTCATGAGGTAGCTCTGATGTTTGGACTTCAATTCAGGAAGAAATAACATTCGAAATGTTGTTGTTGGTTTTTTTTTTGTTGTTTTTTTTCCCATGACTGAGCTCGTAATGCCTATTAGTCGTATTAAACTAAATTGTTTTAATTTAAATTAATTCAAATTCTATTATTTCTTTTTGGACCCTCAGAAAACACCAAATTCTTTTTACATGTAGATAGATGCTGGATGCCGGTAGAGTTACGTATTCTGAATACTTTGGATTACTTAATATATTTTCATGCCTATTACAACTATATGAATGTACTATTGCTATGTGATTTATTACTATTATTGAAGGCCACTCGCCATACCAATACCAACTAATTTTTAAATCTTAATATAAAATGAGTAACAGTAGGGTGGACATTAGGTATGGATTTTTGCAGTGATCTTGCATAGAAAACAACTTCTGTATCAATAATATGTTTTCCTTTTGTCTACTTTGTGGCTCTGATTTCTGGACTTGCATCAATAATCCTGAATGTTACATTTGGGAAGCTGCAAGTCTTTTACTTTTTTATTTTATTTTTTTATTTATTTATTTTTTACGGATTTTGATTCTCCAAAATGTTATCGCTGTCACGTTTAAATGGTTTTCCCATTGGGACACCGTATTTAGTAGTAGTTGTTGTTATAGATATTGTTTTACCTTACAGTTAACTGATATTGTATAAATACTTGAACTTAACTATTGTTTTGATCTTCTGGCTGACTGGTGTTTTCACCCGTAATACGGTAGAGGTGGGGGGGGGGATCGATACAGCACAGCATCTTGATATTTTGCGTTGTGATGTTGTCTCAATACAGTGACACCAAACATCGATATTTATTAAAGAAAATAAAATACTCTGGGAATTACTCTGGGAATACAATGAATAAGGGAGCTCATCTTATAAGAGGCCAACTTTCTGCAAACAGTTGCGCTCTGACTTGAAGTGACTGCAATCACTTTGGGAGAGATTGTTGCAGGTTTTAAATAAATGCTGCCTTATTTATAAATGCAGACTAAATGCTGCCATGTTTTCATCAGTTTGGTGTTAGGCTTGGTCAGTGAGCACTGCTCGAGGGGACTCGACTCACCGGGTTGGTTAGTCAGTTGCCGTTAATAGACTTACATTAGTTTATGTTTGCTAACTAAAAGCAGAACTCACTGGAATATAAAGACACTAGAACTAGAAATCAGTCTAAGGGGGGGTCACTTTTATGCTGCCTCTGACTTCAATAATACCTTTAAAGTTAACCTGAGGGTATACAGTCTACTTTAACTCTCTATCTTTTAAGCAGTAAGTGGTTCTTCGTTGGGAAAATCTCCCGCTTACAGTGGCTTGCAAAATTATTCGGCCCCCTTGAACTTTTCCACATTTTGTCACATTACAGCCACAAACATGAATCAATTTTATTGAATGTATTAATGTACATTTATAATTCCACGTGAAAGACCAACACAAAGTGGTGCACACGTGAGAAGTGGAACAGAAATCCTACATGATTCCAAACATTTTTTACAAATAAATAACTGCAAAGTGGGCTGTGTGTAATTATTCAGCCCCCTGAGTCAATACTTTGTAGAACCAACTTTTGCTGCAATTCCAGCTGCCAGTCTTTTAGGGTCTGTCTCTACCAGCTTTGCACATCTAGAGACTGAAATCCTTGCCCATCCTTCTTTGCAAAACAGCTCCAGCTCAGTCAGAACCACTTCATAAAGTGGTTGTTCAGGTTTAAGCAGTGGGAGGCGAAAACCTAATATATCCATAAGTGATGGCTTAACATTCTGCATTCAAGTATAAGTTTGTCTAAGTCCGCCATTGTAGAAATTCATTGCACCGAAAGAAAAACGTGCACAGTGTGACGTCAAAATAGGCGCACACCTTTGACGCTGCGTTTTCTCAGTTTTCCTCATCCACACGTAAATGCAAAAACTTGAGTTTTCGAAAATATCCACCCTGGCAGGCGTTTTTTTAAATCTCCGTTTTCAGCGAACGAAAACGAGGTTTACGTGTGGACGAAAGGTGTAAACGCATAGAAAAATCTGCGTTTTCAAAAATACCCTGGTACGTGTGGACGTAGCCTTATTCATTATTCAAGGCACAAACGGAAAGTCATGTACGCGTGCAACGTAAAGGTGAGCGTGCAACGTAAAGGTGAGCGTGCAACGTAAAGTCACGTGGACATGCCGCGTGAGCATTCGAACTGAGTCTAAAGTTTTCGTGTGCGAATTGAAGCGGGTGCTCTCCAATCATCAAAAGTAACAAAGTCATTGAACACATTTATACAGTTACCTTTACATTTACCAATCATATATCACAGATTTACATTTTTTTTAGTACTATGCAAAAAGGCAAAGACAGAGCGACAGTCTGGGTCAATGGTGGCCGAGGCGACGGCAAGGCTAACAAAGGAACCCTCGAAGCGTTAGGCTAGCTTTGTAACAGAATATAACAGAAAAGTATGAAACTCCAGCTGAGTTGTAAGATGAAAAGTGGACACAATTTCGGGCTCCCACATTTTGTCAGAAACTGTACATTAACGAGTTTTTTACTGTTATTCAAATGCAACTGTGGAAATAACAAATAGAAGAAAATTCATTCATTCTTACCTTATACTAATCGTGGTGCAGGCCAGTGCAGTGCATGAACTGATGCCTTCTCCGGTCAATTCCGCTGAGAGTAAATCTAATGTCCCGCTCTACTGTACAAGACAATGGTTACCTGGAGGGATGTACCACTGTGAGAGGGGTGCTGCGGAATAGTCCAAGTGATCGCTGCTTTAATTTCCCGCTCAACTATACATAAATTGCAGGTCGACACGATTTTTCAAAGCTGGTGAACTAGACCAAAGTCATTGATAACAAAAGAACAATAAATCTACTTTCTCCGGTACTTTATACCCGCTCAGTTGCAATGCAATTTAATGCACTACTAGAAATCGATGGCTTTTTGATGGTGTCCGGCGCGGAGTGATGGTCAACTATAAATAGACGTTTTCTCGACGTTGTTGTTGTCACCTGGTCAACTACAAATAGATCAAATATCAATGACAAAAAAACAACGGTAAATCAACATCATTTCAACGTCCCTATAGTAAGACCATGGGTTTACCACAGTATTTCAATGTTGTTACAACAGTGACATTTCAACCCTGACCATAACGACGGATTGGATGAAAAATCAACATCGATTCAATGTCGTCTTGCTATCTGGAATCTTTTGATTGGTCGACATGGTACATTTTTTGACCATTAGGAAAGGGTGGGGTTTTTTGGTGTTGTCTTCGCTCACAGGTGGAAAGTGCTTTATGGCATTTTCCTTATGAAACACAGTTTTTACCGTTTCTTCCCGCAGTAAATATAAACAATGATAGTATTCAGGAAGAAAACCAAATATTTCATATATTTTTAACATAACTCTGGTTTTACGTGTAAACCCAGTGAAACAGAGTGCTAAAAGAGGAGCTAGCCTTAAACTAGCATGTTTTAAATGTTCTGCAGTGATGTGATCCAAACCAGAGGATTTATTATCAGACAACCTATGAATGGCTTCATATACTTCATGTGTCCTTACACTTATTGTGTCATTACTCATGTCAAGATTGTCCTCATATGGTTCACTTTTTATACAGTTAAACAACGCACTGTAATGCTGTCTCCATAATGCTGCAATGTTATCTGCCCCAGAAACACCTTCAACAGTTGATGGTAGAGATGGTTTACAGTTATTAAGAGCTTTCACCTCTTTCCAAAAATCTGCCATATTATTACACAGCATTTTCCTGGCCAAAGAATCTGCTCTCAGCATTTGCTCATTTTTAGTTATAAAGCGAACAGCGTACTTATATCTGGCATTCGCACATTTTTTCTGTTCAAATTCTGGGCCTTGTTTAGGTCTTCCAGCCATGGCCCAACATTTATAAGCTATGCGAGCTTCATCATGGTACATGGATACATGTTCTTTCCAGCCAGGTCTGATGTTAGGTTTCTTATGCTTATATTGTTTATCAAGCAGTGTACCACTTTCATGCAGAGCAGTCACTATATCATCATACATGGAGCAGAGTAAATGTTTATGCACAGCATTCTTACAGTTGACATCCTTGCACAAAATAGCTTCTTTCGGCAAAGAAATGTTGTTCAGATGTATATCGGTATTACTATGATAAGCTAAGAAATCATCTTCACTACAAGCTGACCAGTCTAATTTTACACTGGTAGCAATATTAGCAATATTGTTTCCAGTTGTTGCTGGCATTTGTTCCACATTCACAGTAAAACCAAAAGCCAAAAGAATTCTTAAACACCTATAAATTTCCAGCCACACCCAAAGAATATGCCATATTATTTGATGCAATACCTACGGGTATTATAATGCTGTTTAAAGGTATTCAACCTTGCATATCATCTGTTTCTCTCCCCAACCCTTTAGATTCACACATAGGAAGAATCTGTCTAACAAACCGTAGTAAAAGTAATAAGAATATCCGTGCTTTGTTCCAGACAGAATCTCTAACTATTCCACATGTGGTCTCTTATTGGAATTTCTTTGTCAGTGACATTAACTGGAAAAGAGTATGGACAATTCCTAACAAGTAACTGGTAACGAATAAAGTGAAGGAAGTCTCCTTTAAAATACTGCATAAATTTTATCCTGCTAATCATTAGGTGACAAAGTTCAAAAGGGACATAAATGTGAACTGTGGATTTTGTGGAAGCCATCCTGAGACTGTGCAACACCTTTTCTGGATCTGTTCATACGCTAGAACATTTTGGAAAGACTTCAGTAGATTCATTGCTGGACATCTCTATAATGACTTTACTGTGAAATGGGAAAATCTTGTATTTTGTTTCTTTCGAAGGCAAAAAAAAGAAGATGCTTACTTTATAATAAACTTGTTAGTTATCTTAGCTAAATTTTATTTTCACAAATGCAAATACAGTAACAAAAAACCTAATTTTAAACATTACTATAATGATGTTTTATGTTACATAAAATTGATTAGTGGATCACTCAACAAAAAGGCTATGAAAACTATTACTATTTGTAGTAATTACAAATTATTTGAATGTTTGTAATTCTTTGTATCACACCCTCTGGCATATATTAATTTTGTTCTGGTTGTATACATGTTCTGTATACTGTTTCTTAATAAAGTTTATTTAAAAAAAAAAAAAAGAGTGTGTGTGCCTACTGGGGTCAGCGGGGGAGCTGGCCCCAGGGAGGGGTCACTTGCCCCTCCCTTCCTTCCCTCCCCATCTCCAGCTGCCTCCCTCTTCCCGCTCCACCACAACCACCCACACATGCAGGACCTTGGAGTAGGGGTATGTCACCAGGGTGCAGAGGAGGCCCCCCCCCCCGGGTCCCCTTCTGGCTGCCTCTGCCTCAATTTTATCCCACAACTTAGACATTCACATTACTCACACTCTCATTACACATACATATAGGATCTTGGGGGTGGGCACGATACACGGAGTCCAAAGTACCATCAGGGTGTACACCCCACCCCTGGCGTCGTTGCCCACCTCTCAATTTTAAATACACGTAGACATTGAGGGCTAGCAGGAGGGACCATGCGCTTACCTGCTGCTCTCTGGCAGGTAGCTCCATGCCCTCCTGGGTTTTAAATGCACCTTAGAACACACATGCATCAACATTACAATGAGCGGGTGGAGGGAGGTTTGGAGTCTTCTCCCACCCCCGTTCTCTGCGACCTGCTGGAGTGGGGGGGCTAGGAGGAGGAGTTGGCCGTCCGACTGCGGTCTGGAGTGTGGGGCCTCCCTGCTGCTGCGGAGTCGGGGCGGTCTGCCTCCCCCCACCGCAGGGAAAAGGGTAACACCACCTGGGTCTGGGTGCAGTTCCCCCCCTCCAGGGGCAAGGGTACCTAGACCCGGGGCTTAGAGTACGCTTGGGGAGTGTGATTGTGTGTACAGCGTCTCTTTATGTCTGTCTCCACGTTGGTTGAGTGTGGAGTAAGTGCATATGAGAGCATGAGGGTGGGAATGGATGTTTGTATCTGTGTGTGCCTGTATTTCTGTGTCTATATGTCAGGTTGGGTGTCAGGCGCCACCCCTCTGGGGACATCTTAGGCCCTCCAAGGTATGGAGGCCTATCTCCCCCTACCACCACTTCCCCTGCCAGTGGCGGACTCCCTCAGACGTCGGTGCGTTGGTGGTTCTTTGTGTCCGGGGATGGGCGTCCAGGTACACACCGGCTCACTCCTTGGTGGCCGCTTATCGGGGCCTGGAGCCTGGGGCTTGCTCGGGCCACTTCGGAGGTGGGGTGCCCCCGGCCTCTCGGCCTGGGGCTCGGTCACTCAGGCGCAGCTGGCTGCCGGCGGAGCTCACGGGCGCGTCACTGCAACTCCCCCTGGCTTCTGCTCCGCGGCTGCTGAGTGAGCCCTCATCTGGGACTCTCCTCAGCTCTTACTGGGACAGTGGCGCAGCTGCCCCTCTGTTGGTCTTCCTTGGTGTCTTGTGTTCTGGGGGCCTCTGGATGTCTGGAGTTTTGATCTCCTCCATACCTGCTTCATGCCCTGGAGGACGGGGCTGTGGCCCCCCCACACCCTCTAGCAGATTATTACATGAAGGAACCTTTTAAAAAACAAAAAACAAGCGCGTCCATGCTCACAGGTGTACACCCACAAACTACACCCTTTTTGGCTCCTACCTCAAAGCACACTGTGTTCTGTTGATCTTATGTGCTGCACAATAATGTTTAATATTTAGTATTTACTGTCATATTCCCATATATCATTGTGATGTTGTTTATTCTATTACTCTTGTTCTCTTCTGCTTGTTTTCTTTTTTCTTTCTCAGCAGGTGACCCAGGTGATTGATATATGCATTTTTTTTCTTCTTTTTTTTCTTTTTCTGCTCATTCTGTTGGTTTTTGCCCTTCTCCCCCGTCCCTCTTCTCAGCTGTTTCCCTTTCCCTCTTTCTTTCTCCCCTTCTTTCCCCCAGTAAAGTCTGTCCCATATTCAGTAAGTGAAAATAAAATAAACAATAAAAGGTGAATCAAATGGACCATTACGGCAAGGCTGGGATGGTCAATTTGGTAAAGTAAATCCGTTGGGCATCTTTCTTTGCATTTAGACAACAATTCTGATGGCAAAAGAGCCAAACGGGACAGGCAAAAAAAAGAAAAAAAAAGAAAAAAAAAAGAGGACGCGGCTCATGAATTTGGACACCCCCCAAATGTAGCTTCTGAGTCACGTGACCGCACAGCAACGAATCACAGCAGAGCAGAAAATGGGGCGGAGCAAAGCACGTGTGCAAGAGAGGAGTCGAGCAGAGAGAGCTGCTTTTTCATGAAACGGGAGTAAAGTAGTGAACTTAGAGGAGAGAAACAAACTAAAGTATCGATCATAAACCACTACCAACGTCCTGATCGATATCTGCATCGATCTGCCCACCCTTGTCTCCTGGATCGTAGCTGAGATCAGCGTGAACCACGTGGGTCTCTGCTCCCTGATCTGTTTCCTGTGTTTGGAAAGAGTTGCAGCTTCATCGCGGAGTTTCTCTCGGTTTGTGGGCTCATCTAAAGGTAAGCACCGAGCTAACTTTACTGTGAGTTCAGTTCATGTTGAGTTTAGCTCCTGAATGAGGTCTTCTGCTGCTCTCCTCGGTGTCTGTTCACAGTTTATTGTGAACACGTTGAGAGAAGAGTGAGAGAGTGTTTGGAGAAAAACACCAACTAATCATTAGCTCAGCATGCTGGGAGAAGTTGGAGCAGAAAAGTCTTTTCATTGTCCCTGCAGCTGTTTTTCTGCCTGCACCAAACCTCTACAGCCTCATTTGTATTTACCGCGTTGACTACATCCACGATTAAAAGACCTTACGCCCCTACAGCGTTATGTACGGTTCAATGTGTGCTCGCTATTCATTGTGCCTTTAGGTGCAGCTGCCCGTACTCACAAAGAAAGTTTTGGTGTGATTCTCCTTTGCTGAGATCAACATGTCTGAAACAACTTTTTTTGTGTTTTTGATGCAGTGTTTTCTATAATTCCGTCATAATGGTTTGTATGAGCGGTGAAACGTGTTTTACCAAACTTAAAGAAGTCCAGCCGCTTTCTTGTAGAAATTGTTGAACAACATGACACTAACATTACATTTTCCATTTGTATTGTTGCGAGCCTTGTATACCGATAAGATAAACAGATAAGACGAGGCCAAAAAACTGTGATGCGCCCACATTTTGGGAGAGCTGCACGTGTTTTACTGAATCAGGAAACAGACACACACAGTGCAGTGCGGACTTAAATCCACATGTGGCAGCACTGAAAGTAAGAGAGACCTTTAACCTTTGAACCTGTCCCTTATAAAGAAGGAAAACAATCACAAAAGTACCCAGTAGGGCTGCACGATTAATCGTTAGAAAATCGCGATCTCGATTCATACTTATGTGCGATCTCATTTCTAAATGACAACGATTTAAAAAAAAAAAAAAAAAAGACAACGATGATTGTACCGCATTTTGATCCGGGACGTAATCTGCATGAAAACAAGCGCTCACTCTTCCTGCTCAACAAATGACAAGGGCGGAGCCTTATACCACGTGATACACAAGCTGTGCTGTGTGATGCTAAAATTAGCAGGAGAAAACAACGGAGAGCACGTCAGGGATGACGAGAAAGTGACAGGAGAAAATCCGTCCCGGTCAACCACCCAAACATCAATAACGGGAACCATATACAGCGCTTCCCTATACCCGTCGAACTCCCGCAGGCACAAAGAAATTACGGAGGCTATCACTTATCACCTGACCAAAGATATGGCTCCATCAACACTGTGCAAAACGAGGGATTTAGGAAAATGATCAACACCCTAGACAAACGCTACACAGTGCCGTCCCGCAACTATTTTTCTATTGTTGCACTACCTGCTCTGTACACGCAGTGTCGAGCAACGGTGGAGACGGAATTTCAAGCAGTACAACATTTTGTGGCAACAACAAAACGTGAGACATTTGTTGTTTTTATGTTTATTTATTGTTTTTATGTTCAGTCTCAACTGTTACGAAGTTGATGTGCAGTTAATAAGTGCAATAAATATTTATACTGGAAAAGAAAATCGTGAGAGAATCGTGATCTCAATTCTAAGCCAAAAAATTGTGATTCTCATTTTATGCAAAATCGTGCAGCCCAAGTACCCAGTGACTGTGCTGGTTGGGATTGTAAAAAAGTTAAATAAATAAAGACATAAAAATGTAAACATTTTAAAATGCCTGCCTCTACAAAAAGGAATGAGATGGTATTGTGATTTTGGGAGAAAATGTCACATTGTTAAAGCCATACAACTTGAAAATGATCACAAATGTACCTGAGAACACGTTTAATGTTTGCAGGTAACAAGGTGATTTTAATTATGTATTTTTGAATATCTGCTGATGCAGCCATGAATGTGGAAATTATGTGATTTCTGAATGTAATAATTTCCCATTTCTGAAGACTGCTTCAACAAAAATGCAGGTTTAAATTCAAATTCAAATTTTATTTGTCACGTACACAGTCATACACAGTACGATATGTAGTGAAATGCTTGGACAACTGCTCGTGACCTAAAGAAAACAAAAAAGGAAAAGGCTATGAATAAGATAGGAAATAAATATGAAAAATTAAAAAGGGTAAATTTAACTAGGAAGGAATAAAATATAAATTAAGGTTAAAAATGAAATAACTGTACAACACAAATTAGAATGAAGGGTAGGGCTGCTCGATTATGGCAAAAATGATAATCACGATTATTTTCACTGAAATTGAGATCACGATTATTTGACGATATTTATTTAACCCTTTAAGACCTACTATAGAACCAAGTCCACCAGAGCTTATATTATTATTATTTTTTTTTTTTTTACATGCTGTAGTGCCATTTGTCGGAGCATTTCAAGTTGCTATAAATCAATACAACTGTTATAGCCCATATTTTAATAATATGTATGCATTAAGTCCATAGTAATTACATAAATTGCAAAAAAGTGCAATAAACTACAAAAAAAATTGAAAATCGCTTTTGTTTTGTTTACATATATTTCTACTTGGAGAAGTTTAAGAGGTTTATCCCTCAAAACTTTAAATACAATAAAGTTGCAAAAAATAGTTTCCCACCACAGGAAATTTATTTTGAGTGTCTTCATAGTTTTATTTTGGAGATACAGCAATTTTTATATACTGCAGGAAAAACAAAAAACAATCCTATGATGCAAATTTGCAAAGAAAACAGCAGGTGCATCATTTCACTGTGGGAAGTGTTACGAACAGCTGATAGGAACGGCAAAGCGTGTTTCTGGAATATTATGTTTTTGTTCCTGCAAGCACTTTTTATGCAATTTTTGCAAAGCTATATGTGGAACGAAACCGTGACCGAGGACAAGCTGATGGCATAAGATGTAAGTACAACTCCTCCGGTTTCATATGCAAAACAAATTATTGCGCTAGCTTACGTGGTTTCAGTGCTACAGGGATTTAAAAATAGTTACGCAAAACGGAGCGTGCTGCTCTGGCCGGCTTTAAAGGGTTAACAATGACTTTAAAAAAATAATATAAAATAGTGTGCAACACCACTGAAGTTTTTTTTTTTTAAACTCTCTTTTCAACCAACAGCAGTCACTCTCCTCTCCAAATAACTTCTGCTTAGCTTTCCGAGCTTCCCTCGGGTCCTCTTAATCAGCGGTCTCCAACCTTTTTTGCGCCACGGACCGGTTTATGCCCGACAATATTTTCACAGACCGGCCTTTAAGGTGTCGCGGATAAATGAGGGAGGGGCTAATAATTGGCTCAGTCATTTTTAATGATCGTTGAAAGCCCAGATCGTAATCGTGATTAAAATTCGATTAATTGAGCAGCCCTAATGAAGGGTAAATTTAACTGGGAGAATAAGATAAAATATATAAATTAAAGTTGAAAATAAAATAACTGTACAACAAAATACACAATATAGAACTATATAAGAATGTATGAAGAAATATAAATAAATATATACACAATAACAGCAGCATATACACAATAACAGCAGCGTGATTTAAGTAATGAAGTGAAAACAATGTTCAGAATGTCCAGTGTGTGTGTAAGAACTGTATGTGTGGGTCAGTACTGTGTGGTGGTGTGATTGAGAGACCGTATCGCCTGCGGGAAGAAGCTCCTCCTCAGTCTCTCTGTGTTGGTCTTCAGGGAGCGGAATCGCTTTCCTGACCTCAACAGAGAGAACAGTCTGTTGTTGGGATGGCTGAGGTCCTTCACCATCTTCCTGGCCTTGGTCCAGCACCGCCTGCTGTAGATTGAGTGCAGGTCAGGGAGCTCGGAGCGGATGGTGCGCTCAGCTGATCGCACAACCCTCTGTAGAGCTCGTCTGTCCTGCATGGTGCTGTTCCCGAACCAGGTTAAGATGTTTCCCATCAGGATGCTCTCTATGGTGCAGGAGTAAAAGTTCCTGAGCACCTTGGAGGGCAGTTGGAAGTCTCTCAAGCGTCTGAGGTGGTAGAGACGCTGTCGGGCCTTTTTCACCACGGTGTTGATGTGACAGGACCATGACAGGTCCTGTGTGATGTGAACTCCGAGGTATTTGAAGCTGTCCACTCTCTCCACTGGGCACTCGTTGATGACGGGGGTCTGGTAGTTCCTCTCCTGCTTAGTGCTGAAGTCCACTATCAGCTCCTTTGTCTTACTGACGTTTAGAAGGAGGTTGTTCCTCTGGCACCAGTTCTCCAGATTCCTAATCTCCTTCAGGTAGGCCGTCTCGTTGTTATCAGAGATCAGGCCCACCACGACGGTGTCGTCAGCAAACTTGATGATGGTGGTGGAGCTGGTAGTGGCCACACAGTCATATGTGTACAAAGAGTACAGCAGGGGGCTCAGAACACACCCCTGGGGGGCTCCAGTGCTGAGAGTGGTGG
The DNA here is from genome assembly GCF_057382275.1 of Copadichromis virginalis. NCBI lineage: Eukaryota > Metazoa > Chordata > Actinopteri > Cichliformes > Cichlidae > Copadichromis > Copadichromis virginalis. Next base: position 33,287,180 of record NC_140626.1, read on the forward strand.
AGGCTGAGACATGTCCGCCCATCCTTACTGCCTGTGGTCTGCCAGTTAGGAAGTTGGAGATCCACAGACACATAGATGAGCTGAGTCCCAGATGCTCCAGCTTGGTGGTGAGTGTGGAGGGAATTATGGTGTTAAATGCAGAGCTGTAGTCTATGAAGAGCATTTTAACATAATTCCCCCTTCTAGTGTCCAAGTGAGTGAGTGATGTGTGGAGGAGATGAGAGATGGCATCGTCTGTGGATCGATTTGGACGGTAAGCAAACTGTAGTGGGTCCAGTGTGTCTGGTAGTGAAGAAATGATGAAGTCTCTGACCAGGCGTTCAAAGCACTTCATCACTACTGAGGTGAGGGCTACAGGGCGATAGTCATTGAGAGAAGCAGGGTGGGGTTTCTTCGGGACAGGAACAATGATGGACTCTTTGAAGCATGTGGGGATCACCGACTGAGATAAAGAGATGTTGAATATCTCAGTGAACACAGGAGCTAGCTGGTATGCGCAGTCTCTTAAGATACGACCTGGGATGCCGTCTGGTCCTGCTGCTTTCCTGGTGTTCACTCTCTTGAAGGCTCTCCTTACTTCATGCTCGGAGATGACGAGCACGTTTCCAGTGCTGGCAGTATCTTCCTGTCTGCAGCCGTTAGCGCCGCTAACACTAGCATTGTTGGAGTCCTTAGCTGCAGCCTCGAAGCGAGCATAGAAAGTGTTCAGCTCGTCTGCCAGAGTCACGGCCGCGTTCGTCATACCGGTTGTTGGTGCTTTATAGTCCGTTATTGTCCTTAGTCCCCGCCACAGGCTCCTAGAGTCACTCTGTTGGAGTTGTGACTCTAGTTTCCTCCCGTAGCGCTGCTTCGCCTCTTTCACCGCCCTCCGCACGTTATATGACGCGGCTTTGTACGGGTCCATGTCCCCCGTCATGAGTCCCGTGTTGTAGGCAGCGGTGCGGGATCTCAGAGCGTCGCGGATGGTTTTATCCACCCACGGCTTCTGGTTGGGAAACGTTGTGATAGTCTTTGTCTCCACGGTATCATCCGCTAGTTTCCCGATGAATCCCACAACCGCTTCCGTAAACAATAGTTTAATAGTTAATGATGGTTGATAACAGCTTGGTTATTGTACACTATATTTAACTTATAAATTCGTATGTATGTAATATATCAGTGTGTATTTTCTGTATCCCTTTTAGTTGTTGTAAAACTTGAACGCTGTCACAGATGGTCTTGGTGATGTGTTAAATAAAGGAATTTTGTGTTATAATGGAGTACCACCTAATGTGTGTGGGATCGTTATAGGAATGTGGTCAATTGGGGTCCTTAGGGACTAGTAAAGCACTATACAAATACAGGCCATTTACCATTTTACCATTTTTATTACATTTTAATTACATTTGCAGATTGTTTCGGTGGAGTTTAATAAACTCAGCCGTCTACATCGGAGTATATTCTCGAGCATCTCACACTTCTGATAATCAGTTGTCTGCTTGACGTTTATTCAGCTGTGTAAAAACTATAACTTTAATCTCAGCCAAACCGATTTACTCAGGAACAAATAAAATACTAAAAAAAGCCAAACAATAACATTTCTAAGTTATCCAAGTGACTCATATATCATGTTTAACCTGAGTAGTGAAAGACAAAAAAGATGTTAAACGTTTATTTTGTGACCCAGAAAGAATGATAAGAGTAATATTAAAACTAACCGGCTGCCGCCATTGTAGGAAACTGAGCTTTTTTTTATTTTTTATTTTGAAATATATACAGGGTGTAGCATCCCCTGGGTAAAGGTGGTGGTATGCAGGGAGCTCAGTGGTAGGGGTGGGCGATATAAACGATATACGATAGAAACAATATAAATTTGACCAACGATAGAGATTTTGACTATATCGCTCTATCGCGATAGTGCATGTTGATGATGTCATCGAGCGGCGCCTGTTTTGGTCGAAAGCATCGCAGCGGCTAAAACCATTATCATCTGCAAATTATGGCGACAGTCATAGCAAAGAGATGAAGCACTTTTGAAATTTGGGGAAAGCCAAAAACTGCGCTTCCTCCACTTCCGTAACATTGATTCATTAATGTTGAATTCTCTCGCAGCTGCTCTATTCCCATGTTCAAGGTTCAAGGTTCTTTATTTGTCACATGCATAGTTATACAAGTATAACATACAGTGAAATGTAGCCTGACACGCTCCTCGACATGTGCAAAAATTGGGGGGGGTGTAGAGGAAGAACATTTTATTTATATATATATATATATATATATATATATATATATATATATATACACACACACACTGGGTGAATGTGCAGTAGTAGCAGCAGTAGTAGTTGTTGTCATATTAATGATAATAATTAAGATCTTTGCCCAATAAGATGGATGCGCTCACGTCGCTAACCTGGTCACAGAGGGAGTACCGGCAATGTAGCATCATGATGCTAACGGAGTCGTGGCTAACACCGCTAACTCCGGACACAAGCGTGACACTACCGGGATTTCAGATGCTGCGAGCGGACAGGACGAGAGAGAGCGGTAAGAGGAAAGGAGGGGGACTGGCAGTTTTTGTGAACGACAGATGGTGTAACCCTGGGCACATCACTGTGAAAGAACAACTCTGCAGCAGAGACATTGAGCTGTTAGCCGTTAGCATGCGTCCGTACTATCTGCCCCGGGAATTCTCGCATGTTATCGCAACAACAGCGTATGTCCCCCCCTCGGCCAACGCGGATGCAGCCTGTGACACTCTCCACTCAGTGGTCAGCAGACTGCAAACACAATCTCCGAGAGCCCTTCTCATAATATCAGGGGACTTCAATCATGCCTCTTTGGACTCCACACTGCCCACCTTCACCCAGTATGTGACCTGCTCAACCAGAGACAATAAAACACTGGACTTACTGTATGCCAATGCTGAAGAGGCATACAGTTCATCACCTCTCCCTCCACTGGGCAAATCTGACCACAACCTGGTGCACCTTGTCCCTGTGTATGAGCCCTTAGTGCGCAGGGTGCCACCAGCCACCCGCACAGTGCAGAGATGGTCAGAGGAGAGCGAGGAGGCTCTTAAGGACTGTTTTGAGTCGACTGTGTGGGAGGTGATCTGTGACGACCATGGAGAGGACATCGACAGCCTTACTACATGCATTACTGACTATATTAATTTCTGTGTGGATAACACCGTACCTACCAGGACTGTACGGTGTTTCTCCAACAACAAACCTTGGATTACCCCAGAAATTAAAGCTGTCCTCAAGCAGAAGAGGAGGGCCTTCAAATCCAAAGACAAAGAGGAGTTGAAAAGGGTGCAGAGAGAGTTGAGGGGACTGATAAGGAATGGGAAGGACAGCTACAGGCAGAAGATGGAGAACCAGCTTCAGCAAAACAACGTTGGTGAAGTCTGGAGAGGCCTCAGAACCATCTCAGGCCACAAACAGCAGAACTCTCTGCCTGGGAAGGATGTGAGATGGGCAAATGAACTGAATCATTTCTTCAACAGATTTGATTCAACCATGAGACAGTCTACAACATTGGCTGCAGACTCACCCACCCCCACTGCTGCTGTTCCACCTCAGACACTTCACACCTCCTCTATTCACCCTGCTCACTCCTCCCCACCCCCAACAACAGCATCCAATACACACTCAACACAAGGCTCCAGCCTGTCTCTCTCAACCACCCAGGTTAGGAGGGAACTGAGGAGGATTAATGGCAAGAAGGCAGCGGGCCCAGATGGCATCAGCTCGAGGGTCGTCAGGTCCTGCGCGGACCAACTGTGTGGGGTGATGGAGCACCTCTTCAACCTGAGCCTGAGGTTGGGAAGAGTCCCACAGCTCTGGAAAACCTCCTGTGTTGTACCAGTGCCAAAGACTTCACGCCCCAAGGACCTCAACAGCTACAGGCCGGTGGCTCTGACATCTCACCTGATGAAGACCCTGGAGCGGTTGGTCCTGGCTCAGCTTCGGCGCCTAACAAGCTCATCACTGGACCCACTTCAGTTTGCCTACCAGCCTGGCATTGGAGCGGATGATGCCGTCATTCACCTCCTACATCGTTCCCTCGCTCACCTGGAGACCGCTGGAAGCACTGTGAGAATCATGTTCTTTGATTTCTCCAGTGCCTTCAACACTATTCTTCCCTCGGTTCTGAAGGACAAGCTGGAGAACTCTGGAGTGGACCATCACCTCACTACCTGGATTTTGGACTACCTCACCGACCGACCACAGTATGTGAGGACTCAGGGCTGTGTGTCGGACATGGTCGTCTGCAGTACGGGGGCCCCACAGGGAACGGTTCTGGCTCCGTTCCTCTTCACCATCTACACTGCAGACTTCTCCCACAATTCCACCCAGTGCTTCCTGCAGAAGTTCTCTGATGACTCTGCAATAGTCGGCCTCATCACTGATGGGGACGACAAGGAGTACAGAGGACTGACTCAAGACTTTGTGGACTGGTGCCAGCTGAACTACCTCCAGATCAACGCCAGTAAAACCAAGGAGCTGGTGGTAGACTTCCGCAGGCACAAGCATTCTCCACTGCAACCACTGAACATCCAGGGTATGGACATTGAGGCTGTGGACAGCTACAGGTACCTTGGTGTTCATCTGAACAACAGACTGGACTGGACTCATAACTCAGACGCCCTCTACAGGAAAGGGCAGAGCAGGCTGTACCTGCTGCGGAGACTCAGGTCGTTTGGGGTGGAGGGCCCACTCCTGAAGACCTTCTATGACTCTGTGGTGGCTTCTGCTATCTTTTATGGTGTGGTCTGCTGGGGCGGCAGCATCTCTGCTGGGGACAGGAAGAGACTGAACAGGGTGATCCGAAGGGCCAGCTCTGTTCTAGGATGCCCTCTGGACCCAGTGGAGGTGGTGAGTGACAGGAGAATGGCGGCTAAGCTGTCATCCCTGTTAGACAACGTCTCCCACCCCATGCAGCAGACTGTGACAGCACTGAGCAGCTCCTTCAGTGGGAGACTGCGGCACCCACGGTGTGGGACGGAGAGATTTCGCAGGTCTTTCCTCCCCACTGCTGTCAGACTCCACAACAAAGACTTTTGCAGCTGATCAAACACACACATCCACACATATGCAATAATACTAAGTGCAATAATCTTTTCTGGCATCGTTGTATTTTTACTCAGTTGTATATAGCATTCGTATTCTATTTTTATCTTATTGTATATTTTTATTCTATTTTATTCTACTGTATATAGTATATTATTTTATTCTATTCTGTACAGCTGTGTACTGTATTTATTCTTATTGTATTCTAATTTTTGCGTCATAACTTTTGCACTGTCCACTTCCTGCTGTGACAAAACAAATTTCCCACGTGTGGGACTAATAAAGGTTATCTTATCTTATCTTATCTTATCTTATCTTATCTTATCTTAATAACTAACCTCGTATTGTGGATGAATGATCTCAGTTGTTCTCCTGACTGAAGTTTGCCCCGTGTACAGCATCCTGCTATACGATTGCATTTGTCCCTGACCACCAGAATCCCTCACGTTAACTTTTAATGAGTGGAAAAAAAGTTGGCGTTCATCCTCCAGCTTCATTGGGCTAATGTTATGCTAACATAGCTGTGTCGCTAGCAATCACGTAGCACAACATTATATATCAGGTAGTCAAACTTCAGTAACCCCTCAAAGGCCACTGCTGTTTAGTTTTCTGTCTTCATTTATGTTGGAAGTGATAGCAGAGCTGTACGTTTGAATTAGTTTCAAAAATCTCTTAGAACATGTCATGTTTAGGTGTAAACTAGCGAGCTAACTTCCTGTTAACTTCTATCTCTGTTAAATTTAATAAATTCTGTTTTCATGGATGCATCGATGTAAAACTTAATTGTTACACCCGATAAAGCAGCAACGCTGATGATTTAATTAAAGATGAAAGAATTTAGACCGTTTTTAACTCTTAGTATTCGTTTGACTTTGGGACCTGAAGTTGACGGAGTTTTGGACCCAGATTACTCCGCGAAGCTTTTCACTACGACAGCCATAATGCTCTGACAATCCATCAAGCTGTGCAGCTTACCAAAGTTGTACTAAAACATTTTTTAACAGATTTCTGCACGCAGAAATCGGTTCGAGGTCAGTAAGCACAACCAGAATTCATACATAAGGCACACTCTCGATTTTTGAGAAAATTAAAAGATTTTTAGTGTGGAAAATACGTTATACAGAAGAAAAGAATATATCACGATATATATCGTTACCGCACATGCTTCAAATTATATCACCTTATGAATTTTAGGCCATATCGCCCAGCCCTACTCAGTGGCCTTTTCCCTTTCAAGTTCTTGTAGGCAGCTGATGACTTTCTTTTTGTAGTTGCTCCTGGGATTTCACCTTGAAGCTTCATAGTAGAGATGTGCAAAGCAGCCAGTATCTGTATTTGTATTTATTGAGGGGGGAAAAGTATTTGTATTTGAGTAAAATTCAAGCTGGGCATAAAAATCAATTTTTTGTGTTACGCTTGTAATTAATGTTATAGTGTAAGTATTCTTTAATTGTATCCATTATAGCAACTATGGATAGGCAGTATTAGTTGATTTTTTCTTTCCATAAATCCAGCAATGAACATGTAACGTCACTGAAAAGAAAATAACATAACAGCCATTGCCTCAACCATGGTTAAACCAACAACTAAGGTTAACCTTAGCATAGGTTGAAATACCTAAGTAACCTAAATGTACTATATAGCTCGCACAAGTGCATACATTCGACACAATCATTGTTTTAACCTTTTTACCGAACTTTATCGTTACTCTGTCAACAGCCTGTTGTCTAAATTACCAAGCTAACAGAGCTACGTAAACAGAGTGAACATAAGAGCACCCGAATGCAGATGTCAATAGTGCAGCGTAATGAAATAATCTCCCGATCTTCGCGAAACCTATAAACTGCCTCCAGAACACAGTTAAGGTCCAAAAAATCTATTGAACAAAAATAGTGATGCAGTTCAGTGTTTTTTTTTTGCTCAGCCGAGCCGTCTCTGTCGCTGTGTGGAGCAGCCTGTGTCAGTCACCTCTTTCACACGTCACTCACTCATCCAGTACTGTTCTGCAGTCTCTCAAGGAAACTCAGCTGTTTCATATAAAGTTTTCCCTTGTTCCCAAATATAAATATTTTTTAAGTATTTGTTCGAAATAAATATTCGTAAAAAAATAATAATTATTATTTTTTGTTTGGTTTTTTTGTGTGCCTTTCCGAATACTGTATTCCGGTTCTGCTCCACCCCTCCTTCATAGGTATTGTTACTGATGAGTGTAGTAATGTTTATTTGCTCTGCTTCTTCTTGCCAGGGATAAAATACATATCTATACTTTTGTGTCCCAGCTGAGTAACAGGAGGAGAAGAGTCTGGTGGAGCAGCAGAGGAAAAGTTTCAGCCATTTGGACTCAGCTCAGCCACTAGAGAGGAAACAATGACTTCAACACAGGAGGTGAGAAAAGTATCTCAGTTACGCTGTTATTGAAACTGTGTGCACAGCTGGTTGTTAACAGCAGCTTTATCTTTTCCATCCTGGGCTCCTCCTCCACACATACAGAAGCTACATTCACAAACAAAAACCACAGAAGTTACAAGAAAATACAAAGATCATATTTTATCAGCACACATTGAAACAACATCATCATCAGTTGAACTCACAATATTTTTATGACATAAAAGATTTTCCCCTTTGACAAGTCTTATTGTAGCACATCATTGTAGTGTGAAACTATCACCAGAAGGTGGTGGTAACACACCTACAACGTGTTTCTTGACCTCTTTGATTCCACTAATGGAGGCAGTTTCAGTTTGTTCCACGACTGCATTTCACTCACTGCCTCTGTTTGTATCTCTGTCACTGCAGGACCAACATGGAGCGAGAAGTCAGCGCTCTCAGGAGGACGACAAACCTAAAAGAAGAAAGGGGGAGAAGAAATACAGCTGTGACGAGTGTGGGAAGGATTTTACCCGAGCTCAACACCTGAAAAGACACCAACTCATCCACAGTGGAATTAAACCGTACAGCTGTGACTTGTGTGGAAAATCTTTTATCCAGGCTCAACACCTGAAAACACACCAACTCATCCACAGTGGAATTAAAGCGTACAGCTGTGACTTGTGTGGAAAATCTTTTACCCTGGCTGGAACCTTAAAAAGACACCAACTCATCCACAGTGCAATTAAACCGTACAACTGTGATTTGTGTGGAAAATCTTTTGCTCAAAGTAAAAACTTAAAGCGTCATCAAGTTACCCACTCTGGAAGCAAAGCGTACCCCTGTTATTTTTGTGGAAAAACATTCCGCCGTATAGAGTCACGAAATATACACTTACGCAGTCACACTGGACATGATGTTTATTTCTGTGATCAGTGTGGAAAACTATTTACAAGGAATGTACATTTACAACAACACATGTTTACCCACAATGAGGAGAGACCTTATAAATGTGACCTGTGTGATAAGACTTTCAAATCTCCACATTCCCTGAGAAAACACCAAAAGATCCACACCAGAAAGTAACTCTACAAGTGCAGTACTGTGAGGTATGTATTTATATTATTATCTTCTTATTTTAGACTGAGTGTTTGGAACAAGTCAGATCAGTAAACTTATGGAGTTATATTGGATGAACTGATTGAAAAAATGTGTTATTTTCGTCCAGTAAGCTGAGTGTTATTAGTAGAAGCAAGTATCTTTTTTCTTTTTTTGCCTGTCCCGTTTGGCTCTTTTGCATCAGAATTGTTGTCTAAAGGCAAAGAAAGATGCCCAACGGATTTACTTTACCAAACTGACCATCCCAGCCTTGCCGTAATGGTCCATTTGATTCACCTTTTATTGTTTATTTTATTTTCACTTACTGAATACGGGACAGACTTGACTGGGGGAAAGAAGGGGAGAAAGAAAGAAGGAAAGAGAAACAGCTGAGAAGAGGGACGGGGGAGAAGGGCAAAAAACATAAACCAACAGAACAGGCAGAGAAAAAAAAATGCATCTATCAATCACCTGGATCACCTGTTGAGAAAGAAAAAAGAAAACAAGCAGAAGAGAACAAGAGTAATAGAATAAACAACATCACAATGATATATGGGAATATGACAGTAAATACTAAATGTTAAACATTATTGTGCAGCACATAAGATCAACAGAACACAGTGTGCTTTGAGGTAGGAGCCAAAAAGGGTGTAGTTTGTGGGTGTGATCACCCGTGTGTACACCTGTGAGCATGGACGCGCTTGTTTTTTGTTTTTTAAAAGGTTCCTTCATGTAATGATCTGCTAGAGGGTGTGGGGGGGCCACAGCCCCGTCCTCCAGGGCATGAAGCAGGTATGGAGGAGATCAAAACTCCAGACATCCAGAGGCCCCCAGAACACAAGAGACCAAGGAAGACCAACAGAGGGGCAGCTGCGCCACTGTCCCAGAAAGAGCTGAGGAGAGTCCCAGATGAGGGCTCACTCAGCAGCCGCGGAGCAGAAGCCAGGGGGAGTTGCAGTGACGCGCCCGTGAGCTCCGCCGGCAGCCAGCTGCGCCTGAGTGACCGAGCCCCAGGACGAGAGGCCGGGGGCACCCCACCTCCGAAGTGGCCCGAGCGAGCCCCAGGCTCCAGGCCCCGATAAGCGGCCGCCAAGGAGTGAGCCGGTGTGTACCTGGACGCCCATCCCCAGACACAAAGAACCACCAACGCACCGATGTCTGAGGGGGTCCGCCACTGGCAGGGGAAGTGGTGGTGGGTGGAGATAGGCCTCCAAACCTTGGAGGGCCTGAGATGTCCCCAGAGAGGTGGCGCCTGACACCCAACCTGACATATAGACACAGACATACAGGCACACACAGACACAAACATCCATTCCCACCCTCATGCTCTCATATGCACTTACTCCACACTCAACCAATGTGGAGACAGACATAAAGAGACGTTGTACACACGATCACACTCCCCAAGCGTACTCTACAAACCGGGTCTAGGTGCCCCCGCCCCTGGAGGGGGGAACTGCACCCAGACCCAGGTGGTGTTTCCCTTTTCCCTGCGGTGGGGGGAGGCAGACCGCCCCGACTCCGCAGCAGCAGGAAGGCTCCACACTCCAGACCGCAGTCGGACGGCCAACTCCTCCTCCTAGCCCCCCTGCTCCAGCAGGTCGCAGAGAATGGGGGTGAGAGAAGACTCCAAACCTCCCTCCACCCGCTCATTGTAGTGTTGATGCATGTGTGTTCTAAGGTGAGAGAGAAGTGATATTGATTCATCTGTTTTAGAAAGCATTCTGTATATTTTGGATAGTAATTTGGGGGGTTTAAGAGTAAGAAATTGAACCACACTTGGTGGTGTTTGTAGTTCAACTTGACCCGGTTTAAATTTCTTTTTTACTATGGATTTAATTTGTTGATATTCTAAAAATCTTTTCTTGTTGATCCCATATTTTGTAACTAGTCCGTCAAATGAAATAAATTCTGTTCCTTCTAGTATATGTTCTAAATATTTGATTCCTTTATCACTCCAATCTGAAAAGTTTATCATATTATTGTTTTGTAATATGTCAGGGTTCTTCCAGATAGGTGTACGTTTGCATGGGATTAATGAAGACGCCGTCAATTTTAGAAACTCCCACCATGCTGTCAGAGAAGAGCTGATGTTGATGCTTTTAAAGCATTCATGTCGTTGGATGTTTGAGCTGATAAATGGTAGGTCTGAGATCTCTAGATTATTGCAGAGTGCTTGTTCTACATCTAGCCAAGGTTCATCTAAGAGGGTATGTTTTAGCCATCCTGAGATAAACTGAAGCCTGTTGGCTAAGAAGTAGTGCTGAAAGTTAGGCAGTTCTAGTCCTCCTTTATCCTTGGTCTTTTGTAGTGTTTTTAAGCTTATACGTGGGGGTTTATTTTTCCAAAGGAATTTGGACATACATGAATCTAGAGATCTGAACCAATCTTGTGGCGGTTTAGTTGGGATCATTGAGAATAAATCATTTATTTTTGGTAAGACCATCATTTTTATAGCGGCAGCCCTTCCCATGAGTGATATGGGTAGACATTTCCATCTAGCCAGATCATCTTCTACCTTCTTTAAAAGTGGGATATGGTTTAATTTAGTTAGATCTGCAAGCTTGGGAGAAACATTAATACCTAAATATTTTATATTTCCCGATTGCAGTGGTGTAGAAGAGGAATTATGGAAGGAGCAATTAATCGGTAGGACTGTAGATTTTGACCAGTTAATTGAGTAATCTGATATTCTTGCAAAAGAGTTTATCAATTCAATCACCCCAGAGATATTGGTTTGTGAATTTTGGAGAAAGAGTAACACATCATCCGCATAAAGGCTGATTTTATGTTCCACGTTCTTGCATTTTATGCCCTTAATTACTGAATTCTGTCTAATTGCTGCTGCTAGTGGTTCAATAAAAATTGCAAATAGTGAAGGGGAGAGTGGGCATCCCTGCCTGGTGCCCCTCAAGAGACAGAAGCTTTAGGATGTCTGGTCATTTGTTCTAACACAAGCTGTTGGGGAATTATATAATATTTTTAACCAGTTTATGAAAGAGGATCCAAAACCAAATTTGTGTAAAGTTGCAAATAGAAATTTCCAGTTAACTCTGTCAAATGCTTTTTCTGCGTCTAAAGAGAATATTGTAGTTTCTAGGTTTTTACTGTATGAGTAGTCTATCAAATTAAGTAATCTACGTGTATTTGTTGATGAGTGCCTACCTTTTATGAAACCAGTTTGGTCAGGATGAATTAAGAGGGGGGTTATTTTCTCCAGTCTCTTTGAGAGAGCTTTGCAGATTATTTTAAGGTCTACATTTATAAGGGATATTGGACGATAGCTTGAGGGATATACAGGGTCTTTGCCTGGTTTTAGCAGGAGATTAATGTTTGCAGAATTCATATTTGATGGAAGTCTGCCCTTTTCTTTAATTTCCAACAACGTTCTGTAGAAAACTGGTGCTAGAATCGACCAGAATTCTTTGTAGAATTCTGCAGGAAAGCCATCTGGACTTGGAGCCTTATTATTGTGCATACTTATCAGGGCTTCCTGGAGTTCACCTGGTGTCAGTGGTGAATCCAGTGCCATTGCTTGAGTGTCCAATAATTTTGGAAGAGTTATGTTGTCCAAAAACTGATCAATTTCTTTTTTAGATGGGTTTATTTGTGGTGAATACAACGTTTTATAGAAATCCCTGAAAATGTTGTTTATTTGTATCGGTTCATATAATGTGTTCCCAGATGAATCTTGAACAGCACATATAGTTGTTTTTTCTTTATTTATTTTTAGCTGGTTTGCTAGAAATTGACCTGATTTATTACCATGTTCATAATTTTGTAGGCGTAGTCTTTGTACTAAGAATTTTGTTTTTTTATCAATTATCTCATTTAATTCTAGTTTTGTTTTGCGTATTTTGTTCAATGTTTCCTGATCTTGGTGGGACGCGTAGGCTTCTTCTAGTGATTTGATGTTTTTTTCTAATTCCTGAATATTTGTGTTTTCTTTTTTCTTTTTATGTGATGAGAAAGAAATTATTTTACCTCTCATCACAGCTTTCCCTGCTTCCCATAGAACAGAAGCTGATGTTTCGGGAGTGTCATTATAGTTCAAATATGAAGTCCACTCTTTTTTAAAATATTTAATAAAGTCTTCATCTTTAAGTAGTGATATATTAAATCTCCAGTTTTTTCTTGGCGTAGTATTATTCTTGTGCATTAGTGTTAAAGATACAGGACCATGATCGCTGACAGCTATAGGGTGAATCTCAGTATCTGAAATGTCGTTCAGCAGTGAGCTGCTGACCAAAAAATAATCCAGACTAGAGTAAGAGTGATGGACATGTGAGAAAAAAGTATATTCCTTACTGGTGGGGTGAAGGGAGCGCCATGCATCGCAAAGACCAAAGTCGCTCATATACTGTTTGATTATATTTGTGGACTGCCAATTACGCTGAGTTCCCGCTGTATTGAGCCTATCCATGTCTTCATTTAGTCCAAGGTTGAGGTCACCTCCAAGAACAAGTGTGCCATCTAAGTGTTCAGAGAGTGCACTGAAAAAACCGTGAAAGAATGAGGGATCATCAACATTTGGACCATATACACTTGCAATACATAGCTTTTTATCAAGTATAGATAGTTTAATGATTAAGAATCTGCCCTCTGGATCTATAACTGTATCGAGTACTGTGAAATTAATATTTTTATGTATTAAAATTGCTGCTCCCCTTTGTCTAGAATTATAACAAGCTGAGAACACATTAGGAAACTCAGGTGTTTTAAGTTCATTCGAACCTCTAAGAGGTCTGTGGGTCTCTTGTAATAGGACAACATCCGCCTGTAGTTTTTTGAGTTGGTTAAATATTTTTAACCTCTTTTCTCTGGAGCCAGCTCCATTTATATTCCATGTAATGAACCTCAGTGTACCCATAGATGTTTGTGTATAACTAGGGATGTATGCTGTGTGCGTCGCTTAGACAGGTGGAGAGAATACGTCACTTGTTCATAAATAAAGAGAAGGAGAGAGAGAAAAAATGTGTGGCGAGATGCTCCCTGAGTCGGACTTTGTGTATGCATAGTTACTAATATGAGTAGGCTTGGCTTAAGTGTGTGTGTATCCTAAACGACTGTGTGCGCTGTCTGACTGATGTAAATGTGCTGCCGTTGAGCGCATGGTGCGTATGTGTCGAAATAAAGGATGTTTGTGGATGAGTGTCGAAGCAGGTGATCGAGGCAGTGAAAGGAATAAAGAAAGAAACCAAGGACAGGGGTGAGCAGCATAAAACCAAGAGGGGGAAAAGAGAGGGGAAAAAAAAAAAAAAAAAAACGAGAAGAAAAAAAAAAACAGAAACAAAGCGTAAACATTCCAATTAAATCACTGACGGAGAGTGACGGTGTTAATTCTGCTATGAAATCACACTTTAAGATGCGATTTGATGCTGGTAAGTTAAACAGATGTTAATGCAAGTTAGTGTGAGTGGATAGGGAAATGGTGCAGCTGATTCTTATCTGGTGTGAGGTTAATACAGCCACGGAGTGATGTTGGGGTCGCGGTGGAGCTGTCCGTCCACGTACAGCCGGTCCACAGCGATGACAGCGCGGGAGCCCTTCTGGATGAAGCCGCGTCGGATTGGGAAGAGGACCCTGCGTCGTTCCAAGATCTCTTTGGGGAACTGGTCGTTCACGCTGAAGTCTGTTCCTTTTAATTCCCTGCCGCGGCTTTTCACATGTTGCTTTTGTTTGAAGTGGCCGAATTTGGCCACGATAGGACGTGGTCTCCCGGCCGTAGCCCGAATGGGGCCGAGGCGATGTACCCGATCGAAGACGATGTTCTTCACAGTGTCCTCCGGCAGCTTCAGGTGGGTTTTGATGAAGCTTTTTACCGTGGTCTCCGCGTCCTCTCCAGCGGCTTCTGGAATACCAGAAAATACCAGATTATCACGCATGCTACGAGCTTGTAGATCGATAACTGTTTCTTTTATTTTTTTATTTTCTCTATTGAGCTGGGTAACATTATCTGTGAGACATTTCACCGACTCCCTTAGCGTGGCATTTTCAGCAGCAAGCGTTTCCACCTGCTGCTGGCTGTACTCCAGGGATTCTCGCAAGCATTTAAATTCTCGGTGAAGAATCTCCACCAAGGACAGCCTTGCGTCGAAACTGGACAATCGCTTGTCGATTGACTCCAATATGTCGGCAATATCTTTGCCGGCTGGCGATGTTGAGCCAGGGGAATCTGCCGGGCGTTGTCTTTTCGACGGCGTCTCAGCTGCACACGGGGTCTTCTTCATCACGAGATCCTGAAAGCACTGATCAATATAATCTTGGAGAGTCTCTAAACTCTCCTCATTGTTCTCCAGGGTGTTGGAGATTATTTAGACAAATAGTGTTAGTTATAAGACAATTGATAAGTGTATTTGGTAATGCTGAAGCTTAAATGAATTTGTTCAAATCTAAACTACCATTTGCTTTAATTTTCCGCCAAAATCTCCGGTGTCTGACGTCAGTTACAACATGAGTCGCTTACCTTGTCCGTCACTTACTCACTTCTAAAAAAAAAAAAAAAAAAGTAGAAGCAAGTATCACAGTTGTTATAGGTTAAAAAGACTTAGGCTCACCTTTTCTCTAATCAAAATAAAAAAGTAAACAGAAAACAAAGACACAAAAACATAAGAAGAAGAACTTTATTTATGAAGCGCTTTCAGACAAAGTTCTGTACAGCTATTTAAAAATAAAGAAATAAATGAAAGTGATGCATAGCAATAAAAGTTAAAAACAATAATTAAGATGTGTAGGATAGGGTGAACTAGTGGGTCTTCAACTTAGCTGTAAAAACCTGCACAGAGGCTCCACTAATATCTTGAGGGAGGTTGTTCCACAAAAACGGGGCAGGAAAAGAAAAAGCACGCTCCCCCAATAGTTATTTTTCTGGCTCTAGGAACTTTTGAATGACCAGAATCCTGGGATCGGAGAGCATGGGATGGAACATAAGGGTTCAAAAGATCAGAGAGGTATGAAGGTGCCAAACCATTTAAAGCCTTGTAGGTGAGCAGCAGGACCTTAAAATCTGTCGAACCTCACAAGGTAGCCAATGAAGTGATTTCAATGCAGGGGTATTGTGCTCAAATGTTCCAGTTTTAGTTCAAATGTGAGCAGCTGCATTTTTCACCATCTGTAAACCTCTAAAACCTTTCTTTGGTAGCCCAGAAAGGAGAGATTTACCATAATCGATACGTGAAGACACAAATGCGTGGAGAAGAACCTCTGCAGTGTAGTTTGATAAAACTTGTCTGATTTTAGCTATGTTCCTCAAATGACAAAAGGCGGTCTTTGTTGTCTCTTTTACATGAGACTCGAAGGAGAGCGCCATGTTGAACCACACGCCCAAGTTTTTAACCTTGTCCCTGCAATTTATGACATAGTCATGAATTTTCAAGATTCAATTCAATCTTATTTATATAACACCAAATCACAACAACAGTCGCGTCAAGGTGTTTTATATTGTACAGTAGATTCTACAATAATAGATACAGAGAAAATCCCAACAATCATATGACCCCCTATGAGCAAGCACTTTGGTGACAGTGGGAAGCAAAAACTGGTACTGTAGAAAACTTATACAGTACCAGTGCTTGTTGCTGTTCCTCTACATTAAATTGGGAGATGCTCTTTGTTTCAGGCGATGTTCAGGATTAAAATGTTGAAGGAATTCCCTGACTTACTGTGTTTGTGTCTTTGTTTAGAAGCAGAGCGACACAGATGGATCCAATTCTCAACCCTGTCGTCACTGTGGTGGTGGGAAAGAGTTTCACTGTGACCTTTGTGGAAAAACTTTCAATTACCAGAAAGCCTGAAAATACATCAGCGTAGACACACTGGAGACAAAATGAACTTCTGCAAAGAATGTGGGAGAGGCTTCTCCAAACCAAGTGAATTAAAACGACATGAAGTCATTCACAGTGGGGTTAAAAAGCACGTGTGTGTGACCAGTGTGGGTCATCCTTCACCACTGCAGGTTACCTGCATAATGAGTCCACACAGGAGAGAAACCATACAACTGTAGACACTGTGACAGACGTTTCTCATATTCAGGGACTCGTGATTGCCATGAACTTCGACATATTGAAGTGAACTTAATAACAGTGTGGCAAGAGCTTTAAGAATCTCAGTTTATAATCCGAACATAAACAATCCCTCACTGTAAATAAACTGTTTCACTGTTACCAATGTGCAAAAACATTCACTTCATTATCTGCTCTGTGCAAACATCAGCGCGATCCTGCAGGATGGACTGCACTGGATCACAGTGAATCTGAAGAGACAGAAAGATCCTCTTCTGGTTTCAGGGTCAGACTTACAAACCAGATCAGGCTCCACAGAGTTCAGATGGAATCTCCTGTAAAGAGTGTCAGCTGATGTCACACTTGGATCTCACGAGGTAGCTCTGATGTTTGGATTTCAATTCAGGAAGAAATAACATTCGAAATGTTGTTGTTGGTTTTTTTTGTTGTTTTTTTTCCCATGACTGAGCTCGTAATGCCTATTAGTCGTATTAAACTAAATTGTTTTAATTTAAATTAATTCAAATTCTATTATTTCTTTTTGGACCCTCAGAAAACACCAAATTCTTTTTACATGTAGATAGATGCTGGATGCCGGTAGAGTTACGTATTCTGAATACTTTGGATTACTTAATATATTTTCATGCCTATTACAACTATATGAATGTACTATTGCTATGTGATTTATTACTATTATTGAAGGCCACTCGCCATACCAATACCAACTAATTTTTAAATCTTAATATAAAATGAGTAACAGTAGGGTGGACATTAGGTATGGCTTTTTGCAGTGATCTTGCATAGAAAACAACTTCTGTATCAATAATATGTTTTCCTTTTGTCTACTTTGTGGCTCTGATTTCTGGACTTGCATCAATAATCCTGAATGTTACATTTGGGAAGCTGCAAGTCTTTTACTTTTTTATTTTATTTTTTTATTTATTTATTTTTTACGGATTTTGATTCTCCAAAATGTTATCGCTGTTACGTTTAAATGGTTTTCCCATTGGGACACCGTATTTAGTAGTAGTTGTTGTTATAGATATTGTTTTACCTTACAGTTAACTGATATTGTATAAATACTTGAACTTAACTATTGTTTTGATCTTCTGGCTGACTGGTGTTTTCACCCGTAATACGGTAGAGGTGGGGGGGGGATCGATACAGCACAGCATCTTGATATTTTGCGTTGTGATGTTGTCTCAATACAGTGACACCAAACATCGATATTTATTAAAGAAAATAAAATACTCTGGGAATACAATGAATAAGGGAGCTCATCTTATAAGAGGCCAACTTTCTGCAAACAGTTGCGCTCTGACTTGAAGTGACTGCAATCACTTTGGGAGAGATTGTTGCAGGTTTTAAATAAATGCTGCCTTATTTATAAATGCAGACTAAATGCTGCCATGTTTTCATCAGTTTGGTGTTAGGCTTGGTCAGTGAGCACTGCTCGAGGGGACTCGACTCACCAGGTTGGTTAGTCAGTTGCCGTTAATAGACTTACATTAGTTTATGTTTGCTAACTAAAAGCAGAACTCACTGGAATATAAAGACACTAGAACTAGAAATCAGTCTAAGGGGGGGTCACTTTTATGCTGCCTCTGACTTCAACAATACCTTTAAAGTTAACCTGAGGGTATACAGTCTACTTTAACTCTCTATCTTTTAAGCAGTAAGTGGTTCTTCGTTGGGAAAATCTCCCGCTTACAGTGGCTTGCAAAATTATTCGGCCCCCTTGAACTTTCCCACATTTTGTCACATTACAGCCACAAACATGAATCAATTTTATTGAATGTATTAATGTACATTTATAATTCCAGGTGAAAGACCAACACAAAGTGGTGCACACGTGAGAAGTGGAACAGAAATCCTACATGATTCCAAACATTTTTTACAAATAACTGCAAAGTGGGCTGTGTGTAATTATTCAGCCCCCTGAGTCAATACTTTGTAGAACCAGCTTTTGCTGCAATTCCAGCTGCCAGTCTTTTAGGGTCTGTCTCTACCAGCTTTGCACATCTAGAGACTGAAATCCTTGCCCATCCTTCTTTGCAAAACAGCTCCAGCTCAGTCAGAACCACTTCATAAAGTGGTTGTTCAGGTTTAAGCAGTGGGAGGCGAAAACCTAATATATCCATAAGTGATGGCTTAACATTCTGCATTCAAGTATAAGTTTGTCTAAGTCCGCCATTGTAGAAATTCATTGCACCGAACGAAAAACGTGCACAGTGTGACGTCAAAATAGGCGCACACCTTTGACGCTGCGTTTTCTCAGTTTTCCTCATCCACACGTAAATGCAAAAACTTGAGTTTTCGAAAATATCCACCCTGGCAGGCGTTTTTTAAAATCTCCGTTTTCAGCGAACGAAAACGAGGTTTACGTGTGGACGAAAGGTGTAAACGCATAGAAAAATCTGCATTTTCAAAAATACCCTGGTACGTGTGGACGTAGCCTTATTCATTATTCAAGGCACAAACGGAAAGTCATGTACGCGTGCAACGTAAAGTTAGGTGAGTGTGCAACGTAAAGGTGAGCGTGCAACGTAAAGGTGAGCGTGCAACGTAAAGTCACGTGGACATGCCGCGTGAGCATTCGAACTGAGTCTAAAGTTTTCGTGTGCGAATTGAAGCGGGTGCTCTCCAATCATCAAAAGTAACAAAGTCATTGAACACATTTATACAGTTACCTTTACATTTACCAATCATATATCACAGATTTACACTATTTTTTTTTTAGTACTATGCAAAAAGGCAAAGACAGAGCGACAGTCTGGGTCAATGGTGGCCGAGGCGACGGCAAGGCTAACAAAGGAACCCTCGAAGCGTTAGGCTAGCTTTGTAACAGAATATAACAGAAAAGTATGAAACTCCAGCTGAGTTTTAAGATGAAAAGTGGACACAATTTCGGGCTCCCACATTTTGTCAGAAACTGTACATTAACGAGTTTTTTACTGTTATTCAAATGCAACTGTGGAAATAACAAATAGAAGAAAATTCATTCATTCTTACCTTATACTAATCGTGGTGCAGGCCAGTGCAGTGCATGAACTGCTGCCTTCTCCGGTCAATTCCGCTGAGAGTAAATCTAATGTCCCGCTCTACTGTACAAGACAATGGTTACCTGGAGGGATGTACCACTGTGAGAGGGGTGCTGCGGAATAGTCCAAGTGATCGCTGCTTTAATTTCCCGCTCAACTATACATAAATTGCAGGTCGACACGATTTTTCAACGCTGGTGAACTAGACCAAAGTCATTGATAACAAAAGAACAATAAATAGATCAAATATCAATGACAAAAAAACAACGGTAAATCAACATCATTTCAACGTCCCTATAGTAAGACCATGGGTTTACCACAGTATTTCAATGTTGTTACAACAGTGACATTTCAACCCTGACCATAACGACGGATTGGATGAAAAATCAACATCGATTCAATGTCGTCTTGCTATCTGGAATCTTTTGATTGGTCGACATGGTACATTTTTTGACCATTAGGAAAGGGTGGGGTTTTTTGGTTTTGTCTTCGCTCACAGGTGGAAAGTGCTTTATGGCATTTTCCTTATGAAACACAGTTTTTACCGTTTCTTCCCGCAGTAAATATAAACAATGATAGTATTCAGGAAGAAAACCAAATATTTCATATATTTTTAACATAACTCTGGTTTTACGTGGCCGATCAACACAATTTAAAAACTCCATCAACGCTGTCATAGCCTGATACCACAATTTTTCTTAAAAATGCCAGCCAAGTGCCAATTGCTTTACACGTAATAGAGGATTTCTCAAAAGGGTCTGGATTGGTCCTAAACTTAAATAAATGTCAATTATTGCCTGTCAAAGAGTGTAGTGTTCAGAGTATTTGTAATATAACAGTTAAAAATGAAGCAACATATTTAGATCTGATTATCTGCAAAGATCCAAAAGACAGAATTTTACTAAATTGTCCCCCAATTATTAAAAAATCTCAAACCAAATTAAATCAATGGTTGCAGAGAGATTTAAGTTTAAGAGGAAGGGTATTGCTCTCAAAAGCAGAAGGTCTGTGTCGAGTGACTTATGCAGCAATTTCTCCGCATGTGGACGGCAAAACTTGTAAGGATATCGACCGAATGCTCTTCAACTTCCTCTGGAAAAACAGGACACATTACATTACATCAGAAAAAGTGTATTGATGAATGACTATGAACACAGTGGTCTCAATGTTTTGGATTTTACTACTCTAAACAATACATTTAAGATTAATTGGGCTAAACATTTTCTTAAAAATCCGGTATCCATTTGGAAGTTTGGTGGTCTAAGTTATCTTAGGTTGTGATTATAATATAGATAAGCTTCCAGAAAACCTTTCGATGCTTCACAAACAAGTTCTATTAGCTTGGTCCCTTATATATAAAGACAACTTTACACCCCATACGTATTCAATTTGGAATAATAGGAACATAGTGTATGAAAATAAATCATTATTTTTTTCTAGGTGGGTTGAGAAACGGATTGTTTTAGTGAATCAGCTGTTTAATCCTGATTGGCAGCTTATGTCCTATTCAGAATTCTTAAACACCTATAAATTTCCAGCCACACCCAAAGAATATGCCATATTATTTGATGCAATACCTACGGGTATTATAATGCTTTTTAAAGGTATTCAACCTTGCATATCATCTGTTTCTCTCCCCAACCCTTTAGATTCACACATAGGAAGAATCTGTCTAACAAACCGTAGTAAAAGTAATAAGAATATCCGTGCTTTGTTCCAGACAGAATCTCTAACTATTCCACATGTGGTCTCTTATTGGAATTTCTTTGTCAGTGACATTAACTGGAAAAGAGTATGGACAATTCCTAACAAGTAACTGGTAACAAATAAAGTGAAGGAAGTCTCATTTAAAATACTGCATAAATTTTATCCTGCTAATCATTAGGTGACAAAGTTCAAAAGGGACATAAATGTGAACTGTGGATTTTGTGGAAGCCATCCTGAGACTGTGCAACACCTTTTCTGGATCTGTTCATACGCTAGAACATTTTGGAAAGACTTCAGTAGATTCATTGTTGGACATCTCTATAATGACTTTACTGTGAAATGGGAAAATCTTGTATTTTGTTTCTTTCGAAGGCAAAAATAGAAGATGCTTACTTTATAATAAACTTGTTAGTTATCTTAGCTAAATTTTATTTTCACAAATGCAAATACAGTAACAAAAAACCTAATTTTAAACATTACTATAATGATGTTTTATGTTACATAAAATTGATTAGTGGATCACTCAACAAAAAGGCTATGAAAACTATTACTATTTGTAGTAATTACAAATTATTTGAATGTTTGTAATTCTTTGTATCACACCCTCTGGCATATATTAATTTTGTTCTGGTTGTATACATGTTCAGTATACTGTTTCTTAATAAAGTTTATTTAAAAAAAAAAAATGAGGACGTGGCTCATGAATTTGGACACCCCCCAAATGTAGCTTCTGAGTCACGTGACCGCACAGCAACGAATCACAGCAGAGCAGAAAATGGGGCGGAGCAAAGCATGTGTGCAAGAGAGGAGTCGAGCAGAGAGAGCTGCTTTTTCATGAAACGGGAGTAAAGTAGTGAACTTAGAGGAGAGAAACAAACTAAAGTATCGATCATAAACCACTACCAACGTCCTGATCGATATCTGCATCGATCTGCCCACCCTTGTCTCCTGGATCGTAGCTGAGATCAGCGTGAGCCACGTGGGTCTCTGCTCCCTGATCTGTTTCCTGTGTTTGGAAAGAGTTGCAGCTTCATCGCGGAGTTTCTCTCGGTTTGTGGGCTCATCTAAAGGTAAGCACCGAGCTAACTTTACTGTGAGTTCAGTTCATGTTGAGTTTAGCTCCTGAATGAGGTCTTCTGCTGCTCTCCTCGGTGTCTGTTCACAGTTTATTGTGAACACGTTGAGAGAAGAGTGAGAGAGTGTTTGGAGAAAAACACCAACTAATCATTAGCTCAGCATGCTGGGAGAAGTTGGAGCAGAAAAGTCTTTTCATTGTCCCTGCAGCTGTTTTTCTGCCTGCACCAAACCTCTACAGCCTCATTTGTATTTACCGCGTTGACTACATCCACGATTAAAAGACCTTACGCCCCTACAGCGTTATGTACGGTTCAATGTGTGCTCGCTATTCATTGTGCCTTTAGGTGCAGCTGCCCGTACTCACAAAGAAAGTTTTGGTGTGATTCTCCTTTGCTGAGATCAACATGTCTGAAACAACTTTTTTTGTGTTTTTGATGCAGTGTTTTCTATAATTCCGTCATAATGGTTTGTATGAAACGTGTTTTACCAAACTTAAAGAAGTCCAGCCGCTTTCTTGTAGAAATTGTTGAACAACATGACACTAACATTACATTTTCCATTTGTATTGTTGCGAGCCTTGTATACCGATAAGATAAACAGATAAGACGAGGCCAAAAAACTGTGGTGCGCACACATTTTGGGAGAGCTGCACGTGTTTTACTGAATCAGGGAACAGACACACACAGTGCAGTGCGGACTTAAATCCACATGTGGCAGCACTGAAAGTAAGAGAGACCTTTAACCTTTGAACCTGTCCCTTATAGAGAAGGAAAACAATCACAAAAGTACCCAGTGACTGTGCTGGTTTGGATTGTAAAAAAGTTAAATAAATAAAGACCTAAAAATGTAAACATTTTAAAATGCCTGCCTCTACAAAAAGGAATGAGATGGTATTGTGATTTTGGGAGAAAATGTCACATTGTTAAAGCCATACAACTTGAAAATGATCACAAATGTACCTGAGAACACGTTTAATGTTTGCAGGTAACAAGGTGATTTTAATTATGTATTTTTGAATATCTGCTGATGCAGCCATGAATGTGGAAATTATGTGATTTCTGAATGTAATAATTTCCCATTTCTGAAGACTGCTTCAACAAAAATGCAGGTTCAATAGTTAATGATGGTTGATAACAGCTTGGTTATTGTACTGTATATTTAACTTATAAATTCGTAAGTATGTAATATATCAGTGTGTATTTTCTGTTTCCCTTTTAGTTGTTGTAAAACTTGAACGCTGTCACAGATGGTCTTGGTGATGTGTTAAATACAGGAATTTTGTGTTATAATGGAGTACCACCTAATGTGTGTGGGATCGTTATAGGAATGTGGTCAATTGGGGTCCTTAGGGACTAGTAAAGCACTATACAAATACAGGCCATTTACCATTTTACCATTTTTATTACATTTTAATTACATTTGCAGATTGTTTCGGTGGAGTTTAATAAACTCAGCCGTCTACATCGGAGTATATTCTCGAGCATCTCACACTTCTGATAATCAGCTGTCTGCTTGACGTTTATTCAGCTGTGTAAAAACTATAACTTTAATCTCAGCCAAACCGATTTACTCAGGAACAAATAAAATACTAAAAAAAGCCAAACAATAACATTTCTAAGTTATCCAAGTGACTCATATATCATGTTTAACCTGAGTAGTGAAAGACAAAAAAGATGTTAAACGTTTATTTTGTGACCCAGAAAGAATAATAAGAGTAATATTAAAACTAACTGGCTGCCGCCATTGTTGGAAACTGAGCTATTTTTTATTTTGAAATATATACAGGGTGTAGCATCCCCTGGGTAAAGGTGGTGGTATGCAGGGAGCTCAGTGGTAGGGGTGGGCGATATAAACGATATACGATAGAAACAATATAAATTTGACCAACGATAGAGATTTTGACTATATCGCTCTATCGCGATAGCGCATGTTGATGATGTCATCAAGCTGCGCCTGTTTTGGTCGAAAGCATCGCAGCGGCTAAAACCATTATCATCTGCAAATTATGCCAAGCGACAGTCACAGCAAAGAGATGAAGCACTTTTGAAATTTGGGGAAAGCCAAAAACTGCGCTTCCTCCACTTCCGTAACATTGATTCATTAATGTTGAATTCTCTCGCAGCTGCTCTATTCCCATGTTGTTGCAGTATATTAATAACTAACCTCGTATTGTGGATGAATAATCTCAGTTGTTCTCCTGACTGAAGTTTGGCCCGTGTACAGCATCCTGCTATACGATTGCATTTGTCCCTGACCACCAGAATCCCTCACGTTAACTTTTAATGAGTGGAAAAAAAGTTGGCGTTCATCCTCCGGCTTCATTGTGCTAATGTTATGCTAACATAGCTGTGTCGCTAGCAATCACGTAGCACAACATTATATATCAGGTAGTCAAACTTCAGTAACCCCTCAAAGGCCACTGCTGTTTAGTTTTCTGTCTTCATTTATGTTGGAAGTGATAGCAGAGCTGTACGTTTGAATTAGTTTCAAAAATCTCTTAGAACATGTCATGTTTAGGTGTAAACTAGCAAGCTAACTTCCTGTTAACTTCTATCTCTGTTAAATTTAATAAATTCTGTTTTCATGGATGCATCGATGTAAAACTTAATTGTTACACCCGATAAAGCAGCAACGCTGATGATTTAATTAAAGATGAAAGAATTTAGACCATTTTTAACTCTTAGTATTCGTTTGACTTTGGGACCTGAAGTTGACGGAGTTTTGGATCCAGATTACTCCGCGAAGCTTTTCACTATGGCAGCCATAATGCTCTGACAATCCATCAAGCTGTGCGGCTTACCAAAGTTGTACTAAAACATTTTTTTTTTTGTCATCAACAATTTTTATTTATTTCATTTTAAACTTCAATAACAGAACTTAAGAATAACTACATAAATAAATAGTTTAAAAAACAAACAAACAAAAACAAACAACAACAAAACACAACAACAGAAACAAAAAAAAAAACAACCAAAGGAAAGTTATCCTATTCTTTCTTCGCACACCAATCCCCACACCACCACTCTATCATTACTCTTCTGTTCTTCAAGTTACAGAAAGCCAGCTTGTAAAGGGGGACCAAATACAATCATATTGATGCAATTTATCTAATAAACCATAAGTCACTTTTTCACAAGACGCCAACTTAGCCATTGTCTTTAGCCACTCTTCATAGGGAGGGGGGTTCTTTTTCCGCCAATGTCTTAGTAGGACCCGTTTGGCCGTAGTAAGAGCCAGAATAATCCATCTTTTTGTATAACTAGAAAAATCTCCATCAGAAAGTTCTGTGGTTATACCAAGTATGGACAGTTTTGGTGAGATACCAAATCTCCTTTTTAAAACACTGAAAATTACCTCCATTATATTTTCCCACCAATCTCGAAGTGCCGAACAGCTCCATAAGATATGTAAAATCGAGGCATTTTGACCATCACATCTCCAACATTCGTCCGTAGAGGCCAGGTTCCATTTATACAATTGTTGCGGTGTTCGATGCCACCTATGGATTATCTTAAGTTGAATAAATCTACTGCCTGTTTCTTTATACATAGTATTAACACTTTGAAAACATGAATCCCATTCAACTGAAGATATGTCCAATGCCATGTCCTGGGCCCAGTAGCCCTTAACTTTAAGGAGAGGGTCAGCTGACCGTTCTTGCAATAAGTGATAAATCTTAGAGGTAATGCCTTTACCCAAGGGTGATCTTGAGAGCAGGACTTCCACAGGGCTGCCCACAGGACAACTCAAGGGGGTTCCCAGCCACTTCGATAATGAACTGTATTTGGACATATCTCCAGAATTGATTACGCTTCAACTTATATAACTCCACAATTTTATCAAAGCTTAAAAAACATTTAGTCCCACAGTCAAATAAATCTGATACATTAAGGATGCCTGCTTTACGCCACTGTAGCCAGTCAACCGATGTCCCTCCAATTAAAATTCTTTTATTCCCCCATAAGGTTGCCGAAGGTGATTTAATAAAGTCCCAGCGACCCACCCTATGTAATTTACACCACAATGTCTTCGCGTTTGCAATTATAGGATGGGTAGTTTTATGACTGGTATCAAACAGCTCCCTCCAAGGAGAAATACCGCCATTAACTTCCGTCTCTATATGGGACCAGATGGGTTTAACTGGTGCAGTAGGTAACCAAGCTCTAAGTTGTTTCACGTTCATCACCCAATAATACCATTGGAAATTAGGCAATGAAAAACCTCCTTGTTTTACACTCGCTTGAAGTTTCCTAATACTTAAACGATGTGGTGAACTACCCCAAAGAAACTGCCGGATCAAAAAGTCTAGATCTTTGAAATACTTATCTGGAATGTGTAATGGAATATTAGATAAAATATAAAAGATCATGGGTGCAGTCATCATCTTAATACAACTAATTTTACCCCATATTGTGAGACGCACTCTGGACCATCTACCAAATTCCATTTTTATTCTTTCAATCATTGGCTCCATATTTGCTTGAACCATCTTAGTGTAATCCGAGGTAATTTGTATCCCCAAATACCTCAAACCATTCACGGACCACCGAAACTCCCACTGTTTAAATAAAGTATGGGGGCAGTGTCCTGACATAGGCATTGCCTCTGATTTATCCCAGTTGACACGATACCCTGAAAGCAGCGTAAAGCTTTCTATATGTTCTAATAGGGCTTGAATTGACTTCCCAGGCTGGGTCATAAGTAACAACATATCATCTGCATATAATAGAAGCTTATGTTGACTATTACCCATCGAAATTCCAAATATATTTACATTATTTCTCAGTTTTTGTGCCAGAGGCTCTATAGCAATTACAAAGAGACCGGGGCTAAGGGGACAACCCTGTCTTGTGGATCTCTGTAAAAGGAATAGGTCTGATATGAGCCCATTCGTCAATACTCGCGCTGAAGGCGAATCTTATAATATCTTTATCCACCTAATAAAATTATCACCAAAACCGAACTTTTCTAATGTCTTAAACAGATAATCCCACTCAACACAATCAAAAGCTTTTGCAGCATCCAGCGATAGGGCCACTGTTGGATATACTGAATCATATACATAATTTTGCAAATTAACCAACCGTCTAATATTATCTGAACCATAGCGGTTTGGAACAAAACCAGATTGGTCTGCATGAATTATTTTTGCCATTACTGCTTTTAATCGGCCCGCTAAGACCTTTGCCAAGATTTTTTGGTCAGAATTCAGCAAAGATATAGGGCGGTAACCACTTGGGTCTAAAGGGTCTTTCCCAGTTTTAAGAATAAATGTTATAAGTCCAGAGTGCATTGACTGAGGTAATGAGCCTACTTTGAACGCCTCATTATAAACATCGAGCAACAGGGGACTTAACATATCTTCAAATGCTCTATAGAAATCCAATGGTAACCCATCTAATCCTGGAGCTTTATTAAGTGGCATACTGTTAATTGCATGGGTAATCTCCTCCACTGTAATTGGAGCATCTATAATCAGCTGGTCAGTAGTAGAAAGCTGTGGCAGGTTTAAATCAGTAAAAAATGCTTCGAATTTCTGTTCATCTAAACTACCTTGTGTAGAATAAAGATTATTGTAAAAGGCCCTGAATCCATCATTTATATGTCTAATAGAAGTTGAAATAACCCCATCTGATTGTCGTATGCCTGGGATATGGTTCATACTGTCTTTCTGTTTAAGACGGTATACTAATAAACGACTCGGCTTTTCTCCCATTTCCCAATATGCTTGATTAATGCGAAATAAAGCGTATTCTGCCTTTCTGTTGTACAGTACATTCAACTCATATTTAACTTTAACGATTTTATTCAACGTAACTCTGTCTTTTGTATGGGAATGTACTGCCTCAAGTGCCTTTAATTTGGCTTCTAACGTAATGATATTCTTGTTAGCTGCCTTCTTTTTAAAGGAAGCGTAAGAAATTATTCTCCCCCTTAAGTATGCCTTCATAGCATCCCACCAAGTAGCCAATGTAGTGTCCTCTCGATTATTTGTCTGTTTGTAAAATTGTATTTCATCTCTTATCAATTTAATAAAACCAGAGTCTTTAATTAAGGACACATTTAAACGCCATCTGCGGCTTGGAGGAATCTGTAAAATATTTCCAAGACATAGAAAAATTGGCGCATGGTCCGAAATTACTATATTACCAATACTTGAATCTATAGAATTATTCACTAAGGCTTCAGAAATAAGAAAGTAGTGAGGCGGAGAGTAAAATGAATATTCCCTGCCTTCTGGATGCATTGTCCGCCAAATATCATTCAGACCCAAATCTGAGGTCATCTGCCTTATGGCAACTACAGATTTACTCTCTGTGCCTCTCCTAGGAAGTGATCTATCTAGGTCTTGATCCAGTATTTGATTAAAATCTCCTCCTACCACTATTTGTGCACCTTCTAATTCCAAAAGATACTGTGACAGGTTATGAAAAAAGGCGGGTATGTCCGCATTAGGTGCATAGATATTACATAAAAACATAAAATTATTGGTGTGTCCAGTAATTGTCCATAAACCAATATAAATCTACCTTCCTTATCTGGTATTACTTTTGTTTCAGTAAAGCTAACTGCTTTATGAATCAGAACCGACACTCCCCTGCTTTTACCAGTTCCAGGACTGGAAAAGACTTTACCTACCCAGGAACATTTAAGTTTTAAAGTTTCTGACTTACACATGTGTGTTTCTTGAATAAAGGCTATATCAACTCTTGATAACTTTAAATATGTTAATATTTTCTTCCTCTTAATCCCGTTATTCAACCCCTTAACATTCCAGCTGGCTATTTTGAAATCTGTCTGTCTATCCATGTTACAATGTGGAATTCCATATAATACTCCAATTCATAAATATATCCATTATAGAGGGTGGTTTTATGTGAAGATAAACCAATTTATAAATACAAGGACTCAAAATAAATAGAAACAAACTGAAAACAGCTCCAGCAAAACTCCAGCCAGAAAAAAGGAAAAAACAAAAGGCAAGACTAATTCTTGCTAACACTGGAAAACCCAGGGTTGGTGGTCACCGGTGCCCGGCTAGCAACCCAGCACATAACTAGTAGTTTATAGGGATATTTAAATTAATCGAGTAAAAGGGAAAAAAAAAAAAGAAAATCCCTGCACCAAACCCATCTAACAACACGTTAAACGCACTTACATATGGTAAAGTACTTCACCATCCCCGATCACAAAACAAAACAAAAAAAAGGCAGAAAGTGTCACTTATCTTAAGGGAACATATTCTTAATAAATTTTGCAGCCTCCTCCGGTGAAGAAAATCTGTGCCTTGCTCCATTGCGTTTTATTTCTAGAGTAGCGGGGAAAAGCAGCGAGTATTCCACTCCTTTTTCTCTCAACTCCAACTTAATTTGTTTGAAAGACATGCGCCGGTCCATGGTTCGTCGGGAGTAATCCGGAAAAAACATTATCTTCGCCCCACGCCATAGAATCTGGCCTTTCTCTCTGGCCGCCCGAAGGATGTCTTCCTTATCCCGATAACGGAGTAAGTTAACCATAACAGGCCGCGGTCGTTCTCCCTCTCTCCTACTCCGTTTCGGTGGACCCATAGGAACACGATGCGCTCGCTGTATATCTAGCGTACGGGGCTCCAAAGTTAAATCCAACATTATGGGGATCTCCCGCTGTAAGAACTTGATCATATCCTCTCCTTCTATAAACTCAGGTATACCAATTATCCTGATATTACAGCGCCGTCCTCTGTTGTCCAGATCTTCAATATGGTTCCGTAAGTTCTTAATTTCTTCTTGAATAGTGGGTAATTGTTGCTCTGACGCATGGGTTGCCTCCTCAAGAGTTGCAACCCGACTTTCCACTTCTTCCATGCGGGCACTCAACGCATTGATTTTACCTTCGATCTCCTGAACAGTCGTTTTTATCTGTTTCGTGTCCTTTTCAATATTATTTGTCGATGTCCGAATGATTCTTAACTCCGCAACCAACTCGTTTAGTGTTAATTCTCCTCCCGAGGCTACACACGTCGCAGCGGCTGGGTCTTCCTGAGGCCTGCTGACGTAGGCATCCATTTTCTTAGTAGTTTTAGCTTGTTGTTCAGTCGGAGGGTCTTTAGCACGCTGCGCCCTTCTGGTTTGCCGTTTCCGCATTAGTTCACAAAGGCTAGTTATTTAAGGGCATTTCACATACATGTGCCAATACACAATGTTCCAAAAAAGACGGTGCATGCTATTACTGTATCTATTTTCAGTGTGCAAGTTGCAGAGCAACTCTTTTCAGACTGCCATCTTGTCGGGAACCACCGTACTAAAACATTTTTTTAACAGATTTCTGCACGCAGAAATCGGTTCGAGGTCAGTAAGCACAACCAGAATTCATACATAAGGCACACTCTCGATTTTTGAGAAAATTAAAGGATTTTTAGTGTGGAAAATACGTTATACAGAAGAAAAGAATATATCACGATATATATCGTTACCGCACATGCTTCAAATTATATCACCTTATGAATTTTAGGCCATATCGCCCAGCCCTACTCAGTGGCCTTTTCCCTTTCAAGTTCTTGTAGGCAGCTGATGACTTTCTTTTTGTAGTTGCTCCTGGGATTTCACCTTGAAGCTTCATAGTAGAGATGTGCAAAGCAGCCAGTATCTGTATTTGTATTTATTGAGGGGGGAAAAGTATTTGTATTTGAGTAAAATTCAAGCTGGGCATAAAAATCAATTTTTTGTGTTACGCTTGTAATTAATGTTATAGTGTAAGTATTCTTTAATTGTATCCATTATAGCAACTATGGATAGGCAGTATTAGTTGATTTTTTCTTTCCATAAATCCAGCAATGAACATGTAACGTCACTGAAAAGAAAATAACATAACAGCCATTGCCTCAACCATGGTTAAACCAACAACTAAGGTTAACCTTAGCATAGGTTAAAATACCTAAGTAACCTAAATGTACTATATAGCTCGCACAAGTGCATACATTCGACACAATCATTGTTTTAACCTTTTTACCGAACTTTATCGTTACTCTGTCAACAGCCTGTTGTCTAAATTACCAAGCTAACAGAGCTACGTAAACAGAGTGAACATAAGAGCACCCGAATGCAGATGTCAATAGTGCAGCGTAATGAAATAATCTCCCGATCTTCGCGAAACCTATAAACTGCCTCCAGAACACAGTTAAGGTCCAAAAAATCTATTGAACAAAAATAGTGATGCAGTTCAGTGTTTTTTTCGCTCAGCCGAGCCGTCTCTGTCGCTGTGTGGAGCAGCCTGTGTCAGTCACCTCTTTCACACGTCACTCACTCATCCAGTACTGTTCTGCAGTCTCTCAAGGAAACTCAGCTGTTTCATATAAAGTTTTCCCTTGTTCCCAAATAAAAATATTTTTTAAGTATTTGTTCGAAATAAATATTCGTAAAGAAATTAATTGTTTTGTTTTTTTGTTTGTTTTTTTTGTGTGCCTTTCCGAATACTGTATTCCGGTCCTGCTCCACTCCTCCTTCATAGGTATTGTTACTGATGAGTGTCGTAATGTTTATTTGCTCTGCTTCTTCTTGCCAGGGATAAAATACATATCTATACTTTTGTGTCCCAGCTGAGTAACAGGAGGAGAAGAGTCTGGTGGAGCAGCAGAGGAAAAGTTTCAGCCATTTGGACTCAGCTCAGCCACTACAGAGGAAACAATGACTTCAACACAGGAGGTGAGAAAAGTATCTCAGTTACACTGTTATTGAAACTGTGTGCACAGCTGGTTGTTAACAGCAGCTTTATCTTTTCCATCCTGGGCTCCTCCTCCATACATACAGAAGCTACATTCACAAACAAAAACCACAGAAGTTACAAGAAAATACAAAGATCATATTTTATCAGCACACATTGAAACAACATCATCATCAGTTGAACTCACAATATTTTTATGACATAAAAGATTTTCCCCTTTGACAAGTCTTATTGTAGCACATCATTGTAGTGGGAAACTATCACCAGAAGGTGGTGGTAACACACCTACAACGTGTTTCTTGACCTCTTTGATTCCACTAATGGAGGCAGTTTCAGTTTGTTCCACGACTGCATTTCACTCACTGCCTCTGTTTGTATCTCTGTCACTGCAGGACCAACATGGAGCGAGAAGTCAGCCCTCTCAGGAGGCCGACAAACCTCACAGAAGAAAGGGAGAGAAAAAATACAGTTGTGACGAGTGTGGGAAGAATTTTACCCGAGCTCAACACCTGAAAACACACCAACTCATCCACAGTGGAATTAAAGCGTACAGCTGTGACTTGTGTGGAAAATCTTTTTCCCGGGCTCCATACCTGAAAGCACACCAACTTATCCACAGTGGAGTTAAACCCTACAACTGTGATTTGTGTGGAAAATCTTTTACCCGGCCTCAACACCTGAAAACACACCAACTCCTCCACAGAGGAATTAAAGCGTACCCCTGTGACTTGTGTGGAAAATCTTTTTCCCGGGCTCAATACCTGAAAGCACACCAACTTATCCACAGTGCAGTTAAACCCTACAACTGTGAATTGTGTGGAAAATTTTTTACCCAGCCTGGAAGCTTAAAAACACACCAACTCATCCACAGTGGAATTAAACCGTACAGCTGTGACTTGTGTGGAAAATCTTTTACCTGGGCTAAAACCTTAAAAACACACCAACTCATCCACAGTGGAATTACAGCGTACAGCTGTGACTTGTGTGGAAAATCTTTTATCCAGGCTGAACACCTGAAAACACACCAACTCATCCACAGTGGAATTAAACCGTACAGCTGTGAGTTGTGTGGAAAATCTTTTACCCAGCCTGGAGGCTTAAAAAGACACCAACTCGTCCACATTGGAGTTAAAGCGTACAGCTGTGATCAGTGTGGTAAAGCTTTTGCTCACAGTACGTACTTACAGCGTCATCAAGTTACCCACTCTGGAAGCAAAGCGTACCCATGTGATTTTTGTGGAAAAACATTCCGCCGTATAGAGTCACGAAATCTACACTTACGCAGTCACACTGGACATAATGTTTATTTCTGTGATCAGTGTGGAAAACTATTTACAACAGCTGGAGAGTTAAAACAACACATGTTTACCCACAATGAGGAGAGACCTTATAAATGTGACCTGTGTGATAAGACTTTCAAATCTCCAAAGTCCCTGAGAAGACACCAAAAGATCCACACCAGAAAGTAACTCTACAAGTGCAGTTACTGTGAGGTATGTATTTATATTATTATCTTCTTATATTAGACTGAGTGTTTGGAACAAGTCAGATCAGTAAACTTATGGAGTTATATTGGATGAACTGATTGAAAAAATGTGTTATTTTCGTCCAGTAAGCTGAGTGTTATTAGTAGAAGCAAGTATCACAGTTGTTATAGGTTAAAAAGACTTAGGCTCACCTTTTCTCTAATCAAAATAAAAAAGTAAACAGAAAACAAAGAAACAAAAACATAAGAAGAAGAACTTTATTTATGAAGCGCTTTCAGACAAAGTTCTGTACAGCTATTTAAAAATAAAGAAATAAATGAAAGTGATGCATAGCAATAAAAGTTAAAAACAATAATTAAGATGTGTAGGATAGGGTGAACTAGTGG
The DNA here is from genome assembly GCF_057382275.1 of Copadichromis virginalis. Classification (NCBI taxonomy): domain Eukaryota; kingdom Metazoa; phylum Chordata; class Actinopteri; order Cichliformes; family Cichlidae; genus Copadichromis; species Copadichromis virginalis. Next base: position 33,321,099 of record NC_140626.1, read on the forward strand.
GTCTTCAACTTAGCTGTAAAAACCTCCACAGAGGCTCCACTAATATCTTGAGGGAGGTTGTTCCACAAAAACGGGGCAGGAAAAGGAAAAAGCACGCTCCCCCAATAGTTATTTTTCTGGCTCTAGGAACTTTTGAATGACCAGAATCCTGGGATCGGAGAGCATGGGATGGAACATAAGGGTTCAAAAGATCAGAGAGGTATGAAGGTGCCAAACCATTTAAAGCCTTGTAGGTGAGCAGCAGGACCTTAAAATCTGTCGAACCTCACAAGGTAGCCAATGAAGTGATTTCAATGCAGGGGTATTGTGCTCAAATGTTCCAGTTTTAGTTCAAATGTGAGCAGCTGCATTTTGCACCATCTGTAAACCTCTAAAACCTTTCTTTGGTAGCCCAGAAAGGAGAGCGTTACCATAATCGATACGCGAAGACACAAATGCGTGGAGAAGAACCTCTGCAGTGTAGTTTGATAAAACTTGTCTGATTTTAGCTATGTTCCTCAAATGACAAAAGGCGGTCTTTGTTGTCTCTTTTACATGAGACTCGAAGGAGAGCGCCATGTTGAACCACACGCCCAAGTTTTTAACCTTGTCCCTGCAATTTATGACATAGTCATGAATTTTCAAGATTCAATTCAATCTTATTTATATAACACCAAATCACAACAACAGTCGCCTCAAGGTGTTTTATATTGTACAGTAGATTCTACAATAATAGATACAGAGAAAATCCCAACAATCATATGACCCCCTATGAGCAAGCACTTTGGTGACAGTGGGAAGCAAAAACTGGTACTGTAGAAAACTTATACAGTACCAGTGCTTGTTGCTGTTCCTCTACATCAAATACATTAAATTGGGAGATGCTCTTTGTTTCAGGCGATGTTCAGGATTAAAATGTTGAAGGAATTCCCTGACTTACTGTGTTTGTGTCTTTGTTTAGAAGCAGAGCGACACAGATGGATCCAATTCTCAAACCTGTCGTCACTGTGGTGGTGGGAAAGAGTTTCACTGTGACCTTTGTGGAAAAACTTTCAATTACCAGAAAGCCTGAAAATACATCAGCGTAGACACACTGGAGATAAAATGAACTACTGCAAAGAGTGTGAGAGAGGCTTTCCCACACTGAGTGAATTACAAAAAACATGAACTCTGTAACAGTGGGGTTAAAAAGCACGTGTGTGACCAATGTGGGTCATCCTTCACCACTATCAGCCAGCTTAAGAGACATGAACAAATCCACACAGGAGAGAAACCATACAACTGTAGACACTGTGACAGAAGCTTCTCACATTCAGCTCATCGTAACACCAAGAGCTACATCTGTGTCCAGTGTGACAAAATCCTCAGGAATCTCCGTTCATATTCCAAATACAAACGATCCCACGCTGCAAATAAACTGTTTCACTGTTACCAGTGTGCAAAAAACATGTACTTACATAAACATCTCTTTTTGGCAAATACTGGACATCTGTTTTTGGCAGACCATAACTTTGGCACAACACCAGCGCCCTGGACTTGTGATGTCAAGTTAAATTAATGCATCACGTTGGTACCTGGTAATGTTTATGTGAGCTTCCCTGTCAGAAACACCCCAGGATCATGCTTGCTAAGCGAATAGCTTTTCAGTCTTGTTAGCCAATGAGTGAAATGCGACAGCAAACTATAAAACAAGAGAAGCGACATCGTCTCTTAGTTTGTTTGTCCACCCCCCATCCCCCAAATTTGCGTGTTGGACCACATAAGTATTTAACTATATACCGTATTTTCACGACCATAAGACGCACTGTACTAAAAGGCACAGTCTCAGTTATGTGTGCCATTACTGTATTTAACACACACATAAGGCGCACTGGATCATAGGGCGCATACAAGTACCGTATGCGTATTTAAAAATAAAGCGGGAGCAAACCTGAGTTTGGTACTCACATTTTTATCATCAATCAAACCCATCGAAGTCCTCATCCTCTGTGTCTGAATTGAACAGCTGCGCTAAATCTCCATCAAACATGCCAAGTTCACTTTCTTCACTGTCAGAGTCACTTTCCGTGCCGTGCGGCTCCTCGGAAATGATGCCGGCTTTTGCGAAAGCTCGAACAACAGTGCCAGCAGACATGTTAGCCCAAGCATCTACAATCCATTGGCAAATTGTGGCGTAACTCGCCCGGCGCTGCCTTCCACTCTTGGTGAAACTGTGGTCTCCATCGGTCATCCATCGCTCCCAGGCCGCTCGCAGCCTTACTTTGAATGGGCGGTTCACACCGATGTCCAGCGGCTGGAGTTCCTTTGTCAGGCCTCCCAGAATGACAGCAAGCTCACAGTTCCTTTGTTTCACTAGTTTTTTCACATCGGCTGTGAGATGGGCACGCATAGAGTCACAGATTAAGAGCGATGGTGATGCGTGGAAAAAACCACCTGGTCTCCTTACATACACCTCCCTCAGCCACTTTTTCATCATTTCCTCATCCATCCAGCCCTTTTCATTTGCCTTAATGATGATTCCTGCTGGAAACTTCTCTTTAGGCAAAGTCTTTTGCTTAAAAATCACCATAGGCGGCAGTTTCTGTCCATTAGCATGGCAGCCAAGCACAACAGTAAAAGAAGACTTTTCATACCCCGTTGTGCGTATCGCTACCGTGCTGGTCCCCTTCTTCTCCACAGTGTGACTCACTGGGATGTCAAAAGTGAGCGGGACCTCGTCCATGTTAGTGATGTGGCTGGGCTGGATGTTTTTGTCGCCGACGTGTTTGCTGCAGTAGGAGCGGAAGATGGCCAGCTTTTCCTTATAATCCGCTGGAAGTTGCTGCGCTACCGTAGTCCTGGTCCTGATGGAAAAATGGCACCGTTTCATAAAAAGTGAAAGTGAAACTGCTTTTAGCCGAATGGTGACCGTCGAAACGCTTCTCCTGCTCGTTCTTTGCTCGATGATCCACCGCTCGAGTCTTTCCTCCAACTCGGCCACACTTCACCCTTTAGCGTTCTCATGGTGTTCTCTACTACCTCCTCATTACAACACACAGGGCGCACTGCGCTATAGGGCGCGCTGTACTTTTTGAAGAAAATCTAAGACTTTTAAGTGCGCCTTATGGTCGTGAAAATACGGTATGTAATCAGTTAAACTGTGTAATTGACATAAAGACCTCATGATATACAACAATTCTGTTTTGTTCAGTTTTACTGTAATTAAGCACAGTTGTATATATGATCCTGTAAAGAGCCTCATGCACGTCTCACATGGCTGTAGTCGTGACAGAGCTTTAGCATGGTTATCAGCAGCTAGGAACATCATCCTAAAGATGAGACCAGCTCCAGGGCGACATGCAATTGTGAATTTATGAACTGAATCATCTGTAAACGTTGGGAACTTGCTTTGGACTGGAAAATAAAATATTTTTGATTTAATTTGAATCTTTATTTAAACGTACGCCAGAGACCATTTTTAATTTCCTGTTTTCAAACTTTTTTTTGTTTAAATACTACTGGAACTTTAATCTGTATTACTTAATATTCTTATTTATTTCATCTTTATTCGGACAATAAGTAATGTTAAAAATACATTTGATTTATTTTCAAATTCAATTCCTAGGTCATTATTTTAATCTGCTGTGGGACGAGACAACAGGCTGATATTGGGTGTTGTTTTTGATTAAGCTTTTACTTTGAAGCGAAATTTAAATAAGACAGTAAGAACCCGCTTTGTTCATTTAAGGAACATCTCAAAACCTAGATTAATGGTGTCAATGAGTGAACTTGAGATGATATCCATGCTTTTGTCTACAAGACTCAACTATTGCAATAGTCTGTTTAGTTGTCTCAACAGGAAAGGGCTGGCTCATCTTCGGGTTGTGCAAAACTCTGCAATGAGACAATTGGAGCCCATATAACTCCCGTTTTAAAGTCACTACACTGGCTTCATTTTAAAATTCTAGTTTTAAACTTTAGAGCCCTTTCCTTTATTGCTGATTTGATTTGTATACACAACTCTTCTCATAACCTGAGGTCATGGAATCAAAACCTTTTAGTGGTCCCCCACACTTGTGTCAGAACTCGAAGGGACAAATCTTTCCAATCTGTTGCACAGAGACTGTGGAATGCCCTTCCTCTATTTCTACAGTATCTGAAGACCTTCAAAAAGCAGCTAAAGACATTTTTATTTCAAAAAGCAAAAACAAATTTTCCTTCTCAAGCCATTTCCAGGCCTGAAGATCCTCTTCTTTTCAGTCTGGGGATCTGACCAGGGTGTACCCTATCTCTTGCCCTCTTACAGCTTTAATAGACTCCAAAATTGCAACATGTATTTATGGTCATGAGCAGTGATGGGAATAATGGCATTAAAATAAACAGTGGTACTAACACCAGTACTTGTTTTCAGTGATTAGTAACTTAACTAATTGCTTTTTCTGCCATTACAACACCGTTACTAGCAAGAAAAAGCGGTGAAGGTGTGTTCCAGTTTGTCAACACACAGACGGTTGAAGCTGTCTTCTTCTTACCGTGAGCTAAGGGAGCAAACAATCACACGAATGCTGCCACAGTTTTCTACCAAGTCCTCAGAGAGCTGTGTGGACCTCAAGTCTGGATCATCCTGAGACAACAAATCTGAACCCAAACTCCAGTTATCTATGTATGTGCATGTATCCAGTTCAGAGCTGTGGGGTGGTGGAGTCTGCAGCTGTCACAGGTATAGGCTATGAAAGTGAATGAAGATGTTGTCCTAGATACCAGCTCATTTTGGTGGAAATTGAATAATTTTGCGAGAAGGCTTAAGCAGGTCAACAGCAAGGGGAGGAAGATGGTTTTTCAGGATTCAAAGCAATGCAGGAGAAACTGGAGGAGAGGAGACACTCACATGAAGACACACTGGATTAAAGAAAGAAGCACAAAAGCTCAGATATCTGAAACCGATTCAAAACCCCAGAGAGCTCAAACTTTAACCACCACCTGTTGGTGGCGATAATGCACCTAGTGGTTGTTGAAGACAGTCTGTACAGTAGTTGTCACTGTCACTACCCGATCCGTACCGGAAACCCGATCGGTACTCCGCATGCGCGAAAGGTGTCTACGTCCAGTCGAAGCGTTTTACGATAGTTGCGGGTCAGAGTATCTGTTAAGATGTTAAGAATACTAAGAAGACTGCCAAACCAATTCACCGGACAATTATATCCACGCTCTTTGGTTCTGTCCACCAGTTCAGAAGTTTTGGCGCGAGATATGTGAAGACTTATCAAAGTGTCTGAAATGTAACATTCCAACTTCCCCCTTAGTGTGTTTGTTGGGCAGCTTAGATAATGTCACTTCAGAAAAGAATATAGTCCATATGGTTTTCACTGCCCTATGCATAGCCAAGAAAACAGTCCTCATGAACTGGAAAAATAAAAACAATCTTAATTCTAACCAATATAGAAATTATCTATTAGATTACATTAGTCTTGATACAGCCTCTGCCACCACATCAGATCAATTGCTCTGGGCTCCTTTGATCAGCTCCATCACCTAGTGGGGGTGGGGGGTCATAGTTTGGTCCCGCCTTCACTGTTGTGATTGGTGTGGGGGTAGGGACAGGCTTAGGGTGTCGGGGGGTTCCCCGGAGGCATCTTCCGTGGGGGGCTCAACCTGGGGTAGCGGTCATGTCCGGTTAGGGGCTCTGTTGGCTCTCAGGTGACTGTTTCCTCGCGGCTGCGTGTAGTGGGGCTTGGGGAGGGTCTGTGCTGACGGACGTGGGTTACTGACCTGGTAGCCTGGCTGCCCCTGGGTGGGTCCGGGATGGGCGTGAGGTTCTGGGGGCGCTCCGTCTCTGGGCTGGGGCCTGGGCTGGGCCTCGGGGGCTTGGGTCCTGGTTGGTGTGTTGTCGGGGTTGTGGGCGGGTGGGTGTATGGGGGCCCAGTCCTGGCGCAGGGTGCCGCCGGTGCGTCGAGCCACCTGGGGGGCTCTTCAACTGGTGGGGGAGATTGTCACATCTTGCAGGAGCTTTCCTCTCTTCAGGAACTCTCTCTGCAGGAGGGGGAGATACAGGAGAGGTTGAGGAAGATCTTAGCCTGGACGTTTATTGTCTTTTGTAGTCTGGAAGATGAGTGGATGGTGGGGTGGGTGCAGTTTTCTCTGTGGTGGGGTTGGGTGGACTGTCCCGGGCTCTGTGGGGCCGGGAGGCGCTGCTGCACTGGGTCCCGGTCTGGATGGGCCTGGGCCCCCTTTCCCTGGCGGGCCGCGGAGCATGGGGGTGCCTACTGGGGTCAGCGGGGGAGCTGGCCCCAGGGAGGGGTCACTTGCCCCTCCCTTCCTTCCCTCCCCATCTCCAGCTGCCTCCCTCTTCCCGCTCCACCACAACCACCCACACATGCAGGACCTTGGAGTAGGGGTATGTCACCAGGGTGCAGAGGAGGCTACCCCCCCCCCCCCCCCCCCGTCCCCCCCGTCCCCTTCTGGCTGCCTCTGCCTCAATTTTATCCCACAACTTAGACATTCACATTACTCACACTCTCATTACACATACATATAGGATCTTGGGGGTGGGCACGATACACGGAATCCAAATTACCATCAGGGTGTATACCTCACCCCTGGCATCGTTGCCCACCTCTCAATTTTAAATACACAGACATTGAGGGCTAGCAGGAGGGACCATGCGCTTACCTACTGCTCTCTGGCAGGTAGCTCCATGCCCTCCTGGGTTTTAAATGCACCTTAGAACACACATGCATCAACACTACAATGAGCGGGTGGAGGGAGGTTTGGAGTCTTCTCTCACCCCCGTTCTCTGCGACCTGCTGGAGCGGGGGGGCTAGGAGGAGGAGTTGGCCGTCCGACTGCGGTCTGGAGTGTGGGGCTTCCCTGCTGCTGCGGAGTCGGGGCGGTCTGCCTCCCCCCACCGCAGGGAAAAGGGTAACACCACCTGGGTCTGGGTGCAGTTCCCCCCTCCAGGGGCAAGGGTACCTAGACCCGGTTCGTAGAGTACGCTTGGGGAGTGTGATCGTGTGTACAGCGTCTCTTTATGTCTGTCTCCACGTTGGTTGAGTGTGGAGTAAGTGCATATGAGAGCATGAGGGTGGGAATGGATGTTTGTATCTGTGTGTGCCTGTATGTCTGTGTCTATATGTCAGGTTGGGTGTCAGACGCCACCTCTCTGGGGACATCTCAGGCCCTCCAAGGTTTGGAGGCCTGTCTTCCCCCACCACCACTTCCCCTGCCAGTGGCGGACTCCCTCAGACATCGGTGCGTTGGTGGTTCTTTGTGTCTGGGGATGGGCATCCAGGTACACACCGGCTCACTCCTTGGCGGCCGCTTATCGGGGCCTGGAGCCTGGGGCTCGCTCGGGCCACTACGTGCTGCACAATAATGTTTAATATTTAGTATTTACTGTCATATTCCCATATATCATTGTGATGTTGTTTATTCTATTACTCTTGTTCTCTTCTGCTTGTTTTCTTTTTTCTTTCTCAGCAGGTGATCCAGGTGATTGATATATGCATTTTTTTTCTTTTTCTTTTTTTTCTGCCCGTTCTGTTGGTTTATGTTTTTAGCCCTTCTCCCCCGTCCCTCTTCTCAGCTGTTTCTCTTTCCCTCTTTCTTTCTCTCCTTCTTTCCCCCAGTCAAGTCTGTCCCGTATTCAGTAAGTGAAAATAAAATAAACAATAAAAGGTGAATCAAATGGACCATTACGGCAAGGCTGGGATGGTCAATTTGGTAAAGTAAATCCGTTGGGCATCTTTCTTTGCCTTTAGACAACAATTCTGATGCAAAAGAGCCAAACGGGACAGGCAAAAAAAAAAAAAAAAAAAAAGATGTTAAGAATAATAAGTATCTCTTAAAATGTTTCCAATAATGAAACATTTCAATACAATATAGACAAAACGAAAGATAAAAAGATAGTTACGGATCAGGACTCCCCGATCCTCACTGTCGGACCGTACAAATCGGGTCTACCCGATCTGTACCACGCATGTGCAGGGGTTTTCTTCTTCTTCTGTTGGTTTAATGGCAGTTTACTCCCCAGTGTACGAGGATACTGCCACCTGCTGACTGAGCGAATGAACCCTATTGTAAACTGAATTAGCGTGATTACAAACGTGTGTTAAATTTGATTTAGTGAGAGTCGAGTGTGTGGAGGATTGATTGGAATAGTGATGGTGATGTCCGCTATCACTGTCAATTGTCAGTAAACACTTCATCTGGCTGATGAATCTTCACGTGACATATTACAAAGTCTGTATTATTAACTCTGTAATTAGGCGCCATTCTTCTTATTTTACGGTGCTGTTGTTCAATTGGGGGACGCTCTCTGTTGAGGAGAAAAGCAAAAATTTGTTGCAGATACGGATTATCCATTGTTTAAATGTCCCGGTAGTCGAAAAGGAGGCAGAGCTGTTGAGAGATGCAAGGAGCTAACTGGGCACTAACCGTGTAATTCAAATATATTGGTCATGTCCAAATTCATGGGCTGCATCCTCCTGAGGCCGCATTTGTAGACCGATTACATCACAGCGACGCGCCGAAGGCTGTCCAAATTCGTAGACTCCTTCGAATGCAGCCGACAAATGCGTCCTCCTTTTCCCCAAATTTGAAGGATGGGTCGGGTGTGTCCTTCGTGGCCTACCATATCCCAGAATTCATAGCGCGGCCCAGCCAAACTCCAGTTTCCAACAATGGCGGCCGCTACTAAGTTTTAAAATTACTCCTACTAATCTTTCTGGGTCAGAAAATAAACTTTTAACATATTTTCAGGCGAGAAAGTAGTTTTGTAAACATCAAATATCAGCTCGGTTTGTCAAGATATCGCATATTTGCAAAAGTGCTTCGACGTTTTCAGAGACGTCTGTTACCCACCAGCTCGATAGCTCGCCGGGAGCTCGAGGGTTACTGATGCAGCCGAGAACGGCACAACTCCCGGCACATCATTTTCAGATCACCGCGGAGTTTCGCTGCTCGGGTTAAACGTAATATATAAGTCACTTAGACAACCTAAAAATGTTATTGTTGGGCTTTTTTCAGTGTTTTGTTTGTTCGTGAGTAAATCGGTTTTGCTGAGATTAAAGTTATTAGATTAGATTAGATAAAATAAAACTTTATTAATCCCCCGGGTGGGTTCCTCCTTGGTCTTTACAGAGCTGACTAAACGTCAAACAGAAAACTGATTAAACAGAAGTGTGAGACGGTCGAGAGTTTCCTCCAGTGTCCTGTAATATTTTAGATAGCAAGGAGCAGACGGCTGAGTTTATTAAACTCCACCGAGACAGCGGTGACGCTAATTAGAAGGCTAGACCGTCCAATTTCACGGCCGTTTACTTTCGGCCTACCCGACCTTCTGAGGACCCGGCCCACATAGACCGCGAAGGCCGGGTCCTCAGGAGGATGCAGCCCATGAATTTGGACACGACCATAGAATGTCGCAATGCTGGCAAAGAGAGGAAGTGACGTAAGATTTGCGCATGCGGGGTACCGATCGGGTTTCCAGTATGAATCGGGTAGCAACAGTAGTGACTGGATTTGCTCCTTCTCAGAGAAGGGTCTGGCTGCAGCAACTGGGGAGCACCATATTGGGACCTCCACAGTAACCGGAAACACGTGACCTCCATAGTAGGCAGAAATACGTTCTTGTCTCGTTTCTGCATGGATCCTTAACCTTGCAAGTGGATCGTAAAGGTTGGTACAGAGTCTTCCATGTATAAATTCACCGTTAATAATTATATAATTCTAGGAATCATCTAGTTTACTTACACTGATTACGTTGGCACTTTGTTAGCGTTACAACAACGGTCATACCCCCGAGGTTGTAGTGGCAATTCCTTTTGTTTGACCAACCAAACATCCCACAATTAAAAGTTCACAAGCCACTGCTGCACTGAGATAATATTTCGTACGCAGGCAAAAGAAGTCCATTGTCCAAACTTGAAAGTTGCGTTTTTATGGTTTATTTATCCAGTTTGGCAAGCAATAACAAGATCCATTTTTTGTTACTTCCTGCTGCTTCTCCTGCTCTGGTAAAAAACCAATAGGCCCACCCCAGTGCATGCTGGTCCTATACCAGTCTCTTTATTTATAGAAACAAAATGGCCCTACAGCTTTTACTGACTAATTTAACAAGGTAACACCAAACAAACAAAACATTGAAACAAAATTTTAACTGACAAATAAACTTGTAAATAAACCCCAAAATTTAAGTAAACTAACAACAAACTTTAACTAATTTCAAAATAATAATAATAATAATAAAGAACAAATAGCTCCAACCCTATCTAAACTTTAGTAAGGAATGTGCACTTTTGACACCTCTGGTTAGCATTTAGTGGTCAGTTTCAAACGTATTTGATTTTTGCTTGTTATGAACAAATTCACTTCACTGCTTTTCACTATTTGTAACATCAATGCACGTTGTTCCGTTTACTGCATATTGCACTTTATTCATGTCTCTCATTCCATCTGCATCAACATTGTAAAGGTCGTCACAAAGGGGTTTACATATTTATAAATACTAATATTCTCTATTCCATTCTGTTAAAAATGCTTTGCCTTTCAAAGGTATGTTGGTATTAAATATACCTCATAGTTAAAGTTATAAATATGCACTTCTTTTCAGCACTTCTGCAGTCTCTTTGTTGACTTTAAAGTTGCTTTTCACATTGTACAGTTCAGTTCATTCATCAGTGAGAGAAAAAAGCGTGTTTTCATTAAATGTTTTTTTCCTGTTCACCACATTTCCTGACAGCTCTTGTGATCCACACCATTTTGCTTTCATTATTGAGGATGGCTTGGATGTTTTTGTTAATATGTACAATCTGATTGTTAGATAAACTGATTGCATTCTATACAACTACATTTAAATTACATGTTGTTTTTCTCTCTCTTACAGACAAAATGATATGCCGGTGCACTTTTACTGCCCTGTCTGTAACATGACAGTCATACAGCGTGGGGATATGGCAAGGCAATTATTGTCATGTCAGCATTCAGGACTGCTCCCCACTGAACTCTCCGTGGAGCCCCATCTCCCTCTCGATGTCTTGTCTCCAGCATCAAAACCATTTTCTGAATCTTCGGTAGAACATTCATGTGCTCCCTCTGTGCTGAATGAAACTGTGGCTTGTGGAAAGTCCATGAAAATAGTCTTTTTTTTAAAAAAAAACTTCAAGGCTCACATGATGAGGAGGCATTCAAACAGATCAATAGGTGTTTTCCTGGCCTGTCATCTGCAGTGTTTTTGTGTAGAGGGACTTCTTCCTCTTTGTTTTTCAGTTTGCAGAGGACATGGAGCTCTTTTTAAATGTGCTGACGAGCAGGGACTACGGGTCAATGTGATGTTTGACATTTAATGGACAGATGAAGTCACTGGCTGTTTGTTTGTGTTTTTATGTGTTGTTGCTTTTTTTTCAGTGTACAGAATTCCAATTAAGCTTATTATAAAATGTTGCTCACTTGTTTCCATGTCCATGCTTAAAGTAAAAAATTTAACTGTAACATTTTCACACTTTTCTCTTTTGTTTAAACACTCCTAAAGTTCAACCCATCATAGAAACATAATTCCATGATAAAATGAAACCGTGCAAAACGTTTTGTCAGCAGATTTATATAAATTCGACAAGCTAAAAGCATTCTGTACTGTACAGCAGCGGTCCCCAACCTTTTTTGCACCACGGACCAGTTAGACAATATTTTTACGGACCGGCCTTTAAGGTGTTGCAGATAAATACAACAGAATAAAATGATACAGACAAAGACGAAAACTGTGGTATTTTGTAAATATAATAATAAACACAAATTCGGCTGTGTAATTGTTTAACTTTATTAGCAGCGTCCTCCTGAAATGTGCCAACAACATTGAGAGTAACAACCTCCTCTCAGCTTCTTGATGCTCTCTGGTCGCTATGGTAACGCGTAAATAGTTCTTTCAATATAAGACACAGACCACAACAGGGGAAAAGCCCCAGGGAAACCGACCCAAAGGAAAAAAAATCAGTGAAAGATGAACCGCGTGAGGGACCACTGTTTTCCAGTAGCACTGCTGATATATGAAATGGTGAGTTTTTAGGTTGTCTTCAAACAAGTGCATTGTACTAGAAAAAGGTGTTTGAATGATTAAAAATGTAAGTAATGTAAGTAATGACTAGTTTATATTTATGAAAAAACCTTTATGCAGAAAAAGTAGCAAAGAAACAAAAACAACACATGGACACTTTTAGCCACAAACAATCTGAAGGAATGGTGATTTTTTTTTTTAACAAACCCAGAGTGTTAAAAACCCCCCACTTAGAACCAAATGTATTTATTAGCAGCATGAGTTACGTGTTTCCGGTTACTGTGGAGGTCACGTGTTTCTGTTTATGTGGAGGTCGCTCCTCAGTGGCTGCAGATGCTCTTGTGTGTGTGCCCTTGATAGTAGTGATGGGCAGATGAAGCTTCATGAAGCACTGAAGCTTTTCATCCAATTGGACGTAAAAAATAATAGCTGGCATGAATTTGAAGAGTGTGGCCTTTTGCACACAGCCTGTAAATGTCAACAACAAAAGGAGTGTGTAAAACATGTATATTGTAGTGATGCAGTATACTGTGTATATTTATAGTGGCAGTATGGAAAATGATTATTTGGAAATGCTTGAAATGGAAACGATCATTTACTGTGAGGTGAGGTGTGGTTGGGGTGTGGACAGTGGTTGTGCTTTTGTAACGTTGAGGTATGGACAGCTACACACTGAGGCCTCAGTCCTGCCTGTTCATATTTTATTCAGTAAAAACTAAATTTTCACTGCTTTTATGACCTTTTTAGTGGGGAGAACATAGCTGGGATTTAATGATTTAACAAATCTTTTGAATCCTTTGTCCTCCACAATGCTAAATGGCTGGGAGTCCTCAATCACCATGCTGACCAGGTCTTCATCTATTTGAGATTGTTCTCTGAGGAAAGACAATAAAGACAAAGCACAAATATAAATATCACACACGTAACTTATTGCATTGTATAATATTGTTATATCATTTAGTAACATTACTGCATGCTATATTATCATTGCATTTGATGGCTCACCTGGTCTTGCTCCACAATCGGTGTTCCCCTTATTCTCATGCAAAGCTCTGTAGTGCCTAAGCATGGATGAGGTGTAGTTGTTATATCCCAGCTCCCTGGCACATAGCAAACACTTCACCTTGTACAAAAGTACAGACAGCTTAACATAAATTGTATTGCACCATCAGTATCATGACAATACATCTTCTGTAGAAATTTACATACCTTGTTGGGAGGAATAAGATCAAAATGTTCCCACACAGGGGAGGACATCCTCCTCTTCTTAGCTGGCTCCATTCTCTCCTGAGTTTCTCTCCTCACTCTCATAAACCTCCAAACGGTCTCCAAACTCTCACTAACCGCAACTCTCCATCAAACACCCACATTTTGATTGAAGTCTGAGGGCTTTATATCGCTGTCATATCTCGCGGCGAAATTCGAACCACTTCCTGAACCAGTCACGTGGTACAGCCGGGCAGCGAGGCTTCGGACGTCATCATTTTCAGCTCCTCCCATAAATGAAGCAAGCCGCGCATCGCGGAAACGCCCCCTCAATTACTCGACACAAGCTTTGAAGCCTCGATACAGAACGTCACATCACTACTTGATAGCGCATTATTTGCTGATGTGTTTACTGCGCCTAACGACTCGTTAAACTAAGGTAAATACCACGTCGGCACAATTAAAAGGCACGCACTATAACATCTTGGAGTTTTATACAACATCACTCTGTAGCTTCTGTTGTTAAGTCGTTGGCTAGGCTAGCTGTTAGCATACGCACTGTGTAAGAGGCTTGTTGCTCGCTAGTTGGCGATGCTACACATCTGTGTTACTGTCTAGATCGTTTCTGAACACTCAAGTACGCAAGTCCGCACTTCGCAAGTTGACTGAGGATTCCGGACCTCCTTGAGAACCGGATAACAATCATTATATCATTTGAACGACTTGATGACATCACAGTTTAGCTCAGCTAAGCTTCACTGTTTTTACTGCCATCCTTACTTCATTTTAACCAGAGCCGTACATGGATCAGAGTTTAAAAAGGGGCACATAGAACCAGGCTGAATAACAACAACACACATTCATCAAGAATCTAATTTGGAGTAACATCATACTATATCACTGTCATCAGGTGGGGACAATAAAAAGCTAACGTAGCCCACGTTTTACCTGATGGGAACAATGTTGCTGTTGGGGTGTTGCTGCTGCTCCTGCTGCTGATAGTCATGGAGAACAGGGCTGTGTTGATCTGGGACTGTAGACATTAAAAAGTCCATAGGAGAGATGGTAGCTGATTAAACAAAATTAATCCATAATAAAATAATAATAGAAAAATATAGAATAGAATAGAATGGAATAATCCTTTAATTGTCCCACAAGGGGAAATTTGGTTGTTACAGTAAATTTTCTGTGTTGGCAGAAAGCTTATTAAATATTTAAACTGTAGAGATACAATATTGTTGCTACTGTAAAATCCACATTTTGTCATATTTGATCTAATATAATCATTTTGTTGCGATTTGGCGATGTATAAACAACATTAATTTGAACTTTGCCCTTCAGCGAGTCTGAGTGAGACTCCCTCTTTGTGTATCTGTGGAAGTCCATATATACAGGGTGTAGCATCCCCTGGGTAAAGGTGGTTGTATGCAGGGCGGTTAGTGGCTTTTCCCCTTTCAATTTCTTTTAGGCAACTGATAACTGTCTTTTTGTAGCTGCTTCTGGGGTTTCACCTTGAAGCTTCATAGGTATTGTTGTCACTGAGTGTAGTAATGTTAATTTGCTCTGCTTCTTCTTGTCAGGGATAAAATACATATCTATACTTTTGTGTCCCAGCTGAGTAACAGGAGGAGAAGAGTCTGGTGGAGCAGCAGAGGAACAGTTTCAGCCATTTGGATTCACCTCAGCCACTACAGAGGAAACAATGACTTCAACACAGGAGGTGAGAAAAATATCTCGGTTACTGTTATTGAAACTGTGTGCACAGCTGGTTGTTAAAAGCAGCTTTATCTTTTCCATCCCGGGCGCCTCCATACATACAGAATGTGACCAAGGTGGTGTGCTGCTTGTGCAGATGTATAGTTTGAGCAAAGTACTTGTTGCCTCCCTAAGATGATGACCAGAGGGGCAACTGGTTTCCTGTTCAACAACGTGTGGTGCTGTGATAAAGAATAGAAAAAGGGACACACTTTGAGCTGATGTCAGTTTCACAACAGGAAGGTTTATTCTTCACAACAGCTTAGAACAGCTTCAGGTATCACCACACTAACTGCAAAGAAATGGCATTATGCTTCAGTCCAGTTTACCATACATGGCCACAGCTCCCTGAGCTCGAGACTGTATAAATCTCTCAATACAACTTTGACAAAAAATAAACAAAATGTTGATATGTCAGATCCACAATGTATCACAATAACCACACTTATTTCACAAAGATAAAAAAACACAATAGTGTACTCTGTACTTCATTTTTAACTACATTTACAAACATCATAAAATTAACTCATTTTTAAACATTTTAATTCTTGTTCAGCACTAAATTATTCATGTGAAATTCCACTGTACTGACAATGTAACTTCTGTTGTTTTAAATATAGCTATTTTACTCTTTACAAGAAAATAATGTCTTTGACATAAAACAAACATATTTACTGTTCTTATACAACCTACAACTATATAGAGTGCAATGCTCCTTTAACAGCGTTCACTACTACTGTGCAGTCAGCATTGATCAAACAGTTTCCTTATAACACTCTATAAATGTCTTTGTATTAAACCACAAACTTGTTCTTGTAACCACAACATCAACCAGAAGAGTAAAACATAGTATAAAACCCATTTATCAGAGTGCATAATACATTAAGAGTTCACAGTCCAGAAGTCTCTCACAGGTCAGATTAGCTTCCCCACACACACTCAGGCTGTCTCCCAATTCAGGGTCTGCAGCCTTAAAGTACGGACTTCAAGGCCAATTACGTCACAGCGGCGCGCCGAAGGCTGTCCCAATTCAAAGGCTGCTCGAAATGCGTCCTTCATTTCCCTGAATTTTAAGGCTGTGGCAGTGTAGACTTCGTGGCCCAACATATCCCAGAATGCATAGCGCGGCGATGGGTGTGGATAAATTTGCAGAAAAAAACGGCGGCCGAAGAGTGAACTTTAAGTACTGAATATTATGTCACTTATTTATGTGCAAATTTTTGATAACAAAGAACATTAAACATTCCTGTTGGCCACATGTCGGCAAAGTTATGTGACATTAGTGACGTTTGTACTAACTTGGTTTTAAAGCCTTTACTTTAAAATATACGCCGTTCAGTAGCTGAGCTTAATCTTACAGAGAATGATCAAAGCTCATGTAGAAAGAAACAAATAAACAAAAGATTTTCTCCTTCATTTCTGTCAAACACAGCTGTATGACACGTTTCCAGTGGTTAGTATCATGGTTGCTAGGCAACCTGGGCAGTGCAACAGAGGCTTCTTTTTTTTTTTTTAACTTTATTGACAAACAACAGTATTAGCGCAACGGAGGCTAGACCGTCCCATTTCACAAGCCTCGCACTTCCGGCCTTAGCGGTCTTTGAGTACGCGGCCCTTGAGGATTGTTGAGGCTGCGTACTTTAAGGCTGCAGACCCTGAATTGGGGTACAGCCTCAGTATCCCACATTAGCCAAGTCCGCTAGCATTAGCATCACTTAGCCTCCAGCCTTAACCCACAATTCAGACACAACTCAGAACGAATCCATTTCTTTAGCAAGTTGCGCTCATTACCCACATAAACAACATCCTCTGTCTGGTGTCTGCAGTACACATTCATTTAAATGCATTTACTAACCTGTGATAAAGAATAGAAAAAGGGACACACATGATGAGCTGATGTCAGTTTCACAACAGGAAGGTTTATTCTCTCTCTGTGCCCCAAAACGCTACTCGATACCACTGCGCGTAATGCGCCCTCTAGCGGCTGGATGTAGGATAGCATTTTAAATGACTGGTACAAAAATACAATCACAACAGAAACCCTTGGGGGGGGGGGCTGTTTTCCCCAGTTTATTTCTGATACCAGATTTTACTAGAAAGCTATTTTCAACTCTCTACATACTCAAACATGATTAACTTGCACAAGCATGTAGATGTTCACCATCCGGCTGAGTATGCTAGGCTATCACCAGCTTTTGCAGCTCCATCAAAAAGCATTTGGGTGCACTCTGGGGATGGTTCATTTGCTCGCAGATGAAAAAGGGTGCTTTGAAAACAGTGCTATTTTTTTTTTTTTTTTTTATGTTTACTGCTTCTATTAGCTCCATCATTATTATCAAACTTACTCATGGGAAATAAATAAATAATATATTCGTCCAATCTCCCTCTTGGACAAATATATCACACACAGAAGTTACAAGAAAATACAAAGATCATATTTTATCAGCACACATTGAAAAAAAATATATAATCAGTTACACTCACAATTTTTATGAAGTAAAAGATTTTTTCCCATGATCAATATTTCTTCAATAATGTCATTTGCATTCCAACTCTCATTGTAGTACATCATTGTAATGTGATACTGTCACCAGAAGGTGGTGGTAACACGCCTTCCCACAGTGCTTTTGTTTTCTTTGATTCCACTAATGGAGTCAGTTTCAGTTTGTTCCACGACTGCATTTCACTCACTGCCTCTGTTTGTATCTCTGTCACTGCAGGACCAACATGGAGCGAGAAGTCAGCGCTCTCAGGAGGCTGACAAACCTCACAGAAGAAAGGGAGAGAAAAAATACAGCTGTGATGAGTGTGGGAAGGATTTTACCCAGGCTGAACACCTAAAAAGACACCAACTCATCCACAGTGGAATTAAACCTTACAGCTGTGACTTGTGTGGAAAATCTTTTACTCGGGCTGAACACCTGAAGAGACACCAACTCATCCACAGTGGAGTTAAACTGTACAACTGTGGGTTGTGTGGAAAGTCTTTTACCTCGGCTGGACACTTAAAAAGACATCAGCTCATGCACAGTGCAATTAAACCTTACAGCTGTGACTTCTGTGGAAAGTTTTTCACTCGGCCGCGAAGCTTAAAAAACCACCAACTCATCCACATTGGAGTTAAACTGTACACCTGTGATCAGTGTGGGAAGGATTTTACCCAGCCTGGACACTTAAAAACACACAAACTTACCCACAGTGGGGTTAAACCATACAGCTGTGATCAGTGTGACAAGTCTTTTACCCGTCCCGCACAATTAAAGAGACACCAATTTATCCATAATGGAGTTAAACCATACAGATGTGATCAGTGTGAAAAGTCTTTTACTGAGCCTGGACAATTAAAGAGACACCAACTCATCCATAGTGGAGTTAAACCATACAGCTGTGATCAGTGTGGAAAGTCCTTTAATCAGTCTGGACACTTAAAAACACACCAACTCATCCACAGT
Organism: Copadichromis virginalis; assembly: GCF_057382275.1. NCBI lineage: Eukaryota > Metazoa > Chordata > Actinopteri > Cichliformes > Cichlidae > Copadichromis > Copadichromis virginalis. Next base: position 33,339,516 of record NC_140626.1, read on the forward strand.
GGAGTTAAAGCGTACAGCTGTCAATTGTGTGGAAAGTGTTTTAGCGAGCCTGGAAGCTTAAAAAGACACCATCTTTCCCACACTCAAGTTAAACCGTACCGTTGTGACTTGTGTGGAAAGTCTTTTATTCAGCGTGGACAATTAAAAACCCATCAGTTCATCCACATTGGAGTTAAATCGTACAATTGTGACTTGTGTGGAAAGTCTTTTTTTGAGCCTAGACACTTAAAAAGGCACCAGGTCATCCACAGTGGAGTTAAAGCATACAGCTGTTATCAGTGTGACAAGGCTTTTTCTTATCGTAGCAAGTTAAAGAAGCATCAAATTATCCACTCTGGGATTAAGGCATATAGCTGTGACATTTGTGGTAAAACCTTTAGTCTTAAAAGTTACCTAAATAGACACCTGCGCATTCACACTGGACATGATGTTTACTGCTGTGATCAGTGTGGCAAAACTTTTAAAACAGCCACACACTTAAAATACCACATGTTTAGCCACACTGAGGAGAGACTTTATAAATGTGACCTGTGTGATAAAACCTTTAAAGCTCCACGTTACTTGAGAGTCCACCAACAGATTCACACCAGAGAGAAACGCTACAAGTGCAGTTACTGTGAGGTATGTATTTATATTTTCTTATTTTGTGTTTTTATTTTAGTCTGCCTGTTTGGAACAACTTTGCTCATTAAATTGTGTTAGCATGTTAGTAATTCTAATGGATGGAAAGGTAATGCTGAGAGGTTCATCAGACTTCAGTTATTATTTTTGTCTTTCATGATCATAAAAAAAACAACTAAATAACTGCTTTTCTAGTCACAATACTCTTGTAATTGTAGCCCAGTAAGCTGAATGTTGCAAGGTAAACAGTAAAATGTAATTGGACTTTGGCAGAGATGCTCCTTATATCAGGCGATGTTCAGGAGAAAAATGTTGAAGGACTGACTTACACTGTCTCTGTGTCTTTGTTTTGAAGCAGAGCGACACAGATGGATCCAGTTCTCAACCTTGTCGTCACTGTGGTGGTGGGAAAATGTTTCGCTGTGAACTTTGTGGAAAAACTTTCAATCATCAAGAGTGCCTAACAAGACATCAACGTAGACACACTGGAGACAAAATGAACTACTGCAAAGAATGTGGGAAAGGCTTCCCCACACCAAGTACATTAAAAAAACATGAACTCATTCACAGTGGGGTTAAAGACCACCTCTGTGACCAATGTGGGTCATCCTTTACTAGTGCAGGTCAGCTTAAAGGGCATATACGAATCCACACAGGAGAGAAACCATACAAGTGCAGACACTGTGACAAAAGCTTCTCACATTCAAATAGTCGTAACCTTCATGAACGTACACACATTAGAGGGAACTTCAGCTGTGACCAGTGTGACAAGAACTTCAGGAATGTCAGTTCATACTCTGAACACAAACGATCCCACGCTGTAAATAAATCGTTTCACTGTTACCAATGTGCAAAAACATTCACTTCATTATCTGCTCTTTGCAAACATCAGTGTGAGCATGCAGAACTGAAATCCCCGGATCACAATGAATCTGCAGAGACAGAAAGATCCTCTCCTGGTTTCAGGGTCAGACTTAAAAAACTTGAGATCAGGCTCCACAGAGTTCAGGTGGAGTCTCCTGTAAAGAGTGTCAGCTGATGTCACCCTTGGATCTGATGAGCTAGCTCTGATTTCTGGGCCTACAGTGAATAATCCCGAATGTTAAATTTAACTGCTGCAAGTATAGATATGTAGATCAAGATTTTTTCTGAAATGAATTTCGATGCTCTAAAAATGTTTAAATTTTTTAGTTTTTAAAAAAAAAATATTTTCCTCTTTAGGACACAGTAGTGTTTAGTAGTAGTAGTTGTATTATTAATATATATTTATTAACTGTCTTTTATATCCAACTGATATTACAAAACTTGTTTAAAAAGCAGATGGAAAAGCATCTTGAGAAAATTGGGGTAAAGCAGCAAAGAACCGTTAGAAGTTAAAGTCTGCAGTTGAATCTGTTGTTGTTCTTCAGTGAGACCAGCCATAGCCCAGTCTTCTGGAGTTTTCTTAAATGATGTTTATTCTTTAGTTCTTTGGTTTAATCTAATGGACCATAATCGATGTCTCTATTTGTAAGGAGGATGTAAATCTGATAATTTCAAATCCTCTTTCGTAGGCTGTGAGACAGAAGTGAACACACAGACCAACTTTGGCTTTTTAAGTAAAAGTTTTCAGAGCTGGTTACAGGTACACCACATCACCAAGAGTGCACTCAGCAGTGTTATGAGTATAGTCAAGTGTGTATTTAGGCCTGTTTTGTGTCTATGTGAGTTTAGTGATCTCTTTTATTTATGGGGCGATGGTGGCTCAAAGAGTTGGCAGTTCGTTTGTAACCGGAAGGTTGTCGGTTCGAGCCCCGGCTCGGACAGGCTCGGTCGTTGTGTCCTTGGGCAAGACACTTCACCTGCCGCCTACTGGTGATGGCGCGATATGGCAACCTCACTTCTGTCAGTCTTCCCCCAGGGCAGCTGTGGCTACAACTGCAGCTGCTTCCACCAGTGTGTGTGAATGAATAGTGGAATTGTAAAGAGCTTTGAGGGCCCCGAAAAGCGCTATATAAATGCAATCCATTATTATTATTAGTAGTAAGTGATTCCCACTAGATCCATGTTGTCCAAAGGAATGATGTCCAAATGATATGGGAAACACCTCTTTTTATTTGAATGTGGTGGGAAATCTGTGTTTCATCTGATTTAGCTTCTAACATCATCTAGTGTGTGTGGAGATGGAAAAAACAACAACAACAAAAAACCCCAATGCAGATAACTGTCAGATGTTTTCATGGTCATTAGGCACTTTGTCTGTCTTTGTTATGCCTAGTGACTGTGAGAAGAAAACTCCCCACCATTACAACAGACAAAGATTGTATCCACATGGAGATAAAAGAGGCGATATTTTCCCTTTTTGGTATCAATGCTGTGTGAAAACTCGCTGTTGTGTTGGTCAATATGCAAATATCTATTTTAATAAATCTCACTTTCAGTCTTGGTTTCAACACTGTTTTTTCCCCCCCCACAATAATGGATGAAGTGCCAGAGACAGACACACACAGCAGGCTCAGTGCTCCATGGCCAGGCATATTATATTAACCATAGTATCATATTATACACCATTAAAGTGTGTGCAGATCACAAGTTCAAACTCCAGTTACCTTGTCTTGTTCTCACGGTCTCGGTCTTGCCGTCTCCGATCAGCATAGTGGTCAGGAGATTTGGAGTCAACAGTATCCATGACACACAACGTAACGTTGGATAATGTGTCAAGCACAAAACGGCTCTAAGAGCCGTGCTTAGAGAGTGCTTTATAGTGAATTAGAAGAGTCGACTCCCATTGAGCGAGAGCCGGCTCCTCACTTAATTTCCTTTCGCTAGGATAACATCATTATGTGAAAAACAGAGGGTGAGAGATGCGACAGTCAAGTGGTGCGTGCGTCTGTCCACTCAGTGAGTGAGACAGTAGACAGAGGTGAGGAGGGCTGTGCGAGTGCATCGCAAAAACACATAAATATGCCTGACATGCGTAAACGAAGCAGCATCTGGCTGCAGTTTAAACACTTTTTTGTCTCAGTCTTGATCTCATCCCGACTTTGTCTTGGTGTCGATACCCTCTGGTCTTGGTATTGTCTTGGTCTTGGTTTAGGCGGTCTTGACTACAAGTCTAATATATGCACAGTGAAGCTGGAGGATGAAAGCTATTTTTGTTGTTGTTGTAAACGAACCAAACTTCAGTCAGGAGAACAACCGAGATAATCCACCCACAATACAAGGTTAGTCATTAATATACTGCTCAATGGGCTGGGCTGTAGTTAATGGTAAGGTTTTAAAAAGTGAGCTTGAAAATGATTAGCGGTATAAAAAACAAGAGAGGCAGACGGTGATCACAGACTGTTTTAGGGGCTTGTTCAGATTAAATAGAACAAGATACAAAGCATTAAAACATGATAAACCACAGAAGCAGAGTAGTTTTGGAAGCAGGGTTCATACGTCATCACTTAAACATTGGATGTCCCACCTTCTGTGAATGTTTTACTGCAGTTCAGTTGTTATTATGATCACTTGTCACATCTTGTTTATGACAGTTAAAATAAATAACATTCATATAAGAAATACAATTGTCTTGTCTGAACTGTATATGGTGTTAAATAGGCCTATACTACTGTACTTTAATGTCGGTAATAAGGTGGGTACTGGTGTGTGTGTGTATGTATATATATATATATCTATATATATATATATATATATATATATATATATATATATATATATATATATATATATATATCTCACTGGTTTAATGAGAGCATAAAATGGGCCATACACAGAACGTATACTCAGTAAGTAAGAAATTAAAACAAGCAAGTGCTAAATGTAATGTTTAAATATTTAGGTAGAGGTGATTGTGGAGAAGATGGGCAGGCAGACATCGATCAGCACTAATGTTCATATTTATACAAATCCATCAAAGAGTCAATGAAATCAGAGTCATTTATTGTAGCTTAGGGCAGAGAAAAAGCTCAGTGATAGTTATTGTCTGTAAGGAGAAGGGATCTCATTCAGAATACAGAACAGACATTTAAACAGAGATAGAACATGATGTTCTCCTGGATACTGGCTCATTAACTCTGGAAGAGACGGCTTAAACAGGTCAACAGCGAGGGGGGGGGAAGATGGTTTAAAGAAAGTTTACTTTATTGATCCCTCTCTGCATTTTAACCCATTCACTCAGTGAAGCAGTGGGCAGCCATTGGGCACCCGGGGGGCAGTGTGTAGGGATGGTACCTTGCTCAGGGGTACCTCAGGGTAGCTGTTCAGGGGAATTGAACCCGCGATTATCCGATCGTGGGGCCACCACTCTACCTACTGAGCAATCCCTGCCTGCAGGGAGGTTTTTTTCAGGATTCAAAACAATGCAGGATAAATTGGAAGAGAGGAGACTCTCACACACTCAAAAAAATGAATGAGGTGGATTGTTCAGTGTATATTAATTATTTATTTTCATTTTACTTAAAATATATGTTTTTGTTAAGTTAACATATGTTTTTCTAATCAAGTCTACGTAATTGTGTCTATTATTCAACGTACATAATACTAATGTGTTACTTGATCGCATAACATTTAAGTTAAGTCAATTAGGATCGATATACCTTGTATATCCACAAGGTGGCAGTAATGCAAAAACAGTTGTAATGAAACCGCGCAGAACAAGAAGGTTTCACGGCTTGTGCCTGCTCATGCGCAAGACTTCAAATTTAACTGAAAAAGGCTGTTTTGGCGCCAAGCTGCTGTTTCTTTGAGAGGTAAGACCACTTTTTTCTTTGACTATGTTGTGTAGTATCTATATGTCCAGCATGGTTATATTTTGCGTTTGTCTTACAAGACATGTTATATCGTTTGCGTGTGCTTGTTTTACATTAGTTTTACTGGGTCCTGGACATGCTTATTTTGTGGACTGTGTAAGAAACATTTTTATTGTTTTTTGTTTTATTAAGGGATTAGCTACAGGGGTTCATGGGGTTATTCTTTCAAGGGGTTATTTTTCCATTTGCTTTCTTGGGATTCCTTTTCTGTAATCCGAGAGTCGGAAATATCGAATAGGATAGCAAGGATAGCATAAAGTGACATTTAAAATCCAAAAAGTCAAGGGCGAAAGCCACTGTGACACCATTGTTCTGCTCTATCAGTAATCTGTATTATGTAAAAATGGTCTGTAAATACAGCATGTTTCCTAGCGGAGTTATACATATCAATGTAGTTATAAATTACAGTTTGTGAAAGTACACACTTAATTTTTTTAATAAAATTATTCAAGACATATGAGTGGACAGACAATGGAGGTCGACAGACCTGGTGATAATTGCTTCTATAGAAAGTTAGCACATGGCAGTGTCAATCTCTTGCTTTTCTTCTGAGTAGTATTTTATTTAGTTGTAATTCAAACAATAATTTGCTTCTTGAAATTAAGTAATGAATTTCTTGTTTTACTTTATAAATCTCAGATCCTGCCTTTACCTGCTCCCTCCTATACTGATGTGGTGTATGTGGTATTGTTGAGCTTGTATGTGGTATGTGAACTGTTATACTTTTAAAAACAAAACTGTTTTATAAGTTAAGTTTTCTTTTGTGACCCATCCCATGCCCCTGTTATTTCTTCTCCACATCTGAACCATGGTAAAGGTTGCAGTTCAAGGGCCTGAGGCATGAAATTCTTTTCAGATCAGCTGTGATCAATATTTTTTGGAACTTGATAAATAACAATAAAAGCTGTAATGGCTCCATTAGCATTTTGTGTAAATGTTTGTGTTAAAATTATAGCTTTAATGAGGTCTTACTACATTAGTTTTAGTTTGTATATGTGTACATATAGTATGTATATTTACAGTACAGTATGTTGTGTTTGTTGACATATTTTCAGGTGGAAGCAGAATATGTGAGGATTACTACTGCATGTTCCAAGGCTTTTTACACAACTTGACCAATACACTGACCAGCTCATAAAAGTCTTCAAGAAAAAAGGAGGCGTTGCAGGGAAGAAAATTAGACAAACTTTGGCCCCAGCCACACAGGTGCGTTATTCTGTTGGTAGCAAAATATTATGGCTAATAAGATCATTTTCAAATTTAAACAGCTAGTGTATGGTAGCTGCACAGTGCACTTACATTTATATTAAGCAAGACAAAGTTTGGTACTCAAAACGTTGGAAAATTTAAATTACCTAAACATATGTAAAATCTGATCCCTTGATTTAGGTTAAACCAGAAGTGAATGTTTTTATGTTATGTTTTGAATGCAAAAAAGATGATGTATTAGTTTGTCTTTACCTCCATTATGGACATATATAATGTGGTGGAAACCCTGCCCAACAGGTTAACTATTCATGTCCATGTGATGATTAGTTGGTCTTGTGTACATGTCTATCTGTGCAGTGGATATGTCATTCATTTTGCGTATAATGTGAGTTTCTGTCATCCTAAAGTATATCTGTTTTCTCTTCCTGTATCTCTGCCACTCTCTACAGAAGGAAACCATTGAAAAGGGGAGGGAGTGTGTCCTCAGGGCACTACCTTTTTACCTGAATGAAGACCCAAGCATCCTCTTCAAAGAATAATTGGTTGGTAATTTTAGTTTAGTTTTTTATCTGTATTAAACCAAATTTTGAATAACTAATGTTGTAATGTTGTTGTTGTTGTAATTTGCATGGAACCTGTTTAAATGTTTTGGGAAATCTTCTTGTATACCCAAACTATTTATATTTATCGTTGAATCTGTAGTCTAAAATAGTGGCGCACTGGGGTGCATGTTCCTAATATTGTGTTTACGTCATTAAAGGGTAGCTTTGGCCCTTTTTCTTTCTTTTTTTAAAACTGGATGCCATTTTTCTATGTTTTTGTGTCTAAGCTTCAGCTGTTCAGAGGGAGCTGGAACAAATTACCCTTGCTATCTTTACCATCGAAAGAGCTGATGCCAGCACTCCTCCAGCCGATGTGGGTGTAAGCGCCAGACGTCTGCTTTATATTTTTATTTACGATTGAGTTCATGTTTGTTTTATAATTCATAGATTCATTACATAAGTCATCTTTTCAGGATTAATAAATGTGAAAATATATGTGTTTACATAAAGTAATTTTAAGTCACTGTTTTGGGATTGGAACCTAAAAGGGGGTACCTCTCACTTTAATTATGTAAGTGCAATAGTAGCATGAAACCCTGTGTGAGAGGGAAGGGGAGGAGCATGGACAGAGAGGTTAGGAGTCTCACGGTTTTCTGACCGTGTGTACAGCTAGTTCTGGATAACTGCTATTTTTTGGAACTTTCATGCTTTTTAGGAAGGAGTTCATTGTTACATCTTCCGTTTGTAATAAATAAACAGTCTTCAAATCATAATGCAACTGGAAGCATTTCTTTTGGAAACCAGGAACACGCGTCAGCCATAGACTCTTCTTTTTTGAACTTGGTTTATTGGAAATTACCCTACAGTGGGTATAACCATCTAGTGTGTCCTGCATGACCTGGAAGACCTGGCCTCTGCATGTGCACTCTTAATGGGTGGGATATATGCACTGAATCTCAGTTAACCTCAAGACTGAAAGCTAAGAGACAATCAAAAGTATTGAGATTTAAAGGATTTAATTGAGAGATGATACTGCACCAGAAATGTTGAAGGGTGGTGTGTATATTAGCGTTCAAGGCATATTGTTATGAGGTGGAAATATGTTCATATTCAGTTTGTGTTACATTGTGTGCATTGTAAAGGTAATTGCAATACATACTAAAATTAAGGGTAAGTTAGGAGGTTGATCTGATATCCTCGTGTTGGTGTTGTTCCCAGATCATCATACTAAATGTTGTTCCAGGATCAACATTGCAAGTGACCAATCAGAATGTTGTGACGTCATACTTTTGCGACTTCGGGAAAAACCGGCGTAAAACAAAAAACTGTACTTAAGCTGCGTGAAACCGCCTCTGTCCGCCGATCAACTGACCCTAACCCTAACCGTAACCCTTTAATAAACAGTAAGCAGAATTGATATTGTCCTTGCAACATTGGAATTTCATAAATGCACGAATGGCTTGGAATAGAATAACGTCACAACAATGTGATTGGTCACTTGCAATGTTGAACCTGGAACAACATTTTCATGATGGTCTGGGAACAACACCAACACGAGGATATCAGATCATCCAAGTTGGGAATGCAGGATGAATGTATATTTTGTGGACTTTTAAAGACGAACAATTGTTTCCATGTTAAAATGTTTCCATCTGAAGTTTTTTGCCCAAACACTGGTAAAATAAATGTTGACAGTGGCGAGTGTTAAATGGTTACTGCTGTGCTGTTGCAAAAAAACTGAACGCTGACAAGCTGTTTTATTGTTAGACCATAATGTTGGCATGTTTTGTTAAAGTTTTATTTGGGATGGTGATGTAATTTTCTTTGATTGCTAATATCAGTGGACTATTTATTATTATTATTATTGTTGTTGTTGTTGTTGTTGTTGTTGTTACTTTTTTTTTTTTTTTTTTTAATTGTGGCTGTTGAGGTGGACACTTCACTTTGCATTGTTAAAGGAAAGCACTTCATTGGCATTGTGTTACTGGACTGACCCTAAGCAATCATTGCAAATAGCAACTTTGCTATCCATTTTAGACACTAAAAGAAAAAAACACTCACAGACCTTACTAGCATCACATGTGCATAACTCAAGTGTCATCTTATCAATGTGTTATGTGATCTTCAATGCGTTTTTTTTTTCTTCTATTTCTGGTAGATACAGACATTTAATTTAAAGTCTTGATGTTGCATCTGTCTACATACTGTTAATTACTAACCCTAATGAGCTGTTGTGTTTTATTTTGGACTGGGTTTACACAAATGCTCACTGAATGTGTTGGCAATAAAATAAATTTTAAAAAATAAGTTGGATGTACTTAATTCATTTGTGTGGAACCTGTTGACAAAATAGATTTATGTAAAACTAATTAATAAAGCACAAGGTGGCTGAAAATATAACATTTGAATTAATCTAACTTAAATTTAACATTTTACTGCCACAAATAAGAAATGTGTTGAAGTAACTAATCTAAACTATCTAACCTGAAAATATATCATCTATGTTCATACAACATAACTTGATTTAGTTAGTCTTAAATATGTCTTGTTAATCTTAAGTAGTTTTTTTTAATTAGATGAACTAAAGATTTTTGCTTTAAACTAACATAATTCAATTTCGTGGAACCTGTTGACAAAATAATTTTAATTAAAGTCAACGTTTCATTTTTTTGAGTGCATGACGCACCGGATTAAAGAGAACAGTTTAAAACAGAAAAGGTCAGAAATCTGAAAATGAGTAAAAACCTCACATAGATCAAACTTCAATCACATTAGTTTCTCCACACCAGTTGGTGGCGATAATGCACCTATTCATTGTTTGTAAACTGCATGTAAAGAGGAACAGGAAGAGGCGGAGAAGAGCTGCAGCTGGATCACAAACCGAGTTTCTCTCATCTAAAGGTAAGCACCGAGCTAACTTTACTGTGAGTTCAGTTCATGTTGAGTTTAGCTCCTGAATGAGGTCTTCTGCTGCTCTCCTCGGTGTCTGTTCACAGTTTATTGTGAACACGTTGAGAGAAGAGTGAGAGAGTGTTTGGAGAAAAACACCAGCTAACCATTAGCTCAGCATGCTGCAGCTGTTTGGTGCACCAAACGGGCTGGGCCTGACTTTGATGCTACCGCTGCTGTTTGTGACAGGCGGGCACACTCGGGCGTGTACACGGTCATTGTTGCGTTTGTTGTTTGTTGTACAGACTAACATAGAAGATCCGTTCACTGAGGCTGATGGGTAAGAGACACTGACTCATACCAGCAGAGAGAGAGAGAATCCGCCTCTGCTTCCAACGAGAGCAGGCCCGTCTGTTGTTCCGCTACTTTCTACAGACCGAGTGTTTGCTACAAGTCAGCTCATCCTCCCTCTGTTAGCCGCTGATCATATGCGACAATGCTTTCAGGTGTTTCTGTGAGTTTTTATGTCTAATATCTTTACTTCTATCTGTAAGTAGACTTTAATGAACAGGGCTTCTATATAAAATAAAGAAATCACCTGGTTTGCAAGTGCTTTTAAGGCTCTGTGTTATTACACCTACATTGTAATCAATCCAGTCCTTTTGGTCATTGAAGCATGTTTATAGAGCTGTGATGCTGTATTTTTGCTGCCCTCCTCTTCAGATTATCCGAGATTTTTCATGTCAGCGAGACTTCTTACAGATACATAAAGGATGCACAACACTGACTGGTTGCTTCTTCTTTTAATAGGAATTTTCTGTCTGGCTTAGTCACAACAGGTCTGTTTGACATATTGGTGACAGATTTATAACAGTTTAAGTTCCTGCAGTCGTTTTTGGCAAATCCTGGAAATCCCATTTTTGCCAAAAGAGACTAAATTAAAAGTTCATCTGCAGCTTTTCATGGAGCAGCTGCAAAGATCACTTTCCTTCACATTCCAGTTTTTGATCAGGAGCTTTGATTAACACCCCCTCCTGGTTTTTCCGACCAAAGATTTTCATGGTGATTACAGGAAGAAGCGATGCTGCTGCTTTGGGCACCATTGGAGTCACTTGAGGCATATCGTATATCACCTGTGAATGTCATGCAGCTGCTCTTTAATGCATAATGGCAGCAGAATGGACAGCAGGTTTAGCAAATCATTCTATCATAGCTGTGCATTATTGTGCATGTCCAATTATGTTTGCAAAGGAGTTCACAGCTAAAAGGGCGTCAGTGTGAGTGGAAATGGCTGTCTGTCTCTGTGTTAGCCCTGCGACAGGCTGGGGAGCTGTCCAGGGTGTACCACGTCTCTCGCCCCATCATAGCTGGGATAGGAAACCGCTGTGACAAAAGATAATTGTATTTATTAGTGAAATAATAAATGATAAACCAACATCTTTATAGGTTCTGCTTTGTGTTTAATGTCTCTCTCACTGAGCGTACTGGGAGTAAGCCTGAGAGAGGGAGGCTCTGTTCAGTCACGTCAGCTCAATGAAGGTCACTCTTACTCTGCTCCTGTTTCTCATCGTTGCAGCTGAGCGTGCTTTGAATCTGGATGCTGGTGCTGGCTGTGAAAGGACTCCCTGTCCAAGGCTTTAGACTGGTTTGGTGTCTGATTCATTCAAAAACGTGTCTATTGGTCTGTGATGGTGTCTTGAACATGATTCACTCAAAATTGTCTGATGAAAAATGAAATATTTCACAGTACTGGGCACCTGTCAAGTTTCTCCTGAAGTTACCTGATATCACAACTCTCAGGTGTCACACGAATTCCACTCTGTGTTGTCTGATGAACATGTGGGACACTCTGAGCTTTCATTGGAGTCTAACAAAGATCTGTTTTGTGTCCCAGCTGATCAGCAGGAGGAGAAGAGTCTGACGGAGCAGCAGAGGAACATTTTCAGCCATTTGGATTCAGCTCAGCCACTACAGAGGAAATGATGAGCTCAACAGTGATGGTGAGGAAAATATTGCAGTTACTGTAACTGTGTCCACTTCATCAGCTGCTGGGTTAATAAAGAAAGCAGTCAGCAGCAGCTTTAGCCTATTTTTGTCCTGTGCTCCTTCAGAATCTACATTCACACTAAGAAATCACTGAAGACAAGATTGTAAAAAATGAAAGTATCACATTTGCATATGCATATCTGCATACTGAAACAAAATTCATATCGAAACCACATTTTTTTAAGTACAATAAATAATTTTTCCAACGAACGGGACAGCTTTCTTCTACAGCCGTCTTTGTTCTTCTCTGTCTTATCTTCTGTTCTAAAGATAAAATAAGATAAGTCTTTGCTGCCATTAGGGCTGCCACGATTAGTCGACTAGTCACGATTATGTCGACTATCAAAATCGTCGACGACTGATTTAATAGTCGACGCGTCATTTGAAGCTTTGTAAGATCACAAAAGACGCAGGAATAAGTAGTAGGGTTTAAGAGTGTAATAACGAACTGAAACAGAAGATGGCAGCACTGCATGTACAAGGATGCCAGCTGCCGTTAAACCCCAAAGAAGAAGCTGTGTCCCAGAATTCATAGCGCGGCCCAGCTCAGTTTCCAACAATGGCAGCAGCTAGTTAGTTTTAGTATTACTCTTATTATTCTTTCTGGGTCACAAAATAAACGTTTAACATGTTTTCAGGCGAGAATGTAGCTGTGTAAACCTCAAATATCTGCTCAGTTTATCAGGACACCACATATTTTCAAAAGCGCTCCGACGTTTTCAGAGACTTTCGCTACTCAGGTTAAACATACATAAGTCACTTAGATAACTTAAAAATATTATTATTTGGCTTTTTTCAGTATTTTATTTGTTCCTGAGTAAATCGGTTTGGCTGAGATTAAAGTTACAGTGGGGCAAAAAAGTATTTAGTCAGCCACCGATTGTGCAAGTTCCCCCACTTAAAATGATGACAGAGGTCAGTAATTTGCACCAGAGGTACACTTCAACTGTGAGAGACAGAATGTGAAAAAAAAATCCATGAATCCACATGGTAGGATTTGTAAAGAATTTATTCGTAAATCAGGGTGGAAAATAAGTATTTGGTCACCTCAAACAAGGAAAATCTCTGGCTCTCACAGACCTGTAACGTCTTCTGTAAGAAGCTTTTCTGTCCCCCACTCGTTACCTGTATGAATGGCACCTGTTTGAACTCATCATCTGTATAAAAGACACCTGTCCACAGCCTCAAACAGTCAGACTCCAAACTCCGCCATGGCCAAGACCAAAGAGCTTTCGAAGGACACCAGGAAAAGTATTGTAGACCTGCACCAGACTGGGAAGAGTGAATCTACAATAGGCAAGCAGCTTGGTGTGAAAAAATCAACTGTGGGAGCAATCATCAGAAAATGGAAGACATACAAGACCACTGATAATCTCCCTCGATCTGGGGCTCCACGCAAGATCTCATCCCGTAGGGTCAAAATGATCATGAGAACGGTGAGCAAAGATCCCAGAACCACACGGGGGGACCTGGTGAATGACCTGCAGAGAGCTGGGACCAAAGTAACAAAGGTCACCATCAGTAACACACTACAACGGCAGGGAATCAAATCCCGCAGTGCCAGACGTGTTCCGCTGCTGAAGCCAGTGCATGTCCAGGCCCGTCTGAAGTTTGCCAGAGAGCACATGGATGATACAGCAGAGGATTGGGAGAATGTCATGTGGTCAGATGAAACCAAAGTAGAACTTTTTGGTATAAACTCAACTCGTCGTCTTTGGAGGAAGAAGAATACTGAGTTGCATCCCAAGAACACCATACCTACTGTGAAGCATGGGGGTGGAAACATCATGCTATGGGGCTGTTTTTCTGCCAAGGGGACAGGACGACTGATCCGTGTTAAGGACAGAATGAATGGGCCCATGTATCGTGAGATTTTGAGCCAAAACCTCCTTCCATCAGTGAGAACTTTGAAGATGAAACGAGGCTGGGTCTTCCAACATGACAATGATCCAAAACACACCGCCCGGGCAACAAAGGAGTGGCTCCGTAAGAAGCATTTGAAAGTCCTGGAGTGGCCTAGCCAGTCTCCAGACCTCAACCCCATAGAAAATCTGTGGCGGGAGTTGAAAGTCCGTGTTGCTCGGCGACAGCCCCAAAACATCACTGCTCTCGAGAAGATCTGCATGGAGGAATGGGCCAAAATACCAGCTACTGTGTGTGCAAACCTGGTAAAGACCTATAGTAAACGTTTGACCTCTGTTATTGCCAACAAAGGTTACTGTATAGTTTTTACACGGCTGAATAAACGTCAAGCAGACAGCTGATTATCAGAAGTGTGAGATGCTCGAGAATTTACTCCGGTGTCCCGTTATATTTTAGATAGCAAGGAGTTTATTAAACTTCACCGAAACAATCTGTAAATTTCATTAAAATTCAATAAACTATCATCTTGTCTTTATTTTTAGTTAGCACAGACCTTAAACACTTAAAGCTGTAAGCTAATGATAGTTATATAAGAGCAGATGCTACTGGTGCAATAAGTTGTATGTACAATGGATGCATGATCTGATTAGTCGACTATCAAAATAATCGTTTGTGGCAGCCCGAGCTGCCACTGTTACCAGAAGAATGAAACACAGTTTGGCATCTCTTCATATCGCGCCATCGGCCCCTCTGGCCATCACCAGTAGGTGGTAGGTGAAGTGTCTTGCCCAAGGACACAACGACTGAGACTGTCTGAGCCGGGGCTTGAACCGGCAACCTTCCAGTTACGAGACGAACACCCAACTCTTTGAGCCACGATCGCCCTTTGTGTTGTGTTGTGCCATCCGTTTCACCAGAGGTTGTTTGGTTTCCCTGATGTATAAATCCTGTCAATCCTCCTGGCACTTAACAGCGCACACCAAGGGTGTAGATTTGGTTTTAGCATTGGTGGGGACGGATGATTCAACCTCCCAACCCTACCATGTTTCTTGTTTTTTCCTTTTTGTCTTTGCTTCTTGATAAAAAAGGAGAAATATACTTGCCTACATATGCTATTCTACATGCTTTTAAACCATTTAAAATTACAATACACATACATATATATATATGTACAAAAAACTTGAATTTTACAATGTTTATTCATCGAATAAAATAAGTTAAATGTCACCGTCATTATTGTCCGGCCGGAAACAGCGGGGGTGTCCAAATTCAGAGGTTGCGTCCACCTGAGGACCCAGCCTTCGTGGTCCTCTGAAAGCCGGGTAGACCGGAAATGAGCGACTGTGACGATCTAGCCTTCAGAATTACGTCACGAGCTTTCTCGGTGGAGTGAAACTCAGCTGTCTGCTCCTTGCTATCTAAAATATAACCGGACGTTTTTTTTTCGACCATCTCACACTTCTTTTTAATCAGTTTTCTATTTGATGTTTATTCGGCTGTGAGAAAACCCCGGAGGAACCCTCCCGAGGGATTAATAAAGTTTTATTTAATCTAATCCAATCTAATAAAAGACCTAGCAGGTCTTTGAGGTCATCTGATCAGGGCTTACTTGCTTTAAAAAATACTAAGAGGAGGACTAAGGGTGATAGTGCCACTGTGGCCCCCAGACTGTGGAACTCTCTCCCCGAAACATTAAGAACTGTGGACTCAGTAGCTGTTTTTAAAAAAACAACTCAAAACTCACCTTTTTAAAACTGATTTTGGTTAATTTTTTGCCTGTTTTATTTTCTCTTTTTAAATCTTTTTATGACTTGTAATCTTATGTGCAGCACTTTGTGATTCTGTCTTGAAAGGTGCTATATAAATAAACATTTATTTATTATTATTTATTTAATAATTTTAATCTCAGCCAAACCGATTTACTCACGAACAAATAAAACACTGAAAAATGCCAAACAATAACATGTTTGAGTTATTTAAGTGACTTATATATCATGTTTAACCTGAGTAGCGAAAGACCACGGGGGTTTGAAAACAATGTGCCAGGAGTTTGCTGTTCTCCCCTACTCAGATACTTAAAGTTTACACAGCTACACTCTCGCCTGAAAATATGTTAAAACTTTATTTTGCGACCCTGAAAGGGTAATAAGAGTAATATTAAAACTAAGTAGCTGCAGTAGTAGTAGCCATTGTTGGAAACTGGCTGAGGCAATCTGGGATATGGTTTTTCAATTTTGTTGGCTCCGGGAGATTTTCGGGAGGGGCACTGAAATTCGGGATTCACCCAGAACAATCAGGAGGGTTGGCATGTATGTCCTAGCATAGCCTGTAACGTTATTATGACGGACACATTTTATGAGTGAACTTGACTTTAAGTGATTTACAGGTTTCTTTGAAAAATACTTTCTTATATCCAGCTTTTTCCTTTTTGCTGCCATCCTCCTCTCCTCCTTGCAGGTCCTCGCAGCGCAGGCTTACCGCTGCTAAAACTAAACAGAGCTCCCCGAAAGGCACAGCCAATCACATTGGCCATATTTGTCACATGAGGTAGGACTCCAATAGAGAACGTAATTTAACTCTTTCTGCACCGCTGGGTGAAGAAGACGTTGACAGATTGTTGTTGTTTTTTTGGGGTTTTTTCTATCGGTTTTGTTTTTCTTTTCTGGAAGAGATCAAATTATTGGTGGGTACAAGTCAATAATCGCTGGATATTGGTGGGGACGTGTCCCTTCTGTCCATGCCAAATCTACGCCTTTGGCATACACTATGTTACTCTGTTTGTGTCGGGGGACCCGATCCTTGGGGTGGACCAGTTTTTGGCGCAGCGTTTTGAGGTTTAAAAGCCACAGAGACCTGATGTTTAGAAAAATTGTGTCTCAACTGCTCCAATACTCCTGACACATATGGGATCACTACAGGTTTTCGCTTAGGCAGCGGTTGTCCTTCTCTCCTGGATCAGCTGGAGCTTTCTTTAGGTGCCTTTCCTGCTTTGACAAAAGTCCAGCTGGGATAACCACATTTACTCAAGGCCTTCTTGATGTGCCGTTCTTCTGCCTCCCTGGCTGCTGTGTCTGTGGGGATGGTGTTCGCTTTGTGTTGTAGCGTCCTGATGACACCCAGTTTGTGCTCCAGTGGATGATGAGAGTCAAACCTTAAATACTGATCCGTATGTGTAGGTTTACGGTACACGTCAGCTTTTAGATGTCCCCCATTACTGATGGAAATCTCACAGTCTAAGAAGGCTAACCTGCCACTTTTCATATCCTCCCTAGTTAATTTGATGTGTCGGTCCACCGAGTTAATGTGATCCGTGAAATGTAGTACGTCCTGAGATTTGATTTTCACCCAGGTGCATCCCACTTGCATCCCAGTCACGGAAGCGTTGGAGGTAGTCCGTAAGAGATTACAGGATAACCCCAACCTCAGCAACAGGACCACTCTCAGCATCGACCAAGTGTTTGCTTTTGGAACTGTGTCTTCATTCCACCTACTTCACATACAAGGGTCAGTTCTACAGGCAGAAACATGGGTGTGCCATGGGTTCCCCAGTTTCACCCATTGTGGCCAATTTGTACATGGAAGAAGTGGAAAAGAGGGCTTTGCTATCCTACCCTGGAACACCACCAAGCCATTGGTTCAGATATGTGGATGACACCATAAAGACTGAGTCTTTGACTCTCGGAGGAGGCGGATGCACTTTTTCTCCTCTCCTCTCCTCTCCCTTATCTTCCCTGCTTAGCTCTTATGTCCTTGTGTAGTCTCATGTTTTTTGTATTATTTTCCCTGGAACACTCACAGTCTGTTTCTAAAACCTAAAAGAGAATTATGGATTTGATCAATCTCTGAATGCTATTGACACCCTTTTCTCAATGAGAAGTCTGGGCTCGGGAGAGCCTGAGTGTCCTGGAGGGACTTTCCCTGCCGGATACACGATGGACGGGTGGCAGACATGGAGGATCGTGT
Organism: Copadichromis virginalis; assembly: GCF_057382275.1. Taxonomy (NCBI): domain Eukaryota; kingdom Metazoa; phylum Chordata; class Actinopteri; order Cichliformes; family Cichlidae; genus Copadichromis; species Copadichromis virginalis. Next base: position 33,357,442 of record NC_140626.1, read on the forward strand.
GCCTGGCGGGACTGTCGATCGAGGACGCTGAAGATTCAGAACCATGATAACAGGGTTCTTGCTGATCGGAGCTGGCTTGGCCCTGACTTATCAGAGAATTAAGAGAGCGGAACCGGCTGTTCAAAAATTTTTATATAACTTTAATTCACATAAAAAACAGCTGCTTGTTTGAGTGAAAATACATTGATGGGTTTTATTTCACACTAATAATGTTGTATAGTTGTAAAGTATTTTGTCTAGTGTCAATTATATTGTCAATTATATCATAATCGCTCATTTTCAAATGTATATCATGATAAATATTTTTGGTCACATCACCCTGCTCTATGTCCAGGGTATGAGGGGTCCATGATGATGATTCTGCCTTTCTGCTGAAGTCTGCCTGTATAAATGTCTCTGAGGGGAGTTAATGAAATGCCAACTGCCCGCTCTGCCGCCCACACCACCTGCTGCAAGTTCCCCTTGTCCTCCATAGTACAGCAGCTGGACCAGAGTTTACAGCAGTAAGTCAGAAGGCTCTCGATGGTGCAGCGGTAGAACTTACTTAGCAGTATTTCGGGTATTTGGGCTTGACACAGCTTACTGAGGAAGTACAGCATTTGCTGTGCTTTGTACCTGGTGGGAAATGTTTGTGGACCAGGTAACGTATGTTAAGATGTGAACTCTAAGAAACTTAAAGCTTTCTAACCTTTCTACCTCCTCTCCATCAATGTAGAGCACAGGTGTTGAACTCCAGGCCTCGAGGGCCGGTGTCCTGCAGATTTTACATGTGTCCTTGATTCAACACAGCTGATTTTAAATGGCTAAATTACCTCCCAACATGTCTTGCAGTTCTACAGAAGCCTGGTAATTAACTAATCATTTGATTCAGGTGTGTTGACCCAGGGCAAGATCTAAAACCTGCAGGACACCGGCCCTCGAGGCCTGGAGTTCGTCACCCCTGATGTAGAGGGTAGAGTGCTCAGCTCGCTTTCTTCATCTGAAGTCGATTTCCATCTCCTTGGTCTTGGTCTCGTCCACTGGAAGAGATGGTGGCTGACTTAAAGCAGGATGGTATTACAGACTGTAGCAGTGAGAGGTGGAAGATGGTGGTGAAAACCTCTGCTTGTTGGTCTGCACGTTGCTTTAAGCACTCTACCTGCTACACGGTCTGGACCATCTGCTTTCCTTGCGTTGACTCTGTGCAGTGTGGCTCTGACCTGATGCTGCTCCAGCTGGATAGGGGTGTCGTCCCTCTCTGAAACAGCAGGAAGGGTGATGGTGTCCCTGTTCTGTTGGTCAAAGTGGGCAAAGAACTGGTTTAGGGTGTCAGGAAATCACATGACAGAGTGGGGCTAGGAGTCACAATGAGCTCACTCGAAACCCTGGCTGATTGTGACCCACACCCGTTTTCACATCTTGGCTCATGTGATTAGGTGGAGGATCATCAGGGGGTCCTTTTGTCCCTCTTTAGGGGGATACTCCCACTGGGTTTAAATCTGAGACTCTCCACCAGTTGACCCTAGAACTGAAGAAGCTTCTCTGATGACCGGTGAAACATCTTCAGGCAAACTAAAGAAGTCCAGACGTTTTCCTTCCAAGCTCCTTAGACTAGGATGACCTGGATGACTGAGAACCTTCACAGACAATAAACATTAAATAAATGTAAACTATTAAAATATGGGTTATTTTAAAAATGCATCCTACAAGGTGTTTGGTGACTGCCATGCTCCAATCTCATGTTTAAAACTAGTATTAATGGACGAAGTTTAAAGTTTATGTTTGACTGGATTTCACTCAATGTTTGTATCTCTGTCACTGCAGGACCAACATGGAGCGAGAAGTCAGCGATCTCAGGAGACCAACACACCTCACAGAAGAAAGGGAGAGAAAACATACAGCTGTGATGAGTGTGGGATGACTTTTACTCGGAAGTATTTTCTAGAAAGACATGAAGTCATCCACACGGGAGAGAGACCGTTCAGATGTGACTTGTGTGGGAATTCTTTTACCCAGCCTGGAAACTTAAAAGCACACCAGGTCATTCACAGTGGAGTTAAAGCGTACAGCTGTGATGAATGTGGAAAGGGTTTCACCAGGAAAGAAGGCTTGGTAAGGCATAAGCTCATCCACAGAGGAGTTAAACCTTACAGCTGTGATCAGTGTAGCAGAGCTTTTACTCAAAGTAGTAGCTTAAGGAAACATCAGGTTTCCCACTCTGGTATTAAGGCTTACAGCTGTGACATCTGTGAAAAAACTTTCAGCCACATAGAAAATCGAAATAAACACCAGCGTATTCACACCGGACAGGATGTTTATTGCTGTGAACAGTGCGGCAAACTGTTTGTAAGATACAAACAATTACAAATCCACAGGTTTACCCACACCGAGGAGAGACCTTATAAATGTGACCTGTGTGAAAAGACTTTTAAAGCACAGAGTTCTGTAAAAGTCCACCAACAGATTCACACTAGACAGAAACTCTACAAGTGCAGTTACTGTGAGGTATGTATTATAATGTTTTTCTTGTAATTTTAGCCTTTTTGGATCAACACTCCTCATGAAAGTGCATGTGAGCAATTAGTTCAATTTCAGTTATGACTTTTAACTTGAGTTTGTTATACTTTTGTAATGCCAAAGTTTATACTACACTGCAGAAGTCTCATGTCTCCCCTTAATTTCTTTATAGTTTGCTTCAAAGAAAACTTTCTTGTAGGTTGTTTTGTTTTGGGTTTTTTTTTGTCTCGAGCAATAGCTCGCCAGCTTTCCGAAGGTCTGTAGTTTTCCTTTGGACACTGGCTGCTTTTACACTCTGTTTCAGTCTGGTCACTGTACCCTGACCATTTTTACTGGATTTATTTTATTATTATCATCATTATCATTTTATTATTACTATTTAAGCTACATTACACTGACCTCCAGATTACTGAATCATCAGAAAGGCACCTAACTCACCAGTGTCGTCTAGACATAACAGGCGTCTTGGCAAAGAACCACATTTACATTCTGTCTTCATACATTTTGTTACTACCAGCCTTAAACAAGTCTTTATTATTATTTATTTAGTTGTATCTGTGAAACATACCAACAACATCACAGCATATCTCTGTGTTTTATATTTGAGCTGTGTTTATCTTAGAAAATAATCTCTTCTTCCTCTCATGTCCTCTTTCTTACATTGTTCTCCATGTCACAGTAAAATGACCCCACAAAATAATTTTTCTTTGGTTACTGTAAATGTTACCTTTGAAATTATCTGCCATTTTTTTAAAGGACCCACTGTCTTTTAAAAACTCATCCAGGTTATTCTTACGCCACTCAGTGAAGTAGCACAAATGCAGTTTCACATCAGAACCATGCACACAGATCATGTGATGTCTTGGCTGTCTGTGTGACATCATCTAAAAAACAGTAAACAGCTCATAAAAACTGAAGTCAAATGATAGTGTTTTGCATTCAACTACCAATCATATTTAATTAACTGAACATATTTTAACTCCTGATGAGGACCTCTATAAAAGCAGAGTTTCACAGTTTGCTGATCTGGAGCATTCAGGTGTGTGTTCTGATTTTAGAGAAAGAACTGTTGCCAGTAAGGTCAGACTGTGCAACGTGCTGAGAAACCGCATGTGGGATTAAAACAGATTTGGTTTCATGTGATTATCTTCTATTATTAAAACTTAAAAAAGGGATTAAATTAAAAAAAATAGACTCACCCCATGCACTTTCAGGGATTGTTTGAGGGTACAGTTTTGCATGACTTCATTTTTTTTAAAGTAAAGGTATAAAAGATATCTGGTACTTTGATGGGTTAACTTTTTTCAGATATAATAAAATGTAATTCGATGTTGGCAGAGATGCTCTTTATTTCAAGCCTGGTTCAGGATTAAAATGTTGAAGGAATTCCCTGACTTACACTGTCTTTGTTTAGAAGCAGAGCAGCACAGATGGATCCAGTTCTCAACCCTGTCATCACTGTGGTGGTGGGAAACCGTTTCGTTGTGACCTGTGTGGAAAAACTTTCAACTGGCAAACAAACCTAATGATGCACCATCGGCGACATACTGGACACAAATTGCATTATTGCGAAGAATGCGGGAAAGGCTTCCCCACACCAGATAAACTAAAACGTCATGAACTCATCCACAGTGGGGTTAAAGAGCACCTCTGTGACCAGTGTGGGTCATCCTTCACCACTGCAGATCAGCTTAAAGTGCATAAACGTGTCCACACAGGAGAGAAACCATACAAGTGCCGACACTGTAACAAAAGGTTTTCCCGGTCAGATAAACGTAACCGTCATGAACGTACGCACGCCAACAAGAACTGCAGCAGGAATCCCAGTTTGTAGTCCAAATGTAGTCCACTCTGGAAATAAACTGTTGCACCAAAAAGTTGATTCTGTTCATCTAGACGCAGCGTTTTCAGTAGGAGGCGCGTTTTATCACTCATCCGTCATGTCCTCTTCAGTCTAGGATGGCTGCAGGTTTCCCAAGCCTTAAAAAGGCAGTTGTGTAATGACTCTAATTTGCACCAGGACCTGACAGTAAGCTGTGGAAACAGTTTCATGATCATTAATATGCAAATTGTTATGACAGTTGTTCAGTCTGTAGCAGCTGACTGGTGAACTGGCATTTATTTGCATCATAGCTGGAGTGGTTAGCTGGTTCCAGTTTGACTTGGGGACCACAACTTTGGCCTTAAACATAAACTTTGAATAAGGAGAGCTTCCTGTATTTTAGTGTATTTAGCACTCTTAGCTAATTATAGGCCAATCTCCAACCTTCCTTTCATATCAAAAATCCTTGAAAGAGTAGCTGTCAAACAGCTAACAGATCATCTGCAGAGGCTTATTTGAAGAGTTTCAGTCAGGTTTCAGAGCTCATCACAGCACAGAAACAGCTTTAGTGAAGGTTACAAATGATCATCTTATGGCCTCTGACAGTGGACTCATCTCTGTGCTTGTCCTGCTAGACCTCAGTGCAGCGTTCGATACTGTCGACCATAATATCCTATTAGAGCGATTAGAACATGCTGTAGGTATTACAGGTACATAGCATACATTTTCACTGCTATGCAGTTGACACCCAGCTCTATCTGTCCATGAAGCCAGATAACACACACCAATTAGTTAAACTGCAGGAATGTCCTAAAGACATAAAGACCTGGATGGCCGCTAACTTTCTGCTTCCTAATTCAGATCAAACTGAGGTTATTGTACTCGGCCCTGAAAATCTTAGAAATATGGCATCTAACCGGATTCTTACTCTGGATGGCATTACCTTGGCCACCAGTAACGCTGTGAGGAACCTTGGAGTCATTTTTGACCAAGACATGTCCTTCAACGCACATATTAAACAAATATGTAAGACTGCTTTCTTCCATTTGTGCAATATCTCTAAAGTTAGAAATATCCTGTCTCAGAGTGACACTGAAAAACTAGTTCATGCATTTATTACTTCCAGGCTGGACGACTGTAATTCATTATTATCAGGATGTCCAAAAAACTCCCTGAAAAGCCTTCAGCTAATCCAAAATGCTGCAGCAAGAGTCCTGACAGGGACTAGAAAGAGAGAGCAGATTTCTTCTGTATTTGTGTCTTTGAAGGTTCTCCTGTTTTGGCTTCCCTTCATTGGCTTCCTGTTAAATCCAGAATTCAAAATCCTGCTCCTCACATACAAGGTCTTAAATAATCAGGCCCCATCTTATCTTAATGACCTTGTAGTACCATATCACCCTATTAGAGCACTTCGCTCTCGCTCTGCAGGCCTACTTGTTGTTCCTAGAGTATTTAAAAGTAGAATGGGAGGGAGAGCCTTCAGTTTTCAGGCCCCTCTTCTGTGGAACCAGCTTCCAGTTTGGATTCAGGAGACAGACACTATCTCTACTTTCAAGATTAGGCTTCAAACTTTCCTTTTTGCTAAAGCATATAGTTAGGGCTGGACCAGGTGACCCTGAATCCTCCCTTAGTTATGCTGCAATAGACGTAGGCTGCCGGGGATTCCCATGATTAGGGATGGGTATCGTTTAGGTTTTATCCGATACCGGTGCCAAATCGGTACTTTTAAAACGGTGCCGGTGCTCAAACCGGTGCTTAAAGAATGGAGAACACAAAATTGGTCCAAAAACCTCTCATGTTCAGCTGTTTTTTGTAAAAATATAACAATGTTAGCCTTTTCTGCAGCTATGGGGCATATATGGTATCACTCTTGGCTGGAAGCAGTGCTTAAACAACGGAAAAAACACAAACTTTGTCCAAAAACCTCTCATGTTTAACTGTTTTCCACTTTTTCTTTGGTCATTTTAGCCTTTTTAGCCAGGGTGAAGGGAGTATCTGCCATCAAACAAGAAGACAGCCGCATGTAGCTATGATGATGTTTGCTAGTTCACCTTACATGCATTAATGTAATAACGTGGTTAGCCTACTCAACGTAAATTAGCTACTCACGCAGAGAAGAACGGCTGCTGCCACCATCATCCGTCATCATTTCTGCTACACTGGCAGGGCTAGGGGCCAGGACTCTCCTCTTCGTGTTTTTGGGGGATGTTGCATAACAGGCAACCCACCCGCAGTAGATGTGCTCGGTATGAGGTCTCGCAGCAAGCTATCAAATACGGCGCATTTCTGGGCTTTTAAAAAAAACGCTATGCGTCGCCAGGTGTTTCATCGGATTTGAGGTGTTACCTCCTTTGACAGTATCACAGTATCAGCTTAAAGCACTTGTTGCTGCTGAGTTTGCATATTTTGCTATGAAGTACAGCCAGACTTTTGACCGCTTCGCCTTGGACATTTTTAATCTGTAGCTCTGCTCTAACAGAACGTACGTACCTGGCCCCGCCTACAATCCTCGGAAACGTAAAATGATTGGCTAGAATCTAAAGTGTATCACAGCTCAGGAAAAAAAAAAGCACCGAAATAAAGCACCGAAATGTGCACTGCTTTTCGGTCTGGTTACTACCGTTTATGTCAGAACCGGTGCCATCATGGCACCGGACACCGGTACCCATCCCTACCCATGATGCATTGAGTTTTTCCTTTCCAGTCACCTTTCTCACTCACTATGTATTAATAGACCTCTCTGCATTGAATCATATCTGTTATTAATCTCTGTCTCTCTTCCACGGCATGTCTTTATCCTGTCTTCCTTCTCTCACCCCAACCGGTTGCAGCAGATGGCCCCGCCCCTCCCTGAGCCTGGTTCTGCCGGAGGTTTCTTCCTGTTAAAAGGGAGTTTTTCCTTCCCACTGTCGCCAAAGTGCTTGCTCATAGGGGGTCATATGATTGTTGGGTTTTCTCTGTATCTATTATTGTGCGATCTACTGTACAATATAAAGCACCTTGAGGCGGCTTTTGTTGTGATTTGGCGCTATATAAATAAAATTGAATTGAATTGAACTTAATTAAGCAGTGTCTGTGGGATGGGAAAAGGGCAAGAATCAAGCTAAGTAAATTATATGCTTAAATTATATGAGAGAAGGGAGAAGGGTGGTTTAAGTTTACCCGATCCAAGATTATATTCAGTCTCATTCGAGATGGCAAAATTGGTTATTTACTGGGGAATAAATCAAGCTGGACAGGAATGGCTAAGTATAGAGTCTGAGATTTATACTCCTTTTGATCCAAAAGGTATGTTGTCTCAAAGCTGCACTTCACTGAACCCAATTTTGTTTCATTCTAGCCAGGTTTGGCTCAATATACATAGAATTCTTAAAATATCACCTCATGTGCAGTTTTACTCATCTCTTTAGAACAATCCAGCTATTCATATAGGAAAAAAACGTGTTTTGGAAATTGTGGCAGTCTCATGGCATAATTGTTATTAGCGACTTATCTAAAGATGGAAAATTTATGTCCTATAGAGACCTTGTTCAAACATACAAATTGGAAGGGAAGGAAAATTTCTGGAGATATTTGCAAATTAGACATTGTGTGACATCGAAGTTCAGAAGGGGACATGAAAATCTTGTTCTAAATTTTATAAATATGCCTCAGGAGCACCACACAGCAACGTGTTTTTATAGGCTGGTAAACGATAATAGAAGTGGGGAATGTTCGAACATTAAAACTTTGTGGCAGAAAGATTTAAATGCACCAATTCCAAACGAAAAATGGATGGGCATTTTGGCGGGAAATAGGCTTTATGTTAAGGAGGCGACGAGCAAATGCATACATTATTAAATTCTGCATAGATATTATCATACTCCAACAAGATTACATCGTATGAAGCTTATGCCTGACTATCTCTGTTGGAAATGTACAATTGAGGCGGGGACTTTCCTACATTGTTTTTGGGAATGTTCCTTTATAGCTCCTTTTTGGAAGGAAGTCATCACACTCTTAGAAGGTTGTTCAGGATCAGAAGTGCCCTTGACTCCTGAATTGTGCTTGTTAGGAGACCGTTCTCATATTCCAAGAACTCTCAATAATATTTTTACGGTTGTTATGGTTGGACTGGTAACTGCATCGAGGATTATCCTTAGGCACTGGAAGACTGCAGTATGTCCTGAACTGAGACTGCTTCCTATGAGTCCATGCTGAATAAACTTAAAAATGACACAGAAGTCAAAGATGAACATTGGGACTACTTTTGGAGCTATTTGAAGCAAACAGGATTTTGACCGTATTATTGTAATTTGAAGGACTATTAACTGTGACCACCGGTCCAAATGTTACCTAACGGTCAATTTTATTTGCCCATTTCTGTGTTTCTTCTCTTGGAACCCATTGTTAGTTACTCTTTTCTTTCTTTTAGACTTGTAAGGGCAGAGGTGTACAACAGCAGTTTTCTTGTGGGTGTTTTTTTCTGTTTTTTGGGGGGGTTTTCCCCCTCTTATACAGGTTTAAGTATATGTTGCAAAATCAATAAAAAACTTAAATGCTAAAAGAGTGAAGTGAGAAATGGAAACATGTTTACAGTCAAAGTGACTGTTTTCAGTGGCACTGATGGAGGTTTATCAGACGGGGACACCTGGCTGTTCTCCACTCACACAGCATTCCTGCAGCTTATTAGAAGCTCTGACATTAAATTTGACAAATAAATAAATAAGCATTAAAAAGATGAATTTTCATTCAAAAAAACAAAGAATGTCTGTGTTAATGTTTTAAATGACCACAAGGGTGTACAACATAGCCAAACTTTCCCATCCCACTCAGCAATATCTGCCGTTTGATTATCGGTGCTTAATAAAGTCAACCACTGAGCACGCTCAAAGAAAGGTGAGGCATCTCACTCTTCTTTTGCACAAACAGGTGAGGACTGTTGACTTGACTCAGACATGTGATCAGAGGAATGGTTACCAGACTATAAAAAGAGAGGAAGAGATCCTACTTCATTTTATAATGTAATTGTTGAAAACGTGTCACCAGGAAATTTCCCACAGTAGTCAAATATCCAGCCAAGAGTTAGTGATGGCTACCAAAAACATCTGGTCGAAGTGCAACTTGCTAACAGACATTAAATCAAATACTAGATATATGTGTATATCTGAGGCCATACGCATACTTTTGAATCTGTGTCAACTAGAGGAAATACAAAATACATGGATTCTTGTTTGTTCATTAAAGATATCTGCTGTACAGTCCATTCTACAAAAAGAACAGTTAAAGAAGTCAGAGCCCAAAACTACCATGAAACTCGTGCTCATGATGAGTGGATGTGAACTTCTGATCACAACTGTGAATTCAGAATCGGCTTTTCACATGAACAACCAGAGTGCTCATTAGGAGTATATTTTCGTGTTGTCTGGCTGCTCAATATGATGAAGGAAACTGGCTGCAGCTGTTTAAGCAGAGACAGATGTGGAGCGGTGTTATATAAAGTTTGCCTTTGTTCTCCTCACGTGAAACCCACATGCCTGTAAACAGCATCTCAAACTGACTGTATTGTTGATTCAAGGATACAATAAACTCACATTACAAAACATTTATAGATTCATTTGTTCATCCACAGCAGCTGGAAGCTTATTGTAACCCTGATAAAGACTTTTCTGCTCCAACTTCTCCCAGCATGCTGAGCTAATGGTTAGTTGGTGTTTTTCTCCAAACACTCTCTCACTCTTCTCTCAACGTGTTCACAATAAACTGTGAACAGACACCGAGGAGAGCAGCAGAAGACCTCATTCAGGAGCTAAACTCAACATGAACTGAACTCACAGTAAAGTTAGCTCGGTGCTTACCTTTAGATGAGCCCACAAACCGAGAGAAACTCCGCGATGAAGCTGCAACTCTTTCCAAACACAGGAAACAGATCAGGGAGCAGAGACCCACGTGGTTCATGGTAGAAAATCGCAGTTAATCACCTGGGAAGAAGCAAAGATGTCAAAGTGGCGCTTTATATTGTAAGGTAAACCCTGCAATAACACAGGAGTTAGGAAATGAAAAGTCAGTGCTCAGAGAGTCAGACCGATTAATAATGTTAAGCTGCTGTGTGAAAACTACAAAGTTCTGAAGATGGACTACAAAGCGTACATCCCAGGTAGAAAATCAAGTTTGAATTAGATCCTGTTGCTATGCTCTTCTGCGTGCAAAAAACACCCAAGTTTAAGCAGTTTATATCCGGGATGTGAGAACTCTGCAGAGATATTTCCTGACCTTGTACCTGTACAGGTAGATCAGCACTGTTGATCCTCTCTCCTGTCCTGCATCGTGGCTGATGTGCACGGGACAGACTGGGTTCTCCGAAAGTCCACTGTACAGGTCATATAAGAGTGGAGAACCACCGGGTGAGCTGTCACCTCATTAATGAGGCTGTCATTTGAACAGAACAGCTATGAAGTGAGATTAAATGTTTGTGAGAAGCTGCTCATTCTGCAATGCAGGAACAGAACTAAACCGAAATACAGTGAACATTAACCTCCTACCTAGGCCCTCCTGTCCACATATGTGGACATCAAATTTTGGGTCAAAATACTAAATTTTGCTCTACAAGGGCCTGATATCCACTTACGAGGACATACTGCCACTGTTTTTATCAAAAAATTTTAATGAATATCCTCATATGTGGCTCTGATTTTTCTTAGAAACAAAAATCAGGTAAAAAAAAAAAGTCAATCTGGTGATTCTTTGTTTTTACATTCATCGGGTTCCAATCAGCCCCAATATTAAAGAGAAATCAAAAATGCATGCCATTGAAGAGTTCGGGTCTTAGGAGGTTAAACTTAATTTGATTATTTAAATATAGTTTTTTTATGAGCATTGATCTTTAGAAAAAAAATATTAGTGTAACACTAAAGTTGTTCTGCGTGAAAGGATTCGTGTCTCCAGCTGGAATCAAACGTTCCACTCGTGCAAAACACTGCTTACTGAAGAGTGTCAGAGCAGACAGAGGCACATTCATGGGTTTAAGGTGTTTATTGTCATTCCAGCACATGCATTTACATCGAGTGAGCTCTGCACTCAACTTCCACATAGAGTATTTACAGTATAAGAAGAAGCATGTTTACAGTGTAGGAAGAACAGTCGGTGTGCGTGTCTGCTGTGGCGGGGACACTGCTGCCAACGACGCTCTGGGAAGCCTTCACCGCCCTCAGTGGAGCCCTCTTCTCTGCCATAGAGCACTTAATAACAATAACAATACAGAGGAAATATCCTTAGTTTTAGTATTAGTTAGTTTGGTGAACATGAGGCATTCGTGGACATCTTCACTGAGACCCACAAGCAACAGAAATAGAATAAAGTACAGACAGTAGTGTCTGGATGCATGCTCAATCATTGAGTATATTCTGTTCTTCTGGATATGCCGTTTTCAGCTGAAATTTAATTTAAGATTCAGGGTTCAGAGCTAGCTCATCAGATCCAAGTGTGACATCAGCTGACACTCTTTACAGGAGACTCCATCTGAACTCTGTGGAGCCTGATCTCAAGGTTTTTAAGTCCAACCCTGAAACCAGAAGAGGATCTTTCTGTCTCTTCAGAGTCATTGTGATCCAGTGATTTCAGTTCTGCAAGATCATGCTGATAAACCATGTAGTTGTCTTCCTCATGTGCACGTTCGTGAATGTTACGATTACTTGAGTGTGAGAAGCTTTTGTTACAGTGGCTGCATTTGTATGGTTTCTCTCCTGTGTGGACGCGTTTATGCACTTTAAGGTCACCTGTAGTGATGAAGGATGACCCACACTGGTCACAAACGTGCTCTCTCACACCATTGTGGAAGAGTTCATGTTGCTTTAATGCACTTGGAGTGGGGAAGCCTTTCCCACACTGTTTGCAGTAGTTCAGTCTTTGTCCAGTGTGTCTACGCTGATGCCATATCAGGCCTTTTTTCTTCTTGTAAGCTTTTCCACAAAGGTCACAACAAAACGGTTTCACAGCACCACAGTGACAACAGGGCTGAGAACTGGATCCATCTGTGTCGCTCTGCCTCTAAACAAAGACACAAAGACAGTGTAAGTCAGGGAATCCCTCAACATTTGTATCCTGAACGTCGCCTAAAATGAAAAGCATCTCTGTCCCACAACACTGTAACAACACTAATTTAATACTATATAGGGAGTGCAGAATTATTAGGCAAATGAGTATTTTGTCCACATCATCCTCTTCATGCATGTTGTCTAACTCCAAGCTGTATAGGCTCGAAAGCCTACTACCAATTAAGCATATTAGGTGATGTGCATCTCTGTAATGAGAAGGGGTGTGGTCTAATGACATCAACACCCTATATCAGGTGTGCATAATTATTAGGCAACTTCCTTTCCTTTGGCAAAATGGGTCAAAAGAAGGACTTGACAGGCTCAGAAAAGTCAAAAATAGTGAGATATCTTGCAGAGGGATGCAGCAGTCTCAAAATTGCAAAGCTTCTTAGGCGTGATCATCGAACAATCAAGCGTTTCATTCAAAATAGTCAACAGGGTCGCAAGAAGCGTGTGGAAAAACCAAGGAGCAAAATAACTGCCCATGAACTGAGAAAAGTCAAGCGTGCAGCTGCCAAGATGCCACTTGCCACCAGTTTGGCCATATTTCAGAGCTGCAACATCACTGGAGTGCCCAAAAGCACAAGGTGTGCAATACTCAGAGACATGGCCAAGGTAAGAAAGGCTGAAAGACGACCACCACTGAACAAGACACACAAGCTGAAACGTCAAGACTGGGCCAAGAAATATCTCAAGACTGGTTTTTCTAAGGTTTTATGGACTGATGAAATGAGAGTGAGTCTTGATGGGCCAGATGGATGGGCCCGTGGCTGGATTGGTAAAGGGCAGAGAGCTCCAGTCCCACTCAGACGCCAGCAAGGTGGAGGTGGAGTACTGGTTTGGGCTGGTATCATCAAAGATGAGCTTGTGGGGCCTTTTCGGGTTGAGGATGGAGTCAAGCTCAACTCCCAGTCCTACTGCCAGTTTCTGGAAGACACCTTCTTCAAGCAGTGGTACAGGAAGAAGTCTGCATCCTTCAAGAAAAACATGATTTTCATGCAGGACAATGCTCCATCACACGCGTCCAAGTACTCCACAGCGTGGCTGGCAAGAAAGGGTATAAAAGAAGAAAACTAATGACATGGCCTCCTTGTTCACCTGATCTGAACCCCATTGAGAACCTGTGGTCCATCATCAAATGTGAGATTTACAAGGAGGGAAAACAGTACACCTCTCTGAACAGTGTCTGGGAGGGTGTGGTTGCTGCTGCACGCAATGTTGATGGTGAACAGATCAAAACACTGACAGAATCCATGGATGGCAGGCTTTTGAGTGTCCTTGCAAAGAAAGGTGGCTATATTGGTCGCTGATTTGTTTTTGTTTTGTTTTTGAATGTCAGAAATGTATATTTGTGAATGTGGAGATGTTATATTGGTTTCACTGGTAAAAATAAATTATTGAAATCAGAATCAGAATCAGAATCAGAATACTTTATTGATCCCTGGGGGAAATTATTTAAAATTATTATTTAAATGGGTATATATTTGTTTTTTGTTAAGTTGCCTAATAATTATGCACAGTAATAGTCACCTGCACACACAGATATCCCCCTAAAATAGCTAAAACTAAAAACAAACTAAAAACTACTTCCACAAACATTCAGCTTTGATATTAATGAGTTTTTTGGGTTCATTGAGAACATGGTTGTTGTTCAATAATAACATTATTCCTCAAAAATACAACTTGCCTAATAATTCTGCACTCCCTGTAGTACCTGCACATAATATTACAATAATACCACAACACTACTACAGTACCACTGTACCGTACTACCACCAAATATCACTGCAACACAGTACTAATGTAATTTACAGTCCTGCCACGCCAGTGCTTCAATACTAGGAACAGTATCTCTCCTTCTGTGTCTCTCTTGTCTGCTCCAACTCAAGCTAGGCCTGTAATTTTAGAAAGATTTTTACCTGTGTCCTTACCTGAGCTGGTCAAGTTGGTTAATTCAATGAAAGCATCCTCCTGCTCTCTTGATATTTTACCTGGATCTTTGTTTAAAAATGTCTTTCAGTCTATTGGTCCCTGTGTGCTCACAATTATTAATACCTCACTGGTTTCTGGTCAGGTCCCTGTTTACTGTAAGAATGCTGTTATTCACCCACTGTTAAAAAAAAACCTAAGCTTGATGCTTCTCTTCTCAGTAGCTACAGACCGATTTCAAAATTACCGTTCATTTCTAAGATTTTAGAAAAGGTTGTGGCTAAGCAGCTTATAGCTGTTCTAGATGAATACAGCATTCTGGATAAATTCAAATCTGGCTTTCGTAGAGCTCACTCTACTGAAACTACACTTCTTAGAGTCTCCAACGACATTTTAATGAGATGTGATGCAGGAGAATGCTCCGTTCTGTTGATGTTGGACCTGACCTCCGCCTTTGATACTGTGGACCATCATATTCTGCTAGATAGGCTGAGAGACTGGGTGGGTATATCAGGGGCTGCTTTGGACTGGTTTGAATCCTATTTGCATGAACGATCCTTTTCTGTGGCTACCTCTAAGTACAGTTCCTCTTCTACTTTTCTTGCCTATGGTGTGCCACAAGGTTCAGTTTTGGGGCCTTTATTGTTCTTACTGTATTTACTTCCTCTTCAACACTTTTGAGCACTTTTAAGGACATTTCGTATCACTGCTATGCAGATGATATTCAGGTATATATCTCCTTTAAGCCCCATGATGTTTCCAAGCTACAGATTTTGCACAAGTGCATAGACTCCATTAGATGTTGGATGGCTGGAAACTTTCTTCAACTAAATGAGGAGAAGACTGAAGTTCTTGTTTGTGCTCCTAAAACTTTTGTACCTAGTGTTATGGAAAACTTGGGTCCACTTGCTACATTTGCAAAACCGTCTACCAGGAGCCTTGGTGTTAGTATTGACTCAGCTCTGACTTTGGATGCCCATGTAAAATCTTTGGTTCGCTCCTGTTTTTATCATTTGAGAAACATTGCTAAGCTGAGTCCCATTGTATCACGCTCCGAATTAGAAATTGTCATTCATGCATTTGTTTCATCTCGTCTGGACTACTGTAATTCTTTGTTTACTTGTTTATGTAAAGCCTCTTTGGATCGTCTGCAAGTTGTTCAGAATGCTGCTGCAAAGCTTCTGACCAAGTCCTCCAAGTTTTCCCATGTCACACCCCTGCTGATTCAGCTGCACTGGCTCCCCGTTAAATTCAGGATCCAGTTTAAGGTTTTGACCTTGACTTTCAGGGCCCTGCATGGACAAGCACCAACATATATAAGTGAACTTTTGCATCCATACATTCCCAGCAGGTCCCTGAGGTCATGTGACCAGGGCTTGCTTGCTGTCCAGCACACGAGGCTGAAAACAAAAGGCGACAAAGCTTTTGGAACTGTGGCCCCCAGATTGTGGAACTCTCTCCCTTTGAGCCTGAGATCTGTGGACTCAGTGGTCGCTTTTAAAAAAACAGCTAAAAACCCATCTTTTTAAACTTGCTTTTAGTTGATTTTTATTTTTAGGTTTTAGCTTCTGTGAAGCACTTTGTGATTTTTATCTTGAAAGGTGCTATATAAATAAAGTTTTTACTTACTTACTACCACCAAAATACTTGAAGTCCAATCAGTTACTACAATAGTAATACAATAGTATAATACTAATAATCCAACAATACTGATGAATATCAATCTAATACAACTACAATATTACACTAACACTAACATATTAGTCCAAATACTTTAACAGTTCTGATATTACACTGCAAATCATACAATCATACAATCCTATCAGCAGCGCTTTATCTAAAATAACACTGTGGCCTAAACTTTATTTCATGATACTTAAATAATGTGTATTGCATATACACCTGAGCAGAAATAATAATACTGAAACCAACACAACCTTAAATACTGCAATATCAACTTTAGCACTACGAATGAGCGACCATTGATTTCTATAATGACTGTGAAAACAACAATGTCCGAATTGCCCAGTGCTGCATTTACATGCATTACATAATACAGTTTACTGAGCGGTCGTCCAAACAACCAGCCTAAAACAACAAGATTAAAAAAACCCAACAACTTACGTCACAGTAACTGCACTTGTACAGTCTCTTTCTGGTGTGACTCTTCTGGTGCACTTTCAGGGAATTTGGAGCTTTGTAAGCCTTATCACACAGCTCACATTTATAAGGTCTCTCCTCAGTGTGGGTAAGTTTGTGGATTTGTAAGTTGCTGTATGTAACAAAGCGTTTGCCACACAGATCACAGCAGCACACATCCTGCCCGGTGTGAATGCGCAGATGTTTATTTCGGCTCCCCAGATGACTAAACGTTTTTCCACAAACGTCACAGCTGTATAGCTTTATTCCAGAGTGGGTAATTTGATGAATCCATAAATTTTTCCTGCAAGTAAAAGCTCTGCCACACTGATCACAGCTGTATGGTTTAAGTCCGCTGTGGATGAGCTTGTGATTTTCCAAGCCTTCTTTGCGGGTGAAACACTTCCCACACTGATCACAGCTGAATGGTTTAGCTCCGGTGTGGAAGACTTCGTGTCGTTTTAGGCTCTTCATCTCAGTGAAAGACTTTCCACACAAGTCACACCTGAATGGTTTCACTCCACTGTGGATGACTTTGTGATTTTTTAAATGTCCAGCTTGAGTATAAGACTTTCCACACAAGTCACACTTGAATGGTTTCACTCCACTGTGGATGACTTGATGACTTTTTAAATGTCCAGATCGAGTATAAGACCTTCCACACACGTCGCACCTGTATGGTTTAATGCTGTGGATGAATTTATGCATGCTCAAGCTGCTTTTCTGGTTGAAACTCTTCCCACACTGATCACAGCTGTATGGTTTAATGTCACTGTGGAAGACAAGGTGTCTTTTTAGGCTACTCATGTGTATGAAAGACTTCCCACAGTCATCACAGCTGTATTTTCTCTCTCCCTTTCTTCTGTGAGGTTTGTCGGCCTCCTGAGAGCGCTGACTTCCTGATCCATGTTGGTCCTGCAGTGACAAGAGATTCAAAATGAGGTAATGAGTGAAACGCAATTATGGAACATCCATCCATCCGCCAATTATCAACAACAGGGTTGTGGTGGAGAATTAAGGGTTATATTGTGGAAACGCCACTAATCTACTGCAGGGCTAACACATACAAACAGACAACCTTTCATGCTGACGGCCAGTTAAAGGTCACTGATTCAACCTAAGATAACCTTCTGACTGTTTCTAATAATAGATCCTTGTACACCTGATGCTGAAACAAGAATGTGCATTTGGCAGCAATGCTAATTACAATATGGGCAATGAGTACCGACTGCCGTCACCACTCGGTACCAGACTTATTAGTCACTTAATCTTAGGGCTGCTCGATTATGGCAAAAATGATAATCACGATTATTTTCACTGAAATTGAGATCTCGATTATTTGACGATATTTATTTAACAATAACAATGTATTGAATAATGACTTTAAAGATTGTCAAAACATAATATAAAATAGTGCAAATACTGATAACAGTGCAAATGTTTGCAATATAAGAAATCAATGAAAAATGTAAACATCTATGTTTAGTGAACTTTGCAGTGTTGCTCTGTGGTACAGCTACGACACCGTAGCAAAGTTTACACACTGTGTCTACTTGACCCACGTCTGACTCCACCTACCCATAATGTTTCCACACCACTGAAGTTTTTGACCTCTCTTTTCAACCAACGGCAGTCACTCTCCTCTCCAAATAACTTCTGCTTAGCTTTCCGAGCTTCCCTCGGGTCCTCTTAATCAGCGGCCCCCCACCCCCGGGCCTCGGACCGGTACCGGTCTGTGAGTCGTTTGGTACCGGGCCGCGAGAGTTGAGGCTCAGGTGTGAAATGTATGGTTTTCAGGGTTTTTATCGGTTTTCAGCGTTATTTTGTTATCGATTTTATCGTTTACTCTGTTTTCCTGGGTCTGTTCACGTGTGTTATGAATAAATCTTCTTTTTTCGGTACCGGTACTAGTTTTATTTTGTTGTATTTATCCGCGACACCTTAAAGGCCGGTCCATGAAAATATTGTCGGGCATAAACCGGTCCGTGGCGCAAAAAAGGTTGGAGACCGCTGCTCTTAATTGTTGTGACACGTGTTCGAAATGCAGAGAGGTGCGCTTGATTTGCCACACGGAGCAGCGCGACAGTAAAGCACGAGGGAGGGGCTAATAATCGGCTCAGTTCGTAAGCCCAGATCGTAATCGAGATTAAAATTCGATTAATTGAGCAGCCCTACTTAATCTAATCTGTTTAATCTAAGTCTCATCCTTTTTTTAACACTATCAGAATGAGATCACAGATACAAGCGGCAGAAATGAGTTTTATCCAGAAGGTGGGTGTGAGTTCAGTGATCCAGGAGCAGTTCAGAGTAGAGCCGTGACTCCTCCACATTGAAAGGTGTTCCAGCTGGGCACATCTGGGAGGAGGCCACCTACTGGCCAACCTGGGAATGGTTCCATGTTTGAATCGATAAGCTGGAGGAGTATTAATCGTTTTGTTATTTTAGATTTTAATTTTTATCAAAGTGGTCATCATAAACTTTGAAACCAGGTCCATCATTCATAACGTGTGGCACAATGCGCTGTACTTTTCAGTCTCAGTTTATTCATTTTTCGGATATTAGTTTGTCGTGTTTTAGTGATACGTGAACATCTTTGGCAGTAATGTGTTTTCACATCATATCTAACATCGGTATGTCGTTGTCTGTCTGGAGTATAATGTGTAATAGTCATAATGAATGATGCGAGGTGCGGCACAGTTAAACTGCTGGATTTATTGTTGAAGAATGTGATCGATGGCTTGTCATTAGTTTTTGACTTTAAACTTTTTTAAATTTAACTTAATATCTAAATGTTTCTTAGTTTTAGATTAGTCAGTCTAATATTTTTTCCTTGTTTAGTCGACTAAGAAATGACTCTACTGGACTGTCCCTAGTAATAAGGGATGAGAATTTCAGGGAAAAATATTGCTCTGATCTAACTGGGAACTATTCTAATGTTCTTCAATCATCCTCCAGCTGAACTTTATCTCAAATGACAATGCATAGTTGTAGCAGACTTGTGACCGCCTAGCTTTCCTCACTGGAGTCTGCATTGGACCACTTTTCTGTTATGTTTTAATTTACGTTTTAAGGACATGGCTTTCAGATATTGCACAAAATGCTCAAGATCACAATAAAACTACAAGAATGTCTGGGTGCTTGGAAGCAAAATATGAAGAAATGAGGCTGTAGACTTGCGCACAGTACTGTGATATACTGAGATATTTTTCTCACGTTTTGTGTCGAGCTCATTGTTTCCTCTGTAGCGACTGAGTTCAGTCCTAACGGCTAAAAATGTTCCTCGGCTTCTCCGTCAGACTCTTCTCCTGCTGGGACACAAAAACAGAACTTTAAGGATTAGGACATCATTTTGATCCCTGACAAAAAGAAGCAGAGAAAATAAAAATTATCTTCTAAATAGAAAACATTAAAAGGAGTGATTTGTTCCAGCAGCTGCAGGATGGTTTCTACAGGATGAAGAACAACAGTCACTGCAGGAATCAACATCTGCACATTGATTTTCTGTTAGAGGAACAAAGTGAATGCAGACACACACAGACTCTCTCCAAACCTTTAGAACAAAAGCTGTCCAACTTTGTCACAAAGTTACTCCATTTTGACCCCACCCTCATCATCACTGGACTCAAATAGGAAGAAGCATTTATGTCTGAATGCTATTTGTTCATTACAGCTCATTAGAATACCACCTTCTCCTCTAAGCTGACCATCAATCAACTCTATACTGACCAGCAACTGGATGCTTCACTTTCTGACTAACAGACCCCAAAGTGCAGGGCTGGGGAACCAACACCCTCCACCTTCAGCCTGAGCACAGGTGTGCCTCGGTTTTTAAAATGATTGTATTCCACCACGGTTACAGAGGGGAAAAGGGCACAGAAGTGTGTTTCTGTACCACTGTTACGTATTCTATTTTGTCTCGTCTCTCCTGCCGCTTGTGCTCGGTTGCTGCGTTGTGCCAAAAAATGATCGTCTGCCAAACTCTGATTTCCGGTATTTGCCAAAAACTGATTGCTTGTATTTAAACTGCTATCAATAACTACTTATGTGTGTTATGTGACATATGTGAAACATATGCTAAATGTATCCCTCATAAATGATATGCAAGTACAACAACAAAGAGTTATAAAGATACTTGAAAAACAGGTCATTTTAAAAATTTATATAGAACCCCTTTGTAAACCCTGTTCACTGAAGTCTATTTAACAACATAGGTAAAGATATTGCACATAAAAACACACAGAAACATTGGAAATCGCTTTTTGGCACTACAGTAGTGTAACCAAGCTCCTCTTAAACCTCCAGCTGGTCTGTGCAGATAGCAGGCCCCGGGTTCTGTCTCTTTAGGTGCGGAGCTGACCATCGTCAAATGATAAACGCGTGTGTGGGAAGAACAAGAATACTGGGAAGAACCGACCAGTTTATGGACACTGGCTAATTTCTAAACAGGCATCTGCGCGGACACCTACATCGGGCTGTAGCTTTGCGGCTCGAAAGAGACTTTTCTGAGAAAAACAGCGCGACGGCGGACTGTTGTGTGGCGTTAAAAACGAAAAGCAAAGAAATGCATTTTAAAGACGAAATATTCGGTGTTTTCTTTAATTATTATTTGTATTGTTCTGCTTTGTGGGCACCTCCCACACGTCAGTCTGACCATCAGCAGATAATGCAGAACAGCGGCAGCACCGAGGAGAGCAGCAGAAGACCTCTTCAGGAGCTAAACTCGGGATTAACTGAGCTCAGGCTAAATTTAGGTCGGTGCTTACCTTTAGATGAGCCACAAAACGAGAGAAAACTCCTGCTGGATGAAGCCGGACCGCTCGTTCCTCCTGTTTTCTGGCGTTGACAAATATCAATAGGTGGTTTACCGCCACCTGCTGGTGTGGAGGAACTGAAATACGACTCCATATTGAACGTCGATTTTGAATAAGTTTGCTTCCTCCAGCGTCAGAAAATGCTCGGTGGATTCACAGCATGGATCACAGTTTGCTGCCGAGCTTCTCTGTTATGATCGGTGACTTGTTTAATCAGTGTGTCTACTCACGAGACTCAGCTCTCATGTTTTCCTGTGAATCCTGCAAAAACAACTTCTTCCCCTCGCTGTTTCCCTTCAGTTTCTGCATCATTAAGCTCTGGATTTCTAAACCCTGACACCGGAGATCATTTGTGGCCTTTTCTCTGCTACAATAAATGATCCTCCGATTTGATTCACTGGACTCTTTCATGCATTTGTATAACTGTTTGCAAACAGACACGCTATCCTTGGTCTTCTTGTCAGTAAAGCCTGCTGTGATGTCAGAGAGGATCCATGGCTGTATTGATGTTGTTCTCTCTGATTCAGTTTCATAGACATAGACAAACTTCATTTTCTTTTTCAGCAGATGGACCCAAACTGTCAAGGCTCAGAAATGTTGAAGGCAATAAACCTCAGTCCTTCACAGATATGTCTGTCTTCTGATGACATCAGGATTAGAGCCTGATTTGGTCACACTGATCACAGATAACAGAAACAGTGACATCTCTCCAAGAACCAGACTAAGCTCACACACTGAATGATTTGAAAAACAAAGCATCACAAAACTAGACTACCTGCACATAACGGAGCATGAATGCTGCCCAGACATTTCTATCTTGGACTGAACCGATCTCAGATTTTGGCCCTAACTGTGGACCGCTATGACAGGTGGTGTAGTACTGATTTACATTAAAGATTCTCCTCTGGCTTCCTTCACTGCAGTGTGTCTGCCAAAAATATTGAATATATTTTTATTGATCAGTCCTGGAGGCAATGAACACTTTGCTATTTATTGTACCTCTTCTACAGACAGAGATGTCCCGGTTGCCAAGTTAAAATCCTTATTAGCCAGTTCTGGCGTGACGTTAGATCAGCTCTATAAAAACTAATAAAAGCTGGATGTATTTTGTGTTTGGTTTCCCTCAATCATTACTAGAGACAAAGAAATGGTAAATGGCCTGTATTTATATAGCGCTTTACTAGTCCCTAAGGACCCCAAAGCGCTTTACATATCCAGTCATCCACCCATTCACGCACACATTCACACACTGGTGATGGCAGCTACATTGTAGCCACAGCCACCCTGGGGCGCACTGACAGAGGTGAGGCTGCCGGACACTGGCGCCACCGGGCCCTCTGACCACCACCAGCAGGCAACGGGTGAAGTGTCTTGCCCAAGGACACAACGACCGAGACTGTCCAAGCCGGGGCTCGAACCGGCAACCTTCCGATTACAAGGCGAACTCCCAACTCTTGAGCCACAATCGCCCTCTGAAGCTGATAAAAGCTCAGTTTTTTTTTCTCACGCGCATCTAAACAACATGTATTGAGCAGGACTGGGGACAGACTGATGAGAGGTGCCGACCTGTGAGTGGACCATCAGCTTAGATTAAATTGAGCCATAAATCCATCCATATTACTGTACTGTGTTTTCATAAAAAGGTTAGATGACACCAAATTATTGTTTTTCAAATATCAGGTTCTTAAAATGATTTCTTAATGTGAAGCAGTGATCAGCAATGCATTCAGTCCGGCAGTTTTGTAGTGTCCTCTCCTCTTGCAGTTCCTCTACCGTCCAGCAAGTGGCAGTGTGGCCCCATGGAAGGAATATCAAGCTCATTTATTAACTCTCCTCCTCTGTTGTTTCTTTTAACAAACTCCAGAAGAGAAAGTGACTGAAGAGGAACCTAAAGTAAGCTTTATGGGCAGCAGAGCGGTCTCCTTTATCTCCACCTTTCTTTTATGGTTTTATGTTTACACTTCAGAAAAATTCAGGTTCTAATATTTTTTTATAATATTATATAATATTTATTTATAATAACAAATAATTTTATAATATAATATAATATAAGAAAGCTGTGTTTTACATATAAGCAGAGGGAACCTTCGGGCTTAGCATGAATAAACAGTCCCTCTCATTTGCCACAGGATCTCTGCATGTTTGAAAACTTGAAGTCAGATTCACTCTTTGTGTTTTAGTCCTCTTGGTAACATTTTTTTTTTAGAAGTTTAAGGGTCAGCTGCGTTTCAACATATACTCTAGTCTACACTGAGTGTAAGTGGTTCAGATGTTCTTATTTTAATTTCATTTATAAAATATTTCTTTATTATTCCACTTTTTGTTGGTGTCAGTCCTGCAGTGTCTTTGTCCTCCTGCAGGAGGCAGTGTAAATCTGCAGAAAGGCCGATACAGCTGCAGCTTTTTGCAAACAAAAGCACCTTTTTTTCTTTTTCCTTTTTGCCTTTCACTGTTCTGCCTCCTCGTCTCTCTCCTTTTCTTCAGCTTTTTTCCTTTCTCCTCCTTCCTTTCTTTCCCTTTCCTTTATTATCTGCGTGTTTATTGAAGCTGATAATTTTCTGAAGATCAGGACGGGTCGACTGATGCAAAAGACAATCAGAATTTACATTTAATTACATCACGATATGTGTGTGAATGTTATCGTTGTGTCTGTGTGTCTGTAAGTGTGTGAGTGTGCGTCTGTGTGTACGATCTCTCTCTCTCTGTCTGTGCGTGTTATCAGTGAGCGTCAGCTGGCTCCTTGCTTTGTTTTTAGGTCACTTTTGCACCAACTTCCTTAAATCAGTCTGAAAGCAGCTCAGTTCTTTAAAATAGAAACAATTAGTGTGGGCTTGACATTCAACTCTTTCTCTCTTTCGTTCTTTCTTTCTTTTCATCTTTTCCTTTCTCTTCTGTCCTCTATGGTTTGCTTTTCTTTGGAGAGGGGGAAGTAGGCCGTCTGTCTCTGACTGGGCAGCACACATCAGCTCTGTCTTGTTGTGATGACGAAGCTGATCTGATAGTGACAGCTCTGCCCCTCATTGTTTTACACCTGGACCGTGAAACACGTGACAGGGATTGATCTTCTGATTCAACGGGGTCTTTGGATGGTAAAAGGTGTTCAGAGTTGTGAAATATAAAAATCATCAAAACAAATTGGATGTAGCAAATGGGAAGCTGCTATGATTCTGAGATGAGCATGTTTGGCACCATCAGGTCTCCAAAGACCTGAAAAGGTCCCAAAACATCGTTTGTTTTAATGATCTTTACAGGAGAAATGTTTGCACAGAGCCACAGTATCTGCTGTAGCCAGACTATCCATATCTGGGCTTCAGTGCTGCACAGGTGAATTTCCCCAAATGTTGCTTTACTGATGCGCTTCATAAAGCCGGGTTTGCCTCTGCTTCATAAAGCAATTTTGAGCTTAAATAACCAAAGTATTTTTAATGAAATTAACTTCTCGAGGAGAAATGTAGGCGGGCTGCACTGTGTAAATTTGACATTATTCAATAATGATCCACCCACTTTATCTACCTTCAGTGTTGCACTTTGAGCCTGTTTCACTTTCAGCCTTGGTGTCCTTGATAATTTAAAGCCAACTCATTTAAATCAGACATCATTCCCTTGAATTCAATTTGAGAAATGTACGGGTGTTTGTGGTTCTGCCTTAACTGGATGAAATCTTACCTAACAGGTCATTTATCTGCCAGCATTGGTAACCATTCTTCTAACACTGTTAGCTTAACTTGTGGCTCAATTCTGTATAGATCCGCTTTCGTCTATATTTAAGAAAACATAATATTGTCATCTACTTCTATGCTGACGATGTCCTGATATATCTTTCATTGTACACGAATCATATTTCACTCATTCTTAAATATTTGCAGTGGCACTGCTGCACTGCAGGAGGAAAGCTGGCAGTGGAGAATCGACCTCAGCAAGGAGAAAACACAAATAAAGAAGGAAAGCTCAGTTTGATTTCTCATTAAACTTTGGGCGGCAGCAGCAGAAGACTTTTTTTTTTTTTTAAATAAATGTGGGACCGACTGTATTAGACAGTCTGGTTGTAGCCACATTTGAGCTCCCGTCAAAGACACAAATGGTTCATGAGTTGCTGTTTACAACCTTCCTTGTTTTCCACATAGCAACAAACACCTGGACGGTGTTCTTGTAGCTGAGGGATTCAGTGACAAGATCCTCTTGAGGTTTCCTTCCAGGCATGTGGTGCACTCTCTGATCTCCGGGGGTATCCAGGGATCCAGCTGATCTGGTATCAATGGTAACCATTTTTCTAAGAAGGAAACATACTTGTTACCTTTCAGTCCCTCTGGGAATCATGCTGTTCTCAGAGCTTTCTGTCTCTGTGTGTTTTTCCCACCAGGTTTTTCACAGGCTTGCTGTAGCTTGGTCGATCACTGCTGTTGTTCATTGTACTGTATTTTTGCCCCAGTTGTGCTTCTCAGAGATATATTACAGCTGTCTTTACAGCATCTGCTGAATGCAGATGCTTTCTTCATCATGTTTATTTGAATTTTGTGCTGTTCTCAGTCCCGATGCATCAAATAATAGTGAAGTTCACGCATGTCTCTGTTACCCTAAATGTGTGCTTTTGTGGTTGACTGTCATGATCCAGGCTTTGATATCAGTGTGAAGGAGATGTCACACCCAACCTGACACTTTTCACTGTGAGACAGAACAAAGCAGAATCCTTTGCTAATCCTAAAAAGCAAGTAAAACAACAAAAACAAACCAAGTGCACAGCATCGAGGTCCACACAGGACACTCCCACGGTCTCCGGGGACACTTTAGATTTCCTGCCTTGTGGAAGGTTGCACCATAATCCTGTCATGTAGCAAGAGCTCTGGCATGTGCTGATGTTTGTTCTGACATTGTAACAAAAAAAATGTGGTTATTATTTAGACAATCTGCACGAATTGTTGGCTCTTCAACATGAGGTACAAATAAAGCTTCAAAAATAAAACCAAATTACAGCTGAATGATAAATCAATGAGTTCAGCTTTAAATAGAGAGAGAGAGTGAGTGTGTGTGTGTGTGTGTGTGTGTGTGTGTGTGTGTGTGTGTGTGTGTGTGTGTGTGTGTGTGTGTGTGAGAGAGAGAGAGAGATACCCCTCAGGAGACTGAGGTCGGGGAACACACTCTTCCCCCCGTCTGCCATCGCGGGACCTCATCAACACCTCGCTGCCATGCCAATGGAGGACACACACTGCATGTCTCCCGTGGGACCCCCAACACTTATTACAAAAGATGTGAAGGACAGAGGAGGGGAGTGGGGGGGAGGGCAAGATGACAGTTGGAGGGTTAAAGGACGTTTCCTTCCACAGAGTATACGGCGCCGCACACTCTCTTTGTGTGTTTTACGACTAAGAAGCGTATGACATCACAGGATTGGCTCCTTCATGCTGCATCGGCAACTGTCCTGCATATACTGAGTGTGCGCGTGTGTGTGTATTCATAACGCAGTGTGTTTGCCTGGTGTCGCGCTTTGATCCTAACAAGTGCAGAGAGGCAAAGTCACAGTGAACAACGATGAAGAAGAGAAAATGGCTGTAGAAAAAAAAAACTAAATATGATTTTCCGTTAATAGAGTTTAAAAGTGACGCTAATGTCAAAGATGATGCTTCTAGTGTTAAATATGGAGACCCGTGAGCTGCTCTGTGGAGCTCAGCAGCTTCTTACAGCTCCCTGTCTTTGTTTTACAGCATCAAAACTGAAATGTGCCATTTTCAAGTCCACCGACGACACAAATTTAGGTGTGTTTTGGTGCGATGTTCAAGTGCAGATTCAGAGTTCACCTTAGTTAAGCTTTGCCATGTTCTGGCTGGACCAACAGCAAGGATGTTGCTGTGCGGGAAAATGCAGGAAGAATTATCTTAGCTGGTTCAATCCCTATATTCACCACATTTATTACACTAACAGACAAGAAAAGAAGAAAAACATGTCGTTATTACTCTCATGACCCCAAATCCTTTTTTTCACTTTGAGAACTTGCACAACAGGCTTATGTCATCTTTAAAACACCTCCAGGCACTTATTTAGTTTAGATGTCATTACTGGGACATCCATTAGACGGAGAAATCGCTTCTCAGACATTTGCACGTCTTTCAGTTTGATGTCACATTTAGATGTGAGAAAAGACGAGAAGCCGACAGTTCTTCACCACTGAAGGTCTGCTGGAATTGGCTAATTATTTTCTCCATTATTGTTCATTTTTAATGACAAAAAGAAAATAATTTTCAGTTTAAAAAAAGATTCAGTTTTTGTAGATTATGAAAATCAGCAGAGGGGAATGAAACCCCTGCGTTTCTATCAGGCTGAAAGATGGCAAAGTGCTCCTCTAAATGAATCTGTTATAATGTCGTTTGCATCGATTGGTTGCAGTAAACTATAAAACCCATATCTGCTATTATTCACTTAGTGATGAATAATTACTGATACACTAAATTTGCGATTCCCTAATGAACACACTCATATTGATGCAGGAGCAAACATTTGGCTGACATCTTTGACTTACAGTAAAACTTTCCAGAGACTTCCGTCTTAAACCACGTCTTCATTCATACATCGATTTACATTACGGGGACAAAATGGAAACACGTCCCTGCAGTTAAAGCAGCTTTTTGTCATCAAAGCATCTTCTGCTCATCTTTGGCCTTCAGTTCTTCTGGGCGCCCTCAGTATGCACCACAGGGAAGGAAAACACCCACAATCCCACAGGAGAGACTGACCTTGCGCAGTGTAAGGTGTGCTCATCGCTGGGTAACCAGTTTCATTACATGTTAATATTTTAAGTTTTCTGTAATTTGAACATTTTTAGAAAGAAAAACCTTTGGAAAAGAGCACCAACGTAACGCTTATGATGTGGACGGACAGAAACGAACATGATACCTGGAATGTTTCTGTTTTTGAAAATGCACAGAGGAAAACTTTAAAACATGCTTTCTGGGTAAAACTTCAATGTGCCACAAAGGGAAGATCTCCTTTTAATCTGCGTGCTACCTGCAGCCACGATTCCTTCTGAAGAGAATCAGCCATAGAAAGTATGACATATCTCAGAAATCGCTGTGAACAAAAATCAAGTTTGAATTTTTTATGAATAGTGTCCTGCACTCGTGGAGAAACAACGTGTACAAAGAAGCAGTCTGAACCCACTTCGAGGGCCTGTATACACACACACACACACACACACACGCTTTATTATCGACCCACAGCAATGTCCCTTTTGGGTTGGCACACACTTCTGACCGCTCTCTCTCTCTCAGCGTTGTGCAAACTGTCTGATGGAAGAACCTTCCCTCCTTACTGCTCGCGTCACTAAAAGCAGTACAGAGCTTGTTTGTGCCATCACCACCACCTGTCCACTCACCTGCCTGGCACCACCCCTTCCCTGCAGCTGAGCCAGGGACCACACCTCCGCCACAATATACAAGCTCAACACAGAGACTCTGGAAGTCAAAATGTCATTCATGATCTCTGGAGGTTTGAGTACGAGCCAGTATGAGCTGTGATGCTCCTGTAGAAACCACCACTTTATAAGGTAAAAAATGATTGACAAAGACTCATCCCACATGTTTGATGTGGCAGATTGTTGTGCTGGGCGTCCTTCTTGATGCCACAGGGATTAGTGCCTCTTCCTGCTCCCAGAATCAAAGCTGATAGTTTTTGCTCCTTAGGTGAACGTGCAAACCATCACACGACGACATCGACCTCATTTTAACAACAAGTCTGTTTTTTGCAGTGTCACTGAAGAAGCGACACTACACACGATCCAAAAATCACAACTGAAACCTCTCTGATTGGTTGATTGGCTGTTACCATGGAGAAACACACAAACACAAACACGTTCAAGCTAATATCGTGCAAGGCTGTGATAATAAACAGGATAACGTCTGGAAGTCACTGGATATGGAATCTGGGATTTGCAGTGCATTATGGGATGAGTAGTTCACTGTAAACAGTAATCATTCACACAGTCTTATTTTTGTTAGTTTGTTTTCCTTTATTTTTTGATCCAAATCAAATCGCTCATGTTTGACTTTGTTTTAAGGCTTCAAACTCTTCATATAGAAGAAGAGTTATAAATCCACCTGAGAAACAGGAGCTGTTGGAAAAAGTACTATAGTTTGAAGGTAACCTTTGTGTGGTTTCATTAAATATACCAAAGTTAATATACAGAAAAGAATCAGCTAAAAAAAAACCCATTTATTCCTGTATTCCTGCTGTCACACACCCTCCAGAGGTAGATTTGGGTGCAGCGGCACGGAGATCCCAACTAACGTTCATATTTGTGTTTTTTATGCTTTTTTATTGTCTTCCTGATCTCCACTAATCTCGCCTGGACCCACAACACCATCGCCCTAGTGAGGGAGCGCCTCTGTGTCCTAAAGAAGAATAACCTGGAGCAGAAGCTGCTGCTGGCCCTCTGTCGCTCCTCAGTGGAGCGCGTCATCTCCTGCTGCCCGGTGTTTGGTAGGCAGGGGCCACAGGAAGGCTGCACAGACCGTAATTAACAGCACCCAAAAAATCACTGGCTGCCCTCTGCCACCCCTGGAGGCCATCGCCAGATCCTTCTGCCTCAGGTAAGCCAGGCCCATCACATGTTTGACCTATTGCCCTCCGGTCGGTGCCTCAGGTTAATATTTTTAACCTGTCCTCTAATCTGCGCCTTTCTCTTATTTTGTGCATATTTCTCCTCTTTGTTATTATTCCTGCTTTCTACTATTTATATTTCATTCCACACAGTTGATGTGGAGCACCCAGGGCTATTCTGTTCTATTACATATGTTGTTGGAGTTACTTTTCCAGTAATTACATCGTTGGAAAACTGTGTTTGGACATCACGTCATGAATTGAAAAGATAGTAAGAATGAACCGGAGCCCCGGGATGGTCCCTCCTCACTAACTTAAAGCCGGATTGAGGATCTCAGGCATCAAATAGCTGTTTTACTCACAGCTGGTAGAGGGTGCTGTTCTGGTGGGTATTCAGATGCCATACATTAACTGGGTAGTGGGTTCATATTATGAAATGAGAAGTAGCTGCTGATGATTTAACAACAAATATAAACAACATAAGGAGGGCTTTATTGAGAAGAACTATTCTTAAAGGTGGTCAGAAACGTACGACGTTTAAAGCGAACTGTTCCTTTAAGATTGGAGCTTTTTGGCAGGCAGACAGATGGGGAAGCTCCTTTTAACATATGCTGAGGAACTCTGGCACCCTCTCTGCGTTTCAGGGCTAGAGATGAGGTTATGTAACTACGTAAACAAGTCAGCACACACGCTTTTTATTTCTCTCTCTCAGTTCAGTGCCTTGCTCAAGGGCAACAACAAGGCAGTTCACTGAGTTCAGTCTGTATTCACGTGTGCTTGAGGGCATTGGCGGAGCTGAAGCAAGTCTATTAAGTGACAGAAGGTAAATGAGAACTGTTTAAGCTATTTAACCAACAGCAGTTTCCAGCCTCTGACACGCGAGGACGTTCCTGCAGGTTCATTTCACTGAAATCAGAACGTCTTCGTGTTTTAGACCGGATGAAGCAAACAATTTAAACGCAGTCATCTATGTCATCAAACAACAACTCAGTGAGTGGAAAAGCTGCTGGTGGGCTTTAAACAGAAGTTTCAGCCTTTCAAAAAGACAGAGAAGCTTTGTTCACGAGTGCGCCGGCTCCTCAGTCAAACCGCTCACAGCATGACGGCTAAACCCAGCAAATACTCTGACCTTGAATAACTGACACCTGATCGCTTTGTGTCTGGTTTTGGTTGAAAAATTGTTCCAAAATGAAAATTGTGCCCACATCAGAGGATTTACATGCAGATACATGTTAGTAGCTTAAACATGATCCATGCATTCATCCTCTGCTGCACATTGGGGTTCGTGTGGTTGCTGGGCCAGCGTTCTCAGCTGCCCCGGGGCATATCGAGGCATTCCCGAGCCAGCTGAGAGACGTAATCTCTCCAGTGTGTCCTTGGATCCAGAGAGGACCCAGGATGTGTAACTGTTAGCCGGAGCCCTTAGCCCGTAGAATGCCAGAAACTGTCATATCTTATAAAAACAAAGCTTCAAATCAAACCAGACAGAGATGAAAGCACCACTGTTGACAAAGAGAGGAAATCTCGCTAAAACTCAGCTTAAAAAAGGACATGAAAAGACCTAAATCAGTTGTGAATGCATGTCTCATTACTTGTGTCTATAACTCCCAGCTCCCTGCCCTTTGGTGCAAAACATCTGTGTTTTTTTGTAATTTCCTAAAACACTTGGAAGTAGGCACTCTCCTGGGAACTGTTTTCCCCTGCAGATTAATCCACCTTTGTGCGGTGGTCTAAGGCTCCTGAATGAAACAATACCTCATAACACTGTTGAAGCAGGGTCATCACGAGGGAGGTGAAACAGGAGGGCCACAAAGAGGCAGAGGGTAACACAGCAGACGGGTTTCCAACAGCAGCTTCAAGTGTCATCCTCAATCTGCTCTGACACACACACACAGCATTAGATCACGAGTTCAGCTTCATGACAAAAGTGGGCAGCGTAAGCAGGCATGACGTGCAGAGGCGAACTGGCGCCAAAGCCGACATGGAGGGAGGAAGCGCAGGGAGACGGATGCACACAGTAGTGTGCAAAAACAGTCCGCTGTGAGGACGGAGAGCTACCCGACGCCATAAACCTGCACGTCCGCCCACCCGTCTGTCCAACCTGGAAATGAAGCCGGGATGCTCCACTCATCTGCTCACAAACAATGTGGAGGTGACGTTATTTTAGGAAAATGAAGACAGAGTAACATTACCAACAATTAAAACCTTGATGTTGAGAGGCTGTGCGGCCTTCTGTATACCTGACTCTGTCTCTACTGACTTTAGCTCATTACATAGTGAACTGAAGTTGGTAATGCCTCCTCCACTCAGCATCAGCCTCCAGGGCTGAAACATGAAGCTCCCTGGTGTCCTCTTCAGGGCTAGCTCCAAAAGCAACTCAGTCCCCACCAATGTTCCCTCTAAGCTGTGCGTGTGCGTGTGCGCAAATGCGCAAAAAATGTACCATGTGGACCAATCAAAAAATGACATGGCAACATGGCATTTAAATGTTTAGGGAGGGGGAAGTTTTAGGAGTGACGACGTGTTTGAGATGTGAGAGATTTGCTACGTTTAGCGCAAATCTTGTGTAGTTAGTGTGTAGTTAGTGTGTAGTGTAGTCAGTAGTGTTGTTGTGTGTGTCAGAACAATGAGGCGACTGCTGAGTGTTACAGGTGTTACAGCAGTGACACATCTGCTGCTGTCAGGCCTGCAGGTATCAGGCTGTTGTTCTCCTTCATCTCATAGTGGACAGAAATTATTTTTGGAGTGACACAAATAATTTGTGTGGCATCAGATTTGATGCAGAACAGCTGATTTTTCTGTAAATAGTTTGAAATGTTTATTTAAAAAAACGCCTTGGCTGCATTTTTAGGTAAACAGCTGCAAAACACTTAGTTTGCATAACTCAGTAACTTTTTTGAAGAAGTAACTATGTAATTAATTGCCCAACATTGGTCATTATTTACTGTTACAGACTCTCTCCCAGACCACAGACTCATAATACAAGTCAGAGCTTTATAAAAAAAAAAAGAAAGTTGTGTTTTCAAAATTGGAGTTATTTTTCCTTCCAATAGTGTTAACATGCTACAGGTCATGAACAAGATTTCTTTTCATTGTAAGTGGGCTGAAGCAGTTAATTAAAAGTAGTCTAACATAAATGCTGTAATTTGATTATTTTAATAAACATGTAACTTGGATGGATTCAATGCTGGCGTGACCACAGTGCACACGTAATGCAAGTACTTCCAATACTTAATGAACACTGTTAATGTGTCTGACATTAAATGTGGTAACTTCTGCAGGACCCCACAACTACAGAGACTTCGACAGCTGTGACAGGTGTGTTTGGTAGTAATATAAGGTACTCTAAAGACATTATATTGGTTAGTTTAAGGATAAGACCGAAACACAGGCTTTCATTGTGTCTTCCTGCTTCTGCAGTAATATGTATTCTACCAGTTTAAGCTGTTCTTTTCTTTATATTTTTATCGTGCTGATAGTCTGTGTATAGACTGAGTCAGCTCTGAAGTCTTCTCTGCTTTCTGTGTTTTAGTGAAAGCAGCTGTTGTTAAAGATTTAGTAGTTCCAGGTCCAAGGTCTGTGAAGGTTCTCAGTCATCCAGGTCCTCGTAGTCTAAGGAGCTTGCAAAGAAAAGCGTCTGGACTTCTTTGGGTTGCTTGAAGACGTTTCACCTCTCATCCGAGAAGCTTCTTCAGTTCTAAGGTCAAATGGTGGAGAGTCCCAGATTTAAACCCCGTGGGAGTTTCCCCCCAAAGAGGGACAAAAGGACCCCCTGAAGATTCTCTACCTAATCACATGAGCCGAGGTGTGAAAACAGGCGTGGGTCACAATCAGCCAGGGTTTCGAGTGAGCTCATTGTGAAACCTAGCCCCACCCTATCATGTGATTTCCTGATCTCTCCAGCGTGTCCTTGGTCTACCCTGGGGTCTCCTTCCAGTATGGCTTGCCAAAAACACCTCACCTAGGAAGCGTCCAGGAGGCACCTTGGTTAGATGCTGAACCCCCTCCACCAGCTCTGTGTGGGGTGGAGGAGCGGCAGCTCTACTCTGAGCACCTCCTGAATATACAAGCTCCTCATCCTATCATTAAGGCTGTGTCCAGACACCAGCAAGCACCAGAGGAAGCTCATTTACTCTGCTGGCATCCATAAACTCACCGTTTCCGTCGTTACTCACAGCTCGTGGCCATTAGAGGGCGTGGCCTACCCGCCAGGAAGTAGGCTGACCCTTTGCTGCCAAATCGTACACCTACCTATAGATGGGTTACTAGTCCCCTGGTGGTGGACCTGGATCACACATATATCCATTTTTCACACAGCACACAAAATAAAACCACCACAACAGATTCAGTATTAAATTTTTTCTTGTTTATTACAGGAGGCTTTTCTTTTATATACAGAGACATGTATTTGCAAAATACTAAAAAGTATTTCAACTCAAAGTACTAAAAAGTATATATATATTTATATATATTCATATTATAATTATAATTGTAAATATTATTGTCTCTAAAACACCAGGGTGGGGTCACTGAGGCACGGCTTTCGCCTCCTTTACACCGAGGTTTCACCGGCGAGTACCACTGAAGTCAGAGGAAAACGTTGTAACTTATTATGTTTTTGGGTTTTGTGTTTTTAGAAAATGACACAACTGTGATGGACACTGTTCCAATTTGGACTTTAAAAGTTGTGCTCATTACGTTGCTATTTCTTAATTTCCGTATATATTCAAGCCTTAAATTTCAGGAGTTACAAGGTTTTAACCCTCCAGCTATAAAGTTTAATGTTTTCCAGCGAAAGCACTAAAACTACTTGTATCATGAAACCTCTTATCGTCAACTTAGTGAAGCATATTTTCCAACTTCTACTATTTGTGGCCTCATTTTATCCCAAAGGTGGCAATAAGAGAAATGTTCCTGTTTTTCTCGTGTGGAATAAAAGAGGATTCGAGAGGTGTCAGAAAGGGAAATATTCAAACTCCCCCCCTTTCCTAAGAAAAAGGCAACTTTCTCAAGATATGAGGTTTCTTTGGGACTGATATGACACTGGAAATCTGCAAACCAGTTCGCCACCCGCTGTGAAACCAGTGACGGTGTAAATGGGACGACTGTGGTTTAAGCAGTGAGAAGATGCCTGGAAAAACCAAACCCATGACGGCGGGAAAAATAATAATAATAAAAAAAAACCAAAAGCATCATTTTTATTATCCTCATACTGTAAATAAGATACAACATCACTCACTGCCTGTTTACACAACTGTTGTATTGCATTTATCACACAGTTAATAGTAAGAATAGCAATAATAGAGAACAATGAAACCTCTGGTTTTCTGTGCATTTCCTCCGTGTGGGTGTTTGTCGTTTTGTTTCGAGGATGATGAAGCAGCTTTTGGTTTTCAAACAGGGGAAGAAGGCAAAAAGGAGCAGAGATTCTCAGTTTGTGTTTTAAACACCCCCCTCCCTTCATAAAATGGACTCTTCCAAACCCCTCAGTAGCACCACATGGTCTGACCCACAGCTTGGAGCAAAGATGGTGTTTAATTTGCTCAGACTTTGAACAGTTTATCATATCAGAGCAGGAAAAATCATAAAGCAGACAGATTTTTGTTCTGTTTTTCATTCTGAGTGCTCAAACATTTTGGAGGTTATTTAGAAGGCTTTGTTACTTTCCCTTGTACAGACTGTTCAGGGACAAAGCTGCTCTTTGTTTTGCTGCTGTAATTGCTTCATTGTTTGTTTCAGGTGAACAAACTTCTGAGCAGCCAACTGTCCCAGTGATTGCAGTAAGTGTTTGAATGTGTTTTTGTGCTCAGTGCAAACCAAAGTCTGAGGTCCAGATTCACTGAAGCAACACTCTGACAAAAGCTTGTGCAGTTTTCTTTTTTCCACTGCAGCAAATACTGAATATCAGTTTGAGAGAGCTGGATATGTCAGGATGAGGTTGCCAAGCAGTACCCACCAAGTAATATCACCCTGGAGCTGTAGACTGGCACAAACTACAACACTGTTAACAGGATGCCTCCAGTAGTAAACCCCGGAGGTTTGAGCTTTCAAGAAGCTTCTCAAAGCATAAAAACGGATTTGTCTCAAAGCTGGGCCTCCTGTTTTACTGATGAATCCTAAATCCTAAATGAACTATTTCTAATTACCTTTGTAAACTTGAACTGAAACGTCCATGATCAGGGGCAACAACTAGAGTATGTTTCTTGTAAACTCTTGAGGCTTTGCCATTCCCTGGCTGTCCTTGTAAATACGAATATGCTTTGAGTGACTCACCTGGTTAAATAAAGGCTGCACTGTCTCACTACAAAGACAGCTCAACTTCGTCTGATATCTCTCGAGCACAGTATTGATGTTTTACATGCATTGTGTTGATAGCTTTAGGTAATTTTGGAAGGATTTAAACAATCTTTGAAAACGGGATTCAAGACTTCATGAGCAGATCTCTGTTTGAAATCTAAGTAGACTAATGCCAATAACTGAGCCTTTAATTTGATGACTGTTCTTTTGCTGATATCTTTACTGACCTGGAAACACTCTGAAGAAAGTCCGTTTTTCTTTCTGGTCCTCTGAAAGGGTTCAAGCCAGCTCTAAGAAAATCACCGTCCTCTTTTAAAGTTCTAGTGAAGCTGTCTTTGTTCCAAATTTGGTAGTGAGTGTACAGGTCTACTGGAAATTTGATCTATAAGCTCAGTAAACGGTTTACTTATCCTTTATGATCACAGCCGCTAGTTTCAAGTCTTACAGATTAAAACATGATCTTCATTTTATAATTGATAGTCCTGTTAGAAAACCAGATTTTTGCTGTCAGAGACCTAAGACGTCAGGCTTGGAGACCAGCCAGGTTGCTACAGGAAAATTTGCATTCTTTTGCACAGAGTTCACCCAACATCTCCAGGTGAACTCAATTTCAAAGAGGTATACGCTGTTGGACTAAAAACTTTACTGCAATTGCTTTGGTTGCTAGAAGATTGCAGGGCGATCGTGGCTCAAGAGTTGGGAGTTTGCCTTGTAATCGGAAGGTTGCCGGTTCGAGCCCCAGCTTGGACAGTCTCGGTTGTTGTGTGCTTGGGCAAGACACTTCACCTGTTGCCTACTGGTGGTGGTCAGAAGGCCCGGTGGTGCCAGTGTCCGGCAGCCTCGCCTCTGTCAGTGCGCCCCAGGGTGGCTGTGGCTACAATGTAGCTGCCATCACCAGTGTGTGTGTGGATGGGTGGATGACTGATTGTGTAAAGCACTTTGAGGTCCTTAGGGACTAGTAAAGCGCTATACAAATACAGGCCATTTACCAAGATGGCCACAAGTTCCCACAGTCTTGGTTTCATTACTGCTTGTGAGTAGTTGGCAAGTGTTAGTGGACGTATTTCATGCAAAGTATGAGCAACCAAAGCAATCACAGGGTGCGGCAACTTAAACTGCTTAAAAGTTTCCTGATGAATTTATTTCTCTCACTCGCTTATTGAACAAAACATGGTGTTCATTTAGAAAACTGTGGCCCTATTAGAGTGAAACAGTCAGATCAGCATACAGGTTAGTGAGGGCCTAATCCTGCTTGCCTGCGTCAAGACATTTCAAAAACTTAAGATGGACAAGCCTTCCTGCTTGAAACTTGAAAAATGAGACTTGGCAAGCCAGTAAGGGATTTCATGTTCATCTTTTATATGCAGTTTATGGGAATTAAACAGCTGGATGTTTTCTTATTCAGCTGTCTCCATTTTAACATCTCAGTATGGAATTACATGCCAGCATGTGCTCTGCTGACAACACTGCACGCTTTTCCCTGCAGACATTAGTGAATCTGGACCTTTTTGACAGTTAAAAGTGACGTCAGCCTGTTAGCTCTCTGTGCTGTTTGTTCGATAGGTTATGAGGAAGAGTCACAGCAGTGATGGAGGGGAGGGGACTGTGGAGACTGTGTTAATGATCAAAAACCATAAGAATCAATGCATCAACCAACCAAACATGAAACCAGTCAAGAAATCAGAAAAATCAACTGGCTCATCAATCAGTCAAGCATATTATCAATCAACCAATGGTAAAGCATGGCTTGGAGTGATGGGGTTCATGTGTAGCAGGCACACTCTGGGTCTATTGCTACTGAAAACAGCCCTTCAGCACAACTGCAACCTGAAATATTATTATTATTATTAAATACGCCTCGCAGCACAGTTCAGCAGTGTATTAGTATTTACCTAGTTTATATCGTTATCTATTCTCAATAGAATCTAGTAGAAATAGAGTCCAGACGGTGCCAGTAAAATTTTTTTCTACTTTTTTTCCTTTTTAAAATTAGTCTAGGAAAGCGTTTAGTAAAGATCCCTCGGGTGACCACAACGACAGAGACAGAGAGAGAGGTTGTTTGAAATATTGAAGCAGACTGAACAAATGCTGTACACGCACACTTTGACACTTCGTCTTAATAAAAACAAGCGGTAACGCTGCTTCACGTCGGCTTCGTGCCACTGTATGGACCCGTGTGTCTGTAAGTCCACAGTAACGCCATCAGTGCTGCATCCGGCTAATCAGATTCCACCAAATGCTCAAAGTGTTAGTGTGGGATTTTTCCCTTTAATCCACAGACACATACAGTGAGAAAAAGCATCTGTGAAGTCAAGCGTTACTCAAGAAGTCAGTTAAAAGGTATCTGCAAACCGTTATTGCTTGACGCGGTTTGTGTTTGTTTTGTTAGGGTTTTTTTTTTGTTTCTCTGTGCAAAATAGATAAAGAGCCGTCTCGCTCGACCTCCTCTCCTCCTCCAGCCAAAATGCAAAAATAATTATCATAAAAAAGATAAATAAAAATAAAGCAATTGACCTGAAAATCTTCCCAAAAAAGTAGATGAATAAATAAATAAATAAATAAATGAAGCAGTGTTTTGGTTTTGAAGAGTTGATTTTTCAATCATTGGGGGAAAAAAATGACATCAGCAAAGTCTTCAATGTGCTGAATATAAAATCTGCACCTAGAAAAATGGGCACACCTATTTCACCACAGAAGGTTCATTTTGAATTGTTTGATATTTTCAGTAAAAACTAAAGCTATAAATTCTCCGCGTAGGAGTCAGAATTCACCAATTTATCTCCTCACACTGAAATGAAATGCTTCATTTGGAGAAAGAATGAAGCAGAAAAGCTTTCAGTGTCCTGGATAAACCCGAAATGTATAATCATTGAACAACTGGGATAAAAAAATGAAAGATGTTATTTATGGTTTATGGATTAATCTGAAGCTGTAAATAGTTCATATATTTTGGCAGCTGAACGTCCAGCACCACAGAGAGCTCTGTGGTCTTCTAGCTCCATAGGGGGCGGTGTTGAGCTCATCCAGAGTGAACTGGGCAGTAAAACAAAAATTTTAAATTTTCGAGGAAAACATTTTCTTCCCGAAGTTTGCATGTTTTTTTTTCGGTAGAAGGGCTCAAGACAATGAGTGGAGTTCGATTTTTTTTTTTTACAGGTTTCTATTGTAGTAGAATCTCTTTCTGTGATTATCAGAGATTCACAACTTCACCACATAGGAACTTCTGACGGGGTTTCTGCTGCCATGGCGGGAGGACGTTCCATCCCAATTGCTTAAGTAATCAGCACCCATTAGCAGCATGCTAGTGTTTAATGTGCAAAACCAGCTTAACTGTGAGAAAAACCGAACATAAGTGTTGTTTTGATTAATCTCAGACATGCTGTTGATGCTGGATTTATGAAAAGTAATATAGATGTTTTTGAATAGAAGCAGGTGGAAGTCATTAACTTAGCTGTTTAGCTCCATTCACCCTTTTTCACTAAAGACAGTCTTGCCAGCGCCCCCTTCTGGATCTCTGACTGAATTGCAGCCAAATTCCGATAAAATTTGGTTAATGGGAAGCAAAATGTGTGTGAATTACTGAGCCTCATTTACATGAAATGTATCTCCGCAGGGAGGCGTGTGACCTCTTGCGTTATTCATTGACAGTACCAAGAGTATTCATACTTCTGTCACACTGACAGCTAGTCAGGAACAAAATACTAAAACTTTGGCAAAGTAACAGAGTTTCATTGCCTTTTGTGCAGTCTCTGGTTTCTTCAATGTTGTCATATTGCTGTTGAGTTTTCAAGATAAGGTTGTTCCAGGACACTGGTGATGGTCAAACACGAGAGTCAGCGTGGCCTTTTAAGCTTTTCATGAAACCAAATGGGGAGAAATCCTGATGCAGATGTGCTGAGCTGATTGTCGCTCTGTAGTCAGAGCTGGCTGACACCACCAGGACCTTAAAGCCGGTTTGTGCCGAGCCGAACTCAGACCAGACAGATGCTGAATGACAGCGGGTGATTTGTCATAAAAGTTGACAATGTTCAGTTTGTACAGAGACATCAAATGCTCTTAGGAAAAGAAAAAAAATGAAAGGAGGCATTTATGGCATTAAAATAGGCTAACAGGTGTCCTGCATGAATCTCAGTGTTCTGCGCTTGTTATTGCTGTCTTGCTTCCTTTTGAATTGATCTTTTACTTCTGACCTGTGGTCATTTTTGTATGTTTTTTTAACCTCTTTGTTCAGATGTTTTTATTTTGCTTTTTGATTCTTTCTATGAAGCGCTTTGTAACATTGTTAGGAAAAAGCTATATAAAATCTACGACTATTATTATTATTACCATCATCATTATTTTTATTACATGTCTTTGTTCAGTTGTTAAAAAGCAAAGACTAGTGGTTTGCTGCATGCTTAAACCTATTTTGAATTTGTGCTAGGCTGGTGTTAAACCAGCAGTCTGATGCTTTTACTAAACTGAATAATAAAAAAAAGAGTAAATTCACCTGCAGTCTTGACTATTTTTGGCATAGGAGAATAACACTACAGTTGACAAGCCTCTTATTTTCCTTCCACCCAGGCAGGTGTTTTTCAAAGCATTCCATAAAACTTATTCCTAAATCATGCATCCTTAATCAATGAAAGCCAGTAAGCTTCATTTTTCTCCCCACTCAGTGTGGTGACAGTGAAATAGGACTCTTCTGCTTCATGTTATAGGGAAGTGAAGCTGGAATATCTAACATGACTTTTAGACAAATCACCCACAAGCCAACAAACTGCCGAGTATGAGGGCGTCCACCACTGGGCAAAGATGCGTGTTAGAAGAGTTTGGGACCGTGTAGAAAATCTCATTGTGCACTTGTGTCATTTTTTTGGTGTTATCGCAAAAAGTTTTGAGAAGAAAAATAATGAAATCCCAGGCTCTTCTACACTGTGCCTTCGCCCAGGTGCGGTAAAGCGAGAGCAGGTGCAAACTCAAAAAGTGCAAAACTGCCAACAAAAACAGATGAAGATTCAGGTTGTTGAGATTTTTTTTTCCTGACCGCACCTTCTCCTCTCATCTATTACAACATAGTAGTTCAGCCACTTTTTCATAGCTAGTGCCACTCCGAAGTCAAAAGAGAGACCGCTAACTGGTTTTCTTCAACTTACTCTAAAAAATATAAAAAATAGTAATAATTGTACCGCTATTAAAAGACTGGTAACATCAACAACGTACTTTTACTACGAAAACATTGTTTTGAAATCACGTTGTCATTATTTTCCCTCCTCTCTCAAGTGTCAGTCAGAACGCCACCGACCCTTAACGTGTTGAGAAACACCGCCGTCACTCTTACAAGAAAACATACTCTGAGAATATTGATCAACTGTGGGAAGGCACAAACTCCCCAGGCCAAAAAATGATGGATACATTTGTGATATAGTTGCTCTGCCCCCTCTGACCACCTGTAGCTTTGGTGAAAGGTCATTGTTCTAAACTCCCGGTTCTGGTTGACCCAAGAGTAGGTTTTCCTTTACTGTCTATTACTCCAACAAAGGCAGAGTTGACCTGACAGACAGGGTTACCCTCTCTGTTTTGCAGTTGCTTTGCTTCCTTTCAGGAAACTCCCAAAACACTTTCTCCAGGGAACAGGAAATGACATTAAAGGTAGTAATTCTTCCATGTTGCAGGCTCCTCATAGTTCTTCATAGCTTCTTTCTGCTGCCGCTTCAGCGTTCTCAGCTATGGTACATCCAGTAAACAAAAGAATAAACAGGCCAACCTCAAATGAGAAAATCCTCATTTGTTAATTATTTTTTTGCTTTTCTGTTCCTGCTATGGCGTCATTTCCTGCTGTCTGTCATGGGTGATTTCTGACTGTGATTGTTCACTTTGTTCGCTGCCCGCAGTGTCGGCAACAGTTTCTGTCTTGACAGCGAGCGGTTGAAAGATCTCGGATGTGGCCCGTGTTACGCTGTCATATGAAGGTGGAGATGAGGTGGAGGAAATCGTCTCTGAGCGCTCGATCCCTAACATGCTTGAGCCGTAGTTTTCTCTCATCATGGTAGCAATCAGCCCTTCTTTCTCAGGCGCATCCTCCCCAAACACTACTTCACCTCCTTGTTCACCTTCACCTCCCGCATGCCGAGGTGTGGTGATCTGGCGGTACATGTAGGAGGCGGCCTTCAGCTGTCGCCTCACAAGGTGTCTGCGGTAACACCTCTGGATGATGGTGGCGGAGACTTCTTCCTGCTTGCGCCTCAAAGTTGTAGTTATGGGTTCATAAGAGATTTTGGACGGGTTCGCCATCATGAACTTCTCCTCCATCTGCTGCTTGAGGGCATCCATCTCTCCTGACTCGCCCAGGACACGCTTGGTAAAGGCAAACAGGATGTCCAGGCAGTGGATTTTGTCTCCACTGACCATGGGCAGGTCCATGGAGATCAGTTTGATCTTGTTAGGCTTGGCGATGCGCAGCGGCTCTAGCAGCGAGTCAGCAAAGTCGGACAGCTTGGAGTACTCGATAAACTGCGTGGCCTCCGGGTCGAACTTCTCCCAGACCTCGTAGAACATCTCGAAGTCGTCTTCGCTGAGGGGTTCAGTGCTTTCCTCAGTGGCAACACTGAAGTTCTCCAGGATGATGGCGATATACATGTTTACCACAATCAGAAAGGAGATGATAATGTAGGTGACAAAGAAGGTGATGCCCACTGATGGGTTCCCACAGTTCCCCCTGACGGTGGTGCCAGTGTGGGGGATGTTGGCATCGCACTCCTCAGGGGAGTTGTTGAGAATGGGATTGAGAAGGCTGTCCCATCCTGCAGAGGTGGTGATCTGAAACAAGCAGATCATGCTGTTCCCAAACGTCTCAAAGTTGAACATGTCATCGATCCCCCCCTGCCGTTTCACGTAGGCAAAGTTGGCCATACCAAAGATGGCGTAGATGAACATGACAAGGAACAGGAGAAGTCCAATATTAAAGAGAGCAGGAAGGGACATCATGAGGGCAAACAGTAACGTCCGGATTCCTTTAGCGCCTCTGATGAGGCGCAGAATTCGTCCAATACGAGCCAATCGGATCACTCTGAACAGTGTGGGTGACACAAAGTACTTTTCAATGATATCAGCAAGCACGATCCCTGAAAACAAAAAGCAACAAAGATGTAAGTCACACCACTTATATGCATTTATAGAAACATTTGCAACTCCTGGGTGAGCTTCTAATTTGATTTGTTTCTTGTTTTAGGTCTGTGAAACAAAGAATTGTGTTTTGTTTTTATTCATTATCCACTTCTATCACTTGTTTCTCTGATAATGTCTCTGGTTGGAAAAGGTTACCAGTTTTTGTTGGGAGTAAGAGTGAAACGACATGTTTGATCCCCCCTTTTTATGTGAATGTGCTCAGATCCTGAAGTAGAAATCTTGGGTTCAATTTGATTACAACAATCATGACACCGCTTATGTCTGACTTCAGTCAAGCCAGCTAATGTAAAGAAAGTCTGACTATGTTGAACACGCACCCTTCTGGTATCTGTGGGATGCACCAATACAGTTTCTGGACACAGGGTGCTAACTAAGCTTGCCAGTGTTAGCTGACAGCGTAGTACGTCATCCTGAAGCCTCAGTCACACAGGCCTATAGACTGTTCCCCAATGAGTTGGTGAGTGGTTGCTGGATACTGCAGCGTGTTATCTACCACAAGAAGGTTG
This sequence comes from Copadichromis virginalis, assembly GCF_057382275.1. NCBI lineage: Eukaryota > Metazoa > Chordata > Actinopteri > Cichliformes > Cichlidae > Copadichromis > Copadichromis virginalis. The sequence continues at coordinate 33,401,267 of NC_140626.1, forward strand.
TAGCACCAAAAACCTGTTTCTTATTGCTTTGGTTGCTCCAGGCTCCAACTTGTCAGCAGTTACTTACTAGGACTGGGCGATATATTGAGTTAAAAAAAAAAGGATATATTTTTATTCGAGATATAAGATGTGACAATATTGTTTATATCGATATAGTCTATGTTACGTTATAATTATACTTGTGGAGCCGCAAGTTTGCCTCTCTTTCGTCCACTTTTGTCTCTATGCAACGTTACTCGGCCTCGCCTGTCCTTCACTGAACACAACTCCCCCATAGCTTCACCTGCAGGCAATGACAAGATGGACACGGCAAATCTCCGTTAACGAGTTACCGTGGATCGCCTTGTGCGTGGGGCTGGATGGCGTCAACGTGTTAGCGAGCTAACCGTGCTAATGAGCTAACCGTGCTAACGAGCTAACCGTGCTAACAAGCTAGCCCACAGGGGCTGCATGGCCTAAAATCCTTTCATTTTCTCACAAATCGACAGCACGCCTTATGTATGAATTCTGGTTGTGCTTACTGACCGTGAACCGATTTTATATGGTACACGGCGCTCAGCAATCTGTCAAAAAATGTTTTAGTATGACTTTGGTAAGCTACGCTTGATGGATTGTTGGAGCATTACGGCTACTGTAGTCTGGAGCCTCACGGAGGCTGATAATTTATTTTTGAGTAATTTCTTCATGTACATCTACGCTGTATGTTAATAAAAGTGCCTGTGTGACATCTGGGACACAGCTTTGACTAAGAGCTCTCTTTTTGTTCTTACCTTATAGCTTAAAAAAAAAATTGAGATATATATCGTATATCGCCATCAAGCTAAAAAATATCGAGATATGAATTTTGGGTCATATCGCCCAGTCCTATTACTTACCAACCAACCAGCAACTAATGCTGAATAAATATCATATATATGTTTGTGACCAATGTCACTTGGTGAGACATTTCCTGCAACTACTGGCCAGCTTGTTGGGGAACACATATTTTTCCTTAGTGACCAGTGGTACCATGGAGTCATTGGCCAGTCCTTTACCATACATGACTGGGGCCTAATATGGTCACTTCTGGCTCTAAAGAGATGTCCATAAAGTGGAGTGATCATCATCCAGTCTTTGACATTAGATGGGCATGCCCATCGTTTATACACTATAATTTTAAAAGTGGTCATTCCATCTATCACATGGTCTTAGCTATTAGTCACTGGTTCTACCTGCAGTGCCTAATTTAGATAATTTTGGCTTAAATATAACAATTAATAAAAAGCAGTGATACTTGAAAAGGAACTGTTTTCTGATGTACCAAACTAAGAATTGATTACCTCCAGACTATTGAATTTTCTTTAATGTGTTGGCATTCCTGTGAGTTACATCATCTAAAAGCTCTCAGTTTGGCTCTCTCAGTGTTTATGTGGCAGGTCTGCTGTGATTACAACTTGACTAATTGGATCTGGAGAGCTGAGGCGTCTTTTCCCACTAACAGCAAGTCAAACGCTGTAATTCATCCGTCTTTTCCTTGTTATCGGAGAGGGAAACACACACACACACACACACACACACACACACACACACACACACACACACACACACACACACACACACACACACACACACACAAATACTGTTTTCTTTCATTCACCTCCCTGTGTAAGTTATAGGTGATGGAAGGAAGGAGTGGAGGGAGTCGAGAGGGAATCACCATCACATCGTACATCAACTCAGCTTATGCCCTCCATCCTAACATCTCTCTCTCACACACACAGACGCAGAACAGACGCAATCATGTTTGATTTGTCTTCAGGGACCGCCCTGTGGCAGCTCCGATTGCTGCTGTTACCTTCACCTCCCCCATGCAGCCTCGCCTCAGCGTGCACACTAACACACACACAGACACACACTTAATTACACACATACACCCAATCTTGTCAGGCGAACAGGAGCAGCAGCGCACGCGACGTATGAACACTGATAGCTGAATTAACTGCTTGGGATACTCTGTGCTGTCCCTGCAGACTGCCTGTCATGTGTGTTATTGTGTGTATGTGTGTGTGTGTGTGTGTAATTGTAACATGACCGCACAAGACCTTGGTGCAGGTTAAACATAAAGGCCAACCACATGGTCACTTTGGTGACAAATAACTGTCAGGCAGACGTCCCATTGTTTTCTGCTGCCACAGCTGATGGCTGACACACATGTGTACACATGCGGGGTATCATGAGCTCCACACACACACAAAGCCTTATGTCAGCTGTAAGTTATGTGAAACAGCAGTATATAAGTTTGACACATGTCATGTCTGATAATGAAGGAAAGCAAGATGATTTGTTTAATCTTTCGTTTCAGCTTGTATTTTGGTCAAAATGATTTTAAACTAAGTTTAGAACAAAAGAAGAACTTTGAAATACTGCCTCACAGTTTCAGTATTGTAGTTTAATCACCAGCAGTTTTAAAAAAAAACCTTAAGAAAACATTTTAGTTTCCTAGAAACTATTTCCTTAAAGTTAGCTACGATGAATGAGCAGCTCTTTGTTGAGTACCGGTAATGTCAGAGGTAAGTGAAATGTCTCCTTAATTCAAAATTTCTTAGAAAAAAACTCTTAGAAGTTGATTCGTCAAAAATGTGACAGATTTTAGTCACTTTATTTTAGAGGAAACTTTGCACATCAGTCCTTCTGCTGCACCGCATTTAAAATAAAGTTGTCTTTATTTTGCTCCAGTTGGAGATCCTTATCTTTAAACCTTACCGATATCTAAACACGTAATAAAAGTTTTTTTTTACCATGCTGTTAACTTACTTTTTAATGCTGTGAATCTGAGCATTTTCATAAAATAAAGCCTGCCTCAAGAGGCCATTATTGGAACTGCAATTATTATTTTTCAATAGATCAACACAATGTACAACTTTCTAGGAAGCTTTGGTTTATACTTTGATTTATGTCTGTGTTTGAAATACTCTGCACTCACAAGACACTGCTCTTTTTTTCTTTCTGTTATTAAAATGAACTGAATGTGCCTGTGCTTAACACTGCAGATTTTGTGTGAAACTAACCGCACCTGTGAGCACTGTTTATGGATTTGGGGACCATCTGCTTTTTACCCCGTTTAGTAAATCTGGCTCAAAATCTTTTTGAAGCCGAACTCACCCACGATGGAGAGAATGACCACCACGAAGTCGAAGATGTTCCAGCCAACGGTGAAGAAGTAGCAACGCAGCGCCATGATCTTGATCAGGCACTCGGCAGTGAAGATGATGATGAAGGCCAGGTTGATGTTGTTCAGGATCTTCTCCATCTGAGGCGGCTGCTCGTCCGTCTCCACCATCATGGTGATCATGTTGAAGAGGATCAGCACCATGATGATGATGTCGAACGCTTGCTTCCCAACCAGGTCGAAGAAGAAGCCCTGCAGAGCGTTCTAAGAAGCAAGAATGTTCGGTTAGCCGATAAACCCCCATTTAGTGTTTCTGTCTTTGCTAAGCCACGTCAGGTTGTTTATAAGCCAGTCATTAAAGACGCCAATCAAAGTGCTGTACAGCAGACATTTACAGGCTTCGCTGCCACAAAGGCAGATGCAGAATTTTTTGCCACTTAATTCAACAACTTTCTGTCCAGACGAGAATAATCTGTTCTCTAATTTGAGACTTCAATTTTAATCTGACACTTTCATGCGCCGAGCTTCTTTAATATGCTGCACAGGGTTGTGACAGACGTTCATGCAAGGGACACCTTAGCCTTCAGTCACACTAAAGCAGGAAAAACTGGTAGCTGGAGAGTGATTGTATTCACTTTTTGGTTGCCCAAAAGTTTAGAGTTCTGAGAGGTTGCAGAAGAGAGAGGCAACCTGACTGGGATCCCTCTCAAAGAGCTCGGCGAAGGTTTGCAATTAATCGCCATCCTCTCAACAAGACAACCAGCCTGGCATGGTGACTCAGTCAGAGAGAGTGTGTGCCAGTGAGGTGAACATGAGGTCCGAAGGTTTGTCGCAGGTAATTTACTGCAAATGATGCTAAACGTAACAGCAAAAAGCACATCTTATTTTCATTTTATACTGCCACGTTTGTTTGTTGTACTTGTTAAGTTAATATTTTATTTCCATTTGATTTTCTTATTCTTTACCAGCTACTTTGTTCTCTCCCTTATAGAGACATTTAACTCTAACAAATTCTCGAGAATCTCATTTCTAATTGAGTAATTCTACTTTGGGGATTCTATTCTGTCTATTGTATTCTGAGAGTTATTCTGCTTTAATAAGTTATCGTATTATTCTGTTATTAGATGCTTTTCTTGCTGCTATAACAGGAAAGCGACCATTTAATTATTCAGTTTTAAGAAGAATAATGGACTTTGAGAGGACATGGAACCTGCAGGCTGATTAATGATGCTGAGACGCTCCTGTAAGCTGAACCTGGACTGAAAAAGACCTTCAGATGAGGTGCGTTTTTAGATCTGAAGACTGTTGGAGAGGGTCGATGACCCGATCTGGAGGGGGAGAGTTCAAGTGTCTCAGAGCGTGGTTCTTGGGACTGCTGACAGCTGCTGCTCAGCTGATGTAAATAAAACAGCCTGCGATTTAAAAGTGTACCAGCTCAGACATATACTCAGGGGGACGCCCATATTTGTGCTTATGTGTATCATGTATGTTTTTGAAACAAATCCTAAACTTGACTTATTGTTCTTATTGTGTTTACATGCACCAATAAGGAGTCTAACACCTTTCTACACTTACATTTCTACAAAAGTAAAGGACTGAAGGAATCTCTGTACGTGTGCATGGTTGGGGCGTGAGAACGTGGAGAATTTGTCATCCGTCGCCTTCTTTACTTTGATGTTAGTAAACAGCTGGAGCGTGACACAGCAGCAAGATTCATGCAGTTCTGCTGTAATGTGAGCAATGATGACCTTTGTGCAGGATAAACATCAAGACTGCCCGGATGGCCATCCTGCTGACAGATAACTGTCAGGCAGACATTAGATATATTAGCTCACTGCATAGTTTTATATTTTTATCTTTATGCTTCTCAGGCAAGTTACAAGAAACTCCACTATATGAATTTTATAAATATCAGAAGAAAATGTTTTAAAACTTGAATCTTAGTTTAAATTAATTAGAAGTTTACAAAATAGAAGTTTTTAGATTGCTTTTTAAACTCAACATCAACTGCTGTTGAGCCCCGGCCACAGTTTAGCTAATGATTAGTGATTAAAAAGAAAACCTTGACAAAAACACTTGATTTCATGTTGTTCAATTTCCACAAAAACTCTTTCTTTTCCTAGAAATGTAAGAGGTTAGATGTATAATACAAACATAATTACTGCATAGTTTGGTACTGATTACTTGAAATGGAAAGTGTGGTTGTGGCTACATTTATTATGCACCCACTAACGTAGCAGTTAACTGAAAAAAAAAAAGGCTCATAAACTATCAGTTTCCTAGAAAGGCTCGTCTAAATTCTTGGAGCAGTAGAAGCTGATCTTCAGGTGAATTTTGAGGTACATACAGAGGTATACTATAGGTGTATATCATAACATCTCTTATCAGGTATAAAGGGCATGTTGTGCGTCACTGTGAAGTACACTCATATTAATGGTCCAGATCTTTTTAAGTAAACAGATTCTTCAGTGAGAGGCTGCTCTGTTTTCTGATATGCTGGTAAGTCAAACATTCCTCTGAAGGCCAGTCGATAAACTGAAGATGACATACATGTCTTACTACAGCTACATCTCTCATACACTTTCCCAACAACGCTTCCTGCACATTTCAGATGTTCACAGGACGTAATCTCTAATCTATTGAACAGTTGGATTCATATGTTGTTTGCACAGTGGCACAATTTTTCTAATTTTGCTTAAAAAAACTCTTAAAAAAATGAAAATCTGAACTTGGATCACTATGATGTGATCCAAGTTCAGATTTCATTTTTTTAATACTTGGATGAAACTCCTTTGCATTTAATGACAGCCTGAAGTCTAGAAACTGTGACCATCACCAGAAGCTGTGGGTCTTTGTGGGTCTTAACTGGGCAAACATTGTCTCGAGTTGAGATCAGGAGACTGACTTTGCCATTTAAGAAGATCCCATTTCTGATTTCTCCTCAATTTCTCTTATCCTGAGAAACTGCCGTTTTTTCTCTTCCCATCATTCTGGGACAAATTCATCTTCGGTCTTTAGGGTTTTTTTTCTTTCTTTCTTGTCTCTTTCAGATGTTTTCTGTCGAAGCCTAATCAGACCTTGCTGAGTGTAACCAGTGGTTTGCATCTTTTATTATGTTTTTTTTTTTTTTAATTGAAGACTTTGATTATGGCTCTCGTACGTTCTTTAGAGTTTTCGTGATTCAGTTAGATGTTGTCAAATTGTTTTTCTTAACTAAGGAAAGAATTCTGTGATCATCCACTTCTCTTGTCCTTTAGGGCATTTTGGTACTGTTGAGCTGGTCAGTGCAGTCATCATTTTTAAGACTGTTTGTTGAGCCACTTTTAAAAGTTTGACTCGTCTTGCTTTGTCTTTCCAGCCTAACGATGGCATCGCTCACTTCCATCGACATCTTTCACGGCCTGATATTTAAATTTAAAGTGAAAAGCTATAAAATACAAACTTAACGCTTTGATACTTCACTGGCCACAGGACTGCTGGCCAGTCAATTATCCAGTTAATTCACACTGTGTGTGAAAATGTCTGTAATTCCTAATCAGTTAAAGCAACACTTTTGTGAAACCCCTCAAATTAAAGCTGAAAGAATCCACTGTGGTGGTGTACAGAGGAAAAGTGAAATCTAATAACTAACCTAACTATTGTGTTTGCAGCCAAATATTAATTGAAAAAAAGCAAAAGTGGTCAAAATTAATTTTAGATCATCATTGGAATGATTACATACATATTTAAAGGTAGTTTCCTCCATTCAGCTTCGACTTGATAATAAAAAACGCTTCTGTCCTTACAAAGTTAACTTTAACATACTTAATAAACTGTTAATTAAAACTGAGTGTTCAAAATCTGTTTGAATAGAAACAATACCAATGAAACCATTTCTGGACGTATCATGTAGAACTGAATCTGTTTTTAAGGTGGACGTGCTGTGTGTCGGTACCATCGGTCTGGGAATGGGCTTCTGAGGTTTTTTGGAGCCGAGTTTCTTCATGGCGTTGTAATACTTCTTCTGCTCCTCGGTCATGAAGATGTCCTGTCCTCCTAAGTAAACAAACCAAGCAACATCTATGTTATTTTATAAGACTTAAGGTTGCCATCTAATGTTCTTACAAAGAACCTGCAAACCTGTTAATATATATTCAGACGCTTTTGCTTTGATTTAAAATGCGAAGCTGTAGAAAGTAAACGTGCGTTTCCTGTGCCATGTGTGACGCTGGTGTCAGCCGTGGTACTTATCTTTCTCTTCTGCTGGTTGAAGTTGTCGATGATGACACCGATGAACAGGTTGAGGGTGAAGAAGGAGCCGAAGATGATGAAGATGACAAAGTACAGGTACATGTATAGATTGATCTCCTTGATAGGCTGCTCCTCCACCTGTTCAGGGAACACACGGATCTGTTTCTGAGTTTCAGTTTGACTGTATTCAATGTTTGTTCCACCTTTAATCCTGTTCACATCTGACATTTTAAAGACATTATCAGTTATTAACACGACATCATATCAATCTGTTTAGATTTCTTTTTCATTGAACTTTAATTTGACCCTTTTTTGTTTCCAGTCCTAATCGAGCGCCAACATCCACAGAAGAAAACTAAAGATGACGCTGAAGTGGCGAAACCTGCAGTTCCTCTAATGTCCAGAGGAGGTGCTAAAAGTGATGCTGAACTCACTTTGAATCTTACTCTATTCAGAACGTGAAAAGATTCAGAATCACGTGCACATTCAAAATGTTGTCGTTACTCACAGCTCTCGAGTCCACCGCTGCGTACATGATATCCATCCAGCCTTTGAACGTTGCCTTGAAACCAAACAAAATCACAGAAATGAGTTAACTGTTGTCACTTTAACCTTACCAACTGTAGCGAGACAGAACCACTGATTTCTTTAGTGTAGGGAGATGTACAACTTTCCCACTCCATAAGAGACAATTATTCAGTTCATGTTCATGCAAACTTGTGATCGAAGTACAAATTTTATTCAGTTTTTTGAGGACAGAAGGCTGATACCCACTGACCCGATGTATGTATGTTTGCATGTGAAAGACTTTAAGATGTCGAGACTTAAAAGTCCGAGATGACTCTCTGGGAGAGGCAAGAATAACTTAGCTGAACACTCAGGACTGAAACATGTTCGTTTACATCAGGGGTGCGGAACTCCAGGCCTCGAGGGCCGGTGTCCTGCAGGTTTTAGATCTCATCCTGGGTCAGCACACCTGAATCAAATGATTAGTTCATTACCAGGCCTCTGGAGAACTTCAAGACATGTTGAGGAGGTCATTTAGCCGTTTAAATCAGCTGTCTTGGATCAAAACCTGCAGGACACCGGGTCTCGGGGCCTGGAGTTTGACACCTGTGCTTTACATGAACCTGACATGAAGGGAAGACATCCAGTGATTGTCCTCGCTTTATGATCCAAAAGGAATGGGTGGTGGGAATCTGCGGCAGATGTTAGTGCATGTGCAAAATCAGGGAAGGGGGTGTCGGGGGTGTTTGGTCTCTTCAGCTGTAGAAGGCTGCATTTTTGATTTGGGATTTCAGGTTGAGCCGTTTGCACTGACTTCATGTTTTCAGTTTAGTAAAATCACAATTCGCAACACCTGCAGGCTACATGAGGCTACATGAGGCTACATGAGGCTACATGAGGCTACATGAGGCTACACTCAATGCTAATGTGCTAAACGGACCGCCTACTTTAAGCAGCCATTAGCTGCACAGACTGCAGCTTTAAATAAAATCTCTTCTCTACTTTTCAGATGCTTATCAATAGAAAAGAGAGAAAAAAAATCACAGCTCCTGTTCTTTCTGTTTCTGGGGATGTCAAGCGAGTTTCTCTGTTCCCACGTCACCAAGGCGACGTTGTGCACATTTCCTCCACTCAAGAGAATAACTGAACAAAAAGGGTCTTGAAGCAAACCTCCTGCTTTATCAGAAAATTAGCAGAGAGCAGTACTGCTGCTGCGTTTTTCTCAATGAAGGATCAACAGGTCCATTTAGGGACTTCCGTCCTCGCCGAGAGAGGATGTGAGATGGAGGGAACAGAGAAGAAAGAAGGGAAACAGGATACTTTGGTCTGAGTGGGCACCTGCTGTCTGTCACATTTAGACCTGAAATCAGCTTGTCACCGCGGGTTACCACCTGTTGTTATTATGGGCTGTCAGTGAGAAGGGTTCACGCTGTAAAAGGATGTTAAAAAGTCAGCGATGACATTTACGGGTGGCTGCTGAACATTATTTTGTGTGGTTTTTGAAGCGCAGTGCTGAGTCTCCATAACTGAGCTGCTCCGTCATAAACAACGCCCGGTCAGAAGTAAATCCCACCACTGACAGCCAGCTGCGTAACACAGTCATCTTAAATTATCTTTTGGTCACGCCGTCTTTGATCCTAGTCGGGTGCCCAGACCACCTCAACTGGATCCGTTAGATGTGGAGGAGCAGGGGCTACTCAAATGGCTGAGCTCCTCACCCTGTGTCTAAGGGAGTGCCCAGCCACAGGTAGAAGGAGAGTCCTTTTTGGCCCTGGTATCTGTAACCTCTCTCTTTTGGTCACCACCCAGAGCTCGTGACTGTAGGTGAGGAAGCAACATAGATTGAGCGGTAAATGGAGAGCTTCGTGCTGAGTGCTGTTGGGTTATCTCCACAGTGACTTTGATGAGAAGCAGCACCTTCACTGACATCACGAGGAAGCGGTGCCAACCCATTATTTTGGGGAAGGTGATGGCGTGAAGTGACACTTTTCAGCTGTGCTAACTTGAATTTTAACAGGAGACCATTAAAAATCATACATATCGTATAATATTATTTATTGATGATTAACTGAGAGAACACACTGGATTCAGAATCTCAGTAAAGTGTCTGCATCACTTTTTGCAGTGTGGAGATATTTCCAGATGCTAATAGAAGGTTTGCCCCCACCAACTGTTGCCGCGCCGACCAGCCAAAAACAGAGATGTGCTGAGCAACTGGTTGCCAAGGCGACCGTACTCTGGCAACTCTTAAGTTCTGGGAGGCTGACGGTGAAAGCAGCAGCACGCCGTTCCACAACTTTTTTTATGGTCCTTTCGCCTCCTCCTCTGTGAAATCCACCACATTTCCCTCGACTCCAACCTCTCCGTCCTTTTATCTCCATCTTCGCCTTCTCTTTCACTGCTGTTTAAGTTTAATATTTCTAATTCTACGTGCACTTTTCCTCCCTCCATCTCTGCATTTCTCTCCCACTTGGCTGAAGTCGCTCTAAAAATAAAAGCCTCTCAGACGCTGATTGATTGGAGGCTCTCAGGACTCCCATGGTGGGCGTCAGAGAGCGAGAACGAAGGAAAAAGGAGTGAGTGAAGTAAAGACAGAGAGATAGAGAGAAGAAAATGAAGGTTTGCAAGGAAGGTGATGGAGAGATATAAAGGACGGAGGGGGAAATGGAGTTGTAGTTGCAGTATTTTGCCCTGTCCGTGTTGTGTTGAATAACAGAAGATGGAGAGACAGGAAGGAGGGACAGGCAAAGAAAGAAATGGAAAAGCAGAAAAGAAAAAGAGAGCGAAAGGATGAAGAGCAAGAAACTCATCGTAAATTCTTTTATATCATCATGTGAAGTTTGTCGTTCTAACTCTAATGCTCCAGGCAGGCATGCCACTGCCAGTCTCTTTGTATCCTGAATATAATAAGTATAAAGGCTTTTCATTTCATATCTCATTATGTACCTGCGTTGGACTTTTAGTTACATGTGCAGTAAATCTTACAGTGTTGTTGAAAAGCTGGAGTAACAGCAACAGAACGTCATTTTTATCTAATTATGAAAACAAGCAAGTGACACGCAGCCGCAGACAGTTAACCCAGTGGTTTTCATGCTTAAACTGAACTAGGAGACATATTTATTTCATCAAATCAAATCTGTGCTGTATTTGACTTAAACGTGCGTCTCTGACATGTGGGCCAAATGATTTGCTCCACCACAAATCTCTGCAGCCTCCAGATATGGACCTTTTTTGCCTTATAAAAGTGGAAAATATTTATTGTGTCTAAGCAATGAATTTGCAACAGTTGTTTAAATGTTTAGTGGTAAATACATTTTAAAGAATTGATTGGAACATTGTATGTGTCTGATGTGTGATTTGATCCTCACATATAATGATACGTGGTGTTAGGGCTGTTCGATATAACGATTATATCGGATGACGATATAAAAACATCGTTTCATTTTACGCTATCGTTTGTTGTTTCGTGGTGTCGCAAAATAAACTGTTTACGGCAATATGTTTTCATGGTTCTGATGTCACTGTAGTGGCTATATTCATTTCTTAAAGTTCTCTCTTTCTCTTATATGTAATATAACCACACTACGGACGGATAAGCACCTGTTTTTATGTGTTGACATTAGCAACAACGACGGTAACACCATCGCGTGTCCGCTCATTTATGTGCCACATAAACCTTTCACAATAAAGCTCAAGATCCTGCTGAGACTTTTCAAAATAAACTGAATCACGTGAAAGAGCAGATTATTTACGGATGAGAAGTAAAAAAAGAGCCGTCAGGTGCTAAAAAATAAATCTTAGACTCAAACGTTAGAACAGGCTTTCCCCGCAGCAGGCTGTGTAATAAATACTCACAAAGAAAACGGCGTCCGTTACAACTTATGTCTAAAAATGTATCGTTTCATGCATCAGTTAAAACACTCGACTCCAGCTACATGGCGCCCAGCTGGAAACACTTCCCGCAAGTCGAGCTGCCCGAGATTCACAGAATTTACAGAAAATGTTACGTTTTTGTGATTTATATCGTTATCGGACGATATAATTCTTATATCGGGATATGAGATTTTGGTCATATCGCACAGCCCTACGTGGTGTCACAAACAATGGCAGTAAGAAATATAGTGAAATAGCTCTATAAAAATATTTCTACTTTGACCTCGGTTGATGTCAGCCAAATTTGAATCCATTGTTAAGAGTCCACTCTACATCCCCCCACAGTTTTATCAGAATTCATTCAACTGGTCCCTCTTTTGACCAATAGTTAAATAATGTAAAATCAAGTTTAGTTCTTGAGAAGCTGACCTATGTGGTTAGGAAAAGATCACTAGAATTTTTCATACATTTGGAAGATGTTTCTGGACAGCCCGTTCTCACTCCCGAGGCGTAACAACCTGATGATTTGTCACGTCCCGCAGCGTTCCTGAGGAATGCGAAAGGCGACCTTCGGCGTTGTTATGGTACATGCCAGGTTATGGGTGAAATACAGTCAAATGACGCTCTCGCGGTAAAACACGGTTCAGCCATGTATTGCAGCCCATGTATTGTTGGTTGCCCAGAAGCGTAACATGTTGACGATTTGTCACCTAGCGTAATATATTACGCCTCGGGAGTGAGGACGTGTTGTTCTGGAGCTATTAAAGACTGGGGAAGTTGAGGAACTGGAGGGAGAGCGGGGTAATGAAAATATGTAACTAAATTTGGGAATGTATAAAGTAACCTCTACTGTTTTTATTGTATTTTATTTTATATATATATATATATATATATATATATATATATATATATATATATATATATATATATATATATATATATATATATATATATATATATTTAATTTTTTAAGTATAATTTTTTTAATTTGTTTTTGTTTTTTGAGTGTCTTGTGTTTTTATTGCTTTCTTACTGCCATATGTTTAAAGTGTTTGATGTTTATGAAACCAAAATTCAATAAATATATGTTTACAAAAAATAATTCATTCAATGGTTTTCCACTGATCATGTTTACAGACAGAGTGAGGTGCATGCATGAAAACGCTGCCAACAACAAAACCTGTTCGTTGGAAATAACTAATCAAAAATATGTGACTCTAAATAAATTCATGTCCGGAAACACAGATGAAGATTAACGGCTGTGACTGACCGTGAGAGGTATTATTTTTTTAATAATAACCTCCCAACAGATTTTCAATTATTTTTCCCATCAGTACCTCCCAGTTATTCACAGCTTATGTGTTACTTATTCAAATTGCAGTTTGTGTACCTGCCACTTACTGTAGGCAATGTGAGGTTTAAAACTGCTCTCATAAATGACAGAGAAGACAGAAGGCTGTGGAACGACAGCAACGTTAACAGGACAAAGAGAGGCAGGCAGAGTGGACAAGTGGAAAAGACAAAAGCAAGAGCAATGAAGAACAGGTGTGGGAGGAAAATTAAGGCGACAAATTGATGAAACGAAAAGACGAGATCAAGAGAGAGAGAGAGGGACGGGAGAAGCGGAAAAGTCAATCCTCCTACGGCATGTGGAGGAGACTCTCAGCTTTAATTTGTTTTGAAGGAGAGGATTTTTCACTTTGTGCCTCGATTTCTTCACTCGAACCTCTTTGTTTCCCTCAAAGCTTCACACAGGCGCCGCAATGACAGAATTTTGTTCTTCGTTTTCATCTGCGGCTCTGCCTCGTGATCCTGTTTCAGTGGGTGTGTGCTAGTGATTGTTTTGCACAGCTGCACTGAGATCTGTAGGGGGTAGAACTTCCCAGGGAACGCGTCTTCAAACAGGACATATAAAAAGAGTAAAAGAACCGCGGCTGGCGTGGCGAGTCTGAAAACATCCTACACATTTCCTGTCGTGTCACTCTCTCCAGGTCTCTGGGTCTGAATGCATTTTTTGAAAACACAAAGTAGGCAAGGAAAGCTGCGACCCACGCCATAAATAAAGCACTGGGGGTGCTTTTAGGTGTCTAATAACAACTTAAAAGTGACCTTTGTGAAAGGTCACATAATGAATCATGACTCACTGTGCAGCAAAACCCCAAGCTGGCATCTCTCTTTGCCAACTGTGAAAATGGCTTTTAAAAAAAGTGCTCCAACTTTTTCTCTCTACAGAGCACAGAAGCACAGGCAGCGGTGGGAAATGTGGGAAACTTCCATTCTGGCCTCATTATGCATGATAAGTCTGTGCATATTCACCGTGCATCATAATTATCTGGCTACCTTATTAAATTAATGCAAACGTGAAAATGTTGGCCAAAGAGCCGCTACTAGAAGCTTTCTTTTATTTAACTAACCAGGATCTGTGTGTACATCTGTATTTTTATACCTTAGTAAAAGAGAGAACCTTGGCACACGTTTGACCAGTAAAAACTGAAAATAAATCTTTCATGGAAACCAAAGAAATCTAAGTACAAATTTGAAAAGCCAAAAACAAAAAAAGTGGAGATCATAAAAGTCTCTGATTCCAATAAGTAAACATAAAGTATCTTACCACTTGTAGCAGGGCCAGGTACCCGGCACCCACGTTGTCAAAGTTGACCTTGACTTTGCTCCAGTAGTGCGTCGAGGTGTCGTTGTGGGTCTCGCACTGCGACTTATTGGTGATTGCAGAAGCGTCGTAGACTTGGCCCGTGCTGTTGACGCAGCGGCCAAACTTCCCGGCAAAAAGGTTGACGCCCATGATGCTGAAGATGAGCCAGAAGATGAGACAGACCAGCAGCACGTTCATGATGGAGGGAATCGCGCCGATCAGAGCGTTGACCACCACCTGCACGGAAACCAGCATTCATACGTACAGACAAACCATTTACATGTGGTCTCTAGTTACAGTAAATGTTAAGGTTTCAGTGTGTTGCTGATCAGGTGGTGGCGGAGCAAACCAAAATCAACATGCTCAAACAGATGGATGAACCCAGAAACTGATCAGAGACCAGAGTTAGACCAGACAACATCAGTGTTGCCAACAATGAATGACCACCTGACCAACACATTAATTTTAACAACACAGCACGCCATGCAGTTGGATGATAGACAGTATAAAAGATGGACATGTAAACTGTGAGTCACCCATTGGTTCATCAAGTCCTGTTTTGAACCCTCAAGATGAGCACTGGCATTTTAAAACTGGTGACAAGTGATTGGTGTATCTGACTGTGAAAGTGTATAATCCTCCTTTGTGACACTTTTCATGGACCAAAATGTACAAAACCGACTTCATTTCCCCCCAATATGACTACAGATGAGCGACCAAGCCTATAAACTCTAGGGGTGCAACGATACACAAAATTCATGGTTCGATTCGATACTTTGGTGTCATGGTTCAATATTTTTTTGATACAAAAAAATGTTCATGCTTTTTTAATTTGTCATTTATTAAAATTATAAATATATATTTTAACTCAAAAATACAGTTTTTAAATTTAATGTTGCTGAAACAAGAAAATAATAATAAAAAAAAATCTATCTGATGGAGAAATCAGTCATCTTTGGAAAAGAGAGTTTATTACAGAGAAATGTCTCTTTCCAAAATAACAGCTATACTATACGCTTCTTCTGGGCTATATTCTCAGCAGCATATTAAACATATCAGGTCCCCATAAGGAGAATCCTGTGCTAACGGCTGTCTAAATGACTCGGGTAAAGTTTGTAGCATGCGTGCTTGTTGTTTTTGTCTGCTTCCACTTGTCTTTGCACTAGGATGCTGTCGGAGTAAATGTGCAGTCATATTCGTTGTGTTCCCACTAGTGCTGTCAGCGTTAATCTCGTTAAAATGACGTTAACGCCATAACGCGGCAAAACTCCCTTAACGAGTTACCGCTGGACGGCGTCAACACGTTAACGAGCTAACTGCGCTAACGCACTAGTTCCCACCAATTGAGCATTGCGTGGCACATCCGACATACTGTTTTACTTTTGTCCATGACTCGCTTACCTTCAGGGTCATACGTCACATGAAAACCAAGATAGTTCCAAACGCCAGATCTGAATGAGGGTGGGGGAGGTTCAATTTGCCATGTTGCAAGGAGAGCTTAACTTCTGTCTTGCTAGCTTGCCCTGCGCTCAGTAGATCTGCACTCGACAGTCCAGCCTAGGCGGAGTAGTCGAACGCAGATCCACTGAGCTCTCAGCACAGCCAGCATCGTCAGAAGAAAAGTTGCTAAAATAAATAAAATTTTTTGTATTGTTCAATACATATGCGTACCGAACCGAAAGCACTGTATCGAACGGTTCAATACCGATACAAGTATTGTTGCACCCCTAATAAACTCATCAGGAAAGTGTTTATTTGCTTCACTTTGTGGACTCGGAGGCTACGTCCATCTTCTTTATTGTCTTTCAGTCGGATGTGACAGAGGAAAAAAGTGACAGTTTAAATTCGACGTTGGGTCGAGAAAAGGCTGCAGAGTTGTAAATCACTACGGTAACCATCGGTTGCTTTATTAAAGTATATTTCGTGACCAGTTGGTGAGTTGTTGCTTGCTGTTGCTAAGTGGAATTGGTCAGAAAGAGGTATACAGTGCTTTTCTTGGTCTTCTATGTGGAAGATCCTGACTCGCTGAAACTAACAGATGTACCACAAAATGAAACCGTTCACCTTTGAAGGCAAATGATTATCCCTTTGCAGTAAAGCTGGCATTTTTCATGATTGTGCAACCGATTTCATACAGTAACAGCCAGCAACTTCCAGCAACCATTCCCCAACCAGTCTGAGAATACTCATTTTTCACAAGCAACCTGATGCTGACAGCAGATCGCCAGCCTGTGAAACTGAGGCCTAATATGGGAGAGAACACAGTTTCTAAATACATACAGTATTTAATTAATGTGACATTATTTTACTAGTTAATCATTTGTGTTTTTAATTGTATGTCTTCATTTTTTTTTCAAGAAACTGACATTTTTCAACACTTAAAAATGTGAATTTCTTGAGTAGATTCATCCGACATGTTTATGTTGATTTACACTCTGGAATTATTTGCTAGCATTTCTTTACAACCTTAAAATCCCAACTTCTTTAAGTTACATTTAAGTGTGGCATTGAACGTCCTAATTCATTTTGGAGTTTTAAAATCAGACAGTGGATCTATACATAATGTTCACAGAGGTTTATGTGACGCAAACCCGACTTGAAGGTACTTGAAGTTTGTTTTATTTAAGGGTTGCATACAGATACTATGCAGTTCAGTGCAGGTTAAAGTGGTTAGTTTGCAGTGTTCTGACAAAGATTACAGTGATGCAGTATCGGGCTGCTTATATCTAGGGTTGTTACTAGGTTACATCAAATCTAGCAGACATTAATTTATATTTAAGTTGATGATGCTGATTAGATTCACCCGCTAAATTCTGCCTTTGACCTTACAGTGTCCACTGGTTTGAAACCAGCCATGCAGCTCGTGTGACTTGTTTAGGTTGAATCCTGTACGTCATGATTTGATTTATTTTATCAGCCTTTTATAAAAAAGGAAAGGCAGTGTGAACTCACATGACTGTTTTCGCCAATTACTTGATGAGTCCTGACATGCAAGAAGTAGAAAATTCTGCTCCCATGTGAAATAAATGCAGTGCCATTAATCACTCGGTTCTCCTTCATTATGTGATTTTTATTTTTCTGAGAAATCCACCGTCCTGCTTCCTATTGTTGCAGATCTATAGACGGCGGTGAGTCAGCTTGTGTGTTTGGTCGTCCTCATCTGCACTCACAAAGCACATTTACGTCTTGTGTTTTTTTTATACCCAGAATGCCTTGCTGAGTAAGCAATGTGATGCTGAGTGCTGAGCATTTTTAAATTTAACACAGAAAATCATCTGTTTAGTCTTCCAGAGAGCGAGTCTGTCTCCTGCAAACCCCAAGCTGCTGTTTGATGAACCGAAGAGTTCAAGTATTCTTTAGGTTTAATAAAAAAACAATTATGTTATGTGTTAAATAATTGTTATGTTAACCCCAAAATTAATTCCATGTTTTTAAACATTATAAGGCCACATATTCTCTTGTGAGAGCTTTGATACATAAAAGCTTTCCTCGTAAATTCCCACCATTCACATTGCCCATTTACTTAGTTTTGTAAGTTTTATGTTTGTTTTTCATGTTTTGAAATATATTTCTACACAAAAGAATTGAAATCAAAATTGTGAGAATGATTTTCTATGAACCAAATATAGTTTTGTGTTTTCTAAATTTGTCATTAAAGTCTGACGTTAGTCTTTTTGCAGGACAGGGGCGTGGTTTCCAAATATTTACCCACAGCTACGGCTAATATTTGAATGTAAGTGAAAGGAGTGTGCTGTCAGGAACATTCGTCCTCATTTCAGGAGACTGTGTTTGCAGGACACCGACTCTGTGCTATTCACAGTAATACTGGTGACAGAAACACAAACAGTAACTTGATATTTGTCTCCTGCTCACAAAGGCTGATGGACATAAGTTAACATGAAAGAGAAATCAGAAAAAATACACATCAAATTCACAGGAGGCAATAAAACAACACAGCAAAAAGAAAGAAAGAACTAAATTCAAAAGAAGATGAACCCGTCAGAGAGCAGGAAGCAGAGAGTAAAGTTTAATATGAAGTGACAGATAAGAAATGATAGGATGACACACGGTGAGAAAACACTGAGGGGATGTTCATTACAAACACACCTGGGCACAAACATGTCCTCACTTCAGTTAGTTGATTTATCTTCCTTTATATCTAAATAATTCAGTTCAGTCAGTAATTCTAGAATTTTCCAGAGAACAGATTAGCTGTGTTACACTAATAAAAACTGCTGTAATAATACATTTACTTTACAGTAATTTGCTGTTATGTGTGAATTACAGGCGAATGATGTAAATATCTTCCGTGAAAAAATATTTTTAGAAAGCTACTGTATTACACATTCTTTTTGTAAATTTAAATGTTTAAGTTTAATTTATTAATTCAGAAGCATTAACTGTGATCTGTTTATGGAGAAGTACTAAACTGTAAAAACAGTTTATACAATAAATTATAGATTTTTACTATTGCTTTTACTGTAATTTAACTTATTGATAGATCAGTTACTTTTTTCTATTTGAATCATATATTAATAAATCTAAATTTTGAGCCATCGGGCAGCCTGCACAAACTGTTAACTAAGTTGCCCTTCTTTTTTTCTTCTGATTTGTAGATCAATAATATGCAGCGGTATGAATCCCTGATGCGTTTTCCATTGTTGATCCGTTTTTCTCACCAATCAGAAAGCAGTACACAGTCATGTAAAAGTACATCCTTACTACCTCCATAGGACTTAAAAGAAGCCACATGCTGCTGATGAAATACACTTGATTAATTGATGATCATCAGTGTGAGCTCCTCCATAAAAGTGTGTATGAGTTAACACAATGCCACAATCCTCCCAGATGGGAATTTTTCGGCAAATAATTGCAATTTTTGGACACTCGCACTTTATGTAGTCCAGCGTTGATTGTCTGTTATATGTAGCACCATGGTCCCGGAGGAACACTGTCTCGTTTCACTGTGTACTGTACCACCGCACAAGGTTGAAATGACAATAAAGCCACTTTACTTGAAAATCAACCCAAGGTCAGACCGTGCAATGCTGCACTGTCCACTTTCTGTTGTAACAAAATAAATTTCCCATGTGTGGGATTAATAAAGGTTATTTCATCTTATCTTAAAGAAACTGTAAAACCCCCAAGAGCTTCACCTTCTGCTTCTACATCTTCAACTCTACAGGCCTCAGTAAGCATGTTAAATGTTAAAGTCCATTACAGCACATCAGAAAAACACTGAACTCCACCTGAACAAACCACAAGACTTCTGGATTTCCAATGGACAGATGAGATGAAAGTGGACGATAATCCCAAGCACGGCAGAAAATCTACAACAAATACCTTCATGTATATACACACACACACATATATATATATATATATATATATATATATATATATATATATATATATATGTATACACACACACAAACACACACACACACATATATATATATATATATTCTCTTATATCTCTTTTATTTTGAAATTTGTATTTATCGTCTATTTTAAATGCCAATGCCTATGTTATTGAAAAATTGCTAATTTGTTGATCATTATAAATTTAACACACTTTTTTTTGTATATTTAATGTGAACTATGTAACTGCAAAGAAAATATATGTAGAGGAGAAGCTCTTTTTTTACCCAAGATCTTTTACTTTTTCCCGTTTTTAGTGATAAATTAAAGCATAAGTGCACTAAATCCTTTGACATTCAGCTGGACTCTCGACATTGATGCCCAGATGTGTTTGCTTTGATAATACTGACTCTTACCCTCATGCCTTCAAATCTGGAGAGGGCTCTGAGGGGCCGCAGGGCCCGCAGCGTCCGCAGGGATTTGATGGCTGCTAAGTCTGAATAACCCAATGTGTTGGCTACCAAACTGACCAATGAGACCTGGAGGAGAGAGAGAGAGAGGACAGAAAAAGATAGGGACAGGAATATAGAGACAGAAGAAGGAGGAAGGGAAAGAAAAGAGAAGCAGGACAGTTAACTGCTATTCTAATGAAGGGAAAGTGAGAGAAAGTTCTGATCCAGGAGACGAAGCTGCAGTTGAATGATGATGCCTGAAAAAGGAAGGGTGATGGTTTGTGATCACTGAGCTCATGACGAAGGACTCACTGCTACAATTTTTTTTATCATTGTTGAAACCTTTCTCAGGTGAAGCTGCAAGCAGACAAGGAAATGGTTATTTTACAGACTCTTCTAGGAAGCCAGCACAAAGAACCGGAGAAATGAGAAAGAATAAATGTGTTTATTGATTGGTCGAGTGAGTCCTGAGTGATCCATGGCTTTTAAAACAAGACAATAAAGCAGACTGTTTTGTGACACTTTGATAAGCCACTGAGTGCTTATAGAGATGGATGTGCAGATCACTGAACGACTGCTTTAAACAGCTTCAGGGTTTATGTTTAGCTGTAAAAGGGATGGTTAGGTGTTAAACATACTACCTGTATCCACAACAGTCTGAGATATCACCTCTGATTAAAGCCAGGATGGCATCACCTCCCAATCAAACCCAGAAACATTTAAAGCCACGACACATATGATTTCCAGCACCGAGCAGCAGGTCTCAGGTCGGTCGAGCTGCAGGTGAACGCAGCTCATTCTTACCCTGATACCAGCGAAGCGGGACACAGCCCGGAGAGGACGGAGAGCTCTTAATGTCCTCAGCACACGCATGGTGGTGATGTGGTCCACTGAGATGTACTGAGCCATCAGACCCAACACTGAGATCTACAGGGTTCGGTTACACAGTAAACAACAACATTTCTACACATAAATACAAAGTAGCTTCAGACTGTGCAAAGAACAAAAACATGATCGAAATAAAGGGGACGTCCTCTGCTTTTCTGTCATTTATAATTTAATAAGTAATGAGGTCGCAGCCCATGCTGTGAGCAAGCTCCATCCACCAGCTATTTAAATCTTCAGTTTAAGATGGGCATCCAATCAGGAGAAAGTTGGCTTAAAGGGAGGGGCAGAAGCTTAAACAACTTGTTTCCAACTGAAGATGAGCTGACAGGCTGCAATCAACCAACAACGTCTGAGTTTGGAAAACTTGCAGATCCACTAATGTCCTCAAGTGGACATTACTGGAACTTTTCCATTTTTCTATACAGTGTATGTGTGCTACAACAGCACCAGTAAGACAAATAAGGATGAATTTGAACTAGGAATCATGCAAAGCTACTTCAGAGAATCCAAGAAGATATTCGAAATGCAGAGCAGGAACTTAGCAGAAAAGGTTCCCGTGAAAAAGTAACAGACATTTTAGCATTTCTTAAATTCTTACTCTGTTGTTTTTTGTTTTTTCTTACTATTTTTCCCTAATTAATTTCAGTTTAAGTTCACAATTCTTAATTTCTGTGTTAAGCTATGAGCCAATAAATAGCTACACTTACTTCTTACATTTCAAAATAAAAGCTTCTTAGAAAGAGAAAACTTTTTATTCAAGCAGTTTCTTTCAAAATAATGATAAAGCAACACAGCAGAGATAACTAAGTAATTTGCAAATAAAAAAATCTAAAGAAGCTAAAACTTTCTTTTGATTACTTTATATCATCTTCTGATGCTTTTCTGCCCTCTAGTGCTCAAAAATGAAATCCTGAAGCTTTAAGCATGTCTCTCTCTTTCTCCATTTCCGATTGTGTTAATAAAACTCTGTTTCTTGTCTCATCTTTGCTTGGTTAGTTCGGTGACTCAAGATTTCTCCCTCTCGTTCCCCTTCAGGCCACTACAGTCAGATAAAAACGTCAGTGTCATTTATGAAGACGGCTAGGCGGAAAACACCCGGAGTGAGAGAGACGGGGGAGTGGGTCGATTTCCGACTCAGTGCATGCATATGTATGGTGTGCATCATAAACTTTGTGTGCCACTTGCCCAGAACACTGGAAGAAAGTGTGAGCGTCTAAACATACACATCTCTGAGTGTGTGTGTGTGTGTGTGTGTGTATGTGTGTGTATGTGTGTGTGTATAGGTTCAAAAGCCACGGCTGATTATTTGTCCGGAGGCTGTTTGAACTTCTTTCTCGCTCTCTCTCTCTGTGCCTCTCTTTGTCGCTCAGTGTCTCTCACTCTTTTATTTATAGTGGGAAGTTGCTGCACTAAGACAACAACTGTGACACTGCTGACAGTGAGAAATACTGAATCATTCTCTTCTTATACATAAACTGCACATTTAACATAGACCATGTTTAACATGGAGAATTTACACAGCAAGGGTAAAAAATAGATATGAAGTGTGATTAAAGAGTTCAGACAGCAGGTCCATCACAAGAAACCCTTCCCTGATTTAAATTTGGCAATCTCCTCTTCAAAGTCATCCTCTCAGGAATGCCCAAGAAGCTCCCAGCACCGCTGCTATTTTTAGATCTCTTCCAGGACGTCTCTGACATTATAGTTTCCACATTTGTGGTTCGCTTGGGTCCCTGTGACGTGACTCACTCACTGTCCATTGACGAGTTTGAATGCGAGAGTCTGAGCGGACGTGAAACATACCTGCCTGATTTTTGTGCCCATGCAAAAAAACGCGCACCAACTACAAATGTGCCCAGGCACCGAACCTAAAAGAAGTATTACTGAGGAATGATCACTCGGCCATCGAGTCTCCAGCTGTACATGTCCACAACAGAGTATAATCCAAGCTCGCTACTGTGCACTCTGTGATTTTACTGTGAAAACCTGCATAGAAACTGACCTGAATTGTGTAAGGAAGCTCGTAGTGATGAGAGCTGAGATTTCGGCTACAACCAAACCTGTGCAACAGAATTTGTCCAAAGGAGAGGAGTCAGACTGTTGGAATGCATCGGGACAGAATGAGAGATCTAAAAATAGATGTTGTACTGAAAGTCATCCTGAGGTTCACAAGACGATGATCTTGAACAGTCAAACCCAGGAAAGATGTTTGAAACCCTGATGTTAAGTCCCTGGAACATCTGCAGAAACTGAACTACAGACAGATTGACGTCCAGGAAACATTAAACATTAAATAAACACCTCAAACTGACAGTGAGTTTTTATCTCCGACATCGCAACAACATTTATTCTGGAGCTTTCTTCCAACCATGACGAGACGTAGAGAGAACACGTCCTGATGGTTATTGAATTTCAAAATGTTTGCTGGGACTTTAAATCAGGGGCCCGATTTTTAGAGGTCAGTCTCTGGAACTTTTTGATCACACTCTTACTTTTGCATCACAGCATTCATAGTGTTTCCCAAGTTGTAGACTAACAGGGACAAAATACCATCTATGACAACACAATGGATACATGCAGTCAATAAAATACTCAGATTACTTTTGTCTGTACAAAATACTTATTATACTTATTTTTTCTTCATCACAGTTTGCTGTCTGTCAAAATTAGGGATGGGTATCGTTTAGGTTTTATCCGATACCGGTGCCAAACCGGTACTTTTGAAACGGTGCCGGTGCTTAAAGAATGGAGAACACAAACTTTGTCCAAAAACCTCTCATGTTCAGCTGTTTTTTGTAAAAAGATAACAATGTTAGCCTTTTCTGCAGCTATGGGGCATATATGGCATCACTCTTGGCTGGAAGCAGTGCTTAAACAATGGAAAAAACACAAACTTTGTCCTAAACCTCTCATGTTTAACTGTTTTCCACTTTTTCTTTGGTCATTTTAGCCTTTTTGGCCAGGGTGAAGGGAGTATCTGCCATCAAACAAGAAGACAGCCGCATGTAGCTATGATGATGTTTGCTAGTTCACCTTACATGCATTAATGTAATAACGTGGTTAGCCTACTCAACGTAAATTACACACGAACAACATTAAGCTACTCACGCAGAGAAGAACGGCTGCTGCTGCATCATCATCCTCATCATTTCTGCTACACTGGCAGGGCTAGGGGCCAGGATTCTCCTCTTCGGATGTTGGGATGTTGCTAACTCCGGGTCTGATAACAGGCACCACACCCACAGTAGATGTGCTCGGTGTGAAGTCTCGCAGCAAGCTATCAAATACGGCGCATTTCTCGGCTTTAACAAAAGGCTATGCGTTGCCAGGTGTTTCATCGGATTCAAGGTGTTACCTCCTTTGACAGTATCACAGTATCAGCTTAAAGCACTTGTTGCTGCTGAGTTTGCATATTTTGCTGTGAAGTACAGCCAGACTTTTGACCGCTTCGCCTTGGACATTTTTGATCCGTAGCTCTGCTCTAAAAGAACGTATGTACCTGGACCCGTCTCCTATTCTTGGAAAGGTAAAATGATTGGCTAGAATCCAAAGTGTATGACATCTCAGAAAAAAAAGCACCGAAATAAAGCACCGAAATGTGCACTGCTTTTCAGTCTGGTTACTACCGTTTATGCCAGACACCGGTACCCATCCCTAGTCAAAATTTGTAGCCTTTTTGTGTCACCAACATAAAAGCTAAAGTGAGTGACTGGCTGATAATCTGATAAATAAATAAATCAATAACTTACATCAACGATGAGGAAGTCCAGCCAGCACCAGTAGTTGGTGAAGTACTTTTTGAAGCCGTAGGCGAGCCACTTGAGCAACATCTCCAGGATGAAAATGTAGGTGAAGATCTTGTCGGCGTACTCTAGCACCACTTTGATCACCCTCCTCTGCTCGATGTAGATGTCCTCAAAAGCCTGAACGGGGGTGGAGAGAGCTTTGATTTGATTCACTTCAACAATTTTTAGTCTCAGATTTTAGCGGCTCACTCCAGCTATGTAGTCCTGGATCTCCAACATCAACTGCATACATTATATGTTTACATTATATTATTACAAACAGCTGTGCTGATGATCAGTGAAATGTGTTTTATGTATATATGAAGATAATTGTGTAAATCACTGCTAATCCAGAACAAAGAACGGATTTATGTTGCTGCTGTTTGTCTCAATTTTTGAAAGCGAACTCAAAATGTGTTGATCATCTGTTCTGTAATTAGACGGTTCATTAAATGTAAATCTGTGTAAGGCCGGAGTTTGACTTCATCCAGATAAAAAGTGAATGTTTTCATACGGTTTATTTTTCAGCACAAAGACTCAGGAGACAAAGAAACAAAGACGTTTTTATGAATGCTTAATGGTTTTACTGGTCTGGCTCATTTGAGATTAAATGGGGCCGATGAACTAAAATGGGTCTGACAGTAGAATATATTAGTAATGCTGTGTATATAAACACAAATAAACACAGTAAGTGATATAAACTAAAGTACAGTGAAGTAAAGTGGTATTCATTGAACTAATTCAGTGATGCTGCCTTCATTAGACAGTTGCAGTCAACTGAAGCAAGAGGATTTCTTTAGTTCAGTTACTTTACTGAGTAAATATATAAATGTAAATAGAGCTCATTTATTGTATAAATGAAAGTACATTAAGATACAAAAACATAAAGTTAAAAATACAACCGCAATAAATAAAACAATAGTTAGCAAAAAATTATCTTTATTACAGTTAGAATGAAGCTAAAGGAGACTGTGTGTGTGTGTGTGCGTGTGCGTGTGTGTGTGCGTGTGTGTGTGTGTGTGTGCGTGTGTGTGTGTGTGTGTGTGTGCATGTGCATGTGCGTGTGTGTGTGTGTGTGTGTGTGTGCATGTGCATGTGCGTGTGTGTGTGTGTGTGCATGTGTGTGTGTGTGTGTGTGTGTGTGTGTGTGTGCATGTGCGTGTGTGTGTGTGCGTGTGTGTGTGTGTGTGTGTGTGTGTGCATGTGCGTGTGTGTGTGTGTGTGTGTGTGCATGTGTGTGTGTGTGTGTGTGTGTGTGTGTGCGTGCAAGTGCAAGTGCGTGTGTGTGTGTGTGTGTGCATGTGCGTGTGTGTGTGTGTGTGTGTGTGCATGTGTGTGTGCGTGTGCGTGCAAGTGCGTGCGTGTGTGTGTGTGTGTGTGTGTGTGTGTGTGTCTGACCAGCGCTCCGGAGCTGAGGAGGATCATGAAGATGATGAAGGTCTCGAACCAGCTGTGCTCTACAATCTGGTAACAGGTCTTCCTCGTCCTCCACCACATCTGTCCGAGACCTACGGTGGTGTCGATGTCGCAGCACTGAAACCTGGCCACGCACACTGTGGGCGAGAGAGAAGCGCACAAAGAGACAGAAAAATGACTGCACATTCATTTCATTACACCTTAACCGTCAGATACTTTGAAGCCCTTATCATAATAATGAGGTATAACAAAGGAGCAAGATGAGAGGTTTTCCTCCCGTCGACTCTTTCCTTGATCGCACGAAGTTTAACAAACTGAGCTTGTGTGAGTTTGAACTCACAGTTGTGCCTTGCTTCGGGGCACGCTGGTGTCATCGCTACAACAGAAACTCAGGACCACAACACGCCTGCTTTGTAGTATGCAGATGACCCGGAGCCTAAAGTGCTGTGTGTGTGTTCTCTTGCATAAGCCCCGACTCCTCGGCAGATGTTAAGCTTCCGCTTTCCCACAACAACCCAATGATCGTGCGTGTGTGCATGTGTGTGTGTGTGTGTGTGTGCATGTGTGTGTGTGTGTGCGTGTGTGTGTGCATGTGTGTGTGTGTGTGTGCGTGATGCAGTGAAGATGGTAGCAGATTGCTGCAGATTTATTTTCTGCTCCAAACTGTATTTAACTCTTTCAATCCACTTTCCAGTTTCTTTCATGTTTCTTTAAAATGACCTTTTGTGTCTTTCTTCATATTTCCTGTCATATTTCTCCTGTTCCACTGAGATGCGATGTTCATATTAAACGTGGCCAAAGATTCAGTTACTAAGCTGTCTAAGCACCTTATTGTCATTGCATATGTACAAGGAAATTATGGAAAATACATTATTTGACTGAATTCAATATTTGGTATTTTTATATGAAATGATATAGATTTCATGTGGGTGATTAAAATGATAGTGAAGTGGTACAAAAAAGAAACCTGAGCCAATAAGATGAATTTTGTCAAATTAATTTAGTTTTTCAAGTTTTCAAGTGAACAAGATAAAATGGTAAATAAATAAATTAAATGGTAAATGGCCTGTATTTATATAGCGCTTTACTAGTCCCTAAGGACCCCAAAGCGCTTTACACATCCAGTCATCCACCCATTCACACACTGGTGATGGCAGCTACATTGTAAATGTAAAGTTTAGATAAAATCTGGTGCTTAGTTACAGATCCTAGTTATTTTGTTTTTCCTGTATAACTTTCTGATCTGCGTCTGTCATTTAAACTCTGATGAAAAAGATCCTAAAATGAAAAACACACTACAGCTTTGTGCTTCTCTTTTTTTATCAGTGCGTGTCGTCACTTTGTACACTGAGTACTGCTGAGCTGCGTTGAAATGCAGTGATATTATCACTCAGCCAGTTACTTACTGCCGTGCATCATCCTATGAGTAAGTGCTGATGAAGCGAGGATCAGATTCCCGTTATTCCTGCTTTATCGCCCATTAAACGCTTGCTGCTAGCATGTCCGGGTTCAGCCAGTTTGGGCTACTAGAACAGCAGATTGCAACCTGATGTTGACTCACAATCAGGACCGGGAACTTCAAGACAATGATTGCTTGAGTTAGGGATGCTGACGTTCCCTTTGGCAAGACATGATGATGGCTTAGTAACTGACAGTGGAGATGGGGGAATGAGCTTGACAACTTGATCAAGTGCATGTGGTCAGTGGAGAGTGATGGCTCAGCGGTGACATCACACAGAGAGGGGTAGGTCATGACTCAACTCTATGATCTGTTGTGCAACAACTTCCCCATCCATATTTTTCCAGGAGTAGCTACACAACTATAGTTTTTTCTACTAATGGCAATTTCTCAGCCATGTGAATTTGATGCTTGTGTTTTATATTCATTCCTGCTAAAATCAGACAAGACCCCAGCATCTGTTAACAAATGTTATTTCATGCAGGCCTTTTCCCACTTGCATGATGGATGAATGGACAGAGTTCGTGTTTCCTCCATTTGAAACTGCTTCCGTAGGTTTAAGCGGGATTATTTTAACATTTAAGAATTAGGGGTAGGGCATCTCACGGTTTTGATAACCAAGTGCTGGTGAGTTGGTAATGTTTGAATGCTGTGATGGTGAGAGCTGAAAAGAAATACTCCTTTGGTATGACATGAACTGTGGGTACTTCTCACTTGTGGGCTATAAAAAGCTGGCACTTAAAACATGAAAAAATGTTTTTCCCCCCTTTTGATTTCTCTGAGTATTTATTAGTTGCTGACAGTTTGTTTTGCTATGAACCACCGGATGTCAATTAAACCTCAGTCACACAGTCGTAGAGACTTTTTGGTGACCCCCTGGTGACTCCCAGTCCCTACAGAAAAATAACTATTCCTCAACCAGTTGGTGAGTGGTCTGGACATTGTTGGCAGTTGCTGGTTAACCCTTTAAGACCTACCATAGAACCAAGTCCGCCAGAGCTTATATTATATTTTTACATGCTGTAGTGCCATTTTTGGGAGCATTTCAAGTTGCTATGCATCAATACAACCATTATAGCCGAAATGTTAATAATATGTCTGCATTAAGTGCATAGTAACTACATAAATTGCAAAAAAGTGCAATAAACTACAAAAAAATTGAAAATCGTTTTTGTTTTTTTAACATATATTTGTAGTTAGAGAAATTTAAGAGGCTTATCCCTCAAAACTGTAAATACAAAAAAGTTGCACAAAATAGTTTCCCACCACAGGAAATTTATTTTGAGTGTCTTCATAGTTTTATTTTTGAAAGACACCAATTTTTATATAGTGCAGGAAAAACGAAAATAAATATTATAGTGCAAATTTGCAAAAAAGCAGCATATGCATCAAAATAAACTATTTCCAGCAGTGCAATATGAGTCCTCAGCATCCCAGAAACGACACAGAAAGTCATAAAGTCAAACATAACTTTTAAAAAGACCAGTATAGGCCCTGAGGCCCTGATGGTAAAAAACTACATTTCCGTGAAAATGACATCACTTCCGGTTTCAGGAAGGTCATGGCGGACATGTGATAGTTCGCACTGACATCTATTCCAACGTAGGAAGTGTTACAAACAGCTGATCGGATCGGCAAAGCGTGTTTCTGGAATATTATGTTTTTGTTGCTGCAAGTGCTTTTTATGCAGTTTTTGCAAAGCTATATGTGGAAGGAAACTGTGACCGAGGACAAGCTGATGGCATCAGATGTAAGTACAACTCCTCCAGTTTCGTATGCAAAAAAAATTATTGCGCTAGCTCACGTGGTTGCAGTGCTACCGGGATTTAAAAAATAGTTGTGCAAAACAGAGCGTGCCCGCTCTGACCGGCTTTGAAGGGTTATAAGTGCAACCAAAAACCTCCTTGCATTCTATTTGGCTGATAGCAAGTTGCTGAAATCATCTGTAGCTTGCTTGGAAGATGCCAGCTTGTTTGCAAACCCTGGGATTCTCAGGCAAATTCTGTAGTTCTGTTTCCTTCAAACGTATTATTATAGGAAACAATGCAAGCGTTTGGGTACAGTTTAAAAAAATGAAGTAAACCGATTTTCAGTTAACACCAGTTGATGATTTAAGAACTGTCAGTGAATTTTTCTGATAAAAATTTTTTTTTTTTTTGTTTCAACTGCACCAGAATTCTTTTTCAATGACTGAAATTTAGACTTAAACAAAAAGGAAAATCTGCAAATATAAAGAGAACTATATATTTGGATTTAAGCCATTTATATGGAAGAGGAATAACTGTGGCCCAAGAGTGGAGCCCTGATGAACACCAAACTTTTACTGTGCTTTTACAGAAAGGCAGCTCAACTCTATCATTGTTTCATTTTAGTTGTTAAGACTTAATGCCTTCAACTTTAAGGCACCCCAGTACTGCCATCAAGATGAGCCGTAATAAATATGTAGTCACATGTCACTTTATGTACAGTAAGTGAAAACATTTTCTCCTGGTTTCATGGTTGTTTCCTATAACAAACAGAATGAAAAAAATCACAAGCTGCTCTTCACTCTGCTGATTGCCGCGTTCGCCTGCCTGTAATTAGAGCTCTGATTACCCCGGCTTTCTGTCTCCATGGCTACTAATAGGCTTTTCTCCAATATGTCAGTCGGATAATCCAATGAAAACAAGTGAACAGTAATCCGACACTCAATCAGCCCACTTGGCAAGAGTTATTATCTGTGCGCGTGTGTGCATTAGGAAACCCCCTCTGCTTGTACTGACTGCAGTCTTAATAAACACATTTGCTGCTATAAACTCTTACTGAATGTCTCGTTACATCACCTGTTGGTCAACCTGACGCCTCCTTCGTTACTCTCGATCTCTGCTGTGCACACCATTGATCCGTTATTGAACGCTACTGAGAAAACGCTCCTGAATGATCTCCTGCCAGGTGATTGCATTTGATCCTTGTTGCCTCCACATAAATGTCACAATCTCAACACACACACACACACACACACACACACACACACACACACACACACACACACACACACACACACACACCCCTATACTATATCAGCAGAAATTCTAGAAAGTTCAAATGTGAATATTCTTCCAAAAGGTGTCTGATGGGCGAGTGAATAAGCTGACATCATCAGCCTCAGCTCCCTACGCTCTGCATACTACGTTCGTCTTCATATATAAAACTAATGTCACATTTAAAATAAAATAAAGGTTAATAAACAGTCGGGCGAGTAGTAAAGTCAACTAAGTAAAGACATAAAGAGCAGAGGCTGTGAAGGTGCTGGAGGATGCCCATGACCATGCATTTACAATAATTATACACTTAATAACCTTTTATTTTCTTTAGTTTCTCCTTGTAATAGATCCTGTACTTATCCCCTTTGTCAATGAATTATATATACCTTCACGGGGTCACTTCATTAGGTACAGCTTGTGCTTTAATACCTCATAACTTTCTCAGGGATTCATAATATATTCTGATTCTGATACAGATTAAGTAAAGCTGCTGATGGACGTAAATCAACTAAAGGCTTCAGTCGGCTGCAGGAAAGTTTCACATTTCAAACTGAACCCTTGTAATTTGAAGATGTGAGGAGGAAAGTGGTTCAAAAAATGAATAATGTGATCAAAATGACTAAATATTTAAACAAGAACTGCAGTTTTGGGTCTGTTTAATAGTAGATGTCCACAGTGATTTACCTCTGGTGGGTGAAAGGTTCAGTACATGCTGTCCTCAGCATCTCGGCTCACATTAGGAGGAAGCGTTTAAATGATCAAGACAAAGCGCTAAAAGATCCATGCGACAGTGTGACAGAGGAGGCGGCGGCATGTTCGCGCCTTGCTCAGGGGCCCTTCAGCAGCCACCTTGTGTCGGCTCATACCTGAGACCTTTCAGTTAGAGGAGCAGCAAACGCTGCTGCTGCCGCCTCTGCAGGCATCACACGCTGCCCACCGAGGCAGAAACACACTCGCATATTCTGTCTCAATCGTGTGTCGCGTGGCATCAAAACATTAACCAATGAGCTGGCATTTAGAGGACTAATGAGGCAGCTAATCTAACGCTCACTGTTAGTACAGATGTGTCTGTCTGTGTGTTTGTGTGTGAGCGGGAGAGAGTGAGTCCGACTTGAATCAGTGAATGTCTGTGTTTATATCTTCAGTGGAGCTGATACATTTTCTGCATTCATGTTAAATGATGACCTGCTGTGTGCACACCTGTAAAGCACATATATGTACATTGTGTGTGTGTGTGTGTGTGTGTGTGTGTGTGTGTGTGTGTGTGGAGATAAGAGTGAGTGAATGTTTGTGCCAGGACATCAGAGCCTGTTCGTGTGTGTCGGCTCTGGGCCCGGGGAAAATACTGAAACTACAGCAGCAACCTGGAGACGACTGAAAGCAACCAAACCTGCTCTGATGTGGGTCTCTTTTTCCACCAAGAGCCCCCAAAAGACTTCACTTTGCACATTTTACTTTTAATTTGATGACAATGATGGAAGCAAAACATAAAGCCAGAGGGAGACTGGTAGTAAATGCAGTAAAATAAAACCACTGAGCAATCTCATGAAGAACACGCACTGAGAGAAATGTGGTGGAGAGAGATATAATGTGCTAAAAGTCACCATCCTGACTACACTACACAGCAGCAGGAACCGAGTGACCTAACGGGCAGGACCCTGAAGGATTTGATGTATATCAGATATTATGACATCTTTGTGTTACCTAGCAACCACTCTATATGGGCTAAAATGGGCCATCACATCATATTAATTTCATGTCAATAAAAAAAAATCAGAATCTGTACTAAACAAAAAGGCAGAACAACATTTAAAACCTGATTCTGTGATGGGGTCAGGAATGCTTCCAGAAATCCCTGTCTGGGAACACAGCTCACCATCCCATCCACACACGCAGGTTAACGCGTCATTGTGCAGAGAAGAAAGGACATGGGAACGCGATCCAGAAACACTGCTGTCAAAAAGGTGGACGGCACATCCTCTGAACTAAAGAGAAGAGAGGGGCCATCCGACTTGTTATCAGCGCTCAGTTCAAAAGCCCGAATCTCTGATTGGATGGGAGTGTAAGGAATTAGCAGGCTGCACATCTGGAAAGGCAACAGATCCTCTCAGATCCTTCAGTGAGGGCTTGCATATGTCAGCAAGACGATGCTAAACTGCACAATGCAACTACTCACACAGCACGGTGTCATACAGTACTACAAGAGTCTGGGAGCTGAATTGGCCTCAAATTTTCCTCTTTTCTTGCATTATTGCATTAAATTGTAAAGCAGGACCGCACAATGTTTATTATGAAGTGCATTAAGTATAGGATTACTTTGAGTTTGCTGGGTTTGTTTCGCTCAGGCAGATTGTTGTGATATGTTCAACTTTAACCTTTTCAAAGCTGTTTCGAGGATGTAAGTCATCTTTAATATATCTCATGTAATGTATGTCAGGTGATCATGTAAGTCAATTCACACTTGAGCAGAAGGAGGAGATTCTGTTTTCAGTGTGTGCTTTAAAAAAGCGAACACGCGACCTTTATCAGCTCCCGCAGATAAACACTGACCCTTTCATCCCACTTGCAACTGCACACATGTGAACTTCCTCTCAGAAAGTGTGAGTGTTGCTTCAGAGCTCAGGTCTCACAGGGTCAAGTACATCTTTTGGAGCTGTCTTCCCCTCACTGAATGCTCGGGTAATTATTTCCCCTTTAAAGCAGAAATAAAGAGGCCTTTGTTTGGTTTGATCAGGTAAAAGCAGGAAATGTGAAAGCGAACCGATGACCTTCATTCATCTGAGGAGGTTCTTTATGCTGCCGTTCTCCGGCTCGTTAGCGCTACTCGCTGAGCTTTCCCCGTTCGACCGACCTTTCTTCCCGCCTGATGAATAATTAGCGGCAGGGGAGCGTTGCCATTCAGGCCGACACACACACTCTGTCTTCCTGACAGCTAGAGGGAGCAGCAGGGAGGCACGCTGCTTTTTGTGCTTTGTAATCACAGCATGGAGGAACACACACATATACCACATGTATATAAATATATACAAAGACATGAAGACGCACAGAAACAATTCTTCAAAGCTGACACTGCAGCGCTGTGAGGATTAAAAACACTGCTCCAGCATTTGCATGTTAGCAAGAAAAGTTTGAATCTGTGCGATTTTAATGTTCTCAAAGAGGCTGAACCTTCCTTCTTCTTATTTATCTTTCCTCATATGTCTTTTTACTCTTTACTCACTGTTGTCATGTGTACATTCAAACCCAGGATTAATAGTAAAACTACAGAACACATCAAGTCCATCAGGTAATATTTCACATGACTTCTTCCTGTTTTTTAAAGTAATGCAGTACGTTAAACACTGAGTTCCTAAAGAAAGTAATTTGTTACGCTACTTGTGGCATTAACACTCCAGTCCCGATCATCTCTAAAGTGGCCTGAAAGTTAGTTAGTTAGTGCTCTAATATAACTTAACAATATGACACTTAAGCTACAGACCCACACACCAACACAAAACTTTGTCCTAATGACGACCCACATACAATCTTTCTATTAGTTTTTTTGTATGAACACAAAGCACAAAGGAAACAACAAAACCAGCACAAAGACACTTCAAAGCCATCACTTTGTGGTTGCTCGTTTTCCTTTTGTTTGCTTTGTTCATTTGTCTCTTTTAATTCTATTTTTTTTATACTTTTTCAACATGTTCAAAATAAAGATTCAATCAATCAATCAATCAATCACCATGGTGATTCTACTATAAAAACACGAACAGGTTACAAACCTTTGGGCCCGACTGCCCATCACTGCCTTTGTTACCTTTGTTTCAGGTGTAAGATCGCTCTGCTAGCTTAGCATTAGCTCGTCCGTGTGCAGATGCTCGCAAAGAGCTGAAGTTGTGTTAGCGGCACGATGCGGCGGTTTCTGTCCTGGACAGTTTCCACTTTACCATCACGCTCTCGTCCTTTTGTGCAACAAAAATAAAAGTAATGAAGATAAATAAGCTCCTCAAAAGCTGTATCGGCGTAACGCTCCGGCATTTCCCTCCTGCCAGCACGCAAACTGAAACGAGCTGACTGCAGCACAGAAAGAAAAGCACGTTTGTTTGATGTGTCTCTCCCATTTCTATCTGCCCAGCCTCTGTAACGCAAGTAACGACATAATGGTAACTGAAAAACGTAATGTGATTACAATAGCGTAATCACACCCTGACCATGTGTGATGAGTTGTGAGAAGATCAGGATGGAGATCTGTTTACAATAAATCCATATAAAGCTGTTACGAGTGGGGACCGCCTGACCGTGGGTTTAAACGTGGGGCAGCGTGGAGATGTTAAAACACTCCCGGGACTCTGCCTTCCAGATGGCCACACACACACACACACACACACACACACACACACACACACACACACACACACACACACACACACACACACACACAGCAAAGTAAACTGCTTCCTCCTCGTATTCATATACACACACAGCTGGTGCCTGCCTGCTGCTGTTAGTCATTTTCCTGGCCTACTTCTGCAGCAGCTGGCCGAGTCGCCGGAACCACTGCTCCCCACACACACACACACACACACACACACACACACACACACACACACACACACACACACACACACACAGCAGCACATAGCTGTGTCAGCATACTGGTGGTACTGGTCCAGTGTGTAAAGGGACTGTGAGCTGAGTCAGGAGGGAAGCCAGGCGGCAACAGCGGCAGCACGCCGGAGGTCGAAATCTGTTTCTCTATCCAAAAATCTGTTGATGTCAGTAAGGTCAAAAGGTCAACAGGTCAAACACCACCATCATCATCATCATCTTTCCTTCTGGGCCTTTCTGTCCTCGCTTCCTGTTCCTCTCTCTTCTGTTTTCCTTTCGTCTCACTTGTTCTCTTGAGCTTTTTTTTTCATTCTAATTAGCAGCTCTTTCTTCTTTTTCTCTCGCACATTTTATCCTCATCTTCACCCTTCCGATCTTCATCATCACATCTTCTGTATCAGCCAGAACAACATTTTTTTCCAAGAGGTACGGAGAGTGAGGTTCATACCGTCAAGGTCCGCTTTGTTTTGCACTTTCTCTCACTTCCTTTTGTCTCTTTTCACATCTTATTCATTTGTTTTTAATCTCCTCTCGTCTATAGCTTCTTATCATGCACCCGCTTGCCGGCGACCCATCGAGGGTCAGGGAGGTGAAAATATCTCGATGACTCTTCTTGTTAAAACCGATTGGAGAGGAGAGTCAGTGGCAACGCATGGCCCGCCAGGTCACTCAGAGTAACACGTGGTCTCAAACTCAACCAACTTAGAGTTAGTTTCCAGCCCTTTTAATACAGTTTTGTCTGTGTGGAGCTCTGTAGCATTAGACCTAAACAAAAGCTAACCTCAGATGGGTCGACAGTAAGAGGCTTGTTCTCTCACAGAATTTTTTCTCCTCCCTTTCTGTTTTTCAGCCACTCTTCCCTTCATCTCCTCTCTGTTCAGTTTCTTCTTCTTATTGGTTTCATGTTCTCCTTCTTTGATTTTCCTCTTTCCCTTTTTCATCAGTATTTAACACAGACACACAGGTGACAGGACTGCAGCATAAAGAAGGACTTTCGTTCGTGTTCATCTCTCTGCTGTCGCTGCTCCAGCGGCTGATCCGAGTCCAGCCGGTGACAAACGTCTGCCTGCTGTGAAGGACTCTGCTGAATCAGGAAGAAGCGGGTGGCGTGTTGGGACATTCGCGATGGACGCATCAATCTTCTAAATGAATCAAAGCTAATACAACATCTGCTGTTTGGCAGCCGCTTTCATACAAAGCACCGCTCGCTGGGAACGGGCCCCGCTTTGGTTTAACACTGGAAAGTGATGGAGAGTGAGCCTCTGCAAAATATGATCCAGTACCGAGCGATACCAGGGTCAGAATTAGCAATATCAAGAGCCTTTCTTCTATTGTGTCACAGTGAATTATGTTTATTATGTATGGAAGGCCAACCCGTTCTCACTCCCAAAGCGTAACATTTTACGCTAGGTGACAAATCGTCAACATATTACGCTTTCGGCTACCCACCACGTTCCTAAATGACGACCTCGGAAAAAAGAGGACATATGAGAACCGTCTGGACTGAATCTACACATGTTCGCTCTTTTTCTTCAAATCACTTAGAAACACGCTATTTAACATCATTAAAGACCTGGTTAAGGTCAGGAATAAGGTTATGGTTAGGGCTAGGGATAAGGTTAGGTTTAGGGCTGGAATACAGGGCTGGAACGTCTATTACCGCGGGAGTGTCATTCACTGGATTCCAGCCATAACCCGCCGCGTACCATAAGAACGCCGAAGGTCTCCTTTCGCGTTCCTCAGGAATGCCGCGGGACGTGACAAAACGTCGACATGTTACGACTCGGGAGTGAGAACGCTCTGGGAAGGCTTTCATGTCCATGTGCTATATGGTTAGTGCTCAATTGTGTGGCAGTACAGTCTCATGTCCAGTGCTTCTGGCATGCAGGGTGTCTTTACTGGGTAGTATTTAAGCTGTAAAACCTATGTCTTTCCTGTGGGGAATCATAATATGTGGGCCATTCGTGCATTGCACTGTTTCATTCGGTAACCAACAGTGTAAAAGTCAAACTGTTTCTGTTGATCTTAAAGGCTAACCATTGTGCTTTTTGAACTCTACTAGAGTGGCTTTGCATAAGTCATAGTTCATAATAATCCTTGTTTACCGTACACTAGACCTTGGTACAGCCTCTCAGTTCACTCTGAAGGGGAGGGGGAGGTAAAAATGGTGCCTGAAACACACTCCTTTAAGCCCGCTTCACTCTTATTGGCTCTCCTTTAAATAGAAAGTTTGAAGAGCTGGTGAGTGTGGCTTCTGTATTGCTTTCACAGCCTGAAATGACCATATTAGACATATTAAAGGTTATCAAATGGCAGTCGATGTGGGTGAAGAATAAAGCCAGTGTGGAAGTAACTGTAGTCTCACAGACTTCCATGTCAAAATGTCCAAGAGTACAGCAGACATAAACATGTTTACAGCCTGCTATGAAGAACGGTTTGGCCTCTGTGGCTAATTTCAGCCAGTTTTTCATAACAGATTCAATTCAGGCTCAAGGTTAAGGGCTTGTCTGTGCAGTAATTGTACTAGCAGATGGTACAAAAAGCCTGTGCTTCAGTTTCAGTGAGTTAAATTCAAGGATTTTAGCAGTCTGTTACGTAGCACTAATGCAGGTATTGGCAACTTCACACTTTGGACACAGAGCTTTGGTAGTAGCAAGTCAAAATTGTGGCAGCCAAAATGCTGACCCCTTGGCTATGTCCATCCTGGCCATGTTTAACAAGAGCATCCAACACTGTAACGGCACACATGACAGAAAACATAGTCTTGGAAAGAGTCTCTTGGCAAAATCCAGTCCAATTTATGAAGTAGCATTTATTTGTATTCTTAATTATCTATTAACAAACTGATAAATAGACACAAAAGTAGATACTTTTTTTGTAAGCATGGGGCTTGCATTGTTATAATCTACAGTTTGTCTAATTGCTCTGAATCATTCAAGATGTTTGTCACTTGTAAACACTGCATGTTACACGATGGAGTCTCACTAATGAATTCTCTGCAGGTGTTCCACAGAGAGGGTTTTCCAGCTGGCTGGCCTGATTCTTTCTGAGCCTCTTCCCACTGTAACCTCACATTACCTCCCAAAGCCAAATACAGACATAAAGGTTTAACTGAAAAGCTTGACGAAATTAAATTAGTTATCGATGCATTTTGAGTCATTTTACCAACATGTGCAAACCATCCCCCCGACAGCTCATGTGTCTCTTTTGTGGCATGCTGGCTTTGCTGAACTGTGTCTAAGACAAATCTGTGCATTCCAGGAGGAAACCGGCTGAGTCAGGAGGGAAACAAGGTGTTTGCTTTTCACCTGGGTTAGTCCGTACAGGATCATAAATCTCGTTGTGAAAGTATTGGGGCAAGTGGGTGGCGGGATGGGCTTGTGGTTAGTGGAACCATTATGTGACTGCAGGGATGCATCTCCACTCCCAGCAAGTCAGAGGCTTTGTACTTTAAACCAAGCTCGTGACCAAAAGGGCAGCAATAGATGAACATGTCCAGATTCTACCATCATTTTGGGAAATACGTGAACTAAACCAGATGGGAGTGCACTTAATTGAATGTATAAGTACTACCACAACAAAGAAAAATAGCTAAACACGTCTCTAATCAAATTAAGTTGCATTCATATCTGCATAATACAAAAGATGCTTTCACTGGAACTTGAAACCACAAAAAAGATCCATGCAGATTCAATTTAAAGTGAACTGTGCATCGTGGTTTTCATGTGGATGCAGCCACCCAAACTTAACAACAACAGCTAAACGACTCATGGAACATGACATTAATCATAGCCAACGAGCTGCCCCCCATACTTTCAAAACCCCAATCAAATCAAGAATCCACGAGACTTTCTGGAACTGGTTGTGCCGTGGAGGCCGTTCGGTTACGTAAGCCCTGAAGCACGTGGTTGCCACTGTTGCTTCTCAGTGGTTGGATCCTGGGACTTATTGTGAAAAGTTCGCACCTTCTATGTGTGCTTGCATGGGTTTCCTTGGGGAGCTCTGGTCTCTCCTCCCATCAAAAACTTGCCTCATTCACCTGTGACGGTGCTCTTGACTACAGTACTGGCTTACAGCTGCAGATGGTCCCCAGGCTTTGCAGTTCTGAAATCTCAGGATGGATTAAATGCAGGGAATGAGTTTCCCTATTGGGATCAATAAAACAGATCTTATCTCAGAGGATCCAATTCTAATGCTGAAGTGCCCCACAGGACACCCCCACAGATCCTATGTGTACAGGCCGATGGCAGTACAATCTGTGGAATGCATTTTAAATGCTGCATCAATAGTGTCACTCTCATAATCTGACTCATTAAACTTTTAGTGTACAGCAAAACAAAAGAACTGGACTATGTAGCTGTATCACAAAAAGCAAAAAGCTTGGAGGCTTTTCCACATCAAAGCTTAAATTATCTCAGCTTTTACTTTGAAAATATGTATTCAATTCCTATAACTACCCCAGGACATTTATTTTGAAAGTCAGGCACTGCACGTCTTTGTGCGTTGGTTTGCAGCGTTGTTTCAGAGAGCAGCAAAGGCAAGGATGATGTTTGACCTCAGGTTATTTGACTGATGACCATCTGTCCCGCTGTAGCTCCTATAAATCACAGCTACTCTCTTCTTTTGCTCTGATAATGACCTGCTCCGCCTTATCTTTCTTATCTCGGTACAACGTTGTGTAAAGTGCATGTGAAGAAAATGAAATCTGGCAATATGCAAATGAACAGCTGTGTGTCATCTGCATACAGACAGAAATAAATGTGCCTGAAGTTCTGCAGCTACCGTTAGAACATAATACATCATATTTCACCTCCGCTCTCCATGAGCTTGCCCTTCATTGGCTGATGTTAGCCCAATAAAACTCCAGTGTTCCCCCAGTCTCTCTTGCTCCCCTGTGCCTCTGCATCATTGCCACACTAGCCTGTGCCGAACGGGGTCTAAGACAAATCTCTGCGCTCCAGGAGGAAACCGGCTGAGTCAGGAAGGAAACAAGGTGTTTGCTTTTCACCTGGGTTAGTCAGAACAGGATCATAAATCTCTTGCTGAAAGTTTTGGGGCAAGTGGGAGGTGTGGACGGGCTCTCATGGCGAGTGAAACTACGAGAGTCTGAAAGGATACAGCTCCACAGCTTCAACAGATCCTGAGATACAGAAATGTAATGATTGTACTGGTGAAGACCAGTATGGTGGTAGAATTACAACTTGATATGAAAGCTGGATTAAAACATGGAAAAAGAAGGAACTGAAGAAATCCGCTTAATGAAGTGAAACGGTAAAGTACACTGTTTTAGAAACTAAGACGATGGAAAACAATCTTGTGAATGTGCATCATGGTGGAGCTGCAGTAAGGATGTGGTTTTGGGAATGTTGTAACAAGTTACAAATTACTCTGGTAAAAATGTAACAAACGATGTAGCTTTCGAACTATTCCATTAAAATAAAGATACATTTGATTGCTTTATTTGGTTAACTATTGATTAACTGTTGATTTCTCAGGTTTGACATTGAGCTTTAACACTACTGGTACTTGTATCGATACCACCACATTCACAGCACAATATAGGCATTCTGTCCAAAGACATGGTCTCGGTGTGGTTATCGCACACACAGGTTGCTTACTGGAATGTGCGGTGATTTGATGAGATGGAGCTAAACAGAAGAACCCCTCAAAAGCAACAGAGGGATAAAAAACACTCCCACTCTTATAGATGCTGAACATCTATAAGGAACATAATGACTGGGGTTAACAGTGACCGGGATGGCGTCATCACCTATGAAGATTTAGACCCCAGAGGGTTAATTAAATACAAGAATTCTTTCAGCAGATTTAGTCGTTTTTGACATCGGAGTTGTTGAAGTTTAAAGATAATGAATAAAGGCTGACAAGGACAAAAAAAATCTGTGGATGGGGAGATTAAGGAAGTTATTCTTTGCAGTATTACTTTTCCAACAGGGAGGCATCCATGGACATGCTGCCAGTCCATCTCAGGGACACAACACATGCTCAAATGCACAGCAGCAGCCAATCAAAATCATCCTTTAAATTAGGGCGCTTGTCTTTAATTGTGTGTGTGTCTGTGTGTGTGCTTACTATCTGGGAAACAGTTGTCAGGGTCCATCGCCTCTTCAGCCATCTCTGAGTACTCATCCTCTTCCTCTCCAGGCTTCCTCAGGTCCACCGTGCTGCCCTCTGATAGGCTGATGTCGTCTTTCGGCTGAATAAAACAAAAACAAACAACCAGTCATGGACTCGTCACCTTCACCACATCGACCTGAGACTGGTTAATATCACCTACTCACGATTAAAATGAATAAATAAATAAAGAAGAATAGAAAACGCCTGCACAGATTAGGTGAGGGTGGGTTGGAAAGCAGCTTGCAGATGCAACAACTACTGTAGGAAGGTTAAAGACAATTATGTAACCTGCCCTATACTGGAGCTACCACTTGAATGCATGAAGAAGGGTACCAGCTAACAGGATTGAGCTTAACTCTGCGTCTTGCCTGAACTAATGTTATCTAATGCTAACAGTCAGTTTAACTCTGAGTGAAAGTATTCATTAGTGCCAATCATAGCACTAATGTGAGCAATCAATACACGTCAGCTGTTTTTAAATTATTCTTCTATTTTGTATTTATGAAAACAAAAATCATTCTGACTCAGAGTGTTTAAGCCAAACCACTAAAGGCTAATCAGTCTGAACATGCTGCCAACTGATAGGTCAAAAAGTGAGGTTTTTCAGTTGCTATTTAATATTTTCTCATTAACAGTATAAAAATGGCTGTAGTGGTTAGAACAGACCTGTTATGAAGAGTCAAGCTGAGTGTTTTCACTTTGACAACTGAGGTTAGGAACAGATTTTGAAACCACACACAATCCTGGTTACTCTTCCTTCTGACTCTTAGATTGACTTTAATTAACAAAACTGAGTTAATGTTGTATTAATTATGACTCAAAACTAGTGACTGAACCCATCAATCCAGTAGGAGTTCCCCTACTGAAGGAACGGGAAAAGAAAGATGAGTCTTCTACAGGTCGCCCCCTGTTGGCCATTAAAGAAGGTTAACGGTACTTCCACGCTGGCTCAGTGTTGTCATGCTTGTGAACTGAGGCATGCGCCAAAATCAATCGCTTTTCTAATCATATTCCAGCCCTGAAGCTGGATCAGATCTATCATTAACTATAAATACTTACAGGGGTGTGCTGATGTCACAGTTAATGCTAACAGTGACCAACGCAACAACCATAACCACAACATAACACAACAAATACACTGTAACAGATTTAACCTCATAAAAAAGAAAAATTCTAGTGTGTAAATGATTTACGCAAGTCACCAAACTTTTAATCAAAGTCCTTGAAACCAGTGCTGACTATCAGCAGCCTCTTATTCTCATTCTCTGTTGTTATGTCCACCTATCCATCCACCGAAACCTCCTCCCTGCCTTTAAGGCTTTTAAATAACTCCACTTTAGCTCCAACCGGTGTTGTCATTTCTCTGTAATAAAGGAACACATTTCAGAGTGTGTTTTTAATAGTCCCTGGGCAACAATGGAGCTCTAAAACACACACACACACACACACACACACACACACACACACACACACACACACACACACACACACACACACACACACACACACACTTGACATTTTCATCTGTTGACAATAAGAAATCACATCTCCAGTAAAGTAAGGCTTCCTGCTCGCATCTGAATTTGTTTTACTATGAGCGCTGTTCAAGCTGTTTGTATGTATTTGCGCGTTTTTTGTTTGTGCGATTGTCACTTTGCTACAGTCGAGGCTGAATGAGTCAGATTTAATGTTACGTAACTGACAGGAATCCTGGCTGAGAAAACAGAGAGACGCCACCTTCCAAACCTTCCCTCCCACCGCTAGGAAAACTGCCGTCTGTTCGATCTGGGCAAAACTAGACGTTAGGAAATCCCCCCCCACCCCCACCTCTCACGTCCCCCCTCATCCCAGCGGACTTCAAAGGTCCCTGTTTGCTAAGCATCATGGGAGTTTAACTCTACAAAGGGACGAGAGAGATGAAGGGATAGGAAACAGGTTTTCTGTTGAGGCCTGAGGAAGGAAATTTGGCAAGTTTTGTTGACTGTCAGGACAAAAGACACAGCAGGGGTGTGAGTGTGTGTGTGTGAGTGTGTGTGTGTGAGTGTGTGTGAGTGTGTGGACAGGTGAGCTAACTACCTGTGTCAACAGCTAACTCATGAATACATTCAGAGTCTGGGAACAGAAAGCAGCCACTGTGACGAATGCCAGCCTTGGACACACACACACGCATGCAAAGGTGAAACTAAACAGACGTGAATACACGGCTAATCTCTGACAGACACACACACACACACACACACACACACACACACACACACACACACACATACACGTGAAGAGACGCACACATAAAGTGGATAATATAATATAACACACACGCAGCAGCCTTGGGCCAAAACCTCCTGACGGTTGACGTCTATAATGAGCGGTTTAAATGTATTTCTAGTCATAAGCTGTTTCTATTGTGGAGCCAGAGAGGAGCAGCAGGCAGCACATTCACGAACATTAGAGTCACGTGTAATCGGATTACTGTAATCCAAGTAAGAGAACAAGTACATAAAAAACAAAAATTACAATTAATGAAAACCGTCTGTGCTTTGAGTGCATCAGCAGGTTTATTTAACACGTCTTCACTCAGTAGAAAAAGCTTTCTGTAATTCATCACTGACATCTGCTGATTTGAAAGATTCTGATGATGTTCTTTTAACCCTTTAAGACCTACCATAGAACCAAGTCCGCCAGAGCTTATATTATATTTTTACATGCTGTAGTGCCATTTCTGGGAGCATTTCAAGTTGATA
Source organism: Copadichromis virginalis (assembly GCF_057382275.1). Taxonomy (NCBI): domain Eukaryota; kingdom Metazoa; phylum Chordata; class Actinopteri; order Cichliformes; family Cichlidae; genus Copadichromis; species Copadichromis virginalis. The sequence goes on from NC_140626.1 coordinate 33,445,525, forward strand.
TACATCAATACAACCATTGGAGCCTAAATGTTAATAATATGTCTGCATTAAGTGCATAGTAATTACATAAATTGCAAAAAAGTGCAATAAACTACAAAAAAATTGAAAATCGTTTTCGTTTTTTTTAACATATATTTCTAGTTAGAGAAATTTAAGAGGCTTATCCCTCAAAACTGTAAATACAAAAAAGTTGCACAAAATAGTTTCCCACCACAGGAAATTTATTTTGAGTGTCTTCATAGTTTTATTTTTGAAATGCACCAATTTTTATACACTGCAGGAAAAACGAAAAATAAATATTATAGTGCAAATTTGCAAAAAAGCAGCATATGCATCAAAATAAACTATTTCCAGCAGTGCAATATGAGTCCTCAGCATCCCAGAAACGACACAGAAAGTCATAAAGTCAAAGGTAACTTTTAAAAAGACCAGTATAGGCTCATAAGGCCCTGATGGTAAAAAACGACATTTCTGTGAAAATGATGTCACTTCCGGTTTAGGGCAGGTCATGGTGGTCATGCAATAGTTCGCGCTGACGTCTATTCCAATGTAGGAAGTGTTACAAACAGCTGATCGGATCGGCAAAGCGTGTTTCTGGAATATTATGTTTTTGTTGCTGCAAGTGCTTTTTATGCAGTTTTAGCAAAGCTTTATGTGGAAGGAAACCGTGACCGAGGACAAGCTGATGGCATAAGATGTAAGTACAACTTCTCCGGTTTCATATGCAAAAAAATTATTGCGCTAGCTCACGTGATTGCAGTGCTACGGGATTTAAAAATAGTTACACAAAACAGAGCGTGCCCGCTCTGACCGGCTCTAAAGGGTTAAAGAAGACAAGTGAACAAAGACCATCGATAGCAGCTTTGTCTTTTGTTTTTGTCCACTTTATTAATTTAATGACAACAAAAAGTGAAGCTGACGTGGAAATAACTTAAAGCTGCATTCTCCTAGTGGCCAACAGGGGGCGATTCCTCTGGCTGCAGAAAGGCTTCCTGTGATGGTTCTCTTCTTATTTGTCCTTCTGTATTTTGTTGTAGTCTGCTCTCTGTGTTCTGGATTATTTCGTGTTTCTGTATGAGCTCTTCATATTTGTTAGCGTTATGTTCTGATTTTGAGCTTTTAGCTTTCCTGACAGCGTTGGAGTTTTTCCTTTTTTAAAATCCTGTAGTCCTGGGATACTCAATTAAACTTAAGGAGGCCCAGTTAGAGAAACGTCCTCAAACAAAGGTCCAGAATATCATAAAGTTTGCCATGCACTACAATTCAGTGCAAAATATTTTGAAGTATTTTATCCGATCAACAACTGGCTGTCGAGTAAAATAAAGAAAGCATTTCAAGAATGTTTATTATGAATTTTCATAATGACGTGGAGCGTACTCTAATAATAATTAAATATTAATAAAAAGTTATTTTCTTGTCAGTTAAATATTGTTTGCAAACAAAAGGAAAACAGCTTTTGAAAGTGTCTTTGAACAAAGTGCGTGATTTAAAATAATGTTTGAGTTTCCTCTAAGCTGCATTTGTGCGACTGGATTCTTCAGACTTCTGTGTCCGGTCTCCTCGCCGAGCTTCCTGTGTTCACAGCCGTTCTGAATCAGTCATTTAACTGTTTCAGGTATGTGATAATAGTTCTCCAACTTATGCTCCTTATTAGAATCAGAATTAGGATAACCCAGGGTTTGCTCATCATCTGCTGCCTCGGTCCGGCACTGCTGGTGGTTTCTAGATACCAAGATGGTGACAGGGAAAACACTTGGGGGTTCAACAGTTTATGGGCCAAAATTAAATATTTTGCAGCCCAAAATAAGCAAACGACTGAATTCTTATCTTAAACTCAACAAGATGGCAGCCCAAACACAAAAGCTTCAAAAGGCAGAAATCTGAAACCGATGGTGATGTCACAGAGGCGTAATCCATCTTTTATATACAGTCTATGCGTCTGAAACCCTCTGAATAGACAATAAATTGAAAATCCACAACAATGGAGTGTTTAGTTGTTTGTTCAGCAGGTAGCTGCCAGAGTGAAAGACATTTCATTCATTCATCAGCAAAGCCAAGCGTGTCGCATTGTTCGTCTTCACTAGGCAGGAGGAATGGCATGTCCACTACTAACGAGGACCAACACAACATTGTTTGTTCCCTGCAGTCTGCCCTTTTGTTTGTTTCAATCCAACAAATGCAGACATAAGATAGATTTTATATTTACACAAGGCTGAGAGAGAGACGGAGAGAGGGAAACAAGCGAGAAGGCAGCAGAGATGGATGCAGGCAGAAGTGCAGACTCTTACATTTAGTCAGATGAGCAGCTCCAAGTGGAGAAACATCTTCTGCAGCACAAAATAATGACATCACACATGCAGAAAACAGCTGAGCGAGCAGGTCAGGAAACACACGGCGCGTTGGCCGGTCGGGGTGAACGTGGACATACGGCAGGACGGTTTATGCTTCACAGAGAAGGCAGACCATGTTCAATGCATTGAATTTAATCAATTCACTTCAGTTTTATTTGTACAACACCAGATCACAGCAACAGCTGCCTCAAGGTGCTTTATATTGTGAGGTAAACACAACTGAAAATACAGACAAGCCTTAACGAAGGTGAGAAGGAAAAACCCTTTTTTACAGAGAAAGCTTTGAAGAATCACTGCATGTTTCGTGCTGCTCATGCAGCTGCTGTAGAAGCTTCTGGAGCTTTATTAAAATGACATTTCCACCAGTCACTGACAGCAAACTAGAACATAATTCCCCTTCTTTCAATGCATGGCAGTCCCAGGACCCAAACGAAGCTAATATACACTGATTTAATGTGGGGATCATGTCACATGATCGCCTGGGTTCCTGTGTCTTTACATCAACAGCAGAAGTTTGAAAACGTAGGAGTTAAAACCGATCTTTGCTTCTTTAGATGAAACCGTATGTCCGGTGCTGGTCCTGTGGGTGAGGATGCCTTTCTGTGTTTCTCTGAAGTAACTCTGCAGAGCTGCAGCTCGAGAGCTCATCGACATCCAATCCGGGAGGTTTTGATGTCGGCCATTTCATAACAGACAGGAGAAATCAAAGCCAGGCCGCCGCGTCCATTTCCCACCACCTGTCTCTGCAGACAGCACCTGGACATCTGCTGGCGGGGATCCTGAACTATACCGGGGTCAGAGGTCACCAGCTTGAGACTGTGGTAGCAGTCGGGGTCACAGTGAGTTTTACTAGCTGACATTTAAGGGCGCGCACACACATGCGCACACACACTCAAACAGCTGTGAGGACAGGGTACAGCTGGCACAAACAGAGGAAAGTCACACACATGCTCAGCTGTTTCTACATTCATGCCTGTAAGAGCCAACCAGCTTCAGTCCACTCGTGCTTTTCCTTATGTTGCTTATTTGTCTCCTGCTTCACTGGTGGATGTTCAGACCAAACATGGCCAAAGCTTCAAAAAATGACATCAGTGCACTGAAAAGCAATCAGCAAGCGATCTTTTTTCTGCTTTCTGCTCTATATGATGTCACAAAGACAGGACATCCTTAATATGGTCGTCTCAGGCACAGAAGCTCCGCCCACCTGCAGTTCAAACCCTCTTTGTGGGAAGAACTGAGGGGCTGCATCGAAGCCCAGTATGAGATCAGTGTGAACTGTGCAAAGCTGCTGTAGTAAAGTCACAGAGTGAAAACACGGAGCTGGAGCTTTAACCTAAAGTCCGACTCCAGCGTTTGCCTCGCAGGCGTCCTGACGGTGGAGCTGTTTCTAAATGATCTAAATAAAGAAGCGCGCTGCGGCTCACTCAATAGTTTTCCAACAACAGTGTTGGTCTTTAGCTCGGAGAAATCAGACATGTCAGGCTTCTTGGATTCTTTGTTTTAGCCCAAATCACAGCGTGGACACGGAGTTTTTATGCCTAAACCAAAGCAACAGTGACAGTTTCAGCTTTTGTGTCAATCCTCGGATGTGTTTGTGTCTCTGCCACCATCCTAATGTGAATTTGTTTTTAAAGCAGCAGTGTCCCTGTACGCAGCTGATCTATGCAAATCTACACGGTTACATTTTAACCGCAGTGAAACATGTAAAGCTCATTTAGAGTTGTTTAGGACGAGCGTGTAAAAGGCTGCAGTGATGCTGCAGGGATTCGCTGCATTCTTGAAATGTTTTGGACCATTTGAATTATGAAGCTTTTAAACAAGAGCAATTTTGACATTAGAGTCGTTGGGAGGTCGAGAGGTGTTATAAAAGGAGCCAGAATGCTTTACAGCAGATGATTATGAAGCTTCGTGATGGTATCCAGGCTGCAGCCGTTGCGTACCTGAAGTACCGAGCTTAGAAAACACAAGCAAACAATAAATCACAGGAGCTTTTATTTGGCGAGAACAATGCCGTCTTAATAACACTCTTAAATTATTTAAAACTTTCCCATCCAGTCGGAGCAAAAGGATCTAAAGGTCAACTGCCAATGACTGCCACTTTGGTGACCTTTGACCTTAGCTGTTGACCATGGGCATGACGACCAGCTGATTCCAATCTTTTACAAGACAGTAAAAAACCACATTCAGTGATTTATAACACCATTAAAGGCTCGGTCAGCTATTTAATCATTACATAACCAAACCAAGGGTCTATTAAAACTGGAGTGCCGGAGCGGCTTAACAGCTTCTATTTACAGTGAGCTGTTTGTGTACTGGAAATAAATTACATACAACTGAGCTGGCGGGAGTGGGGAGATGGGCCGAGAGATATAGAGAGTAGCAGAGGAGAGAGAGAGGACGACAGCAGAGGGGAAAAACAAGGAATTACAGCTGGAAGAGACGTAACAAGAGGGAGATGAATGGCTGCGGTGGCTTTGTTAGCTTCACTACGACTGATCAGCTGTCGCAGCTGCACATTTAAAATAAAGAATTTTGGCCTTTATTCGGTTACATAACAGACTCTATACAATTATTGATATTCGAGGCCGGCTAAAGAGTGAGTGAAAGTGATAATAAATAATAGTTAAAAATCATAAAATGGTAACCCCACTTGGAAGTCAAACCCTCGTCTCCTGAGTGGAAGTCTGTGGACTGCGAGCTTCTCACCACACAGCAGGAGAAAACACGTTTCTGTCAAACTAATGAACATGAAAGACTCATGAGTGCCTACATCAGCCCGTCCCAAACTTTAACCTTGACTCTGAATCATCAAGAAACGGGCCAGAACAATCTGCAGCTAATCTCTACTGTTCTGCTAAAGCTGAACATGAAAGACGCCACTTTGACTGTAAAGACAGAGACACACCCTGAAAGACCCACAGAGGGAGAGGGTGCTATAGAGATTGAAAATGTGACGTCATTCCGGGGTAAAACCGCAAAGGATTGTGGGAACGAGTGGCAGGCGATACTAGCGCACGCAGGCTTTCACATGAAAACAGTCACACAGCGATAAAAAGAAACACAAAGAATGGCAAGAAGCTGTTGTATTATTAACTGCAATAGCCGGTCGCATGACAGCCACAGGAAGCCGACGGGTAAAGTGATCGGTTTTTATCGGATTACGTCGTTGAAGAGAAATTGTTCGAGCCACGTTTCCGAAGTAACAAAGAGCCGACGGATGGCCTGGATTGCAGACCAAATATGACGTTTCAGAACACTCCAGCTCACGTGTTAGTCTGCTCCAAGCATTTCCACAAAGGTAAGTCTGCTGTTGTAGTTATTACGTAATTTTTCATAACATAATTGTTGATGTAGGTTACAAATAAGTCTTCATTTGAATTGAATTTGTTGCGCTATGCTGCTTTGTTCACTATAGCTTTGCGGGCTAATGTTTGTTGTGTTTTGTAGGAAAACCAGCCTACAAAATGCAGGAATGTGATCCAGACTGGCGCCCTCTATCAACCTGGGTCAGACCGAGTTTAAAGCTGCTACCATAGCCAGATTTGATCGGTTAAGAGAGAGAGCGAAATCAAAACAGCCACGAAAAGTCCCGCATATATGTGTCCAAGTGTTGTATTGAAGCAATCCAGTGATGATTAACTGTTTTCCAGTATGTTGTTTTGCAATGTTGTTGGATGTTTTTTTGCATTGTTGATTTGTTTTTCATCGAAGCAGCTAATAAAGCACCATTGAATACAATTTGGGGTGGCTGTAGCTTAGGTGGCAGAGCAGGTCAGCCACTAATCAGAAGGTCGGTGGTTCGATCCCAGGCTGCCTCCTGGCTGCATGCCCCAGGGCAGCTGTGGCTACAATGTAGCTTGCCATCGCCTGTGTGTGAATGACTGAATGTAGTGTGAAGCGCTTTGGGGTCCTTAGGGACTAGAAAAGCGCTATACAAATGCAGGCCATTTACCATTTACAATTTTGCATCTTTCTTATAAGATTCTATAATAGAATGAAACAATAATGCCAGTTATAAACAAAGATAATAACTGAATGAATTACGATTAAATTTTATTTCTATTAGATCTGAAATGTTGTGTAACACTACAACCTGAAACAACAATTAGATTGCGTTGGCCTGTACAGGAGATAAAGGACAAAAATGTAACAACAGCTGTGAAATGGAATAGTCCAAATCACCAAAGTAAACTGGACCTGGGCTTGTTGCAGGGATCTGAAGTTACTAAACATTTTGTGAGTGTATGCACTCACACTTAGGACCATATAATAGTAAATATGTGCGTGATGAAAGCTGGGCAGCACGCTAACGTCCTTACTCCACTCTGTATGCTTGTATGGGTCTGACCCTTTCACTCCTTTGATTTTTTCGTCGTACTTTTTTTTTGTTTTGCCTTTTCGTCAAGTCTGTCTTTGTACGGAGCTTCCGTGTTCTCCGTCGTTTTGTACATCACTGTTTTTGGGGCAAATAAAATGCAAGTAGGGATTAAAACCGGTGCTGGAAATACTAGCGCTTGATGCAGTGTTTTGATTTTGTTGCCACGGGTACCCACAAAGCAATGCACAAAAGTCACGTGGTCTGTGAATCTCTATAAGTAAACCCAGGCTCAGTGTTAATATGGAGGTGTTAGCTGTGGATTGAGGTCGGTGTTAAAGCAAAACAAACAGATATCAGCCACCTGCAACCCGAGCTCTGAGTGACAGACTGCTACGCAACTGCTACACCGATCACACTGTCTCCATCCCCGGCTTAACTTTACTGCTCTCAGCGAGGTTCATATCTGTCTGACTTTTATCTTAAATATCACAGTCAGAACACACAACGTGGTTATGATAGTTGTTCTCCTTTAAATGTATTGTGTGAATCATAAAAGTCAAGTCAAAGTTGAGCCAACATGCCACGTCATGGCTGAGCAGGGATTGGAACCATTGGGGAACACGTTACAGAAGTACAGAACAGTGTTTTTATAGAGTCTAAAGTTGGACAGGACTGACTCATTCTTAGAGCCTGCCTCAAGTGGACACTGGAAGAACTGCAGGTTTTGTAGATGTCCACAGCTTTGATGAAACATGAAACACAGTGTAAAAGACAGAGATCAAGAACCGCTACTTCCATTCTGGGCATTAAGTAAAACAGATTCATTCTCTTTTTGCAGTGAAACGGGGAATAATATGACTTCTTATCACTGGATTCCCGCCCTTGACCCCGACACTAAACCACAGACTGGTCCGGTCGGCGCTGACAGCTCATGTTCATCTAAGCCTAACTACACATCGCAGAGAGAGCGACGTGGAGCTACACCTGACCCCAGCTGCTGACTAATGTTCAGATCTCACCAACACCTTCTTGCTGGTGCATTATTTAACTGCGTAACTAGGTCACGAGCTGGCCAACACGCATTGTCTGACATAATAAAAAAATCATTGTTCATTCATGTTGCTGAGCCAGCAAGAAGGCTTGCCAAAAACAACACCGGCATGAATTATTTAGATGTCAAAATATTACGTATTTAACAAAAACACAGCAGCCATGTCTATTACTCATGGTCAAACCCCCAGTGTGTGTGGCTTTGTCTGAGACTCGTTATTTAAAGCACAGTTACACTAACAGTCGGTGATGACGCTGAACAACGTCACATCGCCGCTGCCTCCGCTCATCTGCAGATAAATTCTGAGCATGCAGGTGATTGGGGATGCTGCAGGACACCAGCTTCTTCGATTATAAAGCATAAAAATATCAGAACAGCCGAGCACAGATTAAACGGGCAGGTTAAACACCACCTGTACAAAGACTGTGCATCATAAACTGTATTTGTGAAGTGTGCACACTCTCAGGCGCCAGATTGGCCGCTGAGTGCAGCTAACATTAGCAGGTTAGCATCCACGTCCCTGTGCTGATTGTAGTCACACATCGCTGCGGTCGAGTGGATGTATATCAGCTGTCACGCTGACTCTTTCCAAGGTTTCTTCACAGAGAGAGAGAGATGCTGCTGCCTGCTAGATCCCTAACATGTCAGACCTAACTTTCACCCAATCAGAAGGAAGTTGGCCCAAAGGTGGGGCAGCCTTAAAGGGAAAGGATGTAAAATGTTATTTTTCAGACAGGGGACGAGCTGAGGGGTTGCACTTGGGTCCAGGATGAGTTAAAAAAGCTAAATCATGCAAAGTTACTCCAAGTAGATCCAAGAATAAAAAATTGCAGCTAAAAACAAGCAGAATAGATCAATACTCATCTAATCTAATAAAGTGCTTCCAGCATTGCCTCAGCTCTGCCTCACAGGAGGAGCTGTCCTGGCAGGGGGAAGCTGCTGCTGTGACTGGCTCATGGATCTGTTGCAAACTAAATGTTGCAATAAAGAAATGTCTTTAATACTTTTTCAAAAACAAAGCGTTTCTCTGGCAACACGAAAAACCAGCTAAATAAGTCTTGTTACAGTTCAAATGAGTTCAATCTCAGTCTACGTCTGAGCCCTGCCAGTCAAAAGCTCAGACCTCAGACTGCTCTAAATGACTGGCTACTACATTTTTTTTCTACTCTGAGATCTTTATGATGTCAAAGAGAAATGATTTCACTTATGTGGTCATCTTAGCCAAAGTTCTTCTAAACAAAAGGAAACCAGCTAATACCAGCATTCAGAAAGGAGCTGTCCAGAGTGTGAGCACAAGCATTTAGTGACTGGCAATGCAACCCACATTTTCTCAAGTTATCCCAGATTCGAGGCAAGCGACAGAAGTGACAACCAATGAGAACGAAGGATGCCGTTGATTGACTTATGAGAGGGTGACAAATACATTTAAGGGTTGCCTGGGCCCAGAATGTCTGCTGAGGATGCATGGTGAACGGACTTCCTGTGTGGATGCGCGTTCATTATAAGACAACAGTGCTACAGGAAGTGCTGAGCTACGGCCATCCCCAAATTAAACCCCAAAAAGAAACTTTCTAAAACAGAGATGCTGGAAAAAACAGGGTCATTTTATAATGGTGGTGATCCCTCCCCACAACCAGAGTGGACGAACCAACGAGCTTGTTAAACTCAGAACAATGGAAACCTCACAGCTGGAGAGTGTTTGTTTCCTTCTCTGTCTCTCGTAATTGTTAAATATTTCAGGGGGTTCGGGAAGAGGGTTGGTCACGTCAGGAAACACGTCGTAGCTCGCTGACTGTAAGTCAGCACCGTTCAGTTTACAAACGCTCGCATTCAGCTGGGAGGATTTCAGGCGATCTGAGGGGAAATGAGACAAGCAGAGTAACAGGTAACGGGAGGAAGACGAGGAACGATGCATCAGTGCGTGCCTGTTCTTCTCTTTTCTGCTGAATGTCCAAGTGAATTAAGAAAAAAGGAATAAAGGGAATGAGATGTTACAGCAGTGGCAGAGAGAGAAAACAGCCCTCTTGCATCACACACACACGCACGCACGCACACACACACACACACACAGGAAACAAAGCTTGATGCTAAGGAGTTCTGAAAGCAGCGATGCTCTGAGTCCCTCTCTTTCTGTTGTCCCGCCCTCCAATCCAGCCTCCCGTCTCAAACAGCGTTAGCGTATCCATCTCTGTGAGGACGACGCTAACCTCCAAATGATTCTGCTCTAAAACCAGATTCGGACGCTTGGACGGCTCCTCTGAACCTCCAGCAGATGGTGATCGGACCCTCACCCAGACCCGTCCTCACAAACATATACATGTATTTACACCACCACCCCATCCCCCTCTCTGGCTCAACAGCAGCTGATTTAGGGGGAAAATATGTTCCTGAGCTTTGTTCTATTTATGCTGCCCTTTCACATTAGGTCACAGTGTGTATCTGTGTGTACATGTGCCGCAGCTCTCGCTGTATTTGCATGTTTCACCTCGCGGCTAAATGTCTACTGCACCACGCAGTGGATACAGAGATCCTGTAAAGCTAGAGCAGAGCAGAGGAGATCTGGTACTCGGCTGTTTGTAGGCGTGTTCAGAGCTTGTAAACAAGTCAGTGACTCTCACCTGTTTTTCATGCTTGTGTTATGTTAACACCCTGAGCTACAGCCATGGCTACCAATGGCCGCCCCTCCCTGAGGCCGGTTCTATTGGAGATTTCTTCCTGTCAAAAGGGTTTTTTTCCTTCCCCCTGTTGCCAAGTGCTGCTCAAAGTTCGTGTGATTGTTGAGGTTCTTTCTCTAATACTGCACGGCCTTTATTTTTCAATATGAGGCAGCTTGAAAAGACCGATGTTGTGAAGAGAACTGAGCTATGGATTTTTAATAAAGCAACCTTTTTTAAAAAGCCTGTGATTACATGCGCTTGATGTGAAAGTAAATGGTTAATGTGGAGATCTCGAACTACTAAACGGTACAAACACACAGTCTTCCTTTTTCTTTCTATGAAAATTATCTTTGAAATGGATGGACTGAGACGAAACACACACACACACACACACACACACACACACACACACACACAAAGTAAGAGGGTCCCTCAGACAGAATTGGAGGCCTCCGGCAGTGCATTATGGTCCAGCATTTTTCTCACTCTGCTGTGCTGCGTGTGTGATGTGTTTGTGCTAAAAGGGTGTTATTCAGACTCTGCGTGCCTCTGTGTGTGTGTGTGTGTGTCCTGCCTCACTTCATCTATTCATAGGACAAAAAGTCCGACTGAGCCGCAGACACCGTGTGTGTCTGTGTGTGTTTGTAAGTTCTTTGTAGGACTCTGTGTCACATTTTTCAAACAGTGTAATATCTCCTTTAGGAACAAAACTCATAAAACTAAAATTTCTTAGTGTGTGTGTATGTGTACCGAGGAAGGAGGAGAGGAAGAAGAGGGAAGAGGAGATGTTTCGTCGTTTCCTCTCTCTTCTCTTTGTATCTAACATGAAATGACAGATTTGTGTCATGTGTGTTTGCCTGTGTGCGTCTATGCGTGTGTGTACACACCTGTGCTGACTCGGTTCATCATCACCTCTCCTCTTTAATCATGTTGTGCACCTGTTCTCCTTCTCACCCCCTCCCTCCCCCTCCATGTCCTTCTATCACCATCATTTCCAGCCTGGAGGAAGGACCCTAAAAAAGCGATCCCAGCTCGAGGTAGTTGTGCGTGCACGCAGCGAATAGAAAGATTGTGGAACATCTTAAGTTATTCTTACAGATATTGAGCAGAAATCTTGCTAAAGTTTGCTAGAAGTTGCAGATAAACAGTTTGTGGAAATGAAACTGATTTTAAGAAAGTGCTTCCTTACACAGTTTCCTGTGTTTTTGATGCTCCTGCATCGTATTAATGCTCCAGTGCAAACGTCAGTCACGCTGTGATGTAATAGCTTTTTAGGAAAACGTCTTGAAAGTAGTCAAACCTAAACCTGACCTTTAACAGTGAAGAGCAGTGTTGGTCAAGTTACTTGAAAAAAGTAATCAGTAACTAATTACTGATTACTTCCCCAAAAAAGTAATCCCGTTACTTTACTGATTACTTATTTTCAAAAGTAATTAATTACTTAGTTAGTTAGTTACTTTTTAAAAACACGATTTACACCCTGAAGAGGTGATAAAGCGATAGATCTTTCAGCCCAATTCTACTTTTTCTGCATAATCCATCATACAAAATGTAATCAAATGGAAAAGTCTCTTTTTTTTAAAACTTGTTTTATTAGTTTTAATCTTTTAACTTTATGCATCAAGCAAAAATTTAATTATATGCAACATTCTCTGACTGGAAGAAATTAGTTTAACATTTAAACCTATTTTCTGCACATTCCAGCACATAAAATAAAATATTTTTTGTGTTTACACTCAGTCTTTCAAATAGATGCAAGTAAAACACAGCAGAAAATAAATAAAGTCAAAGACTCAGCGGTCCTGTTGCTCTATTTTCACCTGTAAAGCAGGACTGGGGTAGGCGGAGGTTTACCCTGGTGCAGGTGTGCCGCGGTCAGTGGAAGAATCCGCGAGTTTCTCTGTGAGTTTCCCATTACGTCGTAGCTACTCGGTGCTTGTTGGAAGTTTAGGGGTTTTTTCGCTGTAAAAAGAAGTTTTCTTCCCACGCACAGCGGACACTAATGTTTTTGTCACTTTTTATGGAATCAAACTCAAAGTAAGGTCAGTACTTCCACGCTTTAAACGCTGCACGCTCATACTCTCTCCTGCACTCGATATGTGATCCACTGTTGATCTGCACACAGCTGTTGTCACGAACGTCGCACTCGCTTACGTCACTGTCATGAGACATTCTTGCAAAAAAATCACGGTTTTAGTAACGCAGTAACGCAGCGTTCCTACGGGAAAGTAACGGTAATCTAATTACCGTTTTTGCAATAGTAATCCCTTACTTTACTTGTTACTTGAAAAAAGTAATCAGATTACAGTAAGGCGTTACAAGTAACGCGTTACTGCCCATCTCTGGTGAAGAGTCAAATGTAATGACTTACACAAACAGGAGTAACATGCAGTACTGAGCATACGGTTCATCAGAGTAAAGCTGAAGGACAGCTGAGCTCAAAGTAATAATCCTAATAAGCCAACAGCGCCGCACCTGCCTGACTTATTTCGATTATTAGAGCATTTGAAGCTCTGAGCTGTTGTGACTCAACAATAGGGACTCGTGAGCTTCAGCCCTCACTGGGAATCTCAGAGAGTTCCAGGTCAGCTGGGATTTATGTGCCGTCCAAAGTGCTCTTGGACTGCAGCCACGTTTTTATTAAACTGCCTATAACTAATAGCAGTAAAGTCTTCACTGCATGCTAACGTACTGGGAGGACGCTCGGCTTTACTCAGCAGAAACGATGAGATGGCAGCTGCTGGGCTGAGCGTGCTGCCAGCAGCTGAGCCGCCGCAGACGCGCTGCACAGATTAGTCGAGCTGAAAAGTGACATCGAGCCTGCACGGGATAATTAGAAGATGAAAACAACACATGAAAGCAGCACATGAGCCGTGGTAAAAATGGTCTGCACATGCTCAGATCAATCATTACGCACGTTATTGACTGGAGGCAGCAGCACTGATCAAAGCTTACAACCTTTTTATTAGTGTTTCATCAAGTAAATTCACATTTCCTCTGGAAACACTTTAGCACTTTAAGTTTTAATAATCCAATAAATCTGCTGCCTGGTCAGTGCTTCTGCTTTTTTCTGTGTAACTTATAATGGAATACTTTTAAGTAACTGTGAATATTTCTTCTAATAATCGTTTCACGTGACTCAGGATGTTACGCCAGGCTTTTGTGCAGCGCTCTACCTGAAAGACGGGAAAAGGTAAAGTTTTGCACAAAGTACAAATGTTTCACTTCATAAGGAGAAAGAAAGGATAACTCATACTTTTGTGTGTGGCTTTGTCTACTTAACTTTAATCAGCACAGGTGTTTTAAGCGACTGTTGTTATTATATTACTTGTAGTCATATTTGCAGTTACACATTTTTCCCAGTAGGAGGGGTCTGAGCCATAAACTGTAAATAAAAGATGACCACTGTTTCCTGAAGTCCCAGTTTGGTGCGCTAGGTGAGCAGTTCTTGCTGTTTGCCTCTTGATGTTTTAAAAAAAATCATTTTAGTACGATAAATATCTTGGGATGGCTCAAAAGAGGGCGCTGTCCGTACGCAACTTGTACATCGCACTGTAAATCATTCCCTGCTTTACGCTCCTTTCTGACCCTAATGCTGGGCTCACACTGTGCGATTTTTGGCCCATTTTGAGCCGATTTTTGAGTCGTGCGACCGTTTTGGCGATCGGCCCGATTTTGGCCTTCATCGTGCGTCGTGCATCGTGTAGTATACGTGGGGTAACGAGATGCGATTAACACCTCACGACCAGCTCCCGATCATCAATCGCTTGGTCGTGAGGGTGTCACCGCAGTTTGTCACACTGCGCACGCGCAAACACAAATGTCAGCGAAAAAGACGGCGCAGCACGGCAGTGCAGCGTGTGATCTGGACACAAGCGATGGAGGCACAACCTGTAGAACCATCCGAGCCTTTTCGATGTGGCCTCACAAAATTATCACGACCACAACAACCGTGAAAATAGTTGGATCTACACTGCTGCTCAATCACAGCTGCCTGATCAATGTTTTCCATTAGCAATTTAGCAAAGTTGATGGTGGTGGTGTGTCTGTGTGAGTGAAAGACAGAGAGAGCGCGAGCGACAGATTTTCTGTTATAACCTTCATGTTATGGACGCACAGTGTGAGCACTCAGGTCGCATCAGAGCATCGGGCCGTATAGTGTGAGACCCTGCATCGTGACCTATGAACTTCTAACCCCTGCGAGTAAATCGTGCAGTTTGAGTAGGAGCTGAATCGCGCGACTGAAAAAATCGCACAGTGTTTGCCCAGCATAATCGGGGACCATGACATACAAGATAAATATCGTGATGTGTTGAATAAATCTTTAAACCATAAACATGAGTGTTCACTGAAGTCAGAATTTGTGTGTTTTTACCACCAACTTTTACACAGCAAGACTTCATTTTCTAAGCACAGAAGTCGCCCCCTGCTGGACATTAGAAAACTGTAAATTTACAGACTTGGCACCAGTGAAACAGTTACAGTAACACAACATCATTTCCACGAGCACCGGTTAAAAACCAGCTGAAGCTTGTTACAGCACAGATGGGTCAAATTCAGCTGAATCAGCGTCCTTCGGATAAAAAAAACAATGAAATGCATGGAAAAGAATATTAGTTAAATATATGTTGTTGTGCATTTACTTAAGTATGTAAGTCTGGCTTTTTAAGATGAGCTGTAAGTGTTGAGTGGCAGATGGCGGTGCAGCTGTAAGGGTTAATGAACTGACCTGAAGACAGACCAGCCGACAGCCAGTTGTTAGAAGGTAACCTCGGGGGGGAACAGCAGCTGACTCATCCTCACACCTGAGCTTCTTACGTCACACACAGGTGTGTGTGTGTGTGTGTGTGTGTGTGTGTGTGTGTGTGTGTGTGTGTGTGTGAACCAGAAAACCTCAGTTGGCTCAGCACAGAGTCAGTTCTCCTTCCTACCTCCTCCCTCTCCTCCTCCTCTTCTTCCTCAGAACCCTCAGTCTGCTCCTCCTCTCCCTCCCCATCCTCTTCCTCCTCTGGGAACTCTACGTCCGACTCTCCGGGGGCGATGGGGACGCTGATGGTCAGGTTGGGATTCGTCATGTAGCTGTCATCCTCCGGCACCACGTACTTCTCCACGTGACGCCCTGGGATGAAGAAAAAGATGGATGGATGAACTAATGGAAATATTTTTATCCCTACCTTTCTGCAGGATTTGTTTTATTTGATTTTTTATGAAAGTTGATTTCTAAACAGTTTAGAAAATCCAAACTCAAGGCCGTAGATGGTCAGACAGCGGGGCCGCGTAACAGTCTAAGACTTAGAAGATCTCTCTAAGAAGTTCAATAAAATGAACTTCATGTCTACATATTAGAGGGTCTGCTTCCACCAAGTTACTTGCCCAAGGACACAACGACCGAGACTGTCGGAGCCATCCCCAACCCCCGGGCCACAAACCAGTACCGGTCGTTTAGTACCGCGAGAGTTGAGTCTCGGGTGTGAAATTCATGGTTATCAGGGCTTTTAACGTTTTTATCGTTATCTCAGTTTCACTGGGTCTTTTTCCGTGTGTTATGAATAAATCTTCATTTTTTTGGTACCGGTACTGGTTTTATTTTGTCGGATTTATCCGGCACACCTTAAAGGCCGGTCTGTGAAAGTATTGTCGGGCATAAACCGGTCCATGGCACAAACAAGGTTGGGGACCGCTGCTTTAAATAGATCAAGTTAAGTCTTAAATGCATTTCAAAGATGGAACTGCATGAATGCCACATGCATGGAAGCTTAATTTACTAAAAATCCCATCATATTTTACCAGATAAGACTTCAGCGTAGTGACTGAGACCATATCCACATCAGGAAAGTCCTTCCTGGGGTCTGTGGCCATTTTTTCAGAGACTTCTGCACAATCAGACTTCTGCTGCTCCTCTAACAGACTGATTTATTTGGGAGGGAACTAAACTACTTCATGGAAACTTCTCTTCAGCTCATTAAAAACATTCACTTTTGCCATCAGACCTGGAAGTTTCATGTTTTTGGTTTAATTTTAAGAGACACACCTGTCAATAATAGTTGACGGTGACCTTTGATGAAAATCTTATTTAAAGAAATTGATTTAGCAGCTTAATCTCATTTGTTAATTATGTACAAAGACTTTTTGAAAAGATGTTTGTTGTTTAACTGCTTCACACGGCTGATTGCTGTTTATGTGTGACTGCTTCTTGGCTGAGGGCAGGAACTTCCTGGAAACAAAGCTGGTCGGCTTTGAGTGGCTCTCACCCAAGAAGATGCTTGGCACACAACCATCAAATGGCAAATTAATGTGTTTATATCTTTT
The DNA here is from genome assembly GCF_057382275.1 of Copadichromis virginalis. Taxonomy (NCBI): domain Eukaryota; kingdom Metazoa; phylum Chordata; class Actinopteri; order Cichliformes; family Cichlidae; genus Copadichromis; species Copadichromis virginalis. Next base: position 33,462,211 of record NC_140626.1, read on the forward strand.
ATGGATCGGCAGCTTATAAATACCAGATATTTTTACTCTTAAATCTCAGATGTCACAGTGCCTTACATGCATTAAACTAAGAAACAGCCGCAGCTGCATGACAGCAGTCCAAGGCTGGTTACTGAAAGGTGGAAATTAGCCAGATGAGGAGGTCATTGTGAATTCTAACAAAGGTAACACGAGAGGACGAGTACATCCGATCTGTGTTAGTGTGCGACAGAAATAATCTCTGAGGTATGTCACCTATGACAGCACCGTTGGCCTCCGTGTGGATGGTACTGAGGCGTTTCAGCTTCATCATGGCTTTGGCCTCCTTTCGCTTCTGACGACGACGCTTCAGGTTCCCATTAAAAAAATCCACCACCTGAACCACAGACAACATGAAGGAAAACACAGTGTGAGACAGAACGAGCTCTGTGGTAGTTTACAAAGTGACGCACAGACGGGTACCTGTCTGCGGCACCAGGCCAGGCCCCGGGTGATCCTGTGAATAGCGATATGCAGGTTGTTCATCTCCCCGTCGTCGTCTGGAGCCGAGAGGTTGTCAGAGCTGAAACTGCTGAGGAGCAGAGCCAGGAAGAGGTTCAACAGCTGGAGACACAGAGAAAGACAGCGAGGGAGAGACGCTGAGTTTAGAAATTCAGTTTGTAAGACAAGGTTCAAACGTGCATCAGGACTCTCGCCTCTCCTTCTCTTTGACGTCACGGTTTGCTGAACTGAACTGTGGGTGCGGTGTGAGCGTTGAGAAAAGTTCAACTGTTCAGGCTTTCTTTTTTCAAAAATGATCTTCATTAGTTAGCACTGATGGATATTTGCTGACTTCGCCAGTAAGCACCGAAACACCAGGGTTTCTCCCCAGAGGCTAAATCTGCGTCCTCGCTCCTGTCTGCACTGACCTCTAAAGCTAACAAAGACAGAGCATGGCACAAATCCAGCTGAGTCTCAGGGAAAGCTCATTAATATTTCAGGTACTTCGACATAAATAAGTTTTAATCCACTTTTACAATTTATCCTCTGGAGACCATGCATGTGTGAAGATCTTCAAGGTTGTTAGGAGCCATTAACCCTCCCTGTCACCCAGATGTTCCCAGTTGCTTCCATTCTCTCATCCTTTATTCTTTAGTTAACTCATTAAACACACACACTTACACACTCGCACACACACACAGCCTGTGTGGCGTCACAGTGTCCACGGAAGGTTGATTGCTCAGTGTGTGCTGAATAATGCCTGAGGCTCTTAGTAACTGATCACCAAGCCGGAGTGCTGCTCTTAGCCAGATTGCTTCTCTTTAACCACAACTCTGTGTGTGTGTGTGTGTGTGTGTGTGTGTGTGTGTGTGCGCGTGTGTGTGTGTGTGTGTGTGTGTGTGTGTGTGTGTGTGTGTGTGTGTGTGGTGACAGGTCAGGTGGCTCAGGTAGCAGCTTCCTGCATCTGTCTGATTTCAGCCAGCAGACCTCACAGCAGCAGACAGGTGGGTTTGTTTCATGCTCAGAGGCACTTCGGCAGGCCTTGCTATGCTTGTAACATAAATGACACCATGAGCACCACAACCGGCAGCACGGGTCTGTCTAACAGAACAGCCTACCAGATCAAAGTGTGCAAAGTGTGAAGCTGGAAAAGTTATAAAGGGTTTATCTTCAGATGTAAGATGAGGACTCGCTGCTCCTTTGTGTTGATAAAGAGCCCGATGAGGTGCTTTAGATCATAACGGTCCTGGATGCCCGCCCCCTTGGAGTTTTTTGGGGTGCATCCAACTGGGAAGAGACCCCGGAGTACTCTCCATAGAGATTACATATCTTGTCAAGCGTGGGATTACCCAGAAATAACTGGAAAACATTGTTGGGTAGAAGGGTGACCCAATTTCAGACAAATGAAGGAAAATGTATTAAATGTATTTTTATGGTTTATGAGACCATCTGAGCAAATTTTCTCCAATAGCAAAGGGTTATCGTCATAGTCAACCAAAGACATGTTGGAGAAGTTCTCGCAGATGGAACAAATTTGTCTTTTAACATATGTTGAGTTACAGATCTAACGCCAAACCCCAACCCTAACCAAAGAATCGAGAATGAACCCAAAAACGAAGTGAAAAAGAATCACAGAAGGTTTTAAAATCTACCCTGCATCCTAAACTCTAAACGAGAATCCCTGTATGTCAAACAACGATGCTGAGGCCCTGCTACTTCCTGTTAAAAATATTTCCGATGTCAGCCTGGGTATGGGCCCTGTGTCCTCAGGTCATCCTGGTCCAGTCCAGCTCATAATAATTATCTCGCCGTCCATTTCTGCCTCGGCCCATCTATCAAACATTCACACGTCTCATTCACAGCTATTGATGAATCAAGCAGCGCACACACCCCGCAGGCTGGACGTCCCGCAGCTGGTTGTGTTTATGTAACGACTCAACTGGATCCGGCAGCTTTCCAGTTTCTGGTTGTGTAAGAGGAAACCGGGCCAGTGGGTCAATATCTGACACCAGGAAGCAGAACTCTGACATGTGTGTGCAGGCATGCATTACTCGTGTTGTGAGGACATGATGCAGCGCATGCAGTCATGTTGTCAGGACTTCTCCCCCAATTAATAAATCCTCGGTCATTTATATTTATTTATTTGTCCATTTTTTTTCTTGAGAAAGTTTTCAGTCTGCTTTGTGCAGGTTTGTGAACTCTCCAATTATATTATTTAAGGGCTGTGACTAAAAAGTATTATTTTACTTTAAACTGAAATTTTTAATTACCTAGGTTACAGTGTGTGTGTGTGTGTGTGTGTGTGTGTGTGTGTGTGTGTGTGCATTGATCCCAGCTGGTGGTGGCGGTGTGTGTGCTGTTGTTTATAGTACTGATCAGCGTTCTGCTGTTACAATCCCAGTTTCACCAGCCCAGGTCGCTGGAATTTGATTGGCTGTGCCCTTGACTCAAACACCAATAGATCAATGCAGCTGATTGGTTAACATGGCAACATACCTTGACAGGTCAACCAGTGACCTTGCTGCTTTCCAACAGTCGATAGGAGATTGCTGACAGAAGTCTGTTTTATCAGTTTATTCATTTAAGCCTGTTTATAGGTCAAAACATGCCCAACCTTAATTATGTTTAAGTATAGTTTTGGCCACCTGGGGGCAGTAATATCGCCGTTAAAAGTGAGGAAACAACCTCCTACACCTACTGCACACCCAGAAGTTTAGCGTAACACCCCCGTCCTTTTCCAGCTACGCTTGTCTCAACAGTATATATCTGCTCTTGGTCTCTACCAACATTTAAAATAAATATCTGGCTCTTTAGCTCGTGAATACTCCACTCTATGGTTCACCAGCTGCCCACTAACTGTCTCTGTCAGCTGTTTGCAGCTGAGTAATTTAATATTGATTCATTCGGCTATAATAGATTTTTTGATTGATAAGATTTAATAAATTATCAGGAATAGTAAACAAAGAAGATCCAAGGTATGAGTTGCTCTCTATCAGTCAGGATTTGGACCAGAAGCTGTAACACACAGACTAACATCTGGAAATCCTGTACTCGGTGCTCAATTTCCTATTTTGAATTAAAAAAGTTCCTAAAAGAAAACACAAGTATCATACGAAACTTCTAACCTGCATAAATAAAACACGATTCAGGCCAGAGACCAGAAATGTGGAGCCATGTTGACTTAATCTAATGTGACAGGTGTCCGCTTGGTTCCAGCAGTCAAACTGGACTAAAGCCCTGCTGCTGTGAGAGGGAAAACCCTCCGTGAAACAGCTGCATGTATTATGATGAGGAAGTGTGTGAGGTGGATACAGTGAAAGAGGGAGAAGGTTTATAAGTGTGTCCGTGCATCAGCCGTGGATGTGTTTATGCTTGGTGACAGCGTGAGCCATCTGTGTGTGGGAGCGCGTGTCAATTTCTGGACCACCTGATCCCCCCAAATTCACCTCGTTTAACTCGTTAAACGGATCGTAGCAATTAGCCTGGGGATTGGGCCAACCATCCACGCACTCTCACTCTCTCACACACACACACACACACACACACACACAGAAAGTTAAAGGCACAGCTGAGCCACTGGTCGAGCACACGGGCGGCAGAAAGATTTTGTTATTTATTTCCATGTATTTCTGATTGGATGTGAGACTAATTTGACCTCTTTTCAAAGTTCAGGTAATATTCTTCTCACTGTTGCTGCGTCTGCTTTACTTTCACTTTATTTCACTTCAAAAAGCCGCACTGATAAAGCCGCACTGATCTCTACTCCATTAACTGTCTGCTTCATTATGTTGGTGATGCTGGTTTAAATCCATTCTAAAGTTTCTGTGCAGGTGAACGAGGCAGAACATCACTTCTTCAAATTACAAACATAGTTTGTATCGATTTTATTGGGTCTGTCTGTGCTTTCAGTGGCTGCATTTTTATGTAACACACCTTGTATCTCTTTTTGCGAGTGCTTCATGAATATAAAATCTAATAATGTACTAATAAGAACTATTATCTTACAGCAGTGGAGCTGGATGCAAATGTATCTGTGAGGAAGAAAAACATCTGATCGAGTTCTGCCCACATCATGATTCGATGTCTACATGCAAATGAGCTACACATATTGTATACATTGGTGAAGACCAGCACAAAAAAGTGAGACTGCGGAGACGAACAGACGACAGGTTTGCCTGTAGCTGCTTGGCGAGACAACCCAAGCTATGTCCTTCTAGAAGAAAGTCAGCAGCCATCTTTGGAACCAGTCTGTCCAGTTAATTTGTCCATCGGTCAGTCAAATCTGAAATTAACTCATATTTTTATACAGTAACTTTAGTATATTTAATGAAAAGTTTTAAAATCATGCCGTGAATATATTGAGAGTTACAGGCCGTAGAAGTACAAATGTGGCGCTTTTTATTCTGCATTATTTTTCCATCATTGAGTCCTCATAATGTCTGTACAGGCGTTTAAAGCCAACCAACCAAATCAACTTTACACATGGCATGAACTAAAAAGAGATCAATAACAGGCGTGCACCAACATGATGTCTGCGAGGCAGAGGAACCGAAAGAAATGCTGGTAACCTGGATAAACTTCAAAAAGCACATTTTGGGTCAAACTGCCAGCTCGAAATCAGAGACAACCCAAACGATGGGCTGTAACGCCACCTGTTGGTTTCAAACGCCACAGTTTTTACCTTCATGGTGGTGTTTCAGACACTTCATTGTGTTGATGAAAGGGTGGAGTGCTGAGTTATCAGCTAAGCTTGACAGACATGTTAACATGAGACTCTGTGGGAATCTGACTCACTGTCGAAGCCTGCCTCGAGCGGCCATCAGAGGAACTGCAGGTTTAGCTTCATCTTTCTTGCCCAAACAAATTACAGCAAATTTTGCCTGCTGTGTATTTTAAAATCAGAGATCATTGACTGAGGAAAGCTGTTCCACAGTTTGGGCGCTCCAACCTCAAAAGCACGATCGCCTCTGGTTTTAAGATCAGAGCGAGGGACCGTTAGAAGGGTTCGATCGGAGAGCCGGCTGCGTTGATAAGGCAGGAACGTGTCCACGTACAGCTTTTTGTGTTAGTAACAGTGGATTCTGAATTTCACTGGAAGTCAGTGAAGGGATGCAAGGATAGGTGTAATATGTGAGCATCGGCTAGTTTTGGTTAGCAGCTTTGAACTAAGTGGAGACGAGCTATGGAAGACCTAGAGATGCACACAATGATCAATCTTTAATCATTCACAATGTGTCAGGGGCTGGGTCTGTGAGCCGGCGTTTGTGTGATTTTGTGTTATGCTCTTATGTTAAAATCATGTGCTGTTCTTAAGTTTGGTTTGCTGGTTTGTTTTTTCTATGCTTCTGTGTAGGTTCCCCTTGTGTCCCTCTGTCACTCCCTCTATCTCGTGTCAAGTTTGCGTGTCCCAGTTCATGTCTCTTCACATTTCCTGTTTTATTTTGAAAGTCTTGTTTCTATGCTCTTTGTGCTTAGTGTACTTTTCCCTGTGGTGTCATGATTATTTGTGTCAGCTGTGTTTCCCCAGGTGTTTCCATTTCCCCCGTTACCCTTCTGTGTATTTAAGCCCTCTGTCGTTCTCTGCTCAGTGTTGGTCCGTCTGCTTGTCTTGTGTCGTGTCACAGTATATTTTCTGGATTGTTTTCACGCGTCTGTTTAGGTCTCTATTCATGTTTTGAGTCATAGTTTTTACAGGTGCCTGTTCAGATTCACGTCACGTCAATGTTTTCATGTTGAGTTTAGTTTATCCCAGTTCAGTCTTGCCTTGTTTTTCTGTTTTGGACTTCGGCTAATAAACTGCTGACTTTTGGTTAAAGCTTCGTCTCTCTGGTGTCTGCTTTTGGGTCCGTTTCAGAGACACGGATGAAGTTTGCATGTGCTGGATGTTGTTTGTTGTGAAATAAAGCGAGCATCTCGCTCAGATCTACAGAGTCCCGTCATTCATCACGGTCGCTGTCGCTGACTCGCTGAATACTTTCATCATTAAAGACCGACTGTGCATACAGGAGCGCTCAGCTCTGAGTGAAGTTCATCTCGGGTAGTCGAGGAGAGCCCAAGAATCAGCTGCTGCTGTCCTGGATAATTTCATGAGCAACAAACACACACACACACACTCACGCACACATGGGGGAGGTGGTGGTGATGAATGGGCAGGTAACACGATCTGCTTTTGGTGCTTCTCCTCGTCACAACAAACCCCTGTGAGCAAAGCCCCCTGGGAAAAAACGTTTGCAACGTGAGAGATGAAGAACGAGAGAGAAGGGTGAGAGAGGGAAGAGGAGAGAAAGAGAGCGGGCGAGGAGAGGACGAGGTTATCTCTTAGCCTGTAATATTGTTTTATATAATGTTTGAACACAGGGAGGACAAACTGAGTTACAGGGACACCTAAAATGTACAAATACAGAAGCAGAAGGCTGCGAGATGTGAACTAAAGTATATGGACGCTGTACTAAAACGGTTTAGAATCACTAACAGAAACGCTGGAGCCTCAGACTGATCATTAAAAGACATGTTAGGGTCACATTTCCACAGGAGGACGTGCCGTCTGTCATTTCCCACAATCTGTGGTTGGAGCGTTTTGAGGATTTTGCATTCAGAATAAGACTCAGTGTGTTTCAGATTAATACTCCCAACCTGAAGCTATGGGAACGTGATGATCCCGGGGAGTTGCCAGACAAGGTTTAAAGCCATTAAATACAAAGAGGGATAATTGGACCGCACCACCACTTCCTGCTGAAAGGGACAATGTGTGTCTTCTTTCATTTAAAAACAAAGTATTTGTATTTAATTAAATATTTGCGTTTAGTGTTTAATGATTTTGATTTTCTTCTTTGGTGTTTAGTTTATTAACAAACCAGAGTATACTGCATTGTTTGTTGTTTACAATTGTGTTTTGTTTAGTTACCCCTCGTGTGTCATAGTGGTCTGCTCAGCCATTGTATGACCCTTGTGCGTCATTTCATGTGTGGGTCAGTTATGTGTGTTTGGGCACTCATTTGGTTTGTTAAGTTTTGTTTATTTGACGTCTTTTATGAGCTCAACATTTATTACTTTTGTAAATATGATTTTAGGGGGTTAAATAAATGAAAACCATGTTTTTCTAATAATTCCTGAGACTCCTCCTGTTTTTCAACTCGGTCCTCAACATTTACCTTAAAATTAAGTTCAGCTCTTTCAGTGTTTCTGTGGTAACCGTGGTAATAACTACTGATCTTAGTAGTTATTGCTTATTTTTTTAAGGAAACCAATGAGAAATCAAAAGAAATGACCCAATTTCAAAAGGCTGTAATTAATAAAGTAATAAACACAAAAGCTTGCAGTAAATTTTATAATATATGGGTGAATATAATGTTTTACATACAAAGCAACTTTCACAAGTGCCCTATATGTCTCCCTTGGATGAACAGCATATTATATGTCCATCTATCATCCATGCATCCATGCTGCTGATGGAACCTATTTTACACATGTCAGTAATCACATACGTGGTTCTAAATGTGCAACTGAAACTGATGTGTTGGGTTTTCTGCCCTGGGTTTGTCTCTTAGGTATCACGTACTGGAGATGTTTTAGGACAACTATGAACAAACAAAAACAGTTCAGTCATAATTATCCAACCAGGTGTTTGTACGGTTGTTTAATAGGATAGCTGTGCTCTCTGTGGGGGTGTCAGGGGTAGAGTGCTGTTAGGAGGCAAGCCTGTCACAGCTGTCACAGGACGAGAGGTTGGACAGGTTCTCAGTCCATCATAAGGCTCATAGTTCTGTGCGATCCACTGGGTTTAAACATCAGTATTGGACACTGAGAGGATGCAGTTTGCGAGCCTCTCAGTGTTTACAGCATGGACATTTAATCATTTTACACAAAAAGTAGCGCTTTTGGGGTTTATCATTATAAACTCCATGTTCCGGACACAGAGGAAATAAAAAGATTGTTAGTGCTAAGAGTTAATATTCTTTATCTCCACTGGACTGATTAATACAAGCCCAACGTGTCATGGTTTCCATAATTGTCCACTTTTTCATTGTGTTCTGAATCCTGTTGTTTTATTTTTAACTTATAATAAAACTCGTCTTAGAAAAATATACATTTAATGTAACAGAGTTGATGCATCCCACCATTTATTTTCCTCCGCACGTGTGTTGTTTCTGCTTTGACCTGAAGCGCCTCATATAAGACCACCACCAGATGTTTCTTCTACTAAGAATAATCCATCCAGCATATATGTAATTAATCGGTCAGACAATTCAAACTGCTGATTTGTGCTGTTTGAGCAGCTTTGGAGGCCCTGCTAAAAATGACAATGATAAAAGTGAATGTACATGTATAAATGAACGGAGAGGAAAAGAAGTGGAAAAAAAACAGGAGAAGAAGAGGAGGAGAAGGTGGAGGAGGAGGAGCGCAGAGGCAGGTGTGCTGCTGCTCAAGTGCTGGCTCAGGAAAACACATTCAGCCGCTCATTTGTCATAAAGAGAAAAAGCAAAGAAACATCTGGTTCCCTCTGTGCAGCTGCACACACACAGACACACACAGTTCAGGAACACAGTCTGCAGGAAGTAGCAGGAAACACTTTTCAGAATAAAAGCCCAGGAACAAAGGCAGCTCAGAAACTGTTTCTGAAGAACATCAGGACAGAGATCTACATGAATGAATCCATTACTCTATTAGGATAATCCAGTGATTTACAACTTTAATCAACTTCACATTTACCTTTAATGACAAACTATCTATCCCAGGGGTGGGCAGTCTCAGTCCACGAGGGCTGGTGTCCTGCAGGTTTTAGGTCTCACCCTGGGTCAACCCACCTGAATCACATGATGAGTTTGTTACCAGGCCTCTGGAGAACTTCAGGACATGTTGGCTGTTTCCCAATTCAGGGTCTGCAGCCTCAACGATCCTCAAGGGCCGCGTACTCAAAGACCACTAAGGCCGGAAGTGCGAGGCTTGTGAAATGGGACGGTCTAGCCTCCGTCGCGCTGCCCAGGTTGCCTAGCAACCATGATACTAACCACTGGAAACGTGTCATACAGCTTTGTTTGACAGAAATGAAGGAGAAAACCTTTTGTTTATTTGTTTGTTTGTTTCTACATGAGCTTTGATCATTCTCTGTAAGATTAAGCTCAGCTATTGAACGGCGTATATTTAAAGTAAAGGCTTTAAAACCAAGTTAGTACAAACGTCACTAATGTCACATAACTTTGCCGACATGTGGCCAACAGGAATGTTTAATGTTCTTCGTTATTAAACATTTGCACATAAATAAGTGACATAATATTCAGTACTTAAAGTTTACTCTTCGGGGGCCCCTCATCCGCCGTTTTTTTTCTGCACAATTATCCACACCCAGCGCCACGCTATGCATTCTGGGATATGTTGGGCCACGAAGGACGCATTTGAGGGCCGCATTTCGAGCAGCCTTCAAATTGGGACAGCCTTCGTCGTGTCACTGTGACGTAATCGGCCTTAAAATGCGGCCTTTAAAGCTGCAGACGCTGAATTGGAATACAGCGGTTGAGGAGCTAATTTAGCCATTTAAATCAGCTGTGTTGGTTCGAGGCCACATCTAAAACCTGCAGGGACACCGGCCCTCGTGGACTGAGACTGCCCACCCCTGATCTGTCCTGTTCTTAAAGGCTATTTGGTGTGAGGCTGTGTTGAGAGTTTGGTTCGCTTTGCCAACAAGATCTTGACAGAAGGATGTGGGCCTTCTGCCGTCACTGAGTGTGTGCACACACACACACACACACACACACACACACACACACACACACACACACACACACACACTATATGATTGGCTAAGCAAATGTAAATAACAATACACATCATTAGGTGTGTGTGTGTGCATTCTGTTTTTAATTAAAATCAGAATCAGCTCTTACAGTAACGCGTCATCTGTGTGCTCATGTGCAATACTGTCGGTCTGCGAACAGCTGGTCCTCTCTCCTGCCCCGGTGCCTTCTGGGTGTTAGAGTAACATCGTGAGGTTCAGTGTCACGGCAACCATGTCTCACATCTTGCCCGCCAACTGTTTCCGTGACAAAACTCTGAGTCGTTAAAGTGAAACTTCCTTTTTTTGTATTTCTTCTTTTTCCTTACTTCCTCCTCATTTTTCCCTTTCCTGCTTCGCTTCGTGTTTTATTTTGCACTTTTCACTTTTCTTCCACTCTTCGTTCTCCTTCTGTGTTTCCCCCTTTTGGTCTTTCCATCTTTTAAATTCCTCCCTTTCATTTTAATTCCATCTCTTTATTTCCTCCTTCCTTCCTTTCTTATCATACTTCTTCCTTTTCCTTCTTACCTTTTCTCGTTCCTTTTGTTTTCATTTTCCTTCTATTACTTCCTCTTTTTCCTTTCTGGTTCTTCGTACCCCTCCATCTCGCTGTTCATTTTTACTTTTTCCATCTTTTCCTTCTTCTGTTTACTTTTGCTCCTTATTTCCTTTTATTTAAACAGGAAGCAGGAAGCTTAATTTCTTCCCTCTGTGCCTTGTTCTTGCTTTTTCTGATTTCTTTCTTGAAACTGTGTCAGATTTATTTTCCTCTCTTCTTTCCTCTTCTGCTCTCTCCCTCTCACCATTTACCATTTCCTTCTTCCTTGTTTAGTTTTTCCACTACTTTTCCCTCTTTAGTTCTCTTGCCAAAATGTTTTCCTTTTCCTTCCTCACCTTTTCTCTTCCTCCTTCATTTCTTTTATTCTCGTACTCTCCCTTTGTCTTCTTCTCTTCCTTTCTGTTTTTCTTTTCATCTTTTCTTTTCTCTAGTACCTATTTTCTTCCTTTTATACCCTCAGTTTCCTTGTACCATTTCCTCCCTTTTCCTGTCTTTACATATGAGACTACTTTTCTTGTTCCTTTCTTTTACCCTGTGCTTCTAAATTCTCCTCTTCTTTCTTTTATTGCATTTCTTCCCTCTTCATTTTCTTCCTCCTCAACTTTTCTCCTTCTTTCCTGTACTGTATCAGTTTTATCACTTTCTTCCTCAGGTTCTTACGTCTCTATTACCCCTTACCTTTTCTCCTCATCCTTCTGCAATAATCCTTTAACTCTGTTTTTATTCTTTGAATTTGTTTCTTGTTTGTTCTACTGACAACTTCTTTTCTTGAGTTTTTCTCACTTCTTTCACTTTGTGAGTTCCTCTTCTTGCTCCTATCCTTTCCCACTTTTTGTCCTCCTTCCCTTTTATTCTTTTCTCCTCCCCTTTTCCTTCTTCCTTCCCTATTTTCTTCCCATTGCTCCTTCCTTATCTTCTCTTGCTTTTCTTTAATGGCATCTCCCTCTTGTCCTTTCCTTTGATCTTTTCTCTCTCTGTCTCTGTTACCACCTCTTTATTCCTTTTGGCATCACCTCGAGTTACCTTAACTTGAATTACCCTTCCTGCTTTCCTTCCTGTCTGTTTACAGTATTTGGACATGCTTTCACTTGTTTCCTCCTTCCTCACTGCCTGTTATGAGGTCTGACAACGTGACATCCTATAACCACCACCACCAAAAAAAAAAAGTCATGCACACATACAAACACGTGAACGCATGCAAGGCATGTGCACACCTAAGCACGCTGAGGTGTGCACAATGGGGCCATTTCTAAAAGGATAAATCACATGAATAGCAAAGGTTCACACACACACACACACACACACACACACACACACACACACACACACACACACACACACACACATTCATTCACTCAGGTCAGCATATCCCTCTGTAGGAGGAGATACAATTCCTGTCACTGAGGACGGAATAAGAGGCTGTTGACGGCATGCTTGTCTGCGTGTGTGTGTGTGTGTGTGTGTGTGTGTGTGTGTGTGTGTGTGTGTGTGAGCTGTCTGGCCTATCAAGCTCATTATTAAATATCCATGAGACCATTAAGCTAAATAGATGAGTGAGACTCTATTATTGCTGCGCGCACACACATTTCATGATCCACTGACTGGTGAATATGAGAATCCACTACAGAGTATATTACAGGCTGTGAAGACTAGACAAGGAAGAGGAGGGACAGAACGAGGAGCCCAGGGAACAAATGAAAATGATAAAAACGGAAATTAAGGAGTAAAATTAAATTGTATTCAAGCTCCTTTTTCCACATTTGTTGATCCTGCTTTCTTTGTCATGTAAAGCATCCTTTAAATATATTTATTTAAATATATTTATTTAAATATATTTATTTAATATATTCTATTTATCCAGTTATATTTGGACCCCAAACTCTGGTGTTGGGATATATATACGCTAAGATCTGACTGCTACTCAGACACCTGCTGCTGCTAAAACATAAATGCAGTTTAGAATAATAATGCTATAAACTGCTGAATCTGTTTGGCTGCTGCTCTCCCTGCATCAGGCTCATGTTGGGACATCAACGATTATGGAGCCATACCAACAAATCTATGATGTACTGTTTGTTAACAATAAAACATTTTGAGATGGATCTAGTTCCACAGATCCAGAAAAAAACTAAAAACTTTCAATCCAAGATATTTTTATTCCAAAAAAGAAAAGGTAGCATCGGTGCAGCACCTAGTTTCCTCTGCTGCCCAAACATCTCCTGTTCACGAGTTGATTTATCTGTTTGACCTGTTGTACTTTGGTTAATTTAAAAAAAAGAAAATCTTGTATTCGTCTTTGTGAGTAATGTCACCCTGAGATCCCGGTTCTAGGCAGAAGCATATTTATGGGATAAATTCATCTACAATCCACTGAGAATTAGGGAAGAGCCAGAAACACAACAGCTGAGACAAACTAGGAAATCATGCATACAGCAGAAGAAGCTAAAGTAACACTTTCAAGTGCTGGGATTTTATTTCAGTGTTTTTAATGTTTACAGTAAGGGGGATTCCAGAATTTGAAGAAAATTAACTTCAGCTCAGTCTTGAAACCAAAGTTAGGAGGAGGTGCAGGAATCAGGCTTCACCTCAGACTACTTGAAATAAAAGCTTATTATGGATTTTATTTTTGTCCGGTGAGGCCAAACACAAGTTGATGACCGGCTTTATTGCTTGCATTCATTTCAGTCAGATATCCTCCCACGTTATTCCACAGAGGAATATCCTCTATAGCTGAGGAGGTAGAGCAAGTCAGGCTTTAATCACAAGGTTGTTACTGGACATTCAGCTACTCGAAGTACGGGAAAAGGTACTGAACCCCAATCTAGCCCTGATGAAACGGGGTATGAGTGTATGATGATAAGGTTTTTAAAAATGATTAAAGGCATAAAGGAGGTGTGCCAAGTACCTGTCCTGACAGGTGTATTGAAATCTTACTGTAGAGGAAAACTTACTAATATTTACTCAAAATCTGGTTCAGATGTAGTTTGACTGCTGAACTTACTCATTATTATTTCAGAGACGTGTCAACTCTGCCAGCTCACAAGTGACCAGTACTTTTGTTTTTTTTACTAATGCTGCGGAACAAAGTAATAACAAACACACCCTGCATGTGACAAAGTGGTGAATAATATCGTCTCACTTCAGCTATGACTTGTGTGCTTGAATGAGTGTGTGTGTTTGGGGGGGGGGGGCGTTTGACCATCTGATCGTGGAACTTTCTCTTCTCCAGTTACGTACTACTATAATCCCTCTCCCCCAACAGACAGACAGACAGACAGACAGACACACACACACACACACACACACACACACACACACACTCTGATTGATTGATGTGTTTAGACGTGCAGAGGTGACGTGTTCATGCTAGCAGGGGGTTGCATTGTATAGTAAGAGAGGTAAAACGAGCTCTCTCTGTGTGTGTGTGTGTGTGTGTGTGTGTGTGTGTGTGTGTGTGTGTGTGTGCGTGCGTTGGGGGTGCTGGGTAAGATGAGATGGCAGATAGTTATCAGAAGAAAGGAAATCTTTTCTGTTCTCCTTTTGTCAAGTGCTCCCTGCATTGGTCTGTGTGTGTCTGTGTGTGTGAGATAACACTTAGTCTACACAAAAATTAAACTGCTAATACAGTCCAAGTAAAAACAAAACACATAAAAATGGAACGAGCATAAAACAAGTGAAATGTATTTATTGGTCAAAGGAGCTCAGCTTCAAGAATTTGCTCTGGAAATTTCTTAATAATGAAAGTTATAAGATGAAATAAATGACTTTTTTGGATATGTATGTTGTGATGGTGAAGGCCATCAAAATCAGCAAGCATCCCTCCTCTGTGGACCACAAGTCTTCTCCGAGCTGGCTGAGCTGTCACATTTTCATCCCTCAGCCTCGACTCGAAGCAGGATTCGATACCCGCGGTAGCACATGGCTAAGTCAGGTCAGGAAAGCCCACCTGCTGACCAAAACACAGCCTTTCTCTTCTGCCCAACAGTTATTTTTAACGAGCTCTGTTTAGCCAAAATGCTGAATTACAGTTAACTCTAACCCTAACGACTGTAGACTCGGTCCAAAGTGCTTGGATAGAAGACAGCTGGCCTTTGATTCAAGCACTTTGGACTGGACCATGACCTGGATGATTAAGAACCTGCACAGACACACACAACTACACAACTACCAACTCAGTTTGCTCACAGTTATGAGCAAAGTTAGCCAGCATCTCTCACTACACTGAAGCAAATATCTCAACTTTTGTGAAAAATCTTCCTCACACTGCATTGAAACACTCATCAGCTGAGATTCTCCTGACAATCAGAATCCAAGGAGAAGCTTATGGACGCTGTCTGACAACAACAGGATTTCAAGGGTCTAACTTCTCTTTCACATTGACCCAGGGGGACAAAGGGACACAGCCTTGAGAAAAGTGAGAGAAATCATTAGACTTCATGGTGAGTTATGATAATATCTTACAGCAGTATTCGAAGTGTAAAACCTTTGTGTTTGGGTTGAATACATCATTGCACCAACTTAGGTCAAAAGCAGCCATTCCTCCTTCTGAACAACATTCCAGTTTGCCAATGTCGAGTCATTTAAAGTGACTGTCTCTGGAGACTGACAATGACCGTGAGACTACATGGACCAATGTTAAATAGCTAGCCAATGACGCTAATTTGCTAATGATGCTAAAGTTTTACATCTCCTCAAAACATTTGTTTTAACTTGCAGACTGCCAACACCAACTGACCGGCTGGAGCACAACGGACATTCCAGCTTAGTCCAATAGATGATCATACCCAGTATAAGTCAGTCACACCTCCTAAAAGTCAAAATTCCAGAGGGATTCTTTGATTAAGCAGGTAGGAACTCACCACCAGGTTTCCGATGACCATGACCAGCATGAAGACGAGGATGCAGAGCGGCTGCCCTGCGACCTCCATGCAGTCCCACATGGTCTCTATCCACTCGCCGCACAGCACCCTGAAGACGATGAGGAACGAGTGGAAGAAGTCCTTCATGTGCCAACGAGGAAGAGTGCAGTCCTTGGAGATCTTACACACACATTCCTGCAGAGGCGGCAGAAAGAAGCTCAATGTTCTGAACAAGCGACGTCAGGCCCGTACCTTAGTCTGGGTCAGAAGTGTTACCTGGTAGTTTTTCCCAAACAGTTGCATGCCGACCACGGCAAAGATGAAGACGATGATGGCGAGGACGAGCGTCAGGTTGCCCAGAGCGCCCATAGAGTTCCCGATGATCTTTATCAGCGTGTTGAGAGTTGGCCATGAGCGAGCAAGCTTAAAAACACGTAGCTGCAAGGGAAGCGAGGAAAAGGAAGAGACAGCAGAGCTAAAACCAGGTTTCTCAGATGATGTCATGGGCACATTGCTCAAGAGTTGTCTGCCATATTGGATGTAATTGAGCTATCGGTTGCTAGGGAAAAATGGAAGTTGGCAGTGGTTCCTATGGCTGTTTCTAGGTTAAATCAGATGTGAAGACAGTGCTACATGAAAAACCACACAGACATTCTCCTTCAAATTAAACGTTGTGCCTCAGCACTGCAGCCAACATGTTGCAAAGACACAACTATTACTTTGAAGGTAAACTCTTCATTTCTGGTTTGTGTCACACTTTGCACAGTTTGACTGCAGCCCAGAGAGCAGTGTTTGTGGGCAGGTGCATGACGTCCATTCCAACTACAACTGCAGCAACATACTGGTGGTCAAAGCAATCACAAGGAGGACGGGCAATTAGGGGTGGGCGATATAAACGATATACGATAGAAACAATATAAATTTGGCCAACGATAGAGATTTTGACTATATCGCTCTATCGCGATAGCGCATGTTGATGATGTCATCAAGCGGCGCCTGTTTTGGTCGAAAGCATCGCAGTGGCTAAAACCATTATCATCTGCAAATTATGGCCGGCGACAGTCACAGCAAAGAGATGAAGCCCTTTTGAAATTTGGGGAAAGCCAAAAACTGCGCTTCCTCCACTTCCGTAACATTGATTCATTAATGTTGAATTCTCTCGCAGCTGCTCTATTCCCATGTTGTTGCAGTATATTAATAACTAACCTCGTATTGTGGATGGATTATCTCAGTTGTTCTCCTGACTGAAGTTTGGCCCGTGTACAGCATCCTGCTATGCGATTGCATTTGTCCCTCACCACCAGAATCCCTCACGTTAACTTTTAATGAGTGGAAAAAAAGTTGGCGTTCATCCTCCAGCTTCACTGTGCTAATGTTATGCTAACATAGCTGTGTCGCTAGCAATCATGTAGCACAACATTATATATCAGGTAGTCAGACTTCAGTAACCCCTCAAAGGCCACTGCTGTTTAGTTTCTGTCTTCATTTATGTTGGAAGTGGTAGCAGAGCTGTACGTTTGAATTGTTTCAGAAATCTCTTAGAACATGTCATGTTTAGGTGTAAACTAGCGAGCTAACTTCCTGTTAACTTCTGTCTCTGTTAAATTTAATAAATTCTGTTTTCATGGATGCATCGATGTAAAACTTAATTGTTACACCCGATAAAGCAGCAACGCTGATGATTCTTTTAAAGATGAAAGAATTTAGACCATTTTTAACTCTCAGTGTTTGTTTGACTTTGGGACCTGAAGTGGACGGAGTTTTGGACCCAGATTACTTCGCGAAGCTCCTCACTACGGCAGCCATAATGCTCTGACAATCCATCAAGCTGTGCGGCTTACCAAAGTTGTACTAAAACATTTTTTTTAACAGATTTCTGCACGCAGAAATCGGTTTGAGGTCAGTAAGCACAACCAGAATTCATACATAAGGCACACTCTCGATTTTTGAGAAAATTAAAGGATTTTTAGTGTGGAAAATACGTTATACAGAAGAAAAGAATATATCGTGATATATATTATTACCGCACGTGCTTCAAATTATATCATATCATTATATGAATTTTAGGCCATATCGCCCAGCCCTACGGGGAATACACCTTTTTCCCTAGCAACCACTCATTGGTCACTGACTGGTCTCTAGGCCTGTGTGGTTGGGACCTTATTCATCTGATCCTATGGTCACATGTCAAGAATAATTAACATCACATGATGGGTGTCTGTAAAACTTCAATACAGGATTTCTGAGGAGAGTTTGGTGTGGCCTGTCATGGTTAATATGCTCGGCAGTTCCACAGTAACCAAGCGCCTAGCCTCCATTTTTATTAGGATGATAGCCAAGTTGCCTCGTGTTCATCTGCTAAATTTCATCAGCTTTGCCTGAAATGTCATGTTTGTCTGAAGTAAATGGTGTAAATGTCTCTAAGATTGAGAGATATTTGGATCTTTAACAAGTCTGACAAAACAAACAAATTTAAATCGAAGATTTGAGGAAAATTGCTGATTTTATTTATTTGAAGTTCATTTGACGATCGTGTCTGAAGCTGCATACTCATATTGCCACAGATGGGGCTTTGTGTCGTTTTTGGACTCACAGGTGTTTTTTTACTTCTCTCTTTATTTTCAATAAATCAACCGAAAGAGAGAGGAAGACTCAAAGACAATGAAAGCATGAAACAAAATTAAGGTCAGCATCAGAGAGAGAGGAGAGAAAGAAAAAAAACAGTATTCAAAATTACAGAGCACGGCTGAGAAAACAGAGGAACAAAAGAGAAACAGAACAGAGGAAGAAAAAACAAAGAAACCAGGCCGGCGCAGAAGAAAGGCTCAAACATCAGAGTGGCTTTATTAGTGTGTGCGAGTCTGTGTGTGTGAGTGTGTTTGCCTCTGGTAGAACCTGACAATACCCAGAGTGACACTTAGAAAGATCGACGCAGACTGATGAAGACAGCCTGCAAGGATCTGTGTGTGTCTGTGTGTGTGTCTGTGTGTGCGTCTGTGTGTGTCTGTGTGTGTGTCTGTGTGTGTGTCTGTGTGTGTCAGTGTGTGTCTGTGTGTGTGTCTGTGTGTGTGTCAGTGTGTGTGTCAGTGTGTGTGTCTGTGTGTGTGTCTGTGTGTGTCTGTGTGTGTGTCTGTGTGTGTGTCTGTGTGTGTCAGTGTGTGTGTCTGTGTGTGTGTCTGTGTGTGTGTCAGTGTGTGTGTCAGTGCGTGTGTCTGTGTGTGTGTCAGTGTGTGTGTCTGTGTCTGTGTGTGTGTGTCTGTGTGTGTGTCAGTGTGTGTGTCAGTGTGTGTGTCTGTGTGTGTGTCAGTGTGTGTGTCTGTGTGTGTCTGTGTGTGTGTCAGTGTGTGTGTCAGTGTGTGTGTCTGTGTCTGTGTGTGTGTCAGTGTGTGCGTCTGTGTGTGTCTGTGTGTGTGTCTGTGTGTGTCTGTGTGTGTGTCTGTGTGTGCGTCTGTGTGTGTGTGTGTCTGTGTGTGTGTCAGTGTGTGCGTCTGTGTGCGTCTGTGTGTGTGTCAGTGTGTGCGTCTGTGTGTGTCTGTGTGTGTCTGTGTGTGTGTGACCACTACTGTCCTCATCTTGTTTTCCTTGTTTGCCGGTGAAGCAAAATTGGACACAGTGGAACTTATATTTTGAGTGACACCGCTCATTATCAGCCAATCATCACGTCCTCTGTGAGGTGCGAAACATCCCGCTGAACACTGCCGTCTCATTGGGCCTTCAGCTGCCCATCAGCTGAGTTTCCAGCTTAATTATTATCTCCCGACTATGAATATACTGCGATGTCCACTTTAATAATTCCTAATGAAACAGAGAGCGGATGTAGCTGTTCTTGTGTTTGTACATTGGAATGTGCTTTCTAATGTCAGACTGCCTGTACGAGGGTAATGTGACACCATGTGACTTTCTATCAACATGTTTTAGAAACTATTTCTCCTGCTAAGATCTGACAAAATGTAACAAGTGCATTTCTTTGTTTCTTGTAAAAACTGACTTGTTAGCCATTTACTCTAATGTACCTACCTTTAAGTATTTGTAGATAAATAAAATTAGATTTTTATTCAAAATAAAATACATTGAAATTTAATTTAATTACTCAGGAATTACATCCTTAGTTGGGTTTCAGGATTTTTAGTCCTTCCAAATCAATCAGAAATCAGCTGGCTGATGAACTACGTGTTGTAATGATCAACAACATTTTAATTCAAGCCACCCCTTTGTTGAATTTGGTGGTAAATGTGGGACAATCGGTGTGATTTACCAGCCTGAAGGAGCGCAACACGCTGAGCCCCTCCACATCGGACAGGCCGAGCTCCATGAGGCTGAGGCAGACAATGATGCTGTCGAAGATGTTCCAGCCCGTCTGGAAGTAGTAGTATGGATCCAGAGCGATGATCTTCAACACCATCTCTGCTGTGAAGATGCCGGAGAACACCTGAAAGAGACACAGCAAGGAATGTAAGCTAGGTTTGGGACGTGGGGAGAGCGCTGCAACGCTGTTTTATGTTAGCATTCTTTAAACACACACATAATTTTCCGAGACTGTTTTTACAGCAGCACGCTCTGAATCACAAAACGGTATTCCTGTAAATGTTTATGTTAGCAGCAGATCGTAAATGCAGCAGCAAAGCCCTGTGTGTCCATATTATTTTGATTAAAGATGATTAAAAGGACCTAGAAGTGTTTCTGAAATATCACAGCCTCTGCCTGTGTCTGCAGGAAGTGAAAACATATTTAACATGGAGAACGATGACAGCGGCAGCAGCATGTGCTCATGCTGAAGCAGACGTCGAGACGAGAAGGTTTTTATATTTTGTCTTTCACTTTGCTGCCCCAGGATGAGAGAAATCGGGCTTATTTTGAACTGTCAATCATGCAAAGCTACTCTAACCAGTCCAAGAGGGAAAATATAAAGCTGGAAATGACCGGCTTAGACAGTCAGCCACCACCCATGGGAAAAATGCTTTTCACACAATTAGACGATACAAGAGCTACAAAGTAACAACACAATGTTCTTGTATTGAGAGTACACAAAAACTGAAACTAATTGTAACACTTCAAAGCGTTGGGGTTAGTAGTACTGAGAATACAAAGGAAGCTGAGTCACAAAAGTACACACAACACAAAGGAAAGAACGTGGACATGTGCAGGTAGAGACAGAGACAGTCAGGTGAGGACACACAACCACACAGAGATACAAGAACTAAATGAAGGGCAGAGTTAGCCAAAGGGTAGGACATTTCAGACTGGGTTAGGTTCACACACACACACATACACACACACACACACACACACACGTCACCTCGTATAACTGCTGCTGAAGTACACAAGTTCTTTAAACACCAGCAGGATTTCAGCTGCTCCAGAATAAAAGGACGTTCCAGCACACTGACCTGCTATGCTAACTTTAGCATGTGTGTCAGTTAGCATGAAGTGTAGCATCTTTCAAACAGCTGAAAGATGAAGCTAGCACAGAACGTACCACGAACTGCAGTTCCTCTAATGTCCACTCGAGGCTGTCTCCAGCACTGAGTCAGTCCCCATATACTCCCAGGTTCAAATCTCGGCTTTACAGCAGAAGGAAGCACGTTTAGAGCCTGATACAAGTAACAGTGTCGGACTTTAAAGCTAATTCCCCTCTTTGCAACATCGCTGAGTGGTGTGAGTTTTTAGGCAGCAGTGATCTGAGGACTTGGTGACAGACCTGTGTGACAGACAGAGTCTCTCAGTGTTGATTTGGTGATTTTAGAAAGTCTAATAAGACTTTTTCTCAGCTGGCTGCTCCTCTGGTTTGATCTCTTAAGCCTCTCTGTCTGCCTCTCAGTGCAGACCTCAGCTCATCCAGGGTCTGCCTCGCTCTGCTGTACATCACACGTGTGTCTGTGTGTTTGCTACATTTAAAGTGTGGGTTTATTCCACTCTGTGTGTGTGTGTTCGTGTTTTGCAGCAGCTCCTCTCCCTGCTTGTTGTTCCAGACTGAGGGGATCCTCGATGTGACACAAGCTACGTGACACACGTGTGTGTGTGTGCGTGCATGTGTGTTTTTCAGCCTGTGTGTGTTTCACAACCAGTTTGTATGAAAAATGTGTGCATGTACGTCTCCTAAAAAGTGAGTTTTCACTTCAGTTTTATTTCTGTGTTTGGGTGCTACAGAAAATCAGAGGCTCTGGGGTTACCTCTCTCTAAAATACTCACACACACACACACACACACACCTCGATCCTCTTATATGGGCTCATTAACTCTGTAGTGCGTTGATTAGCTACTCAACAATCATGCTGTTATTATTACTGGCATCAGGAGAGCCTCTCTCTTGCTCTCGCTCGCTCGCACGCACACACACACACACACACACACACACACACACACACACACACACACACACACACACACACACACACAGGTAAAGTGTGTGTGTGTTTGATGTAATGATGAAGGAGGCTCTTTCAGAACCAAAGGGTGAAGAAATACATAGAATCAAAGATTAAGAGGAAATGAATCAGTCTGAAAAAAAGGTAAATTTAAACAAATTTAACAGAAGGAGAACAAGAAGAGGAGAAGGTGAGGAAGAGAAGAATAAGAAGGAGGCTAAAGAGGAGAAGTGAAAGAAAAAGGAAGAGAAGTGAAGAAGAAGACGAGAAATGGGGTAACGGAGAAGGAGAGGAAGAATAAAAGAAGAATGATGAGGAAGATAAAACTAAGAATAAAGGAAAAGAGAAAGGAGGAGGAGGGTCAGGATGTGGAGGACAAAGGACAAAGAGGCGGTTGCTGGTTTGAATCCTGCCTGAGTTTGCATGTTCTGTGGGTTCAGCAGTCACATTTATCAGCGCTCTGTTTTTAAAGAGTGTGTGTTACTGATCGGTGCACAGAGTGTAACGGTGTGCTGACATCAGGCGGAGTGACATTAATCAAGTTAGACACAGTTCAGCTGTCAAATGTCAGCAGCTGCCTTTGGGCTCCAGCTAAAAATCACATCACTTCTCAGAACGCTTTATTTTATTATGCAAGAAATATTTGGTAAACTCTCTGAACGCTGAGGCTCAGCGAACATCACTCGGATTTATTTTTATTATAAAAACACATGGACTGATTTTTTCCCCCTGTTTTATTTCTAAAGTTTTTAAATGCAAGACAAAATGAACAGGAACACCATATGGAGTGCACCAACCACAGCAATACTTCATACAACTTTCAGAAATCATGGCAAAGTTCAAGCATGAAAAAAAAACCTAAATTAAACCAGTAAACATATTACATTACATTGTACAAGTACATTTCTCCCATAAATCAGTCTATTGCACAGCCTCTTCACCTCACTGTGCAATACCTTTTGTGCAATACTTTTGTAAATAGTCAACAGTGCAATAGACCTCAATACTTGAAATGTGCAATTCACTTGTATTTTTATTTTTTAGTCCTATTTATTCTATTTATCCCCTTCGTATATTTTATTTATATTGTCTCTGTATTTATATATATGTGTGTGTAATATTCTGTAACTCTGTAACTTCTGTCGGTGCTGTGCTTTTTTGGAAATCGAATTTCCCAGAGGAACCCACCCAAGGGATTGATAAAGTTCTATCTATCTATCTATTAAAAAGAAATCAACAGATCACAGTTTTCCTTCCTTTCTATTATTTTAAGAGATACATATATGCATAGATTTGCTCTGAAAATTAGGACAATATTAATTTGCATATATTAGTTTTCATTTGTATCTCATTTGCTTCATTAGCATTTTGTTATTAAATTAATCATTGTACAATTTATTTAGGTTTTGGGGTGGGGAGTGGAGGGTTGTATTGAATACTGAAAATAGGCCAATGAGAATAAATATCAATAATACAGTTTAAAATTTAGGTTACTTTACAAACAGCTGTCCTGACATTGGCTGTGAACAAAACTCGCCAGTCAGGTAGCGAGTAATCCCGCCACAATAAAGTGCAGCGTAATAATGCTTTAGGTCTCCATAAAATATGAAGATTAGACAAATAAAACAAGTGGAAACCAACACAGAAATGATAAAGCTGCAGTTCCTCTGTTGTCCACTTGAGGCTCACTTCCACCTCACAGGCAGCTGGAGCTGTTTGCTAGGCTTCACCTCAGCTGAGTGGCCTTTTGGAGCATTTTTAATGACATCATGTGACCAATAATATGGCTCCTGCCAAACAGTCTGAGCTCCTGTACTTTGAATGATTGAGTGTCTGTGCATTTGAACTCTATAGTTTACTGATACGAACCACTAACCAAGCTTGGTAGCATTGCAGCAGCCAAATCACTAATTTGAGTGCGACATCATCAACAGTGGTTTGACTGCATTCATCTTTTTATACAAGTTCTGTGTGGAGGGTCTTAAAGGCAGACATGTCTCACCTGAACTTTTCAGAGCACACTTTAATCAGGTAAGTTACTTTGCTTCATCTCCTAATCCTAGCACTCTGCGATTTTACTCCAAATCAGAGGACTTACGTTTAGCTTGCTTTTTAAAGTTAAAGGAGCTTGGAAAGAAAAGCGTCTGGACTTCTTTAAGTTGCTTGAAGACGTTTCACCTCTCATCCGAGAAGCTTCTTCAGTTCTAAGGTCAAATGGTGGAGAGTCCCAGATATAAACCTAGTGGCAGATTCCCCCCACAGAGGGACAAAAGGACCCCCTGATGATCCTCTAATCGCCTGAGCCAAGGTGGGAAACTGGGCGTGGGTCCCAATCAGCCAGAGTTTCGGGTGTGTTCATTGTGAAACCTGGCCCCACCTTATCATGCGAATTCCTCGATGACCTGGATGACTGAGAATCTTCACAGACATCTTGCTTTTTAAAATTATACACGACTAACTGTCCACACTTTGTTGTGAAACAGGCGTTAGTCTGTGGGCCGAGATCTAGGTCTGAGATCCAGTTCAGCCAGCAGACTCGCTCGCTTCCTCACCAAACAGTTATGTCTGTGAGAACGAAGAGATGGCAAGTTTAAGGTCTAGACACTGTGTTCTCCACTGAGTGTGTGTGTCTGCGCGTGCTGATTCATTGACTGAGCAATGAAAAACTACTCGGGTCAGCAAGTAAGTGTGTGTGTGTGTGTGTGTGTGTGCGAATGCTGCTGGCTCCCAAACAGGGGTTGTCGACATCAGCACTCAGTAATAACAGTAACATCAGCAGAGAGAGGATGACACGGACTGTGTGAGTGTGTGCGCGAGACACACATGATTATTTTTGTCACAACCAGGCAGATGTAATGAGTAAGCAGCACACACACACACACACACAGAGACACCGTGTCCATGTGGATTTCCTGATGATAAATTGCTTGTTCAAGTCTAAAGCTCATCAGTTTTTAAAATGTTTTTCCTAAATTCTGTTTATACGCTAATTTTACTTTAAAACATTTTACATCCCTGAGTTTTTGTCTTCCCCATCACTGTCCTAGTGCCTGTTAGCAAGGGCAGGACTATGCTGACCAAATTAGATAGGTTACAGCAGAGGACTGTGTGTTATTGTGAGGAAACACCACAGAAGAAGCCTGTCACGCAACAAACACCTTTCATCAGAGCAAGGAAACGTCTCATTCTTCACCTACATGCTAACACGACATCGGAAAAGAATTGGAAGAGTTACAGAGTTTGACTTTTTAGGTTTAAGACTCAAGACGTGAATGTTGTGGAGCAACATCAATGAATGACTTAATGGTAAGAAGCACTGAAAGAAGCGTGTCAAGTGAAATGATCCTCCTTTTATTCAGGAGTCTTTTGTTCATCAAGATGACCCCTGAATACACAGAACGCCCCAAAATCAGACAGCCCTCTATGAGCAAGCCCTTGGTGACAGTGGGAAAGAAAAACTCCCTTTTGACAGGAAGAAACCTCAGGCAGAACTAGGCTGCCATCTATTGCAACTGGTTGGAGGGTTAGGGAAGGAGACATGAAAAAAGACACAGTGTGGAAGAGAGCCAGAGATTAATATTGGCTAATTATGATTATATGATTAACTGTAGAGCGAATGATATTCATCCTGGAGATCCAAGACTTATAGACCTGTTCCGCAAGACTTTTCGATCACTCCATTGTTAGAGCAACTAAAAGTTCATATGCAATAATTTGCTTTATTTTGTAGTACACCTCCGTTATGTGACCTGCCTACTTTTCCATGCAGACACATAGAAAGCTAGAGGTGAGAAGACCAGCAGGAAAACCCTGTGAGCACCAATGACAACAGAGTCAGACAGCCTGAAGGGAAGAGCTGGGTTGGTGGCGGGTTGCAAAGTGGCTTGCAAATATAGAGCAATCAAAAGGGCAATCAAAAGAAATGTAAATGGGGTAGCCAGTTGCAAAATGCATGGGTCAGTTATATATATATCTCTACCTGTATATGTAAATATGATCTGCCCAGGGTTTTCTATTCTATTCTATTGACAGAGCTTAAGTTTTCAGTCTCACTGAACTCACTATGTTTGATTTATATTTCATAAATTCTGTGAAACTGCCACAACCCAAAGACTTTATATTAGCATGCTATATTAACATGCTATATTAGCATGCTATCATTTCCTAGTTAAACAGTGTTAACATAGCATTCAGCTGCTAGTCCCTCTCAGACTGACAACTCAATCCATCCATCTTCTTTCTCGTTGGAGCGTATCCTAGCTGTCATACTGTCATAGGTTGTGATTCAGGATACACTCAAAACCTTAAAATCAGATAAATGTTTTCAGATTTATTAAAATAAAAAACCAGACTTAATCTAAAATCCATCTAAAGTCCATACTGTGCTTCTATGATGAGAGACATTAAAGGTTAAGTATAATGAGGATGAGTTGTGCCCTTGATGCAGAGTGCTGCTCTGTGGATAAAAGCCTTCAGTGAATGTATGCATTCTATAGATCTTTGCACACATGGAAATATTGATAAGTGAAACCAGAGAGCAACGCTGAAGAGCACACGAGAAATAGCTACAAAAAGTGAAAACTGACATCGATTGTGTCAGCACAGAAATGACCTGAAATGATCCTTACATAACACACACACACACACACACACAAAGAGACACACAGCAGAGGCTCTCCTGTCCGTCAGAAAGGCTAGCTAAATGCTATGTAAACATCTGTGAGGATTAGAGGTTTTAGCCTATAAAGAACTTAGCGACTCCACAGTGCAATCGGATCCCGTTGACACGACGCGGCGTTTATCTGAGACTTCAGCGCCTCTGAATTGAAATGGGGGAGCGCTTCAAACTGTTTACGTTGCAAAAGTATATAGCTGCATTAAACTGGAGGCAAGATGACAGCAACATTAGAGGGATATTATACAACAGCTCGTGCTTTTGACTCCTTGACGTTCCTTGGGGGTTTTGAAGCTGTCTGAACATGTGGGCATACACAGCTGACCAGCTTAACGTACACAACATCATTATATAAATCGAATCAATCACTTTGTTTCAAAACTATCGATCCATCAGCTCTGTCTGCTCAATCCTACAGAGAGAGGTGAGCTATCAAATACCATCCACTCTCACACCTATACACTTAGCACATAAGAGTAAGACTCTTCAAGAGTAACAGAGAGCGACTCTTCCAGCAAAAACCAGGGCAAAAGATGCCTTAAAGCAGCGGCCCCCCACCCCCGGGCCTCGGACCGGTACCGGGCCGCGAGAGTCTAGGCTCAGGTGTGAAATGTATGGTTTTCAGGATTTTTATTGGTTTTCAGCGTTATTTTGTTATCGTTTTTTTTCATTAACTTGGTTTTCCTGGGTCTTTTCACGTGTGTTATGAATAAATCTTATTTTTTCGGTACCGGTACTAGTTTTATTTTTGTTGTATTTATCCGTGACACCTTAAAGGCCGGTCCGTGAAAATATTGTCGGGCATAAACCCGTCCGTGGCGCAAAAAAGGTTGGAGACCGCTGCCTTAAAGGGTCGTTTCATTGTTATTTTGCCATATTTTCTGCAGTCCAAATACACTCACCAGATAAATCATCAGAAGATCCATTCAAAGTTTTGGTGACTTTAAATTTTAAAAGCTTTTTTTGTCCCATAAATTATACAACTTCTTCAGATTAGTAAAGCTGCTCTATTAATGGGTAGAGATTAATAACATCTCCTGGCTTTGGACCGGCTTCTCCCCATTCTGTCTCACTGTATGGTTATAGTGAGCCAAGAAAATGAATACAGACAATTAAGTACGCCTTTGTTACAGTAACAAATATGTCTGTCAGCACACAGTTAAAGCTGCTGCGAGCCTGTTCTGAGCAAACACAATCAACTCATGCAGCTATTGATTGGGCCTCTGGAGGTTGTGACAGGACAGCTTCCATCTTTGGCATTTCAGAACTGTGCCATAGATTTCTATTTAGGATTCAGCGACATTTGCAATCCTTATACTGTGTCTGGTTAATCTAAAATTTAGAGTTAGAGCAGCTTATGAGTTTCACTTCTGTAGTTTGAACACAGTGAAAAGACAGCGTGAGCATTGGTGGCTGCGCAACCAATCAGAAGAAGCAATAAAGCAGTGCCGTATTTCTCTGCTGATTCGCCTCAGTTGAAACTGAAGATCATTTTGTTTACTTACTCTTTGAAGTGATTGGTTGTTTACAGAGGAAAATGAATGCTGGGGCATCATAGCATTACTAAAAGCATCTCTCATAATCCATGTGACTCTCCCACAGAGGCCCACCTTTGAGCCTGGCCCCACTGACTGAACCACTACTGCCGGCAGGCCAAAATCACTGTTTCTACTTAGAAACTGTATTACCATTTTCTGCCTGCAGCCTGAGCTGAGGAGACCTGACATCACTGGACGGAAACAAGTGTGTGTGTGTGTGTGTGTGTGTGTGTGTGTGTGTGTGTGTGTGTGTGTGTGTGTGTGTGTGTGTGTGTGTGTGTGTGTGTGTACAGGTGTGATTAGCACGCTGACTCTGGCTGAGGGCCTTTCACACCTCAGGTGAACCAATTACCATATTGCATCAACCTATCAGCTCCTGTCAGATAGTCGGGACACCTGCGGGCTCAAACACTGGAGTTAGTCACAGTGGTTTAAAGCTATCTGACCCGCATCTGTCAGCTCTAATACTGAAACCCACCTTGCCTTTTTTTTTTTACAAAAGGAAAAAAACACAGACTTTTCTAGAAAGGCAATGAAATTAGTTTCTATTTTTCCTCTCTGAATCCTGAGGATTTGAAATTGTCCAAAAAGATTTGCTGTGGTTTCAAATGTCCGACGGGGGTTTCCCAAACCGTCACGCTCTTTGTCACTTTTGGAAAATGTCACAGTCTCGTCAACCCGCCCGAAGTTTGTTTCCACACCTGCTTGTAAACAACCAGTGAGGAGCTTCCTTCACTCTGCTCTTCCAAGACAAGTTTGCATGATGTGAGATTCACGAAACTGACTGAATCTCTCATTTCAGCGATTTAGAGATAACCTTGTGTTACAATACAAAGAGATAAAGTACATATCTCTGAAAATGTGGCAGGTAAAAGTCCTGACATTTTTCCCAGCATGAAACAGGATATTGGATGTGACATTATCAGGTTTCTTTACATACACCATGCTATTAGTTTATGGAAGACAACAATGGATAGGTAGGTAGTACATGACAAGACGCACTCAGCTAACTTAAGGCCTCAGACACACAGGAGAGACCTGCCAGCGACCGTTCAGCACCCACTGGGTTTTTCCTCACCAACTGTGAGTAGTTGCAGGAAAATACATGAAACTGCTAATCTGAAGGCATGCAGCCTTAAAATACTGGTCAGTGACCCTCTGGTAACTGTTGGCTAAGAAACTTGCTAGCTATTTACTTGCTAGGAATAAGTGTGTATTCCGGGACTAGTTGGCAACTGGTTACTGGCAGCTGCTAGCTTGAAACTGGCATGCTGATCCACTGGAAATATCCTTGCAGTTGCTTTGGTTGCTATCAGGTTGCTAGAGCCACCAGTAGTTTGCATGGAGGGCATCAACTTGTCTGCACCTGTCTGCTACACAAAAGATAGTGAAACTGTGAAAAGTGTGATGAAATCAGAAACAACATTCGCCTTCAAAGTAAAAGCTGCATCTTTTGAAATGTGTTGGTTGAAGCGATAAGGCACAACTTTTATTCTTAAGGTAAAGATTTTTCGTTTCCGGTTTGTACTGTATCGCACATTTTATGACAGCTCAGAGAATAAATGGGGAATGTTTACAGACAAGTCGGTGTCTTTCATGCAATCTACATGCAACCATGGTAACCACTCACCAGCCAGTTGGTAAAGACACAGCAGCAGTCAAATAGATAGCTAAACTATGATTAACAGCTGAAACTTGAAGCTAACACTGCAGATAAACATGTTGAGCTAAACAGTACAAAGAGTTGAAAGATGTAAAAGCTAAAATGAACTAAAATGACAGAACCTAAAGCATTTCTAGCAGTTAAATTATTAACAAATTACGGAGCCCCGCAGGGGACATGGGAGGAAAAAAAATTAAGATGGACTTTTGCGAGATCTCGCAAAACTAACTCGGGATCTCGCAAAAGTTTTGCGAGATCTCGCAAAACTAACTCGGGATCTCGCAAAAGTTTTAGCCGGGAGTGTGTTCATGAGGATGGTCTGTCTATGGAGGTATTATTTGAAAAACCTGGAAATTATTCTATTGGTCGTCTTTATGGATATATACTATGGTATCAGAACTCGTCATTAAGAATAAAGGTGAGGAAATTTGTAATTCAAATTTAAATCCATACTATTTGTTACAGAGCCCCGCAGGGGACATGGGAGAAAAAAAATTAAGATGGACTTTTGCGAGATCTCGCAAAACTAACTCGGGATCTCGCAAAAGTTTTAGCCGCATTCTTCCTCCTTCGACCTCCCGTTAGCTCGAAGCTAACGGGAGGTCGAGACCTACTACAGCTGGGAGGAACACTGCTTTCCCGGCACATCGTGCCTAGTAATTGTCCTATAACCAGGCCTGAAATATAATAGAAAGCGCTCAGTTCACAAAAGAGCTTCAGGGGTTACTCCTAGTAGGTTCTTGAAGGTTAAAGTGTGGATAACCTGTTAAAACTATTAGTTAAACATTAAGGAAACATTTAAATGAATAGCTGTTAAATGGAGGTTTAGACAACAGTGTGGGCTTCAGATCCAGTTTAATTGAGCTCAGACAAACACATTTAAACATGACAGGGCTGCAAATAATCATTTAATGTTGCTCAAGCAATTGGTTCACGATGTTTCATCTTTCATGAGCTGCGTTAATTACTTTTTCTGTCTTTTGAGTTACCTGTCTGCTGCTCCAGTCATTCCTGGTTTATTAAAAGAGGAGGCAGAGGGTGGGGCTTGCTATAAATAAACAGGCCTCAAGGGCAAAATAAACCATCTGCTATAAGCACAGGGGGAAATGGGGCTTCTTTATGGTCCCTGTGGTTTCCCCCTTTACCTTTATGGGGTTTCCCCATCTGTTATTTAGGTTCAGTTTGTGAGCCTTTGTTAAGCAGCAGTTTTTGAGCTGATTATTCTGCAAATATCTGATCTTGTTTGCTTCTGTATTCCTGTGATTGTTTTGGGTGAACAGTGCACCTGTGTCTATGTGTCTCTCACCCACATATCTCTACCAATAACCATGCTTTACTGCTTTCCCACCAAGCATCCACGCATTCATTCATCCATTGTTCCTACCAGGTTCCCGATGGTGAGCATGCCATTGAACTCATCAGTCATAGGGTAGTGCTCCATGGCCATGAAGAGCGTGTTGAGGACGATGCAGACGGTGATGGCGAGGTCCAGGAAGGGGTCCATCACCATGATCTTCACCAGCTGCTTCACCTTAAGCCACATAGGGCAGCACTCCCAAACCAGGTAATGGTGGGCAAACGTGTACCAGCAGGGGTGACACTTCTTATGGGATTCCTCAAGTTCTGCACAGGAAACAAAATGTGGTCAGGAGGTTTCCTTCTGCATAAACAAAGTTACACTGGTTAAGCTGGAAACGGAACAACTGAGAAGCTGGAAAAGGGATAAGTTACAAAGCTGATTGTGGAACAGACTAAAGGTGCAAAAATACTGGGCCCTGTGTATGATTTTCCAGGTGTAATGATGACTGAAACAGATGACAAATTAATACATAGCAAGCTTAAAAGACGAGATTTGGCTTAAAATTTGCTCAAATTATCTTTAAGATCAGCTGATCTGCTGGGATTGTTGCCGACTTTGACTCTGATCTAACATTTTGCTCGATTAAAACAAGAACAGAAGTGATTTAAGTCAAGAGATGATTCGGATACAGCAGGATGGAGGCAAGGTGAAAAGAATACCAATCAATGGATAAATGTGATTATTAATAGGAACAAAGACTGGTCTAAAAGGAATTTTGGATTGATAAATGTATCTGTTGTGTTACGATCTGAAGCTCTTTCTATATAAATACTTGTGGAGCAGAGGCTCAGACTGCATTACCTGTAGTTATGTTGGTCGATAACAACAACGATAACAGAAATACTTGTGCTGTGTGGCACAAAGCTTGATGGCAAACAGTCCTGAACACATGAACTAATTAATCAGAAGATCAGTAAAACAAACAGTGAAGGCACGTTATGAAAAAAAGCACTGGCGGATTTGCAGCCTTTTATTTAAAGTAAAAAAGCGTCTCGTTCAGTGACGGAGCCTCGAAAATGCCGACTGTGAAAAGTCACAGGGCTGGAGTACTCCTAAATGTTTACAAGGTGTCCTCTGGTGTCAGTGTGATGACCGACGGCATTATGGCAGCAGTGAGAGGAGTCGCACTCCCAAACTGTTCTTTGTAAAAGAGCCCTTATAGAGACATTTACATGAGCTGAGCGAGGATCGATAGATGCTCTCTTTGCACTTCTTCATCACCATTTCCGATTATGGCATCAGATAAAATTATCCAGGCTCTTCAAGGTTCATGAAAACCTTCTTCAGGACCAAAAGTTGTCTGAATGTTGGGAAATCTCCAAACTGATATATCAAACGTGAACGCTGTTATTGTTTCTCCATTTCACAGCTTTGAGCTACATTTACAGTTAACATGTGATCAGATTAGAAAATGATTTTCACACAAAAAGAGTCATGGCTGAAAAATGAACCTCGTATTAAGTAAAAACTTTCCATATGGTATAACTTGTTTTAAGCAGCCAACTAAAGTTGAGCCAAACTTTCTGCAGTGAACCATCAGAAACTCCTCAGGTACGAGGTGGGGTGGCTGTAGTTCAGGAGGGTTGGTGGTTTGATCCCAGTTTTCATGCCAAATATCCTTGGACATGAAATATCCGTCTTACTCTCTGATGCATCCATTGGAGTATGAATGCGTATGAATGATATTTAGAAAGCACTCACCATATAGATAATAGTGCTTCTGTGAATGGGTGTGTATGGGGTGAATGTGGCATGTTGTATAGAGCGCTTTGAGTAGAAAAGCGCTCTATAAGAACCAGACCATTTACGAACGTCTCTGTTCCCCTTCATCACTGACATCATCTTCATGCAGTTTATTAAAATTATGCTGAACTGATTGTTTATTCTTTGAGCTGAGACACTTGGAGTGGGTGTAAAATTGATTGGGTTACAGTGTTTTAACAAAATTGTTTTTCAGTTGTGAAAATGCCCTATGACTACCTCCCGTGTAGGTTTCCCGACTATTACCAGACGTACTTTGAATATTTTGTAATTATGACAAAATCATAGCTGATGCAGAATGCAGAAGTAAATTGAAGCAAATATTTATAAAATTACAATTTATGTTTCGATTTATTTTAATATTTCTATTTTATTTTTGCACTTTTTCCCCCTCCATACAACCAAACGCCACCTGGTGATTGCTTAGTTAATCTGAACTGGTAAGAACATT
Source organism: Copadichromis virginalis (assembly GCF_057382275.1). NCBI lineage: Eukaryota > Metazoa > Chordata > Actinopteri > Cichliformes > Cichlidae > Copadichromis > Copadichromis virginalis. The sequence goes on from NC_140626.1 coordinate 33,495,679, forward strand.
TTGGATCGTAGTGCTGTTTTTATTTTTTTTAATCCAAAGAAGAGCTCAAGTTAAACCATGCAAAATAAATTCATAAAGCTTATTTTAAATTGAAGGAAAGTCTCCTGGGAAACAGATGATAATTTTAAAAATGACATGAATAAATCAAAGAGTGGAGCCGAGAAGGGACGGAGGGATGAAGGGTGTGCAGATGGATGCAGGGAGGACAGCAGTGGGATTTTGTATTTTCCTGTATAATGATCTGTTCTGTAAGAGCAGCGACTGCCGAGGGGAGAGACTGTGACTCAGCAGACCTATCACACGCACGCACACGCTTAGAACACACACGGGTGCAGATTTGATATGAATCCAGAAATGTAACACACCGATATCATACACACACGTACAAACACACACACAGGAAGTTGGAATGATCTCACGGTTAATGAGGGTGACCAGGATAACACTCTCTCCCTCTCTGTTTCTATCATTCTCTCTCTGTGTCTCTCTCCCTTTTCCCAAGTCCCTGGCGCAAACAAAGCCTGTGTTACCCTGGGGTTGACTAGGGCAGCGACACACACACACACACACACACACACACACACACACACACACACACACACACACACACACACACACACACACACACACTGTCTTTGAAGCAAACTCAGACACAGCTACACACACGCTCCTCTCTCGCACCCACAAAAGCGTTATAATTCGGACAAATACGTGGTTACACAATCACACACAAACACACACATATTGAGACACAAAGTCAGGCAAGGTTACAGTCCCATATTGACACACAAGCACAAACACATAAAACGTGAAAGGATGCTGGAGCTGATGCAGAAACTTGTTTTTTCCAGGTAATGAGCCTGTTTTAAATCGCTCTGCCATTTGGTAGAAATGAAGTGAAACAGAAGCTTCTGTAAAGAAAGGAAATCCATTTAATCCTGTGTGGGATTATTTTAAGAATGATTAAGATTAGCTTCACTTTGTTTCGCTGCTATCAAAGTCTGCTAAATAAATCAAAGAAGTCTCACCACTCAGCCTCAGCTGAGCGGGTATTTGGGATAATATTAGGAAGTCCCCATCTAAATGAACGTGGATAAAGACTTAGTATTGATTTCTATGGTCACCGGGGCATAAAAACTGCACGTGTAGAATCAATAAGTTGTTTTGATCTGTATTTTTTCCACCTGATAGAGCACATGCCCCATGCACCGAGGCAGCAGCCTGGATTCAACTCCACCCCTGGTCATTCGCTGTGTGTCATTTCCCTTCTCTCTTTCCCCACTTTGCCATCTGTTCTACACTAACACTGTCATATAAATGCAACCACTATCACATTAAGTCAGATACAGTACAGCATGAAACAAGGAGATGGGATCAAAGCGGTTTGCAAAGTCGATTGCAGATGCAAAAACAAGGGCACGGGCATGAAAACAGACATTAAAATGCCTCCATTAAACTCAGTCAATGAATTATAGCAGCTGAATTATTCCCTCTAAAAGAACAAACGGTGGACCATTAATTCAGAAAGCTCAGCAGAACATCAGCTAAAGTTTAAACTCAGTTTAAGCTATTTTAGCCAGCCTACGGCTCATGCCACATCTGCAAGCCACTTTGCAACCCTGACTTTGGTGTCTGCTAAGAAGCTAAGAAACCTGCTGCTGCTCTCCACACCTTAATCATGTGGAGGCCCCAGGACAGAGGCATGCTGGTAGCTAAACTGATGGGAGCTGGACTTCTTAATGAAGGTAATGAAGATGTTTCAATTCTCATCTGAGAAGCTTAAATAGGGCTGCTCGATTATGGCAAAAATGATAATCACGATTATTTTCACTGAAATTGAGATCGCGATTATTTGACGATATTTATTTAACCCTTTAAGACCTACTATAGAACCAAGTCCGCCAGAGCTTATATTATTTTTTTACATGTTGTAGTGCCATTTGTGGGAGCATTTCAAGTTGCTAAATAACTGTTATAGCCCATATTTTAATAATATGTATGCATTAAGTCCATAGTAACTACATTAATTGCAAAAAAGTGCAATAAACTACAAAAAAATTTATATCGTTTTTGTTTGTTTTTTTTACATATATTTCTACTTGGAGAAATGTAAGAGGTTTATCCCTCAAAACTTTAAATACAAAAAAGTTGCAAAAAATAGTTTACAACAACAGGAAATTTATTTTGAGTGTCTTCATAGTTTTATTTTGGAGATACACCAATTTTTATATACTGCAGGAAAAACTAAAAAAACAATCCTATGATTCAAATTTGCAAAGAAAACAGCATGTGCATCAAAATAAACTATTTCCAGCAGTGCAAGCATCCCAGAAACTATTCAGAAAAGTCAAACATGACCAGTAGAGGTTTTTAAGGCCTACAAGTAAAAAACGACATTTCCGCGAAAATGACGTCACTTCTGGTTTCGGCCAGGAAATGGCGGACATGCGACAGTTCGCGCTGACGTCTGTTTCACTGTGGGAAGTGTTACGAACAGCTGATCGGATCGGCAAAGCGTGTTTCTGGAATATTATGTTTTTGTTCCTGCAAGCGCTTTTTATGCAATTTTTGCAAAGCTTTATGTGGAAGGAAACCGTGACCGAGGACAAGCTGATGGCATCAGATGTAAGTACAACTCCTCCGGTTTCATATGCAAAACAAATGGTTCAGGTTCTACAGGGATTTAAAAATAGTTACACAAAACGGAGTGTGCTGCTCTGACCGGATTTAAAGGGTTAACAATGACTTTAAAAAATAATATAAAATAGTGTGCAACACCACTGAAGTTTTTTTTTTACCTCTCTTTTCAACCAACAGCAGTCACTCTCCTCTCCAAATAACTTCTGCTTAGCTTTCCGAGCTTCCCTCAGGTCCTCTTAATCAGCGGTCTCAAACCTTTTTTGCGCCACAGACCGGTTTATGCCCGACAATATTTTCACGGACCGGCCTTTAAGGTGTCGCGGATAAATGAGGGAGGGGCTAATAATCGGCTCAGTCATTTTTAATGATCGTTGAAAGCCCAGATCGTAATCGTGATTAAAATTCGATTAATTGAGCAGCCCTAAGCTTAAACACTTGTAGAAGCTGATGAGGACTCCCACGTGTTTTTGCTATTGTAGGGTTAAATATACTGAATTCATACCCTGGTTTATAACAACTCACATCATATTTAGTGTGTGTGCCCTGCATTCAAATTAGCGTGGCTCACTTTGCTTCTCACCTTCCATGACGTCGGTGAGGTAGCTGGCAGCACTCATTGCCCTGCCCCTGCGCTCCGAGTCCTGCATGGACGAAGGCCGAGGAAGTAGCATCGTGCTGAGCTCTGTGGTGGACGTGGGAACCTAAAAAGATGGAAGTCATCCTGATTACTTTAGATCTTTAGATGCAACCAGAGAATAAGAGATGGTATTACCCCACACAGAGTCCCATCCTAACAATCATGGAGTTGGTCTGGGATTAAGAAGCAATCTTAAAGATCTCTACCAGCTCCTCCAAGATATGTTTTAAAGACATCCTCATTTGACTGAGCCTGCTGTCACACATGCTCATCATTCATTCTTGAGTATTAGCTGCCTTGGACTCTTCTGTTACCATTGTGATAACATCGCATAAACACACATTTGTGTCGGGTCAAATGGGTCAAACGTAGTGCTGTGATTTCTTTGTGTGTGTGTGTGTGAGTGCATTCAGTCTATCACCACGGCAACAGAGAAGCAGGTGATGACTGGTGTTCAATGAATCAGAGAAATCAGCGTGCCGCTGCTGTGCGTCTGTTTATCTCTTTCATCCTCACTAAAAAGCACTGCTGGATTTTTTTTCATGTATCAGATGAGCTTCACGAGGGTTGAACTTCTAAAACACCCACTCGACTCTCCTCTTAAAGCCTGACTTCAGCTGCTGCCTCTCAAATTCAAAGTTTAAATTATACTAAGTAATCAACTGGCGCTCAACATTAATTTGCTGCAACCCTTGTTGATTATCCTGAGCTCTTGGTAGTGATCATCATGGCTCATGGAAGCCATTCCTGACTGGAAAGCGAGCAGACGGATTATAAAGTATGTTCCATCAGGTCTGGGAACATCTCAGGAGGAACGTGTTGGTACTACATCGAGTAAAACTCAGACAAATGTCAAGAAATAGGGGGATGAAACTAAAACGCTGATCAAAGTAAATGACATGTGGCACATGTCAGCCTGTGAGGCTTTGATAGTGTTTTTCAGCTCCACAGAACAGAAACTAACTTTGTCGCATGGAGTCACACAAACCACCTGCAACTCAACACCTCAAAGACTAAGGAACTGGTTGTGGACTTCGGGAGGTCCAGAGAAGGTCCACTGCCGGTTCAGATGGAGGGGGAGGAGGTGGAGGTGGTCAACAAGTACAAGTACCTCAGGCTGTGGGTGGACAATAAACTGGACTGGTCATGCAACACAGAGCACCTGTATAAAAAAGCACAAAGCCGACTGTACTTCCTCAGGAGGCTGAGGTCTTTTAACATCTGCAGGAAGCTCCTGAGGATGTTTTACCAGTCGGTGGTTGCTGGAGTACTTTTCTATGCTGTGGTGTGCTGGGGGAGCAGCACAGCAAAGAAGGACTCATCCAGGCTGGAGAAACTGATCAGGAAGGCTGGCTCTGTGGTCGGCATGAAGCTGGACACTCTGGTGACAGTGGCAGAGAAAAGGACATTAAAGAAACTGATGGACATTATGGACAATGCTGGGCATCCTCTGCACACGGCCATAAACAATCAGAAGAGTCTGTTCAGTGACAGGTTGCTTCTCCCAAAGACAAGAACTAACAGACTTAAAAACTCCTTTGTCCCACACGCCATCAGACTGTTTAACTCCTCTCTGGAGGGGAGAGGGAGGGGAGACAGGAGGACAAAGGAGGGGGGAACAACTAAGCTGTAGTGCCTCTTCACCTCACTGTACAATACCTTGTGCAATACTTTTTGTAAATAGTCAACAGTGCAATAGACTCAATACTTGAAATGTGCAATTCACTTGTATTTTTATTTTTTATTCCTATTTATTCTATTTATCCCCTTTGTATATTTTATTTATATTTGTCTCTGTATTTATATATGTGTGTGTGTGTGTGTGTGTGTGTGTGTGTGTGTGTGTGTGTGTGTGTGTGTGTGTGTGTGTGTGTGTGTATATATATATATATATATATATAACAATTCTGTAACTGTAACTTCGGTCGTTGCTGTGCTTTTTTTGGAAGTCGAATTTCCCAGAGGAACCCACCCGAGGGATTAATAAAGTTCTATCTTATCTTATCTTATTTTATCTTATCTTATCTTATCTTATCTTATCTTAAAACATGAGGAGCTGTCAGTGCTGCATCCATACAAATGTGTAATATATGCATCCTCCTGTTATTACCCTTCACAATAAAAGCCCTACAATTTACAGTGCAAGAATGCTCTCCTCCTGGACAGTATAGGAAATCTTGCTGATAAGGTTGTACTGCCTTAAACTAGATTAGACGAGCTGCGTGAATTGAGCTCACAAAGTTTGTCTTTGAAGTGTCTTTAAAGTGCCCATAACAGCCTTCAAGACCATATAACAGGAAATAAAAAGCAGGTTGTTGTTGCAGAGCCATCCAGGACTGATTTGTGTCAGATCTAATGAGGACTTAAAGTTTTCCTCAAAGAATAAACTTGCCCGAGTAGGTTTTTAAGACAAAGTCCTTCAGTTCTTTTCTGTGTTTAAATTTGCAGCACATTTTTTGAGTAAGCTGTACTTCTAACTGTCCTACCAAAATCCAAGCGTTGGATTAACCATCAGAGCCTCCTTACTGCCTACTCACTGAGATCCTCACCAACAGTTCAGAAAGTCCTCTCTACACTAATCATGTGTCCTTTTTAAATTCTCATTCCGGTCATTCATGCAAGCAGATGTCAGGGTTGTGTTCTTGTTAGTCATCTTTTGACCCAAGCACAGCTAGTGGAAGGTAATTTCAGATCCAACCTTTCAGACAGCTGAAGGCTCTCCTGGATGTCAGAACTTTGCTCTCGGAGATGGAGAGGCCACTCCACAGCACGTGATGTTTAATAGAAACTTTAATTTCAAAGGTTCATGTGACCTGCTGAGTTTGGTTGGATTATTTTTAACCCAATGTTGGATCTGTTGGTACAGTTATTTGTGTATTTCACATTGTGAGATGTCTTATTCAAGAAATCAAATGATAATTTAATTTAAAATGGTAAATTTACCATTTTACCAACAGCTTCTATAATTCTATAATTTAATTATAGAAGCTTTACATGAATACAAATGGAAAATGATATAAGAGCAGGTCTGATAGCTCGAGTTACACCTGCTTAAAAACTACAGAACGCATCGTGGCGATCGTGGCTCAGGAGTTGGGAGTTCGCCTTGTAATCGGAAGGTTGCTGGTTCAAGCCCCAGCTTGGACAGTCTCGGTCGTTGTGTCCTCGTTGCCTACTGGTGGTGGTCAGAGGGCCTGGTGGTGCCAGTGTCCGGCAGCCTCTGTCAGTGCGCCCCAGGCTACAATGTAGCTGCCATCACCAATAGGTGGATGACTGGTTGTGTAAAGCGCTTTGGGGTCCTTAGGGACTAGAAAAGTGCTATACAAATACAGGCCATTTACCATTTATCTGGTTGTCGCCGCAGTACAGCTAAGCTGACACAAGGAAAACTGCTGGAGCTCCCAATAGAAGTCCTTTTGCTGCTGCAAAACTGCCTTTTAAATAAAGTTGTTTAGGTTTGAACGGTGCTCAGCTGCTCGCCTTGTAAAGGCCTGACAGCAGTCCCCGGTGAGCTCCGGACTCCTCGGCCCTCACACAGAGGAACCTGCATGAACCTCATTTGCTCAGGTGTTATTACATAACGCTTCCTGCTAAGTGTTCTTCCAATGAAGCATGACGCACAGGCCTGAAGGTCGCCGCCCACAACACCACCTACATCCTGTCTGTGTGCCAGGCAGGGAAGCACCAGGGAAACACACACACACACACACACACACACACAGCCATTTTAGCTTCCGCTGGCTGCTGTGGGTTGCCATGGGGACATTTCCATGGCAAATAAGTGAGTTCTCGTCCCCTCCTCCTCCTCCCACTCGTCTCTGCATCAGTCTGAGCAGCAGGACAACAGGTTTATGGATGGATGGACAAGAGAAGCAGAAATACTTCATTTCAAAGCATGAAACTCTAACCTGAACTCAGAGCTGCTCTGAGCTCCCACACAACCCCTGCAGTTTACATTCAGTTTATCAAGAAGTAACTTTTTCTACACACTGCAGGAGATTTCAGTTTTCAATTGTGATGAAGGGGAATTTTGTCTGGCAGCAGCAGAAACCAGACAGAAAAGGTGAGATTACCAAAATGTGCTGACATGCTGTTGGAGGTGACTGTTGAGATTTGGCACTACAGAAATAAAACTGAACTGAACAGAATTAGACTAACTGTTTGCAGATGCTTCAGAACTTTCTCATTAGCAGCCACTTTAGGCTGGCTCCAGAGGTAAGTCACTCCTCATAGACTCCAATAAACCTTTTCAGTTTCCTTTGTACCCGAGTACAATGATTAAACGCTCACAGCGGCCCAATGCTAGCTAAGCCTTAAAAGTGCACTCAGGCTTTAAGTCACATCACACAACCAAAAAAAAGAAAAGTCCAGGTAAAAGGTTAAACATCAATATTGTTTACTTAGAATTAAACTTTTATTCTTTCTATGAGTAGTCGAAAGTGCTCCAGTCGATGGTCAATTGACTTCTTTCAGGCTCCTGAAGAGGTTCCAGCTCTGGCTTCATCAGTTCCAAAAGCTAAAGCAGAGCCTAAGTTATTAACCTTGGTCAGGGCTGTCACACAGAAGTCCCAACATGCCTAGATCATATAGGTCGGGGAATGGATGGTGCTTAACCCTTTAAGACCTACCATAGAACCAAGTCCGCCAGAGCTTATATTATATTTTTACATGTTGTAGTGCCATTTATGGGAGCATTTCAAGTTGCTATACACCAATGCAACCATTAAAGCCTAAATTGTAATAATATGCCTGCATTAAGTGCATAGTAATTACATAAATTGCAAAAAAGTGCAATAAACTACAAAAAAATTGAAAATCGCTTTTGTTTTTTTAAGATAAGATAAGATAAGATAAGATAAGATAAGATAACCTTTATTAGTCCCACACGTGGGAAATTTGTTTTGTCACAGCAGGAAGTGGACAGTGCAAAAGTTATGACGCAAAAATTAGAATACAATAAGAATAAATACAGTACACAGCTGTACAGAATAGAATAAAATAATATACTATATACAGTAGAATAAAATAGAATAAAAATATACAATAAGATAAAAATAGAATACGAATGCTATATACAACATATATTCCTAGTTAGAGAAATTTAAGAGGCTTATCCCTCAAAACTGTAAATACAAAAAAGTTGCACAAAATAGTTTCCCACCAAAGGAAATTTATTTTGAGTGTCTTCATAGTTTTATTTTTGAAATACACCAATTTTTATACACTGCAGGAAAAACGAAAATAAATATTATAGTGCAAATTTGCAAAGAAAACAGCATATGCATCAAAATAAACTATTTCCAGCAGTGCAATATGAGTCCTCAGCATCCCAGAAACGACACAGAAAGTCATAAAGTCAACGATAACTTTTAAAAAGACCAGTATAGGCTCTTGAGGCCCTCATGGTAAAAAACTACATTTCCGCGGACATGTGATAGTTCGCACTGACGTCTATTCCAACGTAGGAAGTGTTATGAACAGCTGATCGGATCGGCAAAGCGTGTTTCTGGAATATTATGTTTTTGTTGCTGCAAGTGCTTTTTATGCAGTTTTTGCAAAGCTATATGTGGAAGGAAACCGTGACCGAGGACAAGCTGATGGCATAAGATGTAAGTACAACTCCTCCGGTTTCATATGCAAAAAAATTATTGCGCTAGCTCACGTGGTTGCAGTGCAGTTACTCTGCTCTCATATCATCTCAATTTAAAATGTGAACATCTGTCTCCTCAAGAGTGTCTCCTCTCTTTTAGGTGTAGATGTGGACCCTACTATGGTGTGTCATGTATCTGTGGTCCTTTGGGTGATCCTATATCCCAACCACTCCTCACTGCATTGCACATCATGCATGACGTTGCTTAGTTTGGGAGTGGATGCTTTTGTCTTGGGATGAACCACTTTGTTATCTGGGAGTGTTGCTGGTTCTGAATTGCAGAAATTCAGGACTCCTGATCAACGTTTAGACCTGAACCCTTTTAGATAAGAGAGAACTTGATAAGTAAGTCCATTTGCCTTTGACTTAAGGTCCTTAGAATCCCATGAACTTGATGACTGAGGACCTACACGTCAAAATTCCATTCAGAAAAACCTGCATTCAGAAACACCCCACTATTGTCATTTAAACATTCACCACTGTACAAAGTATCAGTAGTGCTGCTTTCCTTAGTAGCTTCAGCAAATTCTATTTTCAGAAAGTATTTTTAGATGATCAGAATCCTGGGTGACTTCTTTCTAGAGATTTTAAGAATTCTTAAAAGATTTTAAGAATACTTGACCTCAAACAAATACTTGATTTGAATTCATCCAGGATTTTTGGCAGATGTACCTATGGTTTCAATTTGAAACTGCTAGGTTGCTTCATTCTTGAGTTATCGCATTTACAAAAAATTATGAAATATTGTCATCACATATTGTAAATAACTGCTCTTCTTGTATGTGTCTTTATTTAAAACATAACACACAATAAACAAAGTAACAGTGTGTTTAATCATGAAGCTGCACAGCATCATAAAACTAAACTTCCTGGCAGAACACTTACCCTACACCGAATTCAAGCCTACAGGTCTACCTAATAAAGCGAACTCTGAGTGTATTTAACTACTTTGCCGTGTTCTTCTCCTCTTCCTCCTCCTTGTTGTATAACAGTGAAGGTCTGGAAGCGGGTTATGAGCAGGTGGAGGTGACTGAACACCTCCAGGCGTGGAGCTGCTGTGTTTGTCCTGATGATACTCTAAACCCACTGCCTGACGGGGAAAAGACACCACTGTAAACAAGTATTAAAATAAGTGCATTCCCTAATGGCGTGGAGCTCGCTGCCTTTCAGCTGCCACAGGTTTTATAAGGCTCTGCTGTGAGAGTGAAGATGGAACCGAGGTAACGTTAAATTGACAGAAGTGTCTGAAAGCTGCTGTTTCAAGTGGCACTGTGCTGCAAGACAAAGACACTGAAAAAACCATTCTCACCCTTACAAACTCGAGATGTCATTTCAGAGTAACTAAAAGCTTTTCAAGAACAACGGGAAACTGTGAAAACCAGGAATGGTATTGATATTCGGAGAATCAGGACTTTGACTAAAGGAATCATCAAAAGATCAGAGCTCTGAAACAAAAAAATGTTTATATTTAATTTGTAACTCCATTTTTTGACTCCATGAGTTTACCATTCAAGCCAGTAATTTCACATTTCTAGTGATTAAGATCTAGTTATCCAGACAGGTTCATTTCTTTATGTTCAGGGTTATGACAGGCAGCACGGTGGATCAGTGGTTACCACTAACGCGTCACAACAAGAAGCTTGGGGCTTGAACCCTGTCAGAACCTCTCTATGTCACATTCGCATGTTTTTTCCCATGGTTGTGCTGGTCCTGGAGATCCAGTTTCTACCTTTATAAAACATGCCATCTTAGCCGAGGACACTCTCCTGAAAAGAGATTTTACTCTCAAGATTTTCACATTGTGTTTAACCTCCTGAGACCCGAACTCTTCCACGACATGCATTTTTAATTTCTCTTTGATATTTGGGCTGATTGGGGCCCGATGAATGTAAGAACGAAGAATTACCAGATTTTTTTTTACCTTATTTTTGTTTTTAAGAAAAATAAGAGCCTCATATGAGGATATTCGTTTAAAATTTTGATTGAACAGTAGCAGCATGATGTTATCGTAAGTGGATATCAGGCCCTTGTAGAGCAAAATTGAGTATTTTGGTCTAAATAACCCAAAATGTGATGCCAGGTCCACATATTGTTACACATGGTTAAATAAACATTAACAAACAAATAATTATCTGAATTGCCTTACTTTTCCTTTAACGACAACAGATTGCAAGTAACCAAAATTCAGCTTCTAAACAAACATCTATGTGGAAGCAGCTCTCCACTCAGTGCTGCAGAGGCAGGATTCACATACGAGTCCCTTCAGTGTTTAACAGTGAGCGTGCCTCGTGTGCTATGAACTGGTCTGCATTGGTGCATCATATCTTTATTCTCTTCCCCGTCCTGCCCCCCCCCCCTCTTTCTTAAATAGATAACTATCATATCTGATATCATATCTCACAGTACAATAATATTGAATGGGTTGCATTGTTGTATTTTGTCATGTTTCTCAGGTCTTTGTCTGAATTTCTACGAACATTATTGCTAAGGATTGTCTTATTGCATTGGAGTCACACTGGGTTAAATATGTACACTTGAGTTTTAAGGGGTATTTATTATTTTCTTCTTTTTTTTGGGTTGTATGGAAGCCCCAAACGCAATTTCATTGTTCTTGACAATGACAATAAATAAATAAATACTAAATACTGGTCATTGTAGCAACACCACATAACTCACAAGACAAGCTTACAGACTTCAGTTAGAACTAGAAAGCCAAGCTTCCTGTTACTAGCTTTGGTCATTTACGACATTGTGAGTGCTCAGTGCAACAATCAACCTCTGCTTCTCTGAAGATCTCATATCACTCCCGTTTTGGCCTCCCTTCACTGGTTGCCTGTAAGTTTTAGGTTTCTTTTTAAAGTTTTAGTTTTAACCTTTAGGGCCCTACATGGTCAAGCCACCCCAGTATATATCTGACCTGCTGAAACCACATTGTTCTTCCCCAGCTCTATGGTCATCAGATCAGAGATTGTTGGTGGCCCCACGCACTCGATTTAAAACTCGTGGTGATCGGGCCTTTTAGGCAGTGGCACCGAGGTTGTGGAATTTTCTCCCACTGGTTTTACGCTGTACAGACTCCATTGATTCGTTTAAAAAGCAGCTGAAGACATTTTTATATGGGCAAGCTTTTAATTAATTTGTTGTATTTTACTGTTTTACATTGTTATTTGTTGTATTTCCATTCTTTTCATTTTTCTTTTTCTTTTTTGTAAAGCACTTTCTCATTTTTATCTGTGAAAAGTGCTATACAAATAAATTTATATTACTTACTTATTTACTCTGACTTTTTTTTCAGAAGTTCTTAAACACTTCAGTTGGAGGAAACTGGACTACATTTTTAGGATCTTGAAGATGTCCCACCACTCATTCACCCTTTCAGTTCTAAGAACTGATGGAGAGTACCACTTATTTAACTTCTAACCAGGTTGTCATGGAGGCAATGCTGCAAGTTGTTGATCAACCATGTCATCAGCACTGAGGTCACATGGGTCTCAGTGTAAGTTGGGGTTGAATCACCTGGGAGGGGATCTCAAGACGGGGTTACAGATGGCTGATGGTGTGCAGGGTTCCTACACAGACAAAAACTAAAGTGCATACACCATCCTATTGTATCAGACAGAACCCTGTCCAAATATGATTTGTGAACAGCACTTGGACTACAAGAGGAAACCACAAAGCTTCTGGTACCAAGAATCTTGTTGCCTGTTTGCAGATTCTACAGATTCATATGCTGATATTCTTACTGTGCAGGTATTCGTGCTGGGTATGTTATGTCATTTGTCCCCATTTAGCCAAAAAAAAAAAAAAGTGCAAAGCAGCACGTAAACACCTGTTTCTGGATAACACATCTGCACAGGCAGACTTTCTCACCTTTTCTGCATGTGTTTGGTCAGTGAGTCATGCAGAACGAGTGTGATCTGATTATCATCTTGACTGGACATGACCCGGGATACATCTATGTACTGCATGTTTCCAGGCGCACAGCTGACTGCCGGATGTCAACAGCCTTGGTGAAAAAATATGTGCAGCGCAGGAAGCAACGAGAATGAGCCTATTTTAGGATTTCAAGTGAAAACTGTACATTAGTTACTCGTGGCATCAGCACAGCCCGTGTGTGCATGTTTGTAGTCCTGTTAAATACGAATACTGTCTAATGCTGAGTTAGTGATTCTGGCTTCAGTATAATTGTTGAGCCTACTGTACATTCGATGTTGTGGCTCATCAATAGACATCAGTGTTGACAGACTGGGCAGTTTACTGGGGTAAAAACATGTGGACATAGCTAGCTTGACATCGACCTTTCGTTTGTAGACTTTAGCTTGTTAACCACATGCTGAGTCATGAGCCAGTGCTCATTAAAAATGCTCCAAAGGCTCCAACACCTCAAACATGGTCCAGAGGTCCAGTTCAGAGACTGAGTTAGTTGAATTTAAGCCTAGCAGACAGCTAGCGGCTAGTTGGCATCCACCTGTCAGAGACATCCCAAATAATACAAACTTTGAACCTCACTGCAATTTAAACAGGCAACCCAGCTCCCCCCTCACAGTTGTACCAGGCTATAAACATGTTTATTTTTGCTATAAAGTTGGGAATGTTAATATGGGAGTCACTGGGAACTGATTCACTTTTGGACGGAGCTTCAAGTGGACATTAGAGGAACTGCAGCTTTTTCCTGGCTCCTTTATGGCCACTTTCAGCTGTCTCTTGATAACGTTTGTGGTGTGAGCTCTATTTTATTTGGATGCCAGCGAGCACTAGTTAGCTGCTATCTGTGTGATACAGTTCATTTACCGTGTTGGTGACTTCTGGCACCAAAAACCAAAGATAGCTTCTGTCAAACTGCAAAAGTTAACGATTCAAAAGTGTCTCCTAGTGACAGCTCTGTGTATCCATACATTTTGTTATACAGTATAAGGTTTGAAGGCACTTTTGCTTCATTTGACAAATGTCACAACCTATCAAGATCAACCTCAGCTTAGTCCACACTCCCCAACAGTTTTGCCCAAATTTGGACTTTCTGACACCTGATTGGCTCCTGGTAAAATATTTATCACTGTGTGAGGTGAACACACAGTCTGAATGAATCTATATCAGTTAGCTCTTCAATGATGTCGGTAACTGCACACAAAGTTCAGAGTGTGTGTGGAAATAGTCTTGTGTGTGTGTGTGTGTGTGTGTGTGTGTGTGTGTGTGTGTGTGTGTGTGTGTGTGTGTGTGTGTGCGCCCACGTGTATGAGCAGATGGGGGGAATACCATGGCACTGTTATCTGAGATGGTTGATATGAGTGTGTATGTGTGTGTGTCTTTAACCCATGATATCAGAGTGGAGTTATGCAAAGCGCTGATTCATAATTCACATGTCTGAGTGTTGGATGGCTTCAGGCTCCACCATTGTTTCCACTGCAGCGAACACACACACAGTCAGCACACGGAACTCACACTCTCCTCCTTGACCTTCTCCATGGTGCAAGCAGGCAGCTGCCCCTGCAGTGGCGGTGGGGAAACCCCGTTCTGGTCCATGGCAACAAACAGCTTCCCGTTGATGTTTAGAGTCGGATAAAAAACCTGGAAACACAAAAATCACAGAAGCATAACTACAGTGCCCCAGGAGGGACAAAATATTGTAAAGAAAAAACTCCATAAAGTGGAAAAAAACAGAAGAATTTCTCGGTTTATAGATACATTTACAATTTGTGAAGAAAAGAAATTAGAATTTAATTATGTGATTAGATTAATATGGTGTATGGTACAGCCTGAAGAAGTCACTTGGATGAACGATGGAACGTTTCTCCCAACGTTTCCGAAAACATTTCGCCCAGATGAACAGAATCAACTTTCTGGGAAGAACTACAATAATCTGAGAAATAAAAATGCTTCATTAAAAGGCTCTCATTGCCACACATGAGCTGTTACGCTCACCTGGGAGCTCCGGCTGGCCGTGCTGTAGGTGCTCGGCCTCCGTTTGGGCCACGGTTGGGGCAGGATGCCGCTGAAGGTTCCTCCGCTGTAGGTTCGACTACCGACGCCCTCCACCACGTCGCCCGGTACGCTGTACTCGTCATCGGCCATCTCTCCCTCCGACCCTCGGCTCCTCAGTCGGAAGTTGAAGATGGAGGAGACCTGACTGCTTCTCCGCGTCCTTGTGGAAAAGGAGCGTGCGAGGAGTGGGTGGAGCGGCTGGAGGAGGAGGGGGGAGTAAAGTAAAGTTTTGCACCGAACATAAACAATATTAAATCAGATCTTTCTCCACTGACCTTTCCACCATCAGTCAAGTCCACCTGCAGAAGCTTCTCCTCAGATAGGTTCGCCTCCACGTCCCCCACGCCCATTAGCGCCTGGCTCCGCCTTCGCTCCTCAAAGCTGTCCATTGGTTGGCCGAAAGGAGAGAGGTCTGGTGACATCAACGAGTCAGAGTCGGTAGCTTTTTGGGTGGCACCCTGATGAAAGAATTAATAATTAATACTCATATATTAATACATTTTCATTCATAAATGAGAATAAAGGACAGAAGGTGAAACAGAAGCCATGAAAACACTTATTTAAACACTCATTAGTTCACCTTTGTTGCTGTATTATTTTCACTGAAACACAGCAGTAACTGAGTTGGATTTATATCATTTATTTTACTTATAATTCCTGTACAGAGGACCAAAACTGCAAAAATAAAAATAATCCATTAATGTGACTCTTAAAAGAGCAATATTAAAAAAATCACTGATTTATTAACTATGACTTAAACTGATATTTGCTTTCACTTGTGTGTTTATTTGTAAATATTTACCTTTTTTTAAGGATATTATTTTATCTCCTATTTGGTTTATGAATCGTCTCAGTTTACAAAAAAACACTCTTTTGCTTTTAAAATTTGACTCGATTAATTTTAAAATCAGATTCATTTTCCCTTATTATGATGATTATTGTTATTATTTTTGACATTTTCATTTTGTATGTATGATTAATCATGCAAATGATTAAAACAGCCAACTTTTCCAGTGAGTAATATACATTTTAATTTCCATTAAAAAAAACCTGGAAATTGAAAAGTGTTATACAAAAAAAAAATAAAGGAAAACAATACAAACAAACAAACAAACAACCCCACAAGGCAAAACCTTTGCTGACTATTTTCTCAATATTTATTTGTTAATCATCATATGATTGTAACCTTCTTCTCTGTATTATTGTTGGGTCTACCTTACAACGTAAAGCGCCTCGAGGCGACTGTTGTTGTGATTTGGGGCTGTATAAATAAAATTGAATTGAATTAATTTATTAGATATTTTGGCAGTTTCTGACCTCCACAGTCCTACACCGCACCACATGCTGGATAATCGAGCACATCAGATCATCAGTTACCTGTTGCTCTTTCTTCAGTATCTCCATAGCTTGCTGAAACTCCCGCTCTTTCTGGCAGGCCTCGGCGATGGTCGCCTGGTTCTGCTCCTCGTACGCCATGGCGACGACGGCCAAGATGAGGTTGACCAGGTAGAAGGAGCCCAGGAAAATCACCACCACGAAAAACACCATGTAGGTCTTACCGGCCGAACGCAGCGTCTGAAGACGCACACGTGGCGGGAATAAAATCGATGCTGACTGAAGTGCAACATTAAAAGTGAAGCAACACGGCTAATAAAACCCAGCTGGCTACAACAAGAAATATGCTTCATTTCACAGAGTGGTCAAAGTAAAGAACAGTGGCTCACAGATCCTTTGTTCACTGTGTGGAAAGTGAACACATGCCCACTGCATGTAGTATTATTAAACATAGTTACAGTGATGCACTGAGGACACCAAAGTTTCACAGAAAATTCTTTTTATGCATTTTTACCCTGCCTGCAGTTTCTGCCCATGGTTGCACTGACATGACATCACAATTGTGAGAAGGCCAATCAAATTCTGGATAAGGGACAGTGCCACCCCAGGCCCCGCCTTTAGCCTCAGCCCTGAGTCGAGAGTCTGACGCCAAACTTGTGTCAGAATGACATAATGTCAGGATGAGAACACGCTGAATTAGACACAGTCTAGATGTCTGTGTAGGCTCTTAGCCCCAGTCTAGATTAGACACTGGAAGAAGAGACACTTTATAAACTTCAATCCAGGTTTTCTCTGACTTTAACTGATCGATTGGTCATAAGGCTTACCTGGTGGTAGAGGTTTTCCCAGTAGTCTTGCGTCATCAGACGAAACAGGGACAGAAAGGCCCACCCAAAGGTGTCAAAGCTGGTGTAGCCATAGTTGGGGTTTCTTCCTGCCTTCAGACAGACAAACCCGTCCGGACACTTTCTGCAGCACAGACACAGAAACATAACGTGACTCTTAAAATCTGTTTCACTTATTATCAGCAGAAATTTTTACATATAAATATTTTTTGTGGATGTTCAGGATGTCGTTTTGAGGACTTTGGAGTTGCCAATCATGATGTGATCGGGGGTGGGCGGTTATGTAACTGTAACTACTGTTTCTCTGAAATGTGTGATTTTGGGAAATCTAACACCACTGGTTTGTGCAGAAAGTAGGTGTAGGGACATTTTGAAAGCTGAGACAGTTCAGAGGATTCAAAAACACCGTCTGTGTGTCTCTCTGCCGTCTTTCCATCCGTCTTTCTATTAATTCTGTGCAAAAAACAAGAAACCAAAAAAACGCTCTGTTTCCTCATCGGTGTTTACGACCGAAGGCTTGTTATGGTCGTGCGATTGGGACCCGCCCACACGTGTCGCCGCAGAGACGGGGCAGATAGCACCGGGAAGGCATTCATCATAATTGATATTCCACATTCATATCCCATCACATTCATCGCCGCCCACGCGGTCACATCTGAACCGCTGATGCGCAGCAGTCCCATGGGTGGCGTGCTGGTCAGTGGAGGGAAGGCTGCTGCTGCCCACAGCAGCTTACAGTGGGACAGACACTGAGACCAGATGATTAGAAATTATTAAGTAGGAGGGAAAAGGTCAGAGGTACAGAAACCTGAACATATCCCTTCATATCGCTGATGATTAAACGAGGCACGCCGGAGACTAATCATGCAAAACTCAAAAACAAGTATTCATTCAGATTTTAGGTAAAGTGACTCTGCTGTGACTCAGAACTGAACAAAGTTACTTTTTTGGCCTTTATTATGCAATCAGACAGAAGAGGTTTGCAATCAAAACAATAAATCAGAGAGCAAAGCTGCAGACACCACACACAGAAATATCAGAGGGTGAGCCCAGAAGTTTGATTAGACAGCCGACAACCACGAGCGTTTGAGATGTTACAACCATCAGCCACATATAAGGCGGTCTTCAGATCCTAGGCAATTCAACCCCAACTCACACCTTGACCCATGTGACTGAGTCACACGATGGTGGGTCGGCTCAATGCCTCTCAGGACCACCTCTAAGGTTAAAGGCCCACTAAACTAGGGTCCGCTTGCGTCACTGAAACGTAAATGACATTATCAGACAGAGGGTCTGCCTGTGTTTTGTGATTGCACGGACTTGTCCACTGAGAATTTACATTATAATGCATCAACTACACGTGCACCCAAGCAGCGGACTTCTGTCAGGTTTCCAGCTATCTGTGTTTGCAGCCAAGTACTTTCCAGGATTAAGGCCTGATTTAGACTTCCTGTAGAGCCTGAGACATAACCTATATAAGTAGCAAACACTGTGGCCAGCATTTATGCTGGTACGGATGCTCTATGTGTTAATTTTATTGACATTAGTCCAATAGTTTGAGTCCTTATAATAATGCTATGACTATTATTTTTAAATCCTGAAGCGTAAATTCAAAGACTGAGCAGAAAAGTATCTGGACATGCACAGGAGGAATCAACGCTATTGAACAGGCCAATCGCAATAGCTGCAGGTCGCATTGACACAGCGTGTACTTACATTTGTAGGGATGAGCTGAGACGTGAAATGTAACTATGCACCTAACACCAACAAGACCAGCTGTCTTCAATTCAAGGACAACATTCACAGTCTTCTGTATTTTATGCTATACAGTATATTAGTCATCTAAACAATAATTCATTCAAAACAATGCCAGCAGCTACAAGCTGACAGACTGATGCGGATGCAGAGTGACAGATCACTTGAGATCACAATAGAGACACACAAGTATTTCCATACACAGCTCAGATCCACAGTCAGAATGTTGTATGCTGATTCATATTAATGTTTTCACTAAACACGCATAAAATGATCGGCGAACAGATAAAACACGGTGCACAACAAACAGCATTAAAACGACCCAGTTATTTAAAAGAAAAGATTTAATTCTCTGGAGCCAACGGACACATCACCACGTCCGAGTCACGTGAGAGATTTAAGACGACCTAGCTGTGAGATGCAGCCTCGCTGGGTCTCCGTTTCAACCTGTGTTGAAAGTGCAAACTTCACATTTTATACCAGTTTTTAATCCTAACGTCATCCATCCATCCATCCATGTCTGCACATACCAGCTGTTTGTATGCCCACATTCAAAAACAGAATAAATAAATACATAACTAAAAAAATGAGGCCACTTTCAGTTGGTTAACAAAGAGTTACCAGAGCAGGTGCTCTGCATACTTCATCTGGAAGGTTTCTTATGCCAGATGCACAAAACCCCAAATGCCAGGGCCCAATGGGTTTTTTTTTCTAGACATACAATTTGTCCTCAAGAAAAGGCAAAATCTTTGGGTCCTTTCTGGGCTCAGATGGAGGTCAGCAGATTTTTGGAGGATATATGATGGTACGATCCACAGATTAGAGTGAAACAGACTGTCTTGTGCAAATGTTCAACAACTGGAGCATAGATTTTGTCACAATGCCCTAAATAATTCAGTCATTCATGTCAAAAAATGTAGATTGTTCACTTTTAAACTGAAGAACCAAACCGTGTTCAGAAGTTGAAGACGTGTCACACCTGTGGGTTTGTTACCTGGTACAGAAGTGGAGGAGTTATGATGCATGCAGGCGAGCGTGGCATTAGCAGAATCACGACCACCACGCCATCAGCAAAGCTCTGGTTGAACAAAGCTCTGAGTCACAGATGAGCTTCAAGCTGAGTCACAGAAAAGACTGCTGCTGTGCAGAAGCTATCTGGGGAATCAAACCGACAACCACACGGTCACAAGCCCACTGCGGTGACCCGGCCTGGCTGGCGCCGCCCCCGCTGGGCCGCTGCCACCACAGCTGGGATGCTTTTGAGTAGCGGCTGCCGCTGACTCATTGCCGGCCAACCCGCCTGTATGTGTTATCGCCTTACTCCCCAACATTTGGTGAGTGCTGGTGATGGTAATTCATTAAGGACACGTGTAAATAAACGATCCAGTTACATAAGGTTTACATAATGCAGCTGGGAGCGCTTCTACTTCTGCTCAAAAAAGACAATACTGTAGTTTAAAAATCATCCATAACAAACGAAAAAACACTTACGCAACGTAGATAATGGCAACTAATGCATTTCAACATGACTGCCAGTAACATCTGAATTTATTAAAGTTGATTTGCTGCATGAGTTTACAGGAAGAGCCCGTTACAGGTTAACAAAAAAGGCAGAAATTGTGGTTTATAGCAGGTAAATGATGGAGAAATTCATAAAGCATTACAGTTTAATGCAGCAGATAGGACGCCTTAGTCCTAAATATTTACACAAACCAGCGTGAGTCATCACACTGCAGTGAAGACATGCTGTATTGACCCACGCCAGGCTGTAATTGGTCAGTAATTATTACAGTCTCCACAACCGACGCGGGCCCATTTTCAAAAGCTTTTTCTTAACAGCTCCTAATTTTAAATTTGGCCTTTTTTTTTTCCTTTGCCTTTTATAACTTTGAACATCATCTTCATCTGCATCATCATCATCATCTGCATGTCAAGCCTTCACAGTCCAACACATACATGCTACTTAGGTTCTTCTTTCAGGTTCTGTGTTAGGGGCGATCACGGCTCAAGAGTTGGGAGTTCGCCTTGTAATCGGAAGGTTGCCGGTTCGAGCCCCGGCTCCAACAGTCTCGGTCGTTGTGTCCTTGGGCAAGACGCTTCACCCGTTGCCTGCTGGTGGTGGTCAGAGGGCCCGGTGGCGCCAGTGTCCGGCAGCCTCGCCTCTGTCAGTGCGCCCCAGGGTGGCTGTGGCTACAATGTAGCTGCCATCACCAGTGTGTGAATGGGTGGATGACTGGATGTGTAAAGCGCTTTGGGGTCCTTAGGGACTAGTAAAGCGCTATACAAATACAGGCCATTTATCTGCCTGATTGCAAAAATCTTAACTCAGCACAGATTCAAACCTGTAAAGTTCAGCAGCTGATCCCACAATCACTGATATTTCACATTTAATTTTCTGTCATTAAACTAACACAATACACACTTTCCAAGGTTTAACTAATAGATGCTCCCTCCCAGAGCCCTGGCATAGACCTTTCTAAACATAATCCATAATCACTTTAAAATATAGATCATGCATTAAAACAACAAAAAAACAAACAAACAAACCACAAATGACTTGAAAAAATCTATTTTTGAACAGGAATTATGCTAATTATCAGTCGTAGCTGTTATGATTTGTCTAAAAACCCAGCACAGCTTTGCGGGGGTCTAAAAACTCCTCGAGCTCGGTCCTTCAAGTCAGCGGTCCCCAACCCCCGGGCCTCGGACTGGTACCGGTCCGTGAGTCGTTTGGTACCGGGCTGCGAGAGTTGAGGCTCAGGTGTGAAATGTATAGTTTTCAGGGTTTTTATCGGTTTTCAGCGTTATTTTGTTATCGTTTTGATCGTTAACTCGGTTTTCCTGGGTCTTTTCACGTGTGTTATGAATAAATCTTCTTTTTTTCAGTACAGGTACTAGTTTTATTTTGTTGTATTTATCTGCGACACTTTAAAGGCCGGTCCATGAAAATATTGTCGGGCATAAACCGGTCCGTGGCGCAAAAAAGGTTGGAGACCGCTGCTTTAAGTGCTTTAAATGTGCAGGACTGTGGCTCTGTGAACATGGACTCTCAGGAGTGGAGCTCAGAATGACGGATGCTTGTCTGATCTGTGACAGCACGGTTTTTCAGACTCTCACACTTAAAAATCTTTATGTAAACATCTTTGCCATCTTCAACCAGAGAGAAAATGTGAGCAACACCATTTATGTGAGTCCTAATAAGTGATGAGGTCATTTATTTGGGTGGATTTCAGCTTCAAAACAAATCAGATCAAAACAGATCACTGATAATGTTACAGCAGCATTTACCAGACAATCCCTCAGATCAGCACTTATGCTAAAGGTGACTGGACTTATTTTTCTGTTAGATCTGTTTCTTGAAGAAGTTGAAGCAGTTCCTTGATCTAAATGTGACACATGTGAAGAACACTGCGAAATAAAGGCCTCAGCTGTCAAGTGGACTTGAACCACGGTCCTTCTTGCTATGATGCAACTGCGCTAACCACCACACGACCGCGCCACGTGAGTTCTCTCTGGTACTCTGGCTTCCTCCCACAAACATGTCCGGCAGGTTAAGTGGTGATTCTAAACTGGTCGCATGTTTGGATGCGAGTCTGAATGGTTGTCTCTCCGTATTTAATGGGTGTACCCCGCCTCCCGCCCTGCGACAGCTGGGATAACTCCAGCCTAACCACAGCTCTGAACTCGACAAGTAGAAGAAAGTGGATCTTTGTATATGCAAGCCTGGGCTCACCCTGAGTTTCATTGATTCTTTTTTAAATCAGTTAGACGAACACTTATGCAAGAGACTTTTAAGAAGTATTATTGTAGAAAGAGGGAATGCATGAGTGCAAGCAGGCTGTCGTATGCGAGAGCTAAAGCGGTATATTCTAATGTGTGTCGTTTTTAAAAGCCGGCCACACATTACAGTAAGATTTGTTGAGTCCCACATTGCTCCACACAAATATCTCTCTGTCTCACTTTTGATTTGTTGGGATCTGGTTAACGTATTTTCACCATTACAGATGCATTACAGAGTAAATGAAGTGACTTCTCATGCTGAGAACAGAGCCCAACAGAAAAAAACAGCAATAATCTAACAGAAAAAGCTACAAGAGTAACTGTCTACACCAACATCACTGCAACACAAATCTGTGTCGGTGCAATAAAAAGATGCAAACGAGGCTGATAATCCAGACATCAGAGTAAGGAACCAGACGGAGGGACCAACTGATTGCAATCCTCTGATCTAAGTACTTGAAAACAAAGTGGCTTGACTAAAAGTTAAAGACATCCAGTCGCCTTCTTTTCCAGACTGCCACGACCTGCATGACTGAGAACACACACGGACATGCTGTACTAACAGCAGCAATCCATTTAAATTTAAATAACACACTACAGAGCCAACCAGCGCTGACACGTTTCAGCTTACAGTAACAGAAAAGTTCATGTAATCAAGAGTCTTCAATGAGGGAAAAAGCAGTGGCAGTCACCGCGGCATGTGTCATACGTATACCTGACATGATAGCACAGAGCTGAGCTGCTTGTCTGAACGCTGGTGCCAACCCTTACTGTTAACATAGCTAACACCTCTAACTGGCAGCTGATTTTAGACTGGCAGCACAGTGATGTAACACGATAACACAGCTATATGGAGCTGCTGCTACAAACATTACGGTAACAGCGATCGATGCTGATTGAGTGAAAACGAGCTCACGGCGATGACGTTACAGTAACAGAAACTTACAGTGGCTGAGGACAAAATTCTGATCTGCTGACACACACACACACACACACACACACACAAAACACGACTAACTGGTCATGCAAAACCAGTCATCATGATGCCAGTTTGACTGACACCAACAGTGAACGAGGCCACTCAGTCTAACACACACACACTCAGCGATGTGATGTGTGTCATTCTTCCACTTCCATCCATCCATCTCATGGCAAGTGAGTCAACATGGTGGCATGCGAGTGGGGAGAGTGGCTGTGAAGTGTGTGTGATGGACTGACTTAGTGTGTGTGCGTCTGTGTGTTCAAGGGGCTGAAGGACATAAAAAAGTGTGTGTGAGAGGTTTGGGAAATGTAGACAGGAGGTCCTGTGTGGTGTATAGACTGTGTGTGTGTGTGTGTGTGTGTGTGTGTGTGTGTGTGTGTGTGTGTGTGTGTGTGTGTGAGGTGTCAGAGTGTGAGAGCTGGCAGTTATCTCTCACACACACCTCTGTCTGTGTTAATGGAGGCACGCCACTTCAGACCCCCCCAACTCACACCAAAGGGAGGCCCCCCCTCTGTCCGGCACTTTACACACTTACATCACACACACACACACTAAAAAGCAAAAGACAGTCTGCTGGTGTGGCAGCACAAAGATTCAAACACTCGTGTGCCAAATTTAGGTTCAGTTAGAGAATCGAGCATCTTCATTCTTCACAGCTCAGCGTGCAGATCAGCCACGTTTGATAGAAAATTAAAGTTAGCTCATTTGAGACCTGACTCAGCAATAAGTCCTTCAAGTCAGGGATCTTTTAACGTGTCCGGCACATAAATGGTGTGTTTGCAATCGCGTGTTTACACTTGTTACTCTAAGTACACACAGTTACACAGAGAACTGTGGCTGCATGACGTGTACTACAAGTACCCAACAGGGGTGTTTCCAGGAGTTTTCAATCAAGGCACAGGAACTTTGTAAGTTAGAAAACCGGTCTGCAAACCAATATTTTCAAGCTCATGCTTTAAAACTAAGTCATTAAAACTAAAAATAAATAGTATTCAGTACAAAGTGCAACAACTGAACTCAAATAATAAATTGGCAGCATTATCAGCAATAAAAAAGAGAAAAGTATAAAAGAAGTGCATGAAATCTGAGTACAGTAGATGTACTGTTACATAGCCACAGTCTTATCTGTGCTCTCGTGCAATGGTACTTTAGTCTAGTGGGGAGGGTGGAGTGGGGGTGGAGGGTTGTATAGTCATAACAGTCAGAAAGGTGAGTGTGGACATTGGACACTTTGAACCCTCAATGGTTGCCATCCCCACTGTGGAGTGGAGGGGGAGGAAAAGGAAGCCGCTACAATCAGCTATATTATTACAGATGAATCTGCTGAGCAGTATATAACTTTAGCCCACTCGCCGGTCATGTAATTTCCACATCCACTGAGTGTGCGCTCGTTTTCCCTTCAGCTGCGTAGCCGGCAGCTGTTTCCATTGATTATATTTAACAAACAAATGCGATTGTCATTTCCAGTAAGTGAACAATTTGCCGTGACACAGCCTTGACTACTCAGATGTCATGCACTACACCAGCCAGTACAGACAGTGAGCTTAGTGTATTAATGGAAGCAACCGATGGGGATTCACTGAAAAAGTATAGAAGGAAAAAATCCTTGTATGAACCCACTACACCAGCCAAATCTAATAAAATACACTTAAAAGATTAGAAAGACTCTACTGGAATAAAAGTTTTTTTAAAAATACAATTCATTCTTTCCAGAATCACTTACTGTCCTCTGGCTGTCAGTGCTGTTAATAGACATTTTTGTGTGAACAGGAAAGTTTTAGAGGTGTGGCTAAAGGAAACGTCGGCCTAGAGATGTTCAAAGCACCAAGAAATAAACTGTCAAAATCAAAATACCTATAATAAGACGCGATGACTCAAACAAATGTACAAGCTTAGTTTTGAGGAGGGATTTCCTTTAGTCTCACCAACCAGCTCAACTATGGAGCTAGTTAGCATCACAACTGAGACGAGAGGGGCTAATGTTGACTTTGTCATCACAGGCAGGTGAAAGCTGCCTTCTGCACGCTTATTCTGTTGGCAGGTGTAATAAAAGCAGGCAAACATAAACACTTGTTCAGCTTCTTTCTTCATAGTTTTTTTAAATCTTTGCATTATTTTGTGTTGCAACTGCTTTTATGCAGCAGTTTTCGTGGCTCTGTGCCACATGTGAATAAATCTGGAGCTCTCAGTTTCATGTTGGATTCATTAATAGATATAATAAGGATTCTAACCAATGTTCCCTCTAATGTTTCATGTGTCTGAACACACAAACTCCCTGAGCGTCCCCTGGACCACTGTGAGCAACATCAGACGTGTGCACTGTGGTCACGCCAGCATCCAAGTTACATGTTTATTAAAATAATCGAATTACAGCATTTATGTTAGACTACTTTTAATTAACTGCTTTAGCCCACTTACAATGAGAAGAAGTCTTGTTCATGACATGTAGCATGTTAACACTATTGGAAGTAAATATATATATATATTTTTTTTTTATAAAGCTCTGACTTGTATTATGAGTCTGTGGTCTGGGAGAGAGTCTGTAACTGTCTGCAAAATACAGTAAATAATGACCAATGTTGGGCAATTAATTACATAGTTACTTCTTCAAAAAAGTTACTGAGTTTTGCAAACAAAGTTTTTTGCAGCTGTTTACCTAAAAATGCAGCCAAGGTGTTTTTAAAATAAACATTTCAAACTATTTACAGAACAATCAGCTGTTCTGCATCAAATCTGATGCCACACAAATTATTTGTTCACTCCAAAAAATAATTTCTGTCCACTATGAGATGAAGGAGAACAACAGCCTGATACCTGCAGGCCTGACAGCAGCAGATGTATCACTGCTGTAACACCTGTAACACTCAGCAGGCGCCTCATTGTTCTGACACACACAACAACACTGTTGACTACACTACACACTAACTACACACTAACTACACACTCACTACACACTGACTACACACTAACTACACACTAACTACACACTAACTACACAAGATTTGTGCTAAACGTCACAAATCTCTCACATCTCAAAACACGGCGTCACTCCTAAAACTTCCCCCTCCCTAAACAACTAAATGCCATGTTGCCATATCATTTTTTGATTGGTCGACATGGTACATTTTTCCACCAATAGGAAAGGGTGGAGTTTTATTGGTTTCGTCTTTGCTCACAGGCTTTCAATCGTTTTCCTTATAAAGTAAATATATTATATATATATATATTATAAAGACAGTATTCAGGAAGAAAAACAAACATTGCAGATATTTTATCATAACTCTGGTTTTTCGCGGCCGATCAACACAATTTAAAAACTGGTATAAAGTCCACACTTTGTCCGTCAGTTGTTCCGTCTGTCCTGCTCACATCTCCAATGGTTGTACACGTTGTCATTAACGTGGCTTCACTCCACATCAGCCGCTTTGCTAAAACACCGGTGTGGGCACATAAGGACACTGTCACAGCCTGTCAGCGACGTTGATTAGCTGCGTATATACAAATGTGAATCGCATTATTGGCTGCACTATGGGATAATGTGGCATCGTTCTGATCCCATACAGGAGAAGCCAGTCACTGACTCACACTGCAGAACAGAATTGTTAAAGTTTTCATTTGATTTCAATTCAGGTTAGATTTTTTTTTGTGCACAACGCAGATTTTCTGTGTGCAGAGACCATGCCAGCAGTGCTCAATCGCGCACGCGCGCAGCTTAGAGAGAACATTGATTCTAACTGTGAAAGCTCTTTCTCCTGAACATAGAAAAGTGGAACTCAGTGGGTCTCTGGTCTCCAGACAGATGCTGAGTCATGACATTCTTACAAGCGTTGGGTGGACTGAGAAGCCCTCTTTTTAACTCCGCCCACCTCCGAAATAGAGGGTGTCATTACATGTATACAAATGCAATTATTACTAAATTAAGATGTTTCTCTACACAGATACTCAGTCCACTGAATACACAGTTTGTTTCCCGGTGTCATAGCAACTGTTCTTATTCTGTTACTAAATTCTGATTGTGACCTTTTCCTAAATGAGCTGCACTCACTTTAAACCAGTGAGATGAATAATTGGGGACTGCATCAGAGCATCCTGGCGGGAAACAGCTTAACCTGGTTCGGGAACAGCACCATGCAGGACAGACGAGCTCTACAGAGGGTTGTGCGGTCAGCTGAGCGCACCATCCGCTCCGAGCTCCCTGACCTGCACTCAATCTACAGCAGGCGGTGCTGGACCAAGGCCAGGAAGATCGTGAAGGACCTCAGCCATCCCAACAACAGACTGTTCTCTCTGCTGAGGTCAGGAAAGCGATTCCACTCCCTGAAGACCAACACAGAGAGACTGAGGAGGAGCTTCTTCCCGCAGGCGATACGGTCTCTCAATCACACCACCACACAGTACTGACCCACACATATGGTTCTTACACACACACTGGACTTTCTGGACTTTGTTTTTGCACAACACTGGTCACTATATTCTTCATTTCCGGTTAATACTTGTACAGCTGCTGTTATTGTGTATATATTTATTTATATTTAGATTTCTTCATACATTCTTATATATTTCTATATTGTGTATTTTGTTGTACAGTTATTTTATTTTCAACTTTAATTTATATATTTATCTTTATCTTATTCTTCCCAGTTAAATTTACCCTTCATTCTAATTTGTGTTGTACAGTTATTTCATTTTTAACCTTAATTTATATTTTATTCCTTCCTAGTTAAATTTACCCTTTTTAATTTTTCATATTTATTTCCTATCTTATTCATAGCCTTTTCCTTTTTTGTTCTCTTTAGGTCACGAGCAGTTGTCCAAGCATTTCACTACATATCGTACTGTGTATGACTGTGTACGTGACAAATAAAATTTGAATTTGAAAATTTGATTTGAATTTCATGCTGAGGCCACAAAGCCAGAGTCAACCACCTCATGTATTCAGTTGGTGAATTTGATACAAGAGGCAAGATTTAAGCTGCCTGTGAGTCTTGTTGCTGCATCTGTAAGCCCCTTTGCAACCCACTCCCACCCAAGTTTCTCCTTTTTATGCCTTTTCTGACTAAATGCCATATCTCTTATCTCTGTTACATTATGAAATCTGTCATGTGCAACGAAAAAAGAATTTCAGAAGTCACTAATAGCAAGATGGTGATTGAGAGCTCAGTTGTGAGGGACTAAAGTGCATTGACCATGCAAACATCAATAGACAAAAAAGCAGAGAGACAGAGAGGTGGACAGACTGACACACTTAGTCAAAGACAAACATGCACGCAGGCTGGGGCTGTTCTAGGAGACATCCTGGGGATTTCTGTGTGCATTCACTTCATGTTCCCCCCACATTCCACTCTGTTCTCTATGACCTCAAACACACACACGCACACGCACACACACCTCTAATTATAACACTCAGGTAAACTCCAGTTCAGGAGGAAGAGAGTACTTAGCATTGCTATAGCAACCGTATCCTAGTTCTGGTTGCTGGGGGAGACTGTTTCGTGCCACCTCTGTTGGGAGACAGAAAGACCATGTTTTCATGTGTGTGTCTTTACGTGTTTCATGATCCTGGCATGTTCAAACTTGGTAACATGCTGGAAGTTGCTTCAGTCTCTGGGTCCTCAGAGCCTCAACAAACGACTGTATGATGAATAAATATATAATAAAAAATTAATAACTATACATCATTTTGATTAATCTACTCTTAGAGTGAATAAAATCACATGACTTGAAGTGACATCAGTGTAGGTCATCATACAGCCATCAAAATCCATTTGAAATATCTTATTGCCTACAATCTATTGTCAATGTGCAGAAATGCAATACAATGTAACTTAATGTTTGATGATCTAATCTCATGATACCCTTATGTAATCTAGTCTTTGACATTGTCTAATTGAATGTACCCTAATCAAATTTATTCCAACTTAATCTAATTAATTTAATATAATCTCATGTAATCTAATCTAGGAAATTCTATATTATTCTAGCATTGTAGAGTATATTTTATCTAATCCACTCTAATTTAGTCGTTTCTCTCCTCATCTTTCAAGGAGGCTTTCATTAGGTTGAGAATATGTGAGTGTTGGCAACAGGAGAACAACCTTAAACTCCCTCCTTAAACACATAAAACATCACAGAGGGGATTTCAGAGGTCCCACCTCTGCTAGACCAGATGAATTACACTGGAGGGTGAAGGGATTTGCAGGTTCTGAAGTTTTGAAGCGGTCTACATCAACTTAAGGTCAGCGTTGTGCTCTCAGTGTTTCCATGAGACGGGCTGAGAAAATCCCCGCAGCTCTGATTGTGTTTTAATTTCTCATCAGTGACACAGCAGCTCTTGAAATAGCAGCTAAACTATGGAGGCGGGTCGCCTAGCAGTTAGCATCACAGCACAGACCGGCCTGGCTCCGAACCAGCGCTTTGATCACAGCCGAACGGTTACTGCATGTGCGTGTGTGTGTGTGTGTGTGTGTGTGTGTGTGTGTGTGTGTGTGTGTGTGTGTGTGTGTGTGTGTGTGTGTGTGTGTGTGTGGGTGCGCGTGCGTGGCACTTTGATCACCACATTTGGTCACATTAATAACAGAGTCGTCTCCAATGTGTTATCATTAGAACATCTAAACCATCCTGATTACCAGGCACTCACAAGGACACACATGCAGTGTTGTGTTCTGCTGATGCACTCAGGCCGGCCTGATCCTGATGAACTTGTTCACAGTAACCCGCTGGAGTTAAACAGGGAACCGCTGAAGAGAAACATGAAGCTCAACAAGCATAAATTCAGCGTTTTACTGTGTTCTGCTCTAAAGAGAGTCAATTTCAGGGTGTGATTTCATGTTCCTTACCCCCTTAAAACAACCAAATTGATAATTCACAGACATAAAGAAATCCTTAAGCTGTGCAAGCTCCAATTCTGTTTTCAGAATAAGCTGAGTGACACAGTCAGGCCAAAATTTACCATCTGCAGCTGCTAAGCAGAAACAAAAACCAAAGCTTTGTGTAAATGTAAAGCTAGATGCAAAAATGAGCAAAAGCTTTCTTTATACTATTCAAAAAGTCAAGAGGGAAAACAAAAAGTAAAAAACAACTCTACTAATAATGTAAAACTGTTTGCTTATTTAGTCATTAAGAAATATTATTTATGTAGCACATTTAAAATGAAAGTGCTTTCCAAAATAAACAAAAATAAAAAGGCAGAAAAAGTGTTGCTAAAACTCTGTCTACACACATTCAGACTATTCATATAAAATTACTCATGTTTCTGAAAGCTTGACTAAAATGACTGGATTTAAAAACAGTCACAGCTGATGCTCATCTGATCGTTCCAGAACAAACAACAGCAAAGGCACGACCCTGTTTCTAAATGAGCTTTGGCTGTGAGATGCTCATCGGGAAGCAGACCTTAAAGACTCTGAGGGATGCAGGGAGGGATGCATTTCTACCACATATGCAGGTGCAAGGCCATTTAAGGCTTTAAATACATACAGTACTGACTGTGCACCGCACTTACAGTCCTTGCACTTACAGTTCTGTAAGTGCAAGGACTGTAAGTGCGGTGCACACTGGCAAAAGCAGTTTCTGTGTTTTGGCCTGATCAGTAATTTCGCAGTGGCATTTTGAACTAACTGTAAACGAGTGAGTGATCATTGTTTGTCTATCCTCAAACCACAAAATTTACAGGAGTTTTACAAAAAGTTGGGGTGCGTGCATAGCTGGTGCAGTTTAATGTAAATTCTCCATGGATAAATCTGCACAGTCACAAGAAACAGGCAAGCTCATCAACATTCAAACAAAGTCTGATGGCGAGATTTACATCACGAGACCCCAGAAGACCTTTGCAGACTCGTGGGCTGCCAATGTTTAAGGTTCAGAACACAGATTCTAACATCAGTGGGTGTTGATTGGTGGGTACATCCATCTGTGCTTGATCCTCTTGGTGGTGAACTTCACTGTTGCACCTTTGCCTGTTCAAGCCGACTTTTCCACCAATCAGCATTTAGTCTATACATAACACCACTGATGGCAGGCTTGGTCCCTGCAGAGATTGGTTGTTGGAATATTTCTGTGCTATAGGTCACATGATGGTAAAAAGAAAAAAATGGAATAAATAGATGCAGCTTCGTCTTCTCTAATGGCCACCAGGGCCAGTGGTATAGAAGTCTCGGAAAAAATTGTTTTTGGCTCATTGGATTGATTCTGATGACTTTCTGTTCAAGTGTCAAGTCTTACTGAATACACAGACACACAGAGAGGGACTGAAGTTGAACTTTGGATGTAAATAGAAATGAAATTTATCTTACATGTTATGTCCTTCGTTTGTCAAAATCTTAATGTGCCATTGACATCAACTTTATTTTAGTTTGATTATGTTCACGGGGAAAAGGCAGCTTTTTACTTTTGCTTGGTTCAGCAGGCTCGCGGTCGACTTTCCATCGTGGAAAATGCCAGCGTTCTATTTATTTCAGTGAAGAGCTTTTCATGCCAAAGAGTGTAAAAGCTGCAGTGGAGGGCATCTTTAGTCTGCAGGAAAAGTGTCAGGCACATCTGAAAGGGAATAAAGGCTACTTAACCTTTTCTGGACTGTCTCACATCTCATTATCTTCAGCAAAACATTGTCCAACTTTGCTTTAAGGCTCTTCTGTGTGTTCTACATTTGCGTTAGGAGGTTCTGCTGCCTTTCACCGATGGCAGAATCTCATATATAGCTTTAGTGATGCATGCAGCTGTAATATCCCGCAGTTTAAGAGTCTAATCAGCAGTCGACTTTGAACCCATCTGTGATCAGTCAACTGTGGTTTCACTATAGTCCATATGTCAGCATTTTTAATATTCAAGTATCTGAAAGTTGCTTGTTTTCAAAATGTGGACTTTATATTTAAAAATTACATTTATTAGTTCATCTTTGGCAGATGCCTGAACCTCCTGGCTCTATCCAACCATCGCATTTTTCAGTTCATCCCAACTGCTTCAAATTTGCCTGGTGTTGTAATGCTGTACAATGAAAGAGCAGTTCTGATGTTTTGGGCTACAAGCTGATGTGCTCCACTCTGTGTGTAAGGGGGAAAGAGACACACACTCCCAAAAGTCTTTAAAGGGAATGGAAAACCATGTATAGATCTTACAAAACTGAATGCCTCCGCTGTTATAATAATTAAACTGCTTTTGTAAATTTGTAGAAGAAACAAATCAGGGTTGCTTTCTCTGGGAGTGTCATTGGTTACATGAAGAAACTTCTGCCCATCTGCTCTTTGCCTCACTCAACAACCACTTCAGACTTTGTGTGTGTGCTGCCTGGGATTTACAGTTTTTCTCAGTCGCTTTGGTGCGTTCCTCAGAACACCATTAACATTTGCACAGCAGTTAGTGCATTTCCCAAAACAATTAGTGCAAACTGCAAAACCTAGTGGATAGCCTGCAAAAGCACGTCACATGCACAGAATTGATTATCCATACCTCAAAAGCAAGTATCCATGTCAATGAAACTGTCAGTGCCATCAAAATGAAAAGTCTTGACACCATCTTTATGAACAAGATAGTCAAATGGCATTGTCATGTTTCCACTATGACAGTTTATAATTTCAGTGTTTCCCATTGCAAAAGCAATTGGTGACACCTGAAAATGCTGACGACAGCACTATGGCCTACCTGTACAGCCATCTGAAATGTGCAGTAAAGTCACTGTAGATGTTATGGGAGTCTTGGGAGTAACTGAGACACTGAATACGTACGTTTCACATTTCCATTGTGTAGAAGTGTTTGTAATCCTACAGAATTGTGCAAAAGAAAAATATGCTACAGTCACTTGTTCACTGTAGAATACATGTAAACATAAAATCACCCATTTGGTAGAGCCTCCTCATGAGTGACAGCTGTAATTCACCTGAGATCAATTGTTCAATTTCAGAGACATTTCCAGGAAAAATGATACAGAAAGGTATAGGATTTGCTTGACAGATGGCCAATATTTGGCATGTGATAACTAGTTCAACAATTTTGTGTGTGATGACTCAAGCAATGGATGTATGACTATTAGTTTTATTGGGAATGGCTATTCAGCATCCATAGGTATGATTACTTTTGACTGACATGACATAAACAAATGGAGATGTCAGAAAGCAGCAGGGAAATGTATGGAAGCAACTGATTCATGTCCAAAATCATTTGCAGTTTGTTCAGAGAGAGGAGAAATTGCTACTATGATGTGCACAAATGACTGAGTGTTGTGGAGGTTGAACTAATAGTTATGAGAATTTCAATTCTGATCTGAGAAACGCACCAAAGCGACTGAGAAAAACTGTAAGTAAGTACAATGCAGGTACTGATATAATTTGGATGAACCAATCTCATATTTTGCTATAAGTTGTTCTTTGTGCTGTCTCCCTACAGCTACATTACTCACAGTGAGGCTGCTGGGCCGATGACAGCTCTTGGTAACTTGCTGTGTGGCCCAATGATATAACACATATAGCATTTAGCAGGACAGAGCAAGATCAAGAAAGCATTTCTGTTCAGTTTCAACTTTTCTATTTCAGTCATGACACCAAACGTTTTTTACACTGACAAACACAGCTGGTGTCAAGAAATGTCACGGCACTAATGACTAAAAAACCAGCATGTAAATCATAGTTACCAACAAATACCACCATGTCTTCACACAGACTACACGTGCTGTTCTGCTTTATATAGTGAGGCCCTCAATTGCATGTTCTCGCTCTAAAATTCTTCAGGGGTTCTCAAAAGAGAACCCAAACAATAACCCTGATCCTGACCGAAACCTGACTTACTAGCTCGAAATTTAAATCTATCCCTCGAACAGACCTGTCAATGTGTCAAACATTGGAAACATTTGATATTTTAAAAGTCTTTTTTACATTTATACTATATTTATATTATATTTTAATATTTTATATACTTTTATTATATTTAATATGATGTGTTTAGAGACTTCTGTACATTTTAGCTACAAAAACTAGGCTTGGGCATTGAGGGAAGACTTAAACATGAAGACATTAGGAATACTAGTTCAAACACAGTCTGGTGTTAACAATATACAGATACATAGATATAGATACAGATATTGAGATATCTGAGTAATGAGCTGATAGGGAGATTTTGTTTGTCAAAGTTTTTTCCATTAACTGTTTTAATATAAAGGTTTAACATGGTGTGATTTGAATGGTGTTTACTTTCCCCAGCTCTGGTTTCACCGAGGGACCTCAGTCCTCTACATGTATTTTGAAAGAGAGGAGCAGCCTGACAACTGCTCTCGGCTGCTGTAAAATCCCTGTGAAACGAGCTCTCAAGTGGCTCATTACTTAGCTATGTGTGTTGGTATGGGAAGAAGTCGTGTTGGCTTTGATTCAGACACTTGTTGGCGTTCCTCGAGAATACTGCAGAGTGCTAAGTCATGTTCATTTCACCAGCTGCGTCCGAATGATTTATAGCGGCGAGGGATAATGTGACGCTACAGAAATAGAGCCTGAGGGGGCGTCGGGGACGGCGTCTCAGCGGTACGGGGAGCCCACTGTGGAAGGAAGCCGTGGGTTTGAGATCAGCGCTGGATCTGGCTGTCAGTCCCACTGTGGATCAACTCTCACTCCAGAGAAACTTGTGAGAACTCACTTCACTCTTCTTATCTCTGCTCTTCTTTACACATACTTCTCAGGCTTCTCCGTCTTTTTTGACCTGCTGGCTTAATTTTTCCTTTTCCCCCACTCTTTAAATATCTTCCTTTAATTTTGGTTTTTAATGAAAGAATCTGATGTACAAGTGCATTTGTCAAACACATTATGATGGAACTGACAAGTAAAGCTGTTAATGTCTCAGGTTTGTACACATTGCAGTATCGGATGTTGTGAAATTGTTGGTTTAAATGGCGATAATGCTGTGAATGTAATGATGTCCACTGGAACATGACAGCTGGACTTTATGTTTTATATACATGGTGGTTAAGTGATGTGGAGGCGGAGGAAACTTTATTACAACTGCATCATTACAGGGAACATGTTTGAAATCTTCAACAATTGTCCAACTAGAGAGAAGCAGACTGTTGCCTGGTGGCCCTAAAATAGACATTCAAGTAATACTTTGAGAAAATTATGCCATCATGTGTCAGAAACATCATCTCACTTGATATAGATAAGCATCAAGTTGCATACTGACTAAACTGCTCTACAGAAGAAGCCTCTGCACACTGAGACATCCAGCAGTACAAAGCGTTACATGAGGATGCTATTAGTGGACTTCAGTTCTGGATTTAGCACCATCACGCCCTACAAACTGGTCAACAAAATGCAGCCTAGGGTTAATAATTACCTGTGCTTGTGATGGCAGATTGTGAAATAGTCACAACTTCAAATGTATTGATTTGTCCAGCAGGAGGGCAGATTTCAGACAACAGTCAGGAGACAGCCTACTGGTTTGAAACAGTTTAAGGGTGACGATCTGAAGCTTAACATTCCTAAGGCAGAAAATCACCACTGATTTCAACGGAGTGAAAGGGAGAGAACACCTCCTCTTAAATATAAACAGAGAAGCAGTGGAAAATTAAAGCTTATTGCAGTGTATATATCAAACTGACCTCCAATACCTCCAACACAAAAACTTTACTTCCTTAAAAAGCTGAAACTGGCCCAGCTCCCACAGGGACTGCTGGTCCAGTTCTATGGGAACATAGAGAGGATTTTCACCAACACTGGCAGCCAGCTGCATATCTGCTGGAAGGAGAGGCCTGCATCATTCCCAGACTTTGGCACCATCTATGCCAGCCGAGTGAGGAAGACGGCCAGCAGCAGTATTTTTAAAGACACTGCTCTCCCTGGCCACTACCTGTTCAAGCCACTGCCATCTGGCAGGTGGTTCAGGGCATTCAAAGCTCACGACAACAGTCTGAAGAGCAGAGTTTTCCTGAGGGTGTCACCTCCATCACACTCCTCTTTACCTCCCGGTCAAAGAACTGATTTTAAGGACTAGAATATGATCACACCAACTTGAAATGAATTGTATTTGCATTTAATAATTTTTTTTTCATTTTGGTGAGAGACACCACATATCTCCTTGTACCTCAGTATCTTTACGGTAAAGACTATTGAGCTTCAGATTTGAGGAGCAGATTTGTTGCATTCAGAATGAACACCGAGCTTGGCAAGTGTCAATGATAAAGATAAAAAATTATTAACTTTTGATCTTGTATAAAATGAAATCAGCACTGAAAAAACAGTCTTACAAATATTTCTTGCAGCCAAGAAATTTAAGCTCTGAATAACTGATTTTAAACTTTAAAATAAATGTAAATACTTTTTTATTTTTTTAAAGTAATTTGAATGAATACATGAGTAGAAACAAGAAATGTAGGTGCTTCCACACAGATGCACCACCTAATAAAATTAAAGACTTAACATGCATTAATGCTCTGCGTTAGCTATGAAAATACTGAGCAGGCCCAGTTAATTTTGATTTTATTTGGGGTTTTTCTCCCATTGCTTCCAAAGGTACAGATTTCAGATATTGTTCCCCCCCAACAAAAAATATCATCATAAAAAGGATTGAAATTACTTAGTCATTTGCATCACTGGGAATTTTATAATGTTTTTCTAACAAAGCATGGTCTTTTCTTATTCAGCAGTTAGTCTTTTTAGTGCTGTCAGCACTATGTTTTGTTTTATATGATATGAATATCAATTATAAGTTCAGGAAAATTTTTACTATAGGTGTGACCACACACCCATTGTGTTGTGAACTAAATCAGCAGCTCCTCAGCATCAAATCCCGGACGAGCCCCCAAACAGAACATAGTTCATTAGCTGGAAGTAACCAAAAACCACCAACATAGTGCTGGAAGGATGGCGCAGGGGCAAAGATTGACAACACCTAGCTCTTATACTCTCCAGAAAGAATGCCTGGTGCTCTCGGCTGGGCTGATGAAGTCTACCTACTGGGAACCTATGACACAACACAAGAGACAAATAGTGGGAAACAAAGGGTAGGTCCAGTCAAAGTAGGAAGGTCATCACAACAATCTTGTGCAGCTGGAAAAGCTAAAACAATATAGCAGGAGGTCTTTTTATTGCTCTCTGCAACGTGTTTACCAGCATGGTAACAAAAACTGTTCAAACACGATTGGACTTTGACACATCAGACTACATAGCTAAAGAAAAGACAACCAGAAGACTTCAGGTCCCAAAAATCCAATCGCATGGCTACAAATTCTTCCTGTTTATTTGCAGAATTACCTAACACACTACTAACACTTGGTTAGTAAATTTATCACATCCTTGGCAGTTTGTAAATGAAAAGCTTTGCTTTACATTACAAAGACTCTCAGAGACAGCTCATTTAATTGTGACAATCCACTTTCCCTTGACTGCAAAACTTTTAAAATTCAGTTTTAGGTTTTTAGTTTGACAAGATTTCAGGTAAAAATTTCTAAAATTGACAAACAACAATCTCACAGATCCATTAAAACAACTGGCTACATTTCTTGTACTTTTATCTGTGGATAGCAACATTTTCACTAATCTAATGAAGTTCTTTAACTTAAACCTTGGTCAGAACTTCGCATCATAAAGCTGCATTTAAACCCATTTACGTGAAATCTTTCCAAAGTCTCCAGAGAGGATACGGGCCCGTCTGATATCAAGTAATGGAAAATTTTGTGTCTTCCTGTCGCTAAACCATAAATCCACTATGAGGTGTTATCTGACCAGAGTATCAAGTGATGGAGGATAATTTCAGCTTCAGTCAGACACATCAACACAGTCTACTTTATTTTATCTGTATTTATTCTTTCCTGCTGGCCATATGTCTCTGTAGTCACATCACTTGGCCAGGCATGAGACGATATCGATCAGAGCTCATGCACAGTGTATGGCCACCATCTGCTCCCACATGTCAACAGTGTCCACGCATTCCATGTCAATAAACCTATTTATCAATAAATATTCATTTCTCTGAGAGCACTTCCTCCTTGGTCTCCAGGGTGGACTTTGTCATATTTAATTTTTCATGCAGACTCCATAATTTCACTAGAATCAGCTCTGCAGCAGTCAGACTGTTTACTCACACTGTTACATACACAACAACGAAAGGCAGATTACTGTATCTTAGTGTTTTTGTTTTACGACTTTTGGAAAGTAAAGCTTTGACTTTAATCGGGTTTAAGGAGAAAACTGTTTTAACAAAGGTTATGGTTTGGGAAATCTCAAATAGATGTGCACACATACATAAAAGGTTGGAAAAGGTTAAGATTTCTGGTAAGGGAACCTTTCTGGTTCCCATTTGTAGCCCAAGTTCGATTGACAAATTTTTTATTTTATTATTGATTTTATCTCTACTACTTTTCATTTATTTTCTAATTGCTCTTGATTTAATTGAATCCTGTTTTACTTAAGCCAGAGCTTCCCAAAGTGTGGGGCCCGCCCCCTACGGGGGGCGCAGTATGAAAAGGGGAAAAAAGACCCAAAAGGGGGGGGCATAGCAAAAAAGTTTGGGAACCACTGACTTAAGCCATGAATTATTTTTAAAAATCTTTATGTCAAGTTTATGTTATCGTCTTGGAAGTCATCTGTTAAGACCTCAGACTCTAATAAGCGTGATTGAAATATTATTTTTGCACTGCACACTGGATATGTGGAAGGTAACAGAACACAACCTAAAATGTCAAAATAATATAACTTCAAGCTAATAAAAGATGTAGTTGTAAACTACTTTGTGTTATTGTGTATTATGTTATGAACGGTATATGCAGTGTTTAGACTGGAAGGCGGGCCTGTGGCAGTTTTGTGACTCGGGTCTGCAGTGATGATAATCCATCCACCTTCAGAGGCCATCAGGAGACTCGATGATGGGTTGCTAGACTTCCCCTCTCAAGAGAACCTTCACTCTCTCAGATATACACTGTTAGGTGTAACTGTTGCTGTTCTTTGTTAAATCTCTTGCATAAAATACAATAAAGCCTCTTTAATACAACAGTTCAGTTAAGATTTTTGTGGAGCGACTGTATTTATGGTTAAATTAATCTGTTCTGGCCACAAAGCAAATTCAGCTCCACTTATGCTGCTACAACCACAGTGGAGACACTTAATTAACAACTGCTTCTCCTCCTAATGACAAAAAAGACACAACTCACTCTTTATCGCTTGTTTTCTGCCAAGCTTTACATTTGTTCATAATTATTTGGTGGTAGAGAGGCAGAGGAGGATGAATAAACTGGATCAAATTAAAAGCCAGCTACTTACAGACAACACTCAGTTATAAGAACAACCCACACTGGAAGAATAAAATGAACTTTATTGATCCCTAAGGGCAGAATTAGGTCAAGGCAGCACTGGAAACACAGGCGTAAGCTGAAGAACCAGGCGAGATGGAGTCAGAGAACATTAATTAAAATACAATACCAAGAAAAATATGACCTACTGGGATGGAAACGGCAATAACACTGCTGGGATTTCTGCAGACTTTCTTTGAAAAAGGCATTTTTTCTTCCAAGAAGTGACCAACAGCACACAGTCCAAACACAAAAGGACAGGTGACACCTGAGCTGAGCACAAATAAAACTGTCAGCAGACAGCTGCGTGTGAACACACCCACCGGATGAAAAACAGCATCAGAGTCGACACCGTGACCTTCTCTTCCAGCCTACGTTCAACTCCCTCAGACAAGATAATGCCGACCATCTTGATCATGACCCCTCATGTCAGCTGTGCTGATGGACCAAACCCTCCCACCACACACACACTGAATCATGGGTAACCAGAGGACAAACAAGAAAAAAGGGACAGCGATAGCAGCTCTCCTTACTCAGGGAGAAGTTGGGTTTTGTAGGATTGTGAGTGTGTATGGTATAACTCAAACAAAGAAACCTAAAACCACAGGTAGCATCAAATTTGTGCTTTGAATGTGATCTTCCAGCTGTGATTGCGTCTGATAATACATTTCATACATTTTCTTGCTTATCTAAAATGGCTTTGGAAACATGTGCTTACGTGTGTGCAATCAGAGCCTGCTCAGATAAGCTCAGTAGATTACAAACGGACTAGAAGTGGAAGCTACAAAATCTACATAACTATATCCTCCTGAGAACCGAGGAAAACTTTTGTATGATTTCCTTCCTCTTTGGAGCTAAAAGAGGCCACCCAAACACATTTTATATAAATGGAAAGCCCAGGATGTCCTCTGTTTAGGTCACCAGGACCAGGAGTAGGGGTAGCTCAAATAAGTTAAAAGATATAGACCAAAAACAAATACATAAATGAATATGCTGGAGGATATGCAGATATTAGTTTATAGAGAGAAGAAATTAATGATGATTTAAATTCTAGTTCACTTCAATTCAGTTCATTTAAACAGCGCCAAATCAAAAACAAACAACAGTTGCCTCAAGTCGCTTTATAAGATAAAGATGAAAACGCTACAATAATACAGAGAAAACGGGGCAAATGCTTTGGCAACAGTGGGGAGGAAGACCTTGTTTTGAACAGGAAGAACCCTCCAGCACAAAGAGGCTCACAGACAGGCGGCCATCGGCCATGTCTGGTTGGGGTAAGGGGAGGAAGGCAGGATAAAAACAACACTGAAGGACCACTTAATTTAACACACAATTTAATTATCTACTTGTGTCTCTATGTTTGAAATTCAACATGCTTTCCACCGAGAATGAATCTCAAATTTTAAAACTGTCAAATAAAGCTCGTCAGATATCGCCACAAACAACACATTTTAGCAACCAGGGATCAGGGACGGCCACAAAGCTGACCTCAAAGCACAAAGACACGCTTATTCAGGGCACACTCAGCCAGCTCTCACGGGCACTGGGAAAAATCCCCAGTGGCAAGACATTTTAATTCAGTTGGCCATGATGTGTTAAGTTAAGTTTCTAAGGTGTAGAAACATTTTCCTTAAAGAAAAATTGGTTCTTCAGCCTCATTTTAAATACCCAACCTTTAAGTAAAGTACATGAACCTGTTACATGAAAGTCAGTCAAAGCATTCCTGTAATAAGTCTCCTGGACACGACTCTAAAGCACAAAGGTGTAGATGCTAAAGTCCAGTTGGACTAAACACATGAAATAACCATTTACAACCATCAAAAAGGCAGTTAGGCTACGTTCAAACTGCAGGCGAAAGCGCATTAAATCCAATTATTCTGACCCTCTGCGACCCATATCCAATCATGGCATGACAGTGTGTCAACGGCACAAATCCGATATTTTCAAATCCGATCTGGGTCACTTTCGTATGTGGTGCTGAATCCGATACATATCTGATGTTTTAGAAAACGACTGCTGTTTGATGGTCATGTCGCATTAAATCCGTCTTTTATATCACTGACACAAGACAGACGCCAATTATCAGCTAGAGCGCGTTTGCTGTCGCATTTTATTTGTAGTGTGAACGAGCAGACAAAAAAATAGGATTTGATCAAAAAAATTGGAATTGAGCATCAAGACCTGCAGAGTGAACGTAGCCTTAGACCCCCACAGCATCTAATAGTACTTTAGAGGCTACGCTGAAGGAGCAAAAACATAAGCACATGTATCACATGTTACCAACCACCACAACACCTGCGAAGAACCACAGCAGCACCGGCCACATTAGGCAACGTAAATATCCTGTTAGTGCTGAGAACAAACTGAGGGAACAAATGTTCGTCACTACCTTCCATAATCTACGATAGTCATATTTCACACAGAGCTAAGATTTCTGGGGGACAAAGCAACACATATTTGATTGTTTATAAATATGACAGATAGAAAGTTATTTTTATAAAAAGAACCACAACTTGACGATAAGCCTGGTATCAAAATAAAAGGAGCTTTCATGTATGCTATAACTTTTTTGATGGCAAAAGGTCATTTTGGTTTTAGATCCTGTACTTACAGAGTTAGGAGGGCTGAAAAATATCTGGGAAATTAGTTTAAAGCGGTCCAAGTTCGGAGTACTTCGATATATAACTTCGATACTATAACCGTGAATACTCATAGTATTAAGATAAAACATTACATTTTATTTAATATACTTTATATCAAAGAGGCAGTGCTACACCCTAAACATAATTACAAATTAAGTTGTCCAATGAAGTGTCCAAAAAATGTCTTTAAATATCTCATAACTGAGGATTTTTACAGCTTATAGTGACATGAAGCGGAGGAGAGGCTGTAGCTGTGGCTGGTGAGCTGGTTATAACCTTTTTATAAGAGCACAGCATACATTAAATATAGTTTTTTTTTTCACAAATACAATCCACGTTGCATTAATCGGACCAATATTTTGGGAGTGGAAGAAGAAGCAGTAATAATAGTTTATTTGCTTTGTATCCAACGCAGATCAAACAGTTCTGCTGCACAGATAAAGGAGCGGGTTTCATCAAAGTTCTTTTTCTTTGTACCGAGGAACTGAGAGTGCTTTAGTGCTGCCTCTTATCAGCACACACACACACACACAA
Source organism: Copadichromis virginalis (assembly GCF_057382275.1). Lineage (NCBI taxonomy): Eukaryota > Metazoa > Chordata > Actinopteri > Cichliformes > Cichlidae > Copadichromis > Copadichromis virginalis. Next base: position 33,538,713 of record NC_140626.1, read on the forward strand.
AGACACACTCTCTCAGTTATCTCCCCGTGGACCAGCGTTTAGGTGGTGGAAGCCTCTTTTGTGTCTTTGGCTAAACATTGGACAGATGTCACATTCACAGCCTCCCGGAGAGCTCATAACTCAAACCAAACACACCCACAGCAGACGGAGGGAGGCAGAAACACACACTCACACGGGCACTCAGACAAAATCAACCTGCATTCTGAAAACTGTTCTCAATACTGTACTTGAGTTATTGATCAGTGCAGCTTTTAACATAATGTTTTAACCATTTATATCAGAAAGAGAGTGCACTGAGAGCTTTATGGCATGTGCAACATTCAGTCACTCTCTCACACACACACACACACACACGCACATGCACACACAGGTGAAGATGGAGGTGTATCACCAATTGCCAACAAACACACACAGATGCAGAGTTGGAAATGCATCGGCAGAAATTAATGCTAAACTAATTTAATGGAACACACAGAGTTGTGCGGCAGAGACGTGGCTACCACCAGCAGTGAACGCTAGGCTAATGGAATGATGAATATCAGCTATATGACGCAGTGTATTCCAGGAAATTCAACCCCCCCGGCAGCTATTTCCTCAGACTTGGGTCAAGCCATATTTCTCGCTAACTGCTCCGATGACAGCAGAGTCTCTCTAAGAGGAAGCTGGGTCAATGATGATTAAAGCCATACACCTCCACCTTTTGAATTTGCTTTTGTGTTTTCTGGTCACATTATGGGGCAAATAAGAGGCTCGAGCTGTTTTCAAGGTTTAATGAGAAAACAGCTTCTCGCCACAGCTGGATTTTCTTATTGGGGACTGCAGGCACGTGAGGCTGAAGTAGATCTGAGTTTCTCATTGGGCAGAATAACATCCAGGTATTTTTTTAACACTTACTGGATTTCCTCCTCTCCTGCTACCTTCTCCAGCTCTTCTGCAGATGATACCGAGTGACCTCAGAGACATATTCTCTCCAGTGTGCCCTGCATCTTCCCCGAGCTTCCACCAATCTGTTAATGCTTCAAAAACCTCACCTAGAAAGCATCCAGGAGGCCTATCCCCTCCTCAAGTTAGTGCGTTCCATCATTAAAGGGGGAACAGCTCCCTTCATAGATAACCCAGTTCTTTTACCTGAATCAGCCGTCCACTAACTTTTTTTGTCTAATAACTACACACAGTTCATGAAGCTTAGGTGGGATTCCCCATGAGGTCCAAGTACACAGCAAAATCTCCAGTGTTAAATTAACACTAGAGAGTGTCTATATGGGCCCACACCTCTGAGTGTTAAATACAACACTGTTGAGTGTTAAATTAACACTTTTGACAGTGTTATATGTTTAAAAGTAACCTAGTCAGTTTTGAAGATTAACAATGGCTAACACTGAGCAGTGCTGATTTTCTAACACTGGAAAATAACTCAAAATGTTAGAAATATTCCAGTGTTAATTTAACACTGGAGATTTTGCTGTGTACCAACACGTATTCCTATTAATGTGTGTTAACGACAAACAAAAGGACTTTTTTGGATAATTCACTGAAATCCCCCAAATCATATTCTTATAGCAAACAGTAAGAGCTCTCACTAATGTCGACTTAGACGTCAGATTAGATTTGATCTGAGGAGACTATACACCTGAGATGTGACATTTTGTTCCTGTCCAAAAGCAAAAAAAGACCAAACGTCCCTGTTATGGCCCTGGCCATGGCTGTATCCCAATTCAGGGTCTGCAGCCTTAAAGGCCGCATTTCAAGGCCGATTACGTCACAGCGGCGCGCCGAAGGCTGTCCCAATTCAAAGGCTGCTCGAAATGCGGCCCTGAAATGCGTCCTTCATTTCCCTGAATTTTAAGACTGTGGCAGTGTAGACTTCGTGGCCCAACATATCCCACAATTCATAGCGCAGCGGTGGGTGTGGATAAATTTGCAGAAAAAAACGGCGGATGAGGGGCGGCCGAAGAGTAAACTTTAAGTACTGAATATTATGTCACTTATTTATGTGCAAATGTTTAATAACGAAGAACATTAAACATTACTGTTGGCCACATGTCGGCAAAGTTATGTGACATTAGTGACGTTTGTACTAACTTGGTTTTAAAGCCTTTACTTTAAAATATACGCCGTTCAATAGCTGAGCTTAATCTTACAGAGAATGATCAAAGCTCATGTAGAAAGAAACAAACAAATGAACAAAAGATTTTCTCCTTCATTTCTGTCAAACAAAGCTGTATGACACGTTTCCAGTGGTTAGTATCATGGTTGCTAGGCAACCTGGGCAGCGAGACGGAGGCTAGACCGTCCCATTTCACAAGTCTCGCACTTCCGGCCTTAGCAGTCTTTGAGTACGCGGCCCTTGAGGATCGTTGAGGCTGCGTACTTTAAGGCTGCAGACCCTGAATTGGGATACAACCCATAATGTGCTTTGGTGGCTGTCTCTTGTTCTGTGTCTTTAAGTCTCTGCAGGTCCCTGATTGGATAAGCTGACGGCTGCTGATTGGTCCCCTATTCATGCGGTTGCTTTCAAAATTCCTCACTAGCAGTTGTCCTGGGGCAGCAGCAGACCTGACCCTGGCCTCCAAACGCTGTGATATTTGTGATTCTCGTGACCTATTGAGCTTGTATATAGTGTGTAAATTAGCCTTCACTTGTAAATAGCACCTTGTAAACAGTGACTGAAGCCGAAGGGGTGAGCTGCCCTGTTGTTTTCTGTATTGTTTCCTCCTGTTTATTCATTTAGGGAGTTAGGCATACCATTTGTCTTTTGTTTGTTCTTTTCATCACGTAGGGTTTAGGTAGCACCTCCTTGACTGATTAAGCTGGTTTTGTTTGTTATTTTGGCCTTTGTTCACCCCGGAGTCACGCTTCAGTTTAGACAATAAACCACTGTTCACGAAGAAATTGGTTTTCCCTCTGTGTAGGCTTTTGGTGACCAGGGCGGGGTCAATCCTTTTCAACTCTTATGTTATGTTCCTGTACCCCTAGACTGGGGCGTAACAGTCCCTTTTTGTTCTTGACTATGAATCCTGGGAAGTGGAAGAATAGCCATGGCTGAAGTCTTCACCACAGTTACCCATATTGCATTTCTAAAGAGCAACATGTCAAGCTGTAATAGATTTTAATAAGATGAGCACAGAACTGGCTCCATGGATCAGAGCCAATCAGTTAACAAAGCTAATCATCCATGATCAATGTATTGTACATTTTTAAATGTCATTTTTAGCACGAATCCCAAAATTGGGCTTATGCTGGCGCTCCATCCGTGAAACCAAAGGGATTTATTGTTTCTTGTAGTGTACATTTCTTTATTTCATCTGTGTCATATCTTTAAAATCAAATGTGTCATCATAGTAACTGAAGATGGTGAAGAAGAAAAGGTCAGAGTCTTATCTTGCAAGTTGTCTCCTCTGCTCACGAGCTTTGGTTGGCGACCAAAACAATGAGATCACCACCACAATCAGCCAAGATTTCCTTCCTTCCCGATGAGTCTCTGTTCACCCTTAGAGAGGAGGTGAGGAGCTCTGAGCTCTGAGCAGATTGCCATTCCTTCATGTTCCAAAGCAGTCTGTTAAACCTGAACCGATCAGGACGCCTCCTGGACGGCTCCCTGTGGAGTCCACCTGGGATGCAATCCAGAACACTCTCTGGGTATTTTAAATCCCATCCGGCCTGGGAACGAGCTGAAGGACACGGAGGACATCTGGGCTTTAAAAGAAGCAGCTGAAGATGGATGGATCATCCAGACTAAAAACACTTGAAGAACTCTGACCCATGCATAAATAATATGCAGTTTTTTGTCTGTCTGAAAGATGTTTCATCCCTTTCTCAGAAATAAGACAGCAATTATGCTGAAAATAAGGTTAAACTTAGAGGGAAAAAGGATTTGACTGCACTTAGAGCTGCAATGACGGCATTTACCAAATCCCTAAAGACTTCTCCATCGTGCTTATCTTAAAAGATATTACATTGAATGTACAGTGGCAGTGTGCAGGCTCAAGATGGAACTTATGAAAGGAGTTAAAACTATACTTGAGTGCATACAAACGGGATATTTCCTCTTTGAGGATTCTGGACGTTACTTCAAAAACTTGTTTTTTATATTCTGTTTTTTTTCCATGAAAATGTTGGCTTAAATCTTCCTGTGACTGTGAACACACTCATTACTGCCTGAAATGTGAAAATGATTAACTGACAGGTGAAAACGAGCATCCAGATCCAAGCGGGACTGGTTGGATGCGGTTCTGCTGAATCCTCAGAGCAGCAGAAGCAGGAGAATCAGGCTGCCTCAGATCACTTCCTCCCAGCACAAACCCACTTCCTCCCAATGACCTCATGGGTCACATGCTACATGCCATCGAGCTCCAGTGACAAGAATAAGCTAATTAGCATCTGTAACGAGGCAGCCCGTTGGGTCGGCTGTCATTCTGCATCTTAGCTGTCTGCTGCTGTCGGTCGGGGCTTTGCAGGCATGTCAGATGGACTGCACTCACATATTTTACCACATTTTCTTCTTAAAACATTTACAGTCATAGCTTGGAGACTTTTTTGTGATGGTTTTCAGCACTAATTAAAGGCAATACGTCTGAACCCAGTCATGATTGGCTTCCCTCTCTAAAGAATGACTGAAATCTGTCCAATCGACGAGTTTCTGCTCAGCGGGATTACCTCGTTTGAATTCCAGTTTATCCGTCATTCATGTATTTCATTTCAGCTCCGAACAGAAAGAGATTTATCTGCAGAACATCACTCTGACTGTGAGCCAGAGGAAATGAAAAACTGTGGACAACTACCAGGCCTAATTCACAACATTCATTATTCTATAACAGCACTGAGACACAGCTCGGAGCCGACTCTAGACTTGGATTTGATGTGACACAACATCAGCATTAAGAGCAGAAGGAGTTTCTTTAAGTAGACATTGACCATGGCAAGATAAACACGATACATCTAATTTGTTTTTAGAAGTTTTATACTTGAGTTTAAGATTTTACTGATCTTGTTTCACTAGCTGGGACCACATCCTCAGAAACGATGAGCGAAGAGGGTTGAGGAAGTATGAACTGGTGCTGCGGTTTGGGGAAGGCCTCGAAGGGGACTGGCGATGGCTCCCGGGCAGGGCAGATCCCCATGTACTAACGAGAAATGAATGAAAGAAGGGAGGAGAAGAGAAGAGGAGAAGAGAGGGAAAAAGGGGGGTAAGGGTGGGGCATGGAAATGAGAACAACGGGTATTGGAGAAGGGGGCATTTATAGTCTGAGGTCGGAAGGGGCGTGAAGGAGGAGTGGTCCTGGTCCTGAAATTGTAGAGATTTCTCACAAGTCCAATTCCATTGCTTCCTAACATGGCTAGTTACTTAGTTAAATGAGCTGATGCAAAGCAAAATTGGGGGTTTTCAAGGTTGCTTTTCATCAAATACTATCCCTCTTCTTACTCCTGGCACAGACGGTTTACAACTCGACTGCGATTTACTCTAAGTTGGAGACCATAAAGTAAAAATCAAAAAATTTCCAGCAACAAAAACCAAGAAAAAAAAATCTTATGAAAATAGCACGCAGAATAGCATTAACGCATCAGGATAATCCATCTTTCCACTTCAATGGGGGATCCCAAGGTGTCCCACGGCCAGATCGGCCATATATAACTTCTCCATTTGGTTCGTAGTCCATCCCAGAGTCTTCTACATTTCAGCCATACCTGCAAAACATCTGAAGGGAGGCAACCAGGAGGCATGCTAACCAGATCTCACTCTGAGTTCACTCCAAATGTCGAGCTCCTCATTCTACCTCTAAGTCCACGCATCTCATGGAGGAAGCTCATTTCAGCCGTTTGTATTTGTGACCTTACTGGTACAATGCCCACATTACTGCTCACACCTCAGCAATCAGGTCTACCTCAACACTAACAGATAAGATCCCAAGATCTTTCATTTCCCTTGCTTAGGGCAAGAACTCCACCCATCCCAGAGGGAACACTTCATAGTTATACTTGTAGTTTATAGTTTGGAGGTGCTGCCTTTCATCCCAGCTGTTTCACACCCGGATGAAACACGAGACGAGTTATATCACAAACAGTTTAACTTAAAAATCACTTAAAATGACACACAAACTTATTAAGATGCCAAAAATAATATCCCAGCGCCCGCAGTTGGTCCGTTTCTTTTTATAAAAAAAAGGCGAATGTGGACTTGGCATTAATTAGCACAAGGTGTACTTTATCCACGGACTCATACAAGTTGTACTGTGTGCAGTATCGCATTAATACAAACAGAGGGCTGATAAACTTTAATGCAATAGTTTCAGCTTGCAAAAACTTTTCTGAACATGCACTTAGACTATGATTGCAAACAATAATTCTATCAAACATGCCTGCAAATCTGATACCTGGAACTAATGGAGAAGAAGAGTCGGACAGTGCTCTGTGGGTTTAAGCACTTAACATCAGCCGATAAATCCAATAAACCTTCGTGTATACCCTCATCATCCTCAGCGTAACTTCCCCCCCCCCCCCTTCATGTAATCAGATATTTCATATGTTTGTATGCTTGTAACCTTGCCCCCGAGGCCAGCAGCGTTCCCAGCCTAACCCGACCAGATGCTGTGAAGAGTGAGGTCGGCACGGCATCTCCGGAGCAGAGCCGAGGGTGTGACGCAGGGAGAGAGCGGCGTGAAAGAGCCTCCAGCTCTGCTTATAAGACACAGCTTTTTCTGTGTCTCACACTTTTTATTACAGTTTTACACATTTTGCTCATTACTTGAAAGTGTAACATCAGAGCCAATCAGAACCAAGCCCGAAAACAAAATGGCCCCTCAGCCTGACAATTTCCTTCTACCCCAATACTGCGCAGCCCTGACAAATGCTCTGCGCTTGTCTGATGAAGTGCCTGTGACTCTGTTGCAGCTGGTTGTAGGAGTCACAATGTGTATGTCAGACTGGGTTAGCTCAGTGACCTTTGCCCTCAGGCTCAGCGAATCAGCATCATGCGCGAGCGGAGCAGCTTCAGCACAGAAAGCAGACAACACAGCGATCAACATTGCTACCGTGACCGCTCGCTCCCTCCTCCAGCTCTCTCTCTGATAACTCGCCCGTTGACTCGTTTTGTGCCCACAGAAAAGCTTCCAATCTCAAAACCAGCACAGAAAACATCACAGAAATTGCGTGTTCATGTAGAAAGGTAAATATGGACTCCCAGGCTGTGGTAAAGAGAGGAATAAATGACTGGTGACACGTTTATTTGAACAGACTAAAGTGCAATCACAGAACATTCAGCTCCAACGTTAAAACAAGGTGACAGGTGATGTGAATATGGCTCATCGTCTCTGCTCGCGCTGCTGGTGCTAAAAAAACGGATGAATATTCAATATGTGAAGAGCTAGTGCTGCTGCTAGCCAATCAGATCACACTATGCAAATATCCTGAGCATGCAAGGTCATCATTGCTCAAAATAAGAAGAAGGTGGTCATTGCGAGGAGTCACCATGTTGCCTAGGGGTGCAACGATACTCGTATCGATATTGAACCGTTCGATGCAGTGCTTTCGGTTCGGTACGCATATGTATCGAACAATACAAATTTTTAAATTTATTTTATCAACTTTCCTTCTGACTATGCTGTCTGTGTTGAGCGCTCAGTGAATCTGCTCTCGACAGTGCAGCCTAGGCGGAGTAGTCGAACGCAGATTCACTGAGCGCAGGGCAAGCTAGCGAGACAGAAGCTAAGCTCTCCTTGCAACATGGCAAATTGAACCTCCCCCACCCTCATTCAGATCTGGCGTTTGGAACTATTTTGGTTTTCATGTGACGTATGACCCTGAAGGTAAGCGCGTCATGGACTAAAGTAAAACAGTATGTTGGATGTGCCACGCAATGCTCAGTTACATTGGTGGGAACTAGTGCGTTAGTGCAGTTAGCTCGTTAACGTGTTGACGCCGTCCAGCCCCACGCACGGGGCGATCCACGGTAGCTGGTTAACGGAGATTTGCCGTGTTGTGGCTTTAACGTCATTTCAGATTAACGCTGACAGCACTAGTAGGAACACAACGAATATGACTGCACATTTACTCGACATCATCCTAGTGCAAAGACAAGTGGAAGCAGACAAAAACAACAAGCACGTATGCTACAAACTTTACCCGAGTCATTTAGACAGCCGTTAGCACAGGATTCTCCTTATGGGGACCTGATATGTTTAATATGCTGCTGAGAATATAGCCCAGAAGAAGCGTATAGTAGAGCTTTTATTTTGGAAAGAGACATTTCTCTGTAATAAACTCTCTTTTCCAAAGATGAGTGATTTCTCGATCAGATAGATTTATTTTTTTTATTACTTGGTTGTTTCAGCAACATTAAATTTAAAAACTGTACTTTTGAGTTAAAATATATATTTATAATTTTAATAAATGACAAATTAAAAAGGCATGAACATTTTTTTTGTATCGAAAAAATATCGAACCGTGACACCAAAGTATCGAACTGAACCGAACCGTGAATTCTGTGTATCTTTGCACCCCTAATGTTGCCTTATGAGATGTTTAAGTGGTCGATTTGTTGATCGTACTAACAAAGGTACTCCTCTCAAACATGAAACGCTGCCCTTACTCAGGAGTCTCGGTGTCAGGAAGGTGGGTCTCTTTTATAACCTGGTTCTATCACCATAGCAACTACTGCTGAACACGTAACCTGGGCTACAGCACCTCATGGGTTCAGAGTTTCAGTTATCAGTGCCACATTTCACTGACTGCTGTAAGATGTATTCCATTAGCAGATAATATATATACACTTACACCCTGCTGAGCTGAGCATGAGTGAATGAATGAATGAATCCATGCAGCGCAAACTCAATCCACTGCGTAGCTGTGCAAAGTGACAAGAATCAGGTGCAAAACACAAACACGGCAGTTTGCTTCCTGTCACCTGATGGACAAACCAGGTGATGAATGCCAGCAGCACCTCTACCTAACATGGGCTTCAACCCTTTTTTCCCCTTTTATTTAAACGAACACCAAAGGACACCTTGCGTAGGGACAACAACAGGCCAGTTCGGGATGAGAATGCTTTGTTAGCTTGACAAACAGGATAAGGGAAACTTCCCTACCCTCCTAACTCCTCAGATGCAGCAAGCTGCACGGATTCACTGTGTTTTTATAATATTATGTTGGAGTTTTAAGCTCTGTTCAACTTCACCTTCTGCACCCGGGTCACCTCCTTCCCGTGCTTGTTTTCACTCATTTATGTTTTCTATCCTCTTTTCTTCCTTTCATTTCTTTTTTGATGATCCACCTCATCATCCTTACCTCTCACTGTCCCCTCTTCTCCTGCTCCTCCTCATCTTTCTTTCTCCCCACGTGTCTTTTTTTCTTTTACCTCCTTACTTTTCTCCTTTTGCTTCATTCTACTTCCTCTCTCTTGTTTCTCTCTGTGGATCTAAAAGATGTTTCTTTGCCTGGTTCTACTGAACACATCTCTCTGCCTCTCTCTCCTCACCTTATGTTTGTTTATCTCTTATTTCTTCTTTATTCCTTCTCTTCACATGCTTTCTCTCTCTCCCTCTGTTATCTTCTCTGCTTTGCCTTGCCCTCGTTCGTCTTCCTATCCCTCTGTTTTCTCTTCTCCTCCCCCTCCCGTCTCATCTAATAGCCTTCTGTCCATCTCCTCCCTCGTTTATCTTCTGCCCTCTGTATCTTCTCCTCTTTCTTTCCCTCCACCCATCCTCCTTTCTGCTTCACTTCTCCTGCACCATCTCATCTTCCTCCCCTCCTCCTCCTCATCGGGTTCATGCCATAGTATGTTTCTGTTTACTTCCTGTTTCACTTGCCTCCTAGTCCTGTTTGCATCAGTTTCAAATAACGTGGTCAGTTAGCTTCAGGCTAACCGTCTCCCCAGAGGAACAGCTACTTGGAGTTGGGTGATGGTCTATTTCTCTCTGACACACACACACACACACACACACACACACACACACAGTACTGTCATAGCTGTGTCACTCAGTGTCCTGCTCTCAGCGTGGTCAGACGCTTCTCCTTTCTGACATGTCACACAACAGTCCAGCACACGACACCAGCAGCAAGATCCAAACACACGATGAGACACGCTCATACCATCTCATCACGCTGAGGCAGGAACGAAGAGCAGCAACATGAAAAATGAAGCCAATGAGGAAGTGACAAAAACTGCACTTATAGGCTCTAATGTTAAAATGTCTCAGCAGAAATAATCATGTTTACGGCCTGATATGTGAAAAAAAATCCCTGCTTTAGCCTGCAGGGCTATTTTCCTCCAACACATTAACTGTGCAGGGGTTTTATTCACTCATGCATTCAGATTTCTCTAAGGTGTAAAGTTAGTGGGTGCTACGACTCACAGGAGTCACAGGTGGATGGTGACAGCCTGTGCGTTACAGCCTGCCTGCAATATCTGTGCTTCTGTTTGAGTGAGTGAATTTTTCTTCATTAGCATTAATTAGCAGATCAGCAGATGTGCTGTGCACACGTATGAATGCAGCTTCCTGATCAGTACCAGCTAATGCAGCTTGCTTGCATTAGCTGGTAGCTTCACAGTCCAGCCTCTTGTCTAAATATGGTCACTTCTGAGTCCCAAGGAGTCTCGACTAAGGACACATTGACACTTGGAGGTATCACACACAACTTCAGTAATTATTAGCAACTAATGAAAGGTTTGGAAATTACAAACATGAGATTTCACTTTAGACTTTAGGTCATTTTATTTTAAACAAGAAAAAGGCCAAAAATGGAGCCAGAAAGTTCAGCAGGAGCTACAGCTGACATGACAACATTGCTCTAATGAGATTATCCAACAACCTTTCCCATATTGGAAGAGAAACAGTAAAACAAGCAGATATTGTGTATGAGTGAAATGAGACCTAAAATATAACTGTTGGTAATGGAGAGATTGGTTGTTTCTTTCCATTTCCTTTGCAAACTGGTGATTGTCTTTCTGTGGTGTCCAGAAAAGCCTACTCCACATGCAGTAGCTAACATGTTTCTATCAGCCTCCATCCATCTTCAGTCAAAAAGCAGAATTTCTCACTGAGGTCTCAAAGTGCAAGAGGAAGAAATAAGTCAAAGATTCAACTTTAAAATATGAGAATGCGGTCTGGAGCCAAATGACAGAAAATAGGAGGTAATTTCAGATGCATTCATAGCGGGATGATGAAGTTACTATAAACCAACATGCACGGGTTCTGCAAAAGCATAAATGTTTCTAAAGATGGAGTGTCTACTGCCACCAAGCACGTTTTTACTTTAGCTAAGGACAGTTTAGTGAGAAAATCTTTGCATTTTGTCTCCTTCCACTGAAATTTAACCCCACCAGCAGATCATTTCTGCCTCCGTCTGAGAAAAATATTTGCAGAACTAAAGACTCAGCCTGCTGTTTATTTGGACTCTCAGGTGAGACGGGAACAAAATGAAGCCCAATCTCATTCCCTCTTTGTTGTTTACATCCTCAAACAGCTCGAAACAGTCAGCCAAAGTATGAAAAATCATCAGACAGATTCGAATGTGAAGAACATTCAATAAAGTGATAACTAAAGGTTGTGAGGGACAAACTGCTATGCTGCATGATTGACAGGAAAGTAAAGAGAGATTGATGTTTTCAGCTCTTCGTCGTGGTGAAGCCAAAGCTTTTCACACATGCATTTTTAGCCCCAAGCTCAGCTGAACCTCAGGATGCAGAAAGCTGGAAACTGCAGCCGAAGGTCATATACTGGGGGTGATGGATGATTTTGCACATGGTTAAAGTGGGACTTTTAATGTGACAAGCAAACAAAGGCATACATGTACAAATAATAATATTAATAATAATAAACATATGGGAAACAAGGAATATAGATAAATGTCATAAAGCCTGATCCGTCGCCACCTCACCAAAACCTAGCCCATGATTGTGATGCTGCTCTGATGATGCTTACATCACATCATAAACCCGCTCACAGCAGCGTACGCTGTGTCCCTTCAGTTCAAGCACCCACACCACTGGAAAAAAATTATATAAACAAGAGACCATCTTGCAACTGCATACACCAACAATGAAGCCCATCAACCCAGCAAGCAAAAATGCTACTGACTTCTAAAAAGTGCCAATCAGCACTTATTGAAGTGACCCTAATGACCTAGTGCGCCAACTGTAATAACTGTAAATCCTGAGCCAAACCAACTTGTGCTCCAACTTTAACCAAACACCTGGAACAAAACACAAACTACAGTTTTGGGATAAATCCACTTAACACTACCCCCTGACACCAGATTGCTACCACCCTCACATGAGGATACCCCCGTGAGCTATAATGTTTATGCCCCAATCATGCAGGCCCAGAGACTTCAACTTCCAGTCGCTACAGGAAAAAAATCTTGATTTTTTGGCAAATGATTGCTTGAGGTTGACGGCAGTCACCAGATGAATTCCCCACAAAGAGGGTGTTGCCCCCAAAACCTCTTTGGGAGTGTTTCGGGTGTTAGGGACCTGAAAATGAGCCAAGTGCTAGTGAAATTTGAAAAAGTATGATGCAAGCTGGAATAGAGGCCTTTCAAAGTAAAAGTTTAGAGCTAAGGCACAAGTTTCACTTTGAAACCAAACGGTCTCAGTTTCCAGTTTGTGTTTTTTTCTCAGAAACCAGCAGCTGCAAGGTAGGAGAAAAATATTGTCCCCGAGTCTGTGTGACTGGGACCTTACTACGCTAGCAACTGGATAAAGGTAAGACCAATTTATCATTATTAGGAAGTGAAGTCTTTCTGACTTCCGGCGCCCCCCCCGTGAGTGGCAACCTGTTACAGCAGCTCCGCTCATTCTGAGCTTCTTTCGTATCTCCTCTTTACTTTCTCTTTTTTGTAACTAAAGTTTAAGCAATTAGATTCTGCAATCATGGACTACCGTTTTGTGCTAGTCTTGGTTGTCTTTCTCTTTTCTTTCACACCATTTTTTACCCGTGTTTGGGAACCCAGCATATGGATGCTTTGTTTACAGCAGGGATCAGCTGTTAGCGCTGTGTCCCACAGCAGTGCTGCCGGCGGACAGACACGACATTCCCACTGAGCTGAGGAGGAAAAGACGTGGGTGTCGTGCTGGGAGGGAGCGCTGTCACCCGAGAAGGAGACGTTATAGACCATCTCTCCCTTCTGTAATCACTGGAAATGTAACATCGCTGCCCAATAAGATGAGCTCACGTCGCTAACCTGGTCACAGGGGGAATACCAGCGATGTAGCATTGTTTTGCTAACGGAGTCCTGGCTAACACCGCTAACTCCGGACACGAGCGTGATGCTACCGGTGGCTCTGACATTCCACCTGATGAAGACCCTGGAGCGGCTGGTCCTGACTCAGCTTCGGCGCCTGGTGGGCTCATCACTGGACCCACTTCAGTTTGCCTACCAGCCTGGCATCAGAGCGGATGATGGCATCATTCACCTCGTGCATCGTTCCCTCGCTCACCTGGAGACCGCTGGGAGCACTGTGAGAATCATGTTCTTTGATTTCTCCAGTGCCTTTAACACCATTCTTCCCACGGTCCTGAAGGACAAGCTGGAGAACTCTGGAGTGGACCATCACCTCACTACCTGGATTTTGGACTACCTCACCGACCGACCACAGTATGTGAGGACTCAGGGCTGTGTGTCGGACAGGGTCGTCTGCAGTACGGGGGCCCCACAGGGAACGGTTCTGGCTCCGTTCCTCTTCACCATCTACACTGCAGACGTCTCCCACAACTCCACCGAGTGCTTCCTGCAGAAGTGCTCTGACGACTCTGCAATAGTCGGCCTCATCACTGATGGGGACGACAGGGAGTACAGAGAACTGACCCAAGACATTGTGGACAGGTGCCAGCAGAACTACCTTCAGATCAACACTAATAAAACCAAGGAGCTGGTGGTAGACTTCCACAGGCACAAACATCCTCCACTGCAACCACTGAACATCCAAGGTATGGACATTGAGGCGGTGGACAGCTACAGGTACCTTGGTGTTCATCTAAACAACAAACTGGACTGGACTCATAATTCAGATGCCCTCGACAGGAAAGGGCAGAGCAGGCTGTACCTGCTGCAGAGACTCAGGTCTTTTGGAGTGAAGGGCCCACTCCTGAAGACCTTCTATGACTCTGTTCTAGGATGCCCTCTGGACCCAGTGGAGGTGGTGAGTGACAGGAGAACGGTGGCTAAGCTGTGATCCCTGTTGGACAACATCTCCCACCCCATGCAGGAGACTGACAGCACTGAGCAGCTCCTTGAGTGGCTGCGGCACCCACGGTGTGGGACGGAGAGATTTCACAGGTCTTTCCTCCCCACTGCTGTCAGACTCCACAACAAAGACTTCAACTGATCTAACACATCCACACATGTGCAATAGTAATAAGTGCAATACTCTTTCTGGCAATGTTGTATTATACTCATATTGTATATAGCATTTGTATTCTATTTTATTTAATTTTATTCTATCCTATTGTGTGCAGTATCTTATTGATATCTTATTCCAGTGCTTTTCTCTAATTTTTCTATGCAACTTTGCACTGTCCACTGCTGTAACAAACATTTCCCACACGTGGGACTAATAAAGGTTATCTTATCTTATCATGTCCTGCCACCAAACACACACAGCTTGTTACTGAATTTTGGGCAATAATCCAACAGTTCTTACCTAATGTGTGAAAATAAGTGTTAAGGACCTGACCATCCAGATATTCTGTAAATCTGACTTTCTCATTAGCCATCGCAGAGCTGTGTTTGCTCTGCTGGTAAACAACAGAGTTGTCTGATATTAAACCAATGAGGGAGTCCTCATTTGTGTGCTGTTGTCTCCGCATGTCAACTTTCTGAGTAAATTACAGTGTCAGTGTCACTGTTTCATTGCTGACATTTATTGCTCCAATCCAGCTTTGCTGTGAGTCAGTGGTCGGTCACCATATGCATGTATGCAGCCTATATTTTCTGGATGTTTTCAGAGATGATTATGCTTTCATACAACAATATTATATTTATCCATCTTCATATCAGAAAACATTTCACAGCATTTATTTTCATCCTGCTCTTCTTCATATGGGTTGTGAAAAAATTACAACCCAACACATGTTACATCATCTCCACAGCACCCCCCCCCCCCCCCCCCCCACTCCATGGAGCTTCTTCCCAAGGCTCTGCCTGAAGTAACGCATCGCTCCTCAGAACATCTTGAAACTGTGCTACATTTATCTGCTATGACTGGCAAACCAACAAGGGGAACATCTCTGTAACCCCCAAGTGGTTACAGAGGGAAACCAAACAACTGTCTGTTAAAACTCTCTTTTAAACTTCAGGCGTTACCAGGCTCAGGGTGAGTGGCCCTGACTGGTTCAGTGGTTTGTAATCACACTCAGTGTAACCATGAACTTCAGAATCAAATCACACCCAGGCAAATCCACGTCTCCCACCTTCACAGCGGAACAAGAGAAACTGTTGACTCACCCTGCGTCGCTGCTGTTCCCACAGATTAAGGCATCCTTGGCTCCCTCCACCTTGTAGAAGTTGTCTAAAATAAAAAAAATAAAAATAAAAAAAAAGGAAGAAGGTGAGATTTAAATCTGAAACTAGCTTTTGGAGAATCCTCTTCTTCCTCACCCCCTTTCCCCCCCTACTGAGCCACACAGGTGTTTTCAGTCATCATGTTGATCAGGCTTCTCCTCAGGACTACGTGGGCGTTCGCTGACATGTCCCTCTTCCTCCTGTGTGCACTGCACAGGAACTCCTCTTCATCGTTCTTACCTGATAGACTGCACTAGCTGAGATGTAATGAGGATGAATAATACAGTGAAAGATGACACTGTACTTAAGGCTTGCGAGACCTTTACAGCAAGAGACAAACCTTTGCAGAAAGAATATTAAACTTTTTTGTGAAGCTAGTTTCAGCCACGTGTTCACAGAGGAAAAACAAATGCCAGACTGTATAAAAACTGGGTTTGTAATTGTGCTAAAGTACGAGATATTTTTAAGAACGTGTTGTGTCGTCTCCTGTTGGAGGGAAATGGTGATGTTGAAGCTGCTAAATGGAATTCAGGGACCATTTATTTTGTAATTTAGACCAGTCTTATTCCTAATGTGGCATGTCAGAATATTTTTGGTGCTTGTCATCAGTCGAGGTTGATTTCCCCGAACCCTAAAGTGGATCTGCTCTGCTGTTCTTAATTTCCTGCCATACACTGTACTGTTAAAATGATGGATGCTCATAGTAAATATGTGAAACTGTTACATAATGACGTCAGAATACACAGAAATAAGCCCTATGAGCCAAAACTTCATGCTTCTCTAAATGCTCAGTTTCAGCATGAAGCGACTTCCAGGTTGGAAAAATGAAGCCAACAAGGAAGTGCCAAAAAACTGCAATTTCTCTAACGTCCACTTGAAACGTCAGCAGTGACTCAATGCCCACAGACTGCCATGTTAATGTTACAGCAGAAATAAACAGGTTACAATCTGATACAAAAATGGCTTTGTCACCTATGCATAGTTTCTCATTTTATTATAACGCCACCTGAATACTAGTATTAGGGGCGTAGTCACTCTTCCTGACAGAGGTCATCTATGTTTAGCATGTCCTTTATGTTTCCATGTTTTCTTTGTTTCATTTATGTCTGCTCATTTCCGTTTTTCCTGTTTTGCTTTTGATTTGATTGAATTTTCTCTTTCTTCTTGTTTTGAGTTTTATTGTTTTGATCATCTTCACCTGTGTTTTGTTCCCCGCCGGTCTCCACCCCTCTGTCCTCCAAGTATATGAATGTCTTCTCCTTTGTTTTGTTTGAGTCTGTTGTTCACCATCATGTTTGTCCTGGTTTCTAACCTTTTCCCTGTTTGTTTCCATGGACCTCAGTTTAGTTCTTTCTTCCTTCTGTTCGGACACACTTTATCCTGCCTATTCTCTGCACAGGTTTGTTTTTTTATATCTGTTCAATAGAACTTCTTACTGGATCATGGATTTGGATTCCTATCTCACTACATTAGACATATTATAGTAATTTTAATGTTTGTCTGGAACAGCTCTCTCTTGCAAATGAGACATTGGGTTTCAGTGGGACTACTTGTAAAAATAAAGATTAAATTCCACTTGAAAATAGATGAAATATGTTAATTTAAAATCATAACATTCCAAAAATCAACATGTGGCGACACGACATCTACATCGGTCTCTTATATTCCACCTCTGTGTCATGTTTATTTATTTATTTAATTATTTTTGATACTGCACAACATTAGTTAATCATTTTGAAATCACTTTTGTCAGGTAACCATGAGAACTGAGGTCACAAAAACCAATGAGCTGCATGATTAATCTGCACACATTTATCCACATCTGTGCTACAATAAGCTAGCTCCTCATAAAAACTTGAAATGTTCAAACTTCATCAGGATTCAGGTGAGCTCCGTCAACTCGTCCTGACTGTTTTGTGTCGGTGGAAGTTTGTGCTCACCTCCCACTCACTTCTGTCTGTCTGTGCTACAGCACGATCAATAAACTCATCAAACTCAGATTGTGAGGTGGTAAAACCATAACCATTACAGCAAACACAGTTTGCTGAGCAGTTATTCAACACTTAGATCTGACCACAAGCCATTTCCAAGTACATTAATACACTTTAACATCATCACATGAAGTACTTCGGGTGTTCCTTTGTGCCAGACACGCTTGAGAACAAAAGTATCCGTCATAACAAGCTCAAAAGCTTTTAATGCAAGTCTGCAGGAGGAAAACAAGCACTTCTTAACTTTAGCTGTGGTTTGAGGATACAGCAGTCCCTCCTGACGATGGAATTAATGTATTTAACCTTTACCATTCCTCTTCTAAACAAGAGGACTCACTGAAGAACATAGCTTAGAAATATCTGTGAGCTTGAGGAATCAGACAAACCCTTAAAAAAATAACATAATGTTGGTGCCAAGTAGATAAGTGTTATACAAACACATGGATTAGCCACAGGGACCCACTGATTTGTAAAGTACCAGACTGAAGCCTCAACTATAGCTTTGCCACTGCCATCTGTCCTAGAAGCGTCATGGTCCTGGGTGACCCAGCGTTTAGAGTTTATCTGTATGATGATGATGATTTAAGTTCAAGCTTTGTACAGTTTAGTCTTGAGTTTAGTTCTTTTAGTCTCTCTGAGTTTATTTGTATTTCAGATTCATTGTTCTTGTCTGTTAAGTTCCTTTTGTGTCTTTGTCTCATCCCTGTGTCTCCTCTGAGAGTCAGTCATGTGCTTTATTTATGTCCTCTGTCATGTCTCTGTGTATTCCCTCTATGTGTCATGTTGGTTCTTCCTTCTGTTCATGTATGCCTCGCTCTCTCCATCTTTCTCCTCTACCATGTCAGTTTTCCATGTGTCCTATTGTCTTCCCACGTCAAGTTGTGTGTCTTAGTCTGCGTCTCAGTGGGTTTTCTGTCTTATTTTGATAGTCCTTGGCTCATATGCTTGTGTTTAGTTTTGCTTCCCCTGGCTCTGTGTCTAATTGTTCCAGCTGTGTTTCCCAGCCGTCTCTACTGTACTAATCACCTGTCTGTGTATATTGTGTCAGTTCGTCTTTGTCTTTTGGCAGAACATCAGTTCACCTCCCCCCATATTCACAGTGGATTTTCCCAGTCTAGTTTTGGTTAGTGTAAGCCTTCATTGCCCTTTATTTTTGTATCATTGTCTGATCTTCTATCAGCCCTTAATAAACAGCTTGCATTTTCTTAAGATCAAGTTCTGTCTGCTTTTGGGTCCTCTCTTCAGAAATGTGACAAGAATGTTGTAGAAAATTCTAGAATTTCACTCACCAAATCTGGAACACAGCCTTTTTTGACAATCTTTTAAAACAATTGAATGCACAGTCGTGTTATTTGTCAGATTGTTGCATTAAAAATACTTCCAAAAGGCACCAACAGCACAAACATGCTCAGCTAGCAGCCACCTGAATTGAATTGAATTGAACTTAGAAATACCAAATTCATCCCGGATACAGTTCCTATAAAGACAAACTAGCTAGAGACCAAAACTGATGTTTGCCATATGCTGTAAACATGCTTATTTCTGCTGGGAGTCTATGAAGACTGACTCACTTTCGAATCCAGGTTCAAGTGGGCATTAGAGGAACTGCAGGTCCTTGCAGGTCTGTCAGCAGCAGCTCCTAAATTTTTACTGTTTTCAAATGCAAGACAAAGACCAAAATCTTCGATAAAACCAACAAACAGCATTCAGAGCTTTCACACAAGAGAAACAAGGGGTGTGGTGGAGAAAGAAGGTGCACTGCTGTTCACACACTCCTAACATAGACAGTGTCATTAAACTGGACTCATATTTTAATTTTCACCAGCAAATTTTGGATATAAACCACTTCATTGCAAACAGAATCACTGTTATCAGACAGGTAATGTAAAATTACAAAGTGCTTTCCCTTGAGTTCATATTAAAAACTCAACAACTGCATTTTAACAAGTACAATCTTCCTTTTTTTAAACCGTAAACCACGCTGACAGCACTGACCTTTGAGGGAATGTGGACCTGGGGAGCCACAGATGGAGAATGCCATTTTATTAGTAGCTTCATTCCATCAAATTTTACCTTACCCTCTTTGCTGTGCTGATACAATTTCACACAACCCACAATAGACAGACACTCTTGCAAAACCCAGCAGTCAGCATGTCCCCTGCACCAACAGTTTAACAAAGAGCACAAATTCGTTTTGCCATTCTGGTTTTTGCTGTTGCACGAAAGGTAAGTGTCACAGTAAACCTGTGTCTGTAGAATATGTCATGGAAAGCGATATTTCAGCATGAAACCAAGGCCAAACATCTGAAAATGTGATGTCCTCGTTTTATTTTGCGCCACATCAAGTCTACAGAGGTACTGTAGTTTTTGTTTGGTCATTAATGCAAATATCTAATCAGCCAATCACAAGACAGCAACTGAATGCATTTATGTGGACATGGTCAAGACAACTTACTGAAGTTAAAACTGAGCATCAGTTGGAGCGTGGCATGGTGACTGGTGCCAGACAGCCTGGTCTGAGTATTTCAGAACCTGCTGATCTGCTGACATTTTCCCACATAACCACCTCTATGATGGCACAAAGAAAAAAAATCAGCAAGAGTCAGTTTTCTGGGGGGAAAATGCACCATGTCTGACCCTTTGGACACACGGCTGGCTTTAGGTTGTTTACATTTTCATTGCTTAAACAGGAAAACCATTTTGTTGTTGGGGTTTGGTGGTTTGCTTGTCTGGAAACATATATCAGAGTAGCAGCAGTTGTACTTTTATTGTGAAAAGCTGCTCCTCTGCGAGCCGAGCAGGGAAACTGTGCCGTGAGTAACTCTGTAGAGAAATAGTGACCTTAAATGCTGGCTTGACATTTTCATCCATTTGCCTTACGAGAACAACTGTACAGGATGCTCATCTTTTATTCAACACATAATTCAGGCCACACTCATTTAACTCTGGCCATTAGAAGCGATTACATAACATTGCAAAAGAAAGGACTAAACAGGAGGTCATTTTCTTCAATCCAGTGCCACAGCCAAAGGTGTAACACCTGTGTTTGTTTCACAGCATTAGGCTTCACAGTTCTGACGTACCACAGGTTTTGTTTTTCATATTCTCTGCTGGCTTATGTAACAGCTTTTATTTTTTATGTTACTGAATTCCACCAATTTTTTCATTAGTTTTGTTATTTTACATTCACCTCCACTTGTAAGTATCGATCAAAGCGTTTGAAAACCATTTTAGTTTTTCTGGAATGAAAATTTCTAAAACTGAACTAACTAGAAAAAAATACTGTAGTTGTAGAATTCGAAATAAGAAATATGTTTAGTTCATTGTCAGGTTAAATTTTCTGCAAAATCAGCCC
Organism: Copadichromis virginalis; assembly: GCF_057382275.1. Lineage (NCBI taxonomy): Eukaryota > Metazoa > Chordata > Actinopteri > Cichliformes > Cichlidae > Copadichromis > Copadichromis virginalis. Next base: position 33,559,554 of record NC_140626.1, read on the forward strand.
GATTAAATTTCTTTACATCTTTTTTGAGAGTGTGATATTTACATGAGTGCAAATGAAGCATTTGTATTGTACTACCTGTTCTGAACGTCTTACATTTTGCTGCCAACAAACAGAACCCATGTTATTTAAAATAAAATCACCAAATAATAATAGGGGTGACTGTATGTGGATGTGGTTAAAATAGGCTTGTGAACACGCAGAAAGTGAGCCCTGCAGGTCGTTCCTGGTGTGTGAATTGTTTTGTTTGATGAAAACAAACATTTATTCTGTAAGTTCTTTAAAAGTGAATAATGTGCCATCAAAGCACCAACCACTAATATTGGCAAAGTACTAAGTACTAGCCACAAATAGCCACAAATGTTCACATCTTCAAATGTGTTTACATCATAGCGATCTGTCAGGACAAGCAAGGCAAGCAGTGCTTTCCCTGTGAAATCCAAATATAGGCAATTAACACGTACCAAAGGCAAATCATTTCTCTCTTTGCAGCTCCAAACATTCTACCATCGCCTATTTAAATTAATTCTGTAAATTATCACCATTATGTGGCCTCAGTTGTCTGTGGAAGCTAGCGTAACTATGGAGCCCATGCAAACTTTAGTTTCTGTCATTTTCCATCTATGTTAAAGTCTGCGGCTGGTAAAAACGCAAAACCAGCAGTTTCTGTGCTTACCGACCAGACCAGAGATCATTCATATTTACTTATATTGTCAATAACCGCTTTAGTCTTTGATAGGAGGCTAACAGGAGACCAGTATGCTAGAGAAGCTAACCCTGACTTTGCTTTCCCTGCTCTGAGATCAGTTATAATCTTTTCATTACACTAGCAAAAGCTCACACTATGGTCAACGATGTGTATGTACACATAACATAAATGTAAAGTTGCTATTCTTTTTGAGATTAGCCACAAAGGAGAATAAATATAATTTTAAGGACTTTGAGTTTTATAAAAATAACCAACTAAATATCCAGCTGCACTATGCAGTCATCTCTTTTCTTAGATTTATGTAAACATGAAGAAAATGGATGGTTTGGTTTTGGAAAAGGTATGGCGTAACATGCCACATATTTTAAAGAGATAAAAGACTCCTTAAAAAAAAATCAATCGCGCCTTTTTACAGGCTTTATTGTGGAAATACTGTTCTGGGGACCAACAGAGCTATTACGCAGTTTTCCATGAGGCCAGGACGTCTTATAGCATTTCCCTGAGAGTTTTCAGAAAAACAAAAAGAAGCTGGTGGACCCCAAGAAGCAGTGTTTAAACACCTTAAAAAAAACCTTGACTTGTCAAAGAGAAACAAAGCATTTTAGCATTTCAGTCTACAAACACGACAAAAGCCTTGTTCTTCTTTCCATGACAGTGGCTGCGCACATGCAAACGTTCTCCTTTCGGCAAACAAACAGGTTGTGTGGCGCTTGTGTTTGCCTCTGACCGTGTCTGACCGCCGCAGCACCAAAGGCACTTAAGCTTTTTAGGATTGCAGCCATTCATTTGTTATCAAGTACATCTGAGAGACTGCATCCCGGCTCGCCAACAAAAAACACTTCTGAAGTCTGGAGTGCTTTTGTTCACGGGTTCAAAGTAACCGCGAGGCCTTTTACGCAACACTTAAGATTAGCCACTGAAGCATTTTATTCTCATACAAAGCAGATAGGAGCAGTCATTACCTGAAGTTCATCGTTCAGATTCCACACTCCCCCCATATGTATGCATATTAGCCTACGATCTGACATTTAATAAAGGTTTTTTTTTTTCTGAGCGACCCCCATCTGGGAAGATTTCACTGAGCTGCAGGAACTTGGAAAATTGTCTCTGTGGGATATTGAGAGAGTGGGCTTAATTTCATTTCTTTTTAAAACTCGAGAGCTGCAAATTACTCTGTCAAGTCTAAACACACGTCCACCCTCCCCCCGTCCTTTTTTTCATCTGCAAGAGATAAATTTACAGGAAGAAAACCTGCAGGTATGACACGAGAGTTATTGGTCAAAGTGAATTAGACTGTTAATCTGCTGATGCATGAAGGAAAGGGATCAGATGGTGATTCATTTATACTTCCATCCATCCATCAAACGCTGTGTTCACTTTGTCGTGGAACAAGTGGAGCTAAAAGTTTGCTTTGTTTACAGTGATCAGCATAAAAATTGTTTTCTTTGGGTTTGAAAACGCGCATTCATTTTCTTTTCTCGTCACTTTCTTAAAAGAAACTTGAGACTGAGCCTTGACAGGGATAAAAAGAAGAAGGGGGTGTCTGCCAAAGAAATAACCTATTATTTTGTTCTTTTTAACCTTTTTTAACCTTTTTTTTTTCTTGCAAATGAAATTTGGATTGATGACTCATTGCTCTCCAAAACACTTATGAAAGTAAACTTTCTTAGCGATCTCAACGTTTCCAGTTCAACAAAAGTGCCAGACCTCTGACATAATTAAGACACAGACTCATTACTAAACTATATATCATATAAAAGTTTTGGACAAGCTGTGAAAAACACATGGGTTTGCCTATGCGCTCGATTGCAATTATTCCATTTGTTGTGAAAGCCATGAATGTTGTTTAAGGGACATCTTTCAAATTTTCTCTCATTTCTGCCCATTTGATGAATTTTAACAAAATTGATTAAATGCAAATTTTAAAAAAGGCCTTAAAGTAATTAGTTGATGTCAGGAGATAATGAGACTAAAACACCTACAACGTCCACATCGTGAGGTTGGAGCTGCTGATGATAGGATGGTGTAAGCAGACTTATTAGGGTGGATGTACTAGTCAGCAGGGCTGAGAATAAGTGAAATACACAGGGTCTTCAGATGTCAATTTTTACACCACATGGAGATGTTATGCTTCCTGTATGAAGCAGCAGTGAAATAGATCTTACATGATGCCAGTTGAAATGAATTTATTGAAGCACCGGGGACGTCTGCTGCCGTCAGACAGCTCTGACCAGACAGAACAAACAAAGCTTGATGGGAAATATTTAGCACCGAGACCATCCGCCATTGATCTCCCACCAAGGGCTGTTTTCAGATCAGCTGAACGTGCTGAGCTTTATCGCCACTGCCTCGGCTCTCGGGTTTCACGGCAGCTTTTAGAGGTCGATATGGGAGCCTGTAGGGGACATTTGTTTGACGTGATGGATGGCAAAGCAGACTGGAAATGAATAAATAGGCAGCACATTAGAGATAGGCAGCACCGTCCTGACGAACAGGCTAAAAGCTGACTTGATTTTGGCGGTTTTGCCCTTTATGCTGGCTCATGTAAAGAAAGTAAAAGGAAATGTAATTAATGCATTGCATTAAAAAAAGGTTTGCATCTTTAAAGAAAGCCTAGAGCATTTACATAAGGCCTCACTGGCTGGCGTGTCTGTCCATGTGTTTTTATGTGAACATTAAACTGTAGGTAGGTATGAAAACAGGAGCCACACCCAGATGCCCTTTTTAACTGTGAGTAATTTTATTTAAATTTTTTTTTAAATTGTATAAATGACATTTCATTACTACAGACGTCAGAACTGTGAGGCTGATCTAAAAAAAAAAATCTGCTGAGGAAGAACTGAGTCTAAAACGAAAACAATTAAACAGATGTTTGATTTCTAATGAAAAATGATGAATTTGAAATCATTAAATCTGGTTTAAAATAATTTCTGTTAAGCTGAAAGTAAAGCACACCATGTGCCAGTTACATTTAAACACATAGTTTGGTTTACTTGCATTAAACTTATTAATGCATAACAGTGGATTTTTAGGGGCATGGCTTCTTTGACTGACAGGTGCATCGTGACACAGGCGGTTGTAGCTGCACGCTGGCTACATACATATTTTGTGTACGTTGGTGTATTTTGGTCTCACTGAGCAGCAAAGACAGCGTGCAGCTCAGGTTAAGTGTTTCGTATGGGCTCAAATTGTGGTCATAAATATTTTGTACTTGTAAATCAGTTTTGTGTGTGTAAAAAGATTTGTGTGTGGACTTGGCCAAAAAATACGTGTGAAACTCTGCACTCAAGTTTCAAGTTACAAGTACGAATTTTGACCCTATTTTTCTTCCTTTCATCTGATTGGTCAAGGTCATGTCAATCACACATTTATCCAGTCAGAGAACAGATGGGTTTGGCTGTCGGCGGGGCGCTTTTTTTGAACTGCAGGTCCTTGAAGAGTGATACAGTTTGAAGCTGGAGGATCTCTATATAAATATCCGATAGATGCTAGGTCCCCTAACTTTCAGCAGCTGTTGAAAGGATAAAGTTGTGGTATATCAGTGGTTAGAAATACCATTATTACTTTAGGATTAGTTTAACACAAAGTCAGGGCTGTGGCTCACAGTGTGCAGCATAAAGGTCCTTTCACATCGAGCTCTATGTCCTCTACAAGAGTTTCTGTTTTTTTATCTTCAAATGTTCAAGAAAAACATGTTTTGCTAATTCATCACAAAGAAAGCTTTGTAACTATCCCCACTAGTGAAGACTGTGTCATTTCCACAACACTGCCCCCCACCCCCACCCCCGAGGTCCACAGCGCTGTTGAAAAGGCGCTGGAGGTCCCTGTATTAAGCAGGTAAACCTGTGACACAAGAATCACCAAACTCGGACAAACCACAGACTGTTTTCCTTCGTGGTGATGAAGGAAAACGCTGGGCTGGCATGTAAAAGAGCATTTATTCCCTTCAAGGACCTGAAGCTCCATAATGCACCCCTCCGACAGCCAAACCCAGCTGTTCTCTGATTGGATTGTTAAACTTGTGATTGACATGACATTGGCCAATCAGATGAAAGGAAGAAAATAGGGTCAAAATTCTTCTTAGTTTTGTATGTGTAAAAAAGTCTTTTTACACATACAAAACTGATTAACAAGTACAAAATATTTATGACCACAATTTGAGCCCTCAGCTTGTCTCTGTGTGGGTTTTGTGGCTGCGTGTGATGTATGGAAGTCCACATAATGTGTGTTATGACATGACTGGCACATGCCCTCTCCGTGTGTGTAAAGTGCCCAGTCGGACGGGCTGAACACATCCCTGATGGTCTGTGTGTGTCTTCACTGACGTCAGTTGTAACTACAGCAGCAACATGACATTGTCCAGCCCCGTTAAGAAACAGCAGTCGCCACGGCAGCATGACACACGCTTACACCACCCCTCTCTCCAGAACATACTACAAGCAGGTGACCGTCTCATCTTCCAGCCAACAAGTAATTTTGGTGTTTGCAATGTCCTTTTATTTATTTATTTATTGCAATTTTATTTTGCAGTAAACCACGGATACCAGGATTTAAAACTCTTGAGCCCCCTGTGGTGTCCCCAGCAGGCCACAGAAATGTTTATCTATTTATATGCAAATGGTACAGAGCCCCTGTGGTGACATGGAAAAAATATTATTGCATGGCAGCAAGTTAATAAAGCAGGAATGTAAAAATCTCGCCACAAGATGAAGAATTTGTGGTGTGTAGAGGACACTGGGTGAGCTGTGGGGCTATCATGTACAAAGCATGGACAAATTTGATTTCTTCTCAATTCATTTAAAACTTGAGATGAATTCTAATGATGTTTCTAAATGAGGTCCACCAGCTGAGAGACGGGCTGCTCCTGTGCTTCCCTGGAAAAACGCCACACTTCCTGAAGTGCACTGGACATTTTCTGCACAGTACAGTAGATGGTATAGACTGCAGACGTAGCTTCTGGATTTAAGAAGTGAAGCTAACTACTGCTACCAGGTGACAATACCTGTTTTTCCAAAAAGTTGAGTTTATGGTCTCAGTTATTCATTTTGGATCATATTGAATAAAATATAAACTCGATTTTGTATCAGGGAGGAGGTTTATCCAAGCGATGTTGTCAATCAAAAGTCCTGAGCCAGTGACGATGTGGTTTTAACAGGCATATCCACCCCTGGATCATTACATCTGGGCTCAAAACACCAAGATGGTGAGTCCAAATTGGACTGCACTCACCAGTGCGTAACATTATGGTGGCTTTATCTATTTTCCACTTTTGAAACATTGTTCTAGCTCTAACAAAGTTAGATTACTGGAACAAAAGGAGCCCACCCTGACCGAGCTGAAGCAGCACTGCATTCTTAAGTCATACAGACTGATCTTCAAAGATGGAGTTGACAAGTTGACATTTCCATTTTCACTCACAGAGAATCCAAAAGTACTGATACGTTCAAATCGTCTAACACGGAAACCCTTTCTGACCATACGGTTCATAGACCCTCATTGAGGTAATATTCCTTAATATAAACAAAACTTGGTTGGGGTGTAGTACTGGTAACAGCCACTGGTATGTATAGCTCTCTTACGTGTTTAGTTAGAGTGTTTAGATAACAAGCATATAAAACATACAAGCATATAAAAAGTGAAACAAATGCAAAGCAACATACGGCATATACTAATTAACAAATTTAGACAATACAACAAAAGCCTAAGTGGAAGCCAACGTTATGTTTAAGGCTTCAAATTCAATGATGTATAAAGTGTATTTAACTTTAAATATTTCTAAATAATATTCCATGTTCAGGATCTGTCTAAACCCTGGAAATTGTAAAAAGCGTATTTGGAGGTTTCAGAATAAAAAGAAAAATGCCACAAGCTATAAAGAGTTCAAGGTTCGTGGTCTGATCTGTTGAGCACAAAGGGAAGCTGGATGCAGTCATCCAAATATGTTATTTTAAACCCAAACCCAATATGCATAATTAAGACACAATCCAAGGGAGACCAATGGACAGCCAGACACAGACTTCCTTCAATCTTTCACAACAGATATCCATCAAAAGCTTTCTGAAGAAACTTTTTCAGTCTCATCTAAAGACACCATGTCCACACAAGCCCTGATTAACAAGAGGTCTTAGCGCTAACCCAGAGGTTGGGGTGATACTTTAACAGACTCCAGATGGTCAGAAGTTGGTTCCATGTCACGTTTTACCTCCTAGTATCAATTTCTTCAGTAATGACACAAGAGATGAACTTTCTATTTTCTAACTAATTGCACCAGTGCAACAAATTAAATTAAACATCTTTATGTGAAAATCAATCAAGCAACTTGTTCGTTCACTTATTAAATGCTCACCTTCATGTTCGGTGAAGTCTTTGATTGAGGCCCAGGTCTTGTTGTTGCAGTAGAAGGAGGTGTTGGCTGGCAAGGTGTCATTGAAGCAGTGTGCCGTGCTCCGCACACACTTCTGCCGCAAATTTCCCATGAAGAGCTGCAGGCCAATAAGTGCAAAGACACTGAGGCAGAAGACCGTGAGGATCATCACGTCAGCGAGCTTCTTCACCGACTGGATTAAAGCCCCAACGATGGTCTTCAGTCCTGAGGGACCGCCGCGGGTGCAGGGATGCAGAAAGGGTTAATAGTTGAATAAGTCTTTGAGAACTGGTGTAACTGGTCTATGAATGGCGGGTATGTTGAAACCTGCTAACTTGATGAAGATGGCAGCCAGCTTAAATGACATGATCAAAGCAGTATGCCTTCAAATATTTAACTTCAACCTCTCAGAGGTCCAATTACGTCTAAGGTATGATTCTATATGAGATTAATGGCTCTTTGAAAATTGCAAAGAGGGGATTTTCTCCAAACAGTTCCTTATTGTCAGTTGTGACTTGGAGTGTAAAGGTTGTTTTGTTTTTGTTTTTATGCACAGGCAAGGTACAAAAGTAAAACTAAACGACAGCCATCTTTATGCATGAAGGTGGAAAAAACAAATCAATGAACTGAAAGCATAAAAAATGCAAATACTCCATTCCTGTTAGGTGAAAACCTGAAAATATTCCTTCAGATGACAATAATTTTAAATATTTTGTAAAAGTTTTAGTCAATCATTGTTAAATTTTGGGGGAAACAGTCAGGTTTTCACCCATGAGCAGCTGATGAAGAAAAGTCACTGTAGGCTAATAATCACCATCAAAATACAGCAAAACAGACCACAAACTCCCCCATTCTAATACTACAATAACAACACTAACACACACACATGAACACATGGTAAAAACAGCAGGAACAAAAACACACTCAGAACACAAAGGGTGCAGACAAGTCGACTGTTATCAGCCAAGTCTTACCAAAGAAACCACCAGTTTCTTATAGATTTTTAAATCACCTCTTAGCACTTTTTTTGACTTAGTTCTTTCATTAGAAACAGACAGCTCAAATAGGTTTTCTATTACTTTTTCATATTCAAAGATTTTGTCTCACAGAATCAACTTTTGTTTGTTAACCTGGAGGTGTCTGTAAACTAATGAAAAGTGGGATTAGACAAAGCTAAGCTGCAGTTCTGACATGCTGTCATGGTGCTATTACTTTACTAAAGTTATAACATGTGATTAAACACTGTTATAACATAGCCACTAACATGGCACGATAATGTTTTCATCACATGTTAACAATGCTGTTAGCACTGCATGCTAACATGCACAGTGGAAACATACAGAGGCTAGCCAGCAGGACATCTGAATAACCAACTGCACAGTTTGCATATTGATTTGTGTCTTTGTGGACATAAACTGGTGTCTCCTGAAGTGTGCTGGGAATGTTTAAGTGACGTAGATATCTCCTAAGTGCATTAGCAAAGAGTGTTGCTATGTTCCCCGACCTTTTATGTGTCATGGCTACTCATTTTAAGCTTTTTGTGTGTAATTTTAGACCAACAAAAGTAAAAAGTGCAAGTCCCTAACACATAAAACAACTCATTGTCTTATTAATACAGTGTTTCCTAATATCAGACTGCTGCTTTTTCCTTCACAGGCTGAAACAAAAACAGCAGAATAGGTTAGGGGAGATTATGTCAGCTGTATCTGGCAAGCATAAACTCCATAAGCAACTGGATCAAAAAATGGGTAGCCATTTTTTGGATAGTCAGCATTTTCACTACTGGAATAGCGTAAAAAGCTTAATTAGCAGGTTGTTTTCCACTGCAGAAACCAGCAGGTGAGCAAATATGTTCTTCAGCGTGGGTACTTCTGAAAACCCCTGGAAAAACAGTTGGATGGGCCACAGTGCTGATTGGCCGAACTCGAAGAGTACACCTGCCCTCTCAATGGCCTTTTTAAGCAGCAATCTTCTCTCAAAGAGGGTGCTTGCACATGCACCACAACAATAGTGGCATTCAGTTTCAGAGATCTGTAGTTATAGCAACAACTTATGGCAAACTTTTGATCAACTTAAACCTAACCAAGGCATTTCAATATATAATCCCAACTTTGTTTTAATGATAATTAGTAATCACTAAAACTTCTGTCAAATTCTTGACTTCAACTCACTGAAATAACTCACTCGGCCAACAACCTCTCCAGATTTATTTTGTCCTTTAAAAGTGTTATTTTGTGTACAGGAACAAATTTTTAGGTTTGAGGCTGGACAGACAAACGCTTTTGTCCAAGAACACAAATAACCCCCCCTGGAAATTTTATGGCCACAAGACCCCATCAAGTAGTGAATCTGGTGAATTTTCCACAACAAAAGCAACAGAGGGGGTGAAGGGACGCACCAGGTGGTCAGTTCTGTATCTGTTTGTCCCACTTTGTGTGTTATTCAAATTTCTGCAGTGGAAAAAGAATTACTTACACTCTATCCTCCTTATCACAGGATCAGAATATTATCCCAGTTGCTCACATGATGGCATATCTTCCATTTTAGTTTATTAACTTATGTGCATGTAGGATTATTATCCTACATTTATTGCAGGATTTAGCACTGACATGATGTTACTGAGCAAGCATTTAGTGTACTTCTACGAGGTACAATCATAAAGTTTTGCAACTTTATGGAAAAAATGAACATTCAAAAATCACAACTGATTTAAATTAGACCTTTAACCTTTTTCAGGTAGTCCCTTAGTGTGACCCTGGACCACTCCCAGCATGTCTACTGCCCTACAATCTGAATTGGTTTATGGGAAGAGGACAACGTTTCAGGGAGCTGTGGTCTTCTGGGGAATGCTAATTTGGATAACAGCTGGTGGAAGTCCAGAGGTGCACAAGGGTATGGCCTTGAAGGGACGCTCAACCAAATTTAAATCAGGTAGGGTCTTTTGAGTCTTGTAAAAGTTCGTGATCACACCTTGTAGACAATAGTTGTGTTTTCTAAAGCTAAGTATGAATTTATGCTGATTTGTATGGTGAAGCATTAAATATTGGAAGTCCTTTCTCCTGTGCCATTACTTGACTCATGGCCAAGAGCTGTTTCTGTTTGCTAAGCCTCTGTTTTCCACTCACAACCAATTAGCATAAAAACCTTGGTGCTTCTTCCTGCATACTACCTCTGTTTACTTTGTTAAAGTGGTTGTTATGAAGTAGAGAGCTATCAGTAGGTAGTATGCGGGATGAGATTTCAAACACAGCCACTTAGTGCTTCCAGCAGATTGGGAGGAGTGCGTTTGGTATTCACTCCCCTGCATTCGCGGTCTCACCTGGGATGACAGAGATGGTTTTGAGCGCTCGCAGCACCCTGAACGTCCTTAAGGCTGACACATTACCCAGGTCCACAAACTCAGTCACATATCTGCAACAAGCCGGGAGACAAAAGCACAAAAACAGACACACACAGAAGGGTATGACCACACTGAACAGCAAGCCAGCACAGAGGGATAGAAAGGTGGAGATACCTCAAGAGACAGAAATAGATACAGTAGAGACAGGCCAGGTCGGATGGCAACACTGGAGGATCAAGCCAGAGACTCGACTGTTAAGAAGGGGAAATCAGGTATTCAAAGCTATGGATTTGGATGTAAACTGGAGAAAAGGCAACTCGGTCAAGCACTTTAATATTTTAATGCCTGTAAGGTTTTTGGGTTTTTTTACATAGTATTTTTGGGTATCCACATAGTAAACTTTAACTGATAAATAGTTACATTTTAAATGTCAGAGTGGTGTTTTCAACATCAGATACCAGAACCAAAAAAATGCCTTTGGGTTGCTTTTGTCTAACTTCAAACATCAAATGTTCAGTTTTGTGCCAAAAAAGACAGAAATCCAACAAACAGGACATGTTTTTAAGAGTTCATCATGAGAAATGCTTTTGTTTGTGTTTGGCTCTGGAATGGACACTGAATTAACCAGTTTAGTGCGTCAGATTTTTTTTTAGCAAATATCCCAACTTGAAGGCATTTTGTTGCCATCGATTCTCCTGTTAACAAACTTTTAGACATATCTGATTTTTCCTTCTTTATTGTTCCTTTAATGCAGATCAGGTGATTGGACCTATGGTCCCCGATTGGGCAAGGAGTGGGAAGTGGGTGGGGTCTGGAGCTGCAAGACACGGCAGACATGGGACGAACAAGAGAGGACGTTCACAACGCGATTACAATTGTCTCCTAGTTTGTTTGTTTTATGTCTCTTGTCGCCCCCTGGTGGTGGTGGTGGTGAGCCCTTACCTGGGATGACTGAGATAGTTTTCAGGGCTCTCAGCACTCTAAAGGTTCTCAGCGCCTGCAGGTTCCCTACTTTGATAAACTCTGTTAACAGCCTGTAGGGGGCAGTGTGATGGTTGTCAACAAACAACAAAGGAAGAGAAACACAACAAAGTCTGAAAATACTGCCGTGACTTTAAACCACCCAAAATTGACTTATTTGGAATATGTGAGCCCTACAGGTCATGCAATTAAGGTGTACTGTTACACACCTGTAAAGGAAAATTTCCAAGAATTTTTTTAAAAAAGTCAAGTTTACAGGAAGTTTACGTTTTGTTTATAAATTTTCTAAACATCACATTATTCTGTGTTTAACCGTTACTTTTTTTAAACTTTTTTTTAATCATAAGCCAGTCCTAAATGATCCACACTACATCCAAACAATTGTGAAAAACTGTTATTATTACCTATTGAGTTTACCTGCTCTTGAAAAACAAATTACCTATATTTTAAGCTAAAATTCAGCTCAGAGTTATAGCTTAAAAGATCAGATATTCATTGATCAACATTTTCTAGCAGTTGCAAAAAAAAAAAAAAACCACCCAAAAGAATTATGCAACTCATGTCAGTGCAAACTGACATGACTTGACTACAATACAACTGGCTACAGTTAGCACTGACTACAATTTCTTTAAATTGATACAGCCATATAAAAACATTTTTCCAGGACTCTATGTAGACTAGTGGAAAACCAAGTACACCACACAACTATTCAGAAGCTTGTAGAACCATCTTTAGCAGCAATAATGTTAAGCAATTGTTTCCATATGACTTTATCAGTTTATCAAATGGTGGAGGAATTCTGACCCAGTCTTCTTCACAACACTGATGTAGCTCATTGAGGTTTGTGGCCATTACTTTGACCTTTGATGATCTGTCTGAGCATTTAAGCCAGGTTGAGGTCTGGACTATGGGCAGAAATCTGTGCCATCAGAAACTGAATTTGAATTGCTTGGACTGAATCTGAATTGTAACTTGAATAAATGCTTTTAAAAACTGAATATGAATTAGCCTAATTTGAAATTCAATTTATTGATTTGAAAATGATCATCACTAAATTGAAATTGAATTTTATATTTTGAAAATGAATTCATGTGCTTTTAAACCGTATTTTATCCTTTAAAAATTTAGCTCTCGAATAATTTCAGATTCACTTCTCACCGTTCATTTTCAGTTCCAAAATTCAGTTTTTTGGGACTTAATCCGGTTCCGGTTCAAGCGCAGATTAATAGAGCTACGTTTTACTAGCGGACTGAAAGTGTTACTGACGGGAATCTACAGCATCTTGAGCTGAATTAAGACTTCAGAAGTCATTCGTCATGTCGAATGACCAGCGGATAAACTCTCAGGTTGGTAATAAATGCATTACATATATAAGAACAAGCGTCATGTTAACAAATGATAGCCGTAAGGTAACTTTTATGTTTATTGTAGCTGTTAGCTAAAAACGCTAATTTAGCGTAGTTTGCCCTGGATTATGATCGACTGTTTCTAGTAGAATTTCAAAGTTGTCATCTTGGACCCTCTCAGAGTACCCCCTCTGTATGCTTGCAGAGACTCCTACAGTAGGGAAACATGCAAAACGGTGTCCAAACCTTTGTGTTTTAGCTTTATTTATGTCTTACACAGCATCCCAACTCTTTAGCTAACTTAATAACTTTAGCTAAAGTGAATAGTTAGTCTAACTGAAATTGAATTGTAGAACTGAAAGTGAATCTGAAATTATTCGAGAGCTAAATTTTTAAAGGATAAGATACGGTTTCAAAGCAAATTAATTCACTTTAAAAATATAAAATTCAATTTCAATTTAGTGATGATCATTTTCAAACCAATAAATTGAATTTCAAATTAGGCTAATTGAAATTCAATTTTTAAAAGCATTTATTCAAGTTACAATTCAGATTCAATCCGAGCAATTCAAATTCAAATCTAACTTATTCAAATTCAGTTTCTGATGGCACAGATTTCTGCCCATACTGGGCTTTCATTGGGTCATTGCACCACCTTGATTATTTTCTTTTTCAGCCATTCTGTTGTAGATGCCATGCTTGGAACGAGGTACCAGTTTTAGTCAACCCTAAGGCATCAAATAGACGGCTTCACAATTGACTCTAGAATGCTTTGGTATACAGAAGACTTGATAGTTGACCCAATGACTGCAATGTCTCCAGATCATCACGCCTCCACTACCATGCTTTAGAGTTGGTGTTTGTCCAAAGATGCTGCATTAGGTTTTCTCCAAATGAAGCGCTGTCTATTATAGCTCAGGTTCAACCTCACAAAATTTCAACAACCACCAAACAGCTAAAACAGTAAATGAGAGCAGGAACACGGATTCTGCACAAAGACGTAAACACACAGCGCGGACCCGCCGACAGATCAGAATCAGTGAGATGTCGCCTTTCTCACCCGACGGCACGGACACGGTCGGGGCTGAAAGCTGACAGCTCGCTGATTCTGATGTTTCGGCGGGTCCGCGCTTTGTGTTTACGTCCTTTTTGCGCTGATTCTGAAGCTGTTTGATCTCTCTCCAAACAATATTGACTGAACCAGCAGCAAAAGAAGATCCAAACTACGCTTCACATAAACATCGTCATGAATTCCCTCTGACTTTTCCTGTTTTGCTTCCACCATAAAATTACACTTCATGCACAGCTCTCTCTCTCTCTCTCTCTGTATTTCAAGAACAGTTTCCCTTCTAAAAATCTGTTTTCTGCATTATTTGCTTGCTTGTTACACATCAGTCTACTGTTTACAGCGCTGTCGGACGCTGTTTTTTTCCTTTTACTTACTTCCAAAAAGAAAGCCTCATTTCTGCTGTTCAATAGGCTTCTGAACAAATTTAATCCTTAATTTAATCCTTAATTTTCTTCATGTTTTTCTGTTTTATCCTCAGGTACTTTGACACAAAGGCATCTGCTGTGATGCTCACACTTTGATAAAGTCTCGCATGTGTCAGGTTTCTTTTTATAGATATAAAAATATGGAAATGTACTGATGCATGATCTGAATTATAATATTTCTGACTGTCTGAGGCAAAATTTCACCGGTTCAAATTGAATCGAATCGAATTGATTCTAGAAATCAGTGACGATACCCAGCCCCAATTTGATTATCAGCACCTGCTAAACTGCTAGCCATGGAGGGATTTTCCAAAAGTGTTGGTGATATAGACGGGTAACAGAAGACAATCCTGGATGACAAACAAGGAGTTTCAGGCATCTCAGCAACAGTGTTTCCTTTGGTTTTTATACCTGTTAAAACTCATCAATTCAATCAAGCTGCAGTCTGCACAAGGTAAATTTAGAATAAAAGTGTTTTTTTTACTTTTACATCAACATCCACAGTATGAATCTCCAAGGGGGAAAAAACTACTAAAATCTGCTCTTGCACTCGATATAAAACAAACATCAAATCTATAACAACAACCTAAAAAAAAGAAGTTTATAACAAGAGACATAAGCCACACCCAAGCTGTGAACGCCCTCTTTAGATCGAGTCAGACGAAGCCCTGAGAGCCAAAAGGCGCCAGGCAACAGCGGCCATTTTGGGCCCCCAGTTAGCTCAAGACATTTGATACTCAGTTGCTAACGGCCCTCCATTACGGCTCATATTTCACCGGATTTGACTGTTAGGCTGATTGAATTACCAAGGAGGCGTCGAAAGGTGTGGCTGTCAGAACACGCCATTTAGATGCAAGAAGTCACGACCAGCTGATGGAAGCAGTGGCAGCAGAGACACTTCACAATGGAGGGCTCAAAGAACCAGTTCAGGCCTTATGTGAATGTACCTCATTGGTTGTTTTGTTGTTGTTATTTTTGTTTGTTGTTTTGTTACTGTGTCTTTTAAAAATGTAATCTTGAGAATATGAAATTAGATTAAATTCCTTCTTCCTCTGTTTCAAGTGATAAAAATGATGTACGAGTAACACCACATCCCATTTTATTGAAAGGTTCCAGTTTTACCAAATCAGAAAAATACCTAATATGACAAATGCTTTTCAGTTTTTTACAATTTATTCTTCTATTAAGTAGAAATAATAGAACACTGATCGATTTCTCATATTTGCTTCTGAAGACCAAACATGAAGTAGCTTTTTAAAAAAAAAGCTAGTAATAAATACTGGTAAATAAAGTATTGGCATTTTTGTTGTCATGACAACACTATACAGACTAAAATGTAAAAAATAAAGATTTTTATTGTGTAAGTTGAGATTTTAAGTGGTTATTAGCAGTTTTCAGAGATGATAAACTTTATACAGATTTTTTAAACTAAATGAACAAAAATATTTTATCTTATATATCAAATATTTCATTAAAAATGCATATGTGAACAGTATTTATAATATAATGTTACCATTTAGATTTTTTTTTTTAATTTTTGGAAGCCTCAAATGCTCAGATTATTTAGCAGTTATAATATGGACCATAAAAACCTTCAGTTCCCTTTAATTTTCAAACAGATGTTTATTTAAAAAGGAACTTTTCACTGAACTCCTGCATCAGAAACGTTACTCTTCTCCTGTTTGCTCTAGTATCACAAGTTTGGACTACACAAAGTTCATTTTTACTGATCATAATTATGATTTTTAAAGTACTGACTGTAGTCCAGGTCTGTAATTTTAAGCCTTTATCTTTTTGTCTTTTCTCTAAATGCTCATCAACCGGCAACGTTTTCAACCTTTTTGTCTTTGCTGCAGAATTTGTTCCTCTTCCAGTGTGAATATCATTTTATACCTCAAGAATTTGCATCATTAAATCTGAGTTCCTCCATCTGTTTTGTGCTATAAAAGAGGAAAATTCTGCTTTAAATCAGTTTCCACTGAAGAATGAAAGTAAGAGATCGTGTGATGGTGCTTGTTCAGCTCCATTAGTGCTTCGTTTCTTTACAGTAGTAATTTCAAATGTGTTTTAATTAAATCATGGATGATTTAGTGTGAGAAATGGATCAATACGACGCATCAAACGTTGCAGCTTTAATGCTGTGGAAATGACTGTGGAGTCTGCTGCTGCTGCCGGTGTGGTGATGGCAGCCATTAACATGTCATTACTCCAGCAATATCAGTAACACAGGGGTGTGTGTGTGTGTGTGTGGGGGGGGGGGGGGGGGGGGGGGATGATCCTGGTTACTATGGGAATCCTGACTCGATGGGAGGGGTCAAAGGCATCAATCAAAAAGTGTGTGTGTTTACTGACCATGACTCTGGTTTTAATAAAGCTCTGGAGCATAAGGGTGATGTGTCAGGGGCGGAGTTCTTTTGTGTGTGTTTATTGAGACATGTTGTGTGTGTGTGTGTGTATTAACATATGCACTTAACATGTTCTTCACTCTCAGTGTGTGTGTGTGTGTGTGTGTGTGTGTGTGTGTGTGTGTGTGTGTGTGTGTGTGTGTGTGTGTGTGTGTGTGTGGAGGTGGAGTAAGGACACGGTTGTCTTATTTTACTCATTTTCATTTGTTCTGTGTAACCTCTCAGCCTTGTTTAGCTTTTCTTTGTTTCTTGCCTTATAGCTTCCACTCTGGAGCTGCCTCTTCATGCTAATCATGACTGAATGTTTCAGGTAACACCTGAGAGCCAGAAGACTGGCTTCACAAACACTTGGAGGGATATCCCCATTACAGTCACCATAGGCAGCCAATCAGAGGGAAGTTGTTTCTACAAAAAGGGGCTGGAGTCAACTGGCTTGTTTCAGACAGAGATGAGCTAAAGAGCTGCACTTAGGCACTGCGTAAGATAATTAAGGATTATTTTGAACTGTGAATCATGCAAAGCTAGTCTGGTTGAGTCCAGAGCTTGAAAGTTCACAGCTCCAGCTCCAACTATAATTTCTTTCTCTTAACTTTAGTTGATGCACTAAGAAAAAATTACATCAACTCTTCCAATAACTCTAGGACTGTCTTCAAAATGTATGATTATACACTTAAATGTTCACGTGTTCCTGCTCTGGAATGCCAAGGACTTCACTTCCCTTACATGGTCGAATCAGTGAATGTAATCCAGACAACAGCTGCGTTTTCTTAAACCCTCTGACTCGCTGACAGGAATTCGGATCATCTTTGTATTTAATGGGGAGTTTCTCCTTTAAGTGAGACCATTTTGGGGGATTTCATGGGAGCTCATCAGGGTTGTACTATGTGACTCGACAGACTTGGCATCCCATCATCTGAGGGCACCTTCATGAAATGTTTCAATTTACAGTGTGCACGGCAGGGGTGACGGCGCTTCATTACACCACACTGTAACCCGCGAGCCGAGTCTCAGGATCATCTGTTGATCCGATCGCTTCGTTCTGACTGTTCATCTACCCGCCGCCGACCCTCGCCGCAGGCCTACTGCTAATCGACTCTCTGATTGATCGCCACCTCATAACAAAGCAAACCAAACTGCAGCGATTTTCCATCAGTCAGTCAATTGCCGATGTGGATGGGTCATGCTCTTTTTCTTTGTGAAACAAAGCGGCAGGATGTCGTTCACAGAGCGGGCGTCACCAACATTGTTAAGAGGAATAAGAGGCTCAGAGCTTTGGAGTCTTTTTCTTGACTTGAATTGATGGTTTGACAGTCGATTATGTGCTGAGGGGTTTGAGAAGCCTCGTGCTTTTTAAACCTGTAATTTGGGAAATGCAAGAGTGTCACTGAGGAAACCACTTCACTGTTTTTTTGTTCTATGAAAACACGGTAAAATGGCTTTATTCACTAAAAGTAGCATCCAGCCAATAAAATATTCACTCATCTCGCTTTGGATCTGCTGTCTCTTTTGTTGGCGACATTTCTTTTGTGCCTTTTATTGTTTCTTGCTGTTGATGTTTATTTGAAAGATTTTAATTTTTATTTCCCCAATTTAAAACAAGTATGCAGTCAATATTGGTGACGGTATTTATGTCACCTCTGTTATTGTGATGTCTTTCCTACAAAAAAAAATTTTTTTAGTATACGTGAAAAATGTGTTTTAGAAAGAGAAGGGTGTTCTCAAGTTAAGTTTAAAAACGAACCCCAAACAATAACCTGCACAACGAAACAAGCCATCATTTACTCATACTGTGGTCGTGTTAAAATATTCACCATCATAAGAAAAAAATCCAACCTAAGATTTAAAACAAAATCCTATACTAGCAAGTGCAGGAAGTCTTAAGAAATTCTCCTTTGTGGTGTGTATGCAAGTGCAATGAAATGAAATAAATGAAATAAATGAAAAAGACCTGCAGAACACAAGCGCGAAGACTATAAAGAGAGCAAAATTAATTTGGTTGTTCCAACTCTCATTCTCCAAATCTCTCTAATTAAATGCCCGAGTGGTGAACGCTCATTTGTATCCACAAAAAGTGCAGCCAATATTCCTCCAGCACCCACGACTCTGTCCTTTAGCAAAAGAAAACAGATGAAGTCCAGAGTCAGAGATAATGGCTTCACAAAACATTTCATCAGAGTGCGTGTCGGATTGGTCAGATGAAAATGACCTCAGTGTGAAAAGAAATCTCAAGGTTGTTTAGAAAAGCGTCAAAAAGCAAAAGAGAATCGAGGAAGACGAATCTTTTTGTCTCTAACGAGCTGCTGATAAGCAGCCCTCAGGAGAGGGTGAAAAAACAGAAATCACAGATTCTTTGACTCCAGTGAATCTGTCACTGAGTCCACTTACAGGGCTGAAAAAAAGAGGCTCACAGTGAATCTTTAAAGTATTAGGAGGACTCATTGTTTAAAATCAATTGAAAAAGCATAGTGTGTACAGGCTGAGCTTGTTCACCCCCTTAAAAATGGCTCCACCACTTTTCCAGTCACCCCACCTCTGCAGGAGTGGAAGTAGATGCTTTAGCCCCGTCCAGCTTTTAAAATGTTACACAACTATATAGTTATAAAGTATAATTAAGTTTTCAATAGTAAGCCTAAATAGGGAAACTGTCCCCTTTCAGGATGTCATGCTAGTCCTCCATGTATGTTTGTCTGCTCGTCTGTACAATTACACCCGAACCTCAAAGCTGAGCTTCGTGAAGCTTGGAGAAGAAGCCGATAACGTCTGGTGCAGAAGGAGGTGCAGTTTTTACTCTGAGAGAGGAAACCACGTCTCTAAGGCTACTTTCAGTAAAACGATACAGGCTGTGTGTGATCATCATCATAAGAAGTTTCAGTTTATTAGTCGTGTAAATATTCTGGCTGTAGAAGCTGATTTAGTAGTGACAAGTATATTTTGCTGAGGAACGTAAAAGAGACGAGCATAAGAATCAGTAAATAAGTGTAATGTACTATGTCATTTGTTCCCAGTGAAGAAGAAGCTCAAGAAGCAGCGATAGTCGTCGCCGGTCAGGCTTATGCTTATTAACGGCGTAGAGTTTGAACTGGCAGCACAAAGTCAGACTTTCTCCTTACTTTGCAAATGTGTCTTCTGCTTAGCTTTGGAAACTGAACATATATCTAAGTTCGTGTGAGACACGCCTTTATTCTTTAATTCCGCAGCATTAATCCGCTCAGAACAACAACAGAGTCACGTCATCCACGCTGCTCTGCAGCTCTGAGTCTCTCTTCAAAAAAGGAAAATGCTGTCTGATTAACTCTGGTCATTTCTGCAGATTTATTTATTTTTCTATTCCATTAAAAGCATGAAATAGCAGAATCACTACAATTTCCTGGTCATCTTTTATTGTTTGAGTTTTAAATTGTGTATCCAGCAAGGCCATGTTTTACCAGCCCACCGCCTCAATCTGCTTCTTTTATATCCAAGCAGTTTTCTTCTGTTGTATTTTCTTCTTTCTTCTGTCATCTTTCTTTCTTGATTTTGTGAAAATGAACTTGCTAAAATATCCGTGTGCAATAGGAGCGTTTTTCTAAAAACACAAGCTGAACTTCATCTGTGATGCTGCTGTTGCTCAAACTCAAACTTTCATGTAAGACCTGAGGTTTAGACTCCGGTGGTGCCACACTTTGAACGGCAGGTGGATGACTGGTGTTCTGCTATTTCATCACGCGGTCCTGCTGCCACTGTCACATCAGCCGATCGTCACAGAGTGCATTCAACTTTCACAACCCATTGCTTGTTTTTCTGATCACCACATGAAACAGTTACCACAGCACCTTGGAAATGGGACTTTCCATTTTATACTGATAATATCATTTGCAACCAGAACCTGCATATTAGTGATCAGAGGATGGAGATATAGCCATAGTAAGGCCCACTGGTCTTTGGCTGAAGCAGGGTTAGGGCTTCCACAGCTCCAGTTCAAGAACCCCAATTAGCTGAGGTGAAGCCTAGCAGCCGCCTGTGTCACCATTTACCTGTCAGTCAAAAAGGCCACGCCCCTAATAATTCAAACTTTAAGCCTTAACTAAGTTGAAATAATTTGACTTTAAAAATATCATCCTCATAGAAAAAAAAATTGGAACAGGCTGTAAATGTGTTTATTATGTAAATCTGAACATTTTAACATGATTCACCTTTGGAGCCTCGAGTGGCCACTGGAGGAACTGCGGCTGTTGGTACTTGAACGTTGGCTACACTTTAAGTCCCAGAAGTTGCCGATTATGGCTATGCTGACTTCAAAGGAGCTTTGTGTAGTTTGTGTGGTGTCACTGATACCAAATTTCAACCTTAATTTCAACAGACAAACTCTAGTTGCAATTTTTTTTGTTTTCATTCTCATATAATTTAAGAAACACCGAGGGACAAAATGTTGCCCGGTGCTTTTCGCGTTCCACAGATAAAACCCTGTGACTTTTTGGTCCATTCAGTAGACTACCTATGAGTTTCAGTGGTTTCAGTAAATGTAAACACGATTTGCAGTTTTTTGTGCAGGTTCACAATCACAATCGAAGAGTTATTCATGAAGACGCTGACCTCCATCTGCAGCTGTTCTACAGTCACTGAGAACAAACTGTACACGTAACCACATGCAAATCCATCAGGAAGGCATTTGATTGGTCCCAAATTTATTCTAGAGTAGCACAAAGAGCCCAAACATCCAGGCAGAGTCATAAAGAACTAAGTTCAGACAAAATACTGTGTGAAAGTATACTCAGGAGAACTGGTGCTCTTTAAAAGGCAAGGGGTGGTCACAGCATTGAGACCCTCTCTCTGTACTGCAGTATGCAGGAAGTTTACTGATTAATTACAGCTGTTCATGGCATTCATTTATAACAACTCTCACTTTAAATCTTTTGAGCTTTTATATAATACTATGTGTGTGTGTGTGAGTGTGTGTGTTTGACTCACGCCATGACAATGACGCTGAAGTCGAGCCAGTTCCAGGGGTCCCTCAGGAAGGTGAACGGTCCCACACAGAAACCTCTGGCCAGGATCTTAATGAGAGACTCAAACGTGTAGATACCTGTGAAGGTGTACCTGAATGAGGGATGATAACGTTTATCAGTATTGGAGGGGAAGGGAGTCATGTTGCGATGAAACAAAATGAAAAGGATAGAAAAGAAACAGCAAAAATAAAAGAAAGGATCACAAAAAGAGAAAAAAGAGGAAGGATGAGGGCACAGAACTGGACAGTAACAAGGTAAAGGAAGAAAATACGACAAATGCTTGTCCAGACGAAGAGCAGGGCAGAAAGAAAGAGAAAGTTACGGATGTGGAAGAAGTGAAGGACAAAGAAAGACAAAATGAAGAAAAGAAAGCCGGACGAGTGGAAGAGAGAGCCAGAATAAATATTCATAAAACTCTCCACCACACATCCTTCACTTATTTATTTTGTCCCCAGAAACAAGTTTGACCCGACTCGTGACAATTCAACCGTACAAAGACAGGCAGGAGCGCAGAGAGTCTGTCACGTTAGGCCTGACCGAGTAGCTGCAGCAGCAGCAGCCTCCACAGCTGGAAGCCAGCGATGAACTACTGTACATTAAAGGGTCTGTTCACCAAAAATATGCATTTTTCCAATGATCCCTGAATGTGCTGCAAAGGTAGCTTTAGTTTAAAAAACTGTCCTATTGAAATAAATGGAATTCAGTCCCAAAGCATCAAAGACGTGCTTTTACTTTTCGATTCAGCAGCATCTTAAGTGCACTTTGAACATTAACAGCATATTAGTTTAAGGGTCTGCGACTGACACAAACACACTAAAATTTGCAAACCATTTACCTCTGTTACCTCGAATTACTTTGCAATAGCTACTATGACTTGAAAGAAATGCATATCCAGTAATATCATTGATTAAATGTAAATTTACATAAATCACCTGTGGCTGATGAAGAAGAAAGAAAAGATCCCAGGTGTACTTACTCCAGGTATTTGGCCCAGTACTCCGGCTCGGACATGGCCATGAAGCAACAGTTTGTCAGGATGGTGCACATGATGAACAAGCTGAATAACGTGAACAGGTTAAGGACTGAAAAGATTTCCCATCAGACAATAAACACTTTACATTTGAATCAGAGTTCAGTACAAAGCCCACACTGTGTGGAGAAATCAAGACTAGTGGCATCAAATGTGGGAGTGACTCCTGCTACTATATCTGGGTCCTGCTGTCTTCTTACGTAGCCTGTTGTACATTATAGAGGGATTCCCAACAAGAAGTAGAAGTACTCCAAGTTTTCAATATAACTTTAGCTTCGAGCTACACCTGTAAAAGTGGAAACGGTCCCATAATCCCATAATTTACTATAGTTGCTCCTGGTATACTGCTATATACACCAGCATGATACTGTATTAAACCCAACTGCTTTGCCTGGGAAAAAATGTCTGGTTACTTGTCACAGATGATTTAGTTTGTTTCCTGTGTGTGTCCTTCAGAAGGAATGGTAGCTGATCAAAAGAAGCACTCGGGAGTATCTTTTGGAGAGAAAACATACCAAACACAACTATCTAGACAACATGGAAGTGGTTTGTTTGGCAGAGACTGGCAACCAGGAGAGTGAGCAGCACAGCCAACAAAGCTGAGGAGAGAAGCTGAATTATCAAGCGTATTATGTTAAAAAAAAATCTAAAAGAGCAGATTGTACAACCTGAAATATTTTTGTCTGTGTTTTAAACTTTATGTTAAATAAGTCATTTAGATACTCGTGATAAAGAATCAGATATTTTAATACAGTTGAACAGATCAACCATCAGCTCCTCCCAGGTGTTTCAACCTTGATATGTGACTTTAATAAGGCCCCAGTCACCCAGGCCTAGTGACCAGTCACCAACTCCCTACCAGCACCCAGTCCCCAACTGTTTGGCAGCTGGTTGCTGAAGGTTGCTTGTCATCAGGTGAAATTGTTCACAAAAGCAACCAGACCCCAGTCACCCATCACATGGACTCTTCACCCTCCTGCCCTCTGGGAGGCGCTACAGGAGCCTCCGGACTAAGACCACCAGGTACCGGAACAGCTTCTTCCCCACAGCTGTCAGACTCCTGAACTCTGCCTCCTGACATCTGACCCACGTTAACACATGGACTGAACATACACACACAACCACTAGCACTTTATATAGCCTCTGTAGGAATTATCCACATATCTCACTTATCTTAACTGCACTACTGTCTAAATAATCATTCTGTACATACGATAATTTTTAATTCTACAACTGTTTATAACCTGCATAGTTCACATTTCTCTATAGCTTTTTATTTCATATTCTTTATAGTTTCTCTATATATGTATAGTTTAAGCACTTCTGGATGGATGCAAACTGCATTTCGTTGTCTTGTACCTGTGACATGTGCAGTGACAATAAAGTTGAATTCTATTCTATTCTATTCTAAATGATAGTTCTTGAGTTTGTGTTACAAAGCTCTTGATAAACAGCCTGGATGGGATAAACAGTCAGATATTTTACCTGCAACAACCTTAAATTTGCAAATAGTCTTGTAAAGTTTGTTGGCTGGACAGAGGTCGAAATTTAGCACAGAGAACAAAAGAGAACTGCGAGAGAGTCAATTTAGTATACTTTTCTGTGATTTTCAGCTCCTAGTCAGTGCGGATAAAAGCAGCAGCTCAAATGTAAAATGGAAATGACTTCAGTGTGACGCTGGTGATCGAGGAACCGAGGCTTTTATGACTTGTTCTCTCATTGTGAGTCTCTCTGGAGTGTGTCAGCTAAACGGCTGAAATGTAAGTGTAAAAATGTCTCTTTTTGCCACAACATGCTGAAGTGATTTTACATGTGCCGTTTTTTTTAAATACCTTTCACTGATTTCCCATTAGGGCTTAAATAAAGATGAAGTGAACTGAAAGGCTGTGTCGAGTTAGCATGTGTGTTTCAGCGCTCCCCTCCAATGCCTGCCACATTCAATACAGCAAATTAATATGCCATTAACAGCGGCGATGGGAGGAAAGGCCCACTCTTGTCTAATCATCATATAATGGGGAGCAGTAACTTTCCAAACTGTCAGAAGGCAACAGTACATGTTAAATATCAGCTTCACCTGCCACGTTCAGCACACCGCGCTCGATGAGGTGGGAGAGACTTCATGAGACCTCACTCAGCTGTCAATCACAGCTATAAATGAATCATAATTATTGTAATTTGGCAGAAGGAACATACTCCCTGTGTGAAAGCGGCCCAAACTCCAGCTGAAACTTGTTTGAGCGGCGGGGTAATTGTTGATTGAGTGCCGGCTGTAATGATGTTGCTGGAGCGTTGTGGCAGGCGGCGAGATAATACTGTTACCAATTGACAAACAACGCAAATGTCCCCTCACCGCCGCCGCCGCCACAGAGCCAGAAGCTAATTATGGGGTAATGATAGACCTGCTGTTATGGACTTCCCAGGCCACCATACCGGTAATATCATTATACCTCCCACACCCACCACGGGATCTGTCTTCCTGTCTATAATCTACCCCGGTTTTATTTTTTCTCTCCCTCTTTCCACATTTGTCCATCTCCGCCATTCTTCCCTCATTTTTTCTCTCTTTCAGTTGAGCTGTCCAGTTAAACATATGCCACTGCCTGTCCTAAAGGCTTTTATTTTGAAAGAGGGGCTAGGAAGAGGAAATTCCAAAAGGATAAACTCAGAAGAGTTCCACAGCATGTCTTTTATTCTGACTTCATTCTGTCACCCCAACTGGTCGCAGCAGATGGCCCCGCCCCTCCCTGAGCCTGGTTCTGCCGGAGGTTTCTTCCTGTTAAAAGGGAGTTTTTCCTTCCCACTGTCGCCAAAGTGCTGCTCATAGGGGGTCATATGATTGTTGGGTTTTTCTCTGTTGCCTCAAAAGCTAATATAAAAAAATAAAGGTCCTAACTTTGGTCATAATATATAAGAACAAATCAGAATATTGTTTTTATTGATTTGTTCTCCCAACATTTTGATAATCATGAAATAAAGAAAATAATTATTCTGACTGACATGAATCACTTTTTCTTTCCAAAACGCAATTCTCCAAAATATAGGGCGAGGATTGGGTTACCAACTATGATGACTTGGACTTCAGAGGTTTAACAGACATGACTTTAAAGCTCACACAAATCCACAACAACAACTCAGCAACAACACACAACAAACACAAAGCTTATTGACTCACTTTGGTTCAACGTGAACACAATTAAAACACAACGGCACTGCAGCTGGTGGCTGCAGAGCAGCTCTGAGTCCCACAGCAATGCCTCATGGGATGCAAAAATCAAATGACTGTCCTCAGGAGCAAGGCCCCATGGGAAATAACACGGTTTGCCTTCAGAAAAACACAATCGCTGTATTCTAATATCACAGCGGTTCATGAGTGTATTTGTGTGTGTGTGTGTCCACCTCAAACAGCAGCTTGTCATAGTGGCGCCACTGTGGTTGGGCACAAATCCAGAACACACTTGATCACACACAAACACTTCTAAAGCACAAACACGTACTAAAACTCCACTTCAGCACCGCAGCTTGTACCCTTACATCGTGCACCTCCTCCACACAACACACACTAATTTTTATTTCATCTCTCAGAACAGCACGCACACACAACGTGGACATCAGCAGCGCCGCACCTCCATTGATGACCTCTTGAACCCACTTATTCCCCTGACAACAGCAGCGTGTCCGCCAGCTCAACGTCTCTCAACACCAGCAGCCGCCTCCCACGGTAAAAATAGACGGGTGTGAGGTGAGGATAAGGGGGGTGGGTTGAGTTTTGGGTGTGAAGTAATAGCTGTCATGTTGGCCTGGCGTCTGGGGCCTGAGGCGGACGCCAGCGTGGAGCTGGTGCACGGGCGACGGGCCAAAAACCCACAGCTATAGCCTCTAACTTCGAAAGTCAGTAAAGCGTCCTAAAGTACATCTGGATTCACATTTAATGTCAGCCCCTGCACTCAACTAAAAAATCTATCCACAATGGAAGCAGTTATCATCTGAAGTCTGAAATTAACTAGATAACTAGCTGAAAGTGCCTTAGAACTGCTACCCTCCTGATGTCCAGCAGGGGGCGAGTCATTTGGTATGGAAATCTATGAGAAAACGAGCCTGCTGCTCAACTTGATCTCTGACCTCAGTGAATGCTCTCCTGATGAATTTATGGTCTTAATCTGTAGTTGAAAGGCTTATTAAATAAAAAACAAATGTTTCATTTGTAAATTATGATGACATTTAGAGCAGAGAATGCTTAAAGATGGGAGCTTCCTTCAGAGTGTGCCATGTCCTCGGTGTGTCACTCAGTTCCTCTCGTTCATGGCATCAAATGGAAACCAGACAGGATATGACTCATTGTTGCAGTTTAACCCTGACCAACATAAAGCCCAGTTTGATCATACGTGGTACCAACCAGTAAAACCAGTAGGGAAAAAGCTGACTTTCGTGCATCGTTTAGAATTAAAGGTTCACATCTAATGACGGTATCTTAATTTCAAGGCGATGTTAATTTCATATTACATGTTTTTACAGTCCTCAGTGGAGCTGCAAAACCTTCACGTGTAGCTTTATTGTTGCTACCAGAAACCAGCATTAATAATTAATTTGACTGAAAATTTGAAGATATTCAATTCTTCAAAGCAGCTTTCACACTTTGAAAATCTTTCCAGTAGTTTGGATTACACACTTATAGGTGGAGCATGTTTTCCACTCTGGGTTTAAACTCAGATCTGTATAACTAACAGGCCAACATAAACTATACACAACCAAAGTTGGGATTTCTTTGTAACTAACACTAAGGGTACATTTTCCTGATCATATCACCTGCTGTTGTTCACTGTAAAGTCATTTAATGTGGTTTAGTTCCATTTTTATGCAAATTAATCATGTGTCTTTTATTTTAATAATCTAGCTATGCAAATATAGTCATAATAAAGTCATATAGCAGCCACACACAAAAAATACAACTTAGACTTTATTGTAACAGCAAACTGGGAAAGTTAAACTAAGACATCTTCACCATTCAGAGGCTGGATCGAGTGATTTGTGTGCTTAAAAAATGTTATCATAATTGCTGCCATAAACTTCCTGCCAGTAACTATGATTAATGAACCAATCATTTCTCTCTGTGGAGAGCCAGCTGGTTTCTGTAGCATCTATAGAAACAATGAAAGTGCCCCTTACATTGGGGAGGGGGTGGGGTCAACAATTGATCTGAAGTGACTCTTACCACCAAACCAGCCCCACCTACAGAACAACACCGTCACCCTTGACCCCTAACCGCAGAAGTCAAGCGTTCAGGCCTGAATCGTTCTCTTCGCCGCACATGAAGTCGCAGATTTGCCGAGTGTATGCAGAACGATGACTCATCGCCTTTTTTCCCCAGGTTTTTGTAAACCAGTGCATCTGCAGTTTGGAAACCACTGAACTCGAAACGTGCATTTGCTTTCATAACGACAGCCTCATGCTGACTCTGTTCCTCGAATGGCCTCTTGAGTGTGGCCGCAAAAATTAGTCAATACCACAATACAGTAGCGCCAAGTTGGAGCTTACAGATCCCAAAACTGAAGTGACTTAATTCTGCATTCTTGTTAATTGCCAGCAGGGGGCGACTCCTCACTTCCTGTAACCTCAAGGAAACTGTTTTCTTTTGATTTTAAGAGCTCAGTATTTGTAAACACAACATTGTGTTTTAGGCGGTTATTTTGTCAAAAAGGAAACAATATTCCATCAGCCAATGAGCATTCAGTGTTCAGTCTGCATTTCCAGTTCAAACACCAGGATGGTGACGGTGAAAACTCCTACCGGTAGCTTAAATTGTCCCGGAATACAGATGCTATGAAAGACGAATTTGTTTATTTTATTGGTTGCCTTAAAGTCTTTTTAAACCCGCTCCAGTTTTTATGGAGGTTTTCTTGTTTGTCACATAATTTTGCTCAGCAATGGATCTGTGATGTAATGAATCTGTGTTACGGTTCTAGGTCATTTCATTCAGTTCCTTATGTTTTAGTATTCTTCTGTATTATGACTTCTGATTCTTTTGTTATCTTGTTTTGAATATTATATCCTATGTTTCAATTTATTCTGGTTTAGGGTTTTGTTCTTAGGTTTTGTGTCTTGTGCCCTTGTGTTTAGTGTAGATTTAGTTTGGTGTCAAGTCTGCGTCCTCGTGAATTGTTTCCTGTTTTATTGTGAAGGTCCGTGTCTTATGTGAGTGTATCCTCATTTATTTCCTCTACACGGCTCACCCCGTTAGCCGTGACAATCTGAATGTGAAATCTGAATTTGACCTGATGCAGCCACACTGATGTCACCCACTATAGTTTCTTAAGTCCTGTTGTGAATGCTGGAGTTTTGTATTACTCATATTTCCCATCAATACGAGAGATGGGCGGGTCTTACTGAGAAATCAAGTGCTCATTGGCTGATCCCAGATAATCCTCTTTCCTGAACCTTAAAATAAAATTTATAAAAATGGATTCTTTTTTCCTTCAATATGACCCAAAATGAGCGACTGAGGTGACAAACTGAGCAGTTTACAGAGTTCAAGTCAGGGAAAGGCTTTTGTGTAGACTTTATAGTCTTTCTCCAACTGCAGGCATCGCCCCCTGGTGGCAACTGAAAGAATTCAGTTTTAAGACCCAGAAGCTCCATCTATATTCCTGCTGAAAGCAGCTGAGCCAGAAGCTGACAGTGACGCTCGTCACATAAATGCCCCCTTTTCAGAGTCACTTAGACCTTTTCCTCATGACAGCTTGTAACAAAATCAGGATCAGCTGGGTGTGCACACTCCACAGAGCATGAATGGATGGTAACTGCTCAATTACAACAGGCAGAGCACCTGTGTGGAAACACCTGCATTCATTGTGGGTTTTTTTAAATTCATTAATTTATTCAGATTTTCCTTTAATTTGTCACATGTATATATACGATATGTATATTTCTGATTTTTTCACGACTTCTTAATTTTTAAATCCAGACTACACTCCGGCTTGCCTACAGGTGTTAAGAAACCACAACAAGCAAACATATTAAGAGCTCCTGACAGGCTATAAGTCAAAGGTCAAAGGTCGACACTCCTCCAGGAACAAACTCAGAGATTTGGTCAGCAGAGAGATTATAGTCACAATATTTCTGTGTGTGTGTGTCCCTGTAATGCCTGTATATTCACCTGTGTGCATGTGTGTGCATGTGTGCCACCTTGATGAAGGCTGTGCAGTATTTACTGGCCATGTTTACGGCTCACCAGACAGCTCAAGATGATACCTGGCTCAGAAATACGACCGACAGTACGAGCCCTCTGATTCTGTCTCTCTCTCTATCTCGCTCTCTCTCACACACACACACACACACACACACACACACACACAGTCAGTTGACATGATCGCTTAATATGCTGTCATTACTGTGCGTGTGCCTGGAGACCGTCCAGCTGTGGGACCCAGTATAAACTCACCACTGGAGGATGTAAAGAGACGTCTGTCTGTCTAAAGCAGCCAAACAACGATTACACCATTAATGTCTCCGACAAATATCTGATGACTATTGGTATGCAGACCTGTAATGTCTTGCATAAATATATTCTGATAAGAGTGATGCTATTTTATGTATTTTTATCAAATAAAAAGTCTTTTTATTTCACATTAATAATTTACATTTGTTTAACTTTTTTCCATAAAACGCTGAACAGTCGCATTATTTTTGTTTTTCTGCTTCCATTTTTTTACAATGAGAAAAGCTCTAATCTGTGAAATTAAAGAGTTTTGAGCACAGAAATGCAGGAATTGGCCTTTAGCTGAATAGGTCAAGGTATTCACTTTATTCATAAAAGGCATCCCCTGACTGTTTACAGCCAGATCTGATTTGTTAAGAATCAGCTTAACACAGACTTTGTGTAGACCGACCCGTTTAGCCCAGGATCATCTTAGCAGTCTGAAACTAGACGTCACTTTTGGACCAGCTAGCTGGCTTGGCTAGCAAAAAGCATCTGCTTTTAACTGATATTAATGAGGATGGCAGTTTTTAACTAACCTCGCTGAAAAAAAAAATCATCTGAACTACCGACAGCAAACACTTGCTTATTTTAACTTTACACATCTGTGAGTTAAGCTAACAGATATTTTAATCGTACGCAACTTTGATTACAGTGAAATATGGAACATTTTTGAAAGCTATGAGAACCTTAGTGCCTTAATTAACAAGATACGTTCACCAACACAACTGGAGTATTCAAATGTGAGCTTTACTCTACTGTCAGGGAAGTATCCACACCACACCATGGGGGTGGCACAGTCCCCCACCTACCACACGCAGCAACCTCCACTCCTTTCAAACATATGATTGGCTGGTGCTGCCACACCAAATGATCCCCTACACCATTACACCAGAGCAT
This sequence comes from Copadichromis virginalis, assembly GCF_057382275.1. Lineage (NCBI taxonomy): Eukaryota > Metazoa > Chordata > Actinopteri > Cichliformes > Cichlidae > Copadichromis > Copadichromis virginalis. The sequence goes on from NC_140626.1 coordinate 33,590,576, forward strand.
GATTAGGACCCTTAGGAATCAGAGTACATTTACTTGAGTATTTTACTGACATTAAATATTTTCTAAGAGAGAAAAATCAAGTGAGTAGTACGGTTGTGTTCACAGTGACTGTTTCCAGAGGAGCTGCCCTCTTCTGGCCAGAGAGAGGAACTTATCGAACTGTTAAATACGTTTCATGTGTTTCCAGTAGGCATGCAGAATAATGAGTTTTGATTTACACTGAAAGCGTGTTAGCATTAGTTCTGCTATCCTTCAACATAACATAAGCTGAGCAGTTAGCATGCCACCCATCACACAGACTTTGTGTACGTTCACCTGTCAGCACAGAGCTGGACCTTTAAACCTTTATCTCTCACCTCTTCAGTTAACATACAGCATCATTAATCAGGCTGTGTGCCAGGCCCACATGCATACACGGTATGTATACGTAGATTTACAGGATCTTGACTTTTTGTGGTGCCAACCAATCAGCACATTCAACGAACACCAGGAAGCTGTCCCCTGTCTTTTATCTTTAAGGACCTTAGATGTACTGCTGTACAGTCAATGCTCACATAACTGCCCTAGCAAATTCTGTAAAAAGCAGGAGCATAATGAATAATTATCATCATCAGTGCAACTGGGATTGTTATTGTGATCAGCTCACGCGTTCTCGTACCTCTAAAATAAGGAAACAATGACAAATCCTAACACTGCTCAACAACCTGAAATCCTATACTACCAATAAATACTCACATATAACAATTAATCATTAAAATCCTTATCTAATTTATCTATTTGTTTGTTTGTGGTGTGACTGGACTTTGTTTAAGAAAAGCAGCAGAGACTAAAACATTACGTTCAAATCTCCTGGAGCCTACATTTCCCATGATGCAACCTTGTCTTAGACCCTCCTGCTCTTTAAACTTGACTTTTAGTTTATATTAATATTTATTTTCTGATTTTAATTTGAATATTTTCTGATAAGAATGAAGCTAAGCTTTTCTAACCCTCTAATCTTTACTTGTGAAACTGCGTGATGGTCTCTTTATACGGGACTGCGTGTTGATGGTTGTGATCAAAATAAAACAGTATCCGAGATATCGCTGCCCCGTCAGTCACAATGAGACGCAGTGAAGCAGACGAAGGCAGAACAACAACCACAACAACTGCTTCTGTTGCCGTCAGGGTGGCCTGGCTTCTCTCACACAGCATCCTTCAGCACACACTGAAAGCACTGGAGGCTCCTCTGTAACTGACCCCTGACCCCCACCCGCAGCCATTTCCCTGCAGATCATAAGGCAAGCACAGACAGTAGCAGCAGAGTTTGTGTACTTAAGGATATGAGTGCACGAGGATCTTGATGGCGAGTCTCCGGATAGGGTGGAAGGGGCTGAAGATGTAGAGGGCGGATGTGGCACTGAAACGGAAGATGGCCTTCCCTTTGTTCAGGACTATGAACGTCTGCAGGAGAACCAGACAGAAAAATACATAAATAGACAGATTTTATTAATAATGCACTGTGCTGCCAAAAAAGGCACTAAAGCAGTGAACCGGGGAGCCAAGGCCTCCATTTTTATTCCTTAGAATTTATTTCTAAATAATATGGGTGCTGTGTCTTGGGTTTGTGGTTTTAGGGTGGGTAAACTGTTCATCTCTATGGCTTTAAGATTTTTTCATGTATAATCTTTCTGTAAATAATGAAGTGATTAATCTACTTTAAATTATTTTAGTTCTCTGAAATGTAACAAACCATAAGATCTGATACATGTAGTATTTTCTATAACAGTAGATTTGCAGTTTAGTTTACATAAATTTTGAGAATAGTATGTAGATTGTTCCTGGCAGGCTCTACTGGAGGCTGGCTCCAGGAGTTAGTCAGTCCCAAAGACTGAATAAGACCTGGATGAGCCAGCGTCTGGTTTGGAGATCTGTGGCCAATGCTAACAGTCTTAGCTAGAGAAAAGCATATTGGCTAATTAGTGCTAAATAATGCTACAGCTACATCTACAGCGAGAAAACAGTGGCTGGCAACTGCAGAAAAACCAAAACAATCAAAGCCATGTGGAATAAACGTTTAAGCTAAATGACTTTTAAATCCTTTAAAGCAACTTTCACCAAGACGCCAATAAAGTGGCAACAGGATGAAGTCGGTGTGCTATCAGTGTGTTTCCATCAGTTTGTGATTGAAGGGGGTTAAGTTGGCAAATATACATGCAATCAGTTTGTGATAAAACCATGTTTAACTGTGAAAAACTGGCAAAAATCACAAAACTGTGCGATGTGTTGCAAAATCTTAAAATATACATACAAAAAGCAATTCACATTAGCTACTCACAACCAGAACTTCAGATCTGAGACAGAGGTTATTTTCTGAGCCTCCTCCTGAGGGGCTCAGAAAATAACCAGAACCAACCAATCGAGAACTATTTCAAAGAGATGCATTGCAGATGAGTTGTGCTCATCGGTGCAGATTGACTCCGACCGACTGAAACATGTTAGTCTGTTAGACGGCAGTTATTTCCAAACCTTCGCCAATCTGTCTGAGAGCTTTTCTGTCTCAGAATCAGGAAAAATTCAATGCAATCACTGAAAAATCACCAACTTTTCCCAATCACAGAGAGGATATCGTCCTAGAGCAGGGGTGTCAAACTCAAATACCCAGTGGGTCAAAATTCAAAACCGGAACAAAGTCGCGGGCTAACGTTAATATTTATTTAAATATATTTATTCCTCCAGATATAAGAATGAATCTTTTCTTATGGACTCAAACACGTTTAGCTGAAAAACTGAATATGGAAAAAGCAAAGCTTAATACTAAACAATATATATATATTAGCTGTATAATACCAGTAGGCCAGCTCTAATAGTAATTTGGTATGGCTTCGCGGGCCAAATGTAATTAGGCTGCGGGCCAAATTTGGCCCGCGGGCCAGAGTTTGACACCTATGTCCTAGAGTGTCTGCTCCATTGCAGACTAAAAAATAATAGAAATCCACTCACCAAAACCAAAGCACGGACTTCTGGGATGGTTTGTATCTCACATCAACCCACGATATTAATCAGATAACTTATCAAATATAACTAAAAAAAGAATAAAAAATGGCTTCCACCTGCTTGCTTGTGGAATCGATCGGCTTTGACTAAATATTTTTGATTACATGAAGTCTGAAGTCAGCTGATTTGTCCTATTTACATGGTCTCCACAATATTACCATGTAAACAGATTTGAGCAATCCAGGACACACACACACACACACACACACACACACACACACACACACACTAGGTAACTCTCCTGTGGTCCTCAGAGAATCTTCCAGGGATCCTCTCCAACAGCGGAGAAGGTACATCCAGAAACACACACACACTTTCTCTCTGGGTGACCTACCCTCTTGTCTTTGAAGTAGTATGGGTCGATGTCTTCCAGTGGAACGCCCACCAGATGAGATGGGATGTCAGCGAAGATGCGTGGCAGCTGTTTTCCTGCCTCCAGATCGGGCCGGGGCCGGGGGAGCTCCACGTCGCCCAGGTCCTGACGCACACACAGACACACAAACCACATCTGAAATATCTCACATCTGTCTGCTTATAACGGCTCACTTCTTTATTTCCACGTTTACCCTCCAGCATCTTGTGTGTGTGTGTGTGTGTGTGTGTGTGTGTGTGTGTGTGTGTGTGTGTGTGTGTGTGTGTGTGTGTGTGTTTGTGTTTGTTTTGACGCACCTCCTGGTAGTGTTTGTTGCGTCGGGACTCCTCCTGGGCGATGCGCTGCTCGATGGCCGCCAGGGAGTCCGGCGTGAAGCGCTGAAAGCTCTCTGGTCCCATTGGAAACACACAGCCAGCCATCTTCTCATCCTGATCCTGCTGCTGACTGGCCCAGTATACCAGCTGCGCACACACACACACACACACACACACACACACACACACACACACACACACACACACACACACACAGAGAGGACAGAGGACAGAGGTTAGCTATGAAAAATGACTTCCTACTTTAAACTTCCAGTTTGAACATAGTAATCTAATCTATTCCCACAACCTGCTGAATCAAACCGAACACACTTCAACACACTGTCACCAAAACCCAGCAGAGCTGCTGCTGCTGGAAACTCGTTCATCAAGTCACAGGAAAAAGAAATGCAAAGCATTGTAGCAGTTCAGTAAATCAAAATATAAATCGATCCAGTTGTGCTGTATACGATTATGTTTAAACTTAACAAAATTTAAACCAGTGCATGTTTGCAAACATCAAAAATGTAGAGATGACACACGAAGTATTTCAGATATTTCTGACACATTTCATTGTTGAGTCCTCTCCAAAGTTTACAAAAGCTTTAATGGTTTTAATAATTATAAGCAGCATGGCAGCTTCAACTTTACAGCAGGATTATTATGATGATTGTTATTTTTAGCTTTTACTGCTAATGCTGAAATTAAACCAGAATATGAAATCTGTAGATTGAAAAGTAAATCACGAGCCCAAAATCTGCTGACGTCTCACATATAGTCAGAAAAAAAACAGCTGACTGACCACCAGAACAACATCCTCGTGTTGTGTTATGAATCATAATTTTTCCCAATATTAACCCTTTAAGACCTACCATAGAACCAAGTCCGCCAGAGCTTATATTATAGTTTTACATGCTGTAGTGCCATTTATGGGAGCATTTCAAGTTGCTATACACCAATACAACCATTATAGCCCAAATTTTAATAATATGTCTGCATTAAGTGCATAGTAATTACATAAATTGCAAAAAAGTGCAATAAACTACAAAAAAATTGAAAATCGTTTTAGTTTTTTTTAACATATATTTCTAGTTAGAGAAATTTAAGAGGCTTATCCCTCAAAACTGTAAATACAAAAAAGTTGCACAAACTAGACACTTAAAATTTATTTTGAGTGTCTTCATAGTTTTATTTTTGAAATACACCAATTTTTATACACTGCAGGAAAAACGAAAATAAATATTATAATGCAAATTTGCAAAAAAGCAGCATATGCATCAAAATAAACTATTTCCAGCAGTGCAATATGAGTCCTCAGCATCCCAGAAACGACACAGAAAGTCATAAAGTCAAAGGTAACTTTTAAAAACACCAGTATAGGCTCATGAGGCCCTGATGGTAAAAAAGACTACATTTTCGCAAAATGACGTCACTTCCGGTTTCGGGCAGGTAATGGCGGACATGCGATAGTTCGCGCTGACGTCTATTCCAACGTAGGAAGTGTTATGAACAGCTGATCGGATCGGCAAAGCGTGTTTCTGGAATATTATGTTTTTGTTGCTGCAAGTGCTTTTTATGCAGTTTTTTCAAAGCTATATGTGGAAGGAAACTGACCGAGGACAAGCTGATGGCATAAGATGTAAGTACAACTCCTCCGGTTTCATATGCAAAAAAAATTATTGCGCTAGCTCACGTGGTTGCAGAGCTACCGGGATTTAAAAATAGTTACACAAAACGGAGCGTGCCCGCTCTGACCGGCTTTAAAGGGTTAACGACTATGAATCTCAGAGCAGCTGTTTGTAAAGAAGTCACTGAGCATGCTCAACATCCAGCTCACTGTGTTTGCCACTGTGGGATTAATCACTTTAGTTTTGACATAATTTTATTTTCACATCTGTCCATTTCAGCTTCACTTTAAAAAAAATCATTGGTGACATTTGCAAAGCATAAACTTGCCGAGCACATTACAATTAAGGACTATAACGCTGTAACTTCCATATTTTATGGTAATAGAGCTGCGAAATGCGTCAGTGCTGATGCAGAGGCTTTAGTAAAGAAGTCAAATAAAAGCGGCCTCCCTCTTTAGGTCAAAACTGATGATAGAAAACACTTGTTGAGTATATTTTGAATCCTCGAGTCATGAGCTGACGAGCGTTTGATTTGAGTGCCAGGAGTGTCTATGGGCATCGGGACAGAGCTGTGATTGAATGGCCTCGTCGCTCGCAGGATGATTACGTCCTCTGAGACGGCGTTCTGCCACTCAGGACAACCCCAGCTTCACCTCGCTCATCATTCAGCGGCCGCTCGGGCCCTTTGAAAGGGCAGCAATCAGCCTGAAAAACTCTCCACGATCGACTCCAACCTGATGAAGCTCAATCACACCTGCCCCCCCTCCCACTCTGCCTGACACCTCTGCGATGTCAACAGCTGCACAAGGTGTTTTACAAATAACCAGATGACACTACTGCATGGAACACCGAGTCAACAGGAGCACAATTTTCGATTTTGATCCGTTTTACATATTTAGTCCAGGTAAGACAATCACACTGCTCATTTTTCCTTTTCTACATGATGGTGGCCTGTTTCCATGAAGATACAATCCCAGTTTGGGATGGAAGAACCGGACTGGTCTGCACAGAGCGCCAACCTCAGCTCTATCAAACACACCAACTGATGGCTGAACAAAGGCACCAGACCTCATTAACAGGCTGCATGGAGGCGAATCCTCGATGAAGAGGAAAGCAAGCCAGAGTCCAATCCCCTCTCCATCAATCAATAAATCAATCAAATACTTTATTGATCCCTGATGGAGCCATTCACGGCAAGCAAGGACAGCATCACATTAAACAATTAACTCACAGACAGCACACAGACGAAGCTAATTTACACTTTAGATTGAGAAGCAGCAGCGCTCTTAGGGACGTTATTTCATTCCTTCATCACTGCAGAGAAGAAGCCACGCATGTTTTACAGTAATATGTAAAATAATTAAAGCTAAATATTATTACGCAGTCAACGAAGGAGGAAGCATTACATAAATATAGATAAGTATCCTCCTTTCTGATCCAGAGGAGTCTGCAGGTCTGCCAACCTCTACTTGTTATTGGTCACAGGGGGAAAGGACCCAAACAAAGGACACAGGATGCCAGAGCCAGGTTTTAATCTCTATTACAATCCTGCCTGTTAATGATTAATGAAAACAAGATAATCAGGACTGCTCCATGTAGCTACCACACAGGTCTTATTGCACACATCTGCACCCACACACACAGCTGCCCTTTCCAAGGGACGCGCCACAAGTCTCGGCCTATCTCCCAGACAAACTCCAGCATTTATGATTTTTGCCATAACTGAGCTCCCCTATGGGAGGAAAACATATTAAAACAGAGAAAAGAAACATCAGATTTAGACTGAAGAAAGTCAGTGAGGCAAAAAAAAGGGGGAAAGAGGGAAAAAACAAAGAAGACAAAGTCCTTGAAATAGACATAACGTAGGACTGAATGATGAAAAATGTGTAACAGGAATATATAACATGAAAACTCTCTTTGGCTCTTTTGAGCTTTTAAAAGAGTCTGTTCAGGAAATAGCATCCATGTGATTGGTGAAACGAAATCTTTGGGTTTCTCTTTTCGCCCTTCATCCACCTCACCAACTTATTTGAAGTGTACATTTGTATTTGCTCCTCCTTTTTTTTCCAGCCATACACCCATTAAAAGTATGTTTAATAAAACAGATCAAATCCATCTTGTTTATAGTTTAGTTGTAAGCTGAAACAAGTGCAGTGAAGTCTGCACGAGTCCACCAGGCCTGCCCAGGGGCTAATGTGCAGGTTGGAGAGGACTGTTTCCTGCAAGAAGGTCACTGTGGTGCAGTTAATATTGAAAGGAAGCTAAAGACAAGAAAACACACTCAGAAAGCATGCTATTTGTGTGGTGTTTTGTTTCCATGTATAGAGTCCGATAATTATGGGAAGTTGAGATAATGAAGTGCAGACCAACAATGGTCTCATTAAACTCAGAAACGGGGCAATCGAGTATAGGGTTACACTGAAGGAGAGAAAGAGAGAGACTGACTATAGGATTACACTGAGAGTTTCAAGAGAGCAAGACTGACAAAGTGCGAGTGTGTAACAGGTCTGTGTGTGTGTGTGTGTGTGTGTGTGTGTGTGTGTGTGTGTGTGTGTGTGTGTGTGTGTGTGTGTCCAGACCATCTGCCTTGGATCCTAATTGAATGATTAGACAGCCCTCGTTTTTCAACCCTTCATGCATTTATTCTTCACAGCTCCCAAATCTGATTTCTGAAGAGAGAGAGTGTGTGTGTGTGTGTGTGTGTGTGTGTGTGTGTGTGTGTGTGTGTGTGTGTGTGTGTGTGTGTGTGTGTGCATTCACGTGTGTGTGTCCACATCAAAGGAAGATCTAGCTCTGTTTTCCATTCTTATCAAAAGCTGTCATCCACTCAGTCTCTCTCTCACACACGTGCCCCAACTACAGTAGTTCCCGATGAGCTGCTTGGTCCTGGTTTCCATTTGACTCCATCACTTGGTCACGTACACGTTTATTGGCATCATGAGATTTGTTGGCCCTCCCAGCTGAAACAATAAAATTCCCCAAGTTGAGTTAGGAAAGATCAGCGACACTGAAAGATGACAAAAAGGCTGGAAAAGCAAATAAATCTTAAGTTTTTCTTCTCAAACAGGTCTCACAAGAAAACCAGAAATCATCAAGAAAAAGGTCCCAAAGTTGTCTCATGTTCATGGAGGCAATTGAATCCTTTTTATTCGTCACAGTCAGCAGGAATTTGTAAGAAATCTGTTTGTATAAGAAGTAACTTTTGTGTCTGCAGGAGCCTTGTTGTACAGACAAAGCAGGGACACGCTACAATGGAAACCCAAACCAGCTTTTTCTAAACCTAACACTCATATTCATTGTCCTTGAATGTTTACAGGAAAACAGTGATGCATTTCAAAGTTAGAGGAATACTGTTGACCAGACCACAGGGATTGGCAGCCAGTAACTCCATGAAGAACCTTAACCCACACAAGCCACAACCTTAACCCTTTAAGACCTACCATAGAACCAAGGCCGCCAGAGCTTTAGGGAGCATTTCAAGTTGCTATACATTAATACAACTGTTATAGCCCACATTTTAATAATATGCATGCATTAAGTCCATAATAACGACATAAATTGCAAAAAAGTGCAATAAACTACAAAAAACATTGAAAATCGTTTTTGTTTTGTTTTTTTTACATATATTTCTACTTGGAAAATTTTAAGAGGTTTATCCCTCAAAACTTTAAATTTAACTTTAACTTTAAAAAGTTGCAAAAAATAGTTTACAACAAGAGGAAATTTATTTTGAGTGTTTTCATAGTTTTATTTTTGAGATACACCAATTTTTATATACTGCAGGAAAAGAAAAACAGTCTTATGATGCAAATTTGCAAAGAAAACAGCATGTGCATCAAAATAAACTATTTTAACTAAGCATCCCAGAAACTATTCAGAAAAGCATAAAGTCAAACATGACTTATAAAAACACCAGTATAGGCTTCTAAGGCCTACAAGTAAAAAACTACATTTCCGCAAAATGACGTCACTTCCGGTTTCGGGCAGGTAATGGCGGACATGTGATCGTTCGCGCTGACGTCTATTCCAACGTAGGAAGTGTTATGAACAGCTGATCGGATCGGCAAAGTATGTTTCTGGAATATTATGTTTTTGTTCCTGCAAGCGCTTTTTATGCAGCTTTTGCAAAGCCATGCGTGGAAGGAAACCGTGACCGAGGACAAGCTGATGGCATTAGATGTAAGTACAACTCCTCAGGTTTAATAGGCAAAAAAAATTATTGCACTAGCATATGTGGTTCCGGTTCTACAGGGATTTAAAAATAGTTACGCAAAACGGAGCGTGTCTGCTCCGATCGGCTTTAAAAGGTTAAATACATACATACAAACAGCTTGAGTGTCCACCATCCATAAACCCTCAGCTAAAGCAATGTGGGGCAAGCAAATCAGTGTCTTTGTTTACAGGGCTTAACCTTCAAGCCTACCCTAACCTAAGCGAGATAAGATGGAGCTCTGCAGTAATACAAGTCTACCAGACCAACGTGGCGAAGAGCAAGTCGATCTCAGTTCTGGTCATTAGCTCACAGTAGTGACCAAAAAACGAGAATGTGATTCGGCTGTAGTGGAGCTAATTTATGCCAAAAAGGCCCTGATGATTGTGTCCACACATCTAATAAGGATATATCCTGGCAACTTTCTCTTGGAGGAAGGAAGTCCTGTTGTAGACCAAGAGTTTCATGGAGGGATCAGCTGACTGCTTGGTGTATCATGTTGCAATCAGGATGAATTATAAAACACATCTTGGGAAGAAAAGATTTGAATGGTATAATTAACTTGCTACCTCTACAGCCTAATTCCAGATCAGCCATAAAAGATGGATGGATTTCACTTTAGCTCCTCTCTCTTTGACCAGCAGGCTGTGGGGGCTTATTTGCCTGAGATAACAGTATGGGAGATACCCTCTTTCTATGCCATCAGCTCCATTAGAAGAAATAGCTGCTCTAAACTGAGTAGTTAGAGAAGGATGACCGCTGAGTTCTTGGTTCACTATACATTGACCTCAATATTTAAAATTCTGGCCATGTTTGATATGAGCATCCACTACTGGAACAGAAAATACATACACATTAAATAAGGTAAATGCTGCCAGGGCCAGATTAAATGTCTACAGTCTGAATCGTGTCTGAAAAAACACGATGCATGCCTACAATCTCACTGCATTCAGCCTGTAATCTTATCTCGGACACCTCACTGTCAGCTCCTAATTTTAACCACGTTGTGAATGAAAGCTGTCAGACGCATGTGTTTTATGAATGATTCATAACTCTAAATTACATCAAAGAGGCCTAAAATGTTCCGCTCCCTGAGTCACACAGCTTTCTGAGGACCTTTTAAGACCACAAGATTGTTTCCAGCAACCTTCTGACAAACTCCTACATTTATTGTACCTAATTTATAATCAGAGGAACATTCAGCTCTGAAATTACCAGCCAGGAGAACCATTACAACACAGTGACTGGTCACACTTGACTTTTAGTACATTTTAGTAATGGTGCCTAAGAAGCAAAGACCAAATACCGCTTCCGTCTGACATTTAAATGCATTATAATGTTCTTTACTCTTTGATTTCTATTTTGTCGTCTCATATATTTCAGCACCCTGTTACACCTTTTTTTACCATTGTCTTTTCATTAACAACTTCCTGTTTGACTTCTTCATAGTCGTGGACCTGCCTATACCCTTTCCCTTCTGTCTGTTTTCCTTTACTACCTCCTCCCATGTCCTTTCACGTTCTGGAAAAAGATGCAGGGTGCACGGGCATGAGACACAGATGAGCCAACACAGTAAAAGTCCTACAAGCTGATCTTCTGATCTTTCAAGGCTTCTGGCCATTTTTCCAGGCACTTCTCTCAAAGAATGCTCTAATTGGCATCACCTGAAAATATTTCTTCAGAGTCAGACAGAGTCATATATTTAATGTTACCCTTCTTTCAGACACTAATCAGCCTCCATACTGCTTCCAGCAGCTTCAGGCTAAACCACAATGAACTGCTACAAACTTCAAATGGCTGAACAGATGATTACAGATCCGTTGCTCTGCAGAGCTTCAACTGTGTTTCGTGCTTTTAATTATGTTCCCTGCTCATTGTGTCTTTGCATTGTTGTTTACTACTAATTCTTTTGCAGCTCCTCACTACAGCAAGACCTTAAGGTTTCAGGAAATGCTGAACCAACTAATGCTTAATGCCGATACTGCATGCTGCAATCCCCTTAATAAGTGATGACGTGTCGGCCGTGTGTTGGATGAGGCTCTCATCCTGTTAGCACGCTGCAGTGCGGACCTTAACCTTAAGGTCAGGACTTTTTCGTAGCAAGAAATCGTGCACCAACGTGTTAAGGACTAATCTCGTCCTATGGTTGGATAATCTCTGACGTTATTTTGGCTTCAATTTGGTTGATTTTCAGTATTTTACATCATGGAACCTGATAGCACATTATATGTCAACCAGTCTGACTTTACCACTGCCTATGCTGACTATACTGCTGTTTGGAGGGTTGGTAAAGTCTTTCAGTCTCCTGAGTGTTTTTTTAGGAATCATCAGTCAGAATTTGGAACATCATCTTTAGATTGAGACTAGCTATCTGACCACCTTCGTAAATACTCTTTTTCATGGATGCCTTGATGTTAAACTTTATTGCAATCATGATTTGTTTTTTTTAACTGTCAGTGGTGCCACAGAGTTTTGTTGCTTTTGGAAAAGAAAGGAGCATTTGGATCTAGAAATGTTATCCACTTAAGAGGTGAATAACGCAACAAAGATCGCTTTTCTTATGCTAATAATAATTAACATATTTCCTACTGGGGACAGCTGGGCTGTGTTGGTGGGTTTCCTCCAACAATTAAAAGTCATCCTCCTCTGCAAAGTCAGTAAGTCTAGAAAATTGCTAAATATATGTGCACATAGAACATGAAAATAACAAAAATGCTTCCCTTTAAAGTCAGTTTTTGTATCCTTATTTTAAGTTTCAGTATTATCACCAGACATTTAAACCTCTGTGAGCCAAAAACCACAAAGTAACTTGGAGAGTACAACCACAGCAACAAGCTGCTTCACCTCTGAAGCTAGACTGAGGACTGCCCATTAGCATTCGGCTGCCTTGCTCAAGAACAATCTGAGGCTTTAATTCTGCACAACATGAAACAACAGCAGAGGTTTTTTTACTACAGACACCAAAAGTGAAGATGTTATGAAACAGGAAGACGGGGGAGACTGGATGAATTTCTGGGTCACCACGCCAACACAGACAACCAAACAAGTGTCGCCCTCAGGAAGGACACACACACACACACGCACACGCATGCAAATATGCACGAGGAAAGTCACATTCAAGCACAAACATGCAAACAAGCTTCACAACTTTTACATTAGGGCTGAAACATTGGTTAATAAACCTGCAGCTACAAAAAACACCTCCAGTTTATTTCCTACATATTCATCAATCAGACCATTATAAATAATTATAAATGCAAAGCAGAGGCTTTATGAACAATCTTAAATTGGAAAGTCGCTTTATTTGAGTAGATCCTTTTCTGAAACCATCACAGACACCATTAACTACATTTACTGCTAGTAAATTCAGATCAGATAGGTTGCTGTTAGTCAACTTTGATGTCCTTAAACTCACTGTATCTCCTTTTTGTTTCAAAAATAATATTTCAGATAAATAATCCAAACCCTAGCAGCTGCCTGATCACGTCTTGTTACCTCAGAGTCTGTGGTGAAGACCTGGGGATGAGCATGATGGCACATTCTCAGGGTAAATCACCAAAGCTGAAACAGTGGGTGAAAATAGTGACTGAAACGATGTCAGTGGTGCTCTAAAATTATTCAAAATAAACAACGAAACTATTACTACACACAGCAAATAATCAATGAAGAAGAAACCGAATGAAGAAACTCAAAAAGTGAGCTTCAGATGATCCAACACCATTAAATTTAAAGTCCTTCCTGCTGAATGAGCAGGAGCATCAGGTCATGTGCCATCTTCCATCTCACCAACCAACCAGCTTATTCAAGTGGTTCAGCTGGTTTGAGTTTTTTCCTGTTAAAAGGGAGTTCTTCCTCCACACTGTCGCCAAGTTCATACTGCAGAGAATCATTTGATTTTAAGGGTTCTCTTTAATATTGGAGAGGCTTCACTTTACAACATGAAGCTACTTGAGGCTCCTTGAGGTGGAACTGAAATGAACACACTTATTGAAACAGCAGCCATAGTGTCACGACCCTGGGTCTCATGACCAAGTGTTTTGAGTTTTAGTTTATTTTGATGTTTATAGTATATGGTTAAGCTCATTAGTTTTTCTAGTTCATTTGTTATTCGATTCCCCTTGTGTCTTCCAACCCCTGTTAAGCCCTTCATGTGTTTCATGTCTGTGTCTTACGTTGTCAAGTTCAGGTTGTCATGTCTGCGTCTCATTATGTTTCCTGTTTTATTTTGAAGGGGTCCTGTGTTCCTATGTTTAATGTTTTTAGTTTTACTCCACCTCTCGTGACGTCGTTATGTTCATGTGTTCAGCTGTTTCCCCGTGTGTTCCCACTTCCCTCATTAGTCTCCTGTGTGTATTTAGTCCGTGTGTTTTCAGTCGTTCCTGACAAGGAAAAACTGCTGCTGCTACAGAAAACTGTAAAGCTTAAAAATGACACATGCATGAAGAAAATGACATCTGTCCAGCTGTGGCCTGTTCACTGACGGACATCAGACCAGTAAATAAAGTGGAGAACCCTTAGAGTTAAGTTAGCACTGTAGTGTATGTGGATGTGGAGGGCCCGGGGTTAAAGGGACGACCTTTAACAACACAGTCATAGCTCCACTGTTACTGTGGAACAAAGCAATAATAATGAACAATGATTAAAAATGTTGTGTACTGATGATGATGACATTCTTTATTTCATTCAAGAATATTTAAGTCGACTTGCTTGATTTTATTTCAGTAATGGTCACTAGTCTCATCTCCAAAGTGAGTTTCTAAGGTTATTTTTACACACTACTGCAGGACACCGTTTTGGTTTTTTATTTACAGTTTACAGACGTCCCCTAAACACGTCACACACACAGTTTTAGCAGCGAATGTGAGCTCTTTAAACCGTGGCCCTGCAGACGGCAGCTTTCCCGAGAAGCACTCATCCAAACAGCACGGCTGAAGTCGTTTGTGACAGGAAACCAAAGACAATGAATAAATAAAGCAAAGTAAAACATGTTGACCTGTCGTGTTAAGAAGCAGTTTTCAAATTTCTTTCGTAAGTTTGAGCACCGCATCCAGCTCCAACACTCAAACACAGGACAAGAAACCAACAAGATCAAAGAAAATGTTCTGCATGGTGAAGCTAGTTTTTTCATAAAAAGGTGAGGGACACATTCGGTCACGCCTGCTGCATGAAGACACACACCTGTGCTGTTCTATGACATCACACAAGTCTGTTAAAGACACAGTGACGTGCAGAGTCGGCTGAAAACAACAGAATGCTCCTTTAGTGAGTTTCTCCTCCTTATTTCCATTTTTCAGGCATTCATCAGCCGTGTGTGTGTGTGTGTGTGTGTGTGTGTGTGTGTGTGTGTATTCACTGGGCTTAGGTGAATGCATATTCTGTCCTCCTTTATTTCCATACCATTTCAGCTATTCATCAGATACAGTATGTGCCTCTGTGCGCCCCCTGCTGTGTGTGTGTGTGTGTGTGTGTGTGTGTGTGTGTGTGTGTGTGTGTGTGTGTAGAAAGGCCGCACGCTTGGTTTGCTGTTTTCTCCTTCGAGCGTTTCTTCCAACCTCTGGCAAGCTACAAACTCTGTATCTGTGCAGCGTCTCCACATCCTGTCTGAAGCCTGTTTGTGGAATAAGGTCAAACTAAAACACCAAAACAAAAAGATGTCTGTTCTTTACAGAAACGTAAATTAAATACTCAGACTGAGATGTTATTGTGGCCGGAGACGTGATCATTTCGAGGGGTGCGCTCCTGCTGCCGGAGTACGGAGGCTCGTTAGTGACAAAACTACACAGACTCCCGCGCTGTGAACAAACAGTGGATGGAGATTATGAAGCATTCATGGACAGATTATTTAGGAGGGTGAAGGCTGAGTTTAGACTGCAAGTGTGCGTCTGGATTCGGGCTCACCGTCGTGTCGGTGCTGCTTATTCTCAGCTTTGTCAGTTTATAAACATTGCATGCAAACTCCAACTGGGAGCAGCCGAGCAAACTCCGCAGGAATTCACCTGGAAGTGAAGCTTCATCTTCTGCTAACTAACATGAAGCTACTCCAGTGCAGAGCGGCTTCACCTTGTCTGGACGCTCCGTTGCTTGTACAGAAACGGGCTAACCTCCCTCCTGGGAAGTACTAAAGTTTGTAAGTGTTTCTTAAGTGTTTTCAAACCGGAGCTGTCAGGATATCAGTTTGTACAACATCACTGTTAATGTTAGTTCAAAGAATAATTTATTATGATGTTGTCACCACATTCCAGGATTTATGGAGAAAAAAGACAAAATGATCCCGGCCTCCTGGATGTCACATCAGACAACAACGCTCTCCAACCTTTCCAGAGTTTGGCAGAGGTCCTGGTCCCAGCTGATGTTCTGTTCCAAACACTTAACGGGTTTCCTCTCGCAGGGAAGCATGTCTTGCTTGATCTTCAGTGAGATGGATAGCGAGGACCAGATCGTTCTCATCCTCCAGAACATTGTTGGTGTCTTTTGTTGTAGCCCTCCACACTGTTTCTCCTTTTCTTTCCAGCCCATACCTCCACCTCCTCCACCTGCTCCCTACTCCCACTTCAGATCACAGGGTCGTCTGCAAACGAGTCCATAAAAGTCCATATAGACTCCTGCCTGACCTCATCTGTCAGCCTGTCCATCACCACTGCAGACAAGAAGAGGCTCAGAGCAGATCCCTGATGTAATCCCGCTTCCACTTTGAATCCATTTGTCCCTCCAACCGCACACCTCACCATGTCCTGCACCACCCTCACATACTTCTCTCTCACTACTGAATTCCTCATTCAGTAATAAACTGCAGGGATGACTTACTGTCATTTTTAACAAGAAGCTGAATGTATGCCAAAATATTTTAGTATTTTTAGAAGAAGAACATAAAAAGATCAAGTCATTTGTGCTTCTACATTTAATGGTATAAATGCCTTCATCAGTTTACACCATTAATCACGTTTCTGTGATGTTTGATTGGCAGGAATCCTGCTTTAAACACACCTAAACAGCCACAGTGCTAATGTTGTGTTTCTAATTCATAAAAAAGGGACAAAGTTAAAGTAACTCAGAACAAATGGACACTGGCTGAATTTGTATCACTTCAGGATGCTTCTCCGGATCTTCCCTTGCAGGTTAACTACAATTTTGACTCTGTTTTTGTATTTTTGTCTTAACACACCCTCCATACAGCACAGACGAGGCTGAAGGAGAGCAGCTCAGAGCACGTGTGGCAGCACTCAGGACCAATCCCATCAGCTCTGTTGGCTCGGCTCTGAAAGCAGAGCGTCCTGTCACAGCTCGGTGATGGAGAGCGAAAACTCCCACAGAAAAACCTCTACTGAGAGGACGCCGCCGTCCAGGAGCAGCAGCAGTGAATATGCAGCACCTTCAATTCAATTAGCCTGAGAGGAGGAAACGCATTTTGTCACCGTGCCGCTGCTGCGATCGCAGCGGAGCTGCTGCCCGGCACAGGGAATGATTCACTGACGTTGGGCAGAACGCCAAGCCAAGCTGGCAGAGGACCACTGGGACCGTTTGGGGTGGGTGGTAAAGATGAGGGGGGTGACCCTGACATGCGGCCGCTTCCGTGTGTCATGTCAGAGCTGCGTGTTGGATGACAGTCCCTCACACCTCTACACACACTTAAAATCCACCTTCCAGTGTTTGCGCTTCAGACGCACGCACCTCGGCTCGGTGGTGTCGCCATCATAACATAAACTGTGCTTTTGATTATGCGCCCTTTCGTATTTTCATATTTCAGGCCATTTGTGGAACCCTGTCTCCTGAAAATTACATTCATGCAGGACCTTTTTTAATGAATTAAGTGCTACATTTATGTATCACATATCACACTGCTGGCCATTGTGATGTTGGCTTGTGTCCTAGGGATTCAGTTGCTACGTGCTTTGGCTAATAAAGTACAATGTGGAGCCTCTGCAGACTTTTCTGTATTAAAGAAGGAAGGAAAAAAATCTCAAAGTGCTGCTAGCTCCTGGAAGCAACAGACAGGAGGAGCTAAACAATGGATGTAGAAATAGTTTCTGCTGGTCAAACAGTAAAAACTGATGTAAACAATATTATGTGCTTAAAGAAAAATCCTCATTTCTCAGATTGTCTCACATTCAACTAAAAATAAAACAGTCAAAACTTTTGTTTCTCTAAACAACGATGATCCAGCAACGCAGGTAAAGAGGCTGTTTGGAAAACATTGAATCCGAGCTAAACTGTGAGTCCGGTCTGCAAAGAACACAACAAATGTGCTCAGTCTTTCCACAGCGACCTGTGAATGCAACACCGTCGGCCTGCAAATGGATTCTTATATAAACTCCACTTCCTCCAGTTTCTGATCCGGAGAGCTGTGATCTTGTCTTTTTAAAAAACAGGGCTCTGCTCTCTCTTCTATTCTCTTCTATCAGACAGTTTGGCCCTAAATTGGCTTCCTGCGTCCCGCCCGTCAGAGGGAGTTGGATCAGTCTGCTGCTGAAGGTGCTTTTCTGTTTCTCGGTGGGGTTGACTGATTGTCCCTGACTGCCAGTAGTTGGTTCATTGTGCTTTGTTGTTGCTTGGGCTGCAGACAGTCCTGGCCCTCGCCTCCACACTGAGCCAACCTGACTCATTAGTTTAGCAAGTCCTCCGGCCTCGCCGGCTCGGACGCCGATGACTTCATCATAGAAGCTGTGCGCTGGCCGGCGCAGAGCTCTCGACGTGTTAGCATCAAGTCCGTCCTGCTGTTTGTTACCTGTCGCTCTTCACGGTCGTCTGCAGTGTTCACACAGGGTGCTTAATCCTCTCAGAATCAAAGAAGGCCGGCCTAAACTGTTTCAAACCCCTGACTCAAACATTACTTACAAAATGTGCACCAGAACCATTTTCATCCTTCCTTGTCTCCTCCATCACTGCTGCCTCTGCCACGATTTCTTAACTGCTTATTTGCCCTCCCTTCTTACCTTCATTCCTTTTTCCTCATCTTACTGCCTCCTTTTTTCTTATTCTTTCATTCTTTCTTATTCTTCTTTCATCCTCCCTCTATCTTTCCATCATCCTGTCTCCTACCTTCCTTTTTCCCTTTTTATCCTTCCTCCTTCATCTGTCCTTGTTTTTCTCTTTTTGTATCCTCTTCCATTCCTTAAATATTTTCATCTATCAACCTTAAACTGTCATTCTTCCCCTTTTTCTTCCTTCCATCCATACTTTATCTATCCCTAACCTTCTATCGTTACTTCCCTTCTTTCCTCTCCTACCCTCCCTTGTGTTTTCTAATTTGTTTCTTCCTTTTATCCATTCATTATTTAGCTTTCCCTGTTTTTCTCTTTCCCTTTCTTATTCTTCTTTCCTTTGTTGGCTCATTGTCTCTCTTCTTATTTATTCCTCCCTGCATTTATACTCCATCCATTCATCTTTCTCCCTTTCTTTTCTAATTACTTCTGTCATTCCTGTTTCTTTCCTTAACACTGCTTTACCTCCTTTCTTGCTTCCTTCTAATACTAGCGCATATATAACTCCACTACTGTGGAGTCCGCAGCTGGAGATGGCGGTCGATGCTCCGCACATTGCTCCAACCGATAGTGCGGCCCTCAGTGCTATGATGGGGTGGGAGTCGGAGTTATATTTACCACGGTATGAGAGACTCCTTGGAAAAGCAGCTGAAAGATATTAAGGACTGCTATGACAGGAAACATGTAGTACTGGCTTGATAGCAGGAAATGAACTTTCAAAATAAGAGCCAGAGGATCACAAATGAGGTGCTGTTCTGTCAGAGAGATAAAAAGGGAAATGCTTTGGTGAATCACCAAATGTACTCTGGCAGCTGTTAATAAATCCAGCCTGGCCCACCCATGTGAAGCGTGTGTGGGAAACTCTGCACAAGACACCTCAGAGTCCCGCCTCGGCTCACGGCTGCTCCTGCCGTGCGATATTACAGGAGGCTGTAATGGGCGATCAGTGGTTTTGGTGACATTAGGCACACAGGCTGCGTGTACTTGAATCAAGGTGTGTTTGTGCAGACCAATCACATCATATCATAATTTCTATATTAGTTCCCGCCACTGTCTCAGTTAAGTGTCTCCTCTGAGTGTGTCCGTGGTTATTAACACACAATGACGGAGCGCTGGTATCAGTTCATGTTCTGGTCAAGGTCGTATCGAAGATAAAGCTGTTATAGGTGTCGTCAAATCCCCATCAGACGGTAAAGGACCGCACTCGACCCTCCGAACTAAAAAGCAGCCATTCAACGCCTCGCAAAGCTAAAATTCATTTACGCACACACACACACTTTTCTCATTTCTGATTCCTTTGGCTTCTTTCCTTCCTTCAGTCCTTGTTTCCTTTATATTTCTTCACATCCTCTTGTCCTTCATTGGTTTCTTCCTCCCTTTGTGCTGTTGTTTCCTTTCGTGTTTCATTTTTCCCTCCCTGCAGCTGTAGTCCGATCTTCCTTCCTTCTTTCCATCATAACTTCCTCTGTTGTTTGTTGGTTCCCTTTTAAGTCTTCCTTTCCATCTTTTCCACATTTTCTTTATTTCGTCTGTTTTTCTGATTATCTCCTATGCTTCCTTCCTTTTCCTCTTCCTCCATTCCTTAGTTCTTGTCCTACCTTTTCTTAATTTTCTCTGTCCGTCCTATTTTTCATTCTTTGCTCCTTCACTCCTTCTACCTCATTTCCTGTTTTTCATCCCTCCCTTTTCCTGTCCTTCATTTTCTCTTTTCTCTTCTTATCTTTATCCCTTCTTTCTTTCCATCCTCCTCTCCTCCCTCCCTTCCTTACTGTTATCTCCCCTCCCTTCCTTCCTTGCTTGCTTCATTCTTCCATCTCCTCTTCATTGTCTCCTCCTTTCCTCATCCTTTCCTTTCTTTCAACCAAATCTCTCCTTCCTTGCTTGCTTCGTCTCCCCTCTTTTCTTTTTCTCTTTTTTCCCTCCCTGCTGCCTTCTCATCTGTCCTTCTTTCTCCCTTTCTTCTTTCCTTCTCCCTTCTTTTTTCTCTCCCTTACTCCCTTGCTTCCCTCCCCTACCCTTCTTTGCTTCCTTCTCTTCCAATCTTTTCATCTCCCTCCCTCCCTCCCTTATTTGCTTCCACATTTCCACTTCCCCTTGCTTCATCCTTCCCTTCCTTTCTTGTAACCCTTCATCTCCACTCTTTTCCTTCCTTCCTCCCATCTATCACTCTCCCTCCCTCCTATTCCTCCCCCCCTTACTCCCCTTTTTCATTCGTTTTCCCTTTCCTTTCTTCCTCCCTCCACTCCTTCCTTTCATTCCCTTTTCCTTCCTCATCTCTCCTCCCTTCCTTTCTTGCCTCCTTCCTTCTTCTCACCTCTACTTCCTTCTCTTACTCTTTCCCCCTCACTTGCTTCCTTGATTACAGCCCAATCTCTCCTCCCTTCTTTGCTTAAACGTTTCCACTTTTCCTTGCTCCATCCTTCCCTTCCTTATTTGTAACCCTTCATCGCCACTCTTTTCCTTCCTTCCTTCCTTCCTTCTTTCCTTCCTTCCTTCCTTCCTTCCTTCCTTCCTCCTGTCCTTCCTCAGGCCGTTCTCACTCCCCGGGCACAGCATACCCACGTTTTGTCACGTCCTGTAGCGTTCCTGAGGTCACCTTTCGCGTTCTTATGGTACGCGCTGGGTTATGGAAGAATCCCAGTGGAATGACGGTCCCGTGGTAATACACGTTCCAGCCATGTATTCAAGCCCTAAACCTAACCTTTTCCTTCCTTCCTTCTTCCTTCCTTCACTCTCCCTCCCTCCTATCCCTCCTCCATCCTTCACTTCCTTTCTTGTAACCCTTCATCTCCCCTCTTTACCTTCCACCCCCCTTTCTGTACTTCTCTTCCTTCCTTCCTCCGCCCCTCCTTTCCTCTCTGTCTGTCTGAACCTCTGGTTGTCTTGAGCGTCATCTAACCATCTGAGTCATTAGCGTGTCTTGTTTGCATGCTCTTTATCGTCACTTTTTATCGCTGTATTTTTTATCAGCTCAGCTGCAGGTTTGTTGTGTTAAACTGAAATTAAAGGAAACATGCGTCAGTGTCTCAGGCTGCAGCTGTCGAGTATCAGGCTAACCCGCACTCTTCTTTCTTTCTGATGGAAGTCTGTGTTTTTAACTTGCTGCATCATCGTTCACACAGGAACACGACAACATGGAAAAACATTTTGTAAACAGCTTCAGGAGTTTGGTTTATGACTGACAGCTGTGAAAATACGAATATGAATGTGAACGGAGCAGAAGTGAATCAATAAAGAGAGAACAACAGGCTGAAATAAGAGATACAGACACAGAAATAGAAAGCTATTTGTCCTTGCATGTACTGCAGGCATGCATCACTCTGTGAGTGTGTTTGATCTTCTCTGTGTCTGTCCTCATGAACAGAGGGATGTGGTTATCACTGCAAAATTATTACACTAAATATGACTTTTTCAGCTGTTTAACAATTACAGCTGATCTTTTATTAGCATGTTTGTTGGAAACATTCATGAGTCTCCCTTTTTTCTTGTTAGAATATAAGGTGCTCGTCCTCATTTCTTTCACAAACACGTTTCTTTACCGAAGTAAGATTTTCACTCAACTACAGAAATATAAATGAAACCGACTTTTGGCAGTAAAACTAAGTAAAACACACCGGGTGCTGTTAGGTAGCACAAAGCTGCTGTTTGCAGTTTGACTTCTAAAAGAGATAAAAGTTTGTGTAACCTGTAAATCACTCAAGGTTCCAGGGTCTCACCCCAACTCCCATTCCTGAGATTGCCTCTTCACGCTGCTCCCGTTAAAACTTGAGCTCTTCTAGCAGCCGTCTCTAAACTTCCTCATGACTGATCATTTCCTCCTTACACAGATATCTCTGATAACTACAGGTAACACAAGAAACTGCACTTCATACTCACCACCCTCTCAGACCTATCAGTAAACCTCCCACAGATGTTCACAGCTGGATTTTATGAAGTTTCTAACATATTAACAGACTCATGGCCTCGATCATCATGATCATCATTATTATGTGGACTCTTACTATTAGTGCTGATTTTTATTGACATATCGTTTCTTGTTTTGCACTCCGTCAGAGGCGTCAATTTTTAGCTGTGGGGTGGCTGTAGCTCAGGCGGTAGAGCAGGTCATCTACTGATCGGAAGGTTGGTGGTTCGATTCCTGGATTCCCTGAATGACTAAAGTGCCAAAAACTGCAGTTCCTCTAATGGAGTTCCACCAGCCTCTCATGTTAAAATGTTCAACTTTAACCCTTTAAGATCTACCAAGGCCACCAGAGCTTACTTTATATTTTTACATGCTGTAGTGCCATTTTTGTGAGCATTTCAAGTTGCTATACATCAATACAACTGTTATAGCCCATATTTTAATAGTATATTAAGTCCATAGTAACTACATAAATTGCAAAAAAGTGCAATAAACTACTAAAAAATTTAAAATCGTTTTTGTTTTTTTTACATATATTTCTACTTGGAGAAATTTAAAACTTTAAATAGAAAAAAGTTACAAAAAATAGTTTACAACAACAGGAAATTTATTTTGAGTGTCTTCATAGTTTTATTTTTGAGATACACCAATTTTTATATACTGCAGGAAAAATGAAAAACAATCCTATGATGCAAATTTGCAAAGAAAACAGCAGGTGCATCAAAATAAACTATTTTAATCAGTGCAATTTGAGTTCTAAGCATCCCAGCAACTATTCAGAAAAGCATAAAGTCAAACATGACTTATAAAAACACCAGTATAGGCTTTTAAGGCCTACAAGTAAAAAACTACATTTTCCGCAAAAATGACGTCACTTCTGGTTTCGGGCAGGTCATGGTGGACATGCAACCGTTCGCGCTGACGTCTGTTTCAATGTGGGAAGTGTTACGAACAGCTGATCAGATCGGCAAAGTTTTGGAGTTTCTGGAATATTATGTTTTTGTTCCTGCAAGCGCTTTATATGTAATATTTGCAAAGCTATATGTGGAAGGAAACCGTGACTGAGGACAAGCTGATGGCATAAGATGTAAGTACAACTCCTCTGGTTTCATATGCAAAAAAAAATTATTGCGTTAGCTTATGTGGTTCCGGTTCTACAGGGGTTTAAAAATAGTTACGCAAAATGGAGCGTGCCACTCCGACCGGCTTGTACCGGATGTACCGTTCTAACCAAGCTAGCTAATGTTTCCTAAAGATTT
Organism: Copadichromis virginalis; assembly: GCF_057382275.1. Classification (NCBI taxonomy): domain Eukaryota; kingdom Metazoa; phylum Chordata; class Actinopteri; order Cichliformes; family Cichlidae; genus Copadichromis; species Copadichromis virginalis. The sequence continues at coordinate 33,614,275 of NC_140626.1, forward strand.
TTAATACTTCACCCCACAGCAGAGACACTTTTTGCCCTCGTGCTCAGATTCAAGAAACATTTAGAAAATCAGAGCCATCCTCAGTTGGATGAAGGTACTGGACACAACCAGAGCAGTAATTAACACACACACACACACACACACACACTCACTCACTCACTCACTCACTCACTCACTCACTCACTCACTCACTCACTCACTCACTCACTCACTCACTCACACACACACACACACACACACACTCACTCACTCACTCACTCACTCACTCACTCACTCACTCACTCACTCACACACACACACACACACACTCACTCACTCACTCACTCACTCACTCACTCACTCACTCACTCACACACACACACACACACACACACACTCACTCACTCACTCACTCACTCACTCACACACACACACACACACACACACACACACACACTCACTCACTCACTCACTCACTCACTCACTCACTCACTCACACACTCACACACACACACACACACACTCACTCACTCACTCACTCACTCACTCACTCACACACACACACACACACACACACACACACACTCACTCACTCACTCACTCACTCACTCACTCACTCACACACACACACACACACACACACACACACACACTCACTCACTCACTCACTCACTCACTCACTCACTCACTCACACACACACACACACACACACACACACACACACTCACTCACTCACTCACTCACTCACTCACTCACTCACTCACACACTCACACACACACACACACACACACACACACACACGTTCTCAGGGGAAATCAGAAATCAGGAGGACACAGACGGCAAGGACTCAGACACCTGTGGCTCCCTGCTATCAGCCAATCAGGCGTCTGGAAAAGATTCAGGAAACATCCAGATGATGAGGCCAAGAAGATGTGTGTGTTTGCAGAAACGTTTCACATCGAATGATGGAAGGAAACAGAAAAGAAAGACAAGACGGAGAAGAGGATTATCGATCAAATTATTGAAATAAGCTCCTATAAGAATGCTTTAAGTCTATAAGCAGATCAGGTGACAGTGATGTGTGGACAGATACATGAAGCTTAGATGAGATACTCATATACTTACTAAAATTAATGTTATTATTGTTATTGTTCTGTTCACGTTTTCTCTTTTACTCTGCTTATTTCACGTCTCTTTCTTCTTCTGCCTCCCTTTCTTACATCTGTGCTGACTTTCACTTCCTGGTCTTTTTGTTTAGTATTTTGTCTTGTGATTTATCTCCTGGCTTTTGTGTAAGTTCTGCTCCTTTATCGACTTTAAATCAGCCAGTACGAGCTCACAGTTAGTTCATTCTGTTGTCTCAGGTCTACAGAGATGGGTCCTGACTCCTGCTTCATTAAGACAGCGCAGGGTCGACATCTTCAACGTCTCATTCATCCAAACTGTGTTTGTTGTTCTAACAATTTATTCTGTCTCCAGGTAAAAACACCTGTTAGTCACCTGCCTGAAGCTCCACCCACAGTGAAAGTCATCTCTGTTTGAAATAGTTATTAGTTATTTGTATTGTTGTTTGAAATAATTGAACATTCATAATTTGTTATGTGCCTTAAACTCTCCATTTAATCACACCTTTAATCACCTGGAATGTTTGAGTGGATGTTTCAGTGTCCACAGGTGTGGAAATAGCTGAAGAATTCAAATCAAGCACCAAAAGACCGGCTGATACTGATCAGGACAAGAGGAGAGGAAACATAAATATAATAAGAAAGCAGTAAGAATAAGAATTTATAAAAGGAACATCAGAGATCAAAGGAACAAAATTTGTGAGTCAATAAAAAAAGGGGATTCTTTGTTTTGTTTTTGCAAAAATCAAAGATTACAACCAGAAAAAGAGGATGATGGAAGAAAAAGAAGTGGAAGCATAACAGCAACTAGTGCAGCAGAGAAGGGAGGAAGAGACGAGCTGAGAACAGAGAGAGGAAAAGAATCATTTAAAACCCAGAAAGTGTCAGAAAAAACAGAAGCGCAAGTAAACAGAAATATGACAAACAAAATAGGAAGTGTCAAAAAAAAAGAACGGAGAATAAAATCAGCTGTGGAGAGAAGAGGAAGAGGACGACAAAGGAGAGGCGAGGACAGAGGAAGCGATGAGAGCAAAAAGTAAGAAGCAAGAAGGAAAGAAAACAATGTGAAAGAGAAAAGAGTGAAATGAGAAACCAAAGAGGAAGAGTGGTGAAAGAAAAGAAGAGACAAAGGAGGTGAGAGGAAATGGAAATAGAGGAAACACTCGACACGTGGAGAGAAAAGGAGTGAAAAAGAAACAAGGAGAGATTGAAGAGGAGGTCTTAAATTTACCAACAGCTTCTCTGTCATCAGCTGCTGATTTTGGAGAATAACTCTCCTGCAGTCACCACACACACACACACACACACACACACACACACACACACACACACACACACACACACACAGTCGGGGAGATGGCATTCTGGGTAATTAACACCATCATGTCCAAAAGCAGCAGAAAAAGAAGAAAAAATGATGAAAATCTGCATGAAGAGATTTTTTCTGCCTGACTGGAACTCTGCTCACAACAACTGCAGTGTGTGTGTGTGTGTGTGTGTGTGTGTGTGTGTGTGTGTGTGTGTGTGTGTGTGTCTCAGATCGAGCACTCACATATGAATACATGAACTCCTTCTGGCTTTACTTCATCAGTGTGTGCCCTTTGTGCTACTTTATTAAGCTTCGTCAGTAACACTAATAGTTTTTAGTGTTAGGTGTGGATCATACAAACTCCTCAGTTGTGTTTAATAAAACTGCTCAGACTTCAGCATTAAGAACTACTCTCAGAAAAAGATCACTGTTGGGGTTTGTTTGTTTTTTGTTTGTTTTTTTAACAAACCTCTGTTCTCTTGGTTGCCGTGGCAACATGTCACCTCTGCAGACTCTACAACACACATGCTGCAGACACAAAACACGCTTTCGGAAAAATTCCTTTCACATTTTGCTGATTGGAGGAAGCAGAACGGGACAGTTGGTGTGAGCAGACTCACCATTTCTACTTTTCGCTGCAGGCGGGGCTCAATTCAATTTTGTAGCTCTCGATATTATTGCAGAATATTTTACACTCGTGTCTGTGTTTGCATGACTTCTGCTGTTTACTCCAAACTGCTGTAAAGCTCAGTGTTTAGATTCAGGGTAACACGGTAACAGGCAGAATTCTCCAGAAAATAAACGAGAGTTAATATTATGGCCTCTGAAGTGATACAAACATGACTCTGTGTGTGTGCACAGAGGAGCTCGTGCCAGAAGAAATGACCCTGACACAGAAAAGGGGGGATAAACAAAAGCCTGGCAACTAAATCGGCCTGGCAGCCCGGCATGCCGCAGCTGTTTGTTTGTTCATCCTGAGATACTGAAGAGGTGGAGGTGTGTGTGTGCTTCTCCCTGTGTGTGTGTGTGTGTGTGTGTGTGTGTGTGTGTGTGTGTGTGTGTGTGTGTGTGTGTGTGTGTGTGAGTACCAAACATAATAACCTCAAATCTGGCACCTGCACCAATCTGGCAACCCCACACTACCTTTCTGTTTTTGGCCTTCAGTGACAGGGATGCCCCTTTTTTTCTTCACTCGTCACGTTTGTTAGCACGTGGCTAAAAACAGCCTCCAGCTTCAGTTAGGAAGAACTAAAGTTAGCCAACTATGCAAGGTGCACGCACACCAGAAGGCAGCAGGTACATGCTAGAGACAAGGAGAGGCAATTATCGCCTCTGGAGACTAAAACGTGAAAACCTGAGAACCAGAGAAGAGTTGTGTGGAAACACTCTGTAGTCTTGTGAAGGAGACTGTGACCTTGCTGCTCCCACTAATTTAAAAAGAAATTAAAGCTTTGAAGCATTTAGTGTGTTGGAATCTAGGTTTTGTAGCTCTGCAGATGAGCAGCAGGAAGTGATGGAATTGTCTGTCCTTCCCCAACAGCACCACCTTTCAGGTGAGGTTACACTGTGACATCACAGCCACACCCGATTCGGGCCCCGAGCCGGGACGCCCGGCGGTGGAAAGCTGATATTTATGGTGAACCCCGCAGGCTCCGGTGAGCGGTGCTTACACAAAGTGACACATATTCACACATTCATTATTCATCTGCTCACTCTCTTATTCACCCACTCGCTTTTCCCCTTCAGTCAGTTCTCAGCTTTTGTCCTTCAACGTTCGCTTGAAGAACATTTTGCTGCATCACAAACTTTGTCTTCCTGTGATGTCCGTAAGTAGTGAAAAAAATAAAGTATAAATGTTCTGCACAGTGTAAGAAAGGAAAGGAAAGGAAAGGGTCATGTTGTTGGTTTTAGGACAGATTTGCATTTCCGACAAACCGTCTCATAACATTCGTTCACTCTGACAGCGCCTGAATACCTGATATAAAAGAAATTCCTTGAACATCATTTGCTTCCCATAAATCCTTCCAAACATCCTCTTAGGAGAGCCACCGTCTCCCGTAGTTTGTAAGATTTTCATCCAAACTGAGGCAGTCATTTTGTTTACAACACTCCACACGCTGTCCTCGACACACGCCGACACAAAGCCACTGGCAGTTATTTACTCTGAAGCACATTTTTCTCCTCAGTTTTTAATTTCTCCTCACTTCAAAGAGGTGCTGCTCAGTCTCTGCATCACCTGGAGTCTTTCTGACATCGTTCACATACAACTCTGAGGAGGTTTCCATCTCCTTACTCCTTACAAAAGTACAGACGTTCCTCACTTAAGTAGTGAAATACTGTAGTAAAAGTTACAGTATTGATTATTTATTCAAGTAAAAGTGAAAAGTAGAGGCTCTGAAAGGTACTCAAAGTATCTTTTTGGAGGACATTTCTACCAGCTAAGCTAACTGAACCTCATATCATCTTGATACCATAATAAAATAATATTAATGCAGGGGAATACGGCTTTATTTCAACCTATATTCTAACGAGTGTTCTCAGTTTGAACATCTGTTATTGAGAACACAAGCAGAGAAGAACAAAGGGGCGAGTTTGCCTCAACACATAATGAGAAACATAGAGAACCATAAGATCGCTGCAGTGTGGAGAAAAGAATCACATGAATAAGTCAAATAGTTTCCACTGTGAGCTCCAGTAGATCATCTGTGATCAGCTGACCTTTGTGCTTCAGTCAAGTGAATTCAACAAGCTAATGATAGATGAGCTCTGATTCCCACCTCTCCTTTATATAAAGCCAGTAAAAAGATGGGAAACTTTATGACTTTATACGGATTTCTGTCAGCTTTGATGTAATCTAACACTGACCATGAACAGCACAGCCAACCAGCACCAGTCCACCATAGAGTTTGTTTCATTCATCATCACGATGGTGTTAAAAGCGCATATATTTGGGTTATGAGTCAGGAAAAATAAATACTTCCCACCTTTGCATATAGATCCAGCCACTTTACTTTGGATGTGTATTTAAGAGTTAAAACAGATTGAAGCGAGTTAAATGTAGGAACCTGCAGCGGTGCTTTACATGTCTGTAAATCGTGTTAATGCCAGTCTAACATCATGTCTGATCACACTATAAACTCTGCTGGTTTCCAGTATTTGGTAACAAGACATTTCACTGTTACCGACACTCATCACTTACAACTCTACCAAGAAAGAGTCACAAACCAGTACCCGACCAAACCAGTTGAACAATCAGTTACAGGTTCTTTGAGTTCAAATGATTTTAAACATTCAGCCGTCACACTGAAGCAAAAGTTTTAATCCAGTGGTAACAAAGCTAACAACATGCAGACGGGTCCCAGCTTCAACCACATCAGTCATTAGTATATCAGTGCCCTTATCCTAGTGATCCCAGAATCCATGCTGTCCAGTGCAATGTGCACCTGGTTTGGTCTCCCGAGGCAAACTGGCTCTGGGTAAGATAAAAACCAGGTGTTACTTCACACATATGGGGGTCACAAGACCCCACGATAAGCCAGGCCTGGGGGGGGAGAAAGTCATCAATAGCATTTGGGGTCTGGTTGAGTTCAGCCCAGTTAGCCACATGGACCAGTCCACCAACCAAAGGAGGGCCTTGAGTTCACCTCAGCTCGCATCGTGTTGCTGTGCGTTTCCTCCTCACTCAGGTCATCCTCTGTCCTGTTTTGTATGTCTGGTTTGTCACTTTATCAGTGCTGCTTTCCTGACATTACTGTGCGGTGTTTTCATTTTTCATTTGTCACAGCCTGCCTCTGTTTTTGGCTGTACTTTACAAACATTGCTTCAGCTTGTAGAACTGCTTGTGTCGATCTAAACTGTGCTTTTGCTCATAGTGTGTAAAGAGACGCTGTTTGTGTTCTACCAGCCTTCATTTATGAGTTATTCATCTGAGAAGTTTGAATATGTGAATAACTTTTCAGCTAAGTAGCAGGTGCACTGCGCGCTTCGGGGAGAAAGCCTGGTCCGTTGTGCTGGTTCACTGCATGTGCACTTGTGTGCACAAAGTAAAGAGCAACTTCGCCCCCAGCTCCAAGCCCGACTCCACCCACTGCATAATTTTGAGAATGCAAAAAAGTCCCCGCAAGAGGGGTGCACATAGAGGCTGGGTGGTGTTCTGCTACAGAATTTCCTTTCCTTGGAGCGGACTATAATGTGATGGAGGATCTTGGTAGTCAGTGCTGGTTATGCCCAAAGCCAACTCCAACTGTGCAAACCAGCATGTAGCTGTTAAGGAAGGGAATGCAGTATGGTGGGGTTTGTACAGGGTTAGAGAATATCATGTAATGTGGCCATATAGACTGTATAAATGATGGGCGTGGCTTTGAATCTGACAAGTGAAGCCAACCAGAAGCGCCTTAAACCTGCGTTTGTTTTATTGTCCAGCAGAGGGCGACTCATATGCTTGCAAAATAACTTCCTGTTAATAGATCATAGAAACTGGACGGTGGCTCATCGCTCTGCGGCCTCAAACACTTCCCTGATGAGTTCATGTGCCTGCTCGCAAATTTCAGGTCATACTAAATAAAACTTTAATTTCATTTTATATATCATCATCATTCTAAACGTCAGCAAGCAGGATGATCATCTCTGGCTAGGAGAAACAGCTGACTCCATTTTATAGCTGACTTTAAGTTTGGGATGATTTCAAAGTTAAGAGTTTACAGCTTAAAATGCATAAAAGAAGTAAATATTTTCCCCTCTGTGACAGGTAACGAGATCCAAAGTGCACCAACAAGCAAACCAAAGCACAAACATGGAAGTGTTTTTAAAATCAAACTAAACAAGCTTCTAATCTCATGTGTTTGTGTGTGTCCTCTCCCTTAAACTCATATCGAGGTAATCTCCCAGAGTGGCCGGCTTTAAGCCTCGTCATCGCTCAGCCTCACACACACACACACACACACACACACACACACACACACACACACACACACACACACCTTCCTTCATTAGGCATCAATATTCAGGTTCATTTTAATTTAGCACCAAAGGAGGTCAGACGAGCGAGCTCATCACCCTGTTATAGCTTCGTCATGCGTGCTAACACACACACACACACACACTCAAGCAGACACCAGTCTTTCTGCTCTACTTCTGCAGAAGACAGAGGAGGAGGCTGTGAATCGACTGCAGCTGTCACAGAGTGACTGACAGAGAGAGAGACCTCCAACTTGTTGTTCGCACGCTTGTCCTAATATCGTATCGGGTGGATGAGCAAGAAGTCCTGATGCTGCTGCTAAGATTTACTGCACAGTGTGATGCACGTAATGCTCCGACAGGCCACACTTTCTGCAGTGAAAAAAAATTACTTTGACTAAACTACAAATCTGTGATCTTACCATAACCGTCAGAGAAACCCAAACGAGTGTGCAGCAGAATAACAAAAAACTGTTATTTAAAATCATGCAGTTTAAACTGATTAAGAGTTCATTAAAATCCTGATGAGTCATTCCGTATAAAATCAGTCAAATCTGAATGAAGTTTCCACCTGACCTGCTAGAATCAGTGTGTCGCAGCATTTTATAATAACATTAATATATTTAATGAATCTGCGCAAACTGTGAACTTTATAATCTGAATATTTTCTTAGGTGCAGGCCATTGAAATTCATAGTGAAGTAAAAATTTGCCACTATTTTCAGGGAAATTTAAAGAAATGAAAACACTTTTAATCTCCATAAAAAGTTACACCCAGGTCGTTAAATTGGTGCTTTTGCTATGAAAGCTGTGATAGATCGCATGATACTGACACTGGAAACTGGTCACAGAAAAAAACAAACAAAACAGATTTGGGGTTTAGGAGTGGGAGCAGTTGTAATGCTGATTTTAGAGGAGCTAAAACATATTTTGCTACACTGAAAATTTCAGGAGGATATCACCTCTATTTATGAAGTTACGAGTACTCAAACTTGATGGAAATTACAATATAAAAGCACCAAATTCTGACCTCTTTGTACTTCAATGGCCTGCAACTCTGAAAATGTTCATAGTATGACTTTGGTACAGCTTTGCTTGTTTTTTTAGATATACAAAACAAAAGGCCATCAGCGGGCGGGATCAGGTGGGCTGCTGCTGCACCTTTAAGACAGCTTTCTTGTGATTGGCTGACCCGCACAAACATGAGGTTTAAACAGCAGGTGGGTGGGACTGTGCTCATATAGAGATCCCCTATAATTTATATCACATACAGCTACAAAACAGAGTGCTAAGTTCACCCCATTACAATAACAGTACAAGGAGTGATTTGTTTTTATAGCTCACCTGTTGAAACAGGTGTGGCTGTGACCAATAATATGTCCATCTTTTAAATACAGGAACTCATCAGCAGCAGAGATCAGCCTTTAACAATGAGAGCTGAATGCAGCATGTGAGCTGTCCCCTTCATCTCTCCATAATGTCCGCCTGACTTTCCTTAAACTGGCAGTAGCCTAAATTACACCTGGACTGGACCACACGGACGCCTCATATCAAAACTATTCCTCGAATGTTCAGGAGCTCCGCAGAAACGTCACCAAGGAGACAACAAGAGCAGAAACGCACAAGTCGTCACAAACGCTACATCCTGGATAAGAGTCAGCGCGTGTTTCATGTGGGAGCACCTCCGTGGCGTGACGCCGATCAGCTTAATAGACTTTCTATTGATTCTGGCCATCTCGTCACACACACACACACACACACACACACACACACACACACACACACACACACACACACACACATACGCGCACACACACACACACACACACATACGCGCACACACACACACACATACGCGCACACACACACACACACTGCGACCCAGTTAGATTCATCCTATTTGAGTCCCTGTCCTCCCCACCTTGTCTCTTCAATTCTGTTATTCTTTCTGTGTGTGTGTGTGTGTGTGTGTGTGTGTGTGTGTGTGTGTGTGTGTGTGTGTGTGTGTGTGTGTGTGTGTCATGCTGTTCTCTTGTTCTTCTCCCTGTCGTCCCTTGTGGCTGATTAAATCAGTTTCTATTAGGACCACACTCTCCCTCGCCATCTCTCTCTCTCCGGTTTTGTCAACACGTCCCAGCTGCCAGTGTTTTTATTCAAATCTCTTTCTGCAAAAATTAAAACTCAGAGATGGAAACAGTTTAAACAGTCAGCATCATATTTGCTGTCGGGGGTGTGGCGGTACCAGATTACAGGTTGCAAGCACAAGTCGGCGGACTTCCGAATGACTCTGACTCACAAACACGCATTGAAGCAGGAACAAAATTGGCCGTCGCGTCACGTGAATCAGACAATCTTGCACGTGCACATTTCTGCACACCTAAGGAAGTCCTAAATAGCTTCAGGTATCTGGGAACATATATTGATGAGAAGATGAATTTTATGGATTTTATGGTTCATCGATATGGAAGCGATTACCAGGTTAAGAGGCTTCTGAGTGAGCCAAAACATTCTGGAAAGAGTTCGTGTCAGCTTGATTGAAAGCATCCTTACGTCTGGTGCGGTTACCTGCCTGTGGGAAAGAACAACAACCCAGACTGCAGGAAAAATCACTGGTCAACAACAAACCTCATCAGGACCACATTATAGGATGTTTCTAGCTAGTAAAAAGGCATATGAGGGAATATGTGTACTGAATATTAAGATGTTATGATGTATTCTGATAATTTTATTGAGCATTTTATTTATTTTACTTCTCTGTATTTTAATTCCGAATTGATTTGTTTGATTGTGGTAGAATAAAATAAAGTTATTCTATTCTCCAATAGTGAATGAGGTCCAGTGAGTATGAAATATTCAGCTTGGACTAGATTTAACAGGGACCCCTAAAGTCAGAAGAAGCTTGTCATTTCTATCTGACAGTATGGCTCCATACCGAGACCTCCCACTCTCACACGTAGCCACATGTAAAGGCTAAGGTGGGGATTACACGCAATCGCAGACACAGACAGCTGCAGGTACCACAGTGCAGAAGTCATTTCTGCCGTATTTCTTTGATGTTGGCTTGAAGTCCGCCTGAGAGGCCCCGTCTGAGGCAACGAGAGCAACACCAGCGCCGATGACAGAAAAAGAAAGGGTGAGGGGTAGTGGTTGCAAAGCAGCTTGCAGATGAAACCATAGGCAGCTTAAATGGCATCATAAGACTGGCTGCGGGGACACAAGTTGTGGGTTAAGCTCCACTTGTGGCCAGTTTGAGACCTTAACTGAACCAGAGAAGGCCGACGCTTCAGATACGCATCCGGCTCTACTACTGATTTAATCAGCAGAGAAGATTACTGGAGAAGGGCTTTCCTAACGATCAGCCAGCCTTTCAACATTAACATGAACATGAATGAGGGACCACATTGTGCCATTAAAACACTGAGTGATGGGGCTTTGTGCGCCTGTCCACATATTCCATTAAAAAAACATGAATGATTTATGGTTAATGATTCCATTAATTATTAATTGTAATTTACAAACCAGCATACTTTTTAAAACATTTGAAAAGAGCTTTCTAAGTGACCCTAAACTTTAGAGAGGTGGTGTAAAAAAGGCAGATTGATCTGTGTTTAAGAGGTTTCAGAGACAGAGACCACTAAACCAAGAAAGAACCATAATAAAGCAGAGGACGCCATCCCAGACAGTGTTTTCTTTGTAGTACACACACACACACACACACACACACACACACACACACTACAAGGCCACATCGTTAGTCTGTAGGAGAGCTGATGGATGATTTGCAGGACTCAGGACCGTCTAACTGACTGTTTCCTGTCTGCTCAGGCTGCTGGTGAACCAGTAAACAGATGAAGCTTCACATGAGCCTCAAGGACACACACAAACACAAACACACACACACACACACACACACACACACACAGGGTGGCCTTGCCCATCGCATGCTGGTGAACATAGCTGCCTGTCATCGATCTCTGTCTCTCACGGTGCATCATCTCTGATCATCTATGAGGCTCTGAGAGGAAAACACCGGCTCTAAAACGCTGCTGCTGTGCTCACGTGTCACGCACACAGTTTTTTTAGCTCGCTGTTAATTCTGCTCTGACAGCAGATGAAAACAATGAAAGTTGGAGCAAGAAAAACAGTGTCAGGTCAAATCTTTCATCCCCAACCACAGATTCAACGTAAAATATGGATGTAGACACTGTGACAGCACACACTGGGTTGTGATGGGCAGGTTTGAAACACTTTGTGCATTATGGCGTGCTGCATCCACAGACTGTATGGCTGAAACACAGAGACACAGGTACCTGGAAATTACAGCTAACACCCAAACAAAATCCCACACTGGAGCTCAGACATGTTAGACAGTGTTGTTAGTACAATGAACCACACTGCAGCCATATTACTGGTCAAATAACTGCATTGAAATCTCCAAAAGGCTCCAACAGCAAGACACAAACAGCGCTGATACCCACCCTGTCACATTAGAGGCATAATGATTAATGTTGCTTGACAAAGTTAAAGTCTACAAACTGAACTGTATAGCCGATGAGACATGTAACACTTTAATTAATCTAATTTATGGTGATTAATCAAGACATTCACACACAGTTATGTTTATTGAAGAATCAAGCCTGGAGTTGCAATGCCCCTGCAAACAGAAACTGCTCTTTAGTCATCCTCTGATCCAGTTTAGAGACCCAGCAGACTTATCAATAAAGAGATTAATTTTGATTTACAGGCTTCGGCTTATTGCTGTGAGGATGTGAAACGTGGCCTGGCTGCACAGCTTCCTGTCTGAAACTGAGTTCTGCTGCTCAGGTTCAGCAGGCGTCACCTCTGCTTCCTGTCCAATCTGAGACACGTTCAGGAACCTTCAGCCGAGTGTGTGTCTGTGTGTCAGCTGGTTAGCATGTTAGCTCTCCACTGAGATCTATAAATGCTAATGTTTCTCATGCTATGAATCCTCTGCAGTGTATTCTGGTCCTGAGGGACAATTCGCCAGCTTAACCCCAAACGACCCCGGCAACAACCTCAAGATGACCCCATGACTACTCTCACACACACACAAACACAGGCCAGCTGAAGGTTGTATGTCACTGCCAACATACATGAACAGAACCTGAGACCTCTGTCCTGTGTCCCAGTCGTCTCTGTGGTTGTTGTTCCCTCCATGATTTTTTCTTCTGCGATTTTATGTTCACTTCGCATCCTGTTTCTGGGTCTTTGAATTTGCTTTTAGTGATTTCATCCCTCTTTGTGATAATTTTGTGTCACTTTGTTAACAGTTTGTTTTCCTTTCTGCATCACACGATCAGTTTGCATCCATCATTGATCAGTTTTCTTGTGTTTCGAGTCACCTTGTGGTCAATTTTATTTCTGCTGCTTTAGCTTCACGTTGCTTTTGTCACCCTTTTCCCTTCGACGCGTCTCATGTGAACTTCAGACACACTGAGTTGCCTTTTTTTCACATTTAGGACAGAGTTAGGTAAAAGAAAACACACAGCTGTTAGCTTGCAATGTTTCATTGTAATTTTTCACCTTTTGTTGATCATTTGTATTTCATTATGTTTGCTTTGTATCTTTTTAGTGTATTTATGTGATCTTGTTTCAGGTAGATTTGTATTTCTTATTGCATCTGTTTTATACATTTGTATCTCTTCTTGTTTCATATCACTCAATTTAGACCTTTTTGTAACATTACAGCTTCTTTTTTGACCAAGTTGCAACAATATGAACATTTTGCTCGTCTTTGTTGGCAGATGCATCTCTTAAGTGTTTTCTATTGTTGTTCATTTCATCAACTCTCCTACAAGAGTTTAAGGAGTGTCCTGCTCCTTCTCGACAGCGTATAGATTAACTTTAACGCTAGACCAGCACATTTCAGAGTGGGGCCTTCATCCTGGTCATGCTGTTGGAGTTTTGTTCCCTTCAGACTTTAGTCTCTTGAGCAGATGAGCCAGGACCTGTTCCCGTTGAAGACAATAACCACATGATGTGTATGGTGGTGTTTTTCTAGTTAAAGTTTGTTCTAAAATGTTTTATGTTGCAGAAAGAAGCCACATATTATCGTGTTATGTCAAAGGTACACACAGACACACACTCAGAGCCGTCTCCTCGTGTTATCTCCTCCCTGCTGAACAGCCCTGACCCGCCTCACGCAGTCTGCTGTTAATTCTTTATTTTGTTGCAGTTTTGTATTTTTAATCCAACTCTCGGGCTCAACGGCAGGAAGTGATGTCATCTGCATGTTAGATATTCACAAGGCAGTTTTCTCCAAGTGCACACAGAGCTGCAAACTGCAAACAACAGAGAGACTAAGGCTGTGTCCCAATTAAGAGACCGCACGCTTGAAGTACGCGCACTACTATAAGTACAAGAAGTGCGGAAGTGAGAGGCTTGTGAAATGGGACGGTCTAGCCTCTGTCGTGCTGTTCAGGTTGCCTAACAACCATGATACTAACCGCGAGAAACGTTACATACAGCTTTGTTTTACAGAAATGAAGGAGAAAAATGTTTTGTTGGTCATTCATTTTTGTCATGACAGATTATTATGATGATTATGAGATATATATATATATAACAGGAAATATTACAGCAGTGAGCTTGAACTCTGTGTCAAAGATTCAAGTTGCAGTTATTTATATTTCCTATACCTTAAATCTTCACTCAAAGACAAGTATCTTTGACAGTGTGTATACAGATGTTTATATAAGAGACAAATATTGTTCTTTTAATATGTTGGCATTATTACATTTGGCTCAATGCTTACATATATGTGTAAAAAGCAAATGTACGAGCTGTGATAACTGTGTCTGATAGAATGAAGAGTAGACTGATATATGAAATATTCCTTTATTGGGTGAGAAAATCAGACCATGTCATAACTGCTGTAAGTCACACAGAATAGACATCAGAGCCTTAAACAGGCTGACGTCTGCTAAATGGGTCAAACTGGGCAGAAAGTCTACAAACACATAACATCCTTATAGAATATGATGTAACACTATAGATCAACTTACCTCATTCAGGTTATATTCAGGTTTCTGAACATTAAACTTGTTGCTGCCTTTCATGGTGTGTAACTTGAAGGCCCTGAGTACTCTGAGTACTTTCTCCCACACTGGAAACACTGGGATGATCACATTATTTGAACATTACCTAATAAGACTGATTCAGCACAGACAGTTATGTTAAAGTTTCCTAGCAGTCCTTCACAAACAGGGAACAGTCTGTCTATTCTCTCCATCTGTCAGCTGCTGCTGGCTCTTCCTCCTCCTCTTCCTCACACACTGCTGAGTTTGTCCTGGTGGATCATCAGGGGTGCAAAGCCTCACAGATGATGTGCAGCAGTGGGTCCCTCAGTCTGTCCTCACTCTGGACACTTGCAGTTGTCACACATGGAAATCAAATGTGTGATAAGCTGCAGGATTCAAACACAAGTGTAACTTATAAACACATGTTCATACTTTTATTCCACAATCAGAGAGAAAGAAACAGAGAGAGTGCAGGACAGACAGACAGGTGACAGTCTCAGGTGTACACACTGCTACACAACAGCACCAGAGAAGCAGGATTTAGTGTTTGTGTTATTACGAAACAAGAAGAGTCCCAGATGGTGCAGTGGACACATGTGTGACTGCTGTGATTAAAGCATCTTTCTTTCAGCTTAACGAGTGAACCGTCAGCTCGTTCAAACACACGTTAAAGTCCGTTTGGCTCGACACCACCGAACAGAGGCAGCAATATAACACAGCTAACATTAACAATGCAGTGAATCCTGCTTGTGCCGTGATATTCAGGACTGCAAACCGAGCAGCATCACTGACTTTCAGCCTGTTGTGTTTGTGTATATATGACTGACTTTAATTATCCATAAAATCATCACATTCTCTGTAAGATTAAGGTCGACTATATATATATTTAGAAGTAGAGGCTTTAAAACCAAGTTAATGCTGAAAGTACAAACATCGCTAATGTCACATAACTTTGCCGACATGTGGCCAACAGTAATGTTTTAATGTTCTTCGTTATTAAAAATTCGCAGATAAATAAGTGACATCATATTCAGTACTTACTTTTGACAGTTCACTCTTCGTCCACTCCCTTCTGTCGTATTTTGCGGCAAAATTATCCACACCCACCGCAGCACTATGAATTGTGGAATATATGGGACCACGAAGCGTGCACCGGACCACGCTTGATATTTGGGGAAATCGACAGCGCATTTGGAGGATGCATTTGAAGTACACTTCGGATTGGGACAGCCGTCGTCACGTGGCGGTGACGTAATCGCACTCAAAATGTGTACTTCAAGCATGCGGTCTCTTAATTGGGACACAGCCTTAAGCTCATTTCTGTCAGTAACCAAGGTCAAAGGTCAGCTGTTACATCACTGTATGATGTACTGAGGCAGAGGAGGCGAGCTGCAGAAGCCATTTCCTAAACTAATTCTTTTACTTTTCATACCTGTGATCTTTCCTGTGAAAAGTCAAGTGACCTTGTATAACACTTTATTTAACACAACTACTGCAAAAACTCCTTTTTCATGCAGTTCAGTGTGATTCTTTTAGCATCACTCAGCAGCCATCTTTGAAACACAGGAGTGAGCCCTATACCAACATGACAGCTTTACTAACTGCTAAACCCAACATCCACATCTCTGCTGCTGCCACTGAACACACCTCATGCTAATCCAGGTTACTGATGCTGCAAACTAAGAGAAGTAATGAAGTACATTTACTCCCATAAACACTGTGATAACAAACCGTACGATGCATCTGAGCACTGCCAACTCTGCCATTACACCAGCGACTTCTCATCCTAGCATATCAAATAAAGCTCTATTGTGTAACATCTGCATGTCATCAATATGCACAACTGTAATTTGATGCTGCTGCTCTAATTGGAGATTTGCAGGTGATGTAATCTGCTGGATTATCAGCCTAGAGATAATGGCATGCTTCCTGTTTCATCTGTTTGTTTTTTTCACTAGAAATTAATCTTTTAGGGGTCAGAAAAATATTAGAGTTGGCCCTTCACAGCAGTAACACCGCATGTTGACAAATTGCGAGTTGGGAGTGACAGATCCGTCTCACTAATGTCATAACCCGGCACGCAAGGGCACGGACGCGTTCAGCTAGATGTGACAATATTTAACATCGCGGGAACGAGAAGGGGCTGGCAGTCAGTGGCTTTTCTCTTCTATGTGTGTGGGATGTTTATGGGCTCAAATTGTGGTCATAAATATTTTGTACTTGTAAATCAGTTTTGTGTGTGTAAAAAGATTTGTGTGTGTGTAAAAAGATTTGTGTGTGGACTTGGCCAAAAAATACGTGTGAAACTCTGCACTCAAGTTACAAGTTACAAGTACGAATTTTGACCCTATTTTTCTTCCTTTCATCTGATTGGTCAAGGTCATGTCAATCACACATTTAACAATCCAATCAGAGAACAGCTGCGTTTGGCTGTCGGAGGGGAACTGCAGGCCCTTGAAGGGTAATACAGTTTAAAACTGGAGGCTCTCTAAATGTCTAGAAGCTAGGTCCCCTAACTTTCAGTGGCTGTTGAAAGGATAAAGTTGTGGTATATCAGTGGTTAGAAATACCATTATTACTTTAGGATTAGTTTAACACAAAGTCAGGGCTGTGGCTCACAGTGTGCAGCATAAAGGTCCTTTCACATCGAGCTCTATGTCCTCTACAACAGTTTATGTTTTTTTTATCTTCAAATGTTCAAGAAAAACATGTTTTGCTAATTCATCACAAAGAAAGCTTTGTAACTATCCCCACTAGTGAAGACTGTGTCATTTCCACAACACTGCCCCCCACCCCCACCCCCGAGGTCCACAGCGCTGTTGAAAAGGCGCTGGAGGTCCCTGTATTAAGCAGGTAAACCTGTGACACAACAATCACCAAACTCGGACAAACCACAGACTGTTTTCCTTCGTGGTGATGAAGGAAAACTCTGGGCTGGCATGTAAAAGAGCATTTATTCCCTTCAAGGACCTGAAGCTCCATAATGCACCCCTCCGACAGCCAAACCCAGCTGTTCTCTGATTGGATTGTTAAACTTGTGATTGACATGACATTGGCCAATCAGATGAAAGGAAGAAAAATAGGGTCAAAATTCGTACTTGTAACTTGCAACTTGAGTGCAGTTTCACACGTATTTTTTGGCCAAGTCCACACACAAATCTTTTTGACACACACACAAATCTTTTTACACATACAAAACTGATTTACAAGTACAAAATATTTATGACCACAATTTGAGCCCATAGATGTTGGAGTATCAGTGGAGCTGTAAGTCATAGGAATTTCAGCCATCACAGCTTGGATATTTTATACAAGTCTTAACAAGAGCTTATGGGGGAGAACTTTTCGAATGAGCTACACCGCATGTTCTTTTTCAAAGAGCTCTTGTCCAAAGGACACCTTGTGCCTGTCTAAGAAACAGCTTTGCCAAAGTGCACCACTGAATGCTCTGATAGACCTCTATTCTTTTCCTTGATGCATATAATTTCTCTGCTTCAGTAAAAAATGTAAAACTTTGGCACTAAGCTGGCTGCCGTCTGACCTTTAAGGTTATTAGAAGCCAACCAGACACTTTGCTGCAGCATCAGCAGCTCAAACGGAAGCAAATCTAACCACAGAAGAAGAAGCAGCAGCCTGTCTTCAGCCTCCCTTTCCCCAGTTCCTCAGCTGATCTTTCCTATAGGATGTCTAAACACAATTGGAATTCACACCAGAGCAGGCCTCCATCATAGCTGTCAGTGGGACTAAGCTACATCACCTGGAAGTCCTCTTTAGGACTCCAAAATTATGGCTGGCAGGCCGCTAACGTGGCTGCCAGGAAAGAATGGAACCCAAATGCGGCCAAAACCGGACCAGCGTTTGGCTGGCGTCCGCTGGTCATCTCCCAGCCTGTGATGGAGCCAGCCAAACGACCAGCCCTCCACATGGGACGCAGAGCTGAAGGAAGAGGAGCTTCAAAATGCCAAAGTGCAAATCGACAGCATTACCGGCAGCATTACCGATTCACCTGCTCCACCCGATACCTTCAAATAATATCCATCATAGCACTGTTTTTATGGCCACTCACTTTTTAACTTGACTCTTATTGTCATCAGCGGCTTTTATTGTTATTGCTCTTCTCTTCCCGTATCTCGTGTGTGTTATTGTGCACCGTGATGGTTATTTGAAAGAGATAACACAAATCAAGAGAAAAGGTCAAAAACTGGGGGAGACTGACGGAGACATGATTTAACTTGAGATTAGGTTTTATTGCCTGGTTTACTTTATACTTGTTGGATTGACGTCCTTGTTATCATTTACTACAGATGCCACTGTGCAAAGGATAAATAAACAGAACAGTGAGAGAAGAGAGGAGGACAGAGAATAACAAGTAAAGATCATTTTTGAATAACTTCTTTACTTTGTGTGTTTATTGGTCACTAACAACAAAAGAAGAAACAGCAGCCTGTCTTTTATATATTATATATTGGCCTTAAAGGATGCTACAAACAAATCCACTGCTGTCATCATCACTGTCATTCAGTTCCTGCCCTGAAGTGTGATCAGAAATCTGCACAGTAGAAAAAAACCCAACATGTTATTGGTTTGTCTCACTTTTCCAGATTCAATTTTTTTTTCACATGCTGCCATCAGCAGCCAGGAAAGTAAAACTTAAAAGTAGCTTACCAGTCAAAAGGATATTAATATAAAATATCTACATTGAAAAGAGAAGCAATATCCTTTCTTCCTTTAAATTAGTGCCCTTTACTTAAGTTAATGTAATGTTACCAACTTATTTTGAGTTTTCTGTTTCTTGGTTTTTGTGCTTGCACACAGACAAGAATGAATCTGTAAGTTTGTTTTATGTTATGTAATGGCAAACAAAGACTCACAGCACTCACCATTTCTGAACACTTGCGTGTAAGGGTTTTGAGTCCTGCAGTCATTTATGACTCTGGGTCTGTGTTCTTTTTCGAATGTTAACAAAACCTGTATTTCTGCCTCTGTTCAGTGTATGCAGCAGTAAAATGTATAATGTAAATATTGTAAAGCTTCTGTGATTAACAGGACCGTGACTGACACCCCTGTAGTGAGTAACAGCTCCTGGTCAGTGATCATATTCAGGGTATCTGATCAAATGTTAGTGAACTTTAGGTTTCGGTCTCTGTGCCGTGCCAAGACTGTAAACATCGAATATAAAATTTCTACTGTCAACTTGAATCATCGCTCATGTTTAAATAGTTCATTGATTATAAAAATAACTATATTATATTTGCATAAAGTTTGAAATTAAACAGAGCATGTTTTTATCATCTCTGATTTTGTTCCAGCACTTTAACCTTTGATATTTAAATGTTCTTATCTAGTTAATAGACTACAGGTAATCTTGAGTATTATTCCTTGTGGTATTTGAGTTCTAGTCACAATTTGGTATTTATGAAGTTCTAGACATCTGTTCTGATTTCGTTATTATACTTAAGTCAGATTTCTTTGTCTTTGATTTCTGTCTTTACTACATGAAGTTTCTGCTTTGGTTCGTGGTTTTGGTGCCTTCACAATGTTGAGTTTGAGTCTTACTGGATTATTGAAGTTCTGGTTCCTGTCAGGTTTTCATCAAGTTGTGGATACCCGTTTACATCATTTACTACTCTAGTTGTAGTTTTCAATTCTCGGCCTTCACTTAGCTCCAGTTTCTATTTTGAGTTTGTAAATCCTCGTGTGTTTAGTTGTGGCTTTGTAGCAGTTTAGAGATGACAGATCTCAGGTTTGAGACCAGGAGGAGACACATATCCCTTTGGGGTTGTGTCAGAATCAGATATGTGGAGCTATCTGTGTGGAGACCCTTGGTGAGTGAGGGGGCAGTCAAAACAAAGCTTCTTTATTCCCCGTGTCTTTAGTTACTGTACTGTTCTATCTGCTCTCCCCTGATTGTCTGCACCTGTGTCTCACTCATCCCTGCGGTGCCTTACCCTTTCAGCCTTCTCGGTGTATAAATAGTCCAGCCGTCTCTTTGGCCTTAAAGGCATCTGTTATACTTCCTAGTTTGTGTTGCTCTTTTTGTTTTGCGTCTCCTCCTTGGACTTTGTTAACCTCTGAACTTATACGTATACCAAGTTTGTTCATTGTGAGTGTGTAGTAATTAACAAGGAGTTACATGAACGAGCTAGTATACATCACTTTATGGTGTATTAATCGTCAGTGTTTGCTACATTTAAGTATTTATTTAAATATTACGGTGACCACGTTTTCCAGCTACTTTCGTGGAAATTTTATTTTTTAATTTTATAATTTCAAATAACTTACTCAAATGTTCAACATGCTTTAATATTAATGACAAGGATAGTGGAGAGACTCATCAGTAGGACACATTAGGACATGGTGTGAAAATATCAAATGTCCACACTTATTGGACAAACAATGTTGCCTGCATTATAAATTTGCTTGTCAGTCATTAATTCTTTAATTTATATTTGTGCTCATTCACTCAGCTTTTCACCTCCTAAAGCAAACAATATTTGCAGTCTTTATATCCACTGCAGTGGAGTTATTTCATTACATTTTATTCTCTTATTTCATATTTGAAATGTTCTCACTCATTCATTAAAAAAAAAGATGAATTATTAATTCAAAGTACCGTGGAGTTTCATGTGTGGCCCTGGAGAATAATGTAGAAATAATTATTCTCTGATAAATTAATAACTTCCCTAATTTATTCTGACTGAAACTGGCGATAAGTGAAAGGGACGCATGTGTAAATGTGCGGCCTCTTTACGGATTCACAAATCGAGGAGGAGGAGAAATGAGAGACGGAGGGAGGAAGAACATGGAGAGAGAGGAGGGAGACGGAAGTGTTTGACACGGCCGCCCCACGTCAAAATAAATCACTAGCAGCAAAGTGTTTTCAAATGTCGGCCTGCAGCTGAGAGCAGCGATTTACTGCGATGAGGTTCGTTTTTAATCATTGGTAGATCTGAGTCGCATTTAATGTTTCTGCTGCCGACGGACGGCCGACTGTAAAGCAGGCAGAGCAACACTTAGGCCACCAAATGTTGGTACACAAGAAGACCACGTTTCCCATCAGTCCCATGCTTTCATGTCTCACCACCTTTTCAAATTACAAACAGAATAAAAAAAAAACAGAATAAGAAATATTTTTCATAGTTAATATTATTATTACCAATTTGTAAGCAGACTGTAGCGAAAACACAAGGCTTTCCACGACTTTCTTGGCTCGGCCTCTCACTTCCTGGTTCATCATCTGGATGAATTTTCCACAAAATTCGAAACAATCCCACCTTAAAACTGAACAACGCAGCGTCACCTCAGAAATCAAGTCCAAATGTCAACAAATGACCAGATTCCACATAAATGGAAACGTGGCCATAAAATTACAGTCAATACTGCAGATGGAAAACAGGAAGTGGCTAAATTTGGTACATGTCATTTTTCGTTTTATAAGATTCATGTTTTTGTGCATGGTTACTAAAAAACTACAGAATAAAACTAACAATATCAGCAGGGTGTCTGATTTGTGAATGGATTGTTTAGTTGTGGTCAAATCAGATCCTAAAATATATATTTTTTGGCTAATGATAGCTAACCAAGCTAACATAGAGACATGCTGCACAGCAAAAAGGCCATGAGGTCAACATAACATAAAATTACATAACAAAATGTAAAGTCAATGGTAAGTGCACCACGGCCCTGTTTATGTCTCCATCTATTTTAACCGATGCTTACTGACAAACATGAGCTACAGGATGTCGACTGCAGTTCAGAGCAGTTTTCTGGAAGTTATGCAGAACTCCTTTAAATGTTCTCATTATTACCAAAATCAGACAGCACAGACTGAGAGTAACAATTTAGTTCAAAGAAGAGAAGATTTTTCTCTTGTATTAAAGCTAAATTCTGAATTGAGGTTAAATATTTCTGAGAAGAAAGGAGAGTACTGAGAAGGATGGGCATCTGGTGTTTAAACGGGTGGAGGAGGAGCAAAGGAGTGCGGGTGGTGTTAACAGGAGGTCGAATGACTCCATGTGTCCCTGATAAATCACGAGACCTCAAAATGGACAAACTGCCGCCAAGGTCAACTGACCAAACAGCCGGAGGCCGAGCTGCTGCCAATAAACCGCCGGGTTTGAGAGTGTTTAAGGTGAAGGTATCGTCTACAGTCTACAATAAATCTGTTGTTTCCTGTGTCGTTTACACAGCCATGCTACCTTAAATGTCTTCACACACATATGTGACTGAAAGAGAAAATACTGTTTGAATACCACTTTTTAAAAAAGTTTTATGGTTTGTAGTGTGTATACTGCACTTTATTATAAACCCACATTCCTATTTTAATTGACACTGGTCTTGATTAATGACAAGCTGGTGTCACATGTAAACAAACATGTAGATGATGGTGTCTGCACATGAGGCGGGGGGACAGTGCAAATAGAGGTTAGAGGTTAATTTTATGGGCTGACCCAGTGACCAGTGAATAGTTAACAAGAATACCACACAGGTTACAAACCGCCCTCACAGGTCCTTCATTTGACTCCTGGTCGTCCGGACTGTCCTGTTCCCACATAAAACAGAACCATGTAGTCGTAAATGTTTATGCTTTGCATGTTTTGTACAAGTCATAATTCTGATGGTTTCGTTGTGGAAGTGTCCATTAGACATAAAGGTCCCATAAGACAAATGAAACGTGGATTTTTTAGTATCAGAGGCAGATCGTTCTTCTGAGAAATCTAATGACGGTAAAACGACATTTAAAAAGCACTTTTAAATTAATTTTATTCCAGATTTTAGTTTGCAGACTTGTAATATTACTGGATTATTGCATTACTGGAGTCCTTGAACTGGCTGTGGTAAATGAGAGCTCGATTTGAAGCTGGTTGTCGGCAACTTTAAAGAAGCCAGCAATAAAAGGTGGAATTACTCATGGGGGAAAAAAAAAAGTCTTGCTCCTCAAAAATATCTCCACCCTAATATCTCCACCAGGTCACACTCCAGACAACTCTAGACAGGGAGCGGCCTGTTCCCACAAATACTTAAGCATTGCAGGGAGTGCAGGAGGCACTCTCTGAACCCCCGAGCAGCTTTTCAAAGAAACCTTTTAGAAGATCTTTTTCTGATCGTACTCAAACAGTGAGTGAAGAGAAGCCTTGAACTCCAGCCTGCAGCTCAAAGGTCCTTTAAAACTGGAAACAATATGAAACATGTAATTTCAGCATTTCTTAGACTGATCATTTCAGACCGTACAAGAAAATGACCTCCAAGCCCGAGCTCGCTCCACAGCTGGTCTGAACTCATATATTGAGAACATTGTTGGAGGAGTCCATGGATGTGCCAGATGTGCCCCTGATTAAGCCACCACCTGCCCCAACCTCCTCATCTCAGCACAAAGTTTTTTGTGACATCTGTTTAACATGAAAAGCAATACGAACAAAATGCAAGAAGGCTTTTGTGTCACGAATAAAGAAAAGGCTAGAAATCATGTGCACTGTTAGCTACACTTCACTGTTATCTGTAATGATTTGGTGGAGAACATAAATAAAGAGGATGTAATAATTATTGTTATTGAAAAGAATAACAATGCAAAATGAAATTGACCTTCTTTGGTTTAATTAACGTTCTGTAATTGTGTGCAAAACTGAAAAGCAGTTATTTCACCACCTTCTCCATGTCTTGGTTTTAACCTGACAGGATTAGAGTGGGGAAAACACAGAGTGAAGGTGAAGGGAGAAAAAAGAATGAATAAAGTTACTGAAGTGACTGAACTTCATTTAAAAAGCCAGAAAACCCCAGGGTCTCCGCTGTAATCAAAACAAACACGGTCCACTTCCTCGCCGCCGCTGCTGTGCTCATCCCGAATTATTGAAAAGAGTCCCGCACTGAACGTAAAGAAAGACTCTGGGGGGGTCTGCTGCTGGCACTGATTACAGCTGTGAGTTCAGGAGGCAGTTCCAGCATCTGGGTCAGAATCAGAAAAAACTTTATTGATCCCGGGAGGAACACCGATTTGCTGCTGCTGATGTTATGCTGCCTGCTGAGTGTGTGAACCAGCTGTGCAACACACTATGTTGTATTTTGAGACGAGCACTGAGTTGCCAGCACCTCATTTGCATAAAGCTCATGTCCAGGCTGGTTCCTGAAGTGAGCCCCCTGGTGGAAGTTGAAGTTACTGCAAGTAGACAACAAAGATCTTATAGTTTTTAGTTCAACAATGTGCACGCTGTTGAACTAAAAGCAGCTTATTTCCCACCTCGAGTGTTTTCTGAAAAATATTAAGGTGAACTTAGATCTACTAAATTAACTCAGATTTAGGTGCTAAAAATGAATCAGATAGGTTTCTGGTTAAAATGTGCTCTTTATTTTAAAAAGTAACAAGTTGGCAGTGGCAGACCCTCCATAATAAGCCCTGTCAAATGACACCTTGTGCAAAACTGAAACGCTGAAATATTTTATTTTATTTTACCCGTCAGGAATGAGAATGACATGTAGAGATTTACCTTTTTCCTAAAATCTATTTTTGGATCAAGTTTCGGTGTGTTAAAAAAAGCAAAGTGGTTGGAATACTTTCCATGCCTCTTTTCCTTCTCTTCTCCTAAAAAATAAAAAATAAAAAATATCATACTTTCCAAGATTTTTCCTTTTGTTCGGTTTTCCTTTATGGCGAAAGCTCGAACGGCTCAAGGTGCAGCTATCTGGCCTCTTTGTTCCTCCGTAAGCTGCCTTATGCTGCCTTGAACAGGCACTTAAGAAAAATGTTGACTGTCAGACCTCTATTAAAGCTGACACATGCTGCTCTTTGGTATTTTACTTTATATGACTCACCGATGCAGCTGCCTTTGGAGCTGCCATTAAAGAATATCACAGACTCCTGTAAAGAACGTCTGCAGCATTTAAACAAAAGCTTTTGTACTCTCAATTTAATTGCGGCACAATAAGTAAAAGGGACTTTAAGATTTGGCTGTCAGAGTTTTTTTTTGTTTTCAAAAAAAAAAATCTATAGCCCACCTTTACAGGACGAGGGGGGGAAAGTGGATCTTTCAAAGCAAAAACCAGCAATTTCAATGTGTCCAAAGTGCTGTGAGAACAATGCTATTACTCCACAGGTGGCAGTACTGGCAAAGTATTTATGTTTTATTTTTAGTCACAGAATAAAAAGTGGTTTTAAGTTTTTAATAAAAGGCTGAGAAGCTTTAAAACAACAGCAGGCTGCTGTAGCTTATTAATAGACACACGCGCACACACTGATGACACATGACACCATGTATTCAGCGTATTCACTGTGTCTTCACCCAGTGAAGATTGTGACATTGTGATAATACGTCTCAAGTACAGGCTGAGAACATTCTCGGAGGCTGCGTTGTTACGTAACCCGCCCCGAGAGCAATTAGACCCAAAAAATGTCAATTGTTCGAGTTTCAGCCGCGTCTCATGGTCTGCTGCAGCAGGTGGAGCTTAATGAGGAGCTCTGAAGATGCTACAGGTGCTCAGCAAGCACCAACAAGACAAAGACAACACAAACGCTGCAGTTCCTCTAGTGCCACAAAAGTGAGTCAGTCCCCATAGACTCCCATGTTCAAATGTCCAACTTTACAGCAAAAATAAACACACTTACAGCCTGATGCAAAAACTGTTTTGGCCTCTTTGGATAGTTTCACCTGACCTGTGCAACTTTACAGGGACAGGGATGTTTTTATAACACACACATTATAGAAGAGAGGAATGCACTGTTGGTATCAATACTGTTGCAAATAAGACGAGTTTGTAACCCAGAAGAAATTTTTAGTATCGATTAGTATCGCATTGTTGACAACCCTACTGACAGGTTTATGCTAATACAGTCTGCTAGCTGCCTGCTAGACCTCAGCTAACGGTCTCCAAACTGGACCTCTGGACCATTTTTGTGCTGTTGTAGCTTTTGGGAGCATTTTTAATGTAATCATCTGACCAATAATATGGCTGCAATGCAATTCAAGAAGCCTGTGCTCCAGCTCTTCTAAATATTTTCATTTCAGGATCCAAAAAACACCCTAAAGGTCTAACACTAAGGCTTTCAAACATCCTTCTGCTATAGATCATCTCTGATTCTTAACACATTTTGATTAGGACACATCGTGTTATCACAGTGAATATTGCCATGTCACTTTGTATTTCTTTGAAAGTATCCTGCTGGGATTGAAAAGTATATATATATATATGTTTAACAATTAACTTTAATTTGGAAAAACTTGATTAGACTCATTTTATGTCCACTAATGCATCAGAGTGCGTGAAGGTGATACAGTTGCAGTAAATCCTCCTACGTGAAGCTTATAATGCTCAGTGTTTGTTGGAACTGCTTTTATAAAGTGTTACTTTTATGGGCTGCATATGTAGTGCTGTTGCTATTATTTCAATCATCCCATTCAATCCAAATAAAAGACACGCCTCTATTTATAATGCAGTTCAGCTGAACGGCACCACAGACCATAATGGCCCCAAAGATGAATTGAACTAAATTTTAAAAGCTCTGAAACATGATTTACTGCAGGGCCGTTTGATTGGACTGCGCTGGTTTCAGCTAGGTGCTATAAACTGCCAAGTGAGCGTGTATTTCATTCAATATGAGCATCCATTAATCTGAAAAAAACAAGCTCTGCTGATTTGGGCAGTAAAATTGTTGAAGGACGGAGAGAAGGCGTCACTTTTAAGAGTCTTTCTCTGCAAGCTGCTTTAACAGAGAAATTACAGATAATTAAACTGTCAGCTCTGCGCTCTCTGGGAGAGAGGATCACTGAGATTAAAGCAACAGATCTGTCCATCCTGACTCAGCCTCCTCACGGAGCTGCTGTGCCGCTGAGTCACCGCCTTCGGTCTGAACCAGGGACTCAGGTGATCTACTGGAGGAAACGCAGTGAAATCCAGGCAGCTCAACAAGTGGTGACAAACAGTTAATCACAATAAAATTCAAATTCAAATTTATTTGTCACGTACACAGTCGTACACAGTACGATATGTAGTGAAATGCTTGGACAACTGCTCGTGACCTAAAGAGAACAAAAAAGGAAAAGGCTATGAATAAGATAGGAAATAAATATGAAACATTAAAAAGGGTAAATTTAACTAGGAAGGAATAAAATATAAATTAAGGTTAAAAATGAAATAACTGTACAACACAAATTAGAATGAAGGGTAAATTTAACTGGGAAGAATAAGATAAAATATATAAATTAAAGTTAAATAAAATAACTGTACAACAAAATACACAATATAGAACTATATAAGAATGTATGAAGAAATCTAAATATAAATAAATATATACACAATAACAGCAGCTGTACAAGTATTAACCGGAAATGAAGAATATAGTGACCAGTGTTGTGCAAAACCAAAGTCCAGAAAGTCCAGTGTGTGTGTAAGAACCATATGTGTGGGTCAGTACTGTGTGGTGGTGTGATTGAGAGACCGTATCGCCTGCGGGAAGAAGCTCCTCCTCAGTCTCTCTGTGTTGGTCTTCAGGGAGCGGAATCGCTTTCCTGACCTCAACAGAGAGAAATAAATACAATCTAGAGCACCAGCAGCTAACAGTAGCTTTAAGGACGACTCTTAAGACTCAGAAGAATGTGTTTTTCTTTTGACAATTTTCTGCTTAAAGGTATGACTAACTTCCTGATAATGAAGAAAGTTATTCAGAGAGCTCCTAACTGTTGGCAGTGGTGACAAAAAGGCCTTTAAAAGACTGTAGAGGTCCTTCAGCAGATTAGAAAATGCTGTAGAGATGCAGGAGTGCATTTTATTGTTGTTGTTGACATTAAAATGCTTAACGGTGTCATGATCGTTACTTCAGTCATGTTTAGACTTTGTTTCCTTCTGGAAAGCAGATTGTGCAATGTGCTGATGGAGACGAGGCAGCCAGAGACTGTGGGATAAACGTCTAGGTAACTGTTTGAAGCAACTACCAATGAGAGGAGCTCATATGTGACCAGCTGATAATAAACTATAGAGCTTTATGGATGAGCTATGAACAACCTGTGTGCTGGGTATGGGTAATAATCAGTGTTTATGAGCTTCTTAGATGTTTAGATAACTGATGTGTTTAAATCTGTCTTCACTTCCTACATTTTTACATTTGAATATAAAGTTTGCAAAACTTTTTAAAGTGCATTTGCTACACTGAGATGGACCTGCCGTGAATACTTGTGTAACTCCTAAAGCTTTTATATGACCAAATGAAAAGAGAGTTCGAATGTCATTTCTTTGGAGCGCAGGTGATCGTTCTGAGTTTGGATTCTCAGAAAAGTTTGTTTCGCTGAAATCAGCCGGCAGTGCCAGGAACCACAAGTTGCGGTTTGCGTTCCAGATCATTTCATGCTTTGTTTAGAGGGTACGACATGAACATTTACGTCTTTCATGGGAGTTAATGGCCATGAAAACAAACGGCAGGAAGACAACAAAGGAAATGAATGCTAAGCAAATGCTCAGAGGTGGACTGTGGGTTTCTAAGCTTGACCATAAAAGCTATAGAGATGCTCTCGGGTTTCCCGTAGTGCCTTTTCTGCACAAAGGTAAGAGGTAATAAGCAGGAAGCTGGTTCCAACCTGAGGACTGATGTCAGAGAGCCGCAGTGCAGCTCGTCCGGCTAACAGCAGCTCATGTTGTCTTAGCTCCTGCTCAGCAAAGGTCAGGCCTGCTGCTCCAACACTGAACAAACAGCACAACGCCGTGTGGGGCTTTTCAACCGCGCGCACACAGAAACACACCGAGAGGCATCCGGACACACACAAACGCACCAAATACGGGTTCAGACATGAACGGACCCATGTAGGCACAGACACACACACAAAAACACACACGTGATGCATGCGAGGCAGGCGGTGCAGCACTCGAACACCTGTTGTGGGCCGCAGCAGAGCGGCGGCGAGGTGTTGACACAGCAGCTACAGGCTGTTTGAGGAGGAGCTGCAACCATGACGAGGCAAACTGACCGCTGCTCTCTAAAGGTCCCCTACACCTGTAACTGCACCTGCACACAGGCCACACCCTCACCACACCACACCTGGCAAAATATATGAATATGCAAGGACAGTGATTGTTGAAGTGGCGCTTTCATTGCAGTTTTTATGACATTACAGAGTAATATTTTGCTACAATAACATCTGAGCTTTTTACTGAGGTATTTCTTTATTCTTTCAGTGGTTGCATTTCCTGTTGATACGCTGTCATTTCCAAGCTTCTGCGATAGACAACGTTCGTATCATCTTACAAATCTTTTTTTTTTATCTCAACCGTCACAAACATGACTTCAGCTCCCATCATTATTGATAAATCAACATATTTCATTGTTTCAAAATAAAATCACAATTTGTATCACAAGTTATTAAGTTTTTACAGTCAAGGCTTTTTTTTCATTAATAGAAGTCAATTCTAACCATAGTAATAATTTTTAACTAATAATTATTCATTATGATTTTATTCAACAATAAATGCTGAATGTTTAAATAGCAGTAAAAGCCATTTATCGGTTATTCAACATCTTTTTGTCATTCTATATTTAGTTTGTGAATTTTGGGGCTTCTGTCTACAAAGTAGATCTAAAGTCCTGTGAAAGTCTAAGAAAACTGTTGGGAATTTAAATTTCTGTCAGCTTTACCACACTGAGAGGCTTCTACATAAGAATATCAGGGGCGTTGATTCAACAGCTGGAAACAGCTGGAGATGTGTGCCATCTGCAGGTATTACGGTGAGCATAGGCCAGTCTCACATTTCTTCATGAACTGAGCTCCTGATATTGAGTTGCTTCATCTGTTTATCAAATATAACCTATTTTATACCAATAAGACCTTAAATAAGACTTTGGGTGTGCCAGCCAGTGTGGAGTTAGCCAGATGTGGCCCATAAACCATGGCTGACATCTGGTCCAGGTAAGCTGGACCTATGTCTGAATGAGACAAACTGTCAAGTAAGACCGAATGTGGCACAAGAACCGGCAAACATTAATCTCCATCTGGGTCTATACAACTGATTCTCCACAAAGTCACAATTTCCAGACAAGAAATAATCATTTCTAGGATGTGAAACTTTCTCCTCCTCCACACAGCCTGACTGAAACCAGCCACACAGCAAATATTTAAATGATTTAACTATTTAAACGTTAACATTTACATAAAGCAGATCTTTGTGCTGTTTTTCATTAAAATCTTCACTTGTCTGGTGAGAATCCTTAAAAATAAGTATATGAATATACGGGGAGTGCAGAATTATTAGGCAAATTGTATTTTTGAGGAATAATGTTATTATTGAACAACAACCATGTTCTCAATGAACCCAAAAAACTCATTAATATCAAAGCTGAATGTTTTTGGAAGTAGTTTTTAGTTAGTTTTTAGTTTTAGCTATTTTAGGGGGATATCTGTGTGTGCAGGTGACTATTACTGTGCATAATTATTAGGCAACTTAACAAAAAACAAATATATACCCATTTCAATTATTTATTTTTACCAGTGACACCAATATAACATCTCCACATTCACAAATATACATTTCTGACATTCAAAAACAAAACAAAAAGAAATCAGCGACCAATATAGCCACCTTTCTTTGCAAGGACACTCAAAAGCCTGCCATCCATGGATCCTGTCAGTGTTTTGATCTGTTCACCATCAACATTGCGTGCAGCAGCAACCACAGCCTCCCAGACACTGTTCAGAGAGGTGTACTGTTTTCCCTCCTTGTAAATCTCACATTTGATGATGGACCACAGGTTCTCAATGGGGTTCAGATCAGGTGAACAAGGAGGCCATGTCATTAGTTTGTCTTCTTTTATACCCTTTCTTGCAGCCACGCTGTGGAGTACTTGGACGCGTGTGATGGAGCATTGTCCTGCATGAAAATCATGTTTTTCTTGAAGGATGCAGACTTCTTCCTGTACCACTGCTTGAAGAAGGTGTCTTCCAGAAACTGGCAGTAGGACTGGGAGTTGAGCTTGACTCCATCCTCAACCCGAAAAGGCCCCACAAGCTCATCTTTGATGATACCAGCCCAAACCAGTACTCCACCTCCACCTTGCTGGCGTCTGAGTGGGACTGGAGCTCTCTGCCCTTTACCAATCCAGCCACGGGCCCATCCATCTGGCCCATCAAGACTCACTCTCATTTCATCAGTCCATAAAACCTTAGAAAAACCAGTCTTGAGATATTTCTTGGCCCAGTCTTGACGTTTCAGCTTGTGTGTCTTGTTCAGTGGTGGTCGTCTTTCAGCCTTTCTTACCTTGGCCATGTCTCTGAGTATTGCACACCTTGTGCTTTTGGGCACTCCAGTGATGTTGCAGCTCTGAAATATGGCCAAACTGGTGGCAAGTGGCATCTTGGCAGCTGCACGCTTGACTTCTCTCAGTTCATGGGCAGTTATTTTGCGCCTTGGTTTTTCCACACGCTTCTTGCGACCCTGTTGACTATTTTGAATGAAACGCTCGATTGTTCGATGATCACGCTTCAGAAGCTTTGCAATTTTGAGACTGCTGCATCCCTCTGCAAGATATCTCACTATTTTTGACTTTTCTGAGCCTGTCAAGTCCTTCTTTTGACCCATTTTGCCAAAGGAAAGGACATTGCCTAATAATTATGCACACCTGATATAGGGTGTTGATGTCATTAGACCACACCCCTTCTCATTACAGAGATGCACATCACCTAATATGCTTAATTGGTAGTAGGCTTTCGAGCCTATACAGCTTGGAGTAAGACAACATGCATGAAGAGGATGATGTGGACAAAATACTCATTTGCCTAATAATTCTGCACTCCCTGTAGTATCCCTCTACATTTTAATTTTTATAAATAATCCATCATATTTTATAAAGCACGACCCTTTGTAAACTGATATCGGTTCGATGATTCATTGTTAGAAACTGTTACGTGAGTTTTTGTAAAACTGATTTTTTTTTATAAGTGCTATAAAAATAAAGGTTCTTATTTTCACTTCAAACTTTATCTGCAGGGCCTGCCCTGTATCGCTGACAGTCTGTTCTCATGTTTGCACATTACAGGTTTCAGGTTTCCTCTTCATGCTGGTCTAAACTGCCCGTTACGAGAGGCTTGCCTTTCAGATTAGTTTGAAACTCCTTTACCGGCTGCACACATCATTCTGCACACTGAAGCCCAAACAAGTGTTTCACACTCTTGGCTGTCAGGTGTTGAGATTTCTTTTTAATATTGCTGCTCTTTCCAAAAAAAAAAAAAAAAAAAAAAAAATAGCTACACCGCTTTTATTTTATTTTTTTATTTTTTTCTCAGCTAACGGCCGCCGTTTACAGAAATATCTTCTTTAATCTTAGTGCCCAGACGTTCCTGGATCGACTTCAGAAGCCAGTTGCTTTGAGACATCCTGTTCAGTAAACAGGAACTAAAACATGATGAAGAAGCGAGTGGAGCTGAATACATCACGACCAGAGACTCTCTGCGAGCACTCTAACTGGTGCCGTCCTAACGCTCCAGTAAAGCGTATAATAACCCCTGATGGCCTCTTCTGTCTGTAACCGTCACTCCATCCAGAATCCAGAAGGCAATGGGATCACAGGACTGCAGATTATTTATTTATTTTCTTACATATTTTGAAGCAATCCAAGCGACACTGAAACTGCATCTTCAGTGCCACCGGAAGCTTCTCAGTCTGAGGATTCTTTTCTGACCTTCCATCAGCGTTTGTTCCACCAACAAATCTTCTTCTTTGCAGCTTCTCATTTTCTTTGACTTGCCTGTCTTTTTCAGCAGATTCTCGTGAGTTTTAAGTCTAATGTAAATGAAAAAGGAAACAGTGTTTTTGACCATAAGGTATCAGAAGCAGCAAGCCTGCAGCTTCTCCCAGGCACTGAGAGGCCCAAGCAGCTCTGCACACCAGGACATCTGAAGCTGAGAGCGGCAGAGCCGAAGCAAACGACCAAGAGACACCTCACCTGTGCACCTACAGCCTCACACCTACAACAGCACTATTTCATACCCATGCAGGGAGGTTAGAAGGTGGCAGTGAGAGATTTGCTGCCTGCGGCCGTTCTGTGTGCAGTTTACATAATATCCCGGTACCTGTGTAGGTTCTCTCCAGGTACTCTGGATTCCTCTCACAAGACACGCATGTTAGATTAGTTAGTGATGCTAAATTAGCCGTAGCTGTACCCTGCCTCTCGCCCCATCACACCCTGAATTAGATATGCAGATGGGAATGGGTGGATGAATTCAGGAATGGAGTAAAGGTGCTTCAGTTTATCACAAAAAAAGTTTGTTTGCGCACAGCTGGAGCTGAATGAGATCCATTAAGATAAAGCTGCCGGGGAGTTTAGTTTATGTGGTCCAAAAGCTGGTCCTGGTTCTTTGTTAACACGTTTAGGCTGCAAGTCTTTCATCTGCCGTCCCGCTCAAGGACACATCGCAGAGGTGGGGGGTGGAGTGGAGAGGAGACCTGATGTGAGGTTAAAATAGCACTCTGGCTAATTACCTGCCATTTTTCTTCCAATCCAGCGGTCCCCAACCCCCGGGCCTGGGACCGGTCCGTGAGTCGTTTGGTACCGGGCCGCAAGAGTTGAGGCTCAAGTGTGAAATGTTTGGTTTTCAGGGTTTTTATCGGTTTTCAGCGTTATTTTGTTATCGTTTTTATCATTAACTCGGTTTTCCTGGGTCTTTTCACGTGTGTTATGAATAAATCTTCTTTTATCGGTACCGGTACTAGTTTTATTTTGTTGTATTTATCCGCGACACCTTAAAGGCCGTGAAAATATTGGTGGGCATAAACCGGTCCGTGGCGCAAAAAAAGTTGGGGACTGCTGCTGTAATCTATTTACTCATCCAATTAAAGTATTAAAAATATTGTTACTGTTCACCATTTGAGACTTTTTGATGGAAAATTGTGGAGAAAGTATCTGCAGTAATATATCTCAAATATATAGTTGTGTTTCTGAACTTTGTGGTTGAAGAAAATAAAAGAAGTGAAACAACATTTTTAGCCTTTTTTTTTATTTCTTATAAGCTAAATGGTTAATTGGTTGATTACAAATCATTTATAATAATTCTTTTAATAATTTAAACTCGCTTCCTGTTAACTAGATAAAACTGTTGATTCTCATGCTTTCACGTTATAAAACTAACTTCACTTCTTTAATTTTATGAATCTGCACATAAATCATGTGATGATAAACCCATTCATGTCTTTATCAGGTGAGTTATATGAGATTTTATCACCAGGCGACAACAGTCACACTGCACGCCGCTGACCTGCGAATTATAATCCGAGTCAGCCAGGTGGTGTTTGTGACGGAGAGGCATTCATCCAGAAGGTGGAAGGTCAAAGTTTGTGAATTGAATTAACACACTGCAGCTCTAAATGTTGCTGCGTTTGTTCCTTTCAGGAGAAAAAAAAACCTCGAACCTTTGCGCAAACTAAACCGTTACCGACACCTGGTGCACGTGTTCAGCAGCACCGTGAGGTGATTTCAAATCTGCTTCTAGAAGTCAGAAACATTTATTGTATCTTTAAAGGTGCATCTGTTTGTCAGCTTTATGCAGCGGTTTTCACAGTGGTTCCCACGGTAACTCAAAGCAGGTGTGAGACTGTAGATCAGTTAGTGCAACACATACACACACACACACACACAGCAGCGCAAAAAAGCCATCGGTGCATTTTCATTTGCTGTATCAGTGTTTCTCAGGCACTGGTTTACCAACATTTCTCTAAAAAGCTTCTATGAAAGCAGAACAGCTCAGTCAGGGCACAAATCATAGCTGCAATTATGGTCAATACCACGACCACAATTACTCAGAGACTTTGAAAACTTGAAAGAAAGAAAGCTAAAGCTTACAGCCAAACTGCACAAACTACCATCTTTTACTTTTCTGTTATTAGTCAAACTTCCAAAACAGCCATCGTTCGGCTCCTTTCGCAGCTCATCGCTCGCTGTTTTTTCCTGTGGGCCGGTTGAGGATGTTGTGTCTTATGCAGACATTTTGAAATCAATTTATTAAGCGTAATTATGCAGCCCTGCGCTTTTCTCTGCCACCCGGACCTGGAACTGAATTTGACACCACTGTTTCCAGTTTCTGAAACTATGCATGTGTAGCATGTGGCTAAAATGCAACCTAACCCTAACCTTGCCCTCAGGGGGGGTTTATGGTGACCAGGTGGATGTCAGGAGGTTAAAAAGGTGCAAAACCAGATCCACATTAATTTATGACCCAGTCATTTCTAGTCTGACAGCTCAACACTTTTTCTCATGTCTGCACTCACTCAAAAAAATCAGTTGTTGGATGAACACAATTTAATCGTGTCACCTTTTTCCACGTGATTTAACCAAGTACAATAACCCAGTTTTGACCATGTCAAACCAACACGTTTGGCATTTAGTGGTTTAATGTAATCAGAATTTTGTTTTAATTCATTCTGCACAAGTTAAAAACTTCAGGAAAACACAATGAAATCTTGTTGTTTGAACAACTTTGTTAATCAAGGCAATTACGGCTAGTCTTGCTTAATGAACCAATATGGGGGTTGATGATTTCATAGAGACAGACAACCATTTGCATTCATGCATAGTTTAGAATCACCAATAACTCTAGATTGGATTGTGGATTTGAACCCAGGCCCTTCTTGCTGTGAGGCACCAGCACTGACCATCACACCACCAAGCTGTCACTCCAGGCTTAAAACTAGGAAAGCTGTGATTTCAAGGCTTGATGCAGACTTCTCTGTACGTTTTTGTCCTTGACAGGTTAAACCACAATAAATAGCGAGAGCATACACGTGGTGTGGGTGTAGCTGTCTAGTGATTTTCCTGCAGTTTGACATCTCATGTGATCGTGTGAATTGCGTGAGTCCAGCAAATAACCGCTCTTACTAGATTGTATCAGGTCATCTCAACAAGAACAAATTAAGTTGCTGAAGTTCATGCAGATGCTATATGATTTAATTACGTTCACCATAGAAAGATGAAATTATTTAGTTCAAATTACAAGTTTGAATCTTGTACATGTAACAACCACCCAATTTCATTTTTTTGAGTCCTTAGAGCCAGGAGAGAATCAGCAGATTGTGTTTGGCTGTGTGGGGAGAATGGAGAAATCCCACCCCAAATAAACAATAAAAGCTTTTAATAAATAAGCAGTTAAAACTGAAGGATTTGTAAGAACAGAGAGTCAGAGCTGGTCTGAACCACCGACTGCTGGACAGTTTGAGTTTTTACCCTGAGCTGTTTGGAGGACTGAAACCCTCCATGTCTCGTTTCTTCTGAGTGTTATTAATATGCTTAATAGAAAACAGGCCTTTGCTTGTATTTCTGTCTCTACTCTAGCACGTTTGCTCTTTTTGCTTACTTGGTAGAAATTCTTCCATTTCCTGTAATTAGTTTCTGTTGTATTTCTTGTTATAATGGGAATTGTTGCTGTAAAACAAATTTCTCATAATGCAATGGTGAAAAGAAACTTAAACCTTGTTTCTTTTCTGATATGCAAGACAGGTACAGGATGAACTTGTCAGAATACATCTAGAAGAACCAGTGCTGCTCTAAACCTCTGGAGAACACCTTTGAGTTCTCACATGGAGATACAGAGAGAACAAATCGCCCACGAAGGCTCAAACCCAGAACTTTCTCACTGTGAGGCAACCTTACAAACCTCTGTACAGACACCGAATGAGGCATGTCAGATTATTAAAGAAAATCCCAAATAAACAAATTGAAGACTGAAGTTAATATTTGAGCAGCAATTTTGAGCAAAAACGCTCTCCTGAAAATCTTGGAATAAACGGTGCAAATATACAACTGCGCACCTTTTCAGGCCCGGAGGACTAATAATGAGCTCTGCAGGGGACATTTATGGTGACTGTACCTGTAGGGACAGAAAATGACTTTGACTGTAGCAGTGTTTCTCTCTATGAGCGTGTAGCAAATCAACGGCTCCATTAAAATAAAATGAATAGACAACACTTCTGGTGCCATTTCCGTCTGTAAACTCATTACTCAGCGCCAAACACACACCTCCAGTGCCATTTAAATATTACAGCGATATAAGAAAGTCCGGTGTGACCATCGAGGACATCAAATACATGTACCAGACACTCAGAGTTCTAATCTGTGTCATACATGTACATCCTCTAACAAGTCCTCATATCTGCGAGATGCTTTTATGCGTTTCACAACAGAAAGATTCTTGGAGGAAAAAGTGGCAGAAAGGTCAGACTGACGCACTTCGCGTCTCAGCGGTGTTATTGGAATATCACAAAGACGTAAATGTGACAACCACCAGCCACCAGCACGGCCCCAAATGAGCCTCCTCTCACATAAACAAAGCCGCTTAATTAATGGAAAGTGGTGGCACGGGTGTGCTCGGCTCGGCACGGCCGGGAAGGAGCGGGGTTGCATAGGAACAGGGGGAGCGGAGTCTCTGGAGGGCGAAAGTGGCTCAAAGCAGCGGAGCAGAAGGGGAAGTGAAGGAGGGTGAAGCGCTCTGACATCTACTGAAAACTGCGAGTTTTCGGGGCTGACCTCCGCCTGCGTCATAAAAAAAACAAATTTGCGTGGAAATGGGTGCAAACGGGAGTTTTGAGGCAGGTGGGGGAATTCAATTACCTTTAAACTCCAGGAACGCGCGCGTGGGTCATTCTTTGCAGGGGAGTAAATAAATTAAGAGGCTGGGACGTTTTAACGACTTGGGCCCTCCAAACGCACCCGAACACTCTCCGGTCTGATTAAAGTTGCTCCGTGAACGCGCTCACGGGGCAAATAAACGGCTGATATCAGGAGCGCGCCGCGCGGCGTGTCGCAGGTGTTTGGAAACGCCAGGATCAGCGGGAAAGGTCAGAGTTCAATCGTTCAGGAACATTCCCGAGCTTTAAGAAGAAAAGGAGATACTCACATGTGAAACTCCTGCGTTTAAAAAACTGCTGCTTTATTTCACACCATCCCCGCCGCGCCGCTCGAACCCCATCCACACAGGAAAACTCCGCGGAGTGCGTGGAGTGAAATCTCTGAGCTCTTCTTCGCTTGTTTTGTTAATCCAGGGAAAGTGATGATGTAGCTGAGATGAATGAGCAAGTGTCCCCTGCGCGCGCCTCCAGCAGCGCAAAGAGGAGCGGACTGTAGCGCTTCAGTCCAGCCGGGGAGGAGAAAGTGCGCACCGGGCTCCCTCACTCCGCCTGCTCCGCTTCCTCCAGCATCTCCCCAACTTCTTAATTCTCCTGGAGTGGCTTTAGCTCTTCATCTGCTCCCCTTTAATCCTGAAAGGAGCCCTGGTCCGAATCACGAAAGCAGATTTTAAAAACAGAAAAAGAATTTTATCCTTTTCAGGTGTGATCATTAAAAAGCAAAGGAGCGCGCGCTTCCAATAAAGTCCCGCGTGGGCTCCAGCTGCTGGTTTTACTGTTTCTCTGGGTAGATTCTGGGAGGAGGAACACAGAGAAGTTGAGCCGTCACAGCGGAGTGCTGGGCTGCGTTTAGGTGCGTCGGTAGGCTGGCAGGGCTGACCGGCCGGACTCCCATCATCCCCGCCGCTTGATTGCCCCCAAGCACTGAGAGAGAGAGGGAGAGAGTTGGGAAAGGGGAGATAGAGAGGGAGTGGATTATCGCGAGGTTACGCCCCAATTCCCGTTTGTCTCGCTCTGTGGTGGCCGAGGGCACGCGCACTTTTGTAAGCAGAGACACGCAGATAGTCCACGCATGAGAGTAACGGCTAAGATGTATTAATGCAGTTTATCAGACCTCTGTACACCTGACAGTTCATGATGTGTAGCACTAGAAGTGTGCTGTGTAATTCTAACTGAAATATACTTTATGCTAAAAAATGAAATAAAAAATATTACGATAAAGACTTTTTTACATACATGTGCCCCAAACACCGCACACTTTACAGAAATTTATATTAATCATTCACAACATGAAGTCAGAGTCCATGACTTTCATTGTCTTATGCACTGTAAAAAAAAACATGTTTCCTTATAAAATAGAATTCTGCCTGTGCTGCCCAAATAAAAAAGCCAAACATAGTTTCAGTCCTACACACTTTATGTTTCATTTCTTGTGACCCATAGACCAACTTTATCAACATTTATCAACAATGACTACCTTGAACATCAACACTTCCCAGGAGTCTCGGTCCCGGTGATCTGTTAAACCTGCCAAACCTGCAAGTATAGAGTTTACATTTTGTGTTAGGAGAGAGAGAGCCTGCTTTTGTGCTCCATACACCGGATCATTTACAGGAACTCTGGTTTTATCTCATTTATTTAGTAAATCCTGGTATTATGATCACAGCTTGTCAGTCACTGCAGTGTATTGACATCGATTGATCCATTCCTGCAGTTCTGGGTCACGGGGGGTTGGGCCTAGGCAGAGATGCCCAGCTCTCCTCCTCCCCTGCCATCTCCACGTTGGGAAGGTGAGGATAGGAACATAGATCGATCCATAATTCCACAGTTTCACTGTCACACAGCTCTCTCATCACCACAGCGTTACAGCGCCCTCATTATTGTCTATGTCACACCAGTCCACCTGAAAATCTCCAGCTCTTTCCTTCACTCACAAAAAGATTTAACTCCTTCCCAACCTGGACTGGGCACTCCACTGTTTTTTGACTGAGAACTTTGGCCTTAGATTTGGAGGTGGTAGCTCACATTGATGTTGGCTGTCCCTTTAATGTATTTGCTGCAAAGTCATGTCTCAATCAGCAGTATCCTTCAGTCCAACTGTTATCTTCTCAATCACTCACTGTGAAGTTAAGCAAAGTTTAATTCAGCGTCACTAATTCTTATTATACACAAGTCGCTGAATTGCGTTAATAATCCACAGTCACTGGTCAGCTCATCACTGCTCGCGTATTCCTGTGTGGATTCACTGTAAAGCTGCTCTCAGCCACACAAACACAAGGAAACACATCACACACCCACAAGACTCTAAAGACAGCATCTCTAAAGCATGATCACAACACGCTAAAATCAAGGATTTAAAGTTAAACACGACCGTTTCAAACACACATGTGTGACTACACTGCCCAGAATGCACGAGTTGGATTGTAGGTTTTTCCTTGTCTGCTGTGAGAGATTGATGCGAGATCATAAAATCATGGCTGCATGTAGTTGTTTCATTCAATGATCCAACAAGGTTATTACAGCAAAGTAAAACTAACAACAAGAACTCAGTATTGTCCTTATAAAACTAACGTTAAGGTTAAGTTTGTCAGCACAACTGGCCTGAGGAGACTGTTGTTCATCATTTTATTTCATGTACTTGTAATATCTGCTCTAAACATCCAAAACGTTTCCCTGCACAAAACCACTGACATTATAAAAACTAAGGAGTAAAACTATCACTGAGGGATTTGGAAAAGTAGATTGAAACTAAATATTTTACAACAGTAACAACCAAAGAACACAACTTAATGTTTTCAATGTAATTTATAATATTTTTAAACATGTTCTGGAAGTTGATCTCTGCCAACAGTAAAAGCAGGGGAAAAGAAAAAACAACAAAAATGTTTCATTTAAGAAAAAAGAGAAATTAATAATAAAGACAAAAAATTGTAGCAACAGAATAAACATAAATAATCTAAAAACAATATAATGATAAATGAATAGAAACTCCAAAAAACATCAACTTTAATCAGCAAAATGAAGATGATTGAGTCACATCATCGCTTCATGATAGCAGTCCAACATTTATTTATTTATTTGCGATTTTTTCCCCAATCCGATAACTTTGAGTCCACTTCTCAGCAGGATCCATTATTTCCCAGCATGCCGCCTGTTAGCAGCAAGCCCACAGTGTGAAGCGTATCACAGTCTCCCCCTGGTGTGTGTTATCACTTACTGTCATCACAGCAGTTAGTAAGAGATGCTGCACGCATATTTTACATTTAATCATGTTTCACTAGAGATGAAAGTGAGCACGAAGTATTTAAAATAAGGTCGGCCGTAAACGTCTGCAGCTGTGATATTAATATAATATAACACTGTGGT
Organism: Copadichromis virginalis; assembly: GCF_057382275.1. Taxonomy (NCBI): domain Eukaryota; kingdom Metazoa; phylum Chordata; class Actinopteri; order Cichliformes; family Cichlidae; genus Copadichromis; species Copadichromis virginalis. The sequence continues at coordinate 33,655,627 of NC_140626.1, forward strand.
GAAGGAGGCAAGAAACGAATCCAGCACCCTTTCTACATTTACACCAGAACTATAGACGCCACATTTTTGCAGTTCTTCAGACAGGAAAATGAATCTCCGCTTAACTCTCTGTAAAAGTCTTCGAGCGTCACTGATCAGTTCTCACTGCGAACAACTTTTCACTTCTTTTACAGATTATATTTCACTGGTTTCAGAAACACAGAAAAAGCTCTGAGCAGAGGACCAATCACAGGAGTCCAAGGCTGCAGGTCACAGGTTTGACTCCCACAGCTCCAGACGCCTGACCTGCTGTCGTTTCTTTCACTTTTAGGCTTCAGTTTGTGTTTGATTGGAACCAGGAACCAGGGTTCTTGTTGTTTTTTGTACTGCAGTGACATGAATACAGGTGAGGAGATGCCTCCTGTTTGGCTAAATATTAAACTACAGCGCCCTCTTTGGGTGAAAGGATAGAGATGCATATTGAGAGCTTTTCCATCAGAATTAGCTTGATTGACCAAGTATGTGTCAGGATGCGAGGAATATGGCTCCGGCTATTTCTTGGCCCTCAGTCTACAAAACAGAAAAATGACATCAGCATAACAACAAGACACACAGCATGTTTATGGTGCAGAGTGCAAAGATGCTGGATTAAATAAAGGATGCAAAAGTAGTTACTATATATACAGTAGATAGATAGATAGATAGATAGATAGATAGATAGATAGATAGATAGATAGATAGATAGATAGATAGATAGATAGATAGATAGATATCATACTTTAAATCAGGTTTAAGAGGTTTAAGTGTTTATAAGAATCTTGAAATCGATTTATTTTATACTCAGACATGCAGATAGTTTGTTTAATTTAAAAAAGTCCTGTTATAACACAGATGTTTCTGTGCACATGCAGCATCTGGGCTTGCTTCTCTGTAAACACTGTCCTCCTCAGGGGTTCTAACCACCTCCTGATGGGTGTATCGATGTAATCCCCAGGATGAAGTGGAGCCCGTTTAGGTGCACAGGACAGATCTCCAGTCTCGTAAATGTGGATTTGCGCCAACCAGAGCATCAGTCAGACAGAAACAATCACAAAGATGTGATGTGAAAACCAGAGATAATACAAAACTATTCCCCTGTCGTATAAATGGCCACAAAGTTACGTTGAAACCAAGCACACCATTGTTTTTCTTCTGACATTACCAATAAGTGTGATGTGTCACATGGCCCTCTTCCTATTGACAAAACAAAAGTTGTATCCAAGATGGCCGACTTCTAAATGGTCACTATGGTCACCGCCCATCTTGAGGAGTTTGCCCCCTCACATATACTAATGTGCCACAAACAGGACTTTAATATCACCAACCATTCCCATGTTATTACGCTGTATCCATATAAATGGCCCACCCTGTGCACTCACTAAACCAGAGTCCGCATTCATCTATGTGTATTTGTCTCCATCTAGTGGACGACTGGATTTATTATAAACAGTTCACCCCTTTACCTTCAAGTACAGGCTAGTACACTGAGGTGAAATGAGAAGAAACACAAACTTTCTATTAAAATATTCACGGAAGAAGGAAAAACAACTCACAATTAACAACAAATAAATAAATCTCTGTGTCCAGTTACCATTCGTTCAGTTTTCAGGGTTAAGGTGGAGAGAAATTCACACAGACTGAAGTAAATAAGAAATCTCTAATCATTCTGTTATCATCTTCAGTGCCATGGAGGTCCCTGCGTGCTGGCGACACTGCATGAGAGCACAGTTATAACTGCATGCATGCTATTACATGTGTGGGATCGATTTCATTCAAACGCAACATAAAGTGAAGTAGCGTCACTTTTCACCTTATGGAAAATTTCGAGGTTTTCTTCGGAATTTTACCTCCACCTCCTGCCCCAGCCCCTTATTCATTCATTCATTCATTCATTCGTTTATTCGCTGGCCATAAACACCACTATACAATTATGAAAAGGTAAGGCGAGCCCAGTCTCTGGCTTTATCCTTCCAAATTTAATCTCGAAAACTTTGACAGTTTTTTTCCTCGTTTTTAATATGTATATATATATAAAAGTGTATATATATGAAGTAGTCATAACCCGCTATCATAAATAAATAAAGTTATTATATTTTTCACCGTCAGCTCGTTTGATTTATGTCTTGAACCTTCGGACAGGTAGAGGCTGCCTACTGTACTGGCTGAATTGTGCTCAGTACTGGAATCAGCTGTAACCGGATGTGAGTGTTTCTGTGACTTCCTGTTAGGCTGAAGGATCCTGGAAAGTGTCCGAGATTCCTGCAGCTGTGTGTCCGCCATAGACTGCAGGCCCTTCAAGCACACACGCAGTCTGCCCGCTCGTCTCCGCCGCTTTGAGACACACTTCATCCCGGCGGGTCTGATCTGAACACCGGGGAAAGTGCTGGAGCTTCATCATGGAGCTGGTCTCGGTTTATGGTCTGGGGTCTTCTAAAGGTAACCGAGCTGACGTTAGTCTGGATCCGGTGTGGCTTCAGTTCGGCTCCTTATCTCTTTCGCGGTGCTTCTTTCCTCGGTGCCTCCTGACAGTTTGACCCGACTAAGAGGAAACGAGCAGCCGAAGCACAGCAGCTGTTTTGTGGCTGGACTTAGCTTAGCCTGTTAGCAGAGGCTGAAGGTCATTGCTGACCGCTGGACTGAGTTACTGTGATAACCTGTTTCCAGCAGTCGTGCAACTCTCACACTGATCACCTCAGAGAGGCATCAGAGCTGCTGCTCACATCCAAACAAACACATCACTGACATACCCAGCTCACTGCTGCAGGACAAAGGTGTGTGTGTGTGTGTGTGTGTTACACTGTTTACAAGATTTAGTTTGTAATTGTAACAATCAGATTATGTAAGATGTATCGATCTGTTCAGTAATATATGGTAATGGTAAATGGCCTGTATTTGTATAGCGCTTTACTTAGTCCCTAAGGACCCCAAAGCGCTTTACACTACATTCAGTCATTATTTATTTATTAACCTTTATTTAACCAGGAAGATCCCATTGAGATTAAAAACCTCTTTTTCAAGGGAGACCTGGCCAAGATAGGCAGCAGCAGATGTCTCACAGTTACAGAAATTACTCAAACACAGGCAGCAACAACACACATGCAACAATAAGTGAAAGAATACAAATAAAATAAAATAAAAATAAAAGTCAGTTAAAATGTCAATCAATCTAATTGAAACAGTTGCATGTTATGGACTCGGCCTCAAGGATTCGTAGCTTAGATTTATCTAAACTACCCATTCACACACAGGTTATGGCAAGCTACATTGTTTTATATGTGTATATATATATATATATATATATATATATATATATATATATATATATATATATATATATATATATATTCCCTTTGATGAACTCACACATTCAGAAACTGATCATTTAGTCACAAACATATACACCTCACACCTGGCAGTAAGGTAAATTACACACAGTTAACAGCCTGGTACGTCTCCATAGCTTTTGAAACTCCTGCATAATCCCAATCAGCAAGTGTTTCACTTAGGTGGTCATGATTGTGATATCCTGAGTGAATTTCAGCCGATGAAGAATACAGACATTAAATTCTTCTCCAGTGTTTCAGTGAAATGCAAACCAAGCCACACTGGATTTAAGGCCACCAGTTTCCCTAATCTTCATAAAGACTCAGGCTTCTCATAGTTTTTATAGTCGGGGTCACTGAGTCCATCTACAGTTGTTGTCTTTCATCAGTGATGCTTTTTGAAAGTACTGTGGCGTCAGTGTATGTGTTCTGTTTTAATGTGTGAGTTCTTACAGATCTGCACTGTTATGGTTAGAAAAATGGTTCATCAGCCTGTTGGAGAGCTGTGTGTGTCTGGGGTCACGCCCTCACCATTTCCTGCACAGACTTCAGAAAATGCCCGTCCTTGGTGTTGTACACCTGTGGTGGTGAAGCCATAATGGCTCTGTTGGCATCTTTGTATCACTGAAGAAGATGTTGGTATCTGTTTAATGTCATTATCCCAGGGAAATCCAGGCCTTGCTTTACTCTTCCAAACAATGCCTTAGTGCCTGGACATGTTGTGTTATGCCTTTTTTTTGGTGATAATATTCCCTTTTTTTTTCTTACCCCTAAAACAGTCTCTACTGATTCACACCGTCTTTGGGTAACATTTATGAATTTTTTGGAGGTTTTTCATATTTCATCAGGACAGGGCTGGACTGGTCTCTGGAGGCCCACCATCATCACTAATATGTATTTTTGTGTGTATGTGTATTGTGCATACACATGTTTCATTTTATTTGATTATTGATATAGAGTTAAAGTTTTAATCAGGTTGGTGCATGGTTCATGGCTAATGCTTGCTACAGCAGCCTCTTGTGAATGTGAGGGCTTTTGTTTGTTGTTGGTACTGCTGTTGACGGTGCAGCTGCAAACATGTCGGTTAATTTGATGCTTTTACTTCATTTAGTTTCATTTTCTCTCTTAGCTTTTCAGCTCCATCTTTTTTTTTTTCTTTGTCCATCTGTATCAAACACTTCTTCAACACTAGTCTCTGTTCTACAAGGTGCACCGCTCTACAGGGAAGGTAGGGTGACCGGTCACGTTCAGAAATTTGATTGGGCAATCCAGTGTCAGTAATCAAAAAGGAATCAATAGGCTACTGTCGGTGCTTGTAGGGCCGATGCACAGCAGGCTTTCAGGCCAGACTGTAGCGTGTATGATTATGACAAAGAAAAAAAAATAACATCCACCAATCGGCCCACGAGTGTGTCAGCCCACTGGTCAAAGGCTAGTGTGCTACGATACCAGTCCAGCCCCGATTCAGGATGTATGAAATGCATGTCGGATGCTAACTGGTGACTCAGACGTCTCCCAGTGTTTCAGAACTAAATCAAGTAAAACTAAAAGCAGAATTTCTTTTTCATTCAGAAGCAAAATTGACATATTCCTTAAGTTCATAAAGTTATTAGTTACTATAACTTAGGACTGGTTCTTAAATAGATCAGAAATATGTAATCTGAGTATTCAAAGCACTTTCAACAACATGTCTCACACATTAATACAAACACTGGAAGCATGAGGAGCAACTTGGGATTCAGTATTTTGCCAAAGGTTGTTGGTTCGAAAAAGCCAGGGATTGAACCAACAACCTTCCAATTAGCAGATAAGCTGATCTACGTCATGCTGATAAAGTGAAATAACATTAATCGAGCTGAGAACATGTCCCCTCTAACTTCTACTTTATATTTAACCTATCTCGTTCAGTGCCTGCTATTAGTTCAGATTTTATTTTTTGATGTTAGCGGTCTGCACTCACTCTTTTCCTGACTTTTAACTTCATGATCAAACCTGTTTGGGTTCATTTGAATGAGTCGTAACTGAATTAAACTGAGTTCAAACTGATTGTTGGCTTTAAATCGGGTTTCAGTCTCCTGTTTGGTTAGAAGTGAAAATCAAGGGTAGCCTAATAAAGATCTGTTTGATCTCAGGAAAAGACGAGTCTGACAGAGGAGAAGAAGAAGAGGAGGAATCCGATAGAGAAGAAGAAGAGGAGTCTGACAGAGGAGGAATGGAAGAAGAGGAGGAGGTAAGAAAAGTTTCACAGTAACATTTTATTGTTTGAACTGTCTGCTCTTGCCCTTTAAAACATATCCTCAAATCAAAATTCAATAAAGGAAAACAAATCTGAATAAAAATGGTTTAATACCTGCAGACAAACGGTTCACCTTGGACAGGTCGCCAGTCTGTGGCAGGGTTTCTAATAATCTTATTCAACCCAGGACCCAGTGTGTTCCTCCTGGTGAACGTCAGTGCCCGGCCTTAGGTGGTGAGAGCATGCAGGCATTTCCTGGAGGATGAAGGAATTGATACGACTGACTGGCTCCAACAGAGCACATCTGGGACGTTATGTTTCGTTTATGTTGCACCTCAGACTGTGCAGGCGCTGATGCCATGGGCTAGATCTTGCAGGAGTTCCCCCGGGACACCGTCCATTATCTCATTAGGAGCCTGCCCCGACACTGTCAACCATGCATACAAGCACGTGTGGTCCGTACCAACTGCTGAGTACCATTCTGCATTGTCAGCAAAATGGACCAGCCTTCCACATCATTGTTTCACTTTGATTTCCAGGGTGTCTTTGAATTTAGTCCTTTGTAGGTTGATCATTTTTATTTCTATCAAATGATGTGGCATCCTTTCATTCTTAGCACATTACCCAGTCCCTGTCAGTGTCGATATGAGCAGGATTTTTTCCCCTTCGACATCTGATCTGTTTATTTATCTGAGAACTCCTAACACAACAGCAGATTCTTGAATTTATTTAAACTTCAGTAACTTAAAGACTTTGTAGTGTAAGTTTGCTCCATCTCTGCATTTCACTTACTGCCTGCTTTTTGTTTTTGTTTACTGCAGGAGGAAAAAGATGAAGATGGGTCAAAACCTGACTCCTATCAGGAAGCTGACAAGTCCTTCACAGCAACAGGAAGTGGAGATAAATCTCACAGATGTGACGTGTGTGGAAAAACCTTTGCTCGGATCGGGCATTTTAAAACACATCAGCTGATCCACACGGGAGTTAAGCAGTTCATATGTGAGCAGTGTGGAAAGTCTTTCACTCGAATGGGTCAGTTAAAAGCACATCAGGTGATCCACACGGGTATTAAACTGTTCAGCTGCGACCTGTGTGACAAGTCTTTTTATCGAATGGACAACTTAAAAGCACATCGACTTCTCCACAGTGGGCTGAAACCATACAAGTGTGATGAGTGTGGGAAGAATTTTCCCACCACAAAACATCTCAGGACCCACAAATACATCCACACAGAAGTTAGGCCATTCAGCTGTGATCAGTGTGGAAAGGCTTTTAAATTCATGGGGGAGCTAAAAAGACACCATCTCATCCACACGGGGGTTAAAGCATTCAGCTGTGATGCGTGTGGGAAGGCCTTTACCCGGATGGGCGAGTTAAAAGCTCATAAACTGATCCACACTGGAATCAAACTCTTCAGATGTGACCTGTGTGGAAAGTCTTTTATCCGGTTGGATCACTTAAAAACTCATCAGCTGATCCACACTGGAGTTAAGCTGTTCAGCTGTGACTTGTGTGGGAAGTCTTTTACTCGAATGGACAACTTAAAGACACATCAGCTCACTCACAGCGGACTTAAACCCTACAGGTGTGATCAGTGTGGGAAGGATTTCACTTGTAAGGGGAACCTGGTTACCCATCAGCGCACCCACTCTGGAAGTAAACCATATAACTGTGACTTCTGTGGAAAAGCTTTCAGCCTGCAAAAGACCCTAAGAACACACCAACGCATGCACACCGGGGAGGACGTGTACTGCTGTGAGCAGTGTGGGAAACCGTTTGTGCAGTACTCCCACTTAAAAGCCCACGAAATTACCCATACTGGAGATAGACCACACCGCTGTGACGAGTGTGGGAAAGCCTACAGACGCATTAGTGATCTGAGAGTCCACCAGAGAAACCACACTGGGGAGAGACCATACAAGTGTGACCAGTGTGAAAAGACGTTTAAGTCTTCGGATGTCCTAAAACGACACCAACAGATCCACACCAGGGAGAGGCCGTTCAAGTGCAGTCAGTGTAAGGTAAGTTTAGTTAGTGCAGTTTCAATTTGGGAATGTTCAAAACAAGAAAGTAATTAGATCTAAATAACTCAGAACACAGCCATTATTGCCTAAATAATGTGAGTACACCTCTAAGTGAAAATGTCCAAATTGTGCCCAATTACCCTTTTCCCTCCCTGGTGTCATGTGACACATTAGCTTTAAAAGGTATCAGGTGCAATTGAAAACAGGTGTTTGAATTTCATGTTATTGCTTTCATACTCTCTCATACTGGTCACTGGAAGTTTAACATGCCACATCATAGGAAAGTATTCTCTGAGGATATAAAAAAAATAATTATTACCCTACATAAAGATGGGCTAGGCCAGTGGTTCTAAAACTTTTCAGAATGAGTACCACCTCATAAAATATATGGCTCCTAAAGTACCACCAAAGTTACATTACATTAGTATAAGCATTTACCGTGTTTTAGACTTTGAAACAAAGTTGATGTCAACAGTAATACCAGCTGCCTCAAACACAATGGTGGTGTGCACTTCAGCATCGTTATTACTGTGAACTGAAATTTACTCAGCTTTAATCTTTGAACAGATATTGATGCTGGAGTTTTAGGTGTTTTGCTGAAAATCATAGTAACATAGTTTGTACTAGAGATGGACCGGTCGGATATTACATATTGGTATCGGTCCGATACTGATCTAAATTACTGAATTACTAAATTACTAAAATTGTAATCTCATCCATTAAATATCACAAAAGCACTTCACAAAACTTGCAACATAGCGTAAGTCAGCTCATAACCGTAGCACGTCGGAGCAGCATGCGTTATGTGATAGAGCGGCTGTGGCATGTGAGACCTTTTGGTGGTCTGGTGGAGCATTTGGAGCCTCGCTACAAGGCATTTCATCTCCGAGAAAGTTGTAAGTTCATCTCTGAATGTTTGTAAAGTACGTTAAGCTTAACAACCGATATATGGAGCGACTGCCTCTTCTTCTCTCCCCCTCCCTCTCCTGTTGCTACTTCAATCATGAAACTGATTAATGATCAGCTGATCAGCTTTTCTGTCGCGAGTCCGTTTCTCTTCTTTGTTTGCTTTTTTGGCCCACTTTGTGCCAGAAAGAGGAAACCAGTGGCTGAATAACAGCAGCACGTTTAAGCTTGATAAGCTGTTGTTAGAATTTATTAGTTTCTACACCAGGATCCTTTTCCATGTAGCTGACAGCTGGCAACTGTGCAGGGGCGGGTCTAGCAAAGTTTTGTTGGGGGGCAGGTAATAATAATAATAATAATAGTTAAAATAATAATGGATTGCATTTATATAGCGCTTTTCAAGACCCTCAAAGCGCTTTACAATTCCACTATTCATTCACTTTCACATTCACGCACTGGTGGAAGCAGCTACAGTTGTAGCCACAGCTGCCCTGGGGCAGACTGACAGAAGCGAGGCTGTCAGTCTGCCCCATGATCCAGTAAGGACATCTCCTGGTTTCATCTTCATGTTTCCCTCTCACCACATATCCAAACCATCCTGACCAGCAGCTTTACAGCTGTGGCTCCAGCAAACATCAGCTGATACTAGAAATTAATATTAAATAAATTCTAACAACAGCTGATCAAGCTTAAACGTGCTGCTGTTGTTTAGCGCGACATCTGCTGGTTTCCCCGTTCTGGCACAAAGTGGGCGATAAACAAACAAGAGAGAAAAGCCGATCAGCTGATCATTGATCAGTTTCATGATTGAAGTAGAAACAGGAGAGGGAGGGGAGAGAATGAGAGGAGAAGAGGCAGCTGTGCAGCAAAGACACAGAATAACTCCAGCTTTGTGTCTTTTTCATTGTAGCTGAAGTCCGGGACAAAATGTTCCTTTTCACCTCAATAAGAAACGCGTAATATTTTCTCTGAATACGAGACGATTACGTTTTTTACGGGACGGTTGGAAACTCTAATAACTAAACCTTATAAATAAAATAAGATAAAACAAGTTCAACATCTGTAACATCATAGCACCCGCCCAGCAGTATATAAACTCTGTCATGCTAGCTAGTACGCAGTAAGAGTTATTGTAACTGACTGTAAAAAGTCAGCACAACGAAAATAAACTCCACCTAAACTTGGTTTATATCTGACCAGATAGACTGCAGGTCATAACTTCTTACTTGAAGTTCAGTTCACCGCCTCGGGTCTCTGCTCCTCCTGTCTTTCCGTCATCCACCTGCCAGCGTGTTGCACCTGCTGGCCTCCACCACTTGCTAATGTTATTGAATCTGTGGAAGCTCCGCAATAGCCACCACCAAACAACTGAGTTATTTTTACACATCTCCCAGCATCTGGCCAATCCACCACCTTTCAGTGTTTATACCGTCATGGGAAAAAACGGAAAAAAAACCCAAAACAAAACCCATCGGCCCATAAAAACGAAAAATCACCATCTGCCCACCAGGCAAATGCCCGGTATGCCCGATGGCCAGTCCAGCTATGCACCAAACCCAATATTATAAAAACCCCAAAACCCAAGCACAAAAAGATTCACCACACTCTCTTAACCCGTGATCTCTCCCGGAACCTTTAAATGGTGTCTGGACCCCCGGGAAACATTTGCCCAAACATCTTGAAGAGGACACAAGCAAGAAAGGTGAGTAATCATTATCTTACAAACACTTTTTTGCACCACTTTTATTCTTAGATTTCCCCCACACACATTTGCATTAGTTTTCCTTACTGGTAAACCTTAATCACAATCTTAATCATCATTCTTTTTTCCTCACAGACAACCACCACATTGCTTGATGAGGAGCAGCTGTGCAATATCTGAAACAAGGCTACAAACTCGTTTTAAAATTCTCAATAAATATTCAATAAATAATTAAACTTCTTGTGTGCAAATGTTTTACTGTGCAAATCCATGCTTAAAGTGCAATGCTAAATAAAGTACTTGATAAGGTGCTTTTAATAAAGTGAAAAGTGTGCTCTAAAGTGCTATACAGATAATATAAATAAATGTAGTAAGGGAGTCCTCTTCCGTACACGGTAAGTGTTTTGTTTTTTTAAAACTTGAGTATAAACTCATACAAGCAAGATATTGTTCTGTTAATTATAAAATGAACTGTACTATATATATATATAAAAATACTATATCGGTATCGGCAGATATCCAAATTTATGATATCGGTATCGGACATAAAAAAGTGGCATCGTGCCATCTCCAATTTGTATATTATATTTTCTGAATTGATTATCATCCCCTTGTCACCCTTGGAAACAAACTTTCACAGTTGACTCTGATTTGAAAGAGAGTTTAAGGCAGCAGCACTAGTCACCATTTTCCACATGTAGTTTTTTGTGCTATTTGTAGTTTTTCCTGTGGTGTTGGACTTCCTTTTTCCTTTGGCATGTAGGACAGAAGAACACTTGTAGCGCTATACTGCCCCCTTCAGTTCTGAACATCCAGAAACAATACCATCACATTTTCAGAATTTTGGGATCCAATAGTATCATAAGTATTGGTTCTGGTGACATGTCCAAGTACATCTATCAGTCACATAAAAACACTCAAACAAATATCAGTGGGTGTCTTGTGGCAGAAGTGATCTTTATTAATTCCCAGACTTACACAGTCTTTGTCTCACACACAGAGCAGTGACGGTGGACCCAGTGCTGAGCCCTGTCAGCACTACACCATCGTTAAACCGTACCAGTGTGACCAGTGTGGAAAATCCTTCAGCAGCCAAAGAACCCTACAGAGACACCAGCGTATGCACACTGGGCACAAACTGAACTACTGCAAAGAATGTGGCAGAGGCTTTCCCACACCGAGTGCATTAAAACGCCACGAACTCCTCCACAGGACTAAAAAGCACGTCTGTGACCAGTGTGGGACGTCATTCACGTTTGCCAAAGGCCTGCGACAACATAAACTAGCCCACGTTGAGGAAAGCATTCATATCCAGACACTGGAAGAAAAGCTTCTCGTACTCACGTCATCGTACACATCGTGAACACAGCTGTGCTGAAGACACCAGTAATCACAGCGTGGGAAGAGTTTCATAATCACTAATGCACTGTTTCACCGCGTGCAGCAATAATAAACTTCACAGGGCTTTAGACTCATTTTTTTGCCACGATTGCACTGGTGGCACCTTGTCTTAGGCGCACCCAAATTTTTCAACTGCATTGCTTAAAACAGGGGTGTCAAACTCAAATACACAGTGGGCCAAAATTCAAAACTGGAACAAAGTCACGGGCTAACGTTAATATTTATTGAAATATATTTATTCCTCCAGATAAAAGAATGAATCTTTTGGACTCAAACACATTTTTCTGAAAAACTGAATATGGAACAAGCAAACCTTAATACTAAACAATATATATATTAGCTGTATAATACCAGTAGGCCAGCTCTAATAGTAATTTGGTATGGCTTCGCGGGCCAAATGTAATTAGGCTGCGGGCCAGAGTTTGACACCTGTGGCTTAAAACCACAGTTTTACGTGTGCACTTTTTTGGGGGGGAAATTGCTGTCCATACAGACAATATTAACTTGTAAATGATTAACTAACAATCTTGTCAACACACAGTTCTTTAGTCAGAGCACAGTTATACAAGAAAGACGAGTTAATGATAAACTGCCTGTGCTTAAAGTCCTTTGGATGACCTGTTTGCTGCTGCCTGCCGCTGAAAGGCAGTGAGGAGAGGGGGACTTGGGCAGTGCATTTATCGCAGCATATAATGTGTTTTCTTGATACGCTGTGCTTTTTCAGAAAGCTGATTCTGATGCGTCGGGTCTGCTCTATGTTTACTTCTTTGCGTGGAATCCGTTTACCTGCTCTCAATTGCTGTTTGGTGGTTGTTGAAATAGTTTTGTGATCTTTAACCTGATATTCTGGCATTTCTGGCAAAATACTTTTATATTCATAAGTTGATTCAGGATTTAATGAATCGATATCGCTTCAGTCAAGCTACTCACCTCTCTCTAACCACCTGCACTTTCAAATGTACACACGAAGGATTACGGGAATATGTGGACTGCGGGCAATCTGAGATGTCCCGCCCCTGGCTATCTCTGATTGGTTTAGACCACAATAGAGGCATAATGTGTGTCAGTTGTTGACCACAGGGAGACTTTCAGAGTTGCGGAGAATTTTTTTTTTTTTTTTTTTTCTTACTCGAAAAGTTGGTCGCACCAGTGAAACCTAGGATTTTTTTTTGTTGCACCATTGAAAAATTTGGTCACATTTGCGACAAAATTTGTCGCACTCTAGAGCCCTGCTTCATTATCTTCTCTATGCAAACATCAGCGTGATCATGCAGAGCAGAAGATCATTTCCAATCATCTGCAAGAACACAGGACGACACACAGTGCATCTGAAACAACAGGAAGACCTCGTCTGGTTCCCCAAACAAAGCAGGGATCAGGTTTCACACAATTCAAAATTAATTTCCTGTGATTTGTTTCAGACAAACAAATCTGCTCTGCGATCTGTTGAAGCTGCTTCTGGAGCTATATATCTCTCTCTCTATATATATATATATCTTTAATGTAAATCTTTGTACGTATTATTATAATTTTGGTTTTCTGTCTTATGTATATTACAGTGGCAAATGCTACATATACACATTAGGGCTGCCACAAACGATTATTTTGATAGTCGACTAGTCACCGATTATTTTTGCGATTAGTCGACTAATCAGATCATCATCCATTGGACGTACAGCGTACAGCTTATTGCACCAGCAGCATCTGGTCTTATATAACTATCATTAGCTTACAGCTTGAAGTGTTTGTGCTAACTAAAAATAAAGACAAGATGGTAGTTTATTAATTTTTAATGAAATTTGCAGATTGTTTTGGTGAAGTTTAATAAACTCCTTGCTTTCTAAAATATAACAGGACAACGGAGTATATTCTCCAGCGTCTCACACTTCTGATAATCAGCTGTCTGCTTGACGTTTATTCAGCTGTGCAAAAACTATAACTTTAATCTCAGCCAAACCGATTTACTCAGGAACAAATAAAATACTAAAGAAAGCCAAACAATAACATTTTTAAGTTATCTAAGTGACTCATATATCATGTTTAACCTGACTAGCAAAAGACGGCGGTGGGTTTGAAAACGATTTGCCGGGAGTCCGGTGTTCTCACGGCTCTAGTTAGCCTTGCCCCCGCCTAGCTAACGAGCTAGTGGGTAACAGACGTCTCCGAAAACGTCGGAGCGCTTTTGAAAATATGTAGTGTCCTGATAAACTGAGCAGATATTTGAGGTTTACACAGCTACATTCTCGCCTGAAAATATGTTAAACGTTTATTTTGTGACCCAGAAAGAATAATAAGAGTAACATTAAAACTAACTAGCTGCCGCCATTGTTGACAGCTGCGCTATGAATTCTGGGACACAGCTTCTTCTTCTTCGGGGTTTAACGGCAGCTGGCATCCTTGTACATGCAGTGCTGCCATCTTCTGTTTCAGTCCGTTATTACACTCTTAAATCCTACTACTCATTTCTGCGTCCTTTGTGATCTTACAAAGCTTCAAACGATGCGTCGACTATTAAATTAGTCGTCGACGATTTTAATAGTCGACATAATCGTGACTAGTCGACTAATCGTGGCAGCCCTAATACACATACTCCCTGTGAGCCAAAGGTTCAGACTTTAAACACACACAAGCTGAGTCTGTTCATCTGGCCGGGCATTTTCAGTGGGAGAAATGTTTCATCACTCATCCAAGTGATTTCTTCAGTCTGAAAACACTACGTCCAGATCTGCAGAATCAACTTCATGGGATTTTCTACCTGGATGATTGAGCATGCATCAGGACACATCTCAACCAGCCAATCATAAGAAAGCTGACTTAAATGGGGAGGAGTAAAAACAGAGCAGAACACTACAGAAGTAATATGTGTGAAAAGAAATCTATGAGAGATCGTTATGATGCCAAAGAAGCCCAAACAGCCAGACCAGGAAACAATCATGACGTCACGCTGACACGTTCATAGATTTAAAATCAGAAAGCAGCAATAATGATAATGATAGACAGCAATAATAAAGCTGGTGACACTTTTCTCATGTCTGAATTCAGATCAAAAATACATTCTGTAAATGATGGCTGGAGTGTTTCTCCAGGTGAAGCTGAAAGTCCTGATCCAGCAGCTTCAGGGCTGATGATGGTTTATGATGAGTTTTCTGTGAGGAAGATTATTCAACTTGCTTTCAAATTTCAATGCAAGGAAACTTTAGAAATGCTACAGATTATTTGCATTTTATTGTTTTTTTCTGCACATCTATGAACCAATAAGCTTGTTTTTTTTACTACAGACATGTCTGCTGGGTGTGTACAGCTTATGTCACCATCACTTGTGATTCCTGCTAAATGTGTTGTTCGAGTGTTGGTCGAGTCAGTGTGATGCGCATCACTTTGGACGATGGTTTGTCATATTTTTGTAAGTTTAGATGATGTAGCAGGATGGCGGGAGGTGTAAAAGTGTTGTCACACTGTTATAAATTATAGTAATAAGCTCACATTTGTGATGTTTAAATCCTGATGATCAACTTTTTGGTTTTTGAGCTGGAGACTTGGAAGGTTGAGGGTTCTTTTAAATATAAAGGAAGTATACAAATAAATGTCATTTCATTACATAAGGCAGTAACCTCTCCCAGCTTCCATCTAAAACGAGGAGCGCTGGGTTCAGACGACATCATTATAACCAATGAGGACGACTCTCACGCAAGTGTCACAAAGGATAAAAATTAGTGCTGCACCTGAGAGGCTTCACAGCTTTCTAGCAGATGGACTAGTTTGTTGGAGTTTATTTTTGCACAGGGATTTCACTTCAGTTAGGCCTACCTGTGCAGGGCGCTCATCCAGCTGTTGAGGGGTTTTTTTTCTCCTGCTCTGCTGCGCACAGCTGGAAACACTGTGAAAGTCGACCTTGAAACGGAGCAGGCGGGAAGCGTCCTACATGCAGCTTCAGACACTTCAATAAAGCTTCACTCCTCATCTTAATTATGAAGACACCTCTTCAGCATCTTTAGTTTAAAAAAAAGTCTCTTTAAAGAAAAAATATAATTGATGTTGGAGTGTGTTTATAATATTTACTTCCCTCTACATTTCTGAAACACACCTACTTTGCCTTGTTCTGTAACTTTGATGGGAAAGGTGCAACCTAAAGTTATGTTAGGGTCCTTCTTGGACTCTTGAGAGTTCTTCCCCTGAAATGGGACACAGTTTCATTCATTTCCCTCAAATTGCATGGCTTTTAGCCTCATGTCTATCATGAAAAGAGAAAGATTACAGTACATGTCATTTTCCCAGAACTTGCTGGTTAACTCACCCTCAAAGTTGTGACTCAGAGGTGCCAATTCTCATCTCTGCAGAAGTCATAGGTCATTATTTGATGAAGCCAGGAGGACCTCATCATCCACTAGAATCAAAGAACTGATCCTGAGACCACTGAAGTGTGCTGCCCCTGCACCTTTGCTCCACATTAGTGCTGTCAGCGTTAATCTCGTTAAAATGACATTAACGCCATAACTGCATCAACGCAGCAAATTTCTGTTAAAAAGCTAACCGCACTAATGTGTCGACACCTTGCAGCCCCACGCCGCATTGCCGCATTAATGCAGTTATGGCGTTAACATAATTTTAACGACATTAACACTGCCAACACTACTCCACATACAAATTCTGTCCACGATCAGTGGACAAAGGGCTGAGCAAGCATTGACTGAAAGTGTCAGTGCTTGTTTGCCATTTTTGCAAACAATTCCTTTATCGATTCCAGTCGCCCCGAATGACGTCACCACGTTGCGGAGCTCAATTTACCTGGCAGGAAACACGGCGGCTCAAACGCTCAAAAGTTTGGTTATACTTTACGAGAACGGATGACAACAGGGCAACTTGCAATACTTGCAAAGTAGATATTTAATTTAGAAATAGGAGGAAACACTACGAATATGCAAAAGCATTTGCTCACAAAACACGCGATGACCTTAAATGAATGTCGTGTTTTAAATTCCGCTCCGGACTCGTGAATCTCAACCCAGCAGCAGCGGTAACGTTTGCACGTCCTCTCCCGTTAATGCGGCAGGTAAATAATCAACTAACAGTGCATATTATGTTAGTGCGATTATTATTACTTATTACAAAACCTGCCATTACTGTGCATTTAGGTGACCAGTTCTCGCTGCAGTCTACCGTTAGCGTCTCCTTTCAGGCCAGGATAGACGAATGTCACCGAGCAGTGACTCAGTTTGTGGTCAAAGGCTTGCACCCATTTGCCACAGCAGATGCCCCCGATTTTCGATAAATGAATGTGTTTGTAGGCAGGGACATTACTGGATATTCTTGTGTAATTGCTACAGAATAATGTATGTTATACTTTGTTATTGCTAAAGAAGAATATTTACTTTATTATTTTACATTTACAATATTTTTTCCTGGGGACCCTGTGACGCCCCATTGAAGAGCCGTAGGCTGGATCTCTTAAGATCTCACTGTTGGGTTTGTAAGGCCATGTTACTCCTAAATTTCTATCTTGTTCAAAGAGAAGATAAAAAAAAAAAAAGTTCTAAGCTAATCGACCTTAGTGTTCTCCTTTTTTTTAAAAAAAGAATCGATAAGAGAATCAATAAAGAATCGAATCGTTAAACAGAATCGAAAATGGAATCGGAATCGTGAAAATCTTATCAATACCCATCCCTACTTAGGACTTAACCAAGACAGAACCAGAATCAAAACTAGATGATGGTAGCACTGAAAATCATCATATACCTGCACTACACTTATTTTTTAATTCTACCAAAGTCCACTATTTAGATTCAGAAAGGTTTATATAATTATTTAGCCTTGTTGTGCAAACAAGCCTGCATAACTTAATAAATATAGAATTTGAAAAATAACAAATGGTGTCTAAAAAGTTACACTAGGTACGAGATACATGTTCTGATGAGTTTTGGCAAACAACCATTTGACTAACATGTGTGTCTCACCTGCTCTTGTTCCATCTCTGTTCTGTCCTCATTCTCCATCTCCCTCTCTGCTCCTCTCTGTCTCTCTCTCTCCCTCTCTCTCTCTCTTTGTGTAAGAAAGCAAGTCCGTCGAGACTAAGACAAGAACAAGACAATAGTCCATTGAGACCAAGACCACGTGACATCCAACTCTATGCTATACTTCCCCTTGTGGGACTAATAAAGGTATATCAATACCAGTATTTATCAGAGGGTCTTTTATTTCTGCACACAGCTGCTTTCTGATCAAATCCAGCCACAGTATCTTTGTAGAACATCTGTAAGAGACACATCTGGCATTACAGCACCGACTGAGACCAAAGGGAGGGTTCGGCTGTAACATGCCACCTGCTTGTTTATGCATTAGGCTCTGTTTGTAATGGTGTAGCTATCATAAGATCTGTGAATATTAGAGTATTGCTGGACTTTTGACCAAGAGCAGTGAACACAGTATATCTGAAGTGTTTTTAAGGGTTTTTTCTGGACTCAAACTCGTCCAGGTTTGTCATGTACCGCTGATATTCCAAGGTCAGGCTCAGCCCCGCGTCGTCATCATGCATTGGTTGGTGTTCTCGTCTATTGGACAATCTGCAATGCTGACAAAGGAGCACGAACCTGAAGGAAACTTTCAGTGATGCTGAGATCAGTTTTCAACTGATTTCTGTTGAAAGCTGATGTTGGACAGACTGATTTAGACTGAAGTATTTTCATCATTCTTCTCCAACTGAAGAAAAATATGTAATAACAATGTGTAATTATTTAGCCTTTAAAGTATTTTCTCTGTCAAAGGATGTAAATCCTGCTTGAATTTTGGAGTGATGCCTTTTTTTTCTGAAAGACACAAAAAGTGTTTTTCTGTACTCAAGTAAATGCATATCAACAAAAGACAGAACCACCAGAATAAAAAAGGAGGGGTTTTTTTTTCCGAATTCTTTCCACATGAGTCTGCATTCTCAGTTCAGTTATTAAAAGCAAAAGAACTATAACACGGATAGAGGGCTAAGTAAAAATACCAAGTTTTTCAGGCCACATGTTGTAGACGCAAGGTTTTTATGTTTATTGTGCATTTTTGTGCAACACGTTACAATGTATAAGGTCGATGTTCTAAACACCATTTGTAAATGTAATACCTACAGCAAATTTGGAGGGAAAAATAAGATAATAATAATAATAAGACTTTTGACTTTAAGTTCAAATTATTGCCAGGTAAACCTCCATCTGTGCCACTGAAAACAGTTCATCTGACTTTGATTGCAAACATGTTTCCATTTGTCACTTCGGTCTTTACTCTAACATACAGGAAGATCGAGAAAGAACTGGAAAATTAATCAACTGAGCGGAAATGTGTACGTGTGGTCACATTCATCAGCAGATGGTTCGTTTGCTTTATTTGTATTTGTAGCATTCAGCAGCTCATCCATCTTAAAATGTAAAACTTTCCATGACAGACAACAGAAACATTCCAAACAGTGGAAAGATGAATTGTGCATCAGTCAGTTGGATTGCATGATCAAGAGACACAACATTACACTTACTTAATAACGTGATAACTTTTTTTTATTGGGTGATGCCACTGTAGCTACATCTGTCTCATATATACAGTCTATCACAGAATTAACTTTTATAAAAAAAGCTCAGCAACATGGTGTCATGTACTGATATGGCTATGTCTTAATGTGATGACTTTTGAACCGGATGTTGTTGTCCGGAAGGAGGCCCCGTTAAGTGGCTAGTTGTCAGATCGACTGTATTGAATAAAGCAAGAGAAAGACCGTGCTTTATGTCCTGATTTAATTCAGGGTGCCCTGCCTAATTCAGTAATAAGGCGGGCACACAACAATGACGACAAGGATGACAGGGACCTGGATTTGTTTTTGTGAGAAGCAGACCCGGCGGCGGCATGGTGTTAGTGAAAACTTCGCTACGTGGTCTAACATGTAAAAGTCGGGCATTCAACCGTTCGCCTGCTACACTGACCCAGCTACACTCGGACCAAGATGGACGCGGTGGTTAACATCCTTCGAGTTGTTTGCTGATGGGAAAGGTCTTATTTTGACGGATAATGCTACAGATGTGGTCAGACAGCGGAGACGCGCTCTTCTACTGCACTTGGCCGGGCAGGACGTCTTCTCCACTCTACCACAGACGGGAGAGGCGAAGGACTACACCGCGGCGGTGACGGCGCTCAACACTTATTTTGTTCCTCAAGTGAATTTTGCATATGCACGCCAAACTTTCCACAAATTGTCCCAAACACCAGGTGAGACTGTGCAACAATTTTGTACATGTTTAAGGCGAGCTGCAAAGGACTGTGACTTTCAAGCTGACAATGATAACCAGATACGGGACGCTATTCTGAGTAAATGGCTTAACCAAACTTAACTTACAAATACTATCAGGCTGATCCTGTCACAATTTGTTCCCCCAGTTCAAATCACGGACAAACAGTATCCCACAGCTGTTCATGTTTTTAAACCCATTAAACTCCACAGCAGGTCCCAAAGTCAAATGATCACTGCAGTATTACTGAGAGCTGAAAAACTGTCTAAATTCTTTCATCTATAATAAAATGATCCGTGTGGCTTCTCTACCAGGTGTAACAATTAAGTTTAACATCCAGGCATCCATGAAAATGGAATTTATGACATTAGAGAGTTAGCTCACTAGCTTCCATCTAAGCATGTTCTCACTGAGGGATTTATGACACAAATTAAAATGTACAGCTCTGCTATCACTTCCAACATAAATGAAGACAGGAAAGTAAAAAGCAGTGACGTTTGTAGGGTTACTGAAGTTGGGCTAGCTGGTAAGATGTGCTACGTGAGCGCTAACGCGACAAAGCTATGTTAGCATAACATAAACAATAAAGCTGGAGGACGTTTTTCTACTCAATGAAAGTTAACGTAAGTGTTCCCAATGGTTGGGGGGAAATGCAATGGCATGGCAGGATACTGTAAATAGACAAACCGTCAGTCAGGAGAACCACAGATATAATCTGTCTGTGAAGGTTCTCAGTCATCCAGGTCATTGTAGTCATCTGACCTCAGGAATTCGCACAATAAGGTGGGGTCAGATGGCCCAGGATGTGAGGTCACATCCTGGGCCATCTGATCTCAGGAATTCGCATGATAAGGTGGGGCCAGGTTTCACAATGAGCTCACCCGAAACTCTGGCTGATTGGGACCCACACCCAGTTTCACACCTTGGCTCAGGCGATTAGAGGATCATCAGGGGGTCCTTTTGTCCCTGTGTGGGGGGAAACTCCCACTAGTTTTATATCTGGGACTCTCCACCATTTGACCTTAGAACTGAAGAAGCTTCTCGGATGAGAGGTGAAACGTCTTCAAGCAACTTAAAGAAGTCCAGACGCTTTTCTTTGCAAGCTCCTTTGACCACAGAGATAATCCATCCACAATACGAGGTTACTCATTAATATACTGCTGCATGGGAAAATCCATTATGTATTTTAGTCATGTGACCAATTAAACTAAGGTAGCGGAGGGCATTACACAGCAGTTATTTGGTTTGCTCTCAATTTTGACAGCCCTATAAACTGAGCTTTAAAATGATTAGCGGTAATAAATATACATTTACATATACATATTCCTCGGACGGTAAACTAAAAACTAATCTGTGTTGGCATTTTATTTGTTTTTCAGTTTATTTGTGAGGGAAAAGAAAACAGCCAAGTCTCCTCCTCTGATAAACCTCCATTTGAAAAAGGTTCATCTGACTCTGACTGTAAATAATTTTTCATTTGTCACCTCAGGCTTTACTCTGAAATACAGGAAGGGAAATCGTGGCTCAAATAATTACCTATGAAACCATTTCTTTATTTTTCACACCAAACTGTTTTGTAAGACAAACTTTACAGAGTTCATTGAATACAACTAATAACTTGAGCTTTCACAACAGAGCAATAAAAAAATCCAACAAATTAAAAACAGAAAATAATAAAATTAATCATTGATTAAAATCCAAAATGATGAAACTCCAGCTGGATTATTGTAATGGTACAAATCAATGTTAATTATCTCCTAATACTCATAACAACAAATCATAGTGTTCTCTTTGAGAAATGTAGTTTCTCTCATTTAATATACAATAATAATAATAATGACTCACGAGGCCTCTAATTATAAGTGTTAGCTGGTTACAGGGGTGGATCTAGAGAAATTTTCTTAGGGTGGCATAGAAATCAAATGGGGTGGCAAAATCAGAGTCTTCTTTTTGTCAAACACATACGCAGGTGGTTACATATGGTTAAAATGAGTCAAATGCAGTAAGTACACACGTTTTTCATATAAATATAGTCTGTAACTCAATTATTGTCTGTAGCCCACATAATTAAACACTTTAGTTACATAAAACAAGTGAGTTTTGATTGTATGTACTGTACAGCCTGTATAATAAATACATATGTAGCCCAATAAGTATAAAATCCAGAAAGCTACACAACATGGGGCGGTTGCTTTACAAACACAGGTCTAACTTAAGTTTCACTGTTTTTTGTTAGAAAACAATCACATTGTTACAGCTTAAACCGTCATGAACAAAAATTTAAACCTAATTTTTCATGATTTGTTGGATGAACCCACTGAGGTCTGAAATACAACCGGCCATGTTTGACTCCTTTTGAGTTTACGTTTGTATTTCACCCTCAAATTGTTTTATTTTATTTCCCCCGTTGCCTTGTTTGGTGTCATTCTTTTCAGCTCAACTGAATTTAGTTGTTTTTTTCACTGACATACTGCAATAGTATTAGTGATCTGAAATCACACAAAGAACTTAAAATCCTAGTAGTATTTTTTACTGTAAAAAAAAACAAAACAAAAAAAAACAGACATGTTGAGTAAATTTTCATAACTTGAAATGCAAATGTAAATTGTACATATTGTAAACATATACAACTATCTATCTAAAAATGCAGCCAATACACTTGCCGGTTTTTTTTTTCATTTTGTACAACCATTTAAAAGTATTACTAAAACTAAAATGAGAGAACAATCAGGTGTTGCACTAAGATGCCCCACAAATGATGTGTGCCAGTTAAAAAAAAAGTTTTTCCACCAAGAGACAGGAGAACAGCACAGGGACAAACCTGCAGGCCTGACAACAGGAGGTGTATCACTCCGCTGGTTTTCTCCTTAGTGGCAGTGTTTACATTGCAAATGTGCCTTTGTGACATTCATTAGTGCCCTCACTGACACACAAAACAAAACGACTACACAACAAACTAACTACACAAGACAACACAACACACTAACTATACACTCCACACTAAACGTCACAAATCTCCCACATCTAAAAACTCTCTCTCTCTCTCTCTCTCTCTCTCTCTCTCACTCTGTCTCGCTGCCGTTGCTCCCAAAACTCTCCCTCTTCCTAAACAACCAAATCCTACGTGTTGCCTTTTTTTTTTTTAAATTGGTCGACATGGTACATTTTTCCCCCGATAGGAAACAGGTGGCTTTTTTTCCCCCCTTTCTTTACTGTTTTCGCGCAGTCTTTAGAAAACGCTTAAAAAACACACACATAAAAATGTGACGACAGTGTTTAGAAAAAAAGCGTGGCTGATATATATGATCATAACTCTGGATTTACTGGCCTGTAATTAAAATTAAAAAACTTTGAAGTCCGAACTTTCAATATGGGCTGAAATAGAGACTCAGCGTGGCTGCAGCTTGTTGCTGTGTCAGCTTACATCAGTCATGTGATTTGGAGGTGCAGCGTGTCCGTGGACCACAGAGGGTTAATAACACTCACCTTGCTTCCATTTCCAGAGTGTAACAACCGACCACCTGTGTGAAATCTGAAATTCCCATGGTGTTATTCAAACTGTGCTCCGACACAATCATAAGCATCGCTGGCTACTGAAAACAAGAAAAAAGCCGGTCCTGCTGTGGGCTGAACCATTTGTTACTGGTGAAGGGGGGGTAACACTATAGAATATATTCAGTTTTAGCATTTATATTCACTGTTGACAGTAACTACGCTTAAAGTGTTAATGCTATCTTATTTTAATAAACAACACTGTCATATGCAAAACTGGGGTAGCACTTGGGGTGGCAAGGGATCATTTTAGGGTGGCACTTGCCACCCCATGCCACCCTTCTAGATCCGCCCCTGGCTGGTTATCAAAAAAAGCAAATACTGCACAAATTAAATCTTTAAATATGTATTAAACTTACGGGCGAGGACTGCTGCAGTATCAGTTCTGTATAACAGATACCATTGCTACATAAAAATTAAAGTACTAAATTCTACTAACGTCTTGATGCATTCTCAATCATCCAGGAAAGTAAATCTCCAAAAGTTGATTCTGTTCATCTGGACGTAGCGTTTTGTGGGAGAAACGTTTCGTCACTCATCCAAGTGACGTCTTCAGTCTCAGCTGACTGCAGGTTTCCCCAACCTTATAAACAGTACATTTAAATAATGACTGAAAACAGCCCACTGAAGGAAAAATGGGCTGGGAGGTCAGTTCCTTAATCTTAATTATGCAAATTCTCATGACCATTGATCAACAACCACTGACCAAAACCCACTGATCAATGGCCATGAGTACCATTCACAGAGAGTTGGGGAATGGCTGCAATCATAGCGTTGTAAGATGGTGAAAGATGTACCCTTAGGCCCCCTCCTCGATTCAGAGATGGTCGTTCCATTTTCACGTATATCCCTATTCTCTGAGAATGGTACTCATGGCCATTGATCAGTGGTTGTAAGAAAAGGAAAAAATCTTGGCGTAGATATCTATACTTGCAGATTCATAAATTTAACATCCAGGATTATTCACTGTCTCTTCAGATCCATTGTGATCCAGTGATTTCAGTCCTGCATGATCACGCTGATGTTTGCACAGAGCAGAAAATGAAGTGAATGTTTTTGCACATTAGTAAGAGTAAAACTATTTACAGCGTGGGATCGTTCATGTTTGGAGTATGAACTGAGATTCTTGAAGCTGCTTTTTAACCCCACTGTGACAGAATTCATGTCTTTTTAATTCACTTGATGTGGGGAAGCTTTTCCCACATTCTTTGCAGTAGCTCATTTTGTCACCACTCTGTGTACGTTGATGTCGTTTTACACTCCATTGCTGACTGAAACGCTTTCCCACCACCACAGTGACGACAGGGTGGAGAACTGGATCCATCTGTGTCGCTCTGCTTCTAAACAAAGACACACAGACAGTGAAGGTCAGGCAATTCCTTCAACATTTTTATCCCGAATATTGCCTGAAATAAAGAGCATTTCTGCAAACATCCACATTTTACTGTTTACATTATAACGCTCAGCTTACTGGGCGAAAATGACTTCATTTCTAGGTAATCTACTTAATGGGAAGATTGGTGGTTAAACCCCTGGATGTTCTACTCTGCATGCCACAAGATACTGACCCCAAGCTGCTCTCCGATGCATCCATTGGATTGTGAATGTCAGACAGAGAGAAAGGGGAGGAGCTTTTAAAACTTTACTTTTTCCAACAAGTTTCAGGAGATTTGTATCCGATTTGACTCAATATTCTGTCCATAAAGTTTTCATGTCTAATTTAGCTTTGAAATTAACCCTCTCAGGCTCAAATTAAACTTTTTGTTGCTAATGCACAACCAAGTCCTGCAGTGGTACTTCTGTGTAAAAAAAACTCATAAAATATGTATGTGGGGTAATCAGGTTGTTAGTTTTTAACTGTTGCAAATCGGCAACGGCTGCCTTGAGAGGGTTAAACTTCATTCACGTAATACTTCAAAATAGCGGCAACAGTACAAATACAAATACATACCTCACAGTAACTGCACTTATAGTCTCTTTCTGGTGTGGATCTGACGGTGAAATCTCAGGAAACGTGGCTCTTTAAAAGCCTTTTCACACAGGTCACATTTATAAGGTCTCTCCTCAGTGTGGGTAAGTTTGTGGCGTTGCAAGTGTGGATATGTTGTAAACAGTTTGCCACACAGATCACAGGAGTAAACATCATGTCTGGTGTGAATCCGTACGTGAATATTGCGGTAACCTAGCGTCCTGAAAGTTTTTCCACAAATGCCACAGCTGTACGCCTTAATTCCAGAGTGAGTAACTTGATGATGTCGTAAGGTGCTACTGAAAGCAAAAGCTTTACCACACTGATCACAGCTGTACGCCTTGATTCCAGAGTGAGTAACTTGATGATGTCTTAAGGTGCTACTGCAACTAAAAGCTTTACCACACAACTCACAACTGTATGGTTTAACTCCACTGTGGATGACTTGGTGTCTTTTTAAGTTTCCAGCCTGGGTAAAAGACTTTCCACACAACTCACACATGTACGATTTAACTCCACTGTGGATGAGTTGGTGTTTTTTCAAGTTTCCAGGATCATTAAAAGACTTTCCACACAAGTCGCAGCTGTATGCTTTAAATCCAGAGTGAGTAACTTGATGACGTTGTAAGTGGCTACTGCAAGAAAAAGTTTTTCCACACTGATCACAGTTGTACGCCTTGATTCCAGAGTGGGTAAATTGATGACGTTGTAAGCGGCCACTACAAGCAAAAGTTTTTCCACACTGATCACAGTTGTACGCCTTAATTCCAAAGTGAGCAACTTGATGACGCTGTAAGTTACCACTGCAAGTAAAAGCTTTACCACACAACTCACAGCTGTACGCTTTCTCTTCACTGTGGATGAGTTTGTGTGTTTTTAACCTTCCAGGATGGGTATAAGACTTTCCACACAACTCACAGCTGTATGGTTTAACTCCACTGTGAATGACTTGGTGTGATTTTAGGTGTCCTTGCTGGGTAAAATTCTTCCCACACAAGTCACATCTGTACGGTTTATCTCCACTGTGGACCAGTTGGTGTGCTTTAAAGTTTCCAAGATGGGTAAAATTCTTCCCACACTCATCACAGCTGTATTTTTTCTCTCCCTTTATTCTGTGAGGTTTGTCGGCCTCCTGAGAGCGCTGACTTCTCGCTCCGTGTTGGTCCTGCAGTGACTGAGATACAAACAGAGGCAGTGAGTGAAATGCAGTCATGGACTAAACTGAAACTGCCTCCATTAGTGGGATCCAAGATGTCAACAAACACATTGTAGGTGGATTACTTGGTGTGTTTTTAAGCTTGTCCAATCTGGACAGAATCAACTTTTTGGAGACACTGTAGGTGTGCTGTGCCCCAGTCTAGGGGTACAGGACCTGTCATGTGCAAGACTGATTACTTGGGGTCGAAACCTTTGTGATACAACTACCTGTTGAAATACATTCCACCCAAGATCACTTGATGAGGGAGGGTGCCATTTACGCATTAACACGTTGTTGCCAATGCTGTAAACATGGGGGTTTGCTCGTTGGAATTTACAGCAAGTAAACATTTGGCCAGAGTTGGATCATTCTGTTGCACATGGACAAAATCTGCTTTACTTGCCTCAATAGACAGGTCAGGTGTAGCAGGTAGCAGGCTATCAGACACACATTTTTCTTCTTTTTCCACAGGTGGCTCAGCTTTCACAGGATCATCTTCAGAACACAGGAAAGAGTCAGACAAATCAACATCACTGTATCTGCGCTTATACACACATGTGACGACACAGGCAGGGAAAACAGAGGGCAGACTGCCAGCAGCAGATTCAGAAACAAAAACCAAATCATCGATGGGGTTTTCAATTACCTCGGAGATTGGGAAAATCTTTCCATTTGCTAGATCATTCCCCAGAATAATAGTAACTGCCTGTACGTGCAAGCGAGGGCGCACCCCAATTGCTACCGGGCCCGAAACGAGAGGTGACTGTAGGAAAACGCTGTGTAGCGGAGCCCGTGACACACACATACATCTCCACTCCCCACACGAGAGCATCAGCACCACAAAACGAGTTACTAGAAAAAGGCAACGCGCTATCCAAAATGAGAGACTTGGTAGCCCCAGTGTCACACAAAATCACAATCAGCACACGATCCTCCTCTTTTCCAGTAGGTGAGGCGAACGCTTTTGAAAAGAAAGGTCCGGAGGATCCGACGGGATTAGGCATAGAGACCAACCGACTCAAACCTGGAGAAAACCAACACTCTTTGGCTTTCTCCAGGTTTGAGTTTGCTCTTAGGGACGAAGTGATAGACAATTAGCAATGACATGGCTGGTGTCATGGCAATAAAAGCATTCACGAACATTCATGGGAACTGGATCAGGGTGTGTTTGATGTGCAGGAGAAACCCTTAAGCTCCTCGCAGGCGCAGACAACGGAGTATATTCACACAGCTGAAAATGTAGCGCAATGGGTCAACAGAAACTCATCTGCGAGAACAGCAGCTGAATCCACCTTTTGCTCATTGAGGTACATAACAACATTTTTTGGAAGACACGTTTTGAATTCTTCCAACAGAACCAATTGTCTTAGCTAAGTAAAATCCTTCACTTTACTTGCACCTAACTACTTATCAAACTTATCTACATGTGTTTGGTTGGCAGATTTTTCGCAGGACCGAAACATTTGGCAACATGCCTCATGAACTAACTCAGAAAACACTAAAATAGTGGATTTCACAATTTCACAATCCCGACTGTGATCAATGGATAAGCTCGTGCACACTTCTTGTGCTTTCCCCACCAATTTGCACTGCAACAACAAACTCCACACGTCCTTGGGCCATTTTAAAGTGGTTGCGATGCGTTCAAAGGCATTAAAGTAAGAGTCAACCTTACTTTCTCTGAAAGGTGGCACTAAGGCAATTTGCTTTCTTGCATCAAACTGGTCAGAGGAGAATCAGTCAAGTTTTACTCACATTTTTACTCAATGGGGTAGAGGTAACATTGCTCCATAGGCCTTATTCGGAGATGCAGTAGCTCAACTTCTTTGGCTTTAGCCTAAAGCTCCACCTCTTTCAGGCAAAGGGCAAGCTTAAGATCATCCGTAATCAATTCTGGTAATTGTCTGGCCAGGATAATGTTTGGGACTTGAACGGCAGCAGGAGCCTCCATCCACCACCAAACCTCCAGACGCATCAACCGGTCGAAGTTTCACCTTCGCAATTACCCCTTTTTCCACCATCTGCTCTGCCAGACACTGCTTAATTTCTGCTTTTTTGGATTCAAGAGGACACCAACATTAAAAAATTTGCCACCAACAACAAATCTGCCTTGGTGCATCGATCCAACTTAGCCATGGTGGGTTGATGTGCAAAATAACACACATCAAAGTAATTACAGCTAGTTTACCCATTACACCACAAGAAAGCTGCCAACCAAAAGCTGAAGGAAACCTACAAGACACAATGAGCAAAAAAAAAAAGGCAAACAAAAAGAGCGTACAAGCCCCACTTTATTTTCAGCCCCAGTCTAAGGATACGCTTAAAGTCCACTGTGGATGAACTGGTATCTTTTTAAGCCTCCAGCCTGGGTAAAAGACTTTACAAAAAACTCACCTATGTACACTTTAACTCCACTGTGGATGAGTTGGTGTTTTTTCAAGTCTGCAGGATCGTTAAAAGACTTTCCACACAAGTCGCAGCTGTACGGTTTAAATCCAGAGTGAGTGACTTGGTGACGTTGTAAGGTGCTACTCCGAGCAAAAGCTTTACCGCATTGACCACAGCTGTACGCCTTGATTCCAGAGTGGATGAGTTGATGACGCTGTAAGTTACCACTGCAAGTAAAAGCTTTACCACACAACTCACAACTGTATGGTTTAACTCCACTGTGGATGACTTGGTGTGTTTTTAAGCTTGCAGAGTGGGTAAAAGACTTTCCACATAACTCACAGCTGTATGGTTTAACTCCACCGTGGATGACTTGGTGTGTTTTTAAGCTTGCAGGGTGGGTAAAAGACTTTCCACACAACTCACAGCTGTATGGTTTAACTCCACTGTGGATGCGCTGGTGTGATTTTAGGTGTCCTTTCTGGGTAAAACGTTTTCCACACAAGTCACATCTGTACGGTTTATCTCCACTGTGGACGAGTTGGTGTGCTTTAAAGTTTCCAAGATGGGTAAAATTCTTCCCACACTCATCACAGCTGTATTTTTTCTCTCCCTTTCTTCTGTGAGGTTTGTCGGCCTCCTGAGAGCGCTGACTTCTCACTCCGTGTTGGTCCTGCAGTGACAGAGATACAAACAGAGGCAGTGAGTGAAATGCAGTCGTGGACTAAACTGAAACTGCCTCCATTAGTGGGATCCAAGATGTCAACAAACACATTGTAGGTGGATGTTGGTGTGTTTTTAAGCTTGTCCAATCTGGACAGAATCGACTTTTTGGAGACATTGTAGGTGTTCTGTGCCTCAGTCTAGGGGTACAGGACCATAACATAAGGGTAAGAAAGGAAGTGACCCTGCCCGAATCCCCCAAATCATACCTAGAAGCCAATCTTTGAAGTGAACGGTGGTTTATTTGTGTCTACACTGTCCATTTACAAGTGAACTAATTTACACACTATATACAAAAACTCAGTAAATCTCAGGAGCCACACATGGGTAACACAAGGTTTGGAAGCCAGGGTCAGGTCTGCTGCTGTCAGGCGCTGCCGCCGACAACTGCTGGTGTAGCATCTTTTAAAAACAGCCACATGATCAGGGGATCAATCAGCCGCCACCAGCTCTCCAATCAGGAAGGACCTGTAGATTCTTAAAGACATAGAACACCACAAAATATACAGCTGGCCAGGGCCGTAACACCGCCCTTCCCAAGACAAAACATCTCCCCTACAGATGTTTGGCACTCAGGAGTGGAGAAAACCACTTGACAGTACATCTGCTGTCACATTGTCAGTTCCTTTTTTGTGATGGATCTCCAAATTAAAATCCTTTACTAGGAGTTACCATCTCATGAGCCTCTAGTTGGAATTGTGTATTCTAGTCAAAAACACAAAGGGCTTGTGATCGGTGTAGACAAAGACAGGCGATGAACTGCAACCTATATATGTTTTAGCGCCAAAATGTGGTAGTGCAAGCAACAGGGAAAGAGCATCTTTATCTATGGTACTGTAATTTTGCTGGTGAATGTTGAATTTCCTTTAAAAGTAACCGATTGGATGATCAACACCCTGCTCATCCTTCTGCAACAGCACCTCACCTGCACAGCTGGCGCGGGCATCCACCTGTAGTTTGAAAGGACGCATAAAATCAAGAGTGGCAAAGACTGGTATTCTGAGCTTTGGCAGACTGAAAAGGTTTCTGGCATGTGGATGACCACACTAATGGTTTTGACACACCAGTGAGACTGGTGAGAGGTGCAACTACATCAGCAAACTTTTTGCAGAAATCACGATAGTAGCCAGCCATTCCGAGGTCCCGGCGAATCTCACATCTAGTGCGAGGCACACGGAAATGTAGGACAGCCTGAATTTTGGCCAGGAGGGGGCGCACCGGACCCACCTGCTTCACTAGATAAGCCACTGTGGCTTATCTAGTGAAGGTGTTGGAATGTGGCAGGGGCATTTCGAATGGCAAAAGGCATGACGATATATATTGGAGAAAGTGATTGGGAGTGACGAAGGCGGAACTGATGCATGTGGAGTGAGGGGAACTTGCCAATAACCCTTTAATAAATCAAGTGACAAACTTTGCAGAGCAAACCCTATCAACACAATCTTCCATTCGGGGGAGAGGATAGGAGTCCGGTTTGGTCAGATTTTTGAAAATCTGTACAAAAACATGGGGTTTTGTCTTCCTTCGGCATGAGAAGGCACTCCATGTACTAGAACTCGGGACAGCTAGACCATTTTTAGCAAACTCACTATTTTTGCAGTCTGAAATATTGAAAATTGACGATATAGTGAAATTCCAAACAGCACAAATTATATTCAAAGCAAAAAATAAAGAACTGCCAGGTAATATTCAGAGTATGTTTTTTTGAAAGAAGGAAGTTATAATTTAAGGGGTTTTTGTAACTTCAAAACAATGAAGGTACATACTACAAGAAAAGGCTTTTGTGTTTCTGTTCATGGAGTGAAACTATGGAACAAACTGAATATGGAATTAAAGCAACGTCCAAACATAAAACTGTTCAAAAAGAGTTATAAAAATATGATCTTCTCGATCTATAAAGAAAAGGAAAATATTTAAATTAAGTGAATGTCTCTATTTAAAAACAAACAAACAAACAAAAAATTCATGATGTGATATTATAGTATATAGTATATCAGAAATCTGTTCACTATTTTTATTACAAATTATATCAGTAAGGAAGCTGACTAAATATTCACTGATAATTTATGGCAAAGGGGTGGGATTAAATAAGTGTATACTTCTTCCCACTCCCTTTCAACATGTAAATTAATCAGAATGTTTTTTGTATGTAATTTGTATAGTATTTTTTTTCTCTCTTATTTCTTTTCTAAATGTACTTGTATATTGTTCACATGTTGAAATAAATTATCAATCAATCAATCAATCAATCAATCAAAAGTAGGAAACTTCTTGCTGAAAAACTGCGCATTTGGTAGGTGTTGAGGAACATATATGTTTTCTTAGTGCTTATTTGATTATTTTGTTTATGTATTTTAATAACAGGCCAGCTTTGACTCACAAACCAATTGCTTAGCCAGACTGAAATACTGTGCAAAAACAGGAAACTGTGAAGAACAGGAAGTACAGAAAAGCGGAACTAAGCAACGCAAACACACAGATCAAGTAGGGTTACTAAAATAACATGAGGAGCGAGGATGCAGACAGTTTTGCAGCTATAGGGTAGACATATAGTATTGAAATAGATCAAGGGACGGTTTAGTAGGGGAGGAGCAAGCGGATTATAACATAGGTGATATGCTTGTAATGTTTTAGATCTGCAGAGGGTTTAGCCTGGTGCACATCCCTTTCCGGAAAGTAATGATTCAATAAAATAATTATAAATACTTTGGCAAGTGAGTCGTGTTCTCTCTGTCCAGTAAAAGAATAAAAAGAAAAAGATTTAATAGTTCGGTTCACACGATAAGTGTGTTGTTTGTTCGGAGGATGGTCACCTACATCTACGTCATGTTCATGACAGTGGTGCGAGATGGAGTGTCAGCAATCAGGGATGGGTGATTTTTGATCAGAGAGCACAAATCATTCTGGGCAGCGTCATCCAAATGTTTTAGGTGGTATTTTAAATTCACTAATATTTTCTGAGTCGGGAGCAACCCTTAGCACAAATGAAAACTAAGTCATCACTTTCTGGATTATACTCAGATGGGGCCGCTGACACAACTACAGGCAAGGCTGATGGTGCAGCAGGGGACGAAGAGGGGTTTACACCTGCCTCGCGAAAAAAATAAGGCTTCATCAGGTTGACGAGATGAAGTCACATGACGCTTTCTTCTACAGTCTCTGTAAAGCACTTTGAATCACCTTGTTGTTGAATTGTGCTATACAAATAAACTTGCCTTGCCTTGCCTTACAGTCTGGGGTGCCTATAACAGAATCTGTGTCACAGAACTTTGTCTGGAGAGAAGATCTCTTTGAGCAGCCACGGGGACACGCACTGTGTGTTCAAACACTAGATCTGCGGGACTGAAACCTATGGACTCCTGCGCACGCTCTCTCACCAATAGAAGGAGAAGAGGCAGACCCTCATCCCACTCTCTTCCTGACTCGAGGCAGAACTTTCTCATCATAGCTTTTAATGTTTTAATGGAAACGCTTGAGCACGCCCTGTGATTCGGGATGATACACACTGGATTTTTAATGCTTTATGCCAAGCGATTTCATGAGCTGAGTGAAAATCTTGGATATGAAGTAAATGGTAAATGGCCTGTATTTATATAGCGCTTTTCTAGTCCCTAAGGACCCCAAAGCGCTTTACATATCCAGTCATCCACCCATTCACGCACACATTCACACACTGGTGATTAGGGATGGGTACCGGTGTCCGGTGCCATGATGGCACCGGTTCTGACATAAACGGTAGTAACCAGACCGAAAAGCAGCGCACATTTCGGTGCGTTATTTCAGTGCTTTTTTTTTCCTGAGCTGTGATACACTTCTAGCCAATCATTTTACGTTTCCCAGGATAGTAGGCGGGTCCAGGTACGTACGTTCAGTTAGAGCAGAGCTACAGATTAAAAATGTCCAAGGCGAAGCGGTCAATAGTCTGGCTGTACTTCACAGCAAAAGATGCAAACTCAGCAGCAACAAGTGCTTTAAGCTGATACTGTGATATTGTCAAAGGAGGTAACACCTCGTATCCGATGAAACACCTGGAGACGCATAGCGGGTTTTTTTAAAAGCAGAGAAATGCGCCGTATTTGATAGCTTGCTGCGAGACCTCACACTGTGCACGTTGGGTGGGTTGCCAGTTATCGGACCGGAGCAACATCCCCCAAAAACCCGAAGAATAGAGTCCTGGCCCCTAGCCCTGCCAGTGTAGCCAACAGGCTTCAGTTCATCTCAGAATGGTTAAAACATACCTTCTTAGTTGAGCCCTGGCTAGATGTTGAACAGGCACTATGCAAGGATCTAGAGATTTCAGACCTACCATTTATTAGCTCAAACATCAAAAGACATGAATGCTTTAAAAGTATCAACATCAGCTTTTCTCTGACAGCATGGTGGGAGTTTCTAAAAATAACGGAGTCTTCATTAATCCCATGCAAACGTACACCTATCTGGAATAACCCTGACATATTACAAAACAATAATATGATTAATTTCCCAGAATGGAGTTGTAGAGGAATTAAATACTTAGAACATATATTAGAGGGAACAGAATTTATTCCATTTGACAGACTAGTTGCACAATATGGGATCAACAAGACAAGATTTTTAGAATATCAACAAATTAAATCCATAGTAAAAAAGAAATTTAACCTCAGTCAAGTTGAATTACAAACACCACTAAGTGCGGCACATTTTCTTACTCTTAAATCCCCCAAATTATTATCTAAAATATACAGAACACTTTCTAAATTAGATGAATCAATATCCCTTCCTATTGCAAAGTGGGAAGCAGATTTATCAGTCAGCTTAGACCAAAACTTCTGGTCTCAGATTTGCTTAAAAACCTTTAAATTAATTAAAAATCCCAGTCTGCAATTAATACAATACAAAATACTACATAGAGTGCACTATACAGGTCATCGGATGTTCAAGATGGGCTTTACATCTTCCAACAACTGCTCACACTGTCAAGGCAATACACCAGACAATTACATCCACGCTCTTTGGTTCTGTCCACCAGTGCAAAAGTTTTGGCGCGAGATATGTGAAGACTTATCAAAGTGTCTGAAATGTAACATTCCAACTTCCCCCTTAGTGTGTTTGTTGGGCAGCTTAGATAATGTCACTTCAGAAAAGAATATAGCCCATATGATTTTCACTGCCCTATGCATAGCCAAGAAAACAGTCCTCATGAACTGGAAAAATAAAAATAATCTTAATTCTAACCAATATAGAAATTATCTATTAG
Source organism: Copadichromis virginalis (assembly GCF_057382275.1). NCBI lineage: Eukaryota > Metazoa > Chordata > Actinopteri > Cichliformes > Cichlidae > Copadichromis > Copadichromis virginalis. Next base: position 33,690,552 of record NC_140626.1, read on the forward strand.
ATTACATTAGTCTTGATACAGCCTCTGCCACCACATCAGATCAATTGCTCTGGACTCCTTTTATCAGCTCCATCACCTAGTGGGGGTGGGGGGTCATAGTTTGGTCCCGCCTTCACTGTTGTGATTGGTGTGGGGGTAGGGACAGGCTTAGGGCGTCGGGGGGTTCCCCGGAGGCATCTTCCTTGGGGGGCTCAACCCGGGGTAGCGGTCATGTCCGGTTGGGGGCTCTGTTGGCTCTCAGGTGACTGTTTCCTCGCGGCTGCGTGCAGCGGGGCTAGGGGAGGGTCTGTGCTGACGGACGTGGGTTACTGACCTGGTAGCCTGGCTGGCCCTGGGTGGGTCCGGGATGGGCGTGAGGTTCTGGGGGCGCTCCGTCTCTGGGCTGGGGCCCGGGCCGGGCCTCAGGGGCTTGGATCCTGGTTGGTGTGTTGCCGGGGTTGTGGGCGGGTGGGTGCATGGGGGCCCGGGCCCTGGAGCAGGGTGCCGCCGGTGCATCGAACCACCTGGGGGGCTCTTCAACTGGTGGGGGAGATGGTCACATCTTGCAGGAGCTTTCCTCTCTTCAGGAACTCTCTCTGCAGGAGGGGGAGATACAGGAGAGGTGGAGGAAGATCTCAGCCTGGGCGTCTATTGTCTTATGTAGTCTGGAAGATGAGTGGATGGTGGGGTGGGTGCAGTTTTCTCTGTGGTGGGGTTGGGTGGACTGTCCCGGGCTCTGTGGGGCCGGGAGGCGCTGCTGCACTGGGCCCCGGTCTGGATGGGCCTGGGCCCCCTTTCCCTGGTGGGTCGCGGAGTGTGGGAGTGCCTACTGGGGTCAGCAGGGGAGCTGGCCCCAGGGAGGGGTTACCTGCCCCTCCCTTCCTTCCCTCCCCATCTCCAGCTGCCTCCCTCTTCCCGCTCCACCACAACCACCCACACATGCAGGGCCTTGGAGTAGGGGTATGTCACCAGGGTGCAGAGGAGGCTACCCCCCCCCCCCCCCCTCTGTCCCCTTCTGGCTGCCTCTGCCTCAATTTTATCCCACAACTTAGACATTCACATTATTCACACTCTCATTACACATACATATAGGATCTTGGGGGTGGGCACGATACACGGAGTCCAAATTACCATCAGGGTGTACACCTCACCCCTGGCGTCGTTGCCCACCTCTAAATACACGTAGACATTGAGGGCTATCAGGAGGGACTATGCGCTTACCTGCTGCTCCTTGGCAGGTAGCTCCATCCCTCCTGGGTTTTAAATGCACCTTAGAACACACATGCATCAACACTACAATGAGCGGGTGGAGGGAGGTTTGGAGTCTTCTCCCACCCCCATTCTCTGCGGCCTGCTGGAGCGGGAGGGCTAGGTGGAGTTGGCCGTCCGACTGCGGTCTGGAGTGTGGGGCCTCCCTGCTGCTACGGAGTCGGGGTGGTCTGCCTCTCCCCACCGCAGGGAAAAGGGTAACACCACCTGGGTCTGGGTGCAGTTCCCCCCTCCAGGGGCAAGGGTACCTAGACCCGGTTCGTAGAGTACGCTTGGGGAGTGTGATCGTGTGTACAGCGTCTCTTTATGTCTGTCTCCACGTTGGTTGAGTGTGGAGTAAGTGCATATGAGAGCATGAGGGTGGGAATGGATGTTTGTGTCTGTGTGTGCCTGTATGTCTGTGTCTATATGTCAGGCTGGGTATCAGACGCCACCTCTCTGGGGACACCTCAGGCCCTCCAAGGTTTGGAGGCCTATCTCCACCTACCACCACTTCCCCTGCCGGTGGCGGACTCCCTCAGGTGTCGGTGCGTTGGTGGTTCTTTGTGTCTGGGGGTGGGCGTCCAGGTACACACCGGCTCACTCCTTGGCGGCCGCTTATCGGGGCCTGGAGCCTGGGGCTCGCTCGGGCCCCTTCGGGGGTGGGGTGCCCCCGGCCTCTCGGCCTGGGGCTCGGTCACTCAGGCACAGCTGGCGGCCGGCGGGGCTCATGGGCGCGTCACTGCAACTCCCCCTGGCTTCTGCTCCGCGGCTGCTGAGTGAACCCTCATCTGGGACTCTCCTCAGCTCTTACTGGAACAGTGGCGCGGCTGCCCCTCTGTTGGTCTTCCATGGTCTCTTGTGTTCTGGGGGCCTCTGGATGTCTGGAGTTTTGATCTCCTGCATACCTGCTTCACACCCTGGAGGACGGGGCTGTGGCCCCCCCACACTCCCTAGCAGATCGTTACATGGAGAAACCTTTGGAATACAAGCGCTGATCCACACGGGTATGCACACGGGTGTTCACTGCTCGTAGACCCAAATTACACCTTTCTTGGCTGCTACTTCGAAGCACATCTGTCCTGCGTGCTGCACAACAACATTGAATATTTAGTATTTACTGCTGTTTACACTTAGCTAGATTAATGCGATGGTGTTGTGTTTAGTATGTTGCTTTGTTTTTTTTTTTGTCTTTTTTTGCTTGTTTTCTATTCTTCTCTCAACAGGTGATCCAGGAGATTTTTATTTTTTTTCTCCCCCCTTTTCTCACTGTCCCTCTCCCCTTCTGTTTTTCCTTTCCTTCCTCTTTCTTTCTCCCTTTCCTATCTCTCACTCATGTCTGTCCCGTCTGTAACATATGAAAATAAAATATAATAAATAATAAAAACAAAGATCGACCAAATGGACCAATACGGCAATGCCACGATGATCCATTTGGCAAAGTAAATCCATTGGGTATCCTTGTTGGTCTTCAGACAACAATTCTGATGGCTAAAGAACCAAATGGGACAGGCGAGAAAAAAAAGAAAAAAAAAAGAAATGATGACGGATGATGGTGGCAGCAGCCGTTCTTCTCTGCGTGAGTAGCTAATTTACGTTGAGTAGGCTAACCACGTTATTACATTAATGCATGTAAGGTGAACTAGCAAACATCATCATAGCTACATGCGGCTGTCCTCTTGTTTGATGGCAGATACTCCCTTCACCCTGGACAAAAAGGCTAAAATGACCAAAGAAAAAGTGGGAAACAGCTGAACATGAGAGGATTTTGGACAAAGTTTGTGTTTTTTTTCCATTGTTTAAGCACTGCTTCCAGCCAAGAGTGATACCATATATGCCCTATAGCTGCAGAAAAGGCTAACATTGTTATCTTTTTACAAAAAAAAAAAAAAAAACAGCTGAACATGAGAGGTTTTTGGACAAAGTTTGTGTTCTCCATTCTTTAAGCACCGGTTTGAGCACCGTTTAAGCACCGGCACCGTTTCAAAAGTACCGATTTGGCACCGGTATCGGATAAAACCTAAACGATACCCATCCCTACTGGTGATGGTAAGCTACATTGTAGCCACAGCCACCCTGGGGCGTACTGACAGAGGCGAGGCTGCCGGACACTGGCGCCACCAGGCCCTCTGAGTTTGACCCTCGGTCTGTTGGAACAGATTTTGGCAAACCGAAAGCGGAGAAAAAGTTCACTTGCACTCTGACAACAGCTTTGACTTTAACAGTGAGGAACGGAATAGCCTCGGGGAAGCGTGTGGCGGCGCACATCAAAGTTAAAATATACTAACGTCCTGACTTTGTTTTTGGGAAGCGGTCCTACACAATCAATGAGTATGTGCTGAAATGGTTCCCCTAAAGCCGGGATCAGATGCAATGGAGCGGGAGGAATAACTTGGTTGGTTTTACACTGACCTGATAAAGGTGAAAGGAGCGGCAGTACCTAGTTACATCCGTTTTTAACCCTGGCCACAAAAAGTGATGCAGAATACGATGGTTTTTCTAATTCCTAAATGTCCAGAGAAACTGTCATGTGCAAGACTGATTACTTGGGGTCGGAACCTTTGTGATACAACTACCTGTTGAAATACATTCCACCCAAGATCACTTGATGAGGGAGGGTGCCATTTATGCATTAACACGTTGTTGCCAATGCTGTAAACATGGGGGTTTGCTCGTTGGAATTTACAGCAAGTAAACATTTGGCCAGAGTTGGATCATTCTGTTGCACATGGACAAAATCTGCTTTACTTGCCTCAATAGACAGGTCAGGTGTAGCAGGTAGCAGGCTATCAGACACACATTTTTCTTCTTTTTCCACAGGTGGCTCAGCTTTCACAGGATCATCTTCAGAACACAGGAAAGAGTCAGACAAATCAACATCACTGTATCTGCGCTTATACACACATGTGACGACACAGGCAGGGAAAACAGAGGGCAGACTGCCAGCAGCAGATTCAGAAACAAAAACCAAATCATCGATGGGGTTTTCAATTACCTCGGAGATTGGGAAAATCTTTCCATTTGCTAGATCATTCCCCAGAATAATAGTAACCGCCTGTACGTGCAAGCGAGGGCGCACCCCAATTGCTACCGGGCCCGAAACGAGAGGTGACTGTAGGAAAACGCTGTGTAGCGGAGCCCGTGACACACACATACATATCCACTCCCCACACGAGAGCATCAGCACCACAAAACGAGTTACTAGAAAAAGGCAACGCGCTATCCAAAATGAGAGACTTGGTAGCCCCAGTGTCACACAAAATCACAATCAGCACACGATCCTCCTCTTTTCCAGTAGGTGAGGCGAACGCTTTTGAAAAGAAAGGTCCGGAGGATCCGACGGGATTAGGCATAGAGACCAACCGACTCAAACCTGGAGAAAACCAACACTCTTTGGCTTTCTCCAGGTTTGAGTTTGCTCTTAGGGACGAAGTGATAGACAATTAGCAATGACATGGCTGGTGTCATGGCAATAAAAGCATTCACGAACGTTCATGGGAACTGGATCAGGGTGTGTTTGATGTGCAGGAGAAACCCTTAAGCTCCTCGCAGGCGCAGACAACGGAGTATATTCACACAGCTGAAAATGTAGCGTAATGGGTCAACAGAAACTCATCTGCGGAACAGCAGCTGAATCCACCTTTTGCTCATTGAGGTACATAACAACATTTTTTGGAAGACACGTTTTGAATTCTTCCAACAGAACCAATTGTCTTAGCTAAGTAAAATCCTTCACTTTACTTGCACCTAACTACTTATCAAACTTATCTACATGTGTTTGGTTGGCAGATTTTTCGCAGGACCGAAACATTTGGCAACATGCCTCATGAACTAACTCAGAAAACACTAAAATAGTGGATTTCACAATTTCATAATCCCGACTGTGATCAATGGATAAGCTCGTGCACACTTCCTGTGCTTTCCCCACCAATTTGCACTGCAACAACAAACTCCACACGTCCTTGGGCCATTTTAAAGTGGTTGCGATGCGTTCAAAGGCATTAAAGTAAGAGTCAACCTTACTTTCTCTGAAAGGTGGCACTAAGGCAATTTGCTTTCTTGCATCAAACTGGTCAGAGGAGAATCAGTCAAGTTTTACTCACATTTTTACTCAATGGGGTAGAGGTAACATTGCTCCATAGGCCTTATTCGGAGATGCAGTAGCTCAACTTCTTTGGCTTTAGCCTAAAGCTCCACCTCTTTCAGGCAAAGGGCAAGCTTAACATCATCCGTAATCAATTCTGGTAATTGTCTGGCCAGGATAATGTTTGGGACTTGAACGGCAGCAGGAGCCTCCATCCACCACCAAACCTCCAGACGCATCAACCGGTCGAAGTTTCACCTTCGCAATTACCCCTTTTTCCACCATCTGCTCTGCCAGACACTGCTTAATTTCTGCCTTTTTTGGATTTAAGAGGACACCAACATTAAACAAATTTGCCACAAACAACAAATCTGCCTTGGTGCATCGATCCAACTTAGCCATGGTGGGTTGATGTGCAAAATAATACACATCAAAGTAATTACAGCTAGTTTACCCATTACACCACAAGAAAGCTGCCAACCAAAAGCTGAAGGAAACCTACAAAACACAATGAGCAAAAAAAAATAAGGCAAACAAAAAGAGCGTACAAGCCCCACTTTATTTTCAGCCCCAGTCTAAGGATACGCTTAAAGTCCACTGTGGATGAACTGGTATCTTTTTAAGCCTCCAGCCTGGGTAAAAGACTTTACAAAAAACTCACCTATGTACACTTTAACTCCACTGTGGATCAGTTGGTGTTTTTTCAAGTCTGCGGGATTGTTAAAAGACTTTCCACACAAGTCGCAGCTGTACGGTTTAACTCCACCGTGGATGACTTGGTGTGTTTTTAAGCTTGCAGGGTGGGTAAAAGACTTTCCACACAACTCACAGCTGTATGGTTTAACTCCACTGTGGATGAGCTGGTGTGATTTTAGGTGTCCTTTCTGGGTAAAACGTTTTCCACACAAGTCACATCTGTACGGTTTAACTCCACTGTGGACGAGTTGGTGTGCTTTAAAGTTTCCAAGATGGGTAAAATTCTTCCCACACTCATCACAGCTGTATTTTTTCTCTCCCTTTCTTCTGTGAGGTTTGTCGGCCTCCTGAGAGCGCTGACTTCTCACTCCGTGTTGGTCCTGCAGTGACAGAGATACAAACAGAGGCAGTGAGTGAAATGCAGTCATGGACTAAACTGAAACTGCCTCCATTAGTGGGATCCAAGATGTCAACAAACACATTGTAGGTGGATTACTTGGTGTGTTTTTAAGCTTGTCCACTCTGGACAGAATCGACTTTTTGGAGACATTGTACAGTGGGGCAAAAAAGTATTTAGTCAGCCACCGATTGTGCAAGTTCCCCCACTTAAAATGATGACAGAGGTCAGTAATTTGCACCAGAGGTACACTTCAACTGTGAGAGACAGAATGTGAAAAAAAAATCCATGAATTCACATGGTAGGATTTGTAAAGAATTTATTCGTAAATCAGGGTGGAAAATAAGTATTTGGTCACCTCAAACAAGGAAAATCTCTGGCTCTCACAGACCTGTAACGTCTTCTGTAAGAAGCTTTTCTGTCCCCCTCTCGTTACCTGTATGAATGGCACCTGTTTGAACTCATCATCTGTATAAAAGACACCTGTCCACAGCCTCAAACAGTCAGACTCCAAACTCCGCCATGGCCAAGACCAAAGAGCTTTCGAAGGACACCAGGAAAAGTATTGTAGACCTGCACCAGACTGGGAAGAGTGAATCTACAATAGGCAAGCAGCTTGGTGTGAAAAAATAAACTGTGGGAGCAATTATCAGAAAATGGAAGACATACAAGACCACTGATAATCTCCCTCGATCTGGGGCTCCACGCAAGATCTCATCATGAGAACGGTGAGCAAAGATCCCAGAACCACACGTTGGGACCTGGTGAATGACCTGCAGAGAGCTGGGACCAAAGTAACAAAGGTCACCATCAGTAACACACTACAACGGCAGGGAATCAAATCCCGCAGTGCCAGACGTGTTCCGCTGCTGAAGCCAGTGCATGTCCAGGCCCGTCTGAAGTTTGCCAGAGAGCACATGGATGATACAGCAGAGGATTGGGAGAATGTCATGTGGTCAGATGAAACCAAAGTAGAACTTTTTGGTATAAACTCAACTCGTCGTGTTTGGAGGACGAAGAATACTGAGTTGCATCCCAAGAACACCATACCTACTGTGAAGCATGGGGGTGGAAACATCATGCTATGGGGCTGTTTTTCTGCCAAGGGGACAGGACGACTGATCCGTGTTAAGGACAGAATGAATGGGGCCATGTATCGTGAGATTTTGAGCCAAAACCTCCTTCCATCAGTGAGAACTTTGAAGATGAAACGAGGCTGGGTCTTCCAACATGACAATGATCCAAAACACACCGCCCGGGCAACAAAGGAGTGGCTCCGTAAGAAGCATTTGAAAGTCCTGGAGTGGCCTAGCCAGTCTCCAGACCTCAACCCCATAGAAAATCTGTGGCGGGAGTTGAAAGTCCGTGTTGCTCGGCGACAGCCCCAAAACATCACTGCTCTCGAGAAGATCTGCATGGAGGAATGGGCCAAAATACCAGCTACTGTGTGTGCAAACCTGGTAAAGACCTATAGTAAACGTTTGACCTCTGTTATTGCCAACAAGGGTTATGTTACAAAGTATTGAGTTGTATTTTTGTTATTGACCAAATACTTATTTTCCACCCTGATTTACGAATAAATTCTTTACAAATCCTACCATGTGGATTCATGGATTTTTTTTTCCACATTCTGTCTCTCACAGTTGAAGTGTACCTCTGGTGCAAATTACTGACCTCTGTCATCATTTTAAGTGGGGGAACTTGCACAATCGGTGGCTGACTAAATACTTTTTTGCCCCACTGTAGGTGTGCTGTGCCCCAGTCTAGGGGTACAGGACCATAACATAAGGGTAAGAAAGGAAGTGACCCCGCCCGGGTCCCCCAAACCATACCTAGAAGCCAATCTTTGAAGTGAACGGTGGTTTATTTGTGTCTACACTGTCCATGTCCTGTTGAAATACATTCCACCCAAGATCACTTGATGAGGGAGGGTGCCATTTATGCATTAACACGTTGTTGCCAATGCTGTAAACATGGGGGTTTGCTCGTTGGAATTTACAGCAAGTAAACATTTGGCCAGAGTTGGATCATTCTGTTGCACATGGACAAAATCTGCTTTGCTTACCTCAATAGACAGGTCAGGTGTAGCAGGTAGCAGGCTATCAGACACACATTTTTCTTCTTTTTCCACAGGTGGCTCAGCTTTCACAGGATCATCTTCAGAACACGGGAAAGAGTCAGACAAATCAACATCACTGTATCTGCGCTTATACACACATGTGACGACACAGGCAGGGAAAACAGAGGGCAGACTGCCAGCAGCAGATTCAGAAACAAAAACCAAATCATCGATGGGGTTTTCAATTACCTCGGAGATTGGGAAAATCTTTCCATTTGCTAGATCATTCCCCAGAATAATAGTAACCGCCTGTACGTGCAAGCGAGGGCGCACCCCAATTGCTACCAGGCCCGAAACGAGAGGTGACTGTAGAAAAACGCTGTGTAGCGGAGCCCGTGACACACACATACATATCCACTCCCCACACGAGAGCATCAGCACCACAAAATGAGTTACTAGAAAAAGGCAACGCGCTATCCAAAATGAGAGACTTGGTAGCCCCAGTGTCACACAAAATCACAATCAGCACACGATCCTCCTCTTTTCCAGTAGGTGAGGCGAACGCTTTTGAAAAGAAAGGTCCGGAGGATCCGACGGGATTAGGCATAGAGACCAACCGACTCAAACCTGGAGAAAACCAACACTCTTTGGCTTTCTCCAGGTTTGAGTTTGCTCTTAGGGACGAAGTGATAGACAATTAGCAATGACATGGCTGGTGTCATGGCAATAAAAGCATTCACGAACGTTCATGGGAACTGGATCAGGGTGTGTTTGATGTGCAGGAGAAACCCTTAAGCTCCTCGCAGGCACAGACAACGGAGTATATTCACACAGCTGAAAATGTAGCGCAATGGGTCAACAGAAACTCATCTGCGAGAACAGCAGCTGAATCCACCTTTTGCTCATTGAGGTACATAACAACATTTTTTGGAAGACACGTTTTGAATTCTTCCAACAGAACCAATTGTCTTAGCTAAGTAAAATCCTTCACTTTACTTGCACCTAACTACTTATCAAACTTATCTACATGTGTTTGGTTGGCAGATTTTTCGCAGGACCGAAACATTTGGCAACATGCCTCATGAACTAACTCAGAAAACACTAAAATAGTGGATTTCACAATTTCACAATCCCGACTGTGATTAATGGATAAGCTCGTGCACACTTCTTGTGCTTTCCCCACCAATTTGTACTGCAACAACAAACTCCACACGTACTTGGGCCATTTTAAAGTGGTTGCGATGCGTTCAAAGGCATTAAAGTAAGAGTCAACCTTACTTTCTCTGAAAGGTGGCACTAAGGCAATTTGCTTTCTTGCATCAAACTGGTCAGAGGAGAATCAGTCAAGTTTTACTCACATTTTTACTCAATGGGGTAGAGGTAACATTGCTCCATAGGCCTTATTCGGAGATGCAGTAGCTCAACTTCTTTGGCTTTAGCCTAAAGCTCCACCTCTTTCAGGCAAAGGGCAAGCTTAAGATCATCCGTAATCAATTCTGGTAATTGTCTGGCCAGGATAATGTTTGGGACTTGAACGGCAGCAGGAGCCTCCATCCACCACCAAACCTCCAGACGCATCAACCGGTCGAAGTTTCACCTTCGCAATTACCCCTTTTTCCACCATCTGCTCTGCCAGACACTGCTTAATTTCTGCCTTTTTTGGATTCAAGAGGACACCAACATTAAAAAATTTGCCACCAACAACAAATCTGCCTTGGTGCATCGATCCAACTTAGCCATGGTGGGTTGATGTGCAAAATAACACACATCAAAGTAATTACAGCTAGTTTACCCATTACACCACAAGAAAGCTGCCAACCAAAAGCTGAAGGAAACCTACAAAACACAATGAGCAAAAAAAAAAAGGCAAACAAAAAGAGCGTACAAGCCCCACTTTATTTTCAGCCCCAGTCTAAGGATACGCTTAAAGTCCACTGTGGATGAACTGGTATCTTTTTAAGCCTCCAGCCTGGGTAAAAGACTTTACAAAAAACTCACCTATGTACACTTTAACTCCACTGTGGATGAGTTGGTGTTTTTTCAAGTTTGAAGGATCGTTAAAAGACTTTCCACACAAGTCGCAGCTGTACGGTTTAAATCCAGAGTGAGTGACTTGGTGACATTGTAAGGTGCTACTCCGAGCAAAAGCTTTACCGCATTGACCACAGCTGTACGCCTTGATTCCAGAGTGGATGAGTTGATGACGCTGTAAGTTACCACTGCAAGTAAAAGCTTTACCACACAACTCACAACTGTATGGTTTAACTCCACTGTGGATGACTTGGTGTGTTTTTAAGCTTGCAGGGTTGGTAAAAGACTTTCCACATAACTCACAGCTGTATGGTTTAACTCCACCGTGGATGACTTGGTGTGTTTTTAAGCTTGCAGGGTGGGTAAAAGACTTTCCACACAACTCACAGCTGTATGGTTTAACTCCACTGTGGATGAGCTGGTGTGATTTTAGGTGTCCTTTCTGGGTAAAACGTTTTCCACACAAGTCACATCTGTACGGTTTATCTCCACTGTGGACCAGTTGGTGTGCTTTAAAGTTTCCAAGATGGGTAAAATTCTTCCCACACTCATCACAGCTGTATTTTTTCTCTCCCTTTCTTCTGTGAGGTTTGTCGGCCTCCTGAGAGGGCTGACTTCTCACTCCGTGTTGGTCCTGCAGTGACAGAGATACAAACAGAGGCAGTGAGTGAAATGCAGTCATGGACTAAACTGAAACTGCCTCCATTAGTGGGATCCAAGATGTCAACAAACACATTGTAGGTGGATGACTTGGTGTGTTTTTAAGCTTGTCCAATCTGGACAGAATCGACTTTTTGGAGACATTGTAGGTGTGCTGTTCCCCAGTCTAGGGGTACAGGACCATAACATAAGGGTAAGAAAGGAAGTGACCCCACCCGGGTCCCCCAAATCATACCCAGAAGCCAATCTTTGAAGTGAACGGTGGTTTATTTGTGTCTACACTGAAATGTTAAGTCCGGGGTGAACACAGGCCAAAATAACAAACAAAACAATCTAAGTCAGGAAACGAGGTGCTACCTAAAACCCTATGTGAAAGAAAAACCACCACTACTAATCCAGTTTGTAGCAGTGCGGCGACCTGCCAGGCAGGTTGCTGGACGGGCCCCTCGGACCCTCCAGCAGGAACAGACGGCTGAAGCAGTTCCTCGGACCCTCCAGCGGAGGCAGCTTGCTGGACGGGCCCCTCGGACCCTCCAGCGGAGGCTGGTTGCTGGACGGGCCCCTCGGACCCTCCAGCGGAGGCTGGTTGCTGGATGGATGACCGAGGAGAGGAGTGACGGTGGCGTCGCTTCCTTCTAGACGAGGGAACAGGAACCGGTGGAGAAATGTAGAGACCTCCTCCTCATCCTCCGACCACATAGCCGCCAGGAAAAAGGCAGGCGAATGGACAGGCGAACAAGGTCCCGGCCTGCATGAGGAAGGAGAGGAAGTCTGTGGTAGCAATGAGGCAGGTGGTGAGTGTGTGTTGTCCTGGAGCGGCGGTAAAGAAGTGGAGGTAGAGAGAGCAAGCTCGCCAGCCCTGACTTGCTCCCTCCAGGCAGCTATGGAGCTGCCCAGCACAGTGTCCGTAGAAAGCTGAGTAAGCCGAGGGTTGCTCCGAATGATAGCATCTATGGCACTTAGCCTAACTGCCATAGTCCTCAAATCATTGGCCTGAGCAATGCGGCCAAGAAGCTTAATCATCCGCACCATCTCAGTGTTGAATTCAAAAGCTGAAGAGTCTGCGGGGTCCATGTTCTGGTCGTGGTCTTCTGTCACGTTTGGGCTGTGTGCAGGCAGGAGTGGTGGTAAGGAGGACCCAAAGTGCAGACACTCGGAGGCAAAAGTGTATTTCAAAACTCAGCTTTTATTGCTGGCAAACGTAACAAAAATCCAAAAATCCAAATAAACATACATGAGCAGGCAGACAGCACACACAGCATAAATTAGGGTAGACCACGACACAGACACAGAGAAACACAGGGCTTAAATACACAGAGGGAGCAATCAGGGAATGGGTAACAGGAGGGAAACACAGCTGGGGCAAATCAGGTCTAACGAGACAAAGGAAGCAAAACCAGACGCATATACATGAGACACGGACTTTCAAAGTAAAACAGGAAACATAACACAGACTGAACTAAAGACACAGACTCACATGCAGGCACTGCAACAGAGGGAACAGAGACGTGGGACCAGGGCAGACACAGACACTGACTGGACACGGGGATATAGCAACTAAGGATACACAGAGACGCGAACTAGACAAGGGGATACAGCTGACAGGGGAGACAGAGCAACTAGAAAAGACAGAGACATAAACCATAAGACAGAACTCAAAGAAACCAAAGACTAGAGATGATAAATAATATAATAAACTCAAAAACCCTGGGTCAACGACCCAGGCATCCTAACAGTTGCATCATATTGCTGTAATTGTTTATATGCTTTATATATTCTGAGCTAAGTTGATCTATAGTGTTACATCCAGGGCTCGCAAAATAGCTAGCCCGACGTCCCGGGGCTAGCGATTTTTCCAGTCGGGCTACCAAAATCTATCTCTGCCCTGCCCGTTGGGCTGTCATAGAAAGGAAAAATATATGTCAATGCTTTTGCATTCTTTCGGAAATGTAGCTGGGTAATTATGTCATTGGCATCGGTGAGCCACTGTCAATATGTGACATATTGAAATCACGTTTGAATTTGCGCTCGTTTTTTGCTTTCACTCTGCAATCGCGCGAATCCTTAAAAATAAGTATATGAACATACAGGGAGTGCAGAATTATTAGGCAAGTTGTATTTTTGAGGAATAATGTTATTATTGAACAACAACCATGTTCTCAATGAACCCAAAAAACTCATTAATATCAAAGCTGAATGTTTGTGGAAGTAGTTTTTAGTTTGTTTTTAGTTTTAGCTATTTTAGGGGGATATCTGTGTGTGCAGGTGACTATTACTGTGCATAATTATTAGGCAACTTAACAAAAAACAAATATATACCCATTTCAATTATTTATTTTTACCAGTGAAACCAATATAACATCTCCACATTCATAAATATACATTTCTGACATTCAAAAACAAAACAAAAACAAATCAGCGACCAATATAGCCACCTTTCTTTGCAAAGACACTCAAAAGCCTGCCATCCATGGATTCTGTCAGTGTTTTGATCTGTTCACCATCAACATTGCGTGCAGCAGCAACCACAGCCTCCCAGACACTGTTCAGAGGTGTACTGTTTTCCCTCCTTGTAAATCTCACATTTGATGATGGACCACAGGTTCTCAATGGGGTTCAGATCAGGTGAACAAGGAGGCCATGTCATTAGTTTTTCTTCTTTTATACCCTTTCTTGCAGCCACGCTGTGGAGTACTTGGACGCGTGTGATGGAGCATTGTCCTGCATGAAAATCATGTTTTTCTTGAAGGATGCAGACTTCTTCCTGTACCACTGCTTGAAGAAGGTGTCTTCCAGAAACTGGCAGTAGGACTGGGAGTTGAGCTTGACTCCATCCTCAACCCGAAAAGGCCCCACAAGCTCATCTTTGATGATACCAGCCCAAACCAGTACTCCACCTCCACCTTGCTGGCGTCTGAGTGGGACTGGAGCTCTCTGCCCTTTACCAATCCAGCCACGGGCCCATCCATCTGGCCCATCAAGACTCACTCTCATTTCATCAGTCCATAAAACCTTAGAAAAACCAGTCTTGAGATATTTCTTGGCCCAGTCTTGACGTTTCAGCTTGTGTGTCTTGTTCAGTGGTGGTCGTCTTTCAGCCTTTCTTGCCTTGGCCATGTCTCTGAGTATTGCACACCTTGTGCTTTTGGGCACTCCAGTGATGTTGCAGCTCTGAAATATGGCCAAACTGGTGGCAAGTGGCATCTTGGCAGCTGCACGCTTGACTTTTCTCAGTTCATGGGCAGTTATTTTGCGCCTTGGTTTTTCCACACGCTTCTTGCGACCCTGTTGACTATTTTGAATGAAACGCTTGATTGTTCGATGATCACGCTTCAGAAGCTTTGCAATTTTGAGACTGCTGCATCCCTCTGCAAGATATCTCACTATTTTTGACTTTTCTGAGCCTGTCAAGTCCTTCTTTTGACCCATTTTGCCAAAGGAAAGGACGTTGCCTAATAATTATGCACACCTGATATAGGGTGTTGATGTCATTAGACCACACCCCTTCTCATTACAGAGATGCACATCACCTAATATGCTTAATTGGTAGTAGGCTTTAGAGCCTATACAGCTTGGAGTAAGACAACATGCATGAAGAGGATGATGTGGACAAAATACTCATTTGCCTAATAATTCTGCACTCCCTGTATAAGGATGTTATGTGTTTGTATACTTTCTGCCCAGTTTGACCCATTTAGCAGAAGTCAGCCTGTTTAAGCCTCTGATATCTATTCTGTATGACTTAAAGCAGTTATGACATGGTTTGATTTTCTCACCCAATAAAGGAATATTTAATATACCAGTCTACTCTTCATTCTATCAGAAACAGTTTTCACAGCCTGTAAGAAATTTGTACCCATATTTGTAAGCATTCAGACAGATTTAGTAATGCCAACATATTAAAAAAAACAATATTTGTCTCTTAGGTATAAAACATCTAACACATTGCTGTGTACATGCTCGTCTTTATGTGAAGCTATAAAGTGATAGGAAATATAAATAAACAATTCTTAGTTCAGCTGATGATATTGTTGTTTCAGTGTGTGCTGATAAAATATGATCTTTTCTGTTGTTCTTCTGGACCCTCTCTGTCTCATACTGGGAGTAATGGACAATTCGGTTATCAAAGGCAAGCACAAGAGACTGTTCCAGCTGTTATCTTTTGCGGCCAGGAAGAATATCCTGCTCCTCTGGGGCAGGCCAGCAATCCCAACTAAGAAATTCTGGCATAACACTGTGGACTGTATTCCCAATGAATATATAACTTGTATGCTCAACTTCACCTTGGACTCTTTCCACAGAACCTGGGACCCATATCTGAAATACGTTGGACCTGTATGGTCATCCTCCTTGCTACGGGGCTTTCCCAAACTGAATTAATTTGCCTGAATATTGGTCTTATTGGTTTGTTTTGATTCCTAGTGGGGTTGTGGTTTACCTCAACTGCCTTGTATGTGCCTCAGAACTTTGTATTGCCTGAGCTCTATTTTGTTCTGTTCTGGTTCTTGTGTACTTTTTCCTTTTGTCATTGTCTGCTACTATGGAGAAATCCCCCAAAAAATATTTTTTAAAAATGATCTTTGTATTTCCTTGTAACTTCTGTGGTTTTTGTTTGTGAACGTAGATTCTGTATTGTATGGAGGAGCCCAGGATGAAAAAGATAAAGCTGCTGATAACAACCAGCTGTGCACACAGTTTCAATAACAGTGTAACTGAGATATTTTTCTCACCTCCTGTGTTGAAGTCATTGTTTCCTCTGTAGTGGCTGAGCTGAGTCCAAATGGCTGAAACTGTTCCTCTGCTGCTCCACCAGACTCTTCTCCTCCTGTTACTCAGCTGGGACACAAAAGTATGTGTCCCTGACAAGAAGAAGCAGAGCAAATTAACATTACTACACTCAGTGACAACAATACCTATGAAGCTTCAAGGTGAAACCCCAGAAGCAACTACAAAAAGAAAGTCATCAGCTGCCTACAAGAACTTGAAAAGATATTTGAGGTTTACACAGCTACATTCTCGCCTGAAAATATGTTAAACGTTTATTTTGTGACCCAGAAAGAATAATAAGAATAATATTAAAACTAACTAGCTGCCGCCATTGTTGGAAACTGAGCTGGGTTGCGCTATGAATTCTGGGACACAGCTTCTACTACTTCTTCGGGGTTTAACGGCAGCTGGCATCCTTGTATGTGCAGTGCTGCCATCTTCTGTTTCAGTCCGTGATTACACTCTTAAATCCTGCTACTTATTCCTGCATCTTTTGTGATCTTACAAAGCTTCAAACGACACGTCGACTATTAAATCAGTTGTCAACGATTTTGATAGTCGACATAATCGTGACTAGTCGACTAATCGTGGCAGCCCTACACCCTGTATATATGAACTTCCATAGATCCATAAAAAAGGAGTCCCACTCAGACTCATTGGTAGCAACATAAACTCAGCCACCTACAACATTTCCAAGCACTAGAGCAGGGCGATATGGCCAAAAATATTTATCACGATATAGATTTGACAATTTGCGATAACGATATAACTGACGATATAATTGATGCGAGACGAAATACAACTCCACAACTTTACTAGCGCAACCCCCACCCCCCTACCCCCCATCCATTTATTTTCACTTAAACAAGCAGCTGTTTTTTTATGTACATTAAAGCTATATAAAAATTTAACAGTGCAAATGCAAATTTCCAGTAGAAATGTGCTGACATATCCTGAGCATAACCATGTATAATATCCACTGAAGTTAAAAAGAAGTGCTTTGCAACATTAAACTGCAGTGTGGCAAATAAAATTGCAAATACGTATTTTTCAGACCATAAGGTGCACGGGATTATAAGGCACATTAAGTGAAACAAAGCAGTCAGAGAAATCAAACCTTATTCAACTCATTCTTCTTGCTTCCTCCACTTCTGTACCATTGATTCCTTAATGCTGTATTCTATCACAGCTGCTCTATTCCCATGTTGTTGCAGTATATTAATGGCTAACTTCGTAATGTGGATGGATTATCTCAGTTGTTCTCCTGACTGAAGTTTGGTCCGTTTATAGCATCCTGCCATGCGATTGCATTTGTCTCTAACCATCAGGAAACTTCACGTTAACTTTTATAAGTGGAAAAGTGTTAGTGTTCGTCCTCCAGCTTCACTGTTTATGTTATGCTAACATAGCTGTGTCGCTAGCAATCACGTAGCACATCATTATATACCAGCTAGCCCAACTTCAGTAACCCTACAAACGTCACTGCTGTTTAGTTTCCTGTCTTCATTTATGTTGGAAATTTTTTTTTTTTTCTTAATGCTACATATTTTTATGCTGACATACAGTGGGGCAAAAAAGTATTTAGTCAGCCACCGATTGTGCAAGTTCCCCCCACCTAAAATGATGACAGAGGTCAGTAATTTGCACCAGAGGTACACTTCAACTGTGAGAGACAGAATGTGAAAAAAAAATCCATGAATCCACATGGTAGGATTTGTAAAGAATTTATTCGTAAATCAGGGTGGAAAATAAGTATTTGGTCAATAACAAAAATACAATTCTTACACACACACTGGACTTTGGTTTTGCACAACACTGGTCACTATATTCTTCATTTCCGGTTAATACTTGTACAGCTGCTGTTATTGTGTATATATTTATTTATATTTAGATTTCTTCATACATTCTTATATAGTTCTATATTGTGTATTGTGTATTTTGTTGTACAGTTATTTTATTTTCAACTTTAATTTATATATTTATCTTTATCTTATTCTTCCCAGTTAAATTTACCCTTCATTCTAATTTGTGTTGTACAGTTATTTCATTTTTAACCTTAATTTATATTTTATTCCTTCCTAGTTAAATTTACCCTTTTTAATTTTTCATATTTATTTCCTATCTTATTCATAGCCTTTTCCTTTTTTGTTCTCTTTAGGTCACGAGCAGTTGTCCAAGCATTTCACTACATATCGTACTGTGTATGACTGTGTACGTGACAAATAAAATTTGAATTTGATTTGATTTGATTTGCTTTACAACTCAATACTTTGTAACATAACCTTTGTTGGCAATAACAGAGGTCAAACGTTTACTATAGGTCTTTACCAGGTTTGCACACACAGTAGCTGGTATTTTGGCCCATTCCTCCATGCAGATCTTCTCGAGAGCAGTGATGTTTTGGGGCTGTCGCCGAGCAACACGGACTTTCAACTCCCGCCACAGATTTTCTATGGGGTTGAGGTCTGGAGACTGGCTAGGCCACTCCAGGACTTTCAAATGCTTCTTACGGAGCCACTCCTTTGTTGCCCGGGCGGTGTGTTTTGGATCATTGTCATGTTGGAAGACCCAGCCTCGTTTCATCTTCAAAGTTCTCACTGATGGAAGGAGGTTTTGGCTCAAAATCTCACGATACATGGCCCCATTCATTCTGTCCTTAACACGGATCAGTCGTCCTGTCCCCTTGGCAGAAAAACAGCCCCATAGCATGATGTTTCCACCCCCATGCTTCACAGTAGGTATGGTGTTCTTGGTATGCAACTCAGTATTCTTCTTCCTCCAAACACGACGAGTTGAGTTTATACCAAAAAGTTCTACTTTGGTTTCATCTGACCACATGACATTCTCCCAATCCTCTGCTGTATCATCCATGTGCTCTCTGGCAAACTTCAGACGGCCCTGGACATGCACTGGCTTCAGCAGCGGAACACGTCTGGCACTGCGGGATTTGATTCCCTGCCGTTGTAGTGTGTTACTGATGGTGACCTTTGTTACTTTGGTCCCAGCTCTCTGCAGGTCATTCACCAGGTCCCCCCGTGTGGTTCTGGGATCTTTGCTCACCGTTCTCATGATCATTTTGACCCCACGGGATGAGATCTTGCGTGGAGCCCCAGATCGAGGGAGATTATCAGTGGTCTTGTATGTCTTCCATTTTCTGATGATTGCTCCCACAGTTGATTTTTTCACACCAAGCTGCTTGCCTATTGTAGATTCACTCTTCCCAGTCTGGTGCAGGTCTACAATACTTTTCCTGGTGTCCTTCGAAAGCTCTTTGGTCTTGGCCATGGCGGAGTTTGCAGTCTGACTGTTTGAGGCTGTGGACAGGTGTCTTTTATACAGATGATGAGTTCAAACAGGTGCCATTCATACAGGTAACGAGTGGGGGACAGAAAAGCTTCTTACAGAAGACGTTACAGGTCTGTGAGAGCCAGAGATTTTCCATGTTTGAGGTGACCAAATACTTATTTTCCACCCTGATTTACGAATAAATTCTTTACAAATCCTACCATGTGGATTCATGGATTTTTTTTTCACATTCTGTCTCTCACAGTTGAAGTGTACCTCTGGTGCAAATTACTGACCTCTGTCATCATTTTAAGTGGGGGAACTTGCACAATCGGTGGCTGACTAAATACTTTTTTGCCCCACTGTATATTTATTCTCCTTGCAGGTGCAGCCCTTTCTAGTCATATATATATATATATATATATATATATATATATATATATATATATACACACATACACACACACACACACACACACACACACACACACACCCTTTACCTTTCAACACATATATATTTGTACTCCTATACTCATATATACATACAATCCCAGTGTTTATCCTTTACCCTTGCATACATACACTCTGACATTCACATCTGCATTTCCTAACACAGGAAGTTCATCCTTTAAGCAGGAAGTTATTCTTAAACCAGGAAATGTGATACACTTGGAGAACTTACTTGACATACCCAGACCTAAACCAGAAGAACCAAGCAATGAAGCTGTTCAAAGTCATCCTGCTTTCTTTGCTAGTATTGCAGTTAATTTGTCGAGTAAGTAGTAATGAAAATGACATTAGAACTTTTTTAAATAATGTATTAGAATGTTTGGAACAAATTCAAAGAGAAGCTACAGATTCTTTTGTTCGTCAGAGGCTCCATAGAGAACTTGGTGATCACATTCAAACCTTATCTGGAATTTTGTCCATCTCAAGATTTGTTGACGATGCAAGAAATAGAGAAGCAGTGAATACATTACAGTCCTTAAATGGATGGCTAATTTTTTTACTGACTGCTTATGAAACCAGTCAACGAACTATATCTGAGAACAGACTTGTCTTGTTACCTCCACCTCTCATGACTTGCTCTCAAGGTCGACCGCGATACAGCATTTCAAGAGAGCAAATATCTCATTTAGTATCTCTTGGAATGAACTGGCAAAGCATTGCAACATGTTTAGGGGTTAGCTCCCGTACTCTGTACAGGCACAGAGAGGACCTTGGCATTGAGCCACTGACTTATGCAACATTTTCCGATGAAAACCTGAACAGGGTTGTTAGGGAAATTCTTCAGTATACCACAAATGCAGGTGAACGATATGTGCATGACAGCTTGAGATCACGTGGGTTACGCATCCAAAGGTGGCATGTAAGACAAAGTCTACAAGAAATTGACCCCTTTGGACGTTCCCTCAGAAGACGCAATGCAATACGTCGACGACTGTACAGTGTTCCTTTCCCCAATCAGTTATGGTGAGAAAATTCTAACAGAAAAACAGTCCTGATTCTAAGTCTATAGCGAAATGGATTATCTAAAGAAAAATAACTCATTGTTTTATTTACTCAAACTTGTGCATATCCTCGACCATGTCATAGTTTCCCCATACATAACTTCTACTTATTTCATTTTTCTATAGGCATATAGATGAAAACCACAAACTTGTGAGATGGAGGATGGTGTTCCATGGCTGTGTGGATGGTTTCAGTAGAACCAACATCTACCTTGCGTGTTTAGATAACAACAGGGCATCAAGTGTTTTGTCACTGTTCATGGTTGGTGTTCAGAACTTTGGAATGCCATCCAGAGTGAGATGTGATCACGGACTAGAAAACACTGGTGTTGCCTGTTTCATGCTTTACAGGCAAGGACTGAACAGGCATAGTGTTATCACTGGCAGGTCAGTGCATAATCAAAGAATTGAGCGATTATGGGCAGAATTAAATCGAGTGGTCTCATATCATTTTGTTAATCTTTTCAATTTTATGGAGGAGCATGGTGTATTAGATTCACTTAATGAGGTCCATTTATTTTGTCTTCATTATATATATTTGCCATGCATTCAAAGAGCTGCCACAGAATTTCAGAACCAGTGGAATAACCATGGACTTTCAACACAAGGAGGGCAAACCCCTCTTCAGCTGTGGCAAAGGGGCATTATCAACAATGCAGGAATACATAACCCAAATATGAATGGTATTTGTGAAAATGACTTTGGTATTGATGAATGCAGACCACTGCCAGAGCTGGAGACAAACAATAATGTCGTTGTTCCATCAGTTAACATTTCCATCAGTGACACCATGATGGTTACACTTCAACAGACCTTTGATCCATTTGAAGATGATGGCAATAATGGTATAGATTTATTTTGCAACCTTGTTCGTTTTCTTGAGAGACAATCCTAAAATATCAACAAGGCCTCTTGAAAAATTTCAATTACTGTAATTGTGGTTGTGCAGCTTAAAAAGAATACAGTGCCAAGACTGTTGTTAGTTCAGTATTATTAGAAGTTTAGTCACAGCTTTAAATTTCAAGAATGCTACTATCAACCTTTACATGCATGTTGAAGGTTTGTATACAATTTTAAAGAATTTATGAGTTGTATTATGTGAGTGTGTTGAGATTTTACAACCATGTTTTGTTTTAAAACACCTTGTTAAAAGAAAAAAATAAATTTGTACAACCACATTTTGAGGTTTTTGGTCATCACAATCACCAGATGTATTGTCTTGGAACAAGATGACTCAAACTGATAACATTAACATTAATACAGTCAGTAAATACATCAAACATGGATCACTGATCAAATAGAATAGAAGTGTCAGATAAACGATACTGAAGAACACCAGAGAATAAAAGCAACAAACAAGTACAAAGCTAGAAAACAAAAATAATCAAAATGCACATAAATTAATGCAATGGGAAAAAAACTGAATTGAATTATGTTAGTATATATAACTATTGTATACTTGTAGAACGGTACCCTGACAAGCAAAAAGACTTGAAGCAAATGAACATTTGTTAAAAGGTCAATGCAAAAACAGAGCCTCCAATCACAAAATAGTGAAATATGCCACTGAGCAATATACTCCTTTGTACATTTTGCTTATGATTATGATAATTTCCTTTAGGGATTAATAAAGTATGCCGTTTCTGATTTTGACAAAACTTTGTATGTCCTTGTAGCCCTTGTATGTGAATGTTTTTACTGATGTTCTTTTCTATATATATATATATATATATATATATATATATATATATATATATATATATATATATACACACACATATACATATATATACACATATACATATATATACACATATACATATATATACACATATACATATATATACACATATACATATATATATATATACATATATATATACATATATATATATATATATATATATACACACATATATATATATACACACATATATATATACACTGTGGAGCAGGGAAATTATTTTACTGCTATTGTTAAATAATTGTCATCATTACCATTGCATTAATAATAAAATCTGGAGTTTATATTGCATTCAGGGGTTAAACAGTGTCTCTTTCAGAAAGACTGAGTTGCAGGCTGACAGGAAGTTGTATGCAGAAGTGAAAGCAGATAGTTATTTTGAGCCGCAGGCTAAGACGAGGCTTTAACAATGTAACAGATAGCTTTAAGAAGGCCTTAAGCAGTTATGACTATTTTATACACAATGCATATCTGTGCTTATTAAAGAGTTGGAGCTCGGTCAATTAATTGGGGGTCGGAAGCTTTGTTCGGCGCGATGTTCGGACAATCTATTGTGCAAGTGACCTGGAGCCATAGAAGGAATTGCAATACATGCTTACAAAACACTTATATATCAGATCATTTTATATTAAGGTTTTAGTAGAGGTTCTTGGTTAAAACATTTATTTAGTAGAAGACATACACATAGTCTCAGTGAGCTTCTGGTCTGGTAAAAGGTCAGAAGTGCAACAGGTGAATTGAGAAAGAGCATGTGAGGTCGTGACACACACACACATAGAGTTAAATTTATTTAGAGGAACCGTCCTTGTTGTCTCGGCAAGAAAGAGGAACAATTCATTTTAAGATAAGAACGGAAAGTACCAAGCCATGAAAATAGAAGATGATTTTCTGGGTGAAAAGTCATGATGATGTTGATCTGATCTATGTATAAAATGTACCGGTGACGCATGAAGGGGCGTCAGTAAATAAACCCTGATGCTATAAAATGTCTGTTCATGCTTTGATTAAGTCGAAGACTACTTCCTGTCTGCGTACAGAGTTGTCTTCCCACACGTGTGTTCATTAAAATCATTGTTTGACAAAAGACCTACTGGACCATGGGTGGTGTGTACTCTCCTTCCTCAACTTTGAATCTTAACATTTGGGGGCTTCGTCCGGTGGTTGAGGAGGGAGAATTGGAGGTTTAGATGGAGAAATTTGGTGGTCTCTGAGGTGGTCTGACGGGCAGACATGAATTCCAGTGGTCGAAGTGAGTGGGCATAAGCCGGCTTATCCAAAAGGTAAGGCACTACCTGTTGAATTATTTCCAAAGTGTGCCAAATTGGACATGATAAAATTTAAGTCTACTCACTGAAGTTACTGGTGGATGTCTGTTTTGATTTTGATGAAAAATCTCATGAGTTGAAGCAGTTAGAGTTCTGCTAAGAAGAAAGAAGAAATGAAAGCAGTAAAGTCTGCTAAAGCAGTTAGAGTCTGCCAGGAAAAGTTTAAATACTGGGTTGAAGTCCCAAAGAAATTGAGTTAGAGTCTCAAGTAGTTTGGTAGGGTATTTGGTCATTTTGTGGGTTAAAGTCCCGGTTGGTCATTAGGTCAGACCTTGGTTGGTCATTTTGTGGGTTAGAGTCCCCATTGTCCATCAGGGTCGATCTGCCTCAGTCATACACTTTGTTGGGTGTTGATTGTTGTTTCAAAGTATTATAAATTATTCTAGAACGGCAGTTCGAGTCTGCTAGGAAGCGCAGTGCTCAGAGGTAACGCTTGCCAATGCCAAGGACGCTTAGGCATTGTCCTCGAAGAGGGATAGTCAGTTGGTCACTGTGGAGCTTGGGGCACTCCAGAATAACTAGGAGTTAGTCTCCTTACCGTTTGGAACGGTATCTGCGCTTTTTTGGACAGGAGAAGTTGGTCTTCGGGCGTGTAACTTTAACTTAACACTTCGAGGTAAGCCTTGGCTGTGAAATGCCAAAAATAGAGCTTCAGGCAAAGTTTGGGTTGGTTGACGCTTTTAAATTGAGTTAGGGATTTTAGAGATGAGGCCAGAAACAGTTAAAGTCTTGATACTGGTTAATTGGTCGCAAAAAACTCAGGGAGTTCATCCGCTGGGTGGTTATTTCAAATTTGTCGAAATTGGGTAGGCGCTAAAGCTGACAGATCTGACAGTGGTTGTAAATATAAGATGTCTTTGTAATATAAAATAAGAGATCTCTGTGTGAAAGGAGTCTGAGGCAATGCTGGAGCTATTTTCAGACGGTGTGTGAGTGAAAATGCAAATGAGTAAGCAGTGAACTGTTTAAACCATAGTTGGTTTTACAAATACTGCTGCAAACATTGTTGAGTGTGTGTTTCAAATGCCATTTATGTTTATTAGAGGACTATAAATAAAGTTTTGAGTTGCCGTAGTGGATGTATAGTAATTGACTGAGTTTGGATGTAGATATATAAATATATTGAGTGCACTGTATATACTTAAGACTAACACATGACTTTCAGTAGTAACTTTTCTCCAGCATTAGTTGCTGGTGGGTTTTATTTTTTCAATTTCTTGTGTGTGCGGTGAGAATTAATGGAGGTTTCAATTTTTTGTTTGTTTGTTTTTTACTTGCTCTTTTTGATTATGACAAGCATGTCTAAAATACTCTTAGGAAAGTGTTGAGTTATATTCCTCAACTCTGGTCACACTTTAAGTGTGTGAATGCGGTGACTAGAAGGTTTGGAATGATGAATAAAGGTGTGAGAGGTATTTCTTTGGTGATGTAAAGTAGGAGGTTTTAAAGTTTGAAAGTGTTTTTAATTTAAGAGATGCATGAGTGATGTTATAAGAGTTTGAGTTTCTTTTTCTTTCAGTTTAAAACACATAAGTACATACACTTGGTACACCCGTTTACTCTTTGACTTTATTAAAACAAACGGTGTATTTGAGTTGAATTTCAGTAATTGTATGTTGATATGGTAATTTAGTTTTATGTTAGGTGAAGGAGATGTCCATCTCTGCGTCTTGCAGGATCGAAAGTGAAAGTTGAAGGTTGTGATGTGAATGCTGTGAGTACTCGATTTGAATGATTCTGTGTGAGGTGTACAAAATACTAAATTATAATAACACTATGAAAGTTGATAGTAGAGTGAGTGCAAGGTGATGTGTGAACAGAGGAAGTCTGAGAGAGAAGTGTGTGCGTAGGCAAAATGCAGAGTGTGTGCGTGAAATAAGGGAGTATTGTTTTTACATGAAGGTTTAGCAGAACTAAAGTAGAACGTTATAAAGAAACAGATAAATAAAATAAAATAAAGAGAGAAAATAACTGACAATTACATTAATGAATAGAAAACACACATACACAAAGTGCCATATGTGAAATTATTCTAGGAAGGAGTCAGAAGTGAGATAGTTTAATATAAGATGCCATGAAGGAAGCAGCTTACATTCCTTTAATTCCCAGAGCCAGTGTGTTCCCTCCCCTGCCCACTTGGGCCCCGTATCAGGCGAGTATGGAAGGCTGGATAGCCCATGACGGGTAAGATCCCACCTCGAAACCCTGGGACAACCTAAGGCAGGCACAGTCACGATTACTCTCGGCTTCAGTAAGAAGACGGGACCTGACGGGTAAGGCCGCTGGGCTGAGGTGGAGGTGGAAAGTGGCAAGTGGAGCCCTACCTTCTGGCTGAGGACAAGGAATGCTGCTATTTAAGGTAGGAAATCAGAATTTGGGTTAGTAAATTTGGGGAGGAGAAAATTGACTGTTTAAAGGCAAAATTATGAAGGAGTCTGACACACTGCAAAAGCACCATATGCAAATTCACATACACAAACAGAAAATGCATTAACCTTATAAAGACAAGACAAGCTCATGGAGTTCAATGCATAGACACTGATTAAACCTGGCTAAGAACACAAACACAGGCAATGAAGAACAGCTTGCTATTTTGTATGAATGATACAATGGTGTGAATGTTTAATAAAATACATTTGTGTTTGTAATTGAGGAATAGAAGAAGCCATATGACAAAGGGGGTGATTTTTGTGTGCAAATTGAGTGGGTTTAATGAGACTTTTGGTGTATTGAGGAGGTGAAATTATGTGGTGGCAAGACTTGTGTGTTTAAGGTTGTTGTGGTGATGGGTTGATTCTGTCAGGTAGGTTGTTGTTGTTATTTTTGTTTTTAATAGAGGGAGTTTTAGGAAACATGGACATGTCTGGGAGGGGCCCATTATTTTGTAACAGTGCACTTAAAGAAAACCTGTCAGGTGATTTTGTTTTGTTTTTATGAGCTAACAATCAGCTCTAGTTTTTCATTTCTGTTTTAAGCAGGCCTGCAACAGTGAATAACGGCGCTGAAAATTCTCGGGAAGAGCAAATATAAGGCGGCTTTCCAGATTATAATTGGCTGAGGAGAGCTACCTGTGGGGACTGATCAAGGTCGTAAGTCCCTGTAAA